>NC_135005.1:14996630-16256987 GCF_051020985.1 Nomia melanderi
CGCGAGCGAGGCTCGACGAGACGCGACATTTGCACACAAGGACTCGTCCGCTTTCTTTTCGTCTCCCTCGTCCCTATTCCCTTCATTATCGAAGGTCAGCCGACTATTAACGCCGCGGGAGGACTAAAAATACAATTCGAGTGATCGAGAAGAGAAGATCGAAGAAACAAAAAAGGGGGAGATGGAACAAAACTGAATAACAATCTTCGATAGTGTTCATCTCACGCGTAGAACAACGAAACATCAGCCGAATATAAATCACCGATAGGACTTTTGGTATAGTGAAGCAAAAAATACGTCTCAAATCGCGGCTAGCACAGTAAATAAAAATCGAGGGAAAATTCGTTCCTCCGCATAGCGCAGCCCTCCGACTGTCGAGGGCTAACATACGGCCGCCCCTCGAAATTCCGAAATTCGCGAACCCGGCCGCTGAGGCAGCTCGCGAGTCCAAACAACATAATTAAAAGTTCGGTGTGCCACTACCCCCGATAAACTCCATTGTTCCTAAGTCAATATACACGCTCGACGGCGGCGGGGCGTGCGGCGAGGGGGTTGCAGAGCGGGGAACACGGAATTGTGGGGAACTCGCTGGCGCGATACGATCCGCGGGTTAATTACGAGGCGAAAAGTGCGTTCTTATCGAAATAATTAGCCACGCGGCGCGCATATACGGGGTCCAAAGCGAAAAAAGAAAAAAAGAAAAACACGAGACTGGTCTTATATCCGACAGCGAGACCGAGCAAACACGTGAGTATTGATCATGCCTTGGTTTCCGACAATATTGCAATTCGGAATCTGAAGTTCCACCCCTTAACCGTGCGATGTTAAGAATTTATAATATATAGATGTCGAATAATCGTCGTCTAATACGAAATTTACGGACAATTCTACTTTACTCTATCGGTTCTAGAAAGCTACGTGTCTATTCATATCGCGAAAATTGTGACTTTGAAATTAGAGTAATTTGTAAAATTCACTATCCGTCAAATAGACGGGTTCCTTGAGTCTAGCGCTAATTAAGTGAACTACAGTGATTCGATTCGGTTCACGGTGACATGGCATTCAACCCCGTTGGAAGCAGCTAACGAGCGTACACAGTGGAGCAACTGCAGCTACATTTTCCGACGAGCAACTAAAGCGAAACGAAGTGTTGCATGTTTACTTGGAGAAATAAATAATTCATCCGCAAGACCCAACCCGGACGGATTTTTTGTTGCAAGTTACCGTGGTTGCATCGTATCGCTAACAATTCCACGCTGCATCAGCAACCGTGCGGAGGAACAGCGGCGAAACCGACAAAAACTCGCAACACTGGCGAACGAACGATTCGCCCGCGCGACGATTCTAACGCGTGATCCTTGAGCACAGTTAGGAAGTCCTGTCGGTAGCTGAGCCGCGGCCAAAGAGAATTACAAATCGCTGAAATGACGTGTGGCGGCGTCGCATGACGTGACGCGCCGCGTGCACACGCCTTAATGGATCCCACGTCGGAGAGGGTGCGCGCGAAACGGGTTCGGCTCGGAACGGGTTTTATGGTCTTCATCGAAATCCGACAGTTAACGTCGTCCTTTGTCGTTCATCCCGGTCGTTCCGTCTCGCGAATACAATTTTTCTGGCGGGGGGTGGTTCGCTCTTGCGCTTTCGTGTCCGCGGAGTGCGTCGGAACGACGCGCGGACAGGTACGTTCATAGCGAAGAGGTGAACATTAATTGCGCGACGTAGAATTTATCAACGGAGACATCTCGGGAGAATCGAGTTTGAAAATTCATCGCGACGTTTTCGATCGGTCGGTTTCATTTCATGGATGTTCCTTATTTTTCAACGAGAAACCACTTTGTACAAGGTTGCACGCGTTACACCGACGCACCCTGTATACAGTCGGCGATGATTCGATCCGTAGCCTCGGGGACTCGAGATACCGGAGTCGTTTACGATAATGCTATCGGTCCGCGTCTTATTATCACGCATTTACTGGTTAAATTATAATATATCTAGTTAGCGTAATCGGCGCGCGTTTGGACGATTCCCGATCGTCGGTTAACGAACGCCGGGCTGCCCCGACTGAACGACGGCTATCGCGATATTCATATATTCAGCTGTTTAGTAATTTACCTGCATGATTAAAATCAAGTTTAACGAGGGGTTCCCTCTTGAAATGCGTGTAAAATGTCGCAACTGCCGAGTCCTCTGAACGCCGGGCAGTCGAATCAATTAGCTTTTGTTTCTTTGCAGGAATTAAAAGCTAATGGATTCGACAGCTGTTTCTCCGCAGGAATCAGGACTAACCGTGAATTTCAATAACTCTGAAAGCAGAAATCGGAACGAGTCGCGCCGAGCCGATCAACATAGATTCCGAATCGGTTAGCTTTTGTTTCTCTACGTGAATTAAGAGCTGATCGACTCGACGGTTGTTTATCCACGGGAATCGGGACTGACTACGTTTCTCAATAACTTTAAAAGAAGAAATCGGAACGAGTCCGTTCCGGCCCGATCAACTTAGATTTCCAATCAGCTTGTTTCCTCATAGGAATTAAGAGCTAATTGATTCGACAACTGTTTATCCGTAGAAACCAGGAGTAATCATACTTTGTCGACAACTGCAAAAGAAGAAATCAGAACGATTCATTTCGACCCATTAGTTTTAACAGTTCTACCGTCGAACGGAACAAGAATCATGAGCCTCCCGCCAGACGCGCAACACTCGCATCAAGAGCATAATTGAAAACGAACCTCGATAAAGTAATAAGCGTGTATCATTGCCTGTACAGTTATACTCGAATAAAATCGCGCGCGAGCAAAAGAACCGACGCGCGGCGGTTCGCTTTGGCCAGGAGATATCAATCACGCCACGAGGCGACGGTTACTCCAGGCGAAGTGGTTAACAGCCTTCTGCTTGCGCGAAGTGTTGCCACGTTAATTAACGTCGATGAAGAAGCCACCCGACTTGCAACAGCGAAAAACCGCGGCGGCGATCGTCTAATCATACTTTCATCCCGGACACGCGTGGCCGGCGACGAACACGCGGCGCGGCCGATCCACGCGTGAACGGAGTGCCGCGGATCGACGTGGCTTCCGGGTTCGCCGGTCCGCCATGTTGGTCCCGAGGCGCTAACGATAGCGCCGTTGATTCGTTACGGTGCGACGGGCGCGTCAACGCGCGCTGTTAGCGACAATCGAGCGTAACTTCGATTTCCGGCATGTAGATCGGAGATAAGATCGAAGGAACGCGTGGGAATCGAAGGAAACGCAGGGGAAGATCGAAGGAACTCCTGTACGTCGATAGGAAGATAGAAGAAGCTCGTATGGATTGGAAAAAACTGGTCAGAACTGAAGAGAAGTTACAAGAAACTCGTAGGAATCGAAGGAAATGCAGAGGAAATAGAAAGAACGTGAATACGTCGAAGGAAAGATAGAAGAAGCTCGTCAGAACTGAAAGAGAAGATACAAGAAACTCATACGGATCGATGAAACGAACATTCGCCGAAGAAATATTCCTCGATCCACCTTCGAGAACGATCGAATCTCGCGGCGAATGCTCCGCGGCGTGCTGCAGGACCTGTCCTAGACGCGTCCGAAGGACTACGAGCGTGCTGGAGCCGATAAACAGGAAGGTCCGGGCGAGCGAGAGGATCGGCCATTGTAAACATAACCGTGGTACGAAAGTATGCACCGAGGCCTGTCGCATCCCGAGGAGTAGGACGAGCGGCCGAGGGAAAGGCGGAGGGAAAAAAGCCGAGGAGAGGAAGGAATAATGGTTCGCACATAATGAGAGGAGCGAGTTTGAGACGGGACAGAGTGGGCGACGCCGGGAGAACCAGAGAAGCTGCGCAACAAGGAGAAAGAGAAAGAGAGAAAGAGAGACAGAGAGAGACGAAAAGGGTGGCCATGGCGAACCAGGAGAAGTTTCACGAGACGAAGAGAATCCACGGAGAAAGAAGGAGAAAGAAAACGAGGAAAGAGGGAAAGAGAGAGGGAGACGGTCGGAGGAAGACGGAGAAAGACAGAGAGAGGAACAGAGGGGAAAGAAAATGAGAGAGTATGTCGTAGCCCGACCCTGCCTCTTCGTTATGACAATATATCTGGGCCCCGAAGGAAACATTGCCCCGAGAAGTCCTGAAGGCATGCTCCGAAAGCTCGCGGCGGCCTCCTTTGTCGGGGATTCTTCGAGCGAGAGGAAGAAGCCGCGCGTAGAAGAGGCCTGGAGAAGGCCGGGACTGCCTCTCCCACTCTCTCTCTCTCTTTCTTCCTCTCTCTCCCTTTCTTTCGCTCTATTCCTTGGCCAGGTAAAACGAGAAGTGTACCGTACTAAACAACACAGGATGCTATTAGGTTTTTGCCGCGTTCCACGTCGCGGAGGAAGCTGTCGCAGCCCGGCTCCGATAATCCGGCTTTCTTCGTTCGATATCGGACGCGGTACACGCGTGTCGCGCGCGATCCTCTATCGCGATGGTCTTCTTGGCTTCTCGCGCAAACATTATCGAGCCTTATACTTTAATACCGCCGCCGCCGCAGCCGCCGCCGTCGCGGCTCGAGGGATCCCGATCCAGTATATCAAGTTTTCCTGGAGAGTTTCTGTATCTCGCGTGATTGCCATTGACGCGAGAAAAGAGGATTATCCCCGGAGACGACGGACGCTGCGCTGGAAAAAGGAGACGCGCGCGAGAACGGGGGATCTGGCGCGGACACGCACGCATTCTTCGGCGGAACAGGAGAACCGCTTCTCAACGACGGCAACCGCGTCGAGTGATAAAGGAAGGACGAACGTTATCGATATTCGAGGGAGGCACGTCTCGGATCGGGAACGAGCGAATTTTGGAAAACTGGGACGTTTGGTTAACCCAGTTCACAATTCCAACGAATTCCGATTGAAAGCCGCGCGGAATCGACTGGACGTCGTTCCGTTGCTCGTATAGACGGTTCCATAAAACCGAAAGAGAATGCAATAACGTTCGCGTCGAGTGTTCTACGCGTGTCGCGGCGGTCAGTGTTTCGTCGACGTTGTACGTTATGTTCGTTCGTCGATTCTATATAAAATAATGCGACGTTGCAGCTTCCGTCGTTTCAGCGCGACCCCAGCCTTGGGACTCGTCGCAATCATCTCAATTTCAATCGTAGATCAGCGACAATTGCAGACTGTAGAAGGTAACTCTCGATCAATCGCGACGTTCTCCGCTCTGTTACATAACGAGACGGGGACCGACGTTGAACTACCTTTAATTAGACGTGCAAATCGTTCCCTTGTTTCCCCTGTTAATACGCTCGCGTCGGGACGCTCGGCGCGGAAGATTTATAGCACTAATTGTGAAACGACCATTATTAACACCATAAAATCAATCACTCGCCCTTTAGTTCCCGCTCTTTTTTTCGGGAGCGAACAGGATGGTGGTTAAAGATCCATGGCGCGCGTACAGATTACTTCCTCGAAGCTGTTACCTTAAACGGGCCGCGATTTTTGCGCCTCTCGATTTACAGTCCGCAGGAGAAAGCTGCGCCGGGACTTTTTTCCGCGCGGCTTGCGCTCGCGAGCGAAAGACCGACGAATCCCGCGGTTCGCATTTGCTTTCTACCAGTCTCGCGCGATCTAATCCCGGGATCGGTGACCGGCAGGGGGGGGAGGAATCGACTTCGTTAATGCGTTCACCGGCTGACGGTATTTACGAGGCCGTGATTTATCGCCGTTTTTCGCCGGGCGACTTGCTGAGAGCCTCGAGGAACACAACGCTGGGCCTCCAGCCGGCGCGGTATCGCGTCCGGGGAAGGAATCGTTTCGCCGACGGGAAATAATCTAACACGTTCTCCGCCACGGTGGTCGCCGATGGCCGGAGCTTCCAAAATTCTCGAAGACGATCGCACGGAGGAAACCAATATCGAATCGAAATATTGAATAACACCGGTAACTTAATAATAGTGTAACTCGGGAACTATGACACCGAACCATTGACCTCTTGCCTTGCAATAACCTGTTAGACTCTTAGCGAAGATTTTAAACAGAATGTAACAAATCTAAATATTACTCGGATCTTGTGAATTCAAATGGAATTCTTATTTTCTGTTATCAGTTATTACACTTCGAGGCAGAGATTAATATAGAATATTCCTATAATTTGTATGTTTTCTTTTCTTAATGAAGTATTAATGACGAAGTTGTGTGGATCGTAGTCGAGAAATAAATCGTAGAGCGAAGAGTTAATAGCCAATTCCAAGGTGCTGCTATTACGAAAGAGCGAGTAATATTATACAAAACGCTAAAAATTCTCGTGGTCAACGTGTTGATTGATAATGAGACCTCATCGGTCGTCGGGCAGAGGCGAAAAACCGGGGCAGTCGATCTCCCGGCGAACGGTTGCGCAACGAATCGATTCCCGGTTCGAACGGCATCGGCGCGGGATCTCGGCACGGACGGAATCATTTGTATCAATTAGTTTATCGACGCACGGCGGAAATAAATCCGCGCGCGCGAGCATCGTCGGTCAGCCCGCTCGGCGAACGCACGGTGTATTAATGGCGCATTAGCCCGGACAGCTGATGTATTTTAATGACAGCCTTTCGCCCGAGCCCTTACGCAATCTTTGTTTTAATTACCGCACGGCCGCTCTTAATTACGGGCATATCTGCGGAGCTGTTGCGCAACTGGGACGAGATTTATTGTGATTTCGAGACGCCTTCTTTCCCCGGACCCACGTACATACCTTGTACAAGCCGAGGAACTTTCGATTAATCGGAAATTAGACTTCCAGGTGAGAACCGATCGCTTCAGGTTCAAAAGGTGAAAACTTTGAAACGATATCGTTCCTCGACGCGCTTTGCTTCGATGCGACTCGACTTGCGATTTTCAAATTAACTCTCGGCACACCGAACTGTCTTTCCTGACTATAAGAAAACGTGTAGCATAAAATTAACAAACTGTAAATACAAATTAACTATTCCATAGTTTCAATAACCGTATTCAAACGAATACAGAATTTCGAAATTACAATGACTGTCACGCCTAAGGGTTAATCAATTACTCAATTCCGTTCGCCATGCTATACGAAATGAAAGAAACCGACGAGATGCCAATACATGCGACTTCAAAGTCGCACACGCCTATAGAGACTCAACCTGTCCCTCAATGCGAAGGAGAGACAAGATCAAAGAAAGCTATCAGAGCCCGAATCGTTCGAGAAGCGTCCATCAGAAGTACCCCACGTGTTCCTCTTAACGTTACTAAAGAAACCTTTCGAGTCGACGAATTCAGTGAACGAACTTGTTCCCGGCAAGTGCATAAACTGCTGCATCCTCGGTACCGGCCGCAGTTCGAGAGACACCTTGCCGGTGTAAGGGTTAATCCTTCCCGCTCCTCGCTCCGTAAATCACGGGCGCATCGTCCGCGAACGTCGCGCGGCCCAACGTGGCGGCGGCCATTTCCCCGCGGGAGATCCTCTAACCGAGATCCTCTCCCAATTACGAAAACGTCCGCAGCCCCGTCGAACGACGCCGTCGAAACGGTCTCGCGTCTTTCCACCGGGGGCCTGTACCGTCGGGAAAAGCAAGAAAAACATTCTCTATCTTTAATCGGATCGCGACACCGCGGCTCGCCGTATAACCTCCAGACGACCGGCCATCGCGCGCGTCTTCCAGTTCTATTGCTCTCTCCCGGCCCAAGGACACCGCGCGCAAGGGAACCTGTTATCGGCGATACTCTCTATTTTTACGAGGCTCGATGCTCGTATACGCCGCTCCTCTTCTTTCCTTTCCCCCCTTTTTTATGTACCTCGCCCGCGGAAAATATTACGCCAAGGAAAGAGGGGCGGTACATAAAGGGGTGCGCGGGGGTTGCTACGAGTCAGCAGACAGTGCGATCGGCATCCGAGCGTCGCGTCGGCTCTATAAAGCGATCCCGCGTCGCGAAAAACTGCGCCTGCCGGCAGTTTATTCCTGCGAACTTTCCTGCGTTCGGATCAATCGAGCCCGATCGCGTAATGGAAATAATGAGTGCAACTTTCGATCCCGGTAGGAGTTGTAGTCGTGCGTTAGGACTCGCTGGAATCGCTTCGACGTTGATTCTACGAAAATACGTCCTTCGTGGAAGCGCGTTCGATCAGTTCAGCAACGATCGCAAGTTCCTCGCGAGACACCCCTGTTTCAAGAACCTTCCGAAGTTCAAGATCACGGGAATCAATTGAAAATCACAGGTAACGCGGTTTTTCCCCGATACCGGGGACAGAGTCGTTCCCACGTTTCCTGGAATCGCGCCGCGACGACCATGTCGAACGGTAACGGTCTTTCCTTTGTTTCACTCGGGCTTGTAGCCTCGCACGCTCGCTAAGGAATAAAGAACGACGTATCGTCGGCGATTCCCGGAATGCACGTCCCCCGACGTGCGTGCACCGTCGAGGCACCGCTGTCTTGTGCACTTCACGATCCTCGAAATGATATCCGTCACTGTCGATTCTCCACGTTACTACGTTGCTTTTCTATTCTCCTGTGCTCTCTTGTATCGGGAGAAACGAAACGAGAGCTCGGAGGAAACCTCGGAATTTTGAACGAACCCGCGATCGATCGAGCGAACGGGCGGCAAATTAATTTCTCCGTTGGCATCTTAGGAAACCGTTATCAGCTCCGTTTCGCGGCGGACCCCCCGACTCGTCGACGTAAGAGCTTACGGCCGACGTAACGCGCGTCGATCGGATCCATTGGAAGCTTTGGCCCCGTTCGCTCGAGTTACGACCGCGCGTTAAACCCGGAGGGAACCGCGTCTACTCTCTTTCTCTGCTCCTTTCTTTTCCTCCGTTCCTCGACGGAGAGTCTACGGGCGAACTTACGACTCGCGGTCAAGGAAGAGCGCGCGAGGGGGCGAGGGGGCGGGATAGCGAGAGCTCGCGGAATAAAGGCGAGGGGCGCGATCATCGGCCTTCCTCCCGAGAACGGTCCACGTGTCTTTAACGACGACGCGCGGAAAGGTCGTCGCCGCCGCCATCCGACCGTTAATACGAATTTTAATCGCTCGTCGTAAAGGGAACGCCGCCGCGGAAGAAGAATCGCGGGAGGACGCGAGAGAACGCTCGCAACGGATCCCTGCGGACCGATCCGCGCCGGTCCCGGCGATAAAGGCGCTCTTATCGAACCTTTTGCTACTCGAACGAAAGTTTCCCCGTTAATGAATATTCATATGATTTTGCCGAGTCCACGGGATTCCGTGTGGCTGGAACAAAGAAGATTGCGCGGAAGTCTTGACGTTCGCTGCCACGAGAATTCTAAGCGTTTCGTGTAATAATACTTATTCTTTCGTAATGAAGAGGAGTGGTATTGGAATTGGTTATTAATGATCGCGGTAATTACGGTATTATGTAGCTGTCTATATTACTAAATGTTCTTATTCGATATGAGTTGTTCTCAAGCAATTTGGAAGCTCCGGTCATCGATGACTACAGTCAATGTTAGGGCTTGATCCAGCTTATTCGAATTTGACGCGTTTAATCCTTTGAAGATCAAGCTCTGAATTATTTCCTCCTGTTTCGCGAGGGTAAAGGAAATATATCGAACTGGAATTGTTAATTTGCCGTTGTCTCTAAGGAATAGTACGGAATATTGGAAACTGCGAATAGCAATCGGAAGCCGCCCTTCCAGTGCGAAGGGTCAAAGATCTTCGCGATGCATCGTTCGTCCAGCATGATCCGGGCGTGTTCTTATCTCTCGCGTATGCTTTTGTCCTTACGCTACGCGCGTTAAAATCCATCGGGACGGTTTACGATACACACGCATCTCGTTCAGTTCTCTAGGGATCATCTTTATGGTGCTCGTGACGACTCAAAGGACGGACCTGATGTGTCATCCTTGATGTATCCGGAGCCTCGATATCTTAGCAGCGTACTACGCGGAGACGACAAGTCGGCCATCGAGACGGTAAATACGAGGGCAGAAAGGTTAGCCGACGCTTTCATAGCCGCTGGTAGTTCTCCGTTGATTCGCGGATGCCGAAAATACTCGTGAAAGAAAAGGCAGTGCTATTAACTCTGATCTGCCATAGACATTCGAGTTTATACACCTATAAAAAGTCTTACAAACTGATAATGCTCGCTACGATTATTCCCTCGTGTCTCTAACTGAACACCGAGCTATGATTGAAAGGTACACGACACAAGACCAGAGACCACGCAAGACAATAAGCATGAATGAACATTCGAGGCGGTCTCGCAGACGTTCTAGTTAAGTTTCGAGCAGCGGTGCAACGGAACGCCAATCAGACTCGCATTCCTCTACCCGGCCAACTTGTCATCCCCGCGCTTTACACGTATCCTGCGTTGAAAGTCTAATTGACCATTTATCACGCGAACTTATCTAACTAACCATTGATCATTTTCATCGAATATTAATCTTACCCCGCGAGAATGGACAAAGTATGAACAGCCAAGGACAAAAGGCCTGTTGTCCCTGCCCCTGCCGACTTCTTTCTATCGCGCGCAAGGCACGCCGGCGGATCGTCGCGGTTCCAACTGGCCGCGGATTTAGAAGCGGGGAGGACTCTCTTTAATATCAAACTGGTTTTGTTTAATGACCCTGCCCGCGGGCCCGCCTCTTTTCGCCTGGGACCGTTACGCGAGAGCTCGGTGTAACCGGTCAACTGTAACACCGGTGCGCGCATTGTAAAAGCCGGGCAACGCCGCGCGTCGCGGCTGCTGCCGCTGCCGTTCGCTGCTCTTATCTGCCGTCCTCGAAATATTACTTCATCCCGATACCTCGCCGGAAACGGGAGAGGTTTAACACATCGCGCGCCGGCCGGCCGGCCGAGCCGTACGTGATGCGCGAAGATATTTCGCCGATAGAACCGTTATCGGCCGATCGCGCGCGTTGCCCCGCGAGAGTTCATTAGATTCCTTTGGCACGTTAACCCCTTTAACACGTTGACCGCGGTGGTCGCCGATGAGGACGGGTTGGAAACGATCACAAAAAGAAAAATGATGTACCGAAATATTTAGTTACTTAGGTAGGTAAATAATGGTATCGGTTAACACTAGAACTACCGAGAAACAAGGCAGAGCTACTTATAGTCTGTTATCAAAATTAGGAAAGCAGATCTGCGATTCCAAGAGCTTCCTATTGCACTTGCACAAATGCGAGAATTTTTTCTCGAAATATTTCTCATAACAATGGTGAAATAAGAATCTTGGAGAAACCATTAATAACTGATACCATTTGCCTGTGTTCTGTTACGATAATTTTATACGAGACACTGAATTCTCGTGGCGGTCGACGCGTTAACGTTGCCTTGGCTGGTCTAATTTTAACTATTGTTATTAATAATAATTCCATAATAATCATTGATCGATCGATTAACGATATTGCAATAATTAATATTAACATTGTCTCGGGGCGCCTCTGCCATCGAGAAATTTTCGAACACCGAGGTTCACCTGAAATCGGTAGCTTCGATTAATTAAAGCATTATCGAGAACCGGTATCCCGCTCGGCGGCCGACGTCAAACAGCCGGTAACACACGAAGTATTAATATTTCTGCATCGAAGATGAGGTCGCGGTGGAAATCGTCGCGCGATCGGCTAATCTAATCCGAACCGTACGAGTTCCAATCCGGGCGTACCCACGTTTAACCTGCGCCGCGACAGGTTTTATGACAGAAGCGGACCGCGGTCGCACGTAATCGCGCGGCGTGACAGCGCCACACACGTTACGATTATCGTTCGAACGTTCGGCAACAAAGTTGTACAGCCCGTCGTAAGATAAATCCGCGACGCGGAGACACGGCCGCGCTTAAAAGTGCTCGATCGTTTTGTCCGTTGAACGATCGACTCGGCTCTTCCGTCCTGAATAAAATACGAACGGGCCGTTTCGAAACGTTATACGCTTCGAGTTAACGCATTCGGTCCGAGAGAAATGGTGAAACGGCGGTCGTAAATCGCTAGGACCTCGTCGTTTTATGTTTTCTCTCTTTTCTTCTAAATCGCGGATGTCGCGCGGACGGCCGCGCGCGCTTGCCGGCCGTGGCGTGTCCCTCGCGTGTCCCTTCCAACCTCGCGGCTCTTTAATTGCGAACGATGACACGCTCGTAATAAATAAATCGCAATCAGAACCGATCCCAACGAACTCCTCAGCTATTGTCCACTGGACTCCAACGCGGAAACTACCCGAACCGATTTCTGCCTCGTAGAAAGTACATACATTCAGATCCCATTTCACTTATAACTCTCTCGTCTGGAGATCAGCTTATTTAGTCCTTTCCTAGAAAAGCTTGCAAGTCTTCAACAAATTCGCAAGAAACTTTTCGCGCGAGTTCCTTCAACTACTGACTCTGCGCACGAACGTCGTTTCGAGATGGAACTTTCGTATTCTAAGTTTCTAAGTTACTTTCCAATCCCCGTTTCGGGAGGTCGTTGAAGCTATGTTCCACGGTTAACAGGTCAACATACGATCTAGCTTCATCTACTGCAGATTTCATATTTTCCGAAAAACCTTCGGTTGCAAAGGGTTAAACGTTCGGGGCGCGTCGCGTGTTCATCGCCGCGAGAGCAAAGCGAAGCGACAGGCGAGAGGCGCGTCCGCGCTTACCAAACGCGAAGTTAGGTAGTGCGCGCACACCGGAAGGCCGTGGCCCGTCAGCGGCGGCCGATTAATCGGCGCTGGAACCAGTTTGTCGGAAATAAAATCTGCCGTTGGAATCGTGCTTGACCGTAGAACGTCAACGTGCCCGGCCTTCTCGTTTTAAAAGTCGTGCCCTGCAGGGGCGCGTCGACACTAGCGAGCGAGCGGCGCGGCGCGACTCGGCTCGGCGTGCCGTATCATCGCAATCATCGGGGCTTCCCCGATCGTCCACGTTCCTCGCGTGTCCGATCGAAGGGGATTCGTCGTCTATCAGGCCGACTTTGAACCGGCCAATTTTACACACGCGTTTCGCTCGCCTCGTCCGAGAAAGACGCTTCGACACCGGGAACGTTCCACGGCTGGTTTTCATGAAAAATCTCGCTACTCCGCGCACGAATGACGTGACTCCTCGTTTCTCGTGCATCGTAGTGTCACGAACAATTTTCTAGTATGTTGTTTGAGAATGTAAACTTTACAAATTTAAAAGATCTTATTCAAGACGTTATGTGAGTCATTGACCGACGCTGCCGAATTACTTGAAAAGAATCGTATGCGGGATAATCGATGTCGAATGAAAATTTTTCAGAACGTAAGTAAATTGATAATAGCGTGATGCGAGGATAGTAACGTTAAATAGTTAATAATTGTTCCTGCTTTTGTTACAAAAGAATAACCACGGAAGAACGGTCAAGAGTGTCGTAGAGCTTAACGTTACAACGGTTTCCGGTAATTCGGATTGTTTGTGATTAAAAGCAGACTAAACGATGTCGCGTTCGAATGCGTTCTCGTCGAGAGAAGTGTAACGACCAATTAGCAATATTTTCATGAGCACAGAATTTGAACTCCGATTGCATTAATTACCGGTGCTCAATCGTCGGACTCTTCGTTTCTCGTTCGGTACTCTCCAATTACGCGTCATGTTTTCCCGGAGAAGATGCATCGATAGAATCGGTTTTCCGGGAACGTATTGCCTGATAAGTGACGGTTAACAACAGGAGAACCGAATTACCGTTCCGGCGTATCGGCCACGTGAAACGCGAGCGATCGAGCGAATCGGATACGAGCGGGTAATACTTTTTTAGCCGGAACGACGTACTCCAATTGTTCGAGAAGAGACGGCGCAATTTAAATATACTGCAACAACTTCCGAATGGGTGATTCTTAAATTAATGTCAATGATATATAGCGAGGAATTCTAACCAGTCAACCGTACCAGCGGATCATCGATTAGACCTAGTTTCTTACTTACAGTGAACACGAAATTTCGTGTCCTTCATAATAATCGACTCCACTTCGTAAATTCCAATGCTAAGATTACTTGATTCAATTCCCGATGTACTGTAGGGAGATCACTCGATGGCTAAACTAAGGAATGTAGGTCTAAGTCGGTCCATTCTCATTTTTCTCGTAATACTATCTACTATTCGTCAATTCAACGCGTAACTAGTCGAATCTATAACCAAAATTAAGTTGTAAAAGAGACTATAAAATTTGCTGTTCCTCTAGACATCAAGTCGTCTCTCAACTGTACTCAATTTCACTTCCCTACTTTTCAATTCATGGAACTGATCACTCCGCAAACGGACGTTCGCGACGAAACTGTTGCATAGTTCGTTGCATGGTCTAAATTCCATTGCATCGGAACGGTGCCTTCTATGTTTCTGAAAACCTGGGAGAGAAACTCGATTGTTCAACATCGAAATGACCCCGCAAATCTTCGAGGCGAGCCTACGCGGAACGATCCGCTCGGATGAATACTCCGCGTTGTTCACAAGAAGAGTCTCCTGCTAGGAATTTCCTATATGGTTTTGATTGGCTACGTGTATTGTCCAACGAAGAAAAGATTTCGGTTGTCCTAAAAACTAGAAAGTCGGGGAGGCAAGGGGACACTCGGTTTTCCACGCCATAATCGGCGTGCGGCAAAAACAAGGGATGGAAGCGAGAACAAAGTTGGCGACACTATGAACTACATTTTCTACGGAAATGACGTTCATTTCAAAAACAACAATTTCGTGCGAACTCCATTGTCGAAGGACCTATTGTCATAGCAAAAACTTCATAACATCCCTATAATGTAAACAAAATATAACCACCTTACAGCTTCTGTCCGAAGCATTTGTATCATTGATAGTGTCTAAGTTATCGAGTTTTGTCCAAAAATCGATCGTTCGGCCTGTGCGGAACATCGTTTCTAGCTTTCGAAACAACCGAAACCTTTTCCCCGTCGAATATTAACCATATAGACGAACACAAATTATCGACAACGAGACGAGGAAAGATGGCAACTGACCAGCGACCCGCATTCCTTTCAGGGCTCTCCCGTTGAACCGCGCGGAGCGCCGGCGAGGCGCTGCGAGGGAGTAAGTAAATCGCGGCGGAGTGAAAAAAAGTGTCGGCGCGCACTGTGCGGCCGGTGGAACAATAGGTGGAACGATCTGTAGAAAATTGTCCTTCGGAGCCGAACGTTTCGTCATCATCCTCCGTACGTACGTGCCTTTCTATGTACGGAAACGTGATCGAGGCTCTCGCGCGAGCGAGCACACGCCTCGCAATGGTACACATTTCAAATGCTAAAATAAACGCTTACGCGCGAGCGCGGGGGAACTTGTGCGCGTCGATCCCCCCGTGAAAACGGCCGCGTAATCTTATAAGGCGTATCAAACCGGCGTTACACGGGGACTTTCGCGTCCGAGCGTTTTTGCATCTCCCCGGCCCCGGGATCTTACAAAACCGACGATAGGATTCGAGCCGGTCTCGGGGAACGTTCCGGACACAGGGCCCCCCCGTTAAAATCGCTATCAGCCTCGCGTATCTGCGACGACCGACATTTTGTATTTTTATCCACTTCGATCTGGCGGTTGAGTAATGGATTCTAGCCGTATATCTCTGTTATGAGTAGCTTTACGATCATTTACGACTATGTTTTACTTAACCCCTTGCCCTACGACGTCGACTCGCGATGGAAATGTGCCATTGAATCTGACAAATCTGAATGTTATCCACTGTGTTCTCAATGTAAATTAAACAGGACTTTCCTGGCGTCAACCTCTGGAGTAAACGCAGACAGGATGAACATCAGATTTTTTCTTTTTCTAAAGAATCGTTACTGATGAAGGATCCTCGTAGAGTATAGTTGTGAAAGAAATCATAGGGTAAGTTAATGCAACTAGCAATATAGAAAAGAGCTTGGATACGAAGTGACGTTGAGAAATTCAGGAAGTAAGGAGTAATGCTTTGATATCGAGGGTTCTGGTGTAAACCACTCGAGAATTGAAGATCAGAGCTATAATTTCGAGGAAGGAGAAATATAGGCGACATTTGTCACTGAAATAATACCACCTTCCTTATTCTCTCTCGGCGCGCGTTCCACACGGAAGGATAAGTGAAATTGGCTCGGAGCCTAACGTGTTAATAACACGAAACTGGACCGCCCAGGTGAGAACAGAATCTTTCCTGGCGGAATGAAGGGAGACCGATTTTCCGGGAGAGCCAGCCCCCGGCCGGTCATGGTACGCTGGCGAGAACTAATTGGCGATATTTCGCGCGTACGCGAAATAGCGGGACGCGAAAATCGTCGACTGCCCCCCGTGACTCACGGCGACGGAGAACGTTGCACCCTCCTGTCGCCATTAAAACTAACGCGCGCGCGCACGGTACGCGTATCCTATTTACGTGACGCAATGCCATTCGGCCGGAATAGTTCTTTCGCGGATCGAGAAAGAAATCCGAACGAGCCTGTTAAATCGTCCACGGAATCCGCGGATATATCACCGTAATGGCTAATTTATAAACAACGATCATAAAATTTTCGTTTTATGCCCGCGGTATATTTTCCTGTGACGAAAGAAATTTTTCTAGGGAACGCCGCGCTCTTAATGGCGCCGTTGGCCGCGGACATTACTTTCTATTAAAACGATTACCACTGTCTCAGTCGCTACGGAACTAATCGAAATGACCACTGCCCAGAGTTCTCCGCACCAAGAAATCGAGTAAAAGAATCTTAGACTGATCGACTCAACCTTCGGACTACCAAGTCATAATAGTCCATTCCCGACTTCTTCTCTCGCGATTGCTGAGAACGCTGTAAAATATGATTGAATCGAAATCTCGAGCCGATCATCCTTGCGATTTGTATAAAAGGATGAAAAGACCAGTCGATCCCTGCTCGGTTGGTTCCAGCGTTAAAAGGTCGCGGCGGGATCGATTTTCTCGGGGCGATCCGATAATTGGCCGCGGGACTCTTTCCCGTTCCGGCTGCCATTGCGGCGCCGCGGGATCGCAATTTCGACGGGCCGTCAGAAATGGCATGGCGCGCGGCCAGAGATCCAAGAGGCCGACAATTTCGCCACGCGTCTCCCGGAGGAAATTATCGGGCCGGACTGAAAGCCGGGTCGCCCCGCGAACGGACCGGCCGACACATTCTGATCGGACAAATGTAGATCGCGAGATTGCGGGCCGCGCGAGCCCGTGTTCTCGATCGCGGCCGGCTACCGCGAATTAATGTCTCACTCCTTTTCGCCCGGCTGGACGTGGGTTTATCGCAGGCGGCCGGCTTTGTGGAGCATGCCACCGATTTTATGAACTAGTTTCTCCCCATTTTTAATGTACCCGCCGTGGTATGCGTGCGAATAAGTTTATCTCGCGCGGACATTGCGCGGTTTCCATGCCCGCCGAGAGGCTCGGCCGCCGAAATATTAACCCTTTGCACTCGCAGGTTTCTCGCTGGAAATGTTTAATCGGTTAACTGTGTTTGACGAGTATACATCGTGAAGCTTGACATGATACTTATTCTTTCAGCGATGAATTCTTTTCTTTTTGACATAAACATGTAATTCTTTGTTTCGCTTTGATCTTTCATTACAATATACTCTACGTGCATTTGTCCTGCGTTTGATGAGTACACGCTCCATTTTTTATTTTACTGCGCGCAGAACGAGAGGTTCTTCCAACTGAATTCCACAGTTAACTGGTTAACATTCTTTAACGGGGCGAAGACGTTCCTTGATATTAACTCAAGGGGAAATCACAGGTACATCGAGGAGCAAAGCTATTTTATTTCAATGTTTCACGTATCGAGGCATTATACGAAGTTCAACGTTAAATATCGGATTTTATAGTTTTACCGCGTCAGATCAAATGGCGACTGAAAGTCGCCTTCCGAGTGCAAAGGGTTGAGAGCCCGTTGCGGGCTCGATGACACGTTCGTGGCTGAACACCTTGTCGATCTGCGGAATAATTATTTACTTTTTCGTAGCCACTTTCGGGTGAAACTTAATTATTTCGGAGGTATTTTCGTGTTGTTTTCTATCGGTAAGATAAATATTGATTGAGGTACGTTGTTTGAAAATTCACAATGAACGAGTTGAAATTTTTCAATCGATGCGGGTACTTGGAAATCAGTACGAATGGTTATTTTACTGATGCGGGGACCGAAGTTGCGTAGAAATGTGCAGCGGAGTCGTTCTTTTAATGGGAGAAGTGACCGTTTTTACAAGTTCCGAGTAATATAGAAAGTATTATTTTTATAATAGTTTTCTCGGGTTTCACCTTGTTGATTTTGTATTGATTTAAATTGTGGACAATCTTTTCGCTGGATCCTGCCTCGATACGCCATTTTCGTAGCGTATCAGCCGAGATATAGTAATGTGTAACGCAAGATCGGCAATAATACATATTTTACATTTTTCAAATTGATTCCAGTATTAAAATGTGAGGTCAAAAAGTCATTCGCGCTGTTCCTGAAAACCAATGATCATTTGCGTCACCCGTAACAATATAAAATATGAAGCGACACCGGACCATCCGTCTACAAGGTGTTACTATATTCGATCGACAGTAAAATTCGAGGAACTTGGATAATAAATAAAGAGTACTTTGAATGTAAAACACAGCCATAACGCAGTAAGGCTCCGTTCGTACTCATTTAAATTCAAAATCGATGAAAGTACTCAAATAAATGCGGAATATTAAATAAATTACTATGGAAATTCATATTATACTTTATTACATATTTTATTATCCAAGCTATATTTTATTTATATAAAAATGCTAATCCCGCGGAGTTCGACTTGGGTTGATCCTTAAGACCTTAAACATGGCATTCCTCGTTACTACCGCATGAAAAAGTTCGCAACGAAAGCAAACGCGACTAAAACTATCGATAAACAAATCTTTCCGCGAACGATTAACACGTCGAATGCCACGGAGGTCACCGGTGACCCCAACCAAATCAAATTACTATAGTTCACTCGATTAAACGACTATTCGAAAACATTTCTATATTATAAATAATATTACCTAATATGGCGACATACAGCTAAATCAACGCGCAATAATACTAATGCAATTCAATCGAATCATTCAGTATAATATATCTTCCATTTTCTATATTTCACTCTACAAAATCGCGCGGCATTCAACATGTTTATCCCCATATTCACTATTACAAAACTTTCTCCATCAAAGAATCAAAAGAAAAAGAAAAGGAGTAAAAAGTACAAAGCGCACCGATTAACCTAAAAGTAGTGGGGGAGTTAAAAATGGCGTACATCGGACAATAAGGCGCACACTATCAGTTCAAGTTGGAGGATACCTGTCCGCTGAATGGCAGTATAAAAGGTATGTTATAGGTTAAAGCACGGTATGCATGACAAAAGATGTCGCGCATTCCGGGACGTCTTGGCCGCGGCTAAAAAGACGTTCAACGGTAGAAAACCGGGCGGGCATTCAAGAGCAACGTGGAAAGAGGAACAGTGGAAACAGTGGTACTGCGGCCCATTTAAATTATTCGCGACACAAGGGGCGGCCGTCCGAGGAAATAATACGTGCCGGAGGGATAGGAGAAAGAAAAAGGAGCCGGGCCGGCCACTCGCGGGCACGGTCAGCTTTTAGAGATCTTATCCGGACGCGGGTTTGCACGCATAAACAATCGTGTTGTACGGACTCACCACCAGTTGGCCTGCGCGCCGTTTTGCCACGCGACGAGCAGCAACGGTACGAGAAAGAAGGTTGTCAGTACGGGCCGCATCTTCCTGTAGAATTCTCGATGGCCGGCTCTGGGCTTTCGTGGGTCGTCTTGTAGAGCTCGAGCGGCGAAAAGAAAAGAAAGGACGAGAAGGATGGTGGTGGTCTCTCTCTGGGCCGGTCTCAGCCACGCATTCTCACGAGCGTCGATATCGATCGAGGATTCGCATCGGCGGCGCTTGATCCCGAGGCTGACAGATCGAGAATCGAACGTCGTCCGTGATATCGAACCGATCGCTGTTATCTCTCGCGCACCGAGCACCAAACGAAACGGCGAATTCTCTCTTTCTTTCTTTTTTTCCTTCTCCCTCTTCCCACTCTTCTCCTCTCTTTCTCTCGACTCTCAAAACGGTGCCGTGTTTCTGTTTATTGTTTACATGTTTTCCGCGCCGGACGCGGGGTATCACTGACCACGCGACGCGTCGCACGCAACGCGAAAATCGAGTTCTCGGCCCTGTGCACCGAGAGACGCAAACCACTCGATTCGCCGTGAACCGTGCTCTGGTGCTCCCGGCGGAACCGCGCTTTTTGAATGCAGCCGAGCCGCGTAACTGCCGAGATTCCGATACGAAATCGAGACGGACGCGCGATCGCGGTGAACACGGAGGGAAACACCGACTATCGCGGTTCAACTCGACGCTCCTCCGGTGTGCGAGGTGGAAAAGAAACTTTTCGTTCCCGATCGAGAGAGACGAAGCCGACACGAACGAGATGACACTCCGTGAACGCTCGCGTACGTACTGTGGCCGGTAGTCACGAGGAAAAGGGCAACGGGGCTCTCTCGGTGGGCGGAGCTTTCGGTCACTCGCGAGCACGCGATTGGTGGTATCGTCCAACAGCCACCGAGGCTCCACTCGCGTTAATTAAGCATTTCGGCACACCGTCCCGTCGCCGACGTTCGCGCGTCTCCTCGCTCGCTCGCGATTCGTTCGCCAACCGCATTTGTTTCCGCGAGTTTCGTGAGAAACTCCGGGAAAGAGAACGGGAACCGACCTCCCCGGGAGGAAAGTTTAATCGTGGGACCATCGAGCAACCGATTTCTGACGTTCCCTTTGACGGGGTGGAGGGGGGAACCTCCGAACGCGACTTCGACGGAGCTCGATCTTTGAAAATCGATTTCTGTTATTGCGATTATCGAAGTATACCTAACCATCCTCCCCCCCCACCCTTCTTTAAACGTAGTTGCGGTTAGTAGTCGACAATGAAAGATAATGGTCGGATGTACCGTCTTCTTCCTTTGTAATACGATCGTTTTCGAACGAAAAAGACATCTGCGAGACAATCAGTTGAAACCGAGATCGTTGTTATAGTATCTTGTGTCATCGGTCTTTTGTTAGTGGCATATCGTATCTTCGCGGAGAGGGTATTGTGTAAGCTAACGTTCAGTTGTATAGTTTACTTTTGCGGTCGTTTAATTATTGATTACATGTGTATCAGCTCGATAATATTTTCGCCGATGTATTCGTTAAACAATTAGATTAACGATTTGTTTGTACTCAAGGTGAAACTGTGTAGGATGTTTTATTTTTCATCGGATATCGTGTTCCGATTTGATTCGTAGAATTAATTCTTTTCTTTAACTGCGACGCAGTAATGGGTACACGCGTTGAAACGTACTGTCAAGTTGATACATATTTGTACACGGTGGTATATGGAGAGTGTTCTTATAATGCGTGGACTTTTAAGTGGAGTGGAGACGTTCGAAGAGAAACGTGTAATTTGCGCAACGCGTTTGTTGCGATTTATCCTGGAATGCGGCGAAATGGAAGATTCGTGTTCAGAAGTGAAGGTAAGATGCACGTTCCATGAAAATATTTTGTACGTGAGTAATAAGGTCATTGAATGATTAAATGTAATTTTAATTGTGACTGAAATGGAAAGATTCCAGTGAAACAACTTTTAATTACGTCCCACGAATGGTTCAAAATGTTTTACAAGTATCTATTCGATTAAATTGTTGTTGAATTAAAGTGAAAATCTACGTGTTAGTCATGATTAAATAAAATTTCACTTGGTAAAAGATATTTCCATATTTATGAATTTTTAAATATTCATGGTAACGAACCGTGAAACGTTATTGTATGATTTTTAAAATCAAAAGATTTTGCGATTCGTGTAACGTCTGTTTTAAAGTCGTCTCGAAAACATTGGAGGATGAAGTGCCCCCTTGTGGAGGGCCATTACTCTTTTGCCGACATGTTGGCTCTGTCGGTTATTCGCTCTCAATATTTTAACATTCAATGTTTTTTTGTTTTGAACATACTCTTATATGCTGATTCACGAAATGACAGTTTAACTTTAAAAAATTAGGAATTTTAAAAAGTATTAAATATTTGAGAAAAGTACTTCCGGTCGGTCATTGATCATGTATTGTCAATGTATAGTTCTGTATCCTAATTCTGTGTTTATATTCAGACACCCACAATCGGGTATCCGATCAATGGTCTATATTATTATACAGTAATTCATTAAATGATATATTAATTTTATTTCTCATTTTCAATTTTTCGAACCATGATATTGATTCGGGAAACTGCACACTCGTGCAGCAAGTTACTATATCAGAAGTTGGTATTATGCTACATTATTGATCTTACAATGCAACAAATGAAATGACATTAAAAAATTATAGTGTTCTAGAAAATGAAATTTATTAATTGTAATACGAGTATATTCTAATCAAAATTGTATTTTAATGTATAAATACTTAAAACAACCATTATGAGGATAAGAGAAAAGATACAGGGGTTAGGGTCATTAACATATCACTGTAGTTAACAAAATGAATTTTATTTTCTGTGGAAATGAAAGAAATGATATTTCTTCTGCATGTCCATTGAGTTGCCAGGTACTGCAGTCGCTCAATTTGCATGGTAATATAACCGTAATATAAAATATTTAATACTAAAATTAGATAAATATACAAGGCACATGTACCTGTTACTTGTGATTATATCACATGGATTTAACTAATTGGGCATGTTCGGTAGGTGTAATGGTTGGTCAGAGATTCTGCATTGTATACGACAATTACAGGAACTAATTTATGTCTGCCAGCATATGTACAAAATTAGAGATGCAGTTTCAGTAGTATTAAAACAATTTATGTGGTCATACACTTGTATATTCTGTTTGGCGTTGCGAGGGATTATGATAGAGGCCAGCCATAGCTTCTTGCAAGGCCCTCAAACACGCAACATGTGCCTTAAATCCTCCTGCTCTTTCCGCTGAAGACTCTACCCTAACGTGAGTGACATAACCACGTGCTTGTAGTTCCCTCCAACCAGGTGGTGTTGGGCCCTCAGTAGCTTGCCGAATAGGAGTATAAGAGTATAAAGGCCCTTCATCGAGTTTTGGCACAGGCATATAATTCTGGCTTCCTTGATTGCTGAATTTTATTCCTGTACTAAATTGAGTAGCCTTAGGAGGTGCAGCTTTCGTTTCTTTCTTGGATGCTTGAATAGCAGAGGCAAATGTTTCTACAATGTTCTTTGCATTTCCTTCTGAGAATGTAAGTTCATCTATCAATGCCTCCTTCTCACGAATCTTTTTCCTCTTAGCTTCCATTTCTTGTTTGACTAATTCCATTCGCCTTTCTTCTTCTTTCTGCTTCTCTAGCTCTATCATCTCCTCCAGTTCATACTCGCTTCTGCCGAGTTTAGATTTGCTTTTAGTAATCTGATCTTTATTATCTTTCTTATATTGTTCTATCTTTTTATGAGTTTCCAAGACATCAATGTTATTTGCTAAATTATATATTATGGTTTCAACTTCCTCTAAGTAATCATTGTATTCCCGTAACGACCCAAAGTCCTCTTCCTTTTTATTGAAATCTCTCAGTACCCTCTTCCGTATGTTTACTTCTTTTTCCACCATCGCATCCTCGAACAACTGCACACGGAAGTTGGCTCTCCTAAGAGGGATCTTACACTCCGGACAAGATCCCGATCCTTTACAAAACACAAGAAATATTACACCACATACTATACAATACTTCCCTACTACCACCAATATACTAACCTTTAAGAAAGAGCAAATCAACGCAGCTTTCACACAACGTGTGTCCGCAAACGTTTACCATCATTTTCAACGATGGATTTCGATATTTGGTAGTTTTGCATCTTGGACACGCTTGGTCGTCCATTTTTGCGAGGTATACGAATAATACAACCGACCATAAACTATCGAACAGAATAACGCAATCTTTCGTAATCTGACCGACCGGTTAATGGATCGGTGACAACGTTCACATCACGCCGCGTGACACGATTTCAAACTGAATTCAAATCGACGGAATCGTCCGACACTGTTGAACAACCGTGGAACAATTTAACCATCGCGTTTCATTCGGCCGTGATAAACCTCAACAACATCGCCGTCCGTCGACATAACCTATAAACCCGTAATTCACGCCATCGTCTGTTCACCCCAGGCCAGAAATCTCGAACGTGTAATCGATACCCGTGAATCGAGGCGGCACGCGTGTATCGATAATATCGAGACTGTTTACGAGCGCGATATAAACACCGATATCTGGCGTGACGCGTAATATACGATAATATTTATACAGATTAAACTTCCCGCCAATAATTGGCGACAATTGCGGCCGACTCCGCGGTACTTTGTCATCGGCCGGAATTGATCGTAACGTAAGATTATCAACGAACGAACGACCCCGCGCAACGGACCACGGACCGGCGTCCCGTTACAATATTAAAAATCCCGTTATTTATTCAAATTTTATATTCATAACCGGCGCCGATATTAAAATGAACCGCCATACTTTCCCTTTATTCCCGGCTTTTAACGTCCACGCGCGCCAGCGGAGCCGCGTAAACGCATTAAAAGATAAACTCGTTCGGGGTACGTGATTCGCATGTTCACCGGGTTCGGGGAATCTCCGCGCCTCTCGCTCGCGTTCCGTTTCTCCGCCTCGTTCTCCTTTTACCGCGGCCCGATCCTTTTTCAATCTTTTAACGTTACGATCATCGCGCGTCGTTACGTGATTATCGAGGCGAGGAAGCAGGGTTGAAAGGCGGACGAGAGGTCGTCCCGATGAAAAGGAGCACGACGTCGAACCCCTCGAGAGAAGGCGACGCGCGGGAAGAGATAAAACGAAGAGGAAGCGCGGGACTCCGGTGGCACGTCTGTCACGCGTTTCACCTCCAACGATTTGGGGCATCGATCTCCCTTTCAAATCCATCGCGCGGATCACACGCGAAAAGAAAAAGAAACCGCGCGAAAGGTGGCCGGTGCAAAGGGAGAACGGCAAGAAAGAGATACACAACGCGTGTTCATTACAGCGGTAAGAACAAAGGGCGCTGGCGGTGCTTTGGCGGCGAAACGCAAGACCGCCCGCCAACGCGCGCGCTCGCGCGTGTTCCGTTCCCTCGCGTCGCGGTTCCCACGGACACCCGTTATTCAACCCGTCCCGCCGGTAAGACCGCCACGGAAATTCCGTGAAAAACGCGCAACGACGTTTCCCCCGGATCCGAGGGAAGGCAGCCTAAGCCCGGTGTCGCGCGCCGCGCGGCGCACCGAATTTCCGAGATTAGCCGGAGTCTTGTACCAGCCGGAGATTTCCCGAAGCGAACATCTTATTACGGTGTTTTCTACCCCGGCGGGAATATCGTCTAGCTCCCGTTGATCCCCGTGATTCGCTTAGAATTTAAATACGCTGTGTACATCGGAGCCACGCGGCCGAATTTTATTCGAATTACGCGCGGGGATGAACAGAAACGCCGGCGGAGCCTCTCGCCCTGTGGCTTAAACGATTCCCGGTTCACCCGCTCCGAAGAAAATACCGTGCGATCGTCGACACTGAAATTCCATTTCCCCCTTGTTTTCGCGCGCCTTTCGCTGTTATTCCTAATTCGCGACTCGTGAATTTGAATATACTCTCGCGCACCCTAATTCGCGAACGACTGCTCCGACGTGCGCGCTGTTAATCGCGATTAATTAATGTGAACCGTGGCGGAGAGAAGTTTCGCCTTCCAAGGGTGCTTTAATTAGTTATTTAGATTCAATTACCCCCGCACAAGGGGCAATTCAGAACCATAACAATTATTCTCCCTTTCCCCCGGCGTTCCCGAGTTTCCGCGCGGCCGTACAAAGAACGTCGTCCACTTCCCCGAAAAAAAGGGAAAAGGGGGAGAAAAGAAAACAATTACTCGCGGCCCCTTATCTTTCGAGCGGCGACTAAAAGAGCTCGAGCGGCGTAATTGAATGTCATATTAATTCAGTGCTCGACGGGGGTTGGAAGCCGAAAATCTGCGCGAGGGCAATCGCCCGGAATTTCGCGGCGGGTTCAATCTCTGCCCGCCGGAAAAAGCGGGTATGACACCGGCTGACCGTTAAATCCGTCTAAAACCGCGCGTTCGGTCCAGGCGGACGGACCCCGAAGGATATTCAGCGGTCGAGAACGCTCGGCTGGAAGGTTTCTGTATTTTTCTTTTCTCTCTAACGACCGCTCCCTTCCTTTGCAAGTACATGCAAACGAGGATCGCTGCGATAAGCTCGATTTAGCGGTTACACGCGAGGGCCGAAGAGAAAGAGAGTGAGAGAGAGAGAGTGAGAGTGTGAGTGTGAGCCGCTCCTCTCCGCTGCATTGATATTTGTTGCGGTCGGAGGACGAAGCGTGTTGGTGCGTGACACGTGTACAATGATGACGTGGTCTCCGACGAGAAAAAGACGCGCGAGAGGGTAGGAGAGAATACGAGCGATATAGGGAGAGAGAGGGGGGAGAGAGCACGAGAGAGAGTGGCCGCGAGAGGAGAGAGGAGAGAAGGATCGGGCCAGCGCGGAATTCGATTCCGGACTAGGGGGATGCTGCACGGCCGCGGCGACACGAGTGTGCGTGCAAGTAATATAGAAGCAAAAGGGATACACGCTTGCGCCGGACGATGTCTACCCCATCTTCCCGTTTGACTTCGGGGAGAGGGAAAAGCGGGGCGTGTGCAAGGACAGATGGCAGGGCGTCTCTCCCGGGCCGTGTCGCATGCACTATCAGTTTCGCTCGGATGTTCGTAACACGAGTTTTATCGCGCTCCGGGACGCGACGGTCGCGTTCGTCAAACCCAGCACCGCCGAGGACCGACCGCCGGACTCCGTCGTAGCCAACGTCGTCGTCGTCGTCGTCGTCGTCGCCGCCGTGGTCGTCGTTGTCGTCGTTTCCCGTCGCCGCCCGTTCGGTGCCTCTCTCGCGTTTCGCGAAGATCGAGAACGGAACGTGTTACCGTCGGCCCCCGTGACTCGTGAATCGGTTCCATCGACGGGGGTAAAGGGGGCGAGACAGCATCTCGTCCCCGGTGCTTCGACGGAATTGCTGATCGTTCGATTCGCACGATAGGACTGGTTGAAAGGGAACGAGAGAGAGGAGAGCCGCATTCGGATATTTTCCTCGTTCGTTCTTCCATCTATTTTTTTCTTCTACCCTTTCTCCCTTCCTTTTCTTTCTTTTCACCCGCCGATATCGTCTCTCGCTCCCGCCCCGTGTGCTCGCCGTTCCACGATTCCTCGTTCCGGTTTCCACCCTCGTGAACCGTGCGGATCCGTTCTCCTTTGCCTTTTCCATTCCTCCCTTTTCTTTCCCGGCCTCGGCGCATTGTTTCGTAAGAGGAGAGATCCGATCGAACGCGTCCGCGTCTTCGGGGTCGATTGGCCGGGCAAGGGAAAAGGGTGAATCGCGTACACGCTCTCTGTCCAGCGGGAAAAAAAGGTCGAGCAGGGCGATGAGAGGATCGCGGCGTGGTGCGGTGCTGGATCGTCGTGGGAGTGAAGCGGTGTCGCGGCCGATCGGAGTGCGTGCCAGCACGTAAATCGAGCGGACGGTCGGACGGAAACAGGCGAACGGAATGGCGACGTGCACCGAAAAACCCAAGGAAAATCGGATGCTATCGATTCGGCCGATAGTTTCGCTACGCGATTTTAATTCCGCGCCTTTGTCCCGGGATCCGATATAGAGCACCGTTGCACTCTGTCTTTCTCTCTCTCTCTCTCTCTCTCCCTCTCTCTCTCCCTCTCTCTCTCCTTCTCTCTCTCTCTCTCTCTTTCTGTCTGGTTTCTGGATTATTACGGCATGCCCGGAGAAGATTGACGAACCGCGGGAAGGGATAATTCGCAAACAATTGACGAGTGAAAGTCGCGGGAGAAGGACCGTCGACGCGAAAATCCCTCGTTCTCGTTCGTTTCCGCCGGGCAGGAGGGGTCACAGGGGTTCCGAGACTGAGTGGTGCGTTTCCCTTTTCGTTTCTTTTCCCCACGTTTTCCTCGAGAACCGCGACGTTGTGCGCCGAGAACCGCGGAACACGTACCACACACAGGCGACTCGTTTATGCGGATAGACATAGGGATACGTGTCGCGTATTACCGAAACGACGTCGTGGATCGACTATGAGAAAGAAAAACAAAAAATGAAGGGTGCACTTTTTACCCTGTGCCTATTGTTTTCGGGTAAGTGGAAATCCGGCCACGTGTCCGCGGGAGATTCGATTCCGAGGGCCGTGCGATTGTTCTTTGACCAGAGGTTCCGATTAAATTCCCTTCGGCCGGCGGTCGTCCGGCGAAACCGAGTCGCCGTGCCGCGTTCATCTTTCTCCCGCTTTCTATTTTACCCCCGCAACCGATTAACGCTCGACGAACTCGCGCGGCGAACGTTTTGAATTTAATTAGTACGAACATTACTCGGTTCACATTAATTGAAGAATAATACGGCTCCGCGCTTATGAATATTTAATCCGCGCGCGCTACATCCACTCGCGCCGCGGACGTCTCGTTTCTCCTTTTGCGCCGGAAAAAAATTATTAATGAAGTAACTTTCGTGAGCCCGCACGCGAAAATGTCCGGAGGCCCGGGGGGCCGGGGGGTTAATGCGCGATCAAATAAGAGTCGACCTTACGGATGCGAATGGGACACCGGGTGGACCTTAAATCTCTCGTGCCCCCTTTCGAACGCTTTTAACCCCTTAACGCGCCGAGCCTTATCGACTTATTCAAATCCAGGGCAATATTCATCCCCCGTATTAAACCAGAAATTAGTTGCGCGGCTTTTCATCTAATCGATTACAAATCCGCTTGAAATTTCAATGTCCGCCGACTCTCGACTTTTTCATTTTCGTCCCAGAGCTGGAACAAAGTCGTCCGTCCTGAATAATTTGAGAATTTAACGAACCGAACGATGTCTATACTTAACATTTTCACCGTCACGTTAATTTCCACCGTTTCTCATAATATCGCTTATTCACTCGCAACGAAGCCCGATGGTATTAGAATCTCCAACTATTCGATATCGTAGCTTTTAACTCGTGCTAGTATCTGATTACAAACGTAACTAAACATTCCGATCCGACATCAGTCTCCCCGTTTTAATCGTTTCCAATCAATTCGAGAGCTCCGGTCGAAAGGCGAAAGCTCGACCCAGTATTTTACATGAACCGCAATCAAACAAGACCGACGCTGAACTCGAAGCTCGCGGACGAGCGTCGCGTACAGTGAAAACTCGCTAGTTAAGGGGTTAATCCCGGGGGATGATTACCTCGCGCTCCCCGAGCATTCCGAGAGAAACACGGCGACAAACTCGCGGCTAGCCGCGCGTGACTTCTTCCCACGAAACGAACGTAATTCCAAGATAAGATCGCGGTCCTCGTTCGACGATGCCAACCGCTCGAGCGAATTTCCATCGGCACGCGCGAGAGGCCCCACCTCCGGCAGCGATCGCATAAGCGGAAAACACGACTCGCCGGTGAATCGCGCGATCCACCGCAAACACGGCACGCGGCGTCAAACGTAATTGAAATTTCCAACGATACCAATTCCACGCTGACAATGAAACACCAGTAACACCGTCGTTTCACCCGAAAATTCCCGGATAGCACGGCGCGCCGAGGAAATTCGTCCATTAAGCGTTCAGCAGCGGGGTAGAGTTTCACGGAAGATGAGTCGCGCGCGATACGAAAGCGGCGCGGACATTTATTATGATAACACGCGGCCCGGGCTGCACAAAAGAATCGTTGCGTCGGCGGCGCGGGGTGAGAGAAGAAGCGCCGACGAGCCGGCGGCGAGGACTTGCGGTCGCGATCCCTCCCGGCCGCGGTCCGTCACGTATTACGAGATAAAGTAGTTTCTGAAACTGCGTCCGGGAGAAACTTCTCGCCCACCTACTTTAATACTTCATAAGGAAAGGCACGCGCGCGGGGGGACGGACGGGGGGGAATGCGGTGAGCGTTCGGGGGGCGGTCGGGGGTAAGAAGGTCCGTGTCCGAGCGAAAGGGAGATATATCGCGGCTTTTACCCCTCGGCGCGGCGCGTCGGGACACGTTAAAATGATTTCTCGCCCCGGTTCCGGTCGTACATCGTGCGCGCACCCCCGGCAGAGTCCGCGTCTCTCTCTTCCGCGCGGCCCGTTCCCGCCGTCCCTCTCCCGCGCCGCCGGTAAACACGGCCGGGAGTTAACGAAATTCCGATAACGAACGGTTCAACGTGGCCAACATTTCTCTTCCTGTCCCGTAAACGACGCGGCGCGCGGCCCCCGCTCGCGACGAGCCGCCACGGGAAATAGCTGCTCGGGTCAAAGAACAATCCGCGCCCGCAATCTGGAGATTGAAACGAGAGAGGCCGCCCGCGCGGGAGAAAAATCCGACGAAAAAAAGGAACGAAGAAAGGGAGAAGGGCGGAAAGAATGGAGCGAGGCACGCACGGCTCCGCCGTTGTGTTTCGTCTCTTTGATTCCTCTTCGTCCCTTTCGTTCGCTCGGCGGTTCGCGTTTCGGTTCCCACCTCCCGCGGCTGGGATTATTCTTATTGCTTTCTTCTATGCTCTTCCCTTTCCCGTCGTCGTCCGTTGATCTTCCCCGGGACCGTCCGCGCTCGGTCGTGTCGGTGCGGAAGTGCAAGGACTGGCGCGGGGCACCACCGACCACGGGATGTTCGAGAACCTCGCGCTGGAGCCGCTCGACCGTGGACCGTACTTCGAGGTGGCCGCGTCTCGCAACGTCACCGCGCTCGTCGGGAAAACGGCCACCCTGAACTGCCGGGTCCGGAACCTCGGCGACCGTACGGTAGGTAAAAAGCCCGCGAAAGAACGGGTTGCGGCCGGCGCAACGCGGCGAACGCCGGAACGGTTATCGGCCGTCAACAACCAGACGCACCGTCGTCACCGAGTTCCTCTTTCATTCCCTCGACCGAGGAACGATGGAACGGCTGCCCGTTTCCGCCCGCTGACATTGTTTATCGCTCGACCGGCGGTCTTTATGCGAACGCCCGGTATACCCGGAGTCACCGTTCGTATTGAATTTCTGGGCGATCGAGGGGTGGCGACGTTACGGGGGTCGTTCCGCCTTTTAACCCGCCATTTTGCGGATCGGAGAGATATCGCGGTTCGTTGTATATTTTTTTTTCGGTCAAGTCGAACATACGGGATCACGGGAGCGGAGGAGAATCGGAAATCTTTGTTTTGTTCCGGTTGCATGTCAGCGGCGGAACGAAACGCTCGGGATTCGCCGTTTAATACGCGGCCGGTTTTAAAATGCAAATGATGTTTTTTCGTTTTAATGGCGGTTTTAACGCGGCACAACCTTTTTCGAGGCGACGCGCGCGTTCGCGGGTGGTCCGTTTATCCGATCGCTTTGAGGTCTCGCCGTTCGTGCTCGTTATAATGTTATTTTGCCGTTTACGCTTGTTCGTTTCGAGTTTGTTAATATCTCGCTTTAATATTGTTTTAATGTTGCGAACGGCGGGGCGCGGAGTTTTTCGATGGCGTTCGTCGCTACGTTTTGAAGCAGCTTTTCCATCGGTTTTTGAGCGTCAGAGACGGTCGTCGGCGGTTAGGGGGTAGAATATAAGTTCCTTAATGCGTGAGGGGAACTTTTATAGTTTGTACTGTTATTAAGTCAAGCGGGAAACTGCAATTTCGTGTTTCTCTTTTCTTGCAGTTCTCATATAAATGTAACCTACTTTTTCCGGCTAGTGCCTTCGGATGTTTACCACTGTTCTTTTTACTTCGGCCGAAAGGTATTTTCATTAAACCTTTGCCCTACGGTATTAAATTATAGTCAACGACTCGACAAAGGTTTTAATAAACACGAGTATTAATCAATTTACATGAATGAAGGGGGAATATTATTTCTCGCTCGCGAACATTCCGCTATTGGATATAATGTAATTACTTTTTCAACGAATATGCGTAGCTATCCCTTCTGCCCGAGAAACTTTTAAATATCACGTAACTGTGAATCTGATGAAAAAAGTCCTGCAGTCCGAGGATGGAATCTCTGGTAATTCGTAACGGTGCAGCACGAAACTGAAGTTCCTCTGTTTTTAGGAAATTATCAATTTATTACGTTCCTCTTGAATTATTCGGTTCTCCAGTAAAAACACGCGGCAGTTTATTATTGATATCGCCGCGGTGTACATGAATTTGTCACATTGTCAATCCCGTTTACCGGTGGCCGTGCGAGGGAAATTATCGGGTTAAAAAGCGCCGCATCGTATATTTTTTCCGCGCGTGCAACGGCGCGCATGAATGTAACAATTGTATTATTTTTTTCAATGGGAACGTACATATTTTATCAACTCGGCGTAAATGTCCTCGACGTTTAGCGGTCGGGGTGCGAAAAAAAGGGAAAATGAAACGGTCGAACGGCGATTAACTCGCGAGATATTTTGTACAAATGTCTTTATTATAGGACCGGCTGAAACGTTTCTCCGTTACGTTTGAAGCGTGCCGTGCATTGTGCGCGATGGAAAATATGCATCTGCATTTAAAGAAAAAAAAACGATGCAATTGTTAAACGCACGCGGCCCGTTGCACTCGTGAAAAATGCATGGAGCGCACTCGAAACTAACGCGTTCTTCTTTCAACATTTTGCCCTTATTGTCCCGGGAAAAGAGTGGAGTTACAACGGTTCCCGTCCACCTTCTTTACATTTCACATTCACGCGAGAGAACCAGGCGAAAAGTGTATAAAATAACGTTTCGTTCACTCGCGGTTTCGCTTTCGCGAACGAGTCGCGTTCGAAGGAAGTCGATTGATTACACGAGTCTGCGGCAAGTAGATAGAGTAAATCATAAACAGACACGCCATCCGGATTCAATGAAACGCGAGTTCGATGAATTCTCGAACTCTGATCTATCGTGAAATCAATTTTCTTCCACGCTTCCGATTGATTCTATCTTTCAATTGTCGCGTTATCGTTAACATTGAAAGATGTTGACTGGTATTGATTTGTAGAATTTTACGAACAGATTTCTACATTCTCCAGTGCATTTCGTTGGATTTAAGACAAGCGAGTTTCCTCCGTGAAAATTCTGGTAGAGAGAAATTATGTTCATAGTTCACTGGAATTTCTACAAATACGTCCTCGGAATTTAGCGTAAGAGGATGCGAACCGATGAATTCGATTACCTGGTAATGCCAGCATTAAAGTTTCTTAAACCTCTTGCTGCAAGTATCTAGTTTCAAATAATTAGGTGCGCCGTAATTCTGTAACACTCGCCGTCTACGTGTTTTAAAGTATATCGGGTATATGTCTTCTTCTTTCCGCGGCGGGTAGAATTATTTATAACCTGCTTTGCGATGCACGACGCGAGGAAGGAAAATAGGTTCAATGTGGTATTGGGTTGGGTCGGTGGGAAATACGCTACTGAAAATATTTATTGCGACACTCGAATATTAAACACGTTATCACGTACACTCTGTTGCCTTTGGGTTATTTCGGAACTCTTCGCTTTGGGCGGAATTTATCGTTAAAGTACACGCGAGGAGGTGAATTTCATTCATCGAGATCCCAGTATTTCCTCGATTCTTCTCGTTACCTTATTATCAAACCTATAAATTAAGAAATATATCAAACGTGCACATTCCGCCGCGAAAAACCGTAGGAAACATAAATTCCGTAGATTAATCTTTCAACAAATCCTAGCGGTCGTCGTGTTAACTGCAGCTTTTACGTGTCACAGCATCACTGAATTTATCTCCTCTAAAAACGGTCGAAATGTTTCTCAGCGAACACAGCAGTCACGACGCAATAACAAGAGAACACGTGAGAAGATCGTAGAGCTCTTGCCAAGATAATTCTCTGTATCATAAGCGACGCCGCGACATATGGTCCTATGTTGAATTCATGAAACGCCCCGGTGCCTTATGGGCATTTCATCAGGGTTCGTTTTTCACGGGAAATCCATCAACCGCCCGCTGGAAATTCGGCTTGCCCGTTGAACATCCGTGTTGCGCAGATGATCGATGAAGAAGAAGAACACTAAAATGTTGTAAACAATAGATAAAAGCGCGGGACGCGTCACGATTAATATCCCGCGGAACACGCGAAAGCTTTTAGAATGGCGTTAGCGCTAGGAAAATATTATCCTCCACTGTTTCGCGAACGATCCCCGGTGCCGAAGAGCGAAGTATAAGAATAAAAGGATTCAATGACCCGACGAAGGCGAACGCGAAAGGAAAAAAGAAAGAAAAAAGCACGCGATTTCCGTTACGTCGTTCGAGTCGCAGGTTATTACAAGCGGACGCGAGTGGAAGGCGATAAATATTTGCAGTGGTAGCCAATAATCATTCACGTCGATACGCTATCCATTACGAATTAATTTAATTTCACGGGTCGCGATCCGCGCGGCCGTATATTTACTTACACCGCAGGAATAATCCGGCGCGAATTGATTCGTTAGCAATCGAGGTAAGTACATAATGCCCGGGCGATCGGCGATTTTCGCTGCTAACGGAAAAACGGGCCGGTAGTCAGACATCCCGGGAAAAACCGTTTTTCAATCGGATTTCATCCGGGAACAAGGTTCAGCGCGATCGAAAATTTCGCTCGACATTTTCGATTCGCTTTTTGCGCTCGGAAAAATCATCGTCCCTTCGATGTATATCTTGTTTTTCTTTTTTTTTTAAATCCACCAGTGCGGGAAGGATTCGTTTTTTCAGATTTCCTCCCCACATCGTCGTTTACTTTTTTTTTTGTCCCCGAATCGGAAATTTTTAGGAGAAATATAAATATTCCGTTGGAGGGGAGTAGGATTGAAAATTCAATGATAGTTCGATAGTTTTCTTTGGAATGTCGTTGAGTATTAAATTATTATTTCGCGGGTGCAAAGGTACGTTTATACGATTACCAACAAAATCAATTCATTTGCGTTGTTCATGTTTTGAGTTTCTTGAGTTAAATTCGATTCAAGTTCCTCTGTTTCTTAGATATCTCCGAGTCGAGTACTAGTTCGTTTTCCAATACGACCGACGCATTAATTTCTCTTTACTCGAACACTTTCAAATATATACCGCCGTTACCTTCGTTATTGTCCCCTAATAGGACTCCATAATTCGAGGAGAATGTTCGTAAAATATCGTAATACTGATAAATGTGTCTAAATAACAAAAGATCGATTCTGTCGATCCATCACGCGGGAATCCCTCCTTTAATCATCGCGGGTCTTCCTGCGGGTTGCTCTTAATATGCTGGCTTTATAGGAACCTCATTTTTCACGAGGCCTCGCCCCGGAGTTTGATAGTCGCCGTAGGAGTCGATGGAATACGAATTTCGCGGTCTCTGCGCTGCCTGAGCGCCATTAACCCTGGGATGACGCCGCCGGGTCGTCAGTGTCCGCGCGGAGCATTTTAAAGGGAATCTCTGCATCAAATTTTCGTTTCTTTCCGGTAAAAATCGGATTTTACGCGACAGCGTCGCGGCGTTATTGTAAATTCCACGAATCCGCGTATCTTCATGGAAATTCGCAGCTGTATAGGAAATTTCGAAAATATCGGAATCAGGTGCACCTCATTTTCCTCGCTGCTTGTTCCGGTAAATCCAAACTGAATGAAGGTTGCTTTGTGTTTCGTTGCAATTTGAGTTTTGCACGCTTACCAGCATTTTTACTCCGCATAAAGGTACAGAGATACGCGGAATATTTATGAACATTTACTGAAGGATTCACTTAATCCGTTTGTATCTTTGGATTGTGTTCAGATTACCAGGGAATATTATATCGCACAGCATTCCCTTCATTATTGCCCTTTATGTTGAACCGTGGTTTTCCTCGTAAAATTGTTAGAATAACGAGCTCCTTAACACCTTCGAAATGTGTTTCCATATATTTCATCGGAGATCGTAATAATAACCTTTAAAAAAATAATGTTGAACTGTATTCTGTTACGTCCAGTTTTCTGACGATAATTTCTTATTGTATATAAATGTAGATAATTCATTTAGTAAATAATTCGTTTATTAACGTTGGTTTATTTTCATGTTATAAATTAGCTTACCACCGGTAGCACACGGCGTGGACGTATTAAACGAAAATATTCGCGATAGCTGCCTATATGCAATAAAGAAAGATCCAGCGGCAAGTGGCGTTTTCCATGCATTCGTAAAATGCAATTCGATTGCCGTAGAAATTTACTGAAACATCGTGGAATTAAATCTTTACGCTGGAAATATTGTTTATTTCCTTTTGTAGAGGCGGGAAAAGCGTCTTTCACATTGCGCTGGATGCGAGGAGAATACAGTGGGATGAAGGTGATATTTTCGTTTCTTGGATTTGTTACTCGTCGACGATTTAGCTTCTTCTGCGCGGAATAGTATATTTTCATTCACGCGATTTATTTGTCGAGCGAGGAAGAAAAATTCCGTGATACCGTGTAACGCGCACCTCGGACAATTCAGCGCCACAGTGGCGCGTGTCAAACTGCAGGGAATAAAGTTATTTTACTCGTTCACCGACTCGAACAGCCACTTCCACGTTTGTGGCAAGATCTTCTCACAGTGCCCGTATCGATCCCGTGCAACGTTGCTTAGTGATTCGTGTTGCCGCCGCATACGGGGATCCTCTGAAAGTTTGTTACAATTGATCAGGCTTTGAATCAGTTAACGTATCGGTCGTTAGTTCATTACTTATCGAATCAAATTTTGATATGTTTTCTTATATAAATAAATATGTTTATCAATTTTCATTTTCAATTCAATATTCTTATACAAATGAATTACAATTAACAATTGATAGGAATCGCAAGCCTCGTCGATATATAATTTTTCTATCGAAACGTTCATCGTAAATCAAATCATAATTACCAACGAATAATCGAATAAAATTTTCATGTTTTCTTATATGAATTAATATATTTCTAATGTACATTACTGAAACGCCCGATCTACGAGGGATTACAATTAACAATCGATCAAAATTGCAAGCCTCATCTATATACAATCTTCCTATGAAAAGGATCGCCAGAAATCAATTCATAATTACTATCAAATAATTCATCAGCGGGAACGATATCTTTCGCCGATTCTAACATTAATCACTGATAAACTGAGAATAACGAGTGACTGCGAAACCGCCTGAACGGATGCGTTTCTATAACAGGTTTTATTATAATGGCGCCCGGTTTATTTGGGAAATTACGAACTAGCTGTTTTGACGGTCCGATAATCGCGGGGTCGAGATTGAAAGTTATCTTCCGCGGATAATGGTTCGCGTCATCAACAGCTCCGGGTGATGTTTTAACGAGTGCGCCAGTCACATTGTACGGTTAATGCGTATCTCTGGCCCGCCGCGGCGGATTTAGCCGCTAGTCCCGCGATAATCCTTGGAGCAAACGACCCGCTAGTTACGATCAACAACGCGAAAGACACCAATAAAACGCACCGGTGGGATGAGTCATCCTTCGGTGAACAACAAAATCCTCTCTCGTTACTTTCCCGACCCCGCTGGAAGCTGGAAGTATCGGTGAATTTTCACGCTGGAAATGAGCGCGAACCCGATCCCCGGCCAAACTGTTTTTAATTTCAAAGCAGCGCCGCTTTATCATTGCCAGCGTTGATCTACGATCTCGCTTGAAGGAGGAGAACGCGGGAAATTTTCCATTTAATCGGGACCATCTCGCGGACCGATGAACGTTCGTACTCGCAATTAATGCGCGAGTTCGTACTTTCTTCGGTGCCCTAGGATTTTTCATTAAAATCCCCGCCGTCGAATATTTCTGTATCGTGGCGAATAATGGGACGGTGATGCGATAGCAGGAAAGTTCGAAGGAAACGCGGCTGGGAATTGAAGATGGATATTCTTACAATTAGTAACTTCTGCAAAGTCTCGTACACCTAACAGTCGCTGTAATTGAAAAGAAAATTAATCAAAGTTATCGATAATGTTAATAACTATACGAAATATAATGAAACAATGACAAAACATATCTAAAAATATAATGAACACTGAAACTTCCATATTTCAGCCAACGCTCGTGACAAGAGTCATTTCCATTTTCCAACGGTATCCCCGAAAATCCGAATGCCCGTAAAGGTCCGGCTCACAGCTGACGCAACGGCGAAAAACAGGAGCAAAATATCACTTGCAAACCACCGGTTCACTTGGCCCCGAATCGCTGCCTCCGTACAAGTCCTCGTCACGCTCCGCGCCGCGATCCAATAGAGGGGCACGGTCGCATTCGCGAAGTGGGCGGGCGCGAAGCGACAATATGGCGGGTAGACGCAACCGGCGTAATATAAGTTGGCCCATTAAGGTGTATAGTAACCGTATAACAAGCCGAAACTAGTTTCTCGGTACGATAGACAAACCCGTCGAGAAGTTTCATTTTTTTCCCCCCCCGGCCGGCATTGTTCGTGCCACACGAACCCGTTCGTTCGCCGAGCGGAGCGGAGGAGTTTAAGTAAAAACGAACGAACGCGCGCGCACTCGCTCGCTCGCTCCATTCTTTTTTACACAATACGCGCGAGCGGTTTTTATTTCGCGCGCTGCTGAACCATCCGCAGCGCCTCGGCATCTCTCCCGTCTCCTCCCTCGTTTCTCGCGCGACGTTGATAACGTGCTCTCGATGCGCGGCTGTTTTCAGAAACACGACCGGCTAGAAGTTTCTTCCCCGGCGTGCGGTGCGGCGCGGCGCGGCGCGGCGTGGCGCAAAACGAATCACGTTATCGCGGGAAAAGCGGCGCGAGGCCGCGTATAACGGCGTGAATAGGATGAGGGATGATGCGAGATAGTATACTTGAAGGCAACGATACGACGAGATAGAAATACCCGGCGGGACTATAAATAAGCGTACCCTCAGCGAGCCTCCGCGAGGACGACGGTCCCAGGACCCTGATCCGTTTCCGGAAACTTCGATTTTCGGGAACACACCCCGCACGATGCTTCTCCGGCGTCGGGGGGCGCGTTCTTTTTTTTGCGTTCATGGGAATTCCGGAGTGCACAGGATGCACGCGATACGGGGAAATATATAAGGTGCCTGTGCCGGAACGTGTTTTAGAATTAATTCTGTCTTTCCAGTTGCATTCTCAGCACTTCCTCTTTGCAAGCCTGCTAATCGGATTTTCAAATTGAAATGCTTAATAATGTATAATCTGTTAACATTACTCTACTTGAAAGAAGTCTAGAAGACATACCGGAATTCCCTTGCACGATGTTGAAGGTATGAAAGTGATAACTTACATTCCTACGTCTCGGTGGAAACCATATTGTCGACTAGCAAAGTGCTCGCCGTGAAGCGGTGGATAGTAAGAACTTGAATTTGGTAGAGTGGCGTTGAATATATTTAATGAAACTATTAACCCAATGCTAGTAGTCTAGAAATATTGCTACATTATCATGATCTTACAATCCGTATACCAATTTCAATTCAATCATTTGAATAACATCGTAACGAACATTGTTTCGCTTAAAATGTTTTCATTGAAAATTGCTTTAATTAAATTAGTTAACTGAAACAGAGGAAACTTCGCGCGGCACAATTTCCTTCAACTTCTCCCCGTCGGCGATGACCATTCTGGTCTCGGAGCTTTGTTTATGGTTACAGTGGATTTACTGTGTATTCTCTGTATCGTTACCGCAAAGCGGTGGAGATAGATTCAGGGGTGAGTCGCCAGGACATGATGGATACATCCCTCTCTCCCCCTTTCTTCGCCGGTATACTTATCCTTCTCCGATCGTGTACTCTTCTTTAGCCTCATACGCCCTATATTCCCGGCTCCTGGCCTTCTTCTCTACGGCCGGCGGTCTTAGCTGTCCCACCCCCGCATCCCCGACCGACCCCACCCTAAAACCGTGTACTCCGGCCGGCCGGGCTAAATCTACAAGTATACTTCGATGGAACAATACACCGACTCTCTTGGGCCCCTGTCAAGTGGCCCCGGCCTGTTCGAGCTATGGCCGACACTTCGAACACGTCCCCTAATGAAAGTAATAGGATAGACAAAGTCGGATATCTCAGGGACGTTGAATGTCGCAGGGAGAGTATGCCTCGGTTATCTCGAATTCACTGCCCCATTGAATCCGACCGTGAGCAATCGGTCACCGGCGTTCGACGAAATCGATCTTCGGATCCGCCGCTCCGTCTGCGGCGGATTCATTAGTTGATTACAGGCCCTCGCGCGATCAAATTGGCGGGGCTTTGTCATTGGGAAAATCGGATCACGACGGAAAATTATCATTTTGGAAATGGTAAAAGTGTGGAGCCGATGTTGAGAACAATTACAGATACAGGACGATTCACGTTTGGCAGATTTGTGTTTTGGTATCGAGGAATTTCTGGTTTTAAAGGCTATTGCATAAGAATCTGTGCTTCGATTATCATTGTTGCCCGTTATCGTTATCAATATTGTGTGATTTAATATAGAATCATAATAGAAAATGATCGTTTTGAAAATGGAAAAATGGGGAAAGCTACGAATGCTACCGGTGTTGAGAACAATTACAGATATGGGACGATTTACGTTCGGCGGGAGATTTGTGTTTCGGTATTGTGTAATTTCCGGTTTTAAAGGCTCATGCGAATGCATAAGGGTGCGGACTTTAATTACCGTCGTTGTTACCCGTTATCATTACCAACGTTGCGTTATTTACGCTTTCCCCTTAGCTATGCGTGGATATTAATGAAGGCAAATACGCTGCTTAACCAGGCAACTGATATAGTTATCGTTATTTCAACTTGAAACATGCATTACCGAACGCGAATGTAAATATTAATTATTGGCCAGATATTTTAACCCGACGAGCGGACTTTTCGCCCTTTGCAAAATTAATGGACTGTCGATTACAGACACTCCTCACACGTGAAATTGGGAGACTCGCTCCAATTATAGACTGCGGATATCCATTTCGAAATAGCTGCGGATATTCATACCGCATAACATCCAGCAGACAGGAAACAATATACAGTTAAAATATCGCTCAACTCTTTATAACCCACTAAATACCACTCAAAGAGCCACATTCCATAATAATCCACAGAACACAAAACTCCAAAAATCCCATCTCCAGCACAATGTCAGCGATGTAATTCCGAAAAAATTCGTTTACCCGTACACGAGACACGCGAATTCCGGCGAACGCTCATAAACGAAGCAATCACGAGTGCGCAGGCTTTCGAGAGCCATTACTTGCCCAGCTGCGAATGTGTCGAAGCGTCTTAAACTCTCGAGGAGCGCGGTCCTCGTGCGTAACTCGCATAAATTCAGCCCCCGCCGGCGGGGGCGGTGCTCGTACGAAACGGTACGTGCTCGCTTAAAGTTTCAAAGTAACCGTTAAATTTTCATCGAACCCGGCTGAGCCGGCCCGTCCCCGATTCGGCGTTAATTACAAGAAACACTTTAAGCTCCGGCTGAATTTTAAACCGGCCGACGCCGACCGTGCGCTGTATCTCTCCCTTTGGGGCGGAATTTCGCGGTGGCCGCGGTTCCTGAGCATGTGCACGGTTATCCGCGCCTCATTAATATTCCTTTGTGCGACGTCGCCGCCGATTATCGGCGCATTCTAAATACTAATTTACACCCTGCACATAGAAATAACGGCGCCCCGGGCAGCGGCGTCGGCACCGGCGCGCAACGCCCTCGGCCGGGGAAATTGGAACCGGTATTTAACGAGCCGGCACAACAAATGGCATTAAACCATCAGCGCGCAATCAATGACACCCGCTGAAGGCGTGAAGCACGACCGTCCCGGACTCTCTATGACCGCGGCGCATCATATAATGCATATTCAACGATCGCGCGCTGCTCCCATTGACGCGCCGTCCGCGCCCGTACATCCTCGTTCCGCGGCGGGGGCAAAAAGTTTGTCACGGATAACGTTAATAATTATTTAACGGCCGACAATCGGTGTCCGACCGACGGGAATTGATGTTCGCGAACGTATCAGGAGCCACCGCTCGACCATTAATTGCAGTTATCCGGCGGGGTGCGTCGTTGTTGTCCTGGTAACAAGCGCGCTTCTTGCCCGCCCCGCTGCACACCGACAATAAGCCGGACGATGCCGCCGGAGATGAAAGTATTCGTTCCACCGCGTTATGGGGATGAAGGGAGCAATGATTTTTTTTATACCCCGTTACGCCCGACGACTGAAAAACCTTTGTAGTTTGTACGCCCTCCTCATTTCCTCGCGTTCATTGCGCGGAGAAGTTCGCGACGAGTTTATACGTGCAGGTATTTTCTCTTATGCCCGGTGTTTATTTTACCTGCGACTCGGCTTCGAAAGAACTACTGGCGCTCCGAGCAGGCAGTTACTTTTACTTTTGCTCGAAGGAAACAGTGTTTCGTGTACTATCGGGTCTCGATATCGCGGGACCTTTGTAACCGAGCTTCTTCATTTCCTTGGGTTCTCATATAAAAGTCTATATAACTCGGGGTAGAAAAGTTTGCGCGTTCAAGTGTTTGTCTCGTGTTTAGCAGCTGTTTCGTCTGTGCAATTCGAGTTCAAAGGGAGCTCGTTTACGGAGGTTTATTTTTACATTGAGTCGGTCCTCCGCTCTTGTTACTTTCGGGCGACTGTAATCCGCGCGGTGTACGAGATCCGCGAGACCGATTGAATTCATTTAAGGGAATCGGCGGTGAAACGCGAATGTTTGGTCGGAGTTATGGGTGGAAAAAATTTTCCGATCTTCAATGAAGCTTAATGCTGTAAAATCTTGTAACAGACGGATCACCGATACGCCGGGGAATACCTGAAAAGGGGATACTCGCTTCGAGGATCGTTAAAATATGTTTAAATGTTTATTCAGCTATTCAAGTGTACACCCGTTCCGCCGGAGGAAGTCCGCGGAATTATTTTCCACGGGAAATGTTTGCGTAACTTTTACCGCCGCCGGACGAATCATTTTTGAAGTTGGGAATTCCATTTATTTCCTTGACATTAAAATTACGAGAAGCTGCGGATGGCGGAAGAGCGTCGCGCTTGTATTGATATTCAGTACGGAAAATCTGAAACCCGCCCGAGAACAAAAAATTGTCCTAGATCTCGTCGAAGTTATAACTCGCTACCATTTCACGTCACTTCCGTCGGAACAACTTCTCCCCTGCTCAAGAAAGATTTCAAAGATTGTACTGTAAATGAATTACCTAAGAAGAGGACGAAGTTTTCAAGATCCGGGGATACAACGAACACATTTGATCGACGAAACTTGCGTTTCCGATGATTCCAGCCTCGGCAAACATTTTCTAATTTCAACTTTCTAATTTTCTAATTTTCTAAAATAAAGGAAAACCGTTAAGCGGTCCGCCATCTTTAAAACAGCACGAGCGTCTCCTTAAGTTTCCCGTTCGTACGAACATATTCAACCGCCAGCGGAGAGAAATCGTCGCGAGCTCGCCGCGCGACGAAATATTTTTCTCCCGACGTTCTTCCGCGGACCGTGAATATTAGAAATGATCCCAGACGAACGAACTTCCAAGATAAAACGCGGCCGAAGCGACGCAATCGAAACAAACTTCGCGGAGCGGGCGTGTCCCGGGAACACCGAATCGTATTATTAAATTGTCACGGAAATAAATTCGGCCTCGAGTGGCGTGTCGCTTGTACAGCGCGCTCTTACTTTTAATAATCCAATTTGCGACGCATTTGCAAATACGCGCGAGCGCAATTAAGACGGAGCCATTTGCGCTCGCGGTTCAACCCGTTGCCTCGCGACGATTCCTCTCGGCAGCTGATATCGACCGGAGTTACATTTTTATTAATAACCTCCTAGAAGGCAAGAGTATCTTTGGTCCTTCTAATTAATCTCTCTCCATTTGTCCCGAGCCTGAAGCACGGATAACAGGGAAACAGCGTGTATCCCGCGCCGAGCGGGGGGGGAGAAAAAAAAAGAACGTTAACGAACGGTTTAATATCTTGCAATTTACGATTTTAGCAAGTTTTAATTTCGTTGCTTCGCGGGGGGCAATAATTAAAAAGGGGGGTAATAAATGCAGTCGAACATTCGACCTTTTTAACATTTATTTGTTTCGCTGCATCGCGCCGCGAAACCAATAATGAAAAAGGGGGGCAAAACAAATACGGAATAATCGAAAAGATATTAAACGGGAGAATATTAACAGCCGTGCCCGCCGCTGTTGCGACTCCATGAAAATATTTTTCCCTTCGAATCGCGAGTGTTCCGAGGCGGACGCGGAAATTTCGCGGGCTGGTGTACACGGTGTCCCGCGTTTCAACGATCGAATTCCGCGTGTACACTTTACGGGTAGATGTATGAAAAATGCAATTTTTTAAATGAAACTCCATGCTCGCGTAACTTCGTTTCCTTCGTCTCCATTCGCGTCACCGCTGAAACTTCGAGCTTCGATACTCAACATCGGAAGCTCTAAACGAATAATACAATTACTCGTTAATTCAATCTCTCGCGGAAAGAAGTATAAAAATCCTTCGAATTTCTCGCGGAAAAATCGACCCTCCGTAAAATGTGTAAAAAAATTCCGTCGTCCCCAGTCAACCCTTTGTCGCGAATTTAAAAAATTCCCGGCGCATTCTTCGTTCGCGGCACGCTTCTCGAAACTCCCAAGAAATCCTTTTTCACTGCGCGCTCAAAGAAACCGACTCATCAAGCTTAAAATATTCTCGTTACTCGCGTCCTTCGGAAAAATCCAAAAAACATCCACCCCCTTTCGAGAGTTCCGAAAATCGGTCGACGCGGGTTACAACCGGGACACCCCGTACGTGCACGCGTCATCGGCGCGGCCGGATCTGCATCGGGCGTTTTTCACGCGTCGTATAATGCCGCTCCGGGAATAATGCGCTACAGTTTTCCGCTTTGCACGCGCGCCGGAATTTACGCCGATGCTTCGTCTTCCCTCCGCCGCCTGCGGCGGGGCGGGGCGGGTTATTGTTCGAATTAACACCGGGGAATATTACGGACGCCGAGAAGCTTGAAATTATCCGACGTCGAAAAATGGAAACGCGCGCGGGGGGTGGCGGCCGCCGGGGTCGTGTAATCGACCCGGTTCGGCCTATTATTTAAAAGTTACGCCCCGGCCCCGGTATCAGGGGTGAAATCAATCCCGATCGTTATTCATTCGATGGGTAATCGAGCGCGGGGTTCAATTTAAAGTTTAAGTAGATTCGCGCGCAAAATTGCGCGGCGACCTTTCCCAGCTGACCGGACGTTCCGATCGGCTCCGCCGGTTTTAGGGGTTGCGCGATGGCGACTTCGGACAGGTGATTATCGGGGATCGGATCGAGTCCGATGCTTCCGAGATTCGAACCTGGAGAACTGTGTAATTCAAGTGCGCCGCGATCCGCAGCACGGCGGAGCCACGAGTGTCCGATTCCATCGGGGGAATAATAATTCAGACGAATGAGCTAACGCATCGCGCGCCGGCTAATTTTCACTGGATCGCGCGGACGGGGATTTTCAGTGAGAGCAACTTGTATCACTGTACATAGAAACACTCGAGTATCATGTTATGTAATATGTTTTGAATAGGTACTCAGTCCGAATCAAATTTAATATTTTAATTCTGAAAACTGAATTCGACGACGATTTTCAGTGAGAACTGAAGAACTCAGTTTTTTATTTTTATTTGCTTGTTATCAATGTTACGGTACTTTTCGGCGATAAATGAACTTGAAATACTTTCAGACTGTTAAGGGTTGAAGTCCGTATTTGTGCACGTAATTTTGGTTTACGCGTGCAACGATTAGTGTTTAATTGGGCGTGGGAAGGTTAAGAGAGGAATCGACGTGATAAATTGTTGATTCTCTTGTTTCCATTTGTTACGAAAAGTTCTGTAAGTGTATGGGATTTTCGTGAGTGATTCTACGGTGAACGCGATGGTGTTTTCATTGTAGAAGCTTCCGGGGAATTGCGATTGTGGTACTGTTTGCGTAGTGAAGGGTTAATTCTGTAGGCGGTGGCCCAATTGCATTATCAATTGAGAGTTTTAACGATAAAAGTTCTGTTAGACTACGTGAAATGAAAACGGGACTTACAGTGATTCTGAGACCGTGTACGAGCGCAATAATATTACTGTATTGTGTTAACGCATTTATATCGTGAATCGAAACGGCACAGTTAATTTCCATTCGCGTAACTTAATGCCGGGGAAATTTTACTTCGTCTAAAGGTTTACTTATAAAAAAAAAAAAACGACGTTTCATTAATTCTGCTCGCAACGCATTCAATTTCCGCGAGTTGTTCTCAAACCGTAGAATAAATGAAAAAAAAAACTGATTTTGAAAACGCACTTATACAAGTACTCGAGCGTTTAAAAGAATCGCCCACTTTAGAATATTGCTCTTCTTTTTCGAAGTACTCGTGAATTCACGAGGCCGTCCAATTGAATTCGCAGTTGCTTAAAATATATATATATAGATAGATAAATAGATAGATAGTTCATCCCAACTCTAGCGATGATCAATTAGAGAGCTTAATTAAACCTAGAACAGGATCGAGCGTTGTTTGAATTGTTTCGAATGAATATGTTGCACACGACCCGAGACAATTAGCCAAATGAATTCTAATCGGATAATTCATCCGGGTAACAGTTATATATATATTTGATTGAATAATTTATTTGTGCAACAACGTAAACAGTTCCAAGCATCCATTGTTTCGGAGTTTGTTCTTTCGTTATAACACGCGAATGCCTTTTTCCGCGTCCGTGGATAGGTGATTTAGTTATGCATCGATAATTCATTCGCCAAAGAGTAATAAATTTCCGACGATGCAACCTTTAAAAAAAGAAGAGATTAATATTCAATCTTTCGTGAATACAATATTGTAGAATAACGTTTAATCAATTCACATTGTATAACGAACAAGTTATTGACCGAGTTGAGTCTTGATCGATTTTCCGTTTAACCGTTTCAGTGTCAAATTTTCATACATATTCGATACATGCGAATTTTAAACAAAGATACATGATTATAAAGGAAAATCAAAAATAAAGGAAAAATAAAATTTCTATACAATATTAAATACGTGTTAGGCTTCCTTTGTTACTAATAAAATTAAAAAGAAACTTCGCAATTGCGTGAAAGAGCGACATGTCGCTCTTTAACATTCAAAAGATTAAAAATATCCTTGTTCGAGCTATTTGTAACACTCAATATGCTGTTTATTTATTTCATCCAATATTTTTCTACATCTTCCTATCTTTATTTCAATCATTATTCCTCTGCCATCGAAGAGTCTCAAGAAAGATTCTCGATCAATTGATTCACGGTTATTTATCGTTTCATCGGTTTCATCAGCGTTTATTTGCGAACAAGTCCCTCTCAGAAGTCTCCGACTGCATTTTCCCATGTTCCCCGGCCGTTAACATCTTGCCGCGCAATCTTCCTTGAACGTTACCTTTTCCATCGATTTTATTTGTTATTATTGTACGCGACAAATCGCTTCAGAACACGCATCGCCGCTCAAAGCGAACATTTTGAACGCTTTAATGATGTAACGATGTAACGAGGCGATAAACACGCCGTTCGCTTTCTCGCTCGATGAAAGCGCTCCTCCCGCGAGTGACTTTCGATAACCTCTTCCCATTCCGCGATACTATTTTTTCGGCGCGACAAAGTTGTCAATTTCCCAAACATCCTCGACCAGTCAATCTGCTGGAAACAACATCACAGCCGGGGTTATCCTCTTCGAAAAGAATTTTTCGTTTGCCGGATTTGCCGCTTCTGTCACTGAGACCGAGGCAGTTATACAAACTTTTTAATAAAAGTTGAAAACAATCGACTTCCCAATGGACGCTTGAGAGCCGACTTTTTTAAATAAAAGTTCCAAAGCCGATCCCGCGGCCGATGAAAACCGAGCAACGCGGAATTATTTAAACAATCGTCCTCCAAACTGAAACCAGTGGAGATCTCACTCGTTTTAATGAAATTTGATTCGTTCGGCGAACCGCCGGGGAAATGATTGAATTGCCGTGAAGCTATTAACAATAATGATATACATATATATATATACACGTTACACTCCATTGTGACATATCCTATCGATCTTAGCTCTAAAAATACAGTCGAATCGCCTTCTCTTAATATACTCATAGAAACTCTGTGCATCTATCGGAATTTCAATTCATTCGTAATTCGCTTTCCGTATTAAAAATAATTCCGATAATTTGTCTTCCAATAATTTCTTACTTTCTTCGATAATGAACAGGCGATTTCAATCCAGCGTTAATAATCTTCGTCCGAAAGCATAGAGCGTGCTTGCGATTCGAATAAAATAACTTCTGGTCTCGGTGGAAAAGTCGTGTCGTCCAAATTTGACTAACTTGACGTGGTACACGATTGTTGCATTGTCGAGAGGGAGTGTTCGCGACTTCTGAGGATCGCGAAGACCGTGGCAACTATACCAATCAGGGTTGACCTATTTGGAAAAAGGAGTCAGCGGTATCGGGCGGGTAAACAAAGACTTCAGTAGGGCTGTCTGCAGCCGGCAATCGAAACCCAGCCCGGTTAATGAGGTGCTCATTCAATAATGCCCGCCACTTATTTTTCTTTTTTTTCCGAGCACCGGTACAGACTTCGAACACATTCCCTCAGGATTCTCGTTATACCCCCGAGTATCGTTCTTCGATTCTTTCCGCAAATACGCCTGCCTGGCTCGGCGTTGCAGCCACTTTCCCTCCCTTTTCTTTCTTAATTAATTTCCCCCGGCCGGAATCTGGATATTTATTCGAATGCTTAAGAAAATGTTTCATCGTCCTCGAATCGCGAGTCCCGAGGTAAACATTTATACGTTGTAATCTGTACCAGTACCTGCCCGTGTCTGATACGTATCCCGGGCGAGTCGTAAAGACGGCCTTAGCGGACCAAATGAACTCCTGTCCATCCTAGTTCGCGAGAATTAGTCTGTAAAACTGTGTATTTGCATAATGCTTGTTATTCAGCTTAACTCCACCGTAAATACAACTTCCTCCGACGACGAACTATAAACTGTTGCGCCTGTTCCTGCCAATTAGCCCGCGGAAGTACTCGCGCGAAGTTCCTTAATCGAACGAAATGTATCACAAACCAATGAGATCAATGCTACATAAATTATCATCGAAACTCCGAAGGCAATATTTAAAAGCCCAGTGACTCCTTTCAGTTGCATTCTCCAATATTCCATTTAAAAACAAACCACATTTACCAAACACAACCAACCACGTACGTCCCAAAGACGTACCGCCCGTTGCAGCGAACCTGGCGCTCTCGTCTGATTGGTCAGCCTCGAATGCGCACGGCTCGTCCGCAGATTTCCATTACTAATATCCGATTCACCGAGATGTTCACGCACACTAATCGGATCGCGCGACAAACAGTGGGAAGAGTCGTTTCCAGACTCACAATTACATTTCTCAGAGCGCCAATATCCGCCTGTATGACGTCACGAGTGCCAACCTCGCTGCAACGGACGGTAGATTTGCAAAGAAATCAAGATCACAGTTGCACGAACTAAAAGTTCTCGTTTCTTTTGTTTCCTCAGGTGTCCTGGGTGAGGCACAGGGACATCCACCTGCTCACGGTCGGCGTCGAGACGTACACGTCCGATCAGAGATTCGTCGCGACGCATTTCCCGCAGACGGAGGATTGGACGCTGCAAGTGAAATACCCCCAGCGACGCGACTCCGGCACCTACGAGTGTCAAGTGTCAACGACACCGCCGATCGGTCATTCCATGCATCTCTCGGTTGTCGGTTAGTTCCGGCGATAGCCTTTTCTTTCCAGCCCCGACCGACCGGTTCGCCCGTTGCCGGCACGCCGCGCAATCTTCCCGTCGGAATCGGCTGTCGCTCTCGTTCCGCCCGACCCCTGGGTCCGTGCTCGTTAATTTTATTTTCCCCGAAACGTCTATCAGGATTGTCCGACCCCTCCGCGCCGGTTCGGCTTCAGTTCCACCGGATCGGGCTTACGTTACAACGGTTTTCCCAATTCCGAATCTGCTTTGAATTTCAATTAAAGCGACTTTTTCCTTTTCCCCTTTCCGCCTCCTGTGCTTTCCTCCGGCCGATCCGAGCACCCCCGCGCGCGCGCCGGCCTCTGTCCCCGAGCCAATTTGTATTTGCCTCCGCGACGGAAGCGGCGAAAAATAATCAGAGACACAAAGCTCGACCACCATCGGGCGTATCCTCTCTGTTTCTTTTGTTTCCTCGCCTCCCCGCACTATTTCCGAAGAGTATTGAATTCGGACGCCGCGTCGGTCTCGTCGCGGGGGCGCGCGGGGGACGACGGGGCGCCGGTGTTTCCCGTCCGAGTGCTTTTTCCTTTCTTTTTCCACGTTTTTCGGAGATGGGGGAGAGTTTTTGAGGCTTCGACAACTAGTACCGACGAGTTAAATTCCTTCCCTTCCAGGGCTGTTTTTTTGCCACGCCCCCCACCCCTTTCTTCTCTGTTCCATAGTTTCGCTCGTCTTGTTTTTATCGGGTCCGATGTTCGCTTCTTTTATTGCGTTCCCCGTTGCCTTCTGCTGGTTTTTGCCCGGTCGGAAATGCACCTGGATAGGTGCAATCTGGAAATCGGCCGATCCACCAGGACGACTCGTGCTCCCCGATTCTCGCGGGAATCCAATGAATTTACTTCGTTCCGTTCGTTTATTCGTGATATTTATTATACTCCGCCGCTGAGATATTAATTTCAAAAGTTGATGCACCGGATCCGAAGTGTATTTGTAGTCGGGAAATTATATTCGGCCGTTTATACGTTTCATCATTATTTAGCCGTTAACTTTACATTAATACCGCAGTCGGCCGTGCGCGCGCTCCGTATTTCAAATTTTCGTATCAAATGGCTTCGCCGGCACATATTTACCGTACAAACGCGTAAATATTATTATTCTGAGTTATGACGTGAAATATATTATGTTATTGTTTGTAAAATAACGAATCGACCGTCCACGTGGCTCGCGGAGCTCGCGACCGCCGGGGTTTCATATCTTTTTCAATGACGCCGCGCGGCCAAATTGTTCATATCGTTTTTGCGCAGATGCTTCCCGCGGCGGATCAAAAGAGCCAAGAACCGAATTGTTCTGTTGCTTTCAGATGATTCGGCGTTGCAGGCAATTTTTTCTTTTTTTCTCTTTTTTTTTCGAGCCATTCACGGCGCGCCGATGCAGTGGTTTTTGCGGGTGAATCTCGCGCAAAGATAGATCTAGATTGGAATTTTCATGCAAGCTAGAATAATGCTTTTGTGCGCGCGCGAGTCGTCCATTTTCTTCTCTCCTTTTTTTTTCAATTCTCGCCGCAATTTTTTTCCTTTTTTTTCGGCGAGAATATCACCGCGCGCCGTCGACAGCGATACAATATTACCCGCTTCCGATAATAATTCGACTGGGGACCGGCAATTAACGTGCGGAAAGAAGCGCGGGAATTTACGGGCGTCGCGGTTATTGTTCGTTGCATGTCGAACGAGCCGGTGATGGACGGACTGGAACGGGGATATCCCAATTTTGCCGAATGTTTCCGAAATTCTTACGCTCGGCGGGCCAACTTGAAATGCAATTCGCGGTTTTGCGAACGGGAAGTTCCATTTTGCGCGCGCAGGTTTTCGGGAAAATTCTTCGCTCGAAGTGCGCGCCGATAATTCGCGTTTCAGTGGGATTTTTCTTTCCCTTCCGTCGAACGTTGCAAATATTTTCACGAAAACGCGTACGCGTACGCGCCGAGCGCACGGCGGGAACGAAAAACGCTGCGGGAATTTGAATTTCCTGCAACCGCGACGGGTACATTGCTGAATAAATAATTTAATTTTACATGCATCCCTTTCGCAAACTTTACTTTCAAACATTTGCTGGTATATTAATATTTGCCGTTTAAAAACAAGCTTCATTCAAAATGTTCCATTTACACGTTCATTTCCATGAGCCACCACTGTGCGGTCTATTTTCGCGCGTTTGACGTGAACGAGAGCGGACGCGAAAGGAATGCGTCAAATGTTTTCTCCGGCAACGTGTCGCGCTGGAAATACGCGAGAATAGGAACATCACGGTTTCCCGAGTCATTTGAAATGATTAGGTTTCGTTTGATCTGTTACGAGTATTACAGACGGGTAGACTACCGACTCGAGGTGAAAATAATCTACGGTAGAGCATTGTTTCGCAGAGAAGATACACTCTTGACTTCGATCTTCGCGTGTAACAACAGCGGAGTTTCCTTTTTTCTTTTCAATTTATGTGCAGATTTACGAGCGACACGGGCATTGTTTGTTACAAGTAGATCAGGCGAGTGATCGACAGACGAGATAGCGCGCTTGCATACGAGAGGACGTGTAAACTCGAAAAAATTTTCGAAAAATAAAAAAGATACTTTCATCGCGGTGGGCTATTCGTTTAAACGAATCCATTTTTCGATCTATTTTCCCATCGTTCGAAGGGTCACGCTGTCATGGCGGCCACGCCCTGTCATCTGTGACAGGATAAAACACGCAATTCCGGTTCTTGGCAGAACGGTGGCGTAGAAAAATTTCAAATTACTCACGAGCGCGCGGCTCGCCGGGAACCGGGGTTTTCGCTTGCTCAATCAAATATTTGGCAATTGTAAAATGTCGATTCGACCGTTTAATCGTGACACATTTGTCACACAAACATTTCGGTTACATAAAGAAATACGCGCGACGACCGCAATCAACGTGCAACTTCCCATTGGTCCGACGAATTTCGACATTGTTTAAAAAGCAAATTTTCATTCGAGCAGTTTCTATATATTCCACGGAGATATTAATTATTTTCGAATGGCCAAGTGAAATTGGAACCCTTTGTGCACTAACCGGCTTTGTCCTTTTTTCGCCGTATTGTTCGTCTAATGAATTAATGAATCAGTTAATTTAATGAACCGACCTGTAATTCTCTGCCTTATGCGAGAGTACATTTCGACAATAGCTATTCCTGATTATATTGATAATTTGCTCGATGGCATTGGTCGCAACACCATTGGTTGGCGAGGGAAAACAATTCGGATCATAATCATTCGCCTGCGCGTAATTACCCTTTGACTGGAGAAAATGTCGCGGAAAGGAAATGATGGACACTGAAACATTCATCCGTTATTTTGCAATCACAGTCAATTACGTTGAATCGATTACAGCGTCGTTTACTTGTACAAATAAAAGTATTAATCCAGCACAGTTAATTACGCCGGTGGCAATTTCTAAAGTAAACAATGCGGAAGTCGTTCCGGCATTTTCCAGGGATATCGAATATTGTGCATCGACCGTGAAATATCTTTTTATTAATGTTTTATTGAAACGCGTCCCACCGTTAAAATAACACGGTAACGCAGCACGATGATTCTTCCATAATTACTCGGTCTATTCCCAAAGTCACCGTACGCCTGTTATCACTGCAGACATTCAGCCGGAACAACGCAGTTTTGCATCCGCGCTTAAAACGAACTGCGAAGAATATTTCCCGGCGACCGTGGCGTTGTTCGAATAATTTAATATTATCTTTGTCGCACCTGGAAAACGTGCCGGTGTAACGAGTTTCACCGACGCGAACATGTTGTTTCACTTCGCTGTAACGGTGGAACACAAATGAAGATTAGTATCGCGCGTGGAGAGGACATGGCGGGCGGACGCGTGTGTCAGGAGTGGTTTTCGAAATTCTCGCGTAGAAAAGGTGGTCGTTCGACATGCTCTCTTCGGGCTGGAACGTTACCAAAATATCGCCGAACAGTACTGGCGGGAATATATTATCGAATAACATTTGATTTCGTTGGAAATAAAACGCGTTTTATTTGAAATCCAATTTCGCCGGTATCACGCCTCCGTATATATGCATATACATGTGTGTATGTACATGTATATATAAAAATATATACGTATATCCTCCGTTTGGTTACGCGACGCCGTTTTTTCCCACTCGTTACCGACGCCGCGCACGCAAGTATCATATATCACTTTAAAGTTTACATTTCAACGGATGTTCCGATAACATTTTCGTCGTGATCGGTGGGTTCCACCGTTTCTCATGATTCATTAAACGCCTCGGTCGAATAAAGGACAGTTTCTTCCGTATCACGACTTGCAGTATCAATGAAGATAATAAAAAAATTATCGTATTTTCTGCGGTGCGCGTTGCGGGTCATTGAAAACGTGCAGAAAGTGATTGCCCGGTGTGCAAGCTTTATTGAAACCACCATTGTACTGTATTTGTCAGCCATTTGCTATTCGATGTGCTTCACAATTTTTCATTTCATGAATGCGATAGTACAGAGGTGAATTAAACTTCAATATCTTAATTGAACAAAAGTGTTCAATACTCGAAATATCGTACCATCTATTTCCTACTATATCGCATATTGTGTTTTATATATAGTATTACATCGTTGGTCATCGATGTTCAACGAGGCTTGAAAATTTGCCGTCGGTCATCGATCACCGACGCAGTGCTTAATCCATAAATGTATAAGGATGACCCGTAATAGCCTCGTTTTAATTTTATCCTTTTTATTAATTGCATTATGTTGCGATAGCAGTGAATATTTCGGCTTAACCTCGTGCCCTGTGATTTATCTCTCAACTATGATCGATACAGTCGCTTTGCCGCTAATAATTTATCGAACAAAGAGGAAAATTTTACTTTGTGTTTGTCTTTGTTCGCTGTAAAGTATAATTATTGATAACAGAACTGTAATATCGGACACGTTATTGTAAGGCAAGGGATTAATAAATTCCCGATAACATATTAATAATACATACATTGTACCACCGACTCTTTTGTTCCCTACAGAACCGGTGACGTCAATTGTGGGCGAGCCAGAGATGTTTATAAACAGAGGCAGCACGATGAACCTCACCTGCGTGGTGCGTCACAGCCCGGAACCGCCGACCGCCATTTACTGGACTCACGATCACGAGGTACTCCATCTTGTCGGTGCGTCGCGCGCTCACGCGACACGTGCTCGCGGTCGAGTATCGTCCGGAAAGTAATACTCTCTTTAAAACAACGGCGGTACAAATGTATTTTGAAAAGTTTCGCTTTATTCGCGGAATTTACGAATACATACAGTTATTTGTTTCACCGATACAACCGTTGCTCCTCTTTTCTTTAGCAGAGTACATAGTTTTAAAATGCTTGAGTTACACAGGAAGCATATATTCTTTAAATTGTTGCTTCCCGCAAGTGATCGTCCTCTTAAAAGTTTCCGGAATTTTCCAGGAAGATGGTAACTTTCCAGTTAGCTTGCATCTACATGTAAACGAGTCTTACTTTCTGGATAACTCCGGATAACCCTCGTAATCCGCGGCGTAACTTTCGCGTAACGATGAGCTGCGCTCGATCGTCAACGATTGTTTACGTTCGCCGCTGATCACGATAAGATACACTTAAATATCAGAGACAAAGTGAATCAATCGAAATATTGTACCTAACAAAAACATCTTTGCCCCTCAGCAACCAACGAAATCATCGGAAATTGCTTTCAGAAGTAAACTCCGCAGTCGATCATCTCCAAAGTAAAATTCCATTTCATACTTTTCACGTCTTCCGCGTATCCCTTCGCGTTAGCACCGAGATTTCGCAAACTCCAACATTACAATAATCTCCCCTAAGTCCGCCACTTGAAAACAAGCGAACCCAACGTAAAAGTAACGAAAAACCGGAGATCCAAAGCGATTTCATCCAATTCTCTCGCGAACAAAATTCCGTTTGAAAACGGTATCCGGCGCAAGGATTAGCCCAACAGACATAAATATCCTCGGATTAGAAAGAAAAGTCAAGGAACCCGTTGTCCAGGAGAAAGCGGGTGTACCACGCGTGTCCGTCGGGTTATCGATCACTATTAAAGCCGTCGGACGGGCGCGTCCGGCGAGGGTTGACGTTAATGTGGGCGCTCGAACTCGCGCGGCCGGGGTGTGCCGCGGAGAGTCGTCCGGATTTTTGCGTCGCCGAATTCGGCGGTGGAGCGCGTGTCACCGGGAAAACGATCTATTAATGACACGGCCGGGTAATGACGGTTCGCCGATAACTCGGACGAATTGAATTTGTAACGGGAAAAGTTTGGCGCGGCCGTCTCTCGCGGTGCTGGACGGCCGCCGGCGATAACGAGGGTGCGAATGAAATTTCACGACCGCGCGGAGGTGCGCGAACATTGTTCCCTTATTCGCTCGTTCGGCCGGCGCGTCGCGTTTGTCGGTATCGGCCGCTTGATTACATAATTCCACCCCAACTGGGTTACGGGGATGTTTCGAGGGGGAAACTCGGGCAAGGTTAATTTTTGCGTTCGTCATTTTTCTTTCCTCCCTCTCTTCACCGCCGTTTCCGTTCCACTGGCAGCTTCCCCTGTTCGCCACGGCTAACCATTAACGATGAATAACCACCCTTATTACTCTCGCGCCAGCGTACAGTTCCTCGCAAAAGCGTCTGGCACTCGTGCGACGCTTTTCGCGTGTCGCGCACTGGATTCCCGTGATGTTCGACCATTCTGCCGTTTGATCAATCGTTCCTGGAGAACTTGATATTCGTTTATTCGGACTTCGGTACTTACGGGTTGAAAATAGACGATCGGAATGCGTAGTCCTGTAACTGCATCGATCACAATCGACGTGTACCGAATGATGTTTGTCAAGTTCGTTACGCTTTGAATTGCTCGGCGAATTTAGTGTTAACGAGTGTTTGAATCGTTGTAATCGGAGATGATTTCTACCGTAAATCTTGATAAGCAGGACAGGATGTATCGGATTTTAATGGAAATGAGTTTTCTTCGTTTTATTGCCGATGCGTAGAGTATATCATGATTCACGAGTTCGTGCTTTAAAAATAATTCTTGTATTTTATCATCATCGAGTTTCATTTCGTTCGATTCGAAGAGCATATATCTGTTTTAAGGATTCACGTTTACAGCGCAACGTTCCGAGTTATTTAGTACACATCGGATAAAGAAACGACGTACACGGCGCACCGTGGAAACGTTATTTAAATTGTTAATAAGAGCGAGCCGCTGTTGCTGCAGGCAACTGTACGCAGATAAACGCGCGCGCCTCGCGTCGTTATCGGCAGGAGCGAACAAATACGCGAGCTGGAAATTATTATTCGGAGGTGCAGTTTAGGGAATGCATTATTCAATTATCTCGGCAAAGAAGTTGTTAGCGCCCGGCTTTTCGGCGAACGCGCGCTCACGAGCGTGTCTTTGCAAATTTACGTCCTCGTTGAATCGTTGATCGCGCGGTGAATTTTCCGAAAACTTTCCGCTTTCGGAACTTTTCGGGGTACAGGTGTCGTACTCTATTTCCCACCGGCGTTTCCGTCGATAGCGTCGATTAGCGACGCCGTCTCTACATCGAGTTCGTTAAACTTATCCTTCAACCGCGCCGTCAATTTTATATAGAAAATTCCCTGGATAGAAAAATTGATGGAAAATACCATTCGTATCGATCATCGAAGTTTCAAAAACAGAGATGTAACAACAATTATTGTAAATATAGCAATCCCATCAATGAAAATTCAATTTGCCGAATCACGTTCCCGAAATATGATACAACGAGTATTTCGTTAATTTACGAACGCTGCACCCGCATAGAAATCCCGCAGTAATAGAAGACAATTGCAGAGCGTTCCGATGAAACGAATTGAAACGCTCTCGTTTTACGTGTTCCGCTTTAAGGGCGCACGAATTGCTTCTTAAATACTTATTCTATAACGAACAAGCTTTCAGGACGATTTAATTCGCAACACAATACCCCGCCGCGCGGAACTTCCCTCGACTAACTGGCCATTGTATTTATCACGGCTGTTTCTGTTCGCGAGCACTTACTGTCTTCGAGCGTCTTCGGACGGGAGGGCGATCGATGCGGGAATTCGAGACTTTAACGAACGTAGTTCTTGGTCTCGTCGTTGTTCGGGGCTTTCGGTTGTAAGCTCTGTTCCTTTCGCGGGAATCGAGGCTTGTTTCGATGGGGATTCAACGACGCTCGGATGACGATGCGACGGAATGAACGGCGCAGGAGAGCCAGCCAAATATGAAATACGACAAACTTTCGTTTAAACTTCAACAGACATCCGGCTTGCACTCCTTGCGCATTCTTTCCTCGAGAATATCTCTGTTCAGGAATGATTTCACTCGTATCTACCCATTTATTCGGATTTAACGAAACGAATGCTGGAAACCTACCAGACGGCTGAAATCTCCCATTACTGATTTCCTTATTTTGCAGTGATTAGAAAGGCAGGTCCTCTGAGAAATGATTGGAGGAATTGATATAGCGCGCTGAATTATAAATCAAAGTCTCGATAGATTCACTAATGGAGTTTCCATAGAGGTCTCAAAAAGTCGATTCGACTGCTCGGTAGTTTTAATGGTGAACATTCATTTTCTTGATAACGAACCGACCGTTTGATGTATGAGATATAAGAAAGATAGAGTAAGCGTTGCGAAGGATCTTAACTTCTTAGTTTCCGCTTTATCGAGAGATCTGTTTCGATCGCATAATAGTTTCGACTTGTTCGTTCGGCAGCTGAAGTGTTAAACAGTGTCGACAGGTTTCTCTTCGACGAAATCGACGCGGTAAATAATTCTTTTAGAGATTCAGTCGGTTATTATAGAATTTGCCTCCCTGCGGGCGGTACTGCATTAAATCCAATTTAAAATACTGCCTCGGCCTTTGTTTCTCTTCGCAGCAGGTGTTTCCATGTAGATTCGCTGTTGTAATACGATATTAATTAAATCAATCCCGCGTTTTAAGTTTCGAACGCCGGGTAACGCGAGGTACAGAATTCCTTCGAGTACGGAAAATTAATATACGCCGCAGCGCGCCAGATTTCGTGGGATCAGAACCGGTGGAACAACAATCTACGGGATTCAAATGAACTCGAGCCTTATAGTTCGGCTTCCGTAACATCGCGGAACTACCGGTGTCTGTTATTAATCTGTGTTATCGTACGGTTGAAGCGTAAAAAGTGGAGAACCTCGAAGCGACGCGTCCCATTGACCTTTAATCCCTCTTCCGCCGGTTATTTCACGCCACCCTCTCATCGTTTGTCATTGTTCGAAACTTCGCCGGGGCAAACAATGAAACATTTTCACTTGTACGGCTAATACTTAATCCGACGTTAATTAATTTCACGAGCCACTCCTTTGTCGAGCCTCACGCCACATTCTTCGGTCATATATCATTGTCCATATAATTGGCAAACAAAATTATTCCACTTGCCATCGGCTGTCCTTTACACCGGGATTTCAAACGGAACACTCGTCACGCTGAAAAGCCATGACAATGGAAATACAAAACAAAATTCCGAGCGCGGAGATTTAATATTACGCACGTTGGAACTAATCTAATGAAAAACGCAACGGAGGAAGAATTAATCTCGTACAGTGCCGTATAATATTAACTACCGGACTTTACGTAATTTACGAGAAACTTTAAACACGAAACACGTGTATGGAATACCCAAAGAACATCGCACCCCGCGGCGTCCGTCAGGAAAAACCATTTCACCGTAATTCCGTTCCTCTAATTGCGTCGTTTAAAATTCGAGTTTGCATAAAGATCCGCAGTCTATCAATTACAGTAGCGCGCAGTCCGCGGTCGATCGTCCATCAAAAAACCGAGAGATCGAGCGCAGAGCTCGATCGCTGTCGCGCCCGCATCGAAGATTAAACCCGCGGCCGTCCAATCGATTCAGCCCGGGCGGGGCGATTGTCGAAATTAAATTTGAATAAATAAAGCCCCGGACAACGTGTCCGCGCCGGAACCGCAGATATGATGTTTCGCCGGGGCATTAATCACGAAATGAGCGACGGACACTCTTTCAATATAAATCGAATCCGCGCGCGCGCGCGCGCCAGCGCGTCGTTCCCTGAAAAACAATAGCGGAGGCCGAGCGTAACAACGCGGACGAGTTTAACCCGTCCAATCGATCAAAAAATATTGCATTACTTATCGCGAGGCTGGCGTGCGCCGGCCGTATCCGCGCCGGGGAACGATTCAATATCGAGCCGCGCGGCTCCTCGTTAGAAACAGAGGCCACCGGAAACCAAAAGAACGAGGGAACGAGGAAACGCGCACTAAAAGTTCCCAGCCCTCGCGCCGAACGAGGTCACCGAACGTGTGCCAAAGGCCTGTTACGAGATTATCGCGGAATAAGTCGCGCGGCGCGCGCCCCGCCGCGCCGGCACGACTCGGCGAACAACTCGGTGTAATCAACGGATCCCCTAACCCTTTCGAAAATCCCCCGATTTTTCAAACGCTCGCCGCGCGTGGGAAACCTCCGCCGCGGAAATTTCCGCCAGTGGGGCCATTATACGCGAAAAATCCTCGTCGCGCTCTCCTTTCTTCCCCCCCGAGGAGGAAGAGTCAGCTGTTCCACGAATTTCGCGGCACCGACGACGACTCGGCATTTCCGAGGGCTCTGTACGGCCCCGGGCAATGAATAAAACTATCTATTCGCCACTGGCCCCCACCCACTGACTCCGGCACCGCCGAGTCCACCCCCTCCGGTCGCCATTGTGCGTCCTCTCCATCCCCGATTTCGCTCCGTTACTTTCCCCTTTCAATTTCTCGCGCGTCCCCCGCCTCTCCCTTTTGTCTCTCGTTTTCTCCGCGTTCTGTCACGCAACCTGCCTCTTCCCTCCCCTCCGCCCGTTCGCCCCTTCGGCTTCCATTTCCGCGTCCATCCTTCTCCCTCCGCCGGCCGCCATTGTCTTCCCGTCCGTCCTCCTTGAGAGCGCCTCCCCGGAGCGCCAACTTTGTGCGCCCACCGCCGTCTGTCTTTACAATTCCGTCGTCCACTGTCTTTCAGGTTTTTACCAGCCACCCCCCTCCCCCGCTCTCGGCCCCGTGTCCCCCGACTGCTCGCGGGACCATTATCACCGTCACCTTCCCTCGCGACGCGAACCCCACTTTTCCGCTGTCCTTCAGCGCGTCGCGCACACAATTTTCCAGCTTGGATCTCCCGTCCCCTCCTTTTCTCCGCCGACGCGCCTCGAGCCAAACCCCCGTCCACTAGGAGTCCCTTCTTTGTCACACCATGGACGTCGCGTCCCGTCCCCATCCCCCGGGCACGTTATTTATCTCGCCTATCCAGCCTCTCTTCAGCCCCCCTGCGTCGCAGTGTATCAGCTTGTCTCTCTTCTCGTCGGCCTCTAACTACCGTATCCAACGGCAGACAGTCAACACCCGCGCTACACGCTCCGCTGTGTACGGGGTGTCGGGGAAACAGGTGGACGAAGTTTCGGATTGGCGGAGGGGACAGATGAAATAACCACTTCCTTTCGAATGAGGTCCTTTATATGTGATTGGAAGCTTCGCTCGGGGCTTTGGGGATTCGACCTTTCTTCGTCGAGCTGCTGTTTTCGGTTGTACGCTGTGCCACTGTTACCGTGAGCGTAATGGTATACATTTGTTTATTGAAGGTTCCTGAGATCGTTTGTTTTTTCGTTGATAAACCGACGAGTGTATACTGTTGCAGTTACAGTAACAGCGTACAACCGAAAACAACCCTTAACACGAACGATTTCATAGAGGAAAATACAGAAAATGGAAAAAATACCATATTAAATCATTTGACTGAATTGGATTGTTATCATTGCACGTTCGTCAAACTGAATGTTACCACGATGGGTATCATTGTTTATAATATAGAAATGTTTGCGAATCTCTGTAGGCCCATGGAACTTTGAAGTCACATATCAGTATATTGGCAGCTTGTTGATTTATTTCATTTTGCACTCGAAGTGTTGAATAAACTTAAGTAATCAGTTAACTTAAACTTCTATACGCTCAGGCATGAAAGTTCAGCGTCATTATAACTTGAAAGTTACGAAATATGTTCGTTCGATGAAGTTATGGAAACTATTGAACACATTGTTAATTCGTATTCATATGTGGATATTTATTAAGTTAGTACTGCATAAATTCTGTTATAATCGTGAACAAAAATTCAGCCCATAGAGTGTTAACTGAAAAAGGTACGATTCCCAAATGTTTCCGTTCACACGTGCGGCACGTTTGATAGTGAGCCTGAATTTAGCAGTGAATATTTAATAAAGAGAATGGCACGGATGTAAGAGTCCCGTGGCGATAGGGTGGTTTATTCGCTTGGTCTATATTGATTTGACCTATTCAATTCCATAGGCCAGAAGAGAATGTCAGAGCGCGACCGCCTATTTCCTCGACACCCTGTATACCCTCCTCGCTGTTCCGCGACCCCTTTCCCGTTGCTCGACGATCGCGCCACCACCTTCACCCTTATTTCCCTTCGCGCCAACGTGTTTTTTCACCCCCTCGAGGGACTACTATTTTTCGAGCCTTCTTTTCTGCGAACCCTTCTCTTCCTACATCCTCATAGTCGTTTTTTGTCTCCCGATTATCCCCTTTCTACATTCCCCCGATCTCTTCCCGTCCCTTTTGTCCTTTGTCCTTTCCTGTTCCGGATGGAACAAGTCGACTCGTTCACAGACCACTTTCCCGCGGGCTTCGGTCGATCATTGAATTATTAGGCATGGAATCCGACGTCTCTTCAAAAACTCCCCTCTTCCTCGCGAGACGAATCGTTCTCGAAACACTCGTTAAAACCTCAACCTCGTTCCACCTCCACCTTAAATTCAAAAAATCCCAAAACAATAGAACAACTGCCAAAAATCACTTCATCGAACACTCAAAGAAACCGAATCAATTCCTACATAAAAATCCATTCTCACCCCCAAAAAGGAACAAACCCGATACATTTACATCATACACTAGAATCTGACTGCATAAGCATCACAACTCACATCTAATAAAATATAGAATACACTTCATTACCACGTCACCTAAATTCAGATGACACCATTTTCACATAAACTCAAACATTAATTTCCTCGGTTTCCAACGAACCGAATTTTCTTGCACGTATGAGATACAAGAGGGACAACAGAGCAGTTATAATCTTGACTTCCTAGTTTCTACTTTATTAACAAAACTATTTTCACCACATAGGTGCTCCGATGCGTTCATTTGTCAGTCAACGCGTTAAGCTACACGATTAATAACAAGAATACAATCCCATAGATCGTCCGCAATAAAACCTCCGTCTCCCGTCCAACCATCAAACCACCCTCACTATCTCTCCGTCAAACCTCCGCGGCCGCACGAGGAACCAATTAGCCATACCGCCGAAGATCGATAACCAAACGACTGGTACGTGCAATAAAGAATCGTACCGAGCAATTCCCAGCGACGTGTTCGAAAGTCGTCCGTATCCCGCATGGGAGTTAATCTTCGGAGAACTTCGGCCCGTGTTCCGGCGTTTCCTCCTTTTTTCCCGTGGAGAACGTGGGGATCCCGGTTCCCAGACACTCGAGCGGTCCGCGCGCGGCCACAATACCGTTCGATCGGAAAATAAACGTTCCCTTAACGCGCTCCAACCCCCCCTCCGCCCCGTGTTTCGTGATCCTGATATATGTACTCGGTGCCGCTCCGTTTTCACTTCCTCGCCGCGGCTAGCCCGTTATTCTCCCTTTACCGCCGCCCGATATATCGCCTCCTCTATTCAATAAGGCAATGAATCAATTAGCCGGTAAAAAGAACTTTAGCCAGCCGGGCTACTCTCCGGCCGTTCGTGCTCGTTCTTTTTCGCTTCTCGAACTTCTTCGCCGGTTTCGCCCCGCCGCGCCGCGATCCTTTTGTTCGGTCGCCCCGGCGCCTCTTAGTTACACCCCCTCCCCCCGTTCGCTCGCGTTTTTCCCCCAGCGCTGTAGGTACACTCTTTTTCCTCCCTTTAGTTTCTTATCTTTTCATTGTTAATTCACGAGGATCCGGCGACCGTTCGCGCGGGCAACGGGATACTCTTCCCGTCGAGTCGATTCCTCCGAACCGATCCGGGGAATTAATCAGTCGATCCCGAGACGCTGCCGCCCTTTCCACCCGTTACTTCCGCCCGTCGGTTCGTTAAACTTCTCGAGCTACGGGACAATGTTAGTTTTTATTATTTTTTTCATCCCCGGCTCCCCGATTATTCCGAGGAGGCGAACTTCGCCGACGACGACATCCGCTCCCGCTCGACGACGATTCTCGCGGGGGAACGTTGTCCCCGGTGTAACGCGGAATCGGGCGCTTTTCAGGCGAGAAGTAATTAGAAGTTTCGAACTAACCCGGGAAATCGGAATTCGAAGGTTTGTCGGGGCGGTCCGCCTCGCGGGAGACTGATCATTTCGCGCTCGCGTTGCTTTCGTTTTCGTTGGTTCGCGCTTCTCGTCGCGTCCCCCCGGTTTTCGGGCTGTTGTTTTGTTTCTATCACGCGCTCGATGTTCCGGGAACGTTCGGTTATCGGTGCCTGTTTGCGGAAGAAGTCGCTCCTTTTTTCCGTGTAACCGTTTGTTGCGCGAATTCGTTGTGATTTTTGAATGTTTTCATGACGGCGCGTTACACCTTCGGTGTTTGCGTTACGCGCCCCGCCGCGCGGGTCGTTGCGACTTTCGCTAGTTTTAATTGCGAACACAGTCGCGACGAATTAAGAATTTAGTCGTCGAACGAGCTCGTTGGAACGGACAGCGGTGGCTAATTATGCCGATGCTATAATTAATTGAACATTGTCAGGCCTCTGTTGGTAAATAAAATGATATCGAATATGATCAATCGGATTTAACAATATTGAACGTATTCGTGCAACGGCCGAACGCTCGCTCGGCAGGAACGTCGCGTGCGCTCGTTGCGCACGGCAGCTCTATGCTTTTATTATATATCGCGTTACATCTGGATCGGCGTTTCAATCGCCGAATCGCGTGATTGTTGGCAAGCAAACATCGCAATTATTGGAACAATTGCGCACCGAGGAATCGGGTAATTCGTAAAACATCTATAATTATTCGCTAAATGAATAGCTCGCAAGTTATCGAAACAGTGCCAGCTGTTTTATTTCAATTGCTGTATCTCGGGGATTTCGGAAATTTCATCGAAATTTCCGAAATCGTGCGTTGTACCAACATCGACCATTATCATTTATTCATGGCATTATACCACGTATATGTCAAACAATTATATAATCGCAATATCATACAACAATTAATCAACGATTACTGTATTCATACAATAACAACAATAGTAATAAGGATCATAAGTAAGCTTAAACGATCTTCAAACACCATATCGTAAACTCAAAAGAGGGTCGCTACGAAAGAGGTTACAGTTCAATTCAAAAATTTTTATGGAACGATTTCACGATTTTCTGGTTTCCCTTATGGCCGATCTCGAATGCGCGTAGATTCTTCGTTGGAAACCCGGCGATCCTGCGGGGTTCAGCGGGTGAACGTTCGAATTAGCCCCCCTCCATTCCGGTTAAATAAATCGATTGAAATTGTTGACGCCGTAGTATCGAATACTTCGCCGCCGTTGGCGCTTATAAACGCTCCGGGAATCTGTTCGGCGTGCGGTGCGAGCGCGGCCAGGCTCCCCCGGAATGTGATCAATGCGGCCCGATCGAAAGTGGCCACCCCTAGCCCCAGTGGCAGCGGTCCTCGCCCAACACGATCGGTTTGTTCGCGAACTTTGCACCCGTCCGGGCAAAAAGATGAACAGGCATTGTTGTCGAGTAATTATCCAGGGTGTATCATCAATATCACTCGGGGATTTCCTTGAAGCCGGTATCTAATGGTGGAGCTAGTGCTACCTCTCGGTGTATGTTTAGATTTTAGGAAAGATCGAGAGCTAGACTTCGCATTCCGTTTGGTTTATATCGAAATTTTTGAAACGTGCGTGTAATTGAGAATTCGAATTGGTTGAATTCTATGTTGAAGTGTCGGAAATTATTGGGACTTGGTGTGAAGTCCTAAATTATATAAGTAAATTATGAATGAATTATGAAATCTATGAATTTTCTTTGGTTTATATCGAAGTTTTTGAAACGTGCGTATAATTGAGAGTTTCAATTGGTTGAATTCTATGTTGAAGTGTTGGAAATTAATGGAACTTGGCGTGAAGTCCTAAAATTAGATAAGTAAATTATAAATGAATTATGAAATCTATGAATTTCCTTCGGTTGATATCGAAATTTCAGGAACGATGGGGATTTACAATCGGATAGAATTTTCCTTAGTTTAGATTGGAATGTTGGAAACGACTGGGATTTAGAATTGAATAGAGTCTTCTTTGGTTCAGATCGAAGCGTTAGAAATGACTGAGACCTAGAATCGGGCTAAAGTTTCCCTGGCTTACATTCAAACATTAGAAACGTCTAAGATTCAGTCTCTTCCCTTCACATTGAAATACTACAAAATCTGTCATTATCCTTAGATCTCGTCTACACGAAAACCACCGAATACAACAGAAGTTATTCACGATACAACTTTATCCTAGAAAGCCACGTTGTTTTCCCGACAAACACTGTAATTCAATTGAAAAAGGAGAAGCTCGCGGTGCTCAAGTTTTTCGAGGGGAAGACAAGGAATATTGAATTTAAGCAAACTTATTTACGTTACGGCGAGCGGAAGAACACCGGACAGGCTTTCAAGTCCCCCGACTGGTTCGCCGGGTGAACGGCCATAGATCATGATACGGATCTGCGCAAGATGGAGCGGTTCTTCGGTTAGCCTGGGCTAATACGTCGACGGCGGACCCAGCAGGGTAAATAATCGACGCGACCCGGCGCGCGGCCCGTTACTGCTGGTAGACAAATACGTCGGACAACGGTATTTTATTCCGCGCTTTATGGCACAGTTTGTCCGTGGATTAGATGGATCGCGATTGTGAGTTATCGTCCGGGCGTTTTGTTCGTCTTTAACGAGGGGCGCGGGGATGATTTAACGGGGCGAGGCTCGTCGTTTCGGCCGCCGTTAATTGGAAATCCTCGGCGACGCTGCTCCCGTTCCCGCGGAGATCGTTATTATTTTTATCCCTCCGTTCCGCGTCGCGAATCGAGATTTCGTGGTAATAACGCGGCCAAGGCGAACGTTATAGGTTTGGTTAAAGTTAGGTTTAACTCGTGGAAACTGGGAAAATTCCGAAGAATAGGGGAAACGGTGGAGATTAGAAAAGTTCGATGCTTCGTGTACAAACGGAAGCGAAAATCAAACGAAATCGGTACTAATCGTTAGCACTCCAGGTTGTTTTGTGATCTATCAGCAACTAATTTTTATAGTATTCCTAGCGAAAATGAGAAATGCTGTAACATTTCTTCGATCTTTGTTAGAGAATTTGGATGTGTGAAAAATCGAATAACTTTAGGGTAGTTTCTTTAAGATTCATTAAAGTGTCTGATACTATTCTTGGAATATTGGAGCCTACAGAGTTCGAAGGGTTAACCCTTAGCACTTCAGGTTGATTTGCAACGAATTTTTATAGTATTACGGAAAATTAGAAATTCTATAATATTTCTTTGATCTTTTATTTTCCTTCTTAGTACAAAATTCGACTTAGTACAAAATCAAATAATGAAGTGTGTACTCGTTAAATGCAGGCCAAGTGCACTTAAAATATATCCTAACGAAAAATTAAAGCGAAACAAAGAATTACATGTTTGTCTCAAAAAATAATCCATCGTTGAAACAGCACCATTAAGAGTTTTAAGATGACGTGTACCCTCGTAAAGCACATTAACCGATTAAACAGGAAAATTAACGCGATTGTTGCATGAACTGTATCAATGTCACGGTGTTCCTCGATATCAGTAGCTCGAACACGGAGCATCACGGTAGGATTCGATATTTCCGTAGATTAGCCGCGGGAATTTTGTTATGCGCTCTACACGCGGCAACACCCGGGCTAATCCGGCGCAAATAGTTAAATAGATCTATCGAAATAGTTTATGAGTAATTCGGGGGTCGCGTCAGATGAGGCGCGTTGTATCGCGTTACCGTTGAAGCAGCGTCCGCGACCCATAATGGATCAGACAACGAGGCAAAATCAACCTGTTGCTGGCGAACAACGTCGGAAATCGCTCTGAATATTTTAGAACATAGTATTTGAAACTTTACCGATTATCCCCCGCTGCCGGCGGCGGCGGCGGCGGCGTTATGATTCGCGTCGCCCCGGCTCGATTGGACCCACGGTATCCCATGGTAATTCCGTGATTACGAATCGCGCGCTAATTCCCGCCATAATAACGCATTACCGCAACTATGTGATTCCGCATAATGGAATACGATGCCGGTTGTTTTGCGGTGATTGTTAATCGGAGTTCGACGCGCGGCATCGTTGCCGATTATGGACGCATCGCGCTCCGATACGCAACGTTGCCTGCATAAATTTCACGTACAATTTGTCCCATTAATTCTCGAAATTCGCAAAACTTCCCTTCTTTCGCAGCGAAGCCTCTGAAACTGCAGGAATTTCTTTCGAGAAGAAATAATCGGTTATTTACGAATCAGTGTGCGTCGATTGAATATAGTATAAGAACTAAGGATAAAATCGTCGATGACGTAGATTCGCGTCAACGGCCGCGAACGCATTGAAATTTCCGCGAGAAGATTCCGCGATGGTCTTCCAAATCTGAACATTTCGTCTCACAAATGCCGACATCCGACAAAGGGTTAACCCTTTGCACTCGAGAGGTGACTCTCAGCCACCACATGACTCGATACGACAAAACTATGAAGTTGAATATTCAATATTTCAAATACAATTTTGCATCGCTACGTGAAATGTTTAAATGAAACACCTCCGTTGCTTAATTTACCTATGAATGATCGTTAAATCAGTTTCAAACAATACGATCTATATCACGTCAGAAAACGTTGAATATCTCCATTGAAAAACTCTCGAGTGCAAAGGGTTAACATGTTCGTGGACGCGAATGCTATGACAATGAACTTTAAGCCACATTGTCATGAATTTAATTCTATATAGACTTAAGTTCTTTAGCTTATTATGCACTTCAGCCCTTGGAGTATTTTTTCAATCTTTGCGGTTTATTAAAATTTAAGGGTTAATAATGTAATTTCGTATGGAAAGTTTCAAGGCACGAAACATCACGCGTGACTATTAAACCGGAAACGCGTTGAAAATGCTGTCGCTTCGTCGCTCCGATATTCGTATGCGATCCGCGGGCACGATCGGGACCGCGAAAAACGCGTCGAACGACTCATTTGGAAGGGATAACAGCCGGCTGAAACGGAAAAACGGAACCGCGCTGGCCGGAAAATCAGGAAACGTTACGCCGCGTTTAAGTATTCCGCTCTTCTTCCGTTGAACTTGTTTTTTCTGCGACAAACCGGTCTATTAATGTTCACGGAAGCGGACACGGACGAGGAGAATGAAATAGAAAAAGTCCACTCGCGCTCTCCGCGAACATTTCAGAAAACGGTTCCCGGCGAATTTTCACCGGCGAGTCGAGGCGAGGTTTAAATATTACCGTGCAATTAACGCTAGGTCTACGGCCGGCTGGTGCATTGTTGTGCGGTTCACGCTGTTATTCCTGCGGAAATTGATGTTCGTTCGTTTAGACCTCGGAAATTAGGAGTTTAAGAACACACGTTCAGCAACGTGTAAACTGTGATCGATGCAACTACTTTATCGTTAACCCTTAACGGACCGGAAGTATTTCAAGTTGACTTACCGCCGGGGAATGCCGTAACATAGATAAGCGGAAACGAACTCGCAGAGACATGGAGCAATACTTGCCTCGATTGTAGATATCACAGCGACAACACTGATAAAACTAATGAAATAATTTTCCCCATATACGTGACATAGTAAAAATGCCAATTAACCCTTCGCGAAGATTCTTCGAAACAAAACCTTCGACGAAGCTGAATTATATATCAATTGCTTAATTAATAGAAAAAAACGGCGTGCCTTGCTGTTACTAATTCGATCATTTGTCGACAACTCAGTCTTCGAAATCTGAACGTTTCATCTCATCAAAATGAGATCCGTCCGCAAAGAGTTAATTAGGAAACGAAACAAATAACGAGAAAATATTAATTCTACCTGTGGTTACTTCAAAGCTTAACAATTCCTAGTCAAACTATTTCATCCTCAATATTTAATTCATCCAAGCAAGACGAATAACACTGAAACCGTCAAACCGAGTTGAAAATTTTCGTCGCGAGTCTGACACGATATTGTAGGTCAAGGGGTTAAGCGAGAAGAGGCTCCGCCGCTCTCTCCTCCTCGCCGTGTTTGTCGTGGATACCTGAGGCGCAACGATACGCGATCGTTACGCCGCCTGCGAATTTCCAATTACTCTTACACACGTTTCCACCGCACGCCATGATATTTCACCCCCCGCGCCGACAAATGAACTCGCCGCAGCCGTTTATAACTCGCATGCGAAACAAACGGTGCCCGGCTGACGCACCGGCTCGAGCAACCGGGAATGGTTACGGAAAAGCAGCTATTCCTTACGCATTCGTTTCTGTTTCGGTTCTTTTTCCGGTCGCGGTATCGATAGTTGTGATATAGGATTCGCAGTCTCGAAATTACCTCGTACACGTAAACGACAATCGGTTCGGTGGAAAACAGATATCCGTTGCGAGTTACTCTCTCGTTTTTCCCAAATAAATTCTTCATAGTAGACGACGCACCTATCAACTTCCTGTGACGCGATGGAACTGCGACGTTACCTCGCGAAAGCAAACGAGGACCGTTCCGATCGACGGGAAAGGTTGGAAGGCGGGGAACTGCCCGACAAAATGGACAGCGTGTAACTTAACGAAGTTCAATGCAACGGGGCGAAATTTATCTATGAACTTCCGAGCCAAACTTCCCGGGGAACTTAACATTGTTAACGTCCTATGACGCCGTGCAACTTTCGAAATAACTTTCCAGCTCCGAGGAGGAGGGAAAAAATCGTTCTCGATCGGACAAAGCCTATGTTTGCGCGACGCTTGTCTTTATTTAGAAAATTACGACGAAGTTTCATGGGAAAAATCGGAGCGCCTTGTCGAGGTTTCCCGGTTGCCTCGACGATGGTAATTAGTATTCCGCGTGATTGCGGTATATTGTCAATTAGTCCGTTACGTGTCGATACTCTTGAATCGGAAATCAACGTGCATCGCCGTACAGTTTCGGCTGAGCTTTTGTTCCTTCTTTTCATTAAGTCATCGCAAATGTACCACGCTAACGAGCGAATGTATTCGTTCCGCGAAAGAAAGGATTTGTTTGATACGTATATATATATATTTTTTTATTTCCCTCCGACGGGGCATACCGGTATAGATGATCCGGGGATAGAGAATGGCCGCGGCTCGTTGTTACGCGAGCATAACGACGTCCGATTAAGATCAAATATTCAATTTTCCCGCGGATTTATCGCGCCGCACCCGGAGCCCTTTGTTTAATGAAATGAAAACTGCGGGAACGAAGATACGTTGCCGCGCGGAGGCTCCGAATTTTATCGAATATCTAGCTGAACCGCTGCCGCCGTTTTTTTTTCCTTTTTTTCTTTTTTTTAATGCTTTCCAACTCATCCCATGGCACCCCGAGTTCATTTCGTTCTTTTTCGCGCCCCGTATCGACGTTTCCGTTAACAACGATACTAGGCGACACCGTTCGAACGAGCATACCAGCGAATAAAGAATTTATATTTCTACGAAATTAATCTTCGAGGGTGGAACGTTTATAGATAGAATTTAAAAGCTCGTGTTTTATAAACGAACCTCGGGGGAAACGCGTTCACACTTTCGCGAAGTATTCGAAGGCGTGCCGATATTCGTGCCGCTGACACAAAGGGACACTCCCTTTTGTAATGTTCACGAAGTGCCATATCGCTGTTTGAACAATTTCTGTATTTCTTCGGTGTCGGATTCTTTTATTCCAATAATCCGCGTCGTATAATAGAACCAAATGAAGATCTCGTTAACCGCGAAGAGTTAACCCTTTGCGGACGAAGATTCTCGGAAATATAGAAAACCCTCAATAGATGAAGCTAAATTATATAGCAATTACTTGAACAGTAGAAAAATAGGAAACTACGTGCTAATCTCTTGCCATTCCATTAATTAAATCATTCGTTTACGACTTAGACTTCCAAAAATGACGATTTCATTTCGTCGAAGTGTCGACGTTCGTTCGCAAAGGGTTAATAATATTAACATACTATTCAAATAACAGACTCAATAATAAAATAATGAAACCTTGGTTTGAATATTACTCTTGTAACTTTGAATTTCTCTCAACTTCTTCCGCCTTGTTATCTGTTACAACATTTTCATCGATAAATCAACCTGAAATACTTCCAGTCCATTAACCGTTAACCAGTTAACTGTTTGACGAGTATACACGTCATCTTAAAACTCTTAATGTTGCTAACTTTGTCAACGATGGATTATTTATTTTTTGAGACAAACACGTAATTTGATTTTATCGCGCAATGAGAGATTTTTCAAACTAAATTCCACACTTAACTGCTTAACTCGCCAAGCGTCCTCCAGAAAACAACCGTCAGACCACACTGTACCGTCAGTTGCTGGAAAGCTGGCACTCGCGACACAGGGGCGGTCCCTGTGCCCCGAGTAGTCCAATCGCGAGTCAGGAAACGGCTCTCCCCACTCTTCGTCGCGCGACCAGGTTAGCGCGCGTCAGCGCCTCAGCCTATCATACACCAGAACCGAACGCAAGTGTGGGGAAGGCGTGGCCCTTCGAGTCTGACCACTCGGACGAAAGTGCCAAGTTCGCTGCAACGGACATTCCGCGCTGGTTCGTTCGGTGTTCCATCTGGCACGGTTCCCAGAGGCCTGCGAATCGACCGACTATCGCGCCGCGGATGGCCCAGTGCACGAAGGGTCGAGACTTTTTCAAACATAATTATACACGGTGTACCTTTCGCGTATTTTCATACCTCGGCCGGATCCGTGTGTGCCTTTCAACGCCCTCGGCCCCATTCCGCGCGCGTTTTTTTCTTCTTTCTCCACCGGCGCTTTCTCTCTCTCTCTCTCTCTCTCTCTTTCTCTCTCTTTCACTGTGTCACTGTATCTCGCTCGCGCTTTTTCTCTGTCCCCGCTCGTCCACCCTCCCCCCGATCCTCCGCCACTGCGTCATTTACCACGCGTCCCACGGCGCGCGGGCTCTTTTGATTTATCTAGTCACAGTCACGCTGCCGCGTCCCGTTTCTTTTTTTCGCGCGAATGTTTAAGTTAACGACTGCTGTCAGTTTCGTTGCACTTACCTTTTGTGCGTCCCCCCCTCGCCCCCGGCCCCTCCGCCGCCCGTGCCACGGCTTTCTTCCCCCTTTCTGTCTCTTTTCCGTTTTATCCGCGCGAAAATGGAGACACCGGCTTTTCGGATTCGCGCCTGGGAATCGGAAGCGAGGCACGGAGAGCGACGGACAGGGAGCGAGGTGTGCTTGCGAGGTAATTATACGGAGAGTGATTCAGTGATTGTAATTATTGGAAATGGGTGATGAAATAATGGAGCAGTGTATGTTTCACGGTGCGAGCTTTATTATAACATTAACTTTATTTAACATTAAATATCACATTCTACAGTTTCACTATGTCAAATCATGTGGTGAGTGAGAGAGTCACCTCTCGAGTGCAAAGGGTTAATCTGTCTCGAGTAGACTTAAGCCACTTTCAAAGTAAACACTTCATTCGACTACTAACGGTAGGGAAAGTGTCGTCGGTGCAGCTAGTGTTAAATGTTAACTTGGACCGCCTTCAGAATTCTCTGGACAATTGCCGTTCGTGAAAACAGCCTGACGTAACGGCCGGTATCAATATTCCGGGCGTTCACTTCACGGGGAACGGCGACCAGTCGTCGAGTCGTTTATTCTTTTTCCAGCTTCGCCCGCGGTCCTGGTAGCTCGTTAACGGGCTGATTTGTGCCCGCTTCAATTAGCGCCACTGAATTTTTCGCGGAGCGTTCCCCCGCCGCTCCCTACGGCGAACGCTGTTGTCGCTTAGAAAAAGTTCGCCGCCGTGGTCCCCGGCGTGCTCGTATTAATTAAATCCACTGGTTAGTTTATGCGAGCGTGCGCCAGCTTAGAAAGCCTTTTATACGTTGAGCAACATTTACTATGGACGCGGCGAGGATTAGAACGTTTGTCCGACATTCGCGCAGTTGAAATTAGCGAGAACAGTTGCTAAATTTAGCGAATCCTGATATTTAGTTGTCGCAGTTTCTAAATCGACGCTGTAGTTTTCGCTGTAGGTGGCAGGATATTCTAGTTTAAGATCGCTACAACTCCTAAGACGATACTGTAGGACGATATTTTAGTTGCTAAGACGTCACTGTAGGTCCTTAGGCGGCAGTCTAGTTTTCAAGACGGTTATATAGTTTCCGAAGCATTACGATAAATTTCCAATATTTTAGTTCTCGAAACGATACTGTAGCTTTCGAGACTGTAGTCTTGTTCCCGAGGGATTACTGTAGGTCTCGGTACGATACTCTAGGTTTCGAGACTATGATCTGGTTCTTAAGGTATTACTGTAGCTCTCAAAACGACGTTCTAGTTTTCAGGAGGATAATCTGTTTTCCGAGGCGTTACTGGGGGTCTCAAAACGACGTTCTAGTTTTCAGGACGATAATATAGTTTCCGAGGCATTACTGTCAGTCCCAAAACAATAGTCTAGTTTTCAAGACTATGGCCTAGTTCCTGAGGCATTACTGTAAATTCCAACACAACGTTGTGCTTTTCCAAACGATACTCCAATTTCCAAAACAGTAATCTACTTCTCAAAGCATTACAGTAAGTCCCAAAACGATACTCTACTATTCAAGACTTTACTTGTTGAGCCATTACTGTGAATCCCAAAACGGTGCTCTACTTTTCCAAACGATACACCAATTTCCAAAACAATAATCTACTTCTCAAAGCATTACTGTAAGTCCCAAAACGATACCCTACTAACCAAGACTTTACTTGTTGAGACATTACTGTAGATCCCAAAACAATGCTCTACTTTTCCAAACATTACAGTAAGTCCCAAAACGATGCTCTACTATTCAGCATGATACTTTTCTTGTAAAGACATTACTACAGATCCCAAAACAATACCCACTTTTCCAAACAATACTCCAATTTCCAAAACAATAATCCACTTCCCAAAGCACTACGGTAAGTCCCAAAACGAGACTCCAGTTCTCAAGGCGTTGCAGGCCTCGAGCCGATACTATACTTCCCAAGGCGTCACTACGGATCCCCGGAACTGCAGTATTCATGTCGATACTATAACTTCGAAGACAATACCGTAAGTCCCAGGACGATACACACTAGCTAGTTCAATCTAACTTCCCATCCCTGTAACAATCTAATTCGAACCTTTCAATCGGAACAGTTCCGACTCCGCCTCGAAGCATTTCTACTCCCGCGACTTTCGGCTTTTCCCCTGTGCGCCTCCCCGGCACTTCTCATTTGATTAAAAACTTCAATCCCGCGTTGAATGTCGCCGTCACGTTTGCCTTGTTACTCGGCTATCCGATTTAATAAGACGCCTAACGGCGAACCCTTCGGAGTGATTCCATGTTAATAGCAGTCACCGGGGGCCAAGACAAATTCGCGCGGCCCGTCCGGCGAACAGTTTCATCAAAGTCGGTCCGGTACCGTTCCGAGTGTCGTTCTCCGGCTGGTAATATTAAAAATGAAAAGGGGACTCCAGATGAAACCTCCTCAAGGTCTTCCGCCTTCTTCCGCAGACGGAACCTCCTTTTATATCGAGCTCGCCGGCCCGGAAGTTTTCTTCATCGCGTTTTGTTCTGGTTTACGATGATCCCCTTTCGGTGGACTCTATTCTTCTTGGCGTCCCTGGTGTTCGACTCGCCAACAACCACCATAGCGTTGTTCTTCAGAATGTTCAGGATGTTGCGATCGCTGTGATTCAACGATTTTTATTCGGATTTCGAGTGCAATGTTAGGTTCCTGTGAGTTTCTGTTATACTTCTTGTATGTTTTGTAATCATATTGATGTGGGGATAACCTTTATGCTTCAGTTTAGTCGGTGGAAGGCATTCGAAGGGATGTGCAGTGGTTACAAGGATTTTTATTTAATGAAATATTATTTTATATGGTAATTCGAGTGTTGATTCTTCTTGTGTTATGTTTTGTAATCATAGATTGATGTGGGGATAACCTTTACGCTTCAGTTTAGTCGGTGGAAGACATTCGAAGGGATGTGCAGTTGTTACAAGGATTTTTATTTAATGAAATATTATACTATATGGTAATTCGTGTGTTGATTCTTCTTGTATTAGGTGATTTGGCAGAATTTACAAAAGGTTTTGTATAGTTTAAAGAATCTTCGACCGCAAAGGGTTAAGTGCGACTGAGAAAATGAGAAATTTCTGGTGAGAAGTGTAAAAATCCGCGAAGAGCGAAGTCCCCGCAGTTTCCTTTGAACATAAGATCTACGTATAAGATAACGGAGGTATTCAGGCGATCCTCAGCCGACACATTATCGCGATACTCTATTTTCATAGTCACGTATCCAAAGAACGTAGTCCAGGCATAATACGTCTCGTATCTGTGCGACAGAACACAACACAAAATCAAATTCCGCTACTCGCACGACACGTCCCACTATCTCGTACGTACGTATATCGTCCCGTAAAAGCGGCCTTATCTTCTCGAGGACGCTCCCGCGATAAAGCGGAGAACTGTCGGCGGAACCTGAAGGCTCACGTACGCTATCAAGTAATTTGCAACGTTTTTCCAACAGCTTGCAGACTCGCTCGCGCTTCTATTCTACTTTATTTCGTTACTGTCGCGAGTGAACCGAACGTAGAGTAATCCTGGATACATTTACGCGAGATAATTCCTAGTCGGATGGTTCGATCTCGTTAAAATTGTCACATGTTTACCATTTTCCGTGATATACCGAATCTCGCAGAGACGTGTTTGACTATCATCCTTGCATAGATATATTTATTTCTAGGAGTATATTATATTTTCCGTTAACTGTCAATAGTATTTATTATATATCAATCTTTCTCAGTAATAGAACTATCGAGCGTTTAATACAATTAGTCCTTTTGGCGAAGATTCATTAAACTATAGGAAACCGTTAAGAAATGAAGCTACGTTATATATGAAACACTTAATCCTTGATTCACTTGATGCAACCTATACAAAATTATAAAATTTAATATCTAATGTTAACCCTTTGAACTCTGTAGGCTCCAATACTGCATCAGTTGTAATATTAAATATTTTAATGAATCAAAGAAACTACCCTAAAATTATTAGATTTTCCAAATTTTCTACTGAGAAGGAAAATGAAAGATTGAAGGAATGTTACAGCATTTTTCATTTTCACTAGAGATACCATAAAAATTAGTTGCAACTGCTGATAAATTACAACATCTAGAGTGCTAAGGGTTAACCTTCGTATAATGCATCAATCTGTAAAATATCGAGCAAAAAGTCTAAGCTCCTTAATCCACATACACCATCCCCTCAGCTTCTTCCAAAACACTATCTCATCAGAAAATCTTCACTTCTCCTGGAACACTCTTAAAGTACAAACTGTTAACACTAAAAAAATCTGAACACCAACTCCTGATTCAAATCAAACGATTGTGCTTCATACCCAAACAACGAAACTTTCCATCAAAACATCAATATTCCCGCAAAGGGTTAATAAACCCTGGGCAAAATCAATACCAATAGTTCCTACGTCTACCCATCACGGTACTCAAGCGAAACTATCCACGCCCAGACTCATTTCGGATTGTCAGCGCCGGGGAGACATCGATGATTGCGAAATAAGAAACCTGGAAGCGTCTAAAAGGAAGCGTTAAAGAAGCGAGCCGGCTCACCCCTGCGTCACAAGAGTCGCAATCAGGGGCGGATTCAAGATTCCTGCCGGCGTATCCGCATCTTAGCACTCGGAGCGATTGAAATTTGTCGGGGACCGGCGCGGCGCGCGCGCGTCAGCAGGAAAATTGAATTTTCATCGTCGCGTTTACCCGGGACTCCTTTCTCCGCGGGTATTTCTGTTCCGCGCCGCCGTTTCGTTCTTTCCTCTTCGTCTGATTGTCCGCCCGTGGTCCGTCCGTAGAGAAAATCGCGGGAAACAATGACGCTCGCGTTCTTTCCGCCTCTCGCGCGCTGTTCCTCTGGTTTTCGGTGGCTGGTCGATTAACTTACAAACGAGAAAAGACTGGCTGGGACGGCGGGACGGTGCCGGAAATCTGAATAGTCATGAATCACGGCTCGCTCTGCCGCCCTAATGCCGGAAATACCCGACCGAGTTTCGCGTCGGCTTGTTAGGCATTCTACTCCATGGCCCCGATGTAATGGAAACGCGTTTTCGGGTCTGCCGGGACACATGGATCCGCTCGGGGAGGTTTCACCTGCCGAGAGGCACGGGATAGAATGTCAGCGCAGCTCTGATTTAACCTTTTCCACTCTCGGAAGGCGACTTTCGGTGATACAGAGTTTTCAGCATTTTATAAAATATAGTTTGGATAATAAAATATTTGATGAAGTATATGAATTTCCGTAGGAATTTGTTTAACACTAGAACCGAGCATTTAATACGATTAACACTTAGGCGAAAAGTTAAAAGAACTACAACTACAACCTCCTCCATCACTTTCAATTGAACTCATTCAATTAATCCGGTTAGAAACTGTGTTTTGTAAAAAGACTTACGAAATAACAAAAGAAAAGATAACCAGAATAAAAGGCAATACGTTGCTAAGTGAAAAGTGGGAGATCTCCCATTCGGTTGGCTGAGTGTTAATATGCAATTCCCATGAAAATTGTAACAATAGATTATTTTCGGTTTCTTCAGATATTCGTTAGAGTACTCAAGTGAAACTATTTATTTTCAAAATCATATGGAATATTCAGTGCTTTGAAAATATCAATAATTGCGAAACAAAAACTGAAATCAGTCATTTTGATTGCTACGTAGTTCCAGTGTTAACCCTTTGCACTCGGTTTTTCTCTAGAAATATTTATATTTACGAGATAACGACGATATTTTGTGAAACTAACTGGACAAGAAATCACACATACATTGAGGAACAAAGCTATTTTATTTCAATATTTCTGAAATTGATGCATTAATACGAAGTATAATATTAAATATCAGATTTTATAGTTTTACTGTATGAAATCAAATGGCGAGCGAGAGTCGCCTCTCGAGTGCGAAGGGTTGAAAATGAACACAGAACGAGCATAGGACTCTTTCTTCTAGTGTCTTATAAACAATAAGGTACTCGTGTCGAACGCAGCAATGAAAGAAATCGCAGCGAAATGGCTTAAAGGAAAACTGCGATTCCGATGTTGAAGGGAAAAGTGTGCGTCAATGGGGTAAGCACGTGCCTCGCGATGTCCACTTTATCTTGCGTCGAGTGCCATCAGCGACACAGCGGAAGACTTTTACGACGCGAGAACACGCTTCCCTCCCCGCGGGGAGCGTGTCCGCCTCGTCAACGGCGGGCATGCACTTTCGCGTGCACTTCCGCTCCGCGCATCGCGAAAAGGGTCCGCTTCTGCCCTAATTGTCGATCGCTATCCCTGCGCGCCGTTTAAAGTCAACGGTTAATCCCTCACGACCCATTCAGTTTCTCGCAAACAGAACCCGTCCGGAAAATAACAATTCCAAACGAACGAAAATTACTTGAATTTCCTATAACAACGTAAATGTAAATATATGATAATGTATAATGATACATTTTAAACAGAATAATCCGATCAACATGCACATATTTTCGAAGCGATGAATAATTTCTCGTCAAACTTTATTCCGATCGGCCGTAATTAATACAGACTTTTATTAATTCTACCACTCAATTACCCACGCTCTAATTGATTACACTATTTTATTAACTGCACGTCACTCAATTTACACGAAGTCAGGTTCAATCGAGTAATTTCAAATTAACTTCGTTTAATAACCTGATACTCATGAAATTTTACCATTTAAATTTCATTCGATTCCATTCTTTTAGAACGATCGCACGGATGTAGTTCAGAGTTCAATTACTATAACGAATCATCGCAGTCTCGTCTCTTGACTCTGTACTCGGAAGTTTCCCGCTAGAAATTTTTAATGTTCTTTGACCGGCCGAACAGGATGTCCCTTGAAACTAACTCGATGGGAAATCACGCGTACGTCGGGGAACAAAGCTATTTTATTCCGATATTTCACGTATCGAGGCATTATACGAAGTTGAACGTTAAATATCGGATTTTCTAGTTCCACCGCGTCGGATCAAATGGCGACTGAATGTCGCCTTCCGAGTGGAAACGGTTAAAAGCCCGTTTGCGGGCTCGATGACACGTTCATGACTGGAACACCTGGTCGATCCGCGAAATAATTATTTACTTTTTCGTGGCTACTTCAGGATGAAAAATAATTATCCGCTCTCTCGCGGCCAGTTCGCGGCGAAACATAATTGTTTGCTTTTTCGCAGCCAATCTCGTACGAGAAATAATTATTTCGGAGGTATTTTTCAGCGTCGACAAGATAAATATTCATTGAGGCACGTTGTTTGAACATTCGCAATGAACCGGTTGAAATTTTTCTACCGATGCGGGTACTTGGAAATCGAATGGTTATTTTACTGATGCGGGACCGAAGTCGCGTAATGTGCAGCGAAGTCATTCTTTTAATGGGAGAAGTGACCGATTTTTCAAGTTCCGAGTAATATAGAATGATTTGTATAATAGTTTTCTAGAGGTTGCACCTTGTTGATTTTATATTGATTCAAATTGTGGACAACCTTTTCGCTGGATCCTGTCTTGATACGCCATTTTCGTAGCGTATCAGCCGAGATATAGTAATGTATAATGCAAGATCAGCAATAATACATATTTAACATTTTTGAAATTGATTCCAGTATTAAAATCATTACTGCATTCGATATAAGTATCTTATTGTTTACGAGTCACTAGGAAAAAGAATTCTATGCTCGTTCTATGTTGATTTTTAAGTATTGCAATTGCTAATAAACAAGTAGATTTCAACTAGAACTCGAAGAAATTAATTAATTTTCCTCTAAGTCTTCTTTTACTGTTTACAGATTACTAGAAACAAATTTCAAGCTTTCCCACGTTTACTTTCAAATATCACAATTGCTAATAAACAAGTAGATTTCAACTAGAACTTGGAGAAATTAATTAATTCTCCTCTAAGTCTACTTGAAATGTTTACAGATTACTAGAAACAAATTTCAAGCTTTCCCACGTTTACTTTCAAATATCACAATTGCTAACAGATAAGTAGAATTCACTTTAGACTTGGAAGAGTTAATCTCAATTTTTCCTTAACTCATTTTATTTCTCCTAAAATCACCTTCCACCTACGTTATTATTCATAGATCGCTACAAACAAACTGTCACGCTCGTAAATCGTGGCTAGTCCTCATTTCCCAGTCACGAGGTATAAATTAATAGCAAGCCGCAGTTTCCCAATTCCCGAGTGATAACACTTTCTTCCGTAATTGGGTAGTAAAAATTCTTTCGCATTAACCGCTCGAAAATTCACGGAAATTGATCTCTTTTTTCACAATTTCACGGGAACGGGCGTCGGAAGTTTCACGGCGCGATGCATCTTTCATTTCTATTTGAAAGTCCCCGATTTCGCGTTTGTTATCGTCCGAGTCTTTCGGAATGGCCGTTTGAAAATTTAAAGAAGCGGACCCCCCGTTTTTCACTTATCCGCGAAGATTGCTCTGTCCCGGAAGTGTTATGAAACGAGTTTAACGCGGAAACTTGAAGATTTTATGGAGTTATAATATTTCGAACGAAACGCCCGGGACGGCTTCGCGGTTCGGGCGAAACTTCGAGAATGCGCGACGCTTCGGAAATTCCGAAGGAATGGCTCGTCTTACAGCGAACGCTCTCGCGAAACGATTAACAACGATCTCGTTCGATTCGATTTATATCTAATCGCGGACGTATAATATAACAGCATTTCCGCGCGACCCGCGATCCTTTTCAGTCCGGTGTACGCGCGTGATTGAAATCATTCGGACAAATACAATTTCAAATTTATCGGACGAACATTTTTCTGTCAGCCGGAAACTTTTTATCCGAACGCTTCATCATATTTCATCGGCGCAGTTAAAGGGTAATCAATTTTTATTAAGCCATTACTCGAAAAAGAACATGAAAAATAAAATAAAGATTCGACGAATATATTTATCCCCCGATTATTAATTCATCGGTACGTTTATCCGTTCGCCTATAAATAATCCCGATGATTCGTATGAAACTAATAATTCCTGCAGCCCGTTCCCTTCCATTTGTATCGTACGGACAATTCTATAAAAAGAAAAGTTTCATTTCGAAACGCTCCGACGCTTCATTGAATGCACGCGAAACTTTGATGTAGATTAACACGTCCGTCGTCACTCGCGCAGAAGGATCTCCGTCGTTGAAATATTTGATCGCGTATGACGCGTGTCCGTTCAACGTCGCGCGGAATAGAGTCTAACGATGAAAAAAGTGATTAATTCCCTAAACAATCGGGTAATGGATCATTACTGTGATTAATGGTACACGCAAAGTCGATTCGAATTGCATTCGGCGATAGTACTCGACAAGGTGAATATCATTAAATTCACTAATCGCGGTGAATTTTAATTGCGATAAACTTGAAATTCGTTTTCACCTCCGAGAAATGAATAATTACAATGTTTAACGTTTAAACGTCGCCGTCCGGTCCTGTTGATTCTGAACATTTCGCGCCATTGTGTAACACGGCGAATATTTGGTTACACTCTCGGTGATATACATATTAAAACTTATCTTCTAAATTGAAATTAGACCGTTCTGTTTAATTGCGCGTTATTACATTTCACAGTACGCCGACTCTTGAATTATTCTAACGTCGACGACACGTTTCTCATTTAAGCTCGTAATAAAAAGAAACAGCAGCAGCAGCGGCAGGAGGACGAGCGTACGTCAACTTTTAGAAGCTCATTAGAAAGAGGAAGCTTACCCTTAAATCTCACGGTAATTCAAGAAAAAAATTTTGTTCAAAGCTCCGTAGAGACGTTTGAATTTGTAAAAGCGTCGGGAGACAAACCGTTTTCACTGTTTCACCTGCCTCCGCGCGCGAGTCCTGTTTCCTGCGCCCGAAAGTACTTTCGGGAGAAGGATCGACGTGGAACGTGAAAGTCGAGATTTCACCTTTTAAAATGGGACTAGAGCGATCGTTACTCTATTCCCTTTTTCTACCGTGCTATGACGGTTTAACCTGTTGACCTACACACACGTTGTTAGAACTACTTGTTAATAATTTACTGGAAACAGGGAAAAATTCTGTATCTAAATTAACTCTGATTCACGCGAATTAATAAGAAGAATAATGTCAAGTGAAACTATTTATTTTCAAAATCATTTTGGATATTCAGTGTTTTGGAAATATCAATAATTGCGAAACAGAGAAACTGAAACCAGTCATTTTGACTGGTACGTAGTTCTAGTGTTAATAAGAATAATGTACCATTCGAACTGAAAGGAATCGAACGACATCGATCATTGTTAAACTAGGTTTCCCGAGGTTCATCGTATCTTTAACCCTTTGCAGTCGAAAGTTCATCACTACATCCAACATTCTTCTATGAGAATATAGACGACATTCTTTGAAACTAATTAACGAGAAAACGTGCATAAGTGAATAAAAGAGCAATTTTCTCACAATATTTCACACATCGATGCATCATACAAAATTTAATATTATATATTACAATTATGTTATATTAAATATTAAATTCTCTCACTTTATTGTATCAAATTAAGCGAGTCGCCTCTCGATTACAAAGGGTTAAAGGAAGCTCAAAGAATTTCACGTTAACTTCAACCACAGATTCTATTCTCAATCTTTATCGTCTTTTAGTTTGTTTTACATTTATCAGCACATTGTAACACAAACGAAAAATACCGCTATATTTCCGAGTCAACAATCTAATATATTTGAAATCTCTCGCTCGAGTCTAACCCGACGGCGGCGGTTGAAGATCGATGGTTCGAAAGTTCTCGATCCTTTCGGTTTTACATTTATAGCGTGTACTTGGTGTCCCTCAGCGAAAAAGTATAAAATAGTTTACGCGAGCCCGCCGATGGGGGGACAATGAAAGTTTATAAGAAAGAAGGCGGTCGTGCGTCTTTTAATGACTTTTAACGCCGTTTTGACGGTCAATCGTAGGGCGAAACTGTCCCGCGGCGGCCTTTAAAGGCTTTAACGTTCCCCGGGAACGCTCCAATAAGCGGCTACAACGTGAAACTTGAGTTAGTACTCATAACGGTGTGCGTCATTTTATAGAACAGTAAAACGCACGATGTCGCTAGACACTTCTATTAATTGCCGGATCGTAAAAACGGCGATCCCAACGCGCGAAATTCGCCCGCGGGATTGATTCATGGATAACTGGTGGGTCAACAATCTTCACGGGGTCTCGTAGAATTTTCGGCGACGAATACTTCGATCGCGGTGCCCAGTTTCACCCTTCACTTGCCATAAAACGCACGTATACACGATTTCCCTCTGCACCCTTTGAGAGCGGCGCTGGTAAAAAAATTTGAAATTTTTAATGACACGAATATTTTCGCGTCTCGTGTTCCGTGTGTTTTATTATCTCTCGCCGCAGGTGGACGATGCAAAAAATTCATTTCCGAGAAAGATTGAACATGTATGCTTCGTTCAAAGAATTGTCCGTTAATTATAAATTAAATATAAGTTGGTCGAAGATGAAATTATATTCGCGTTGCGTTTAACACTGGAACTACCGAGTATTCAAATACTGACTTTACAACATTTCTTCGTGAAAAAAATTGATTACATAATTAACTACGAGTAGTTATTCAGATTTCAATTGGCTTGTATCAATTTGGGTGTTAGCAAATCAGTGTCCGCAATAATTTCTCGAATTTCTTAAATTTTATAAATTAGACGGTTAGTATTCAGAAATAACTACACGACAATCATCTTGGATTAGACTGGGAAATCTATATTATTAGATTAAACACCCGCAAAGTACTGATTCCACTCCAGAAACATTTAATCTTTCTCCAAACGCAAGAGCGTCCTAAAGTCAAACAACGAGCAAGATGAAACCGAGAATAAGCGTAGAAACAACCACAAAAACATCAAAGAGAAACATAATCTAATAATTCAAATGTCCCAGTGTAATCCAAGGCGAAACACCCGCAAAATACCGATTCCACCCCGGAAACATTTAATCTTTCTCCAAACGCAAGAGCGTCGTAAAGTCAAACAACAAAGGGTGGAAACAGCTACAAAAACGTCGAAGAGAAACATAATCTAATATAGATTTCCCAGTCTAATCCAAGACGGAACACCCGCAAGATACCGATTCCACCCCGGAAACATTTAATCTTTCTCCAAACGGGAGAGCGTCCCGAAGTCAAACAACAAAGGGCAAGACGAGACCGGGAATAAGGGTGGAAACAACCACAAAAACGTCGAAGAGAAACTGAAAACCCACTCGAAAAGTCTCGGAGGAGACCTCGAAGAGGTTGAGAATCGCCCGAAACCTCTGCGGTTCCGTCGCGAAACTCGCGGTGCCATTCAGCGGCTCCTCCCTCGCTGAGGGGAGAATAAGGGCTGGCGGGGTGAGAGAGAGAGAAAGAAAAAAGAAAGGGAAAAAAAAGAAATACCAACTTCACCGCTCATCCGGCAAAGTGATCCCGAAGTTTCGAGTGGTATCGTGTAAGGCATTATGACGGACGGTGAAAAATCTCCGAAGGAATCGGCCGGCGAAGCGGCGAGCATAACCGCGCCTCTGTAAGGGTGCTCGAAAGTAACTCGAGGATCTAGGAGGCTGCCGGAGAAAGGGGTGGACCCGTGGGTGGGGACGTTCCTTATTTACGGGAACGTCTCTTCCGGCTTGAGACGAACAAATTGAAGGAAAAATAATCACCGTGGAAGCCGGGGATCGGGCGGCTAGCGATCTCTCGCTCTCTCTCTCCCTCTCCCTTTCTGTCTCTCTCTCTTTCTGTCTCTTCGGGGTAGCAAAGAAAAGAGCCCAGGGCTCTTTATGCGAGGGAGCCCGGTAGAAAAGAGAGACGACGGAGACGACGAGCGACGGGCCCGCAGGAAATCGACGTAGTTACGGGCAACGACAGGATCTCTGATCTCTAAAAGGACCACGATCCGTCGACGTCGAGGGCCCTCCCCTGATTTCGCAAGTGGCTGAGTGTTCCGTATATTGACAGTTACATTTCCTCACGCCGTGGCCGTTCCTCAACGTGTTGCGCGTTACCCTTGTTGCACACGGACAAGGTACGCCCACCCCCTCTGTGTAAGTGGTACGTACGTATCCACGGCTGCCATTTTCTTCCCTCTTCCCGGCGTTCGTTCCTTTTTCGGCTCGGCTCGGAATCAACATTTAACCCCGGGTCGCTGCGGTCAGACGCTGCTCGCGCGACTGGACGTTTAGAAAATTGGATTTCGAGTCGCGATCACTTGTTTTGTACAGGGGGATTCAAAGGTGGAGATTGTTAGAGGTGTGGTTTGTGTTGGGGCGAATGGGGCTTTGGGGTTCTTGTGATTGGGAAATTGGTTTGGCGTTGTGAGGGAGGTTTTTATGTGGTGGTTCAATGTTGAGGTTTTTGGGGGTGTATGGTTGTTGCTGGGGTGAATGGAGGTTTGGGTTTGGGATTGTGATTGTTGGGAAATTGGATTTGGTGTTGTGAGGGAGTTGTTTTGTACAGGGTGATTTGAAGGTTGAGATTGCTGGAGATGCTGCGTGGTTGTTGGGGTGAATGGAGGTTTGGGTTTGGGATTGTGATTGTTTGAGAAATTGGTTTTAGCATTGTGAGTAATGAGTTGTTTGAGAAATTGGATTTAGCATTGTGAATAATGAGTTGTTTTATATATGGTTGTTCAAATGTTGAGGTATTTGGAGAAGGTGTATGGTTGTTGTTGGGGTGAATGGAGGTTTGGAGTTGGGATTGTGATTGTTTGGGAAATTGGATTTGGCGTTGTGTGTAATGAGTCGTTTGGTATAGGGTGATTTAAAAGTTGAGATTGTTGGAGTCAATGGAGGTTTGGATTGGGGATTGTTGTGATTGCTTGGGAAATTGGATTTGCCATTAGGATAATGGGTTTTGCAGCAAAATATTTGGGAAACAGGAGCGAGGATCGTTAAGGATTTGTTTTGGTTTCTGATACTTAGAAATTTCACTGAGATACGTTCCAGAAATTGGATTCGAGATCATATCATAGGTTGTCTCATACAAAATGATTCAAAGTTTACGTGGAAATATTTCGAAAGAGTGTGTCCGACTTCACTCGGATAAGTTTTCGCGAGGATGGCTTCAGGTTGTGATCCCTTGAACTTTGATTAGACAAAGTATGTTTTAGAGATTGGATTCGAGATCGCGGACGATAGGTGGTTGGATACAGGCCGCTCCAAAGTTCACGTTTTCAAGCGCACTTGCGAAGATCCCCTTTCGTTACAGATGAATTTTCGCGAAATTGCTTTCGATTCGCTTATACTTTCAGCTTTGAATAGAAGAGAGGATGTTACAGATATTGGAATCAGGTCCGGAAGCTGTTTCAACTTGAAAACATTCGGAGGGAAAGTTTTAATCAAACAACAATCAATACGATATTATCATGTGTGTCTGATACAACGGCGAACTGCGCTGTTTATCAATACTTTCGACGTGAACAGTTGAAAACTATCTGCGCGTCGTTCGAGAATCGATCAGCAAACAACAACAGAAAAAAAAAAGTAGAGTAGTCTAATAACGTGAAGCCTTCCGTGAAAACCAAACAGCGTACAACCAAAAGCAATAAAAGGAATAGTTAATAAATATTGAGCGGTAAAGCACTTGTGCCTCGACACGCAATCAGTTTATTGGTTGTATCAATAGGCGGACAAAATCGTTCGGGCGCGGAACGGTTCGATGTTTGAAGTGACATCGCGGTAAACAACAAGACCGAAAATTCGATACAGGAGTAACGATTCTTTTTCGGGGACCGTGATTCACCGGTCGCATCGTTATTTCGTCGGCCGTTGTCCCGTAATTACAAAACAATCTCGCCCGAAACAAAGGCCACTCGATTTTTCCGGCGTTTATTATCGCGGCACGTGTTTAGATTTTATCTGAAAAGTCATTAAAGTTCACTTCGTAACAAATTCTCTTTTTTTTATAAATTTATGTCGCTTTCGACGGAAGTGGTATAAATTTGAAAGATTCTTTGATTATACTGACTCGTATAGAAACCTTGCAGGAGATAAAAATTAAACTAATATATTTTTAAGTTTAATTTTATTAAACTATTGTAACTACTAAACTATAAATTCTATTAAAATTTAATATATTAGTTTAATTTTTATGAGTTATATTTTTAAGTTTAATTTTATTAAACTATTGTAACTACTAAACTATAAAATTCTATTAAAATTTAACATAATGATGGAATATAATATAATATAATATATTATAATATAATATATATAATATAGGAGAAATATATATTATAATATATTATAATATAATAAATATAATATAAGAGAAATATATATTCCAATATATTATAATATAATATATAATATAAGAGAAATATATATTATAATATATTATATAATAAGTTATGTATTATATATTACATTACTGCACATTACATCTAATATATGATATATAAATATCCATTATCAACTTATAAAGAATTATCAGTAATTTATACGAGCTGATTCATCGTTATATCCCACATAATTGCACACTGTTCTACATCACTATATTATATCCGCATATTTCCGTTGAAAAACCCGATAGGAGCCTGTCTAATTTCAGCCGGCCAAATACCGCGCTACGTATCGGCTCGCAACGTTATGAATATTGAATCTCACGGACCGCGAGGTCCAACTGTCGGCGAAATGTTTCGCCGATCGTTCCACCGACCCGAAAGTTGATCTTTCTTCGTCGAACAACCGGATGAAAGCGCTCGGCAGCGAGCCGACCGGGTTGCAATTAAAAACTAATAATCTCCGTTGTAATCCCGACTGCCTCGGTTTTAATACAATCGTTCCTCGTCCGGTTTATCGAAATTCATGCTTTAGTGGGCGTCAATACGAATCGGAAGCCTCCCGGTTGGAATAATCGAGTTATTCAAATAACGGAATTTAAATAAATGCTAATGTCATGTCCAAATAACGTCGGCCGATATTGCGTTTCCCCATAACGATACTTTCGACTCCGAGACTCGAACGATCGTCGTCGATCCGCGAAAAAATCACGGTTACCGATCGATGTTGCATTTAATGCCATTAACGGGTATTCATTGTCGGCGACTGAACGTCGGCCTGATCGGTTGTATCGCGAAGATTAAATGGAAAGCCGGCGAAATGATTCGGCGGCGGCCCCCCCCGCGGCTCCGCGTCGAATAAGTGACAACATACTTTTTGATCGTTGTCGCGCCGGCCGCGCGTGTCGAGAGCCGTGTGCAACGGAACGTCCCCGCCGGCGCGGATAGGTGATCGATCGATCGCCGGAGCGTGCGAGCGTGCGACGAGCCGTGCGAGTGCAGGCACCGTGCGGCTTGTGTTTCCGCTATGATTGAATTCAGAAACAATCGTTGCGGATCGTTCCGAAAAGCGTTGCGCCGCGCGCGCCGCTGGAACTTGTTAAACGCGCCGGCTGGCCGCGATAAAGCCGAACGAACGGGGGCGAAAACGATATACAGGCTGCCCCAGTTTTCCTAGTGTAACCGGCGATTCTGCTCGGCAAAACGCGGTAATGCCCGCCGCAATTTTCCTAGAATCCGCCCCGTCAAATTCCACTGGAACATATGCTCCGCGAAATTTCGGCTATCGTCCTCCGTTGCTCCCCCACTGTTCGCTGTCGAATGAACGATAGTGTTACTGTATTATAGATAATGAAAGAGTGGATCTTGAGTAATCGAGGAATAGGAATAAATATGTGTATTTAATGAAATATGGAAACAACACGGAAAAAGTACAACTCAGTGCTCGCGATTTAACCCTTTCCGGACGAACGTCGACATTTCGAGATGAAATGTTCATATTTGGAAGACTGAGTCGCCAGCGAATGATTGAATTACTCGGACAGCGAGAGATTAGCATGTAGTTTCTGTTTTTGCTATTATTTAAGCAATTGATATATAATTTAGCTTCATCTGTTGAAGGTTTTCTATGTTCCAAAGAATCTTCCGCAAGGGTTTAACCCTTTGCGGACGAACGTCGACATTTCGGCGAGACGAAATTTTCATATTTCGAAGACTAAATCGCAAACAAATGACTTAATTACTCGAACAGCAAGAAATCACCACTTAGTTTCCTTATTTTCTATTATTCAAGCAATTGATATATAATTTAGCTTCATCTATCGAAGATTTCTCACGTTTCAAAGAATCTCCGACCGCAAACGGTTAAAATGCGATAGATTGACTCTTGGGGGTTCTATAGAATCTGAAAAAGTCAATTTAACTGCTCAATAGATTGTCGATCAACGAAGGTGTTCCTCTTTTCTCTGGACAATCCGTTCGTTTCACCTGTACAACTTCTTTCCGTCGATTTCCGTCTGTTTTAGGAAATCAATATTTATTCTCGGAAACTTCTGTGCTTCGCATTTCAATTTCAGAATGCTACTACAGTGTTCGATACTCTGTAGTGGAACAACGCAATCGTCGATATTCAAAGCTGATTTCCGCGGAAACGAAGCGTGGAAGGAGCTAACTCTTCCGACTCCGCTCGTTTTGTCTTGCACGGTTACCGCGCGTTTGACCGGTTGCACCGTGAAAATTGCCGCAGCGTGCGCGCACGTGTTTCGCGATCGTTTCGCCGATAAGTTCGTTCCGCGGATAGAGAGTGCGTCGATAACGCGCGTACAGGGTTGGGACGCTGTCATCGGGAACCGGGACGCGCTCCGAGAGGGTGGGCGGATGAAAAATAACCGGCGGATCGCGTGCGCGCAGCATAAATTAATTACCGCGCGAGCGGGCCGGCCAGATGTTAATGACAAAGAACGCCGTCGACCGCGCTTAACGTTCAATTAACAGGCCGCGGCCGAAAAACCGGATGACGAGACGAATCGACGAAACGATGGGACGCGATGGCGGCTGTCGATTCGACGGCCCCGGGAGGAAATGGCCGTCGGAAGGAAATGAAAAACCCGCGTTTACGCGTTTCACCGTAGATCATTGGATCACTGGGTTCGCAAAGTGAACCGAAAAGCTCTGACGATTTTTTAACGCGTTACTGTAAATAACAAGTATTATATCATCAATGTTCGCAATTTTCTTTGATTATCGTCTGTAATATTCCTTTCTCATTGCTCTTTATAATTTTCCGTTATTACTTCTGTCCATAATATTCCTTCATTATTGTCCTGTGTAATTCTCTTTCATCATTGTAATCATATTTGTAATTAAACGGATGAGTTCCAACGTTTCACCGTTTATGGACGAACGTCGACATACCGGCGAGATCAGATGTTCATATTTCGAAGACTGAGTTGTGAACAAATGATTATATTAATGAAACAGCTAGAGATTAGCACAGTAGTTTCCTGTTTTCCTATCAATCGAGCAATCGATATATAATTTAACTTCATCTATTGAAGGTTTTCTACATTTCAAAGAATCTTCCGCAAAGGGTTAACTTGTCGACATTTCGAGAGGAAATGTTCATACTTGGGAGACTGAGTTGCAATTAAATAATTGAATTACTCGGACAGCAACAGATCAGTATGCAGTTTCCTTTTTCTTCTATTAATTAAGCAATTATATATAATTTAACTTCATCGTTCGAAGGTTTTCTACATTTCAAAGAATCTTCGTCCGCAATCTTCGTTTAAAGTCAACGGCAATTGATACAAACTCGCGCGAGACGCGTACGATCCATTGTTCCCGTCGGTATCAACTAATTAATCGAATTCCTCCGCGTTTATTGCCGCCGCGAGACACAGCGCCATAAACATTCGAGCAATCTTCGCGGATCAATCTCCGGGAAGCAGAGGTTCTCGTAAAAGTCCTCATCCCACGGATCGCACGATACCGCGGACTGCCAATTGACAAATTGCCAACCGAACCCTACGAGCCTGGCTCGACAAAACGATTCTCAGTCGCTGGAAGTGAAATATCATCCCCCGGACCGCCCCCGTTCATTCGACGGTAAAAACCAACAAGTTATTCGTCCACGTCCCGTTTATCCGTGCAATAAATCCGTTCGTCACGTCCCGGTTACAAACTTCCATGGAATAACTTGCCGGAATTCCCGTCCGGGGAACCGCCGGGTCGGTCATTTTTGCCCGCGGGAGCAGCGGCCGCGAGCCGCGCACGTCTCCCGTAACGTCTCGGTCGCCGGAATCCACGCGATGAGCTGTCCCGAGACGCTGGGAACAGAGAAGTTACGCGGAACAATCCCCGTTCTAACCTTACCGCCGCTTAACCCGTTGCACTATGATTTCTTCCTCGATTCTGATCGATACGACTACTTTGTCTTTACCCTGTGCACTCGGGAGGTGACTCTCAGGCACCAACTTTATTTGACACAGCAAAACTATACAGTTGAATATTTAGTATTTTAACCGTTTGCGATCCGAAGTGCTCTTGGTTTCTCACTTTGAGGTACACGTCGACGTTAGTTCATTCAATTATGACGTTTGTGCGACGTTTGTGATCGTCTTTTCAAATGTGGGTGCTAGTGGAACTAGCACCTATGAGTTGACCTCAGTGAAAATTGTCATCACAATTCAGTTTTCTGAAAATTGTCCGGTACGCAGTGTGTTAAGTCGAGTATCGTAATTAACCAGCACATACAATTATTGTATAATCAATAGTACTTAATGCTTTGCTGACTTATTAACCCTTTGCACTCGGGAGGTGACTCTCAGTCACCAACTTTGTTTGACACAGAAAAACTACACAGTTGAATATTTAGTATTTTAACTCTTTGCACTCGAGAGGTGACTCCCACTCACCACTTGATTTCATACAGTAAAACTATAAAATTTGATATTTCATATATTTCCTATAATGCATCACTGTGAGAGATATTTAAATAAAATAGCTTTGTTCCTCAATGTACTCGTGATTTCTCGTCGACTTAGTTTCTCAAAATATCGTGTTTATCTCATCAGAAAATGTTAAAATATTTCCAGTGAAAAACTTCCGAGTGCAAAGGGTTAACCCTTAGCACTCCAGATGGTTTCGTCATCTATTAGCAACTGCAACTAATTTTTATAGTATCTTTAGTGAAAATGAGAAATGCTGTAACATTTCTTAGATCTTTTATTTTCCTTCTTAGTGGAAAATTTGGAGAAAAATCGAATAATTACTGACACGTATCATCTATACAAACTGAATAGATTATTCAAAAGACGATCTGGTAAATTGGGAAGGGAGAACAGTGGAAGCGATTGTTTCTCTAAAAATAGCATCAATATTCCTATACAAACATCGGAATGATAATCACGCGTGACAGCAGCCATTAAAATATTAAATTAAGGAACAAAGTAATTTTATTTCAATATTTCGTTACACAACGTTACTCCACCGGATCACCAGGGGCTAAAGGTTGCCTCTCGAGTGCAAAGGAATATACTCCCACTGTTCCGAGACGGAAGAAAGCAAAACGGCGGCGTGTTTTTCGCGTTCCCATTCGAAACTCACGGCGGTTTCCAAATAGATGCACAGATTCCCGCTCGACGGGCAATATCAAGCCAGTGGCCGATCGGTAGAGTGTAAAGTTAGTTATCGCGCGTTTCTGTTTACAGTCACTGTCCCGTTTCGTTGAGCAGCCTGTAAAAACATTACCGGCGAACGATCGACCGGCTTATCCCGCGGACCAACACGGCCAGCCATGGTTCGCACGGTGCAGATTACAAATTCCCGTAGTGCACTTGTAGCTCGCGACATAAAGAACTACTTTAGGTCGCTGGCGGGTCGCGGGCCGGGTTAGCGAGGGCGAGGCCGGCGGACGGGGCTCGAGCCGGGGTCAGCAACTCCGGAGCAAAAGGAATCAAAACAGTCGCGAACTTTTCGTAATGCCGCGTAATGTTCTTCCCGTCGTGTTCCCGAAAGTGTTTCAACCCCCTGCCGCGCTCCCTCGGGCGCCCCTCGTCCACCGGTTCTCGTCCCGCGCGAAATCCTCGCCGTTCCTCGTACACATCGGCCGCGTTCTTCGTTGTTTCGCGATTGGCAGACGGTGAATGGGCCGGGAAGAAAGTAAGGTTGACCGAGAAATAGGAACCTGACGAGGAAAGTATTGTATCGTAATTTTAAGACTGTGACAGCGAGTGTTCCGAGGGCTGTCCTCCTTTAAAATCGTGCTGTTAGGAGAACGCAATAGGAGTTACGTAGAGAGAGATGAAAAAAGTAGGGAGAATAAAGTGGAAAGGGAGAGAAGGAGAGTAGAGAAAGAGGGAAGTGGAAAGAGAGGAAAAGGGAGGAGGAGAGGATCAAGTAGAGAGTGAGAGGAAGAGGGTAGAGATAGAGTCAAGTAGAAAGAGGAATGTAAAGAGAGTAGAAAAAGAGTCAAGTAAAGATAGAATCAAGTAGAGAGGGAGAAAGAGAGACTAGGAAAAGAGTCAAGTAGAGATAGAGTCAACTAAAAAAACTAATGAAAAGATTATAGAAATAGAGTCAAGTAGAAAGACGGTCAAGTAGAGTCAACTAAAAAAAGTAATGAAAAGATTATAGAGATAGAGTCAAGTAGAAAGACAGTCAATTAGACACAGATAAGGAGACTAGAAAAAGAGTCAAGTAGAGATAGAGTCAATTAGAAAGACAGTCAATTAGAGACAGATAAAGAGACTAGAAAAAGACACAAGTAGAGATGGAATCAACTAAAAAACCTAATGAAAAGATTATAGAAATAAAGTCGAGTAGCAAACGAGATGAAAAGAGGGTGCAGCGAGAGTCAAGTATAAAAAGAGAAGAAACAGAGACTGAACAAAGAGAATGAAACAAAACGACGGAGAAGCGTAGAGTAAAACAAGGAACAAAAACTATTGAAGAAAGAGAGAAATAAGCAGAAAATAGGGGAGCATAGAGCGACACCGAAGCAGAGAAAGAGAGGGAGGAAATATAAAGGATCAATGGTATCGCTTCCGGTGCCGTTACCGGGGTCTATCTCGCAGCTCCTAAGCTTCTCGTTTCGTGGAAAAATTACACAGCTGATCTCGTAAAACTGGTCGAGGTGTCGCTGTGTGTACCCGGCGTACACCGGTGCACCGCGACCGCGGAAAGTAACGAAAGGGGTGGGCGGGTATTCGGCGGCGGCGGCGGCGGCGGCGAGACGACCCGGCTACCGAATATGATGTAGCGTAACGAGAAACGGGGAACGAGTCGACCGGATTATATCGATTCCAGTACGAAATTTATAGCGACCGCGATAACATTTACTTACGGATCCGCGGAAACGCGGGTTTTCCCACCGCGAGCATTTTTTACCCGCCGCGGACGACACGCACACAGCCCACGAACCGCGACGCCGTTCACGGCGGTTTTTTATTCGTTCCCCCTTAATTGCTTAACGCTCTCTTTTACTGCAGCGTTATCCGGCCCCGCGATACACAACTTTTTTACGCGGCTCGAAAAATTAGTTTCCCCGATGGCGCGCGATGAATCTTCCCCCGTGTGCCGGGCGCAATTACATTAAGAAACGAATCAGTTTGAAAAATGTCGACGACGTATTCTACGAGCGGCCATTGGCTAACGAATGAAACTCTCGCGAACGATTCTTGAAATGATAGAAGGGATGCTGGAGTAATCGAATTATCGTATCTTCCGATTTCGACACACTCGAGAGACATTTCACTGGTATTCAATGTTTTCTAATAAGACACATGTTTTGAAGAGAGTAGATCGTATTAGTAAAGAACAAAGTCCTATGTGTTTCAATATTAAATATTACATATTTTATTATGAAACTCTCACGAACGATTTTTGAAGAGAATAGACCATATCAGTAAAGAACAAAGTTCTCTCTGTTTCAATATGAAATATTAGATATTTTATTATGAAACTCTTGCGAACGATTTTTGAAATGATAGAAAGGATGCTGAAGTAATCGAATTACCTTCCGATTTCAACACACTCGAGAAATATTTCACTGGTATTCAATGTTTTCTAATAAGACACATGTTTTGAAAAGAATAAATCGTATCAGTAAATAAAGATTGATTTATCTAAGAATTATCGTTAAATTAGTCCAGATTGCACATTGATATTAACCAGTTAACTGTGTTTAAATACACGTCATCTTAAAACTCTTAATGGCGCTAACTTTTTCAAAGGAATTATCTATTTTCAGACATGTAATTTTTCTTCGTTTCGCTTTAGTTCTCCGTTAGGATATATTTTAATAACATTTAATTAACAATTAATATTTAACATTCAACGAGTGTACACTTCGTTATTTGATTTTACCGCAACGAGAGATTTTTCGAACTAAATTCCACGCTTAACTGGTTCAACCGGTTTCCTTTCTTCGAACGTTTTCGCCGAGAAACAAATGAGAATATTGTACAGCGTTTGGACGCTACTTTAGATTAACTTGGCCACGCTGAAACACGATGTATTAATATCGTTAATTCGCATTTCGTCGCGGTGCTGTTCACAGCGGTGCAGCTTCACGGCCGGTGGCTAAAGAGTTAAAGCCGCCGCGAGTCGACGAGAACAACAGGGCTCCGCCACGCCGAACTTCGAGTTCCGCTGGCAAACATTCGGTTTTGTCTCTTTCGATTTTCTGTGTAGTTTATTCGTTTGAAATTTAAACACGGGACAAGCTTCGCGTTCCCCGTTGCCTCCTCGCCGCAGAGATGCAAATATGAAAATGCAAACACTCTCGGTCCGCCGGAAAAAGTATCTGCATTATAGAAAGCCATTGTGCAGAATTTTTTGATCATCGTTCTTTCAACTGAGCGACGGAAATATTTAAATAATCGAATGTGTTTTAGCTTAACGCTTAGTAAATTCTGTCGCGAGTGAACGTATTGTTCTGATAAATATAGAAGAAAACTCTTTAAAATAGGAAAGTTTTAATAATATAGATTGTTAATTGATAAAGAATATTATTCGGTAAAATTTATATTTTATTACAACTTTTTGGTTTTCTAATGAAATTCGAATTTCCAACTTCGATCTGAAATTTTCTCAGTCAACCCAGTTAATATGAAACAACCAATCCTATTATCATACGACCGAATTAGTTTTATCTAAAGCAGATGAATTAAGTTCTCCAATAAAATTCTAATTTCCAAACTCAACTTTATATTATCTCACTCAATCTAATCAACATCATACAACCGAATCAATTTTATCTAAAGTTTATAAATCAAATTTCTCAATAAAATTCTAATTTCTAACTTCGATTTTATATTTTCTCGTTCAATCTAATTAACATCATACAACCGAATCAATTTTATCTAAAGAAGACAAATTGAGTTCCCCAATAAAATTCTAATTTTCAATTGTGTTTTTATATTTTCTCATTCAATCTAATTAACATCATACAGTCGAATCAATTTTATCTAAAAAAGACAAATTAAGTTCCCCAATAAAATTCTAATTTCCAAGCTCGACTTCGCATTATCTCGCTCAATCCAATTAACATCCTACAACGGAATCAATTCTATCTAAAGTTTACAAATCAAGTTCCCCGGTGAAATTCTAATTCCCAAATCCGATTTCACATTTCCTAATCCCACCCTTGGATCGATGGAACCTTCAACTACGCGGAACGGCGAGCCCTATGAAAGATAAGTCTGCCACGGCGTAATGGCACAAGGGGTTTGAAGGAAATGTATGAACCGTCATGGCCGCGCGCGAAGAAGACAAGGAGAACCGTCGAAACGGGGCCCGCCGAGATATGCATCCCCGTGTAATGCATCAAAATAAAATGCATTCCCTTCTTATGGTAAACCGTTCGGGGGCTAGAGCTCGGTCCAATTCGGTGGAATAAAAGTGTGTTACCGGGACGCGGCGGGATATCTCGACTTCCGCGGAAGAGAAATAGTACAGATCTCTAAGGGGGTTGGGAAGAAGAAAAAAAAAAGAAAAAGATGTGCACGGCGGCGGGAGTGGTTCTTATGAATTATACATGGTGGAACCGCGGACGCATCTATCATCGGAGTCAAACCGCGGAATCAGAGAAATGATATTTTCCGCGGGATAAGAAATAACTCCGCTTGATATACCGCGCAGGGCGTTTAACCCTTCGGGGACGACGCCCAATTCCCGGTTACTTGGGAAACTCCGCAATTCTTCTATCTGCGTTACGGATCTTATCGTAATCCCTTGATAATTCAAACTTCTCGACGATCTTTCCGGATATTTTTTAACTCTGGAAGTTAACGATGATAATTAACCCTTTGCACTCTGTAGCCTCCAATATTGCACCAGTTATAATGCTAAATATTTTAATGAATCTTAAAGAAACTACCCTAAAATTATTAGATTCTCCACACATCCGAATTTTGTGCTAAGAAGGAAAATAAATGATCGAAGAAATGTTATAGCATTTCGAATTTTCTCTAGGAATACTATAAAAATTGCAGTTGCTGATAAAGTACAAAGCAACCTGGTAATAATGCAATTCGATCGAATGATTCAATATGTTTCTTCCATTCTGCGTATTTTCCTCTGTGAAACCGTGCGGCGTTCAACGTGGTAATCGGAATCTAAACATTACAATATTTCCATTTACTTCGATAAAAGAAATTTCAAAAGAAGTAACACAGTGACTGCATCCATAAACGACATCCAATCAGTTCAAAACACGTTTCCAACGAATTTATCTTCTTACTAAAAAAAGATTTCCTCAATCAAAACGCAACAGTTCCCTAAAGAATTAAGATACATCTATTCCATCTTGTATTATTCTGCAACTAGTATATCATTATACAAACATTAGTCACCAATGACTTCGCTGTTAACTTCAAATAACCTCGAAAATTCCCCGAGAAACGTCACAAAACCGTCGAAACGTCATGGAACATCGAAAGCTGCGTTCACCGATCATCCAGTCGTTGCAGCGTGTAATTATTTACCGAATCATCTTATTGGCTGAAATAATAAATCAACATGGGATCCGTGGCCGAGCGCCGCCAGGGAAAACATGAAATATTCGGTGACCGGCAAAATGGCGAGCGGAGCGCGGCACGCTCGCGGCGCGCCTCGGGCGAAGGTATCCAAATAGACGAAAGGGAGGAAAAAGGGTGAACAAGAAGGCACGAGAGGAAAATAAGGAAAAGAAGGAGTCCGTTCGCCGACGTAACCGGTTTTTAAAATATTAATCCGCCGCGTAGCTGTCTGTCGCTCGAGCCTCGAATCACCGGCGCGTTCTCGAACGTTCGACGGTCGGTTCGCGCGATTAATTGGCCCTCGACTGCCGCGCCGCTGAAAATTTCGATTTTTACAAACAACGCCGACCGTAATGTCATCGATACCGGGCCGCTTGAGCCGAACGCGCCCGACGAACGAGCAGATCTCGCTCGGGTAATTGACAGGAATGAAAATAATGAAACAGAACGCGCCCTCGCGCGCGCGCCGCGGGGCAGAGAGAAAAATGCGCGCACGGCGAGCCGATCAATTATCCATGGGAACGGAAAGATAAATTGGAATTTCGAAAGATTTTCCGGGCACCGCGCGACCTTCCGCGCGAAAATCGAGCTTTAATCTGGAACGTTTAGCCGGTGTTTTTTGGCCTGTTCCTCGCGTCGGGAGTGTCAATTAATAACATCACGGTGGGCCAGATGAAACCGAATTGTACGGTAGCCAATGTCCATAATGGAACGCGGCGAAAACATTTGGAAAATCGAGCCGGAAATCGTCGAAACCGGAGATCTGTCGGAGGCGTATGAAGGAAACTGGACAGAAAAGTGAATAATTTTCAACATCGTTCGTACTGTTTTTATCTGGACAGTTGTACGTTCACGTATGTGTATATGTGAGTGTGTGTTTGCGCGTGAGTGTGTGTTTTTAGACTGTTTTGGCTTTTACCCGGCCCATTTTTGCGTCCCTTTCATACGGGTTTCTTTTGAACTATGCTTAACAAAGGCTGTTCCCCATTTGGTTAAATGTATTTTATTACATGTTCATATAGTACTGGGCTCCTACGGGTAGAAGGTGAAATATATTTCGAGTTTTCAATGTTACTAGAGCAAATCCGATTACAAACAGATCCGAAGCCGACTGTGTGTAAAAGTCGAGTGAAAAATACGAATATAACTGCATTAGCCAGAATGAAAAATTTACTTGGAATTCTCAAATATTGATATTCGCTTGTAAAACTTGCCTTCTACTGGAAACTGGGGATTTTACCAGTTTTTTTAGGAGGTGCGCGTTGTTTTCTGTTCTGGTGCATTTTCGGTTGCTTAAGTTTAATCTTTAATCGTAGTCTTTCGAACCTAATACCTTGCTGGTCATTTAATTATTCGTTAATTCAAATATACATGAACATACGTGACATGCAAAGGTCAAAAGTCATACAAAAAAATAAAACAAAAATTTTGAACAAATAGTCTACAACAGTTACAACCTAAAAGGCTTCGCAGATACGTCACACATCTACGGTTATTCAATCGTTCATTAATTCAACTGAATCGCCATTAAACTCGAACACACATGAACATACATTTCACAATAAAGATCAAAAGTCGTCGAGAAAAACTAAAAAAAAACACGGTCGGACAAAAATTCGTAACAGCCTCACAAATGTTCCGCAACAGTTACGAATTAAGCTGATCATCCAGGCGAATCGGAGCCATCATTCATTTTGATGCGATACACGTCGAGCCGTGGCCGTGCGAAGAATGAAAAACGAGTCTCGAATTTCCCGGCGATACCGCCGACTCGAAAACCCATTAGAGATATTATCCAGCGTTCTTTCGCGCGCGAATATTTCAGCAAGAGCGCGGTTAGAGGTGGCGCGAGTCGGCAAAGGCTCCCCCCCTCTCCCTCCGTCGTTGCAGCCTCATTTGCATAAAACGCACCTAATTACGGAATAACACTGACTCGCGGCCGTTTCTCGCGACGGCCACCGCCGCGCCGCAGAAGGTTGCTCGCGGGTTTTAATATTTCCTGAAAGGGAGCCCTTTGGATATATTAGCGGCGCGCAACTCTCGCGAGCGGCGGCGGCGGCGGCCATTTTCTTGTTACGGCCGGCGCGATCGGATCGCTTACACGTCTGTTCGTTGTCTGGACGCTTTCTGCTGTCTTAACCCTTTGCGGTCCGAAGTGCTCTTGGTTTTTTACTTCGAGGTTCACGTTGATGTTAGTTCATTCAATTACAGCTTTGGATATATTAGCGGCGGCGGCGGCCATTTTATTGTAACGAGCGGCACGATCGGATCGTTTACGCGTTTGTTCGTTGTCTGGACACTTTCTGCTGTCTTAACCCTTGGTTTCTCACACTTTGAGGTTCACGTTGATGTTAGTTCATTCAATTACAGCTTAACCCCTTGGCGTATTTACTTTCGTTACTAAGCTCGTGTAATATTTTACTATCGACAATTCGTAAATTGTCCATTCTACTTCAGGTGGAAATTTCATTGAAGATAATACATTGATAATTTTGAAATAGTTGTTTGCTTTGATCTGTGGGTAATGAATAACATTCATTCTTGGTAAATTAGTTCAGAAATCTTAGGATCTCATCGGATTACAGATTACTGTCAATCTTCGCTCTACACATTAAAAAATCTGTTTGATTCATAACATATCAAACACCGAAATTCCGATAAAAGCAAAATCAATATGCACGCTCATTCGTTCATCTTAACAGAATACAAAACAAACCCCAGCAAGATAATAAATCATAGAACGTGCTCGAAACTCGAACAACAAATTCGGCACGCAACATTCCCAACGTTACTCGTTCGATAATCAAAAATGCCGAATAAATCTCGATATCAACGTATCGGGCTCCGTTACCCAACACCGAAACTTCCAAGAAATTCGTTCGGTTAATTACAAAACATTAACCGACAGTCTCCGGCATTGAAAACTTCCGCGCGCAATTTACCGTCTCGCGGCGGAGCCCCGCAACACCTCAAAAACTGTTCTCGAGACGTTAACTACCGAATCCATCATAAGTAACCGTCTACCGCGCGTAGGTTCGCCTCGCAAATAATATCCAACGGGAACGCGAGATCCGTATATACTCGAAACTTAGCGTCTCGAGCAGAAGAAGGGGTCGGTCGGGTGTTATCAGCGCCGCGGGTTGGAACGAGCGTTCCGCGGAGAGCGCTGTCGAATAATAACATTTGCGTAATGTTACCGGCGGATGCGAGCAGTCCCCGGTACACCGGAAAATTGACAAACAAGCGGCAAAGAGGAGGAACACGGAAAGAGGAGGAGGACAGGGGGAAACAGGCCATTACAGAAGTAGCGGGACCAAGAGACGACGAGGGCCGCCGAACGGCAACGGTGAAGTCAGAAGTGGGGCGCAGGGTTCGCGAGCACCGGCCATATGAAACCATGAAGCTTGAAACAACTTCCAAGTTCGCTCTCTAATGGTAATGGATACTCTATCCCCGTTAGCTGGCGGCGAACTCGTAGTCCGGATCATCTTTCGAACACTTGGCGAAAACACCTTGCCTCGGCCGCGCGCAGCCGCGCGGTTGTTTTCCTGGCGCTTAAAAATAATGGACAGTTATCACTTGCTTTGTGAACTTCGTGTAGTTTGGTCTTGGAAAAATTATTCGTTGGTTTAGACGTTGGAAATTGGAGGATTCGTGAGAGTTGTGGAAACGATACGTTGAGCCATGTTAGTTTGGTGACTGACAATTCTGAATTACTAGGGAGCAATAGTAATATACGAGATAACCGGTGTTGAATGAAGATGTTGAATAACGTGACTAAGTTGAGAATAGTATAGAGAATAGAGTACTGCGGGAATTGTAGTGGTAAATAATTCATACGCTTTTTTTGCTACAAAAGAACTCTACGGCGAAACAATTTTCGCGGCGCGGCTGTCTTCTGGACACTTAAAAGTAATGGAGAGTCGCGTTATCACTAGCTTTGTGAACTTTCTCTGTACAGTTTGGTCTTAGGGAAATTATTTGCTGGTTTAGACGCTGGAAATTAGAGGTTTACCTGTGAAAATTCGTGAAACTTGTGGAAACGATACGTTAACGCTAGAACTACGTACCGGTCAAAATGACTGGTCTCAACGTTCTTATTTCGTAATTACTGATATCTTAAAAGCATTGAATATTCGAAATGATCTTGAAAGTAAATAGTTTCACTTGAATACTATAATGAACGTCTGACGAAATTGATAATAATCAAACATTACAATTTTTATAGGGATTACATATTAATCGTATTAAGTGCTCGGCAGTTCTAGCGTCAAGCGCCATGTTAGTTCGATGACTGACAATTCTGAATTACTAGGGAGCAACAGTAACATACGAGATAACCGGTGTCGAATGGAAATGTTGAATAACGTGACTAAGTTGAGGGTAGAGTAATGCGAGGATTGTAGTGGTAAATAATTCATACGCTTTTCTTTGCTACAAAAGAACTCCACGGCGAAACGATTCTCGCCGCGCTTAACGTGTAGCGCATAAATCCCTCGTTATTTAAACAATGAAATTACGCAGTTTCGAATTTAAATATAAAAACTCGACGTCCTTATGTCTGCATTCCACCGCAGAAAAGTAGATCATCCCTTTGCGAACGGATGTCGGCGTTTCAGTAAGATGAAATGTTTGGAAGACTAACTCGCGAATAAATAATGTTATTAACCCTTGAAGTTTTTCACTAGAAATATTTTAACATTCTCCGATGAGATAAAATCGATATTTTGTGAAACAAAGCTATTTTATTTGAATATTTCTCAAAATGATGCGTTATAAGAAACATAATATTAACACTAGGTTTACGGACGCTTATTGTCCGGTTTATTCTATTGTTTCTAGAAAAATCGATGTTCGACCATTTAGATCTTGGAAATGAGGGATTCAAAATTAGGTTATTACGATATTCTTGTAACTGCATCAACCAAAACCGACATAAAAGTTTGTCAAATAATATTTATAAATTCAGTATGCGACGAATTGACGCACTCCGTAAACCTAGCGCTAAACATCAAACTTTATAGTTTCACTGTGTGAAATCAAGTGGTGAGTGAGAGTCACCTCTCGAGTTAATTGAACAGCAAGAGATTAACGTAGTTTCCTTCGTTTCTATTAATTAAATCCATACGTAATTTAGCGTCATATATCGAAGGTTCCGTATGTCTCGAAGAATCTTCTTCGAGGGTTACACGCGGTTTGCGTAACCGCATCGATCAAGATCGACTGAAACATTCAGCGAACAATGTTTATGCAATTCGGTACAAGTGAAATTGACTCGTTCCGTAAATGCAGCGTCAAATATGTATGATCTCCGCGCGAGACCGGCGTTTCCGCGGTTTTCTTCCCGATATTATACGAGGTTCCCTTGCTCGGGCTCCTGTTCCTTGGTATTCAACCCTTTGTACCCGCACGTTCAACCGCGCGGCGGGGCTGGGTGTTTGAATGTTTCATTGGGATCGGTTTTTCGGGCGGCGATGCGCGACGCGACGGGCGTAACGGTTGTCGGCGAGAAACATCGATCGGACGGGAATTGAATTCTTCTCGCGGAAACGCCGCGGCCAGGAATTTGTTTCGCGTAAAACGGCACGTGGTACCGTATCGTCCGCGTCGCACGGCGGAACGGAGCATCCGTTGCGGCGTTTCCACCTTTTTCCGTGTTTCGACGTGTTCGAATGACGGAATGATCGTCGGGACGTGTACGATGTGCATAACACGCTCCGTGAATTAAGAAATCACACATGCATTGAAGAAGGGAACTATTTTCTTTCGATATTTCGTACATTGATGCGTTATACGAAGTTCAACCCTTTGCACTCGGAGGTTTTTCGTTAGAAATATTTTAACGTCTGATGAGATGGAGAGGATATTTTGTGAAACTCGACGAGAAATCACACTACCAAGGGACAGAGCTATTATGTTTGAATATTTCTCGAATTGATGCATTGCACGAAGTTTAGTATTAAATATCAAATTTTATAGCTTTAGAGTGCAAAGGGTTAAGAAATCTTACATGCATTGAAGAAGGGAACTATTTTCTTTCAATATTTCTTCTATAGTTTTACTGTGACAAATCATTTGGTGACTTAGAGTCACCTCTCGAATGCAAAGAGTTAATATTGAATACCAGAGTTTACAGTTCTGCTGTGTCGAATCATTTGGTGACTTAGGAGCGCCTTTGGAGTGCAAAGGCTTAACCCTTTGCGGAAGATTCTTTGAAATATAGAAAATCTTCAACAGACGAAGCTAAATTATATGATTGCTTAAATAATAGCAAAAACAGAAACTACATACTAACCTCTTGCTACCTGAGTAATCAAATCATTCGCCTGCGACTCAGTCTTCCAAGTATGAGCGTCTCATCTCGCCGAAATGTCGAGAAACACGTTTATTCGACATCGGTGACGTATAATTATTTTCTAGCGATTCGGAAGTGAAGATCATCGTTGACTGGGATTCACCGTGTAAATTGCGTTAATGATCACGTTACAACATCGCTTTGACGTTGTAATTTCTGTCGTTATTACTTCGTTCCAATCGCGCGTTGAACGCTGTTACCCGGAAGCTCGTCGCTTGATTCCTTCCCGCGCGTTAATTGTCGTTATCGGAAACTTTCATCGCCGTTGGTTCGTTTAATTGCATATTAATCATTATCATTCGCCGCCTCTATCGTTGCGCGCACATTATCATCGTTTACGATTCCACTCCGTGCTTCTTTAATTCTAGATCAACTAAACAGCCGCCGTTTCTCGATTCAATTTTCGTCGATCCGGTGAATCATCATTATCAACTTCCATCGACACTTTTCCATCGAACTGCACGCTCGTTGTTACTATCAACAACTATCGCCATTGCTTCTCGATCGAGTTACGCGTGAATTATCATCGTTGATTATTTTAATCAGCGTTACTTGATTCCGCGATACGTTAATTATTACCGCGGCATCGCCGCGATCGGCATTAGTTAATTGGATTAGTAATTAATCGCGCTAATCAATGCGTCACCGTTACTTGGCCGAATAATTCATCTATTTAACGTCTGCATAAATCATACTCACCGCCGTTTATCATATTCCCCGGTATTACTACATTCGATTTAATTGAATCCGATAACACACCGGTTATTGTTGCTCGCGTCCATCCCGGGGCGTTCCTTAATCAAAACACCGGCCGCGAAACGATTCGAACAAGACCATTACCGTTCCGCCGTTGTTAATTTTATGCGGCAACGCGGCGTTAGTCACGTATGCCGTTCAACGGTAGTTATCGAACTCGAGCGCCGGGAACTATTATCCCGAACAATTTCTATTAATGGATTTAAGGTACGCGAATGAATCAAAACAGAGTATCTACGCCGCGAGTGCTCGTCGTTACGGTAATGTTTCCCAATTATTCTACGAATTTAAAATTACTTCCAATTACCGCGTATCGTGCGATTACGCTGCGCTGCACATCGCCGGTGCGCGCCGGTTTTATTGTAACCATTCGGGCGGGGCGGTCTTGAACGATTCGAAATTACTTCAAATTACGATTCACCGGCGGCGCGATAAATTTCATCCATTCGACGGCACAACCGATTTTCCTCGATTAACCGTTCGCTGTTTGTTGAAAGATTGTTTGTTGAAAGATTGTTTAACAGTTTGATTGCCACGTCACCCGGATTCGAGTGACATTATATTTTACAGAAACGTAGACATTAATTTCATAACGTATCGAACGAATTGAATTCTGTTGGATATGTAAGATATAAGAAAGATAGTGGAGCAGTTATTAAGAAGAATCTCGATTTATTAGTTTCTGGTTAATGGAGAAAACTGTTTCGAGCACATGGGAGTTTCGATGAATGTTTACGTGGCAGTCGAAGTGTTAAACGAATCATTGCTCCTTATAAATCATGAACGCGTACTTTCAGAGCGTTGAGCGAAGTTCATCGATCCGAGTTCGTGTTTGGAATACTAAGTTGGATTCGAATGATCTGATTACTTGAATAACAAGTGATCGGTGTACAGTTCCCTTTTCTTCTGTTGCTTAAGCATTCGATGTATAATTTAGCTCCATATGTAGTAACCTTTATGTACTTTAACCCTTTGCGAAGCATAGAAGTTTCCGAGAATAAATAATGATTTCCTACAACAGACGGAAATCGAAGGAAAGAAGTTATACAGGTAAAACGAACGGATTGTCTAGAGAAAAGAGAAACACCTTCGTTGATCGACAATCTATTAAGCAGTTAAATTGACTTTTTCAAATTCTATAGAACCCCCAAGAGTCAATCTATCGCACTTTAACCCTTTGCGGTCGGAGATTCTTTGAAACGTGCGAAACCTTCGATAGATGAAGCTAAATTGTATATCAATTGCTTAAATAATAGAAAAAAAAGGAAACTAAGCGGTGATCTGTTGCTGTTCGAGTAATTAAGTCATTTGTTTGCGATTTAGTCTTCCAAATATGAAAATTTCATCTCGCCAAAATGTCGAAATCCGTCCGCAAAGGGTTAAACCGTTGTGGAAGATTCTTTGGAACATAGAAAACCTTCAACAGACGAAACTAAATTATATATCGATTGCTTAAATAATAGTAAAAACAGAAACTACATGCTAATCTCTCACTGTCCAAGTAATCAAATCATTCGCCTGCGACTCAGTCTCCCAAGTATGAACGTTTCATCTCGAAACGTCGACGTTCGCCCGCAAAGGGTTAAATCGCGCTCCGTCCGAGTTTGCCAAACGCGCGAATGAAACGGAACGGTTCCCCTTTTCCTTCCCAGCGAGAAATTCTCCGGCGACTCCTTTGAACGCGTAACCGACCGCGAAGGGACAACGGATCTCCTAATTAACGAACGTTTCCGCCAACCTCTTTCGCAAACATCTCCGCGCTATCGATTTAAATCTCGCGTCGCGTTCCGTTCTCCGTCGGCTCGCGGCGGCCCGGGGATAAAGGGAAAACGCCCGGGAAAAACAGGAAAAAGAAGGAGGACGGCGTATTTGCGGTCTATAATTCAACGCACACCGAGACATCCGCCGCGGCGGATCGTTCCCCGATAACGATAAACCGGCGGGTATATTGAAAGAGATTTTTTCCGACTTTTTTCGCTAATCAACTCCGCCGGAATTCTGGAAAAATTAATTATCGCTCGACGCGCGACGCTCTCTTAACCGGCAGCAGCAGCATGCGCGTTACATACACCTCGCTCCGGTGTAACATGAACGTCGCGGTTCCTCGGGTAATTATCAATTAAATTTCTCGCGATGTCGGAACACCATCGTGCACAGCAAAAACACGAGGAATTAAGCGGAGCTGCGATCGCCTGCAGTTTGCGCGAATGATATGCATCTGGGAAACGATGAACTGAGTGAAAATTGAATCACTGTCCGGGCATGATAAATGAGAGTCGGAAGGTATACAGCGGAAGTGTACTACGCGTTTCAATTAAAATAATTAAGGAACCGTCTTCTTTGGATACCAGCTTCACAGCAATTTATTAACCCTTTGCGCTCGTAAGCTTTTCACTGGAAACATTCGAGACGTAGATGACATTAACTGAAACGAACCAATGAGAAAGCATACGTAAATTAAGAAACAAAGCTGTTTTATAGAAATATTTCGCAAATTGATGCATTACACGAAACTTATCCCTTTGCACTCTGTAGTCTCCAATATTGCACCAGTTGTAATATTAAATACTTTAATGAATCTTAAGTTCGAAAGTTCGATCTCGTCGAAAAATGAAAAATTGAAAGATTTAACCCTTTGCGGACGAAGATTCTTCGAAACATACAAAACCTTCAACGTATGAAGCTAAATTATATATCAATCGCCTGATTAATAGAAAGAAAGAGAACTACGTGATCTTTCACTGTCCGACTAATTAGATCATTTTTCCACGACTTAGTCTTAGTCGACATTCGTCCGCAAACATTCAAACGCCGATCATTTACAAAAATCTTTGCATTACATACAAAAACTCGACCAAACAAACGATCAGTAAAACTTAAACGATTTAAACCAAAACCATTCGATAATTCTTTCCATTCGACGTATTCTACGGGGAATCGCGCGACATTCGACCTGTTAAAAGCGCACAAATTATCCACCGGTTATTAAGTGTTACCGCGCTCATCGCGAATGCGTTTCACTTCTTTCTCTCCCTCCCCCCGCGCGGTGATTTCGCGAAATCAATACACAGAGAGAAATTCGCGGGGAACTGGGTCGCGAGAGGACGACTCGCGCCCGTTCGTATCGATTAACTTATTAATCGGCGGCATTATATGGAAAATCTCTCTAGGAATTTTAACCTCGCCGCGGACTGTTCGCGTGTGCACGCAATCGTCGGCGAATCGCTTTATCGTCCGGCCCCCTCTCATTGTTTTCGGGAAGCACGGCCACGCCGTTTGCGCCCGTTCATTATCGGGCTTCGCGCGCAGCCGACCGAAAGCGCGGACGGCCCGGCCGGCGATTAATAAAAGAGGGAAACATTGTTTTTCCGATGAGCCAAGCGGGGACAACGGGAAACGCGCGGCCGGCGATAACGCGAGGAAACTTCAGGAACGAGCCGATTAACCCCCTCGCGTATTATTTACTTCCGCCGCTGAGCTCGCGCAACGTTTCGCCGTCGACTTCCAAGATATCCAACGAAATTTCCCGTTACTTAACCCTTTCGCGACTGACCATTCTTCGCCACTTTTCGCGAAAGCGCAAGTGAACCATACTTCGCCACCAATGTATTCGTAGCTTTATTTTGAGTTCGCTATTATAGCGATCCCGGGCGAGCTCCCAAGTTTATAGCGAGGCTACTATTATTGTAGATAGTGGAAAGGTGGATCTTCGGTGAAAAGAGAATTGGGAATAAATATGTGTATTTAATGAGGTAAGGAAACGATATGGACAACACGTAAAAATACAATTTAATACTTAGTTTGAGTAGAGCAGTGTAAACGATTATTCTTACTAATAATATTGAAAATAACGTAGCGATATAAACCAAGTGTTTTTTCAAATAAATTTCAAATAAGATATCGTAGTGATAGAGTTACCGAGGAGAATATGTAAAGGAAGTTCGGAGTGCGAAGGGTTAACGTTCACATCGACGTTGTTTCGTTGAATTACGGATTAACACATTGCGTACCGGCTAATTTTCAGAAAACTGAATTGTGATGGCAATTTTCGCTGAGGTCAACTTATATCACTATACATAGAAAAACTCAGATATATTGTTACGTAATATATTTTAAATAGATAATCAATTCGAATGAAATTTTATATTTTTCTCAATGCTGTGATAATTAGCGAAGTTGCATAGCTAAGTGTCTTTATATAAAAGACATTTATATTTACTCAAGAGTATTTACTCAAGGCTGATTAACCATTAAACGGACTATTAAAGATTTCTCGATCAGTTTCTCGACAACAGTATCAATCGTCTGCAGTCGAACGTCGTCGCAACGGAGAATTCGAGATCTCTGAATTTGAAAGCGGCGGACGAACCATTTGATTATTTAAATAAAGAGAGATTGAAATGTGGGTTTCCCTTTCCTGGTGTTCCAGAGTCCGATGAATAACCGAGTTTCTTTATGAGAAAGGTTTCCAGGGGAAATTCTTGTCCGCGATGGATTAACTGCAACCCTGAAGTAACAAGTTCTGTTGAATAATGAGCAACGGTCTCTTTCGGGAATATTATGGCAAAGGAAAATTGTTAAGCTGCTTGGCTAATGGTATTAAGAAAGCTCGTGTAATATTTTACTATCGACAATTTGTAAATTTTCCATTCTACTTCAGGTGGAAATTTCATTTGAAGATGATACAACGATAATAGCGAAATTGTCGTTTGCTTTGATCCGTGGGTAACGAACAACATTGATTCTTGTTAAGTTTAGAAATCTTACTGTCATTGTACGGCAAAGGGTTAATATGATGCTCCATTTATTTATTTAAGAATATTTGGGAGTCATTGAGATACCTTTAAATGGTACAATTGTGAGGCTACAAATAAATATAGAAAAAATTAGTAACATTCTATACTTCCTGATTAGCTGCAGACATGATTCTTTAAAATGAACTTAACAAGGAATCATACATAAATTAGTTAACAAAGCTATTTTCTTTCAATATTTCACGTATTGATGCAGTATACAAAGGTTAATGGTGAATTCCAAATTTTATCATTTTTCTCGAAATCGTCTGGTGACTGGGAGTCACTCGAGTGCAAAGGGTTAACACAAGAGGTTAATATACTATTTACTTTCACTAAGCTCATGTACCATTTTACTATCGACTCTTGTAGCTTGTTCGATGGTTAACCCTTTGGCGTACTATTTACTTTCGCCACTAAGTTCGTGTAATATTTTACTATCGACAATTTGTAAGAAGTGCAACAAAACTGTCCATTCTACGTCAAGTGGAATTTTCATTCGAAGATAATACAATGATACTAGCGAAACAGTCGTTTGCTTTGATCCCTGGGTAACGAGCAACATCGATTGCTGTTAAATTAGTCTAGAAATCTTCGTCTCACTCGTCATTGTACGGCGAGGGGTTAAAGTTGAGACGAGGTTTGTTTCATCGGTTCTATCAGTTCTATCGAATAGCGTGTCGCACGATGGGAATATCGAGAAAATTGGATGCAAAGTTTTTACGATCGTTTCCGTGGTACGATGGAACCTTGATACACTTCGAGATTGAATATTGAGATCGACGAAGGGAATCGACGACGTAGAATTAGCGACTCGTCGCTATCGATCTCGATTGTCATTTATTAATTCAATCGAATCCGACGATCGTAGAAGAGAATTCGCGATCGAGTGGTGTTCAGGTAATTCGAGCACAGCCGGAATCGTCTGATTAGGTTACACGTTGACAAACCCCGTTTACGCCGGCGCGCATCCGATCTAGATTTTCCGGTGTCCTCTTTTATTAATCGCGAGCGATCATCGTTATAACGAGTCGTTATCAATTACCGATAATTCCCTGTGATCGCTTCGATTCCGATCGTAATTCGATAACGACCGACGATTACGGAAGACAATTTGCGAATCGGATCATCGATTACGTTTCAATCATCGTCGGTAGCGTCTAATCGGATCGCGTTTTCCCGGGCGCTGTTTACGTTGCCGGACCGCGTTCCGCTCGGACCGGATCGGCAATTTCGTGACAGCTAAACAATCTCGGAAAACAATTTACATTCGTGTCATCTATTACGCTGTAATCATTTCCACTGGCGTCTAATCAAATCGTATTTTCCCGAGCCCTGTTTGTATCGTTGCCCGTGTTCCTCTGGATTCCAATCGGCAATTCGATAACAACTAAACAATTTCGAAACACGCGTTTAATTCGGATTATTCGCGTTTCGTCGCAGCCCTCGACAAAGTTGAAACTGCACCGATGCAACAGAGAATTCAACATTCGTTTTTATCTGTGCGATTTGCACGCTTGAATTCAGTTCGAATTGAAGAGAGAAAATGTAATTCGAATGAAATTACAGATTTCAGATTTGTTTTGAAATCTACCACTTGGATCATTGTAAACTCATCACGGAGATCCCTAGATTAATTGAACAGCACTCAATAAATGTACTTCGATCCGTGGGTGATCAACAACATTATCTTCAAATGAAACTCCTTAACACTAAAACTACCGAGCAGTTAAAAGAACTTTTCGAAATTCCTCGAAAAACCTCAAGAGTGCATCTGTTGAGACTTCAATTGATTTGTAATTTAGTTTACGTATTGATAAATTAATTTCTTTAATAATTACGTAGAGAAAAATTTATCAGAAGAAATCAGGAATGGATAATTTTGACCCGTTTGGTAGTTCAACACGTTACGAGCCATTTTGTTCATCTCAGCTTACATCAGTTACATTCAATTCATTTATTTATTACTCAACACGTCTTCGAGAGTTTCCATATCAAACAGAAGTACTTTCAACGATACGCAAAGGAAACAACTATCTACTGTTATCAAAAATGTTAATGAAATTACCATTAACAATGTAATATTATTGCGTTACAAAGTAATATTCCTAAAATCCAATATGCGTCAATCCGACGCGTTCCGTAAACCTAGTGTTAAATATCAGTATGTTTTACAACTATCATAAAGAAATACCTTGTATAAATTAAGTGACAGAACTACTTTATTCCGATATCCCACGCGTCGATACATTATAGAAAATTTGATATTGAATTCTAAATTAGATTATTTTCGGTCAAATCGAATAACGATCGCAAGGCGCCGCTCGAGTGCAAAAGGTTAAGCTTCCTATGAAAATCGTAAAATTAAAATTCGCTCGTCGAACGGTTCCAAATTTCCGAAATACCCCTCGGGAATTCACCGCGCGGTTCCCGATTCGGGAACGTCGTGGCCGTCGATCGATGGGTGGTCCGTCGGGCGAGGTTTCAATTAACTATCTTCGCCGGAGCCTTCGGCCTCCGCGGGGGATTCCCAGGAGCGTTCGCTGTGGATCCTTCGCTTTCGAAATTACTCGGGACAAATTCGGAATAACGAATTGAACGGTTACCGGCAAACACGCCGGGCCATCTAATTTCCATAATTCGAGCGAGTTCGCAACGCTCGCGTTCAGAAACGGATTCGCGCGATCGTCGCGGGAACGCGTTCTCACGTTTCTTCCGTTCCTCGCCGAGCTTATCGAAATTGGCGCGCGCGTGTCCGTAATTTCGCGCCAATTATCCCGGCGAACTGGGACGCGGCGCGGGAACGCGACTGCATCGACGCCATTTTCCTTCTTTTTTCCCCTCGTATTTCGTTCATTTTAACGAACATATCTCTCGAATTATTCACGGACATTTGCAACGGATACTCCCGCGCCGGCGGTCGTTCCGATCGATAAATCACGGGACAACTGGACCGAAGTTATCGCGGCCGTGTTAATTAGGAGCAAATTACAACTATTAATCATTCGCGCGCGCCGAAAAATTATGCGAAACATGCGGAATTCATCGGAATACATTACATTAATCCCTCGTCCCATTTGTCTTTGACTTCTGCCCCAGTTTCTTTTTCTCCCCGCCGCCCGGTACACGGGAATATTCGCTGTTTAATAATTGCATTCCGCGCTGCGAGCCAATTACCGATATAATTAGACGAGCCGATTGCGCACGCGGGAATCGAATTTTTGCGCGAGCCCGCCGCATTCTTCGAGGAAATTCGGTTCGAGAATTAGCGACGCCTCTGTTTAGAATTAATTCGGAACCGCTTCGAAATTCTACCGTCTTGTTCTACTGTTTAGTTGTAGTTCGACGGACTTTCGATACTCTCGTTTGTTCCTCGTCGATTTTAACCCTTGCGGACGAAGACTCTTTAACCCTTTGTCTGCCACGTAACCAGAAACTGAGAAATTAAAATTCTTAATAATTGCTCCACTATCTTCCTTATGTTTCATGTATCCAACAAAATTCGGTTTGTTCGGTACGTCATCGAAAGAATCAATGTCCAAGTTTCTGTAAAAAATGTCACCCGAATTTCGGTGACGTGGCAGTCAAAGTGTTAAAGTACACAAAGCTTGCAACAAGTGAAGCTGAATTATACATCGAATGCTTAAACAATAGTAAAAAACGGAACTATACACTGATCACTTGCTATTCAAGTAATTAAGTCGTTCGTTTGCATCTCGGTATTTCAAATATGAAAATTTCATCTGACCGGAATGTCAACGAAGATTCTTTGGAATATAGGAAACCTTTAGCTTCATCTGTTGAAGATGAATTGTACATCAATCGCTTAATTAATAGAAAACAACGAAAATAAGCGGTGACCGCTTGACGTTCAAGTAATTAAGTCGTTCGTTTGCAACTCGGTATTCGAAATATGAAAATTTCATCTGACCGGAATGTCAACATTCGACCGCAAAGGGTTAATATCTCCGTGTCTGGCCATCGATCGCTGATACTACTGCCAGTCGAGAAGCTGTACGTCCAATCGCTCGCCGCTTCTACTTACTATTAACTCTCGCGTGTCTGACCATCGCTTGCCACTTCCACTCGCAATACAACTATCAGCTGGGTCAAAGTGACTCCTGATTTCTCCCGTTAGGAATAAATATATATGTATTTAATGAGATAAAGAAACAATATGGACGACACGTAAAAATACAACTTAATACCACGAAGGCCAACACACGACTCTCACGCACAAAAATGTTCTCTGTCTCTCACCAAAATGTCCTCACGCTCGCATTCGCACTCGCTTTTAACACACACCCCCATTCGCTGTCTTTCTCACCCTTGCACCCTTCTCACTCGCATCTTTCGTCCACAGTCAAATTCACGCAGTCACGTGCACGCTTTTCTCGCGGTCCAGTCGCTCGGTTCCAGACACTCTTCCTCGCATTCTTTCAGCCACCGGAGATTTTCTAAACGCAGTCACGCTATTTTCCAATCATCCCGGCGCCGGTCCGTCGCAATACCTGGTCGCCCTTACGCACGCGCAACAAACCATTCATCCTACAATACTTTAATCTACGCTAAATATTCTAGATACTACATAAATTTACTTTGATTTATTTCTTGAAGAACGTAGTAAGAAAATTATGATTGATACTGATAAACAGAAGCGCCTCCGCGCACTCCGCAATTTTCACAACGCAAGAAGAATTAACACAAACGGTTAATAAACGTACAGTCCGTAGTTTCACAAAAAAACTCCACCATTAACGCCATAACTTCCCATCAGTCCAGTCGACTTCCCAAAATATTTCTATCGCTACCCCTACACCGCATGTATCGAGTCTTCGTCACGACCCTTACTGCGTCATTAAACAATTTCTTCCAAAACCTCTCGTTAAAGCACCCACTATTCCTTCGATAACCGTAAAACCAGAATTCCGGAACGGGTCAATTCGAAATCACGACCCATTCGTTAGCTCCAGTTGAACCTGCACCTCCCCCACACACCTCCCCCACATCCCCAATTTCCAACTGGAACTCACCGTATCAATTCGTTCGCAACCCTCTCTCTCTCTCTCTCTGAAAACTCTTACCGCAAACTCGAAAACCAATTCTCCGCGCACCGCAGCCGAAATGTCTAAAAACCCGAACTCTCGTCGCAACAAACTCCCCGCGCAACGATAACAGTTCCGCCGGTAAGAACCGCGCCGATCACCGAAACGACCGTCGCAAAACAACCCCCGTACTCCTTACCCCCTTACCCCGTAGAAAAAAGAGTCCAGTCCGACCTCGGTAATTCGATGATTCGCGCGGCGGCCGAGTTAAATCGATCACCGGAACCCGCCGAAAATCAATCTTCCCCCCGCCCTGAAAGAATCTCGAAATTGGGTCCCGCCTGACCCGGTCACCGGTCGATCCACCGTTCAATCTCGGCGTTCGCTGTTTACATCGGTGCATTGTCGCGGACGCGAAACGACGGTCGCGGTCCGTTCGATTGCTCTCGTCACTTCATCCCCCCTCCGTTCTCAGCCGCTCGGATGCTACCGTCCGTCGTTTCCCACACTCCGTTACGATTCATTTCAATAAATTGATAACAAGTCTCGTTTCCCGTTTCTCGCTGTTCCGGCGTGGACTCGGATCCCGCGGATTTATTAAACGAATCGGAATCCCGGTGAATTTATCACCGATCGACGGGAACCAGTGCTCGCGTCGCCGCTCGGTTAAATTGTAATCGGCCGTCCCGCTCGCCGCTGCTCCGCGCCGCGTCGCGCGGTGCCCGAATAATTCCGTTTGTAAAGTTTATGCTAATGAGGCTCGCTGGCTTGTTAACAATTCCATTCGAATGCCGCGGACACGCGACTGCAGCCGGGGTTTCATTAAAACGCTTCAATTTCACCCGGCCCGGTATTGGCGCGAGCAGCGGCGGCGGCGGCGGGGGATGGGGGTGGCAGCAGGAGGCGCGGCCTTTAATTTTATTTCGCGCGGGGAACAACATTTCTGGGTGTCGGCGGTGGGGGGAAGAGAAGAAAAATGGGACGAGATACAATCGTTACTCCTTTCCCAGCGAAATGGAATTTTCCGTTGTCTTCGACCGGTCGGGACCAGTCAAATCGACTGGTTCCTGTTCGCTTTGATCGTGTTTGCGAACCGGAGCGCGTCCGATCGGCCGGTCGATTGAGTCCGTGTCTTGCGGCGGTATTAAATGAGTTTTTGCTTTTGTAATTGTATCTTGCGGTGTTGGGATTGGATCCTCGCGTTTTCGGTAATTGCTTTCCCCTCGTGATTTTCTTTTAGTGGAAACATTGGAGTCTATCGGTTGTGTTCTCGTTTCGTCGGTGTTGTAACGCGGAGGTTCGGATTTTAGAACGCGGATTAACGGGGTCATTGAATTATCGGCTCGGAACGGCGTCCGCGATTTTTCCATAATTATGGAAGAAAAATTGGAAGTGGGTCGCGCGTGATAACGCGATATTTCAGCGGCGCGATAAATGTTGCCGGCTGAAACGGACGTTTCCCGCTGATCGGATATCACATCGGAGTTTTTCCTTTTGTGCACCGCGAGGCGTGCTGTAAATAAATTATTCGCCTTTTGCAATGGGAAACGTTTAGCCCCCACCCCGTATGCGTAATGGAACCGACGTATCTCCGTTTGATCCTAGATTTTATAAATTGATTCCGGAGGTTGCGCCTCACAACTGAATTATTCCGCGGTGTCAGTGGAAAGTATTCATTTCGGATTCCCTTTACGATCATTGGGAACGTATTTAATGTGTACGAAATTATTATTCAAACAAAACAGTCGAACGACACGTGGACTGAGATACATACGTAATTTTAAATTTAACTCGTAATATGGTGGAATCTCATTGATACAGTCTTCCATGATAAAAAGAACTCTATGGAATTCATTCGATTATTTAATATGCTCCGTGCCACGTGTACCGCATATGGTACACGGCAATTTTTGTAAGAAAATATTTTTATTTATTGTTCACTGTTACAAAGCAGTGAGCACATGAAGAAACAACATCAAATTGCAAAAAAATCATCAAATATTTGAATATAACTTATTACTTTACTTGAAATATCAATATAGTTCATAAGCAAAGATCACCGAAGATCACCGAATTATATCACCTTGCTTCCTATCAATATTAATTAACCCTAATCGCATGTTTCTATAACGAATCATACCACGATGTGACTCTCAGTCACTTATGAGAACAAAAGGAATCATTAACCCCTTGGTCTATGACATATTCCTCAACTCTGGTTGATACGGCTGCTCTGTCATTAATAATTTATTGAAAAAAGAGAAAAATTCTAAGCATATATTATGCCTATATTTCCTTTTAAGTATAATAGTTAACCCTTTGAACTCTGTAGGCTCCAATATTCCAAGAATAATAGATATTTCAATAAATCTTAAAGAAACTGCCCTAAAATTATTAGATTTTCCACACATCCAAATTTTGCACTGAGAAGGAAAATAAAAGATCGAAGGTATGTTATAGCATTCCTAATTTTCGCCAAGGATACTATAAAAGTTCGTTGCAGTTGCCGATAGATCACAAAACAACCCGAAGTGCCAAGGGTTAAGCCCTCGCGCACAATGCCGCATTCATCTTTCCACTTTTCGCCGGGCCGTTCTCTATCTTGCCGTTGTTTCGGGTGCCACGAATATTTACCGTGGGGTGGTGGTCCCTTGACAAATTTCGCGTCCGCGGCGAGGAACCGCGCGCTCGCCGGCTAGAACGGAGATTCCATTTAACCGCGGATAAGCGAATTTCCGGGCAATTCGGTTTCTGGACCCGGCGAAATAAATTCGTTTTGGCTCGGGGGCTAAAATGAGATCGCCGGGCTCTCTGTTTTACGCCTAACGAGCGGCCGCTGCCGGCCGGACGGGAATTTGCTCGCTTAGCCGGGTTTACAGGACCCTCGCCACCTTTATTCCTCCCCGTCTTTCGCTAATTCCCCGCCGTCGCTTCTCCTCTTCTTCCTTTTCTTCCGTTCCCCTTCCTTTTTTTCTCATTCTCCGGGCTCTCGGTGTGTGTACGGTAAATCCGGGATAGCCGGGCCACGCCGGGAGATCGGTCAGTGTTGATATTTTAAAGTAAACTGAAGCGTGAGAGGAATCTGCACCTCATTTAACCCCTGAACCGCTTTACCTAGCTGCGCCGATATTGAAATAGCTGCGTGTACATTGGGTAATTACTTTTATAAGACGACGCCGCGTCTCGTCGGACCTGTGGCGAACTTCGCGCGAACGAGTAGCCACGCCCGTGCGCATTGTTTTCGTGATGGATACTTTTTTACGAATACATGTGTATCGTGTATGATTCCTCGTTAACGCGTTCCGTGCCACGGAAATTTCGGTCATACTTTGAACTGTATTGATTCTCGAATATAACTTAATATTTTATTTAGAGAATCAATACAGCTCAAAATATGACCGAAATTTACGTTACAAAGCACCGAGAGCATCAAGGAACGATATCAAAATATATGAAATTAAAAAAAAACTTTAAACAAAATATTAAGTTATATTCAAGTGTCCCTTACAAATATTTTGCTACAAAAATTAACGTGTACCACATTTGGTACACGTGGCAGTGAACGTGTTAACGCTAGAACTACTTGCTTCGCAATGATTGACACCTCGAGAGCGTTAAATATTTGAAATGATCTTGAAAAGAAATAGTTTCATTCGAATACTACAATAAGTATCTGAAGAAGCTGAGAATAATCTATTGTTACAATTTCTATACAGATTATATAATAATATTAAATCACCTAGAATTCGCTAAGCTTAATAACAACCTCGATAACTGACTAATGCGTCTCGACCTGTATAAATCGTTGTTTTCGCTTGCTTATACACTTACCAAACAAAACAATCGAAATCAGTGATTTCGACTGGTAATTCCAGTGTTGAATTTCAGCCTAGATATTACTTAATCACCTTCTTTAACAATTCCCCAAAGAGGTGTACCTTCTCAGTAACCGCAAAAGAGAAACTCAAAAAATTCGTCATTTTGACCCATGGTAGTTCTATTAAGGTGCCAGATATTCACCACGATAGATTAGTATTCGAATGAAACTATTTATTTTCAAGATCATTCCGAATATTCACTGCTTCTAACATATCAGTAATTTCGAAACAGAACAATCGAAATCAGTGATTTCGACTGGTAATTCCAGTGTTAAATTTCAGCCTAGATATTACTTAATCACCTTCTTTAACCCCTTGCCCCACAACGTCCGCCGTGGCATTGAATTATACTTTTCACCCATTATCCATGTTGTTTCCATATTTCATTAACTACACACATTCATCCCTATCTCTCTATTACTCAAGATCCACCTTCTCATCATCTACACTATACTAACCCCACAGCTATCGTCACAATTCCTCCAGAATCATCAATTCCGATCCACGGACTCCCCTCGTCATCGCCGAAATCCCGCTCCCTTCTCATTCGATCTCACGTCTGTCTCTTGCAACGCAGGTGATCAACTACGACAGTCCACGGGGCGGTGTGTCGGTGATCACGGAGAAGGGCGAGGTGACGACCTCGTATCTCCTGGTGCAACGCGCGCAGCCCGCGGACAGCGGACAGTACACTTGCCACCCTAGCAACGCCAACACGAAGACCGTCTTGGTGCACGTACTTAACGGTATGTACGCGAGTCCCCTGGAAACTAGAAATCCAATGGTAACCCCGACTGTGCTACTCGTCGATTCTACCTCTTTGTTCCTTTCCCTCCCCTCCTCCTCCGCCCCTATTCTCTCGTCTCCATTTTTCCTCGGTCGCGTTTCATCCCCATTCTCTCTCCCTCTTCCCGGTCCTCCTTTCCGCCATTTTTTTTTCCTCATTTTCCCTCATAACTCCCCACCCCGGTTTCCTTTTTCTCCGTCCGTTAATTCGGGAACTGTTCAAACACGGCCGGGCTCCTCCGTCTTGCCGGGCGGTGTTTAACATGGAGCGGGATCAGCGCGACTCGGGGATTCCCGGCGATAGCCCCGAATCACAGTGTACACGCGGCCGCGGGAAGAGGAGCGAGTAAGGTGTAACGGGTAATAAGTAATTTTTTATTCAGCCGGCGAGGGACGGTGCTCGGCCGGCGGACACGGCGATGAAAAAGAGTATTATTAGATCCGGCCTCGGCGGCGTGTTTCATCAAATGTGCGGCTCCGGCTGCCGCCCGGCGGAATTACCGGTGCCGGCTGGTTTTCTAAGGGCTCCCGATCCTTCCTCCCCGGCTCCTTCGGATTGTTTTTCCCCGGGTTTCCCCGGTCTGCTTCCTTTTTCCCGCCGTCGAATTTGAATGAGGCGCCCATCGATCGAGGTGCCCCGGCCGTTTCCGTTGAACCCGCCGCGGGATGAATGGCCGCCGGTGGAGTTTCATTTAGATTTAATTAATACACTCTTTTCGGCGAACAATGGGTATCGCGTATAATGTATCATCGCGCGCCGCGCTCCGAAAATCGTGAGACCGCGGGAGCCCGATGGGCGCGTTGTAACCTTATAATTAGCGCGGGAGAGGCGCGGAGCGGAGGGAAAGTTGAGAACACGGAAGAAAGAATAACTAATTAAGTGGAAAGCTGCGCGTTGTTTTCCCTCGGAATGATGCTGTTCCTCGGATAACACGGCCGGCTTCGCGAGCCATCTCTCCGCTGCGCGGCAACGGTCGCGCGATGCGCGAATGTCGCTTAGAACGGAATTCCGGTTGTAAATAAATTCCGCGGCCACGACGCGTACCTGAATAATCCGGCGGGCGTGTGCCGTTGAATCGAATTCTTCCGAGCGATGTTTTCATTCGATTAACAGTCTTGAACAGGGGCGCCGGATGAATGCGAAATTTCGGCGAATTAAGCGGCGGGACAGCACGCGCGGAACCGGATGCGAGAGTTTCCTTCAACCGGTTCGCGCCCGTATGATCGAATGAGGGATATTCCATTACCTCCGAATTCCGTGCTGTTCGTCGCGTTTGAATAATTGAACGCGTGGGAATAAGAACGTGGATCGTGATAGAAAGTTCTAATATTATAGTAGACGGCGACGATGGAGATTGAATTAACAGCGGTGCGTCGTTGATGATATTTTAATGATAATAATAGTGGTGGTAATATAATAGTAACAATAATATCGCGGTATTGATCGACCGTTAATGGACAATCTAATCTGAAAGCACAAACGCGCACCGGTGATATTATACAAATGGATTAACCCGTTAACCGCAGATAACGGCTCTATTCGTTCCACTATTTCTCGGTGTCTCTCGCTGACACTGTCAGTAATTGTCCCGGGTTATCTTATATCGACGGGGAGCGTCACGCGCGGAGGAATAGGAATTATTGTATTGTGAATTATACTGTTGCAAAGTACTCCGATTGTCACGAGCACTTTTGAGTATGCTGAGTTTTTCGAAGGACCCAATGTTGGGACTAAACGACTGATTGACTGATAGCTGAGCTGATTCTCAACTGATTCTGACTCTGAACTGAACTGCTACTGAATTTCACTGAACTGATTCTGAACTGATACTGACTGCCAAACTGAGCCCTTTTCTGACGAAGGATATTTGGGAGTCTGAAATGTTACCTTTAAATGGTACGATTGTGAGACTACAAATAAATATAGAAAAAACTGTTAAAACAGGTAGAGGTTACAGTAAAATAGAATGTCGAGTCCGACTCGACATAAGCTGGAGAAAATATGAAGGGTTAAATTATACTTTGTACTGCTACGTGAAATATTTGAGTAAAATAGCTTCGTTGCTTAATTTATCTGTGAATTATCGTTAAGTTGGTTTCAAACCATGCCGTCTCGTCGGAAAATGTTGAATATTTCTTGTGCAAAAGCTTTCGAGTGCAAAGGGTTAACGCATCGAACGCCGGCTAAATTTCAGCTGCTAAAAACGCGAGCGTCGGTGATTTTATTAAAAGATAGTTTCAAACTAACAGAAGAAGCATCTGCTTGAAAGATTTTAACAGAAGACGATCTGGTAAATTGGGAAAGGAAAACAATGGAAGCAATTGTTTCTCTAAAAATAGCATCAATGCTATACAGCAGTAACATAGAATGTCGAGTCCGACTCGACGTGGGACAGCCAAGGCAAGGGGTCGAAGAACGTCGCGACGAAGCGAGTCGCAACTCGACGCGCGGCACGGTGAACTAATAACGCGTTCCCGGGGAAAAATCGCTTTTTTTCAGTCGAAGTGTCTCAAAGGGAGGAGACCGGCACGACGGGAACTTCCGAACTCGCCGCTCGAATCCGCGCGGGAACGCGTATTTTAACGAGGGCCCTGTTCATCGGCTTTTCCCTCTCCCTTTTTTCCTGCCCGTTATCCTCCTTTTGCGCACGAATATCTCGTTCGCAACTTAATCCACCGCAACTCGCCGGACGAAACGAGGAGAATGTGGCCGGACACGGTTACTTCGGGAATTATTCCGTTGGAAACGATCCCCCGGACAAATTGAAAGGGGAAACACGCGTCGTTGCCGATCGATTAGCCGATAAATTTCAAATAAAAACGGAACGATAGGGAAATCCATTTTTTCCGAACGCTGCCGCCGCGACGGTTCGATCGATCGAGGTTATTTTCGTTACAGCTCCGCCTCGTTTTATAATTAATTCAACGGGCGAATATGAAAAATCGGGGGACACGTCGCGGCCGTCCATCGGTTCGACCGGACGAAATCGTAATGAGTTAACCCTTTGTCGAACGTTGATGTTGAAATTGAACTTTCGCATTCGGAACGTGTCGCGAACGAATTATTTAACCCTTTGCACTCTGAAGGTGCCTCTCAGTCACCACTCGATTAGTGCAATACTAATTTACCAAATTGTAAAATTTTGTATTTAACGTTAAGTCTTGAGTAATCGATACGTGAAATGTAGAAATAATTGTTCCCCTTACTTTGTGAATAGATTCCTCGTTAAGTTAGTTTTAAAAAATGTCGTCTATATCTCATAGAAATAAATTCAATATTTCTAGTGACATTTTTGGAGTGCAAAGGGTTAACACTTTCGTTATCTTCAATCGAACTCACTGATTTGGTTAAAAACTGTGCTTTACAAAAGCGATAACTGTATTCGATGAATTCCAAGTAATCCCGCTTCGAGACTTACTAAACAATAACAGGAAAGATGAACAGAGTGAAAGGTGATACGTTGCCAAGTGAAAACTGGGAGATCTCATTCGGTTGGCCAAGTGTTAACCCTTTGCACTCGAAAGTTTTTCACTGGAAATATTCAAGATTTTCCGACGAGATACATACAACGTTGTTTGAACCCAATCTAACGATAGTTCACAGATAAATTAAGCAACAAAGATATTTTACTTGAATATTTCACATAACAATACAAAGTTCAATTTAAAGTACTAAATATTTCACTTCAGTTTTGCTGTATCAAATCAAATGACAGAATCACCTCTCGAGTGCAAAGAGTTAACAGCAATATATATATCATTCGATTTTTCAATATTATTCAAACGTTCGATATACGATCTTCATTCGACTGTTTCCTGTAGTTCGACGAGCGTTCGTCCTCAAAGGGTTGAAAACCGGAAGAGATCTCAACCCCGAATTTCCTCGCGAAGCTAATTACTCATCGCGCGCCCCTGAGATCCGGCGAATACACGTTCACTTATCGTCTTAGTCAAATCCAAACTGATTCCTTATTCCATTACAAGAAACCAGCAATTCCCCTCGCCGCGATTAAAGGATCCACGGGAACGTTCGGAACTGCTAACGCCTCGCTCGGCGGGAACCGCATCGCGAGCGCCGGCGAATAACCGTGCGAAAGAAGGAAACCGCGTATCAGTCTCTCGTTATTTGAATAATTGAATTACCCGCTCGCAGCGGCCGACTTCGGATAGCAAAGCTCGCCCCCGCTAAGGCGGCGTTCGATCACAAAGGGTTAATCAACGTAAACGGGAACGGTCGGCTGCGAGTGAATCGCAAAGCGCCGGCTAAATGGCGGACGGTTAACGCGGCGCGACGGAAGTAAAGCCGCGGACGTTACGTAACGTCCAGGGCGGGGCCGATCCGCCAATAAACAGCGCGTCCGATGTTTTTACGCATCCGTCGAGATAAACGCTGTTCATACCGCGATCAATCGGATGACTGGTTAGCGCAACTTAGATTTTTCAACCCTTTGCACTCGAGCGGCGCCTTGCAGTCGCCATTTAATTTGACAAAATAATCGAATTTAGAATTCAATATGAAATTTTCTATAATGTATGACACATGGAACATCGAAATGATATCAATTCTTTATTTTTTCACATAAACGTATAATCCTTCTTAATGACTCTTCTCCAGGAAAGGCCATAAACGGTCTTGTAAAGAAGAGACTTCTACTTTTCGGTGTTCCGAGTCATTTTCGAGGACTTGAAAGGGCTAGGCGTGTTTTCCAAAGCCGTTAGAATAAAGTCACGCCGTAAAATAACCCTTTGCACACGAGAGGTGACTCTCAGTCACCACTTGATTCAATTTGCAAAATTATAAAGTCTTATACATAATATTAACCCTTTGCACTCGAGAATATTTCTCACAACAAATATTCATTTTCTGATTAACACTAGGTTTACGGGCATTTATTGCACACTTCGTTCCATTATTCCTAAAAGAATCGCTCGTTTATTTAGATCGCGGAAACTGGAGATTCGATGGTAGGTAATTGGGGTGCATGTCAGTGATCGCATCAATCAAAATCGTAAACAAAATAATATTTCTAAAACCCGATATGCGTCAATTCGACGCGTTCCGTAAACCCAGTGTTGACAGATCAAAGCGAAACAAAGAACTACATTACATTCATTTTTGGCTTTCGGGTGAGAGCCGTGTGCAATAGGAATATTTTCCCAACGTTTCGCCGGCATTGCAGCTGGCGTCATCAGGGGGCTAAAGGCACACTGATACTGATCAGAATGTAATAATATTCCAGGCCGCGAAAGCATCAGAAGAATTACATGTTTATGTGAAAAAATAAAGAATTCATCGAAAGAATTAGCATCGTGTCAGCGACTCGATTACGTTGTCTATAAGAAATTCCAATCGAAATTTTGAAAAAACCGTCGTTCGACCGGTCGCGGTGGGAATAGTGTAAAGCGGGATGCAGTCGGCTGGAAATCAATTGATCGTTCAAGGTCGTCGGCCCGGTTCACCCCTCGACCCCTGGTCGGATGAACGTTCGCGCGATAAGAGGCCGATTCCGCGTCATATCTCGAGGCTTTACAGCCGTTTTTATTTTGCCCATCAAAACGGCGCGGCGTCTTTCCGTTTCTTGCGCGTCCGTCCGACGTGTTTCTCCTCTAACAGCCAATAACCGAACGCGGGCCCCGCCGATTTACGCGACGGGGACGAAAGAGGAAGCGAGGGTGGAGGCGAGAGCGCGGAAGCATACGTCCCGCGTCGTTTTGTTTTACGCGATAGGGGAGCCTCGTAAATCGTGTTTGTCGGTGTATAAAATAGAGGGAAAAAAAAAAAGATGAGAAAGACGTACGACGTATGGCCGACAATAAAATGGAACGGTGTAACCGTGACGAGAAACGCGCCGGACCGCCGAGCATATTCGGCGCGTGATTCCTGCGGAATTTAGGGTGATTAATTGAACTCATTTGGATTTACGTATCAGTTCGAACGGCGGCGTTTGTTCGATTGTTTTGCCGGTGAATCGATGCTGCTGGGTTTTTGGTGTATTATTAAGGTATCGTTGCTGTGTTATTGTTATATTATTAATTATTATTGGTACGGTATTATTATAGCATTACTTGTTAACCGTTTGCATTGGAGAGGTGGCTTTTAGTTACTGATTTGATGTGAAATTGTAAGATTATATATTGTATTGAGGTGTGTAAATGCGTCGATGTGGGAAATATTGGAGTATAGCTTTGTTTTTTGAATTTATGTATGGTTTCTCATTGGTTAGGTTTTAATTACGTCGTCTGTATCTTAGTGGAGAATGGTGAATATTTTTAGTGGAAAATTTTCGAGTGCAGAGGGTTAATACTACATTATTACTATATTATCATTAATATATATCATTACTATGTTATCATTATATTATTACTATATCATTATTACATTATCATTATATCATTACTATATCATTACTACATCATCATTATATTATTACTATACTATTACTATATCATCATTATATTATTATTGTTTACATTACTATATTATCATTATATTATTACTACATCATCACTACATCATTATTATATTAGTACTTTTTACATTACTACATTATCATTATATTATTACTATATCATCACAACATCATCACTACATCATCACTATATCATCATTATATCATTGCTATATCATCACTATATTATCACTATATTATTACTATATCATCACTACATCATCATTACATTATCACTACATCCCTCCTGCATCACCACTCCATCATTACCATACCATCACTAAATCACACCACAATCTCGCAATCAAACATTTCCCAAAAAGCTCCCACACCGGCCTCACCTGTACACTCACCCCAAAACCCAGAGGATCAAATTTCCCCACCAAGTGTTTCCACGATCGCTCCAATATTTCATCAGCCGTTTCTTCCGTATCTTCGCGCGTCACGCTGTCAACCGTATCGTGATCACCCAACCACCCTACACGACGCACGACCTACTCGCACGCGTGCTCGCGAAACTCCCGTTCGCCGTTTATTAACTCGTAAACTCTTTGACCAATCTGTACCAAATTTGGCACAGGGCTCGTTGAAATCCTGCTGATAATATTGACCGCCTTTGGGAACTCGAACAATCCATCCTCCATTCCTGATTGCGCCCACCCCCGGCCGCCGCCGCCGCCGCCGCCGCTGAGCTTTGTGATAAATTAAGTACGCTGTATTGTTATTTCTAGCCCGTATGTAGGACATTCCGCCCTTTACAGGTCTATCATCATCCCTCGATCCCATCCCTCCAGCCCTTTGTGGAATTTGAAATGTGACACGTTATTTCTACACGTCTCCACCCCCTCCCCCGTCGACAGTCGATTCGATCCCGACACGTTATGGCAAACCCTGGAAAATCCGGGTAGTTCAAATTTGTATTCAATTAACCCTCCGACGCACGCGGAATTCAATATTTCGTTTTGTTAATTGAAAACGTCGACCCTTAACGAAAGAACGGTATACCCCGTTTTAATCGGGGGAAAAAACTCTCGGGAAATATCATTGTGCCACCTTTTTTGCGGGAATTACCGGGGCAGCCGGTCGACTTTTTATTAATATTCGAAATTGCTGATACACGGCCGATCAGTTTTTCAACGGTAATGCAATTGGAACATGTAAACGACTTAATAGCTTTGTGCTTCGTAATTGACGCGCGACAAAGAACGATGGGTAACGAACATTTCATTAAACGGTAGTCGAATCGCATAAACGGGTTGCCGGGAACATTGTTGCGCGAGTACAATCGGCTGCTTTAAAATCCGTTTCGAATATGTTTGAATCTTCGCGGAGAATATGTGTATCGTGTATGATTGTTAATATTTAATAACATAACAATGATCATTAAGCCCTTGGCCTGTGACATGTTTCTCAACCCGGTCGATACGGTTGCTCTGGCATTAATAATTTATTGGAAAAAAAGATAAATGAAAATAAATGATTGGAAGGAAGACGAATAAATAAACTTCATTTGCCACTACGAACGGTTAAACGAAACAATCGAAATCAGTGTTAAATCAGTGGTAATTCTAGTGTTAAATTTCAGCCTAGATATTACTTAATCACCTTCTTTAATAATTCCCCAAAGAGGTGTACCTTCTCAGTAACCGCAAAAGAAAAACTCAAAAAATTTGTCATTTTGACCCATGGTAGTTCTATTAAGGTGCCAGATATTCACCGCGAAAGATTAATATTCGAATGAAACTATTTATTTTCAAGATCATTCCGAATATTCAATGCTTCTAAGATATCAGTAATTGCGAAACAAAACAATCGAAATCAGTGATTTCGACTGGTAATTCCAGTGTTAAATTTCAGCCTAGATATTACTCAATCACCTTCTTTAACCCCTTGCCCTACAACGGCCTCCGTGGCATTGAGTTGTACTTTTCGTTATCCGTGTTGTTTCCATATTTCATTAAACACATACATTCATCCCTATCTCTCTATTACTCAAGATCCACTCTTTCGTTACCTACAATACAGCAACACTATAATAATAATGGAAACATTCGACGGAATCAACATCGAAAGGAAAACGATGTTAAGAGAAACGGGAAACACGTCGAGATTCACGGAGAGAGCTCGCGGCGAGGAAGAACACGGTCTACGTTTCACGGGATCGAGCTATTCTCTGGAAGGAGTTCATCCACCGATCTCTCTCCAATCATGCGCCCCTTTTCTATTGACTTCCTTCGTCCTTCTTCTCTTTCGTTGACCCCGCGTCGCGTCATCCCTCGAACCGTTTTCCCAGTGTCTGCTCCCTGAAACCATCAACCCTCTTCGAAGGCGGACAATAAAACGGGACACTCTGTATACGTTCCTCGTCCGGCCATTGAATATCCGCGGGTCGAAAGCTGACAGGGTACTATCCTTCAACGACGACGACGACGACGACGACCGAGTCCACCGGTGAACGTCTTATTATCAGTCCGCTCACACTTTTCAGCTGCCATACAATATTCATCCGAGGCCCTTCGAGGACTTAATAATTTCTCGCCGGGCCTACTTCGGATTCGGTAAGTGTCCCGCTACTTAGGAGATAGGGAGCGCCGTCTGATGGGAATTAAGTGGCTGCTCGAAGTCGTTAGGGGGATCCGGCTGCGGGGGATGATGAAAGACGCCGACGGGGTTAGAGTTCACGGGCGCTTGTCATTCATCCGGGGAGGCTGCAATTATCGCGGAGCCGCGAAACACGGTGCTCGTCCGTCTTGAACTTGCGAACGGGATGTAAGAATGCTGAGATTCGATTAACTATTACACATCGAATGCTTAAATAGGAGAAAATTGTCATATTTGCAAGACTAAATGGCAAATGAATAATTTAATTACTTGAACAGCAAGAGATCAGCGCTTATTTTCATTTTTTTCTATTGATTAAGCAATTGATATATAATTTAGCTTCATCTGTCGAAGGTTTTGTACGTTTCAAAGTATCTCCGACCGCAAAGGATTAAAGTGCGATAGATTGAATCCTGGGGGTTCTATAGAATTTGAAAAAGTCAATTTAACTGCTTAATAGATTGTCGATCAACGAAGGTGTTCCTCTTTTCTCTAGACAATCCGTTCGTTTTACCTGTATAACTTCTTTCCTTCGACAAAGGTATTAACCCTTTGCACTCGAGAGGTGACTCTCAGTCACCGTTTGATTCGATATAACAAAATTACAAAGTGTTATATATCATACTAACTTTCGTATAATGCATCAATATGCGAAATATTCCTATAAAATATCTCTGTTTCTTAATTTACGTATTCTCATTAGTTCGTTTCAAATGTCACCTACGTCTCATAGGAAAGTGTCGAATGTTTCCAGTGAAAATCTTCCGAGTGCAAAGGGTTAATATTATATACGACCTTATAAATTCACTATATCAAATCAAGTGACTACGACTCACCTCTCGAGTGCAAAGGGTTAACGTGTCAAAGATTATCGAAGTCTTCGAATCACGTGAATACGAAGCAATTGTATGAAAAACGGTTCGAAGGTTGACAGTTCGAACTATTCCGTTGGTTCACTCTTCGAAATCTCCAGTTCACTGACACTTGTTCACGATCAAGAATATTCGAAACCGTCTAATAGAAATACAGCGAGCGGACTAACCCGTTGGCGCGACAATCGGACCGCGAGGCGCGTTATTAGCGCGGCCAGTGTCAGAACGCAACAAGTGTAGCCGAAGCTACTTAGCGAGTTGCAAAATACGTCGTTCCTCTTATGCACGCCGAGGCGTCTTGATACTTAAGAACGACAGTTTACGTTCGCCGGCCTGCCTCTCCTCTTCGACCCCGTTTCACCGGGGGTAAGAAAGCGGCGAGCAAAAAGGGAGCAGAGAGCAAGGTAACCGAAAGGTAACCCGACGCGCGTCATCTGTTTGTCAAGCAAATGTTGCCGTAACGTCGATAGCCGAACACGCCTGCTAGGAGACCCCCTCTATCGATTTTATGATAAACCTCAGTCGCCGATAGACGTTTATCCGTCTCCGTCAGCCGCGCGCTCCGCCCTTATTCGACCCTTGTGCTAGCAACCGAAATGTTTGCATTTTGTCGAACTTCGGTGTTACAGTATCCTTGCATAAATTACCGGGGCTAAAGACAGATAAGCCTCGGAATGTTTAATTAAGGAGATTTTTGTTAATCTCAATTTTCTGTTGATTTGTATCCTGGTTTGTAATTGTAGGAATTTGAGCGTCTTTGCTGATTGCTGCTCTTTTCATCGAATAATTCGTTTCTAGAGAGAACTAAGCTGCGAAATGTTTAACCCTTTGAACTCTGTAGGCTCCAATATTGGAATAATATTAGATATTTCAATGAATCTTAAAGAAACTACCCTACAATTATTAGATCTCTCACACATCCAAGTTTTGCACTAAGAAGGGAAATAAAGGATCTAAGGAATGTTACAGCATTTTTCATTTTCGCTAGGGATACTATAAAAATTAGTTACAGTTGCTGATAGATTACAAAACCATCTGGAGTGCTAAGGGTTAATACTGAAATTTTGAGTGATCTTAACATTTTCTGTTGACTGTGTCCTAGTTCATAATTACAGAAATTTGTGTATCTTTGCTAATTAATGGTTGTATTACAATCATTCTCTTTTCACCAAATAATTGCAGTTTCTAGAGAGTGCTATGCTACGAAATGTTTAATACCGAGATTTTCATTAATATTAACATTTCCTCTTTATCTTTTGGTAAATATTAACATATCATTAATATTTCTAGAAGATATATTTATAGAAAACAATCCTCCCACAAAAGAGAGCCACGAAACCTATTCGACATCATCTTCAAACACACGCTCCTCATCGAAATCACTAAAGAAACTGAATCAGCGATACCCAAACTAACTCATCCAATTAAAATCTTAATAGCCGTATTCTTAGAGCTCCTACAAATCTTCCTCCTCATTCTCCAAACTTCCAGTATTAATCATAAACCACAGATACAACAATCGACTCCCATTTCTCGCGCCATACTCGTCCTCCCGATCGAGGGGAGCACAAAAAGATTCGTTAAGGGGTTGATCCTCGAAATTCCGGTTCCGGGAAGACAGATCGTGTAGCCGGCTCGACGGGTACGCGACACAATGGCTGCCGGTAGCCTTCGCTCACCAGGAATCTCTTTAATTACTCTTCCCGCGCGGCCGGATCAGTTTTCGCTAAGACCCCGATATCTTCCGCCGGGGGAGACCGATCGGTCGCCATTCGTCGTCTCGCGCGGCGGACATGCCCGGCTCGGGCCGAGCCAAGCCGCGGGAACACAAGCCGGGCCAGCCTCGTTATGATATATATGGCGGCCGGCCGCTTTTTCCTTGTTTCGCTCCGGCGGAGAACAAAAGCGGAACGGATAGGGGCTCGGAGTGCAGGCGGCAGGCACAGTTTTCCAGTGAAACACGATTACGACAACGAAGCAGTTTTTAACGAGAATTCATTAACAGGGGGCGGAGGGGAAGGAGGCAGGGGAGGGGCGGGCCTGTTAATTGAAACTCGCGAAATCTCTCCTCTCGCGCCAGCGAACTTTCTTCCCGCCCCGGCCTCCGCTGCCCGCCTCTCGCCGACGGTCCGCTCGCTCGCGCGCCGCTTTCATCCGCCCCTGAATGCAGGCGGCGCGTCTCTTCCCTTCCGGTCCCGTTAGAGCCGGCGATCCGCTAATTCGCCTTGACCAAATAATCCCGGGGCCGGGTTAGGGCGGCTGCGACCGGCACACCGGTGGCCTACATCGCCGATCTCCAACCCCTTTCGCCTCGCGGCCCAGTATATTTCTCCATAACGCCGAATCTTTCTATTGGGCGTGGCGGAGAGAGGACTGACTGACTTTACGGTGAACTCTGATCTGCGATGCTCCTGTTACCGGGAAAAGATGGATCGTTCTCTGGGAAATTTCTGAAGAAATTGTTTTAGTGATGCTTCGAACGTTAAACTTTCCTCGATATTAAACGATCGAGTCGTCGCAAACGTGTGCAATGTCGGTATCGGTTTCCAATGAAATCTACTGATTTCGTACATTTGTTTCGCGAGCGATGTAGATTCGCTCCGTAGAATCGATCGCAAATGTTCAACGATCGGCGATCGAACTTCCTTCGATCGTTGTTACATCCCAAGTACCATCTCGCAGCTATACTTTAAACGAACACTGAAACACAAGCTTCAAACGTTAAACTTTCCTCGATATTAAACGATCGAGTCGTCGCAAACGTGTGCAATACCGACTTCTTTAACACTAGAACTACCAGATCAGAATGACCCATTCCTAAATTCTCTTGTTACGATTACCGGGAAAAGATGGATCCTTCTCTAGGAAATTTCTAAAGAAATTGTTTTACTAGTACGCGAAGTAAGTTCCGAGTGATGGAAGTCGCGATAGATGCGCTCTTGGGATTTCCATAGAATTTTGTAAAGTCAGCTTGACTACTCGGTTCTAGTGTTCTAGTGTTAACACTTAGGAAACTGCCTTTTATTCTGTTTGTCTTTTCTTTTGTTGTTTGGTAAGTCTCGAAGTCGGATTATTTGCAGTGAAATGCGGTTCTTCTTTTTAAAAAACAGTTTCTAACCGAATCGTTGGATGAGTTCTTAATTTATATATGTCTCCTCGTTAATTAGTTTCAAAGGACACGTACCTCATCGGAGAATATTGAATATTTCTAGTGAAAACTTTCGAGTGCAAATGGATATATACTGTTTCGTTATTTCATCGCCCGTTTCCAATAGAGTTCATATATAGAATTCTCGTAGAATTTGTTAGTGGATAATTCAAATAGGACTTTTACGTATGGAATAGTAATATTCAGTAAAGTGCCCGGAGTTTATGACTGTTTCTGTTTCTTTCCCCGCTTTTCAATGGAATCTAGGTGTAGAACACTCGTTACTCGTTAATTCCTTTGTCCGCGCCCGGTTCACACTCGTTTTTGACTTCATTGTTGATTAATTCAATACCGGAGCTCGGCGCGCGTTGCAGCGGCGTGCGCGGTGTACAAAAGGTCCTCGCTAATACTCGTATTCTTCCACTTTAATTTTGTACTTTCTCTTAATTACACGTCCTAAGCCGGCGCGCGACCCAGGGAATTTTGAAATACGCTGAACGAGCTCGCCATCGACGGGGACGAATGGCGGCGACCGAACGGGAAAAGGGATTGGAAGTTCTAGCCCCGGCTAGACACTTAGCTCCCGTGGTCTAATTGCGATCACGCGGGCCGGGAATTGCGGGTGTCGGAACCGGTGAAGCGATTCTTTCGATCGTGGTTATTTTCTTTCCTTTTTCTTACCGCGTGATTGCGAAACTCTCGATGGATTTTTCTATCCGGCAATACTCTGGAAATATTATTTCACTTAATAATAATAACGCGCCCGATCGATCGCCGTCGATGTTAACCCTTTGCACTCGGAAGTATTTCGTTGGAAATACTTAACATTCTCTAACTGGAAAGACGATGGTTTATTTTTAAATGAATTCAAAGAGAAATCACAGGGAAATCGAGAAACGAAGCTTTTTTGTCCGAATATTCCACGCACCGATGCATTATACATAGTTCAATATTAAAATCCTTGCGGAAGATTCTTTGGAATATAGAAAATCTTCAACAGACGAAACTAAATTATATATCAATTGCTTAATTAATAGAAAAAAAGGAAACTAAGCGCTGATCTCTGGCTGTTCGAGTAATTAAATCATTTATTTACGATTTAGTCTTGCAAATATGAAAATTTCGTCTCGCCGAAATGTCGACATCCGTCCGCAAAGGGTTAAGTCACTCGCGAACCAAAAAATTGTCGAAAGTCGCCCGGTTTTTTACGTTGAGAAGCATCCGCGGACATTAATCCTGGGAAGGTTATAAATGAGTGGAGTCGATCAATCGGTTTATTGATTGAAGAGTCCGGAACATCGAAGATTCTACTCGATAATTAATGAACGGAGATTATCCGAGGACGCAAATCCCCGGAAGTTTTCGAAGCAAGTTCGGTCGATTTCTCAGTCGCTGTCTTCCTCGGATCAGCGTACGGCCGGACTGCGAATGTTTGCGAAAAGGATACCGAGTCGATTTAATGCGTCGAGGGGGGGGATCCAGGCGACACTAATCCGGGGAAGATGTCGGGATGAGTTAGCTCGGGGGCCGGAATACTCCGCTTTTCTTTAATTTGCGACCCCGCAGCTTATAATTCGTTGGATTGGCTTTACTCCCGGCAGAGGAGGCATCCGCGGCTACTGGAACTTTCGTGTCACCCAGTGAATCGATGGAAACAGAAGTTAGTTCAATAGTTGAATAGGTTTAATCCAAATAACGAATGACTGCGCTCAACTATTAACCGTAGAAACCAAAAGTTTCTTCCACAGAGGAATTACTTTCGAGTGAATACACAATTTCTCGTGCACCGCAAGGATTTCATCGTTATTAAGGCTTTCTCAACGGAAAATAACAGTTCACCGACGATCTGTATTAACTAAATATCTCCTTGTTCGTCCAATTCGACTCGCAGTCTTTAGAATCACTAGAGGTCATTGACAAGTCAAAATCACAGGCATCTGACTAATTAATTCACGAACTGTCAATAACTAGTCTCTTTATTCACGCGATTCAACTTACAATCTCTCCAGAATCACTAACCACAACTAACAAATAAAAATCCCAGAAAACTTACCAAACAAACAATCAACAACTAATCTCCTTACTCACAAAATTCAACTCGCAATCTCTCCAGAATCACTAGCCACAACAAACTTACCAAACTGTCAATAACTAATCTTACTCACCAAATTCAACTTACAATATCTCCAGAATCACTAGCCACAACTACCAAATAAAAATCCTAGAAAACTTACCAAACAAACTATCAACAACTAATCTAAGGAGATTAGTAAGGACTCACAAAATTCAACTTACAATCTCTCCAGAATCACTAGCCACAGCTACCAAATAAAAATCCCAGAAAACTCAGCGGACGAACAGTCAATAACTAATGAAATCAAATAGAAGGACTAATGCCGAATGATTGCTGCCCAGCCGGCCGCCCGTCAATAATAACGGGGAATAATGGTACAATGGCGAAGGGAACGTCAGAAAGTATTACTCAATATTGACCGAGCGGAGCCCGAACAATAAACGCCGGCTGAATAACGCAAAGACGCGATGGCTGGAACGGCGATCGCCGCCGATCTCCGGCGAACGCGTGAACTTGCCGGTCCAGCGGCGATTCAATTTCTTGAAAGCTCGCTCGAACGCTCGGCGACGAACTTGTGCACAAAGCTGCCGGCTGCTCCGTGATTGCCGGTGGCCAATCAGAAAACGACGGTTAAAAAGAACCGGATCAGTTTCCCTGATCCACGTCCAATCGGTCGCGGTTTAGCGGTGCCGGATACACGGCCGCGTATGTATTCCGGCGCAGCGCATCCAGCGCACACGGCTCACGTTCGACGTATCCGGCTTTAGCGCAAGACGAAATTGTCTGTTTTATTACCCCGATACCCGGGACTCGGGATTTTATTAAATTGTTACAGACCGAGCGGTAGACCGGCGGACTCTTATGGAAACTACTAACAACATGTCGGTCGGCGAAGTAGCAATATCCGCGGGAACGTTTAGAAAGATTCGAGGAAGCTTCGGTTAATCCTTCGGTGGCGAGGATTCTTCGATGGAAAACCCGACGAAGCTGAATTATACGAATCAGTTGTTCGGGAGATTTGACAGACTAAGTTGAACAAATGATTAAATTAGAAAGAGCTAGGGATTAGCACGGTAGCTTCCTGTTCTCCTATCAATCGAGCAATCGATGTATTAACTTCTGTTGAAGGTTTTCTACATTTCAAAGAACCTTCCGCAAGAGATTAGACGTTTCGCTGGGAAACTTTTATATTTCGAATACTGAATTGCGAACGAATGATTTGATAACTCAGGGGATCGGTGCATAGTTTCCTTTTTCTCTGTTGTTTAAGGATAGGAGATATAATTTGGCCGAATTCGCTGAAGGTTTTGCGTTCTCTGAAGAATCTTCGTTCGCAAAGGGTTAATCTAACTGGTGGCGAAAATTCTTCGATAGAAAAAATATAATATTAAATCATTCGTTTGAATGGCATCATTAATATTGCACGTTGATACAGCTCAGTGACACTGCATTAGGTAGCATTATTAATAACATAGAAATCTTTTCAAATAATCATCGTTTAACTGAATGAACTATAGTAATACTTGGTTACATTCAACGTATTAAAGTCGATCTTTCGGTATTTGATTTTCGTGAATTTTAATACGATCAGTAATACCGTCTTGCGGTTTTAATTCAATTGCGATAGACGTTGGAATGATTTTTTCAACGACTTTCGTCAACGTCGCTATCTAAATTATTTCAGAAATTTCAATTTCTGGGCGTGGAGCACAGCGAGACGGAATTCGCTGTTTCATTAAATTGTTGCAGGCAAAGCGGTAGACCTCGCGGACCGAGAAATTCTTATGGAACCTGCTAACAGCGTTCGTTACTGCTAATATTTATACAAGTTTACATTCCCTTGGACGAACCGGCAAGAAACTGGAATTCTACAACGTCCCCTTTTCTTTGCTAATGGCCTCGGTGCATCGAAGACATCGTAAATGTCTTATTATATCCGTCGACTATTATATTCGAATTATTATTATTACATCGAACAACAACAATCGGCCCGTATACGCTCGAATTCTTTGATAAATCAGAATTTCCTCGCGTAGAAAGTCGAGCAGCACGTTCGTCTGACGTTTAATCCAACACCCGATGCCCCAAGAACTCCGCCATTTTGTACACAACAAAGTAATAGCACAGCTGAGTGCCTCGGGCGGTCTACATTAACGGAAATAAACGGAAGTTGTTGCGGGATCGAGAAGAAACTCGGAAACAAAGACCTCGGCGGAAAGCAGCTATCACAGATTAACGAACTTTTTTCAATTCGGGATCGGATCGAATCGAACTCGCAAATCTTTCGTGTAAATGGAGATCCTCCGAGAAGTCGAATGGCGTTCATTTAATTTTGATAAACAAACAACGCTAAATTTAGTATTCGACTCGAAGTTACTGAGTACCGAGTACTAATCAAATTCGTATATTAAATATTTGAGGTTAGGTGGGCCGAAAACTTTGCTTAGCTTTTTGTACGTGAATATATTCTAACTCACCTCGAAAAGTTGAAGTTACTGATAATAGTACAGTTCAATATTTTACTTAAAATTCCCCATCCAGTTGGCAGTGCCATGAACTAACAGTAAATAGAAACAAATGGAAACAAAAATTCATACAAATCGAAACGCATTAGTAAGTTATTGAGACTTGTTATTAGCACGTTGAATTCCATTACTTAAATTAAGACTTACTTCCATTAAGTCAAATTACTATAGTTCGCTTAATTAAACGATGATTATCTGAAAGCATTTTACATTATAAACAATGCTACATAACGCGGTGACGTTCAGCTAGATGGATGTACAATGATAATAATGCAATTCAATGAAATGATTAAATATTATACTTTCTCGTGCATTCAACGCGTTAACACTAGCTTCACGAAACGCGTCACTTTGACGCATATAGAATTTGATAAACATTATTTACTAAATGTTATCGATTTTGATCGATGCAATTACAAGAATACGTATCGCAAATGTCTATTTTAAAACCGCTGATTTCTAAGATTTAAACGAATGAATATTCATTTTGCTAGTAAACCTAGTGTTAAGCATAGCGAATCGCGTAGCGAACTCTATGCAACTTAAGTTGTCTAAAATCGTACGCCTCGAAGAGTTAGTCGAACGTCGAAACGAAGGAACTTGTTTTCAAACGCGATCAAGGATCAATTAGAAAACGCGATTGCACAGATTCTCATGGCCCGTTTGGAAAAATTCCAGGCGAATATCGGGAACCGGGACGTTCGCGGAATTCGGGCGCAAGAATTCGACGCGTTGCGAAAAGTTACGCACCGAAATCGTTCTCGTTCCCGCCGCGCTCATTACATAATTTATTCGCCCGGCTCGGAACGAGTTGCGCATTCTTTCGCTGACGAACGCTCGAACGGCACCGACGAAGAATCTTATTGGGGCATCGTTTAGTTGCCGCGACTCCGCGTAAAGTTAACTTGACGCCCGCGTAAAACGGATTCTATGGCTGTCGATACTCGGCGAAGACCGATACAAGTATGTGGCAGTCGCGTCGCTCGCAATGGTCACTCGAGCGACAAAATGGCGGCAGAAGTAAAAGCACCGACGCCCGACGCCGACGCCGCCGGCGGTATAACAAGTCGAAAGTTTTTTTTCTCGCGTTACAACCGCTCGCGGCGGAGACACGAAAATACCGGGATCCTTATCAGGATATCGTTAGCTCGGCTGGAACTTGGTTCGCTCGGAGAGTAATGTAAACAGGCGGTGCGCGACGAGGAATTTCGCGATACTTTCCGTATCTTTCGAACAGCGAGGGAAATGGCCGCGTTGCGAAGTGCGCTTGTAACTGGGAACGAAACGACTCGTTGAGATCTCGGGGACACTGGAGTTTGTACGTTAATATTAAGCAAATAATTAACACTGGATAATGTTAAGTAATTTCTTTGCGTTGAATTAATCCCTCGCGTCGAACAGAGAACGCACTGCCGAAGGCGCGATGTTAAATATTTCCTTTGAACGTTCGAATTAACCGATGCTGCGAATTTTTCTTGATTATTTTCAGCGTGAACCTTTTGCAATGTCTCCTACAAATAATTAACACGGAATAATATCAAGTGATTTCTTTGTGTTGAATTATTCCCTCGCGTCGAACAGAGAACGCACTGCCGAAGGCGCGATGCTAAATATTTCCTTTGAACGTTCGAATTAATCGATGCTGCGAATGTTTCTTGATTATTTACAGCGTGAACCTTTTGCATTGTTTCCTACAAATGTGAGGAATCCGATCTCTGATCGCTTGCTGTAATCCTCCATTTTTTCTAAGCGATATTAACGACGGGAGTCACGAGGAAATGGTGTTTACCGATAAGGATCGCTTTAAACACCCGTGACTCTATAGTAATTCGTGTTCTACTTAGAATAATCTGGCGAGCGGTCTACTTAGCGACGACACCGTAAGTCGATGCAGAAGTACTGAATAATAATCGGACGAGCAAACAGCGGGGGACAGAATTGCTCACGGTCGGGAACTCTAACGCAAGTAGAAGTGACGCATAATAATCAGACACTTGGAATTCTACCGCAAGTGGGAACGGCAAATATTGGACGGGGATGTTTCGAAATCCTGCCGCGGGGAGATGTATCGGGGCATCAGTCAGACGCGTTTCGAAACTCTCAAGCAAGTAGAAATGACGATCAATAGTCCGACAGGCAGCCGCCGGGAAAAGGTACATCGGGGGCATTAAGCGGACGTTTTTCGAAATTTTAACGTGGAAACCAGCGAACTGCGGTCAAACGAACCGCCAGGACGAGCCATTTGTTGTTCAACTGGGATTTTAAACGAATCACGGAAACATCCGACCGTTGTTCCATTCAAATTTCAGACGAGCCGACAACACCCGTTATCGTTATCTATTTCGAATTCAACCCTTTGCGCTCCATAGGCGCCCCTCAGTCGCCACTCGATTTGCTACAGCGAAATTATGAAGTATAACATGTAATGTCAAGTTTCGTAAGATATTAACCCCTTAACGCATAGTTTTTTTTAAAAAAACCGGCCAAAAAAAATCAGTTTTGATATACTGCGCTTTTGTTCCATGGAAAAAGGCTATATTTTATTGAATAAATAAGTGTTATAGCTTTGAATCCCATGTAAATGATAAATATCAGTAAAATGATTTTTTTTCTTTGCTTTCACATTGTTATTTTCACAGTTTGGCATATTTACCGCGCTCGAATTAACTCGAGCGTGCAAGTTAAGGGGTTAATATGTGAAATATTCTTTTTCTTTAATTTTTGTACGATTTCGTATTGGGTATTTTTGGTAGAAGTCTCTTGGAGTGCAAAGGGTTAAAGTAATTCGCGGTATCACTCCACTCGACCGTAGAATTTCGCGGTGCGTCATTATCGGGTCAAGTTCGCCGCGTTCTCGCGTCGGAATAATTAAATCTTCGAGTTCGCCGTGAAAAATGGGTTAATCTCTAACCTATTTATTGATTTTCCGGGAAGGGGAGTACTTCGGAAAAAGTCCGGGAGTCGGTAAAGATCACGTTAGCATTTATATAGAAACCCCATTTGCCGGGGGAAAATGGAATTTGATAACCAAACTCCGGATTTTTGCGCGGAAATCACATCAACGTCTGAATTCCCAAGGAAATGAGATCCTTAATAATTCCGGAACTGCCAGCGCCACAGCCGTATCTGATCCCGGATTCCTTGTTTCGCGATTTTTCGAATCGCCGGACTCGCGTGCGCCGATTCGCGAAACTTTTAAACGGTTCGCGAAAAATCCCTGCCCCCCTCCTTCCTCCAATCGCAACAGTTACTCCACCTAAACCAGTTATTGCACTCGAATCTTCTTCCGCCATCATCGTCGAATCGCGGAGAGCGCGCGTACTCGTTTCCAACGAATTCTCCGGCGATCTTACGCGACGGAAGATTCGAGTTGGCAAGCGAAACGGTGCTTTCCCCGTAACTGCGACCGTTGTCTCGACTAAAATACATATGTACGTAATTAGATGACATATCAATAATATACAACAAAGTCCTGCACAGTCCCGAATCACCGAGACGCCAAACATTCGCGAAACTTCCGAGTAACCTCGCGCTGGACCGAGGTCCGCGATCGGCCACTCGCTAACTAGCTCCTTGTTCTTTCCTTGTAATTGTGCCCGTTATTTTGAGCAACCCGGCATTATATAACCGGGAACTTTCTTGTTCCGCGCGAAAGGCTCGCCGATTCCAAGTTGCTCCACAAATTACACGAGCGGTGCGCTCCGCGCGGCCGCGGAACTCGAAAGAAGTTCGCGCTAGAAAGGAGATACCAGTCCCCGGGAAGACATTAAACCGATCCCCCCGTTATCCGGGATTCACCTGGAGCGGCGGGGAAGAGGGGAGGGCCACGAGCGTTCCACCGTAATTTCCCGCTGAATCAGTTTTTCTCCCGCGCGTCCATAATTCCCGAGGACCGTTAACGTCCCCGCGTTTGCCCGGCCTGTACACCCGCGCGGCTAGATACCAGGAAACAATTCCAATAAGACGCCGAACGCCGGGACGGAATTCAATTTGAATTTTAATCACTGATCCGCAGGGGAACATCCGGCGGCCATGCAGCACGGAGGACAGCTCAGACTGGCGAACCTGCCGTTCGTGATGATCTCGACGACGCTGCTCGCCTTCCTGAATCATCGCTATTGAGCCGGGGATCTCGTCGTGGTGCGCTCGTGACGGGAAGGAGACGAACGGAGAGAACAACGGCGAAACAAAGAACATCGGGACGCCGAAGTTTTCTACGAATCGACAGGTCGCGCCGACGCCCCGACCGAATTTCGGGGAGGTCCGGGATCCGTGAACCGCGCCGGAACGGCTGTTCCGTGGATCGAGACGATTTCCGGGCGATTACGAGCGGTTTCCGGCGGTTACGCGGATCAATCGATTAGGGGAAGATTGTATTCGGTCGGCCTCGTGCGGCCGCCATCGCGAGTTTCCACGGAGACGAGATTGTCACGCTCGGTGAGCCGCGAGTTGAAAAATGGAACGTAAAGCGATCCTTAAGCTAGGTTCTATTTGGCGAACGCGGCGGGAATAGTATGGAAACGACACCGGCGTGGTCGCGCGAGGGGGATGGGGAAGAGACGCGATTGGACAAGACTGCGGCACGAGCGGTAAATGTATTATATGAAACCGTGCTCCGTTATAACGAGTAAAGTAAGAGACACGCGACGCTCCGAGTGTCGCGGAATTGAGGATTAACCGTCTCGGTATAAGAATGTATTGTTTAAAATCCTGTTTCCTCGTTTTCTCCGGTCGACGAGCCGCGACTTCGATTATTCGCGTGCTCCGAAACGGCGGCCATCTTGATCGGCGCAAGCCTCGAATCGATTATTTCCGCGGCGGAGCGTTGCGAGAGCCGACCTCACGTTTTCCTCGGACTACCCCGTTTGATCTAAAATTCTGGGACACTTCGTATTACGGGCGTCGAATCGATGCCGAGGGAAACCGAAGGGAACGTCGACCGACCCGCCGGAAGACGCGGACCGACGCCATTTTGCTCGCGTCACGGTCAACAGACAATACATCGCGCTCGCCGGAAAAAGAGAAGAGAAATGCGAATAATCATTTCTAATCGTTCCCTTTACGACCGGACGTGTTCCGAACTTTCGAGCGTTGCTCGCCGTGAATCACGGCGCTCTCGTATCATCGGTGGGGGAGCGGGGAAAAACGGCGATTCTTTACCCGAGCGAGCGCCAATTCCATTTGTCTTCGAGTAAAAACCGTCTGTAAACGAACATCTTCTTCTTCCGGGAATGCAATTTGTATCATTCGGCCGCGCGAGGCCGCACGGGCGCGATCGGAGGTCGCCGGCATCCGGCCGGCCGCGAGGAAAAGCGTGAAAATCGTCTTCCACCGCGTAAATCGAGTGTCCGGATTAGGGGTTCCGAAATAAATCTGGATTATCTCGGGAATTCGAGCCGGACGCGCGGCGAGGGCCGCGACTCTCGAGCCGGAGGCGGACGGGGGCTCGATTCCGCTTTCGTTTCGCGGATAAGCGAAACGAGACGAGAGCGCGCCTCGAACATAATGGACCGTGCACGTCCTGGAGTCGAATTCGCGAGGACCGCGAGTTCGAAGGCAGCTAAGCTGGACTCTGTCGGTGCTGCCGCGGACAGCCCGCATTAACGCGTCCACGGAGGCGTCGCCTGGAATTAGTTAAATAAATCCGGTGGAGCGAGCGCGCGTGTTCCTTCGACGACGCCCTCGTCGTCGCACGGGTCACGGGTTCGCGTGTAGCAGCCGAGTTGATTAACGCGCGGGTCGTTAAAACCGGTAGTCAAAACCGACGTGACCCACATGCGAATTCGTGAACCCTCGGCGGAACGTCGGCCTCACCCGCGGAGATGGGTTACGGATATTAAAATCGACCTGGTCCTGGCATGGCTCGCGGACTCCTTGGGCGAGACCGGTCGACCCATTTCTGTGGGCCGCGGCGAACACGCCGGGTGCCCTATTCTAACGGGAGCGGGAGGGCGTAGCGCCGAGCCTAAGGTGTAGGTTAAAACGCGAAGCGTAAGATTCCGAAGTTTAACTGGATAGAGTTAAGGGGCGACTTTTATCGACGTCGATTCATCGGGTACGATCGACGGGCTGACCGGGGTTGCGAGTACGCTCGGCCGCGACCGGGAACATCGCGATCCACGATATTTTTGGGCGTCCGAGCTCAGGGTATACTTCCAGCACTGTGAATCCGGTGGACGTAGAATCGGAATTTATAAAAAGTGTTCATCGTGTATTACATTCCATTTCGTCGTCGGTGTAACATGTACAGGCACACAGACACAAGCGGAATGAAAGAGAAGAAGAAGAAGAAGAAGAAGAAGAAGAAGAAGAAGGAGGAAAACGATACATACAGTTACAGATACACGCACCTACATACAGAGGGGAGAGAGAGAGGTACACACAGCATCGTAAAATAACGCGAGGAATCGGTTGTTAGAGATGTAACTCTATACCTACGTTGTATATCGGATAAGTCAAGCTGTATTTACTGGACTGTTACGAGCGAATCATTTTTTCATCTATCGTTGAAACCGAGGTAGGGCGACGGCGGGACCCGCCGGGGAACGAAATTGAACGCGTGGACCTAAATTGAGGAACGTTCCAATTGGACCAGAATCACGACTGTTGTATTTCCTTTAGATAAGTTTTCAACGGGACGAACGGCGACCGTGTACGTTGTTGATGTATCCGGGAAGGGGGGGGTTTTTCCGTTTTGTAACCGTGCGCCGTGCGTGAGTTGTTGAGTGAATGCGAAACGCTGGTTAGGGACTGTACGAGAATGTAACGGGCGAATGGAGAACAAAGCGATATTTCAATAATCAAAATAAGGGAAAATGAATTCTAACGGTTACACATGTTTCAGAGATTAAATTGCGTAAGTAGTTTTTAAGCTCGTTATACGAAATGAGAAGGAAACCTAAACGCTGTTTACGTTGTAGCTGAGAATTATTTCTGTTGAACGACACGCAATATACAATGATTCTTTTATGTAACTACTTCCCTCTATTTCTCTGATCAACTTTACCAGATTGAAATAAAAATTGTCAGTCCAATAACAGGAAAGAATGATTTATAATATTATTAATAAAATTTTATCACGTATGACAGAAACAACTCCATCCTATAATTATTCCGATCGTTATTCCTCTTTTCTTGGATAGAGATATTAAACGGTTGTCAGCGGATCCGCGTCGCTTGTAGACACGCTTACTACGACGGATTTGTTTAGCATGTTGTGCAAAGTGGGTGAAAATGATTTCAAAAAGCCACGCTCGGAATCGGAATGGTTTGTTAATATCACACTGGCTCCTTTGTGAACGGCATCGAGGATATCGTGGTGCAACATCTCTCCTGTAAGGTATAGATCTGCAGAAACGTCTTTTAAAAGGGATGCCCCAGATCCAGCACAAAGCGCGACAGTATTGATGAAACCGTCTGGAATGCAGAAATATAGCTTCGATACATTTTGATTTGTTTACAGAGAAACGGACGTAAATAAAGTTATGAATTATGAATTTCATACTTGTCTGGCGAGCGCGCGCCAATCGAACGTGACTTAAGCCAGTGCGTTCCTTCACTAATCTTACAGCTTGTTCTATAGAGATTTTTTCCTTCAAGACGCATAATCTTCCAAAACCATACTCCTTGTTGTCATTATTCACGTCTATCGGTTTACTGCTCTCAAGTACTTGAAAATACAACATTGATTAGTATATAATATATAAAAGAACCTTGGCTAATTACTGATTGAAACTTACCATCTTGAAATGCTGAAGCCAACCAATCATTCACGCCTCCTTTCACTGAATCAAAAGTAGTATGTGGTGAGTATACAGCTATTTTATTTTCCAAACATTTGGCTACTATTCTCTCCTACAGAGAAAGTAATGCAATGAAGATTAATGAAGTTGAAGTGGAGAAATGTTACTTATAGAAAACAACATTGGATTAGTGAGACTAGCATTAAATTTGTTAATAAGGAAAATTTGTAATTAGAAGACAACATTGAATTAGTACCTTCCATGAACGAGTTGTTACAGATTTCATAGGCGCAAATATTAGTGGATGATAAGTAATTATCATGTCACTTTTCAAATCTAAAGCTTCTTGCATGACATCTTCGGTTAAATCATTTGTTAAAAGAATATGACATATCAGTTTTGGTTCTGTGGGTTCAACAAGCAATCCTACATTATCCCAAGATGCTGCAAGTGGTAAGTCAGCAAAACTTTTTAATGTATCCACAACTTGAGTTAATGGGACCCCAGCAGAACTAGGTTTTATGTCACCCATTGTTTGCAGTAATTTATAATGAGAAACTAGTGTTTTACAACCTTGTCTGAGTCCTGCGAGATGTTTATACATTTAAATGAACCTAAAAATAAATAAAAAAGCCAGCCCTGAAGCATGAATTTAAACATTTAAACTTAGAGTAAGAAATTTATTACAGAAATAATTTATAAAAGTCATTTTTCATTTGTTAAATACATTTACTATTAAAATATACAATTACATAAAATAACAATTAGTTTATTCGTTATAAAACCAAATTTTCACTACACCGTCATCACTAGCTGATGCAAGTTGTCCAGGAATAGAAGGATTCCATTGAACACAGTTCACATCCTGTGTATGAGCAGTGTCCATTGAACAGACCATTGTAAAAGATGATTGATGAGGATCAGAATCACTATCTTCTTTGAATATTCTAATAATATCATCACCACATGCAGTCACTAATAAACCAGTTGTTTTGCACCAGTCAATATCATAAATTGTCCTTGTGTGATAACCAGATAATGTGCACACGCATTTCCAAATTGGTTCATTGTCCGTTGTTACAATTCCTGGATCATTACCAGGTTTATATTCTTGCCATATTTTCACTGTCTGATCGTCGCTACAGGTTGCTATCCTATTTCCAGTTTTATCCCATGCAAGACTCCACACTGTTGAGGTATGAGATGACAGTGTTGCTACACAAGACCAATCATTGTCTGCTATATCTTCCTTGAATAACTTTACTGTGTTGTCATAACTAGCAGATGCTACAATTTCTTCACTGGGATGCCACCTTACCTAGTAATAATATTTATATATACTAATATATGTTTATTATATTTCATCTGACCATTAATATTCACAATATACCAATAGAAAATAAATACAATGAAACTTAAAATTCATTCCTTACAAACAATAATAATATACAATGTCTACTTACCTTCTTCACATCTTGAGTATGAGCATTAATGACAGCAGCACATTCGTATTCAGCATCATTCACTTCCCATACCCAAACAGATTTATCTCGACTACAAGTAGCCAACAACTGTCCACTGGAAGACCAACTAACACTTTTCACTTCATTTTCATGACCTTCTAATGTCACGTTACATTCAAATTGCCCCGATTTTTTATCCCATATAGCAGTAGTGGCATCAAAACTAGCTGACGCTATATAATTTCCACAAGGAGACCATGCAATTTCTCTAATAGTTCTAGTATGTCCTTCGGTGAGAATGGTTTTTATAGCCCACTTTGGTTCTTGTGGTCCCCAAATTATAATAGTTTTGTCTTCACCGCAAGACGCAAGACATGTACCCTTTGGATGCCAACAAACATTCCACACCCTTCCTCTATGTCCACTCAAAGTATGTTTTAATTCCAATGTACCCATCTCTACCTGCAAAAAGAGAACAACTCTTCAGATTTATTAAGAAAATATTATATAATTGAATGTACTGAACTCGAATATTACAGACATTAACGAGGAAACGTATTTAGGTGTGAAATGTTTGTGCATTACAATATCGGATCATTAACCAATAAAGTAATATTAAATATTCAAATATAAATGCTTGAAATATTTTAAAACATAATAATAATTTACAATAAACTTTCATGAATTTATTTTAAAACTAAGATCTAGGGATGAAGTCATTATTTCAAGATGTGATAATGATATTTTAAATGTATTACGTTCTAAAATAACCCATACATTACGTTTACTGTGACACTTACGATATGCGTTTTGAAGGCCTTTTATATTCAAATTGTGGAAAACTGAATTGTCAATAAGCGGATTCGCCTGCATATGCTTTGCAATCAATGATTATACAAAATATGTGCACGAGTGATAAGAAAATGTATCCCTCACGGAATATCACGTGCGCCATATAACCATAAACCAAATCCTATCATTGAAAGTAAAATGTACAATTAAAACTCACTACTACAAAATTACTATACATAATAAATAGATTTTATACAAATTTTGTCACTGTTGTTGAAATATGTAGAATAAACTATTTATTATGACGAACAAAACATATAGTCACTGTAGAAAACGACTTCTTGGCGGGAAATTACAAACTTATACGATAGTGAGAATTTCTATTTTCTTATCAAGCATTTAAGGAATAAATTATTTTAAAACTGAGTACATTATTTTAGTTTACAATTAATTTATTCATTATAGTACATAAATACAAAACAAAATTACAATTTATTTAGTACATCTATCTATGAGTAATTATTAATCTGATGTTACATTATATTGGGTAGGCACTGACAGTGCATCTGTATCAGTTAAAGGTAACATTCGAGTACAAGAATCAGGGGTCCTGAGAAGAAAGAAAGTTATAATATTAACATTAATATTGTATTTAAAGGAAAATAATACTTACACATCTTTTAAAAGGTGCAACACGTGTTTGTGTTCAATTCCTTCCAACCACAAATTTAATAATTCTTCCCGTTTACATCTTAATAACTGTTTACAAGCATTCAAGTTTTCTTTAACTGCGTGAATTTTTTCTCTTGAAGCTGTCACTTTCTCTGATAGAGCACTAAATATCTGTAACATAAAATATTATGCATGTCATTGTCATAATGCATAAAAACTTATTATATTAGTTGGTACATGAACTTACTTGCATAACTTGTGTAAGGTCTTGATCATGCAATGAGACAAGCTCATCAAGTCGTTGATCACTCTTTTTATATTCCTTCTCAAGTTTAGCTTTTTCTATTTCTCTTTGTTCATTAGTTTCACTTGCCGATAAAGCACGTATCACAGAAATTAATAAACCACTCTAAAGAAAGTTTTTAGATGAAACAAAGTATAACAATAATCAAATTATCTAATGTAAGTTGTTGAAACTTACTGATTCTTTTGTTGGCTTGATGCCCCTTGGAGGTTTAGTGGGAGGTATTGAATTCATTTTATATTATTGTATATACGAAAAATAACAAAAAAAAGAAGCAAACATTCACTTAAAAGGCTTATACTTTATATAACGAAAGGAGGCATTCTAGTCAGGTATGTTGTCAAACATTTACTAGCAGGTTATATTTCGTTATTTACGGTTTCAATCGAAAATTTGAAGTGTTTCAAAGGTACACATTAAAAAAAGTAACTAAAGAATTACAATGTATATACTAAGTGATTATTTACGTTACAAAACTTTTTGCTTTATATTGTTGATTCACGTACTGAACTATACAGTGACATTAGTCAATGTGACAGATGACAAATACACATGTTTTTGAATTAGGTTCTACAATAGTAGATTACAAAGGGATTAATAAGTAAATACGTAATTTATTTAAATTATTGTAACAATTTATTTCATTCAGTGATGTAATGTAAACTTGTAATTTTATACAAGATTTTTATAGAATTTGTTAAATGATTACAATAAAGGTAATTTATAGGTACTTTTGTACTAAATTAAATTTTTTTTTAAATTTGTGTATGTAAATAAATTGAAAGGTTATAAAACAACATAAATATTCGTTTCTTCTTATTTCAGTTTGAAAATTCATGTATTCATGTAAATTCCAAATGAAAAATAAAACACATTTCTTTTTAAAAATTTGATTCATAATTTATAATTGAAAATATATCTTTTGATTAAGTAAAAATATCACAACATTTATTGCATAATTGTATCATGTGGTACTTTCGAATTAAGGCCCATTGTGTTTTATTTTACACTTTATCTCTAACATTTGTCTTAAAATCAAATACAAAGTGAAGTATTGTGCTACAGGATGTTATAAATTTTTGCACATTAGACTGATAACAGTAGTATATAATATACAGTTAACATTTTCCTCATCAGAATACGAAAATTGTAGTACAAATTCTTTAACTTTGCATTTGAAATACTCTAATATAATGCATAATGCCTCCTCATTTAATCCATTGTTTTTTCTTTCAATAATAATGTATTTCATAAAATATTCGTAGAAGTGAACTTTATCATGGTCATTAATAATTATCCACACCAGATAAATTATCAAGCTATTACTCTTGCAAATACCAATATCATAGGAACAAAGTACAGCAAAAAAATAAAAAAAAAATATATATACTTAACATGTAATAAATTAGATAATACCAATGTTTCATAGATCATTTAGGAATGTATACTGCAGAGAAAGGTTGGATTATTTATAGATGATTACTGTATAACATATAACTATTGCTTCAACGTGATAAAATATACATTAGAATATAAGGCCTTGTGTTAATTTTACATTTGTGGCAATTGATCAATAGGTGTTGCAAATCTGAAATCTCCTGGAAACAATTTTCCTGCATGAGGATACATTAATTTATAAGATTGCCTAATTGTAACATCTGCTACACCAGCAATATCACCAATTTCTTTCTGAGATCTTTTGTCTTCTGAAGCCTAGGAAATAATGATAAGATATATAAATACTATGAAAATAGAATACAATACAAGAATTTGTTCAACTATATTAAATACCTGTGATGCCATGTATATTGCAGCAGCTGCTACAGAAATAGGTGATCTTCCAGGTACAATATCAATTTCCACTGCTTTTCTTGCAATATGTGTAGCAGCTCGTTGTACCATGTTTGGAAGACCAAGATTAGAGCAAAACCTTGACATAAAGTCTCCTGTAGTAATGAGGTCCACACTAGTTTCAAGAGCTTTTAGTATCAATTTGAAACATCTTCCAATTTCTTTTTTACTGATTTTACTGACTGCACAGATTTCTTTGAAAGTACGTGGTACACCTTCTTGCCTACAGGCAATATATAAACAAGCTGAAGCAATTGCATCATTAGCACGACCTTTCAAATTTTTACCATCATGCACTTGTTTAAATAAATTATTGGCTCTGTCAACAATAGTTTTAGGCAAATTAATACGATCAGCCATTCCATTAATTTCACGGAAAGCATTGATCAGTGCTCTATCAGAGCTGCTCATCTGAAAGAAACACAATGGGTTAAAATACAGAAAGGTCAGTTATATAATGCAAAAAAATGTTATACTCACTGTGCGTCTGTTTTGGTATTTTGAAGCACCAAAAGCATCAAATGAAGCTGCACCTGTACCTGGACCAATCATGGTGGATAAATCTGAACCATTAAGAAGTGGATTTTCTGGACCACCAACACGAGATGGATCAACGCCTGCTTTTTCATTACTAAATGTTCTCCACTCTGAACCAACATCTATTACTCTATTATAAAGAAGTTCAAAAGTAAGAATTTATAACACTAATGAATATATTGTTCTAAACAGTACAATTACCTGTCTCCAACAACTAATCCACATTCTGAACAAATTTGATCCCCTGCTCGATAATCTTCAATAAGTGGTGCATCTGGATGTGAATAACAACAAACTTTGTTTGTTTCGTGTCTGCAAAAGAAATACTAAGAAAATGTATACCAAATATTAATCTATACTTGCCTATAAATGTGAACAAGTATCTTTGTGTTATAGTAGTTGCTCTATAATCTTACAATTACTTATATTTATACTTGCTCCAAATCATAAGAGAGGACAAACTTGATCTAGTAAGTTTTTATATAGAAGCAACAAGGTTACAAAAAACATCTCTCTCGTTAAACAAAACAGAGAATAAGAGAAGAATATAAATCTAAGTACAGGAAAATGATTTATTCGCTTTCTTGAAGTAATGAGTTAAAAGTATATCAAAGATAAACAAACACTGTCAGATTTTATAACCAAAGTCTGTGACATTGTACTGTTTTCAAATGAATTCGACCTAATATCGAATAACAGCACTTGATATAAGGAAACACTATTGCGAAAGACATTAACAATTGTTGAAATGTATGAAGTAAAACTTCTTCAAAATTTACCTTGACGAACTTGCCATATTTTGGATTCGTGTTTTTCTACAGTGCCGCGTATGTCAGTGCAGACATTTAACGGACCTGTGAACATGCACATATGTGCACTGTATTATATGGTTGTGTTGTATATAAAGCCTACTTTACAACGCTTTTTAGCACCAGACTAGAGGTGTTTAACTTACTCCCCTCACGCTAGTAACTCAGAAACTACGTTCCCCCACTCAAGGAGTTGTCCAAACTGTTATGTGAGCAAAAACTGCTACATAGAACATGTAATGTTCAATTCAAACATGTCCAAATACCTACTCAGGTATTATTATTATTTATTTGTACTTTATTAATAAGGTTGTAGCGAAAAGGAATGATAAAAGGATCTTGTAACACCCTAGCACGTGACCAAAATTTGCATTGCATATCCAGTCTATCCTATCTCTTGTTGCTGATTATACACTACATAACTGTTTTATCTGCAATGTGTATATTCACATTTACGATTGTGGTGCACCATCTAAATAGTTCCTGTTTCGCGAAAACGGTATATTTGCAATCTCTCAATATGTCATGTCAAATTTGTATTTTTTTCTGTAAGAAAGAGATTTTAAATTAAAAGTATATGTGAATGAAATAAACTTCATACGAAGTATGATTTCACATTTTGGTTGGTGTGCGAAAAAGGAAAGAGTTGTAAAGTGATACTTAATATTTGATTATTCATATTGAGGTTAGTGTTTTGTCTCAGTTAATAAGTATGTAGTATAGTGATTAACATTAAGTGTTGAATTTCTCTTCTATACTTGGTAATCTGTTGAATTGCTGAATCATTATACAATATAAGTGAAACTGTTTCTCATGTTTTTTTTTATCTTCATTATTGTGCTGTGCTTCTTTTAAGAAAATATTGGTATTTTTATAGTATAGTTTTTGAGTATTTTGCTTTCTCTTTAAGTACATGATTATGTTAGTTTAAACAATTTTAATACATTCGTAAATGTAGTGGTTTGTGCTCTTTTAATAATTTAATTTTTCTTTTTCTTTTTTTAAGTATGCATGATTACATTTAGTTTGTTGGTGGTAAAATGTCCACGTCAGAGTCTGATGTGGGATGTATTAGTGAAGTCACACTTGCAATTAGTAAAGCAAGGGGTTCTCAATCAGGTACAGTGAGAGTACTTGATAGTCCCGACTCTGATGGATCTGGTCATTCAAATTCCTTTACCGTACAACGATTTAATTATCCTGACAATGATAATGCAAATTCAGATATTTTACATCCACCATTAACTAGTGATGACTTAAGAATACCAATTGTTGGATATGAAGTTATGGAGGAAAGAGCTAGATTTACGGTTGATAAAATTCCTAGTTGATTACATTGCAATTATGTATCAATATTTGGTACATTTACATTACATTTATTTCTTTTAGGTTTATAAATTACGGGTAGAATTGAAAAATGGAGACTGCTGGTTTGTATTTAGGAGGTACACAGACTTTGTTCGTTTAATGTCACAATTAAGAAGGCAAAAAGTACCAATATCACATCTAAGTCTACCAAGAAAAAAATGGCTTGGTGATAATTTTGCTCCAAGTTTTTTAGAAGAAAGAATACGTCGCCTACAGGCATTTGTTAATGGAGTTTTAAGCAGTCCTGTTCTCATAGGCACTGCATGTGTTAGAGAATTTTTTTGTTTAGATGAACCACCTGCCTTGTCTGATACTGTAGAAGAGTCTAGAGTTAGTGTTATAAACGAAATTTTGTTAAAACATTGAATACTGTTTAATGTATTTGTAGAACTTTATCACACAACTCTTCTTTCTAGGCAATTTTTGAAGCATTAGAGGATACTATTTATCATTTGCGTCAACAATTAAGAGAAAGGGATGCGGCACTTGCAGCTGAAACTGCTTTATGTAATGAACTTAGGAAAAAACTCCATCAGATGTTAAGGTAATAAAATAATTCAATAAAATGATAGTTATAGTACATATTTGAATAAATATCTACAGTATTCAAATGATGTTTTAGTGAAAGACAAACCTGTTTAAAATGCGGTGCATCTCAGTAACTGTTTGTACCAGTAAAACTCTGATTGGTGTAATTAGATAACTTCAATTCCAATGCATAAGTTTTGTTTATATTGTTATATTACGGATATTTAATGAGAAGATATCGTATATTACAGCTATGTTTTATGCTTTAATTTTATGGGATACTTTTCATTCTTTTCATTCTTATCATAATTGTTTCTATAAAACAAATTGTTATCCTATACTAAGTGATATGTTCCTTAGAGTAATAAGTACATTGAGCTTTGATAGCATTGACGTAACTTTCAATTAAGTTACATAAAAGCCTCATACAGGTGCCTTAAAGTAATAATACGCGAATCTCTATTTGTTGTTGTATATTTAATAGATGCAATACTTTCTCATTAATAAAAAGTGACAATGTATGAAGTGTTACACACTAACAAAGTTATAAATACAAGCCAAAGTACATTGATCTTTGGTATTTTTGTATAATTTTCTATACTTTGTAGCATTTTTACATCATGTTAATATAATTCTAAGATTGATTGCATTTTTACAATTATAATTAATATTTATAATATTTGTTACTATCAGAATATTGTAATAACAGTGTTAACATAAAAGAATTGATATTACAATATTTTGATGCTTGAAAAATATATATATATATGTACAGATATAATAAATATTTGATATTTCTGTAAATTATATTTTGCATTTTTACATGTTGAACTTTGTAATATAGTTAATATTTATTATATCTCAGTGGTTACTTTTATGAAACATTTACAATACTGCACAATATATTAAAAGATTGTTATACTTTGGATCAATTTTACAACTAAGTCTTGTATACCTGCGGAATTTTTTTTTGTTAAATTTATGAAACTTAGAAAAAATAATCAATATTATGTGATACAGTGTATCAGTTGATTCTACTGTTTCTTATCATATAAAGACTGAAATTCTGATATCATTTGAATAATGATAACAATAAGGAAAATAATCTCATTTCTCCAGATTTTGTAAACCCAGCCTTAACCCATATACTAGAACTGCAATACAATTAAGATACTTTGCTAGAATGTTATGCATATTTCACTATGTACATACATTAAATGTTATTTATAAAATTACATCACGTCAGTCTTCTTTATCTGGAGCAACAACTAGACATAAGGCTTGAATCAGGTACGTGAGCTTGGCTAGAAGAGAAAGAATGGGTCAGTAATTTGTATTATTGAGCTTACTAAACTATACTGTACGCTCTGAATTGTACTCACCTGCCAAAGTGCTTCTGACTTTTTTATACACGTATGTATGGTAGATGGCGAGACCGAATAAAATGAATAGCAATGCAAAGAGATATTTAGGCGTTGGCTCGTGAATGATTGGTGTCACAGCCAAAAAAATGGAGACACACAATACCAGCCAAGGTATTACAATCGGCACTTTGTACGGTCTGGGCGCGTCCGGCTTCGTTTTCCTCATAATTATTAGAGACACCATGGCAAGTCCATAAAATACCCAAGTCAAGAAGCTGGCGAACTCGATCAGAGCAATAATGTTCCCCAGAAGCATGCAAATCAACGCGAGTATTCCCTGGAGTCCTACAGCTGCAGCTGGTGTCATTTTTTCCATATGAACAAAACTGAATACTCTGGGTACGTGGCCCTCTCCTCCGGCCACATAGCAGAGTCTCGACACTCCAAATTGGATACTCAAACTGCAGCCGAACGTGGACAGAGCAACACCAACAGGAATTGCGAAACTCAGCCAATAGGGTAAGACTTTATCAGCCCAGATTACCGCAACAGCTGGAGCGCTGACCATGTCCGGTATCGTTAACGCAGCCATATACATTAAGTTCATTGAGACATAAAGTACAGTAATTAGAGGTACAGCGATTATAATGCTCCTCAGAATATTCACTTCTGGCTTCTTTATTTCCTCTGTGACGATAGCAGCAGATGTCCATCCATCGTAAGCCCATAAACCGCTGTAGAAGGCCAAGGCTATGTCACCAGGGGAAGTGGTACTGCCACGGAATGGATTTTTCAAGAGTTCTGTGTGACCAGCGCAAAGCCACCAAATTCCACCGCCGATCACTACCATACAGGCGACCACTTTGCAAACAGTGAATATGTTCTGCACTTTTACATACAGCTTTACGCTGGTTAGATTGATGTACGTGATTAATCCAAGAGCCAGCATGGCTATAAGTTTCTTCAGCCGACTCATTGACTCCTCTGGCAGATCGCTTAAATAATGAGAGAACGGTTGCACGCTGTACTCGGCGAATGTCAGCATAACTACCGCCACTTCGGCTGGCCGCAGCAGGAACACGTAGATCCAGGAACATACAAATGCTGGTATCTGACCGGCATAATGATGCAACGGTGAGAACGCTTCAATGAAGTAGGCATATTCGGCGCCAGACCGGGGAACCACCGTGCTTAATTCGGCGAAGGCTAGAGCACCGAGCAGAGACAGCAAACCGCATGTGCTCCAGACAACTAGGCAGAAACCCACTGATCCTGATCTTTCAAGGGCACTGGTAGGAGACACGAAGATTCCAGAACCTTGAAATGAAAACATCCGTTTGATATGAACTGCGCTTGGGGAACGGTCCGCCTAGAATATGCGGAGAAGTTTAAAAAGTATTAAATTAAGCCGCAAATAATTTTAAGAGGATCAACATCATTGACGGAGGCTGTGCAAGTGGCTATATTTAAACTTCAAGAAGGCTATTTACGCAGATTATTATGGAGTATCAATTGCTATTGAAACAAGGGATACATTTAATCATGCTAATTTTGTATAAGGGGATTAACTAATTAATTCCTGAGGAATATGTACCAACAAAGTTTCTTCTCGCTTCTTTTACAAATAAGTAAACCCCACCGTACACAGTGAAATGATAACGAAATGTCGCTGAATCAATTGCTATTGAAACAAGGGATACATTTAATCACGCTAATTAATGTAAGGTGATTAATTAATCCCTGAGGAATATAACAACAAAGTTTCTTCCCGCTTCTTTTACAAATAAGTAAACCCCACCGTACACAGTGAAATGATAACGAAATGTCGCTGAATCAATTGTTATTGAAACAAGGGATACATTCAATCATGCTAATTAATGTAAGTTGATTAATTAATTAATCCCTGAGGAATATGTAACAACAAAGTTTCTTCCCGTTTCTTTTACAAATAAGTCACGCCACCGTACACAGTGTGATAACGAAATGTCGCTGAATCAACAAAAGAAGAGAAAATGGAACTTCAGAATGATGGAATTGTCACGTACAGCTTATTCAGCAGTACAATCACTGTTGCCCAACGCAGGCCGCGCTGATATCAAAAATATGCCGGTAGATTGTCGATAATTTCAGTTTTCCGAAAAGAAAGTTATCGTTTTGATCAAACAGAAATTATCGCCTAAAAGTACGTTACGAAACGAGAATCTTCCGTTGCGTCCCAACTCCGAAATCTTTTACCAAAACGCTCGAAGAATCAAATTGACAGATCGACGTGGAAAATCAAGGCATTTGTCATCGACTGTATTCGCAGATAAAACAAGAGCGCTGACAGATTTGTCAGCCTGGAAAAGTTGATTAAGATCAGCGAGATATATACTTGAGAAGAATGCCTCGTAATACTCGAGCGCGTGGGTCAGCGATTAACCTTGATTAACCCCCTTGATTCCTAATCGTGTCAAACTACGTACGCATAATTACTGAAATGTTACGTCAGTTTTCATCGTTTCCTTTCCGCGAGGTGCGACGCGTCGCCCGCCTCGTTTTCCTCGAGCCGCGGAATGAATTATCCGAGGAAAATCTACCGGCTTCGCCTCTTTATTTAAATCCCGATGATCTCGATCGAACCAGATCGACCGGGATTACACTGGGATAATCTAGATGTTATTCAAGAGCTTCGTCAGATTGTACCGCGATGCCTCAGATAAAGTATCGGGGCTTTGTGATTGTGAGCTCTGGAAATATCGAGCTACTATGTTGATCGTCGCAACGCTCCGATAAATCATTCGCAGTAACTCCGGCGTCGAATGTTTATCACGTAAAAAGAAGTCGGTCGTCGATCAATCAAATTATACAATTTTTCTCGATGACAAGGAGTATCCTTAACGCGTTTCATTATAATCAACTCGATTACTACAATGGACTCTTTTCTCTGGTCAAATTCAATTACATCTTCCGAGTTCGTTGATATCAGTTTCATGAAACTTAAGTGACAGAAACGAAAATATTCAACTTCGATCGAGCAGCTCCGAGAACGTGTTCCCAAGCCGCTTAACGATTTCGAGCAGCAGACATCTGTACAATACAATAATAGCGATAATACGAATTATTTCGAGTCGATGCCAATCAGCGACGAAAATAAATCTACAATATCTACTCGTATCTGGAGGCGAAAGTACATAAACGACATTCTCAACAAGTTATACTCGATAAATCCTCGGAAAGGAGACTATTCCCAAAAGAAACTCCGCCTTCGATCCGCTTCAAACCCTAATTAACCGAACAAATTGCGTTTCGCTTTTTCTTCGATCCAGAAATATCGAAGAGTGTTCAACCAGTCGAAGCGTAAATCTCGCCGTCAAACCAGAGCCGTGAGAACCGTCGACGCTCTTTGACTCCCTATTAACGAGCGCCGAGCGATCGTTATTATTGTAAAAGCCGAGCAGCTTATTCATATCCGCGCAATTATGCAATTACTGTTAACTGCTCCTGAACACATCGGCCGCGCGAGTCCTCTTCAAATATCACATTACCCGCTAATTACCGCATCGAAACATCGGAGCGAGCCATCGTCGGTCAAGATAAACGGCTCGGCCGTTATCAACGCGCAACCGGTCAACGGCAGTCGGACGAGAAACGTAGCAATTCCGTCGTGTGCCATCGATCGAGGCCGGTGTCGACGGGAAGAAACGAAAAGGAAAGGTTCGCGACGAGCCGCCGGATAATTCAATTTAGCGGCTCGTTATCGCGACTGAACCTCTGCCCGTTCGCCGTTGGATCGTCTATCTCTCGCGACGACGTTTCGACCGGTCCACCAGACTGACACGTGTCCCGGCGAAATGGAATAATCGCTTTGACGCGCGGCTACGCGACGCGTGACTCGATCGTCGAACATCGGTCAACGTGCGTAAAACACACCTGTGCCGTTGATAGGCGAGCCGAGGAGCTCCTATCATCGACCGGATTCCTCGGGGAATTGCTTCGAGCCGAAATTCCACCGTACGAACGGCTGATGCTTCGTTATGTAAGTGTATTACCGATAACGCGCTCAGCCTTTGGTAGCGAAACCCGGCAATTATCCCGATGGAAAGTAATTACCCTTAACCCTTTGCACTCGAGGTGTCGCCTGATTCGACGCGAACTTATAAAATTTTCGATTCAATGTTAAACCTAGTGTAATGTATCAACGCAAATCGAAGTAGTGTCATAGTAAAATAAATAGTAAACAGTAAAATAGTGATTAATTTATAATCAATTGTGTTACGAAATCGTTAATATTTAGCCACGAAGTGATGAATACTTCCAATGAATTGTCGAGTGCAAAGGGTTAACGTCGGAAGTAACACAGGATTCTACGGTTGCCAATTGCAGAACACGTGTCGATTCATCGTACCCTTCGCGCGATTTCCCGGCGACGTCTTAACTCAATAATCGCGATTTTAATTCGAAGAAATCGTCCGGCCGCAGCGCCGGAAATGGCCGGACTAACGCGCTCGTAGGAATGATTCGAAGTATGTGTAACACGGTTCTGTCCGACGTGAAATGTCAGTTGGAATATGAACTTCGGATCGAATAGCGTCAGTTCGTCGAGGCGACGTTGCGTTCTCTTACCGATCATGACAGCCAAGATGATGCTGACCGCGCTGAAGAGGCCCAGCTCTCGTTTCAGCGCGATCTTACCGGCGCCCGTTTCCTTCTCCATTCTTTCCGGTCCGTGGTCACGATAGAACCGAGGGAAACGGAAATGTTCACCGAACGGGGACGATTTCGCGACTCAAAGGCCCATCGTTCGGATCTTGCGGGCTCCTAGGCTGTCCCCGGCGGCTTGGAGCTGATCCCGCGCGACGGTGAACACGACGACGAATCGGCTGGCTTCCTCGTGCCAGATCGAAGACCGCGTGCGACGCTATCGGAAGATGTCCAAGCTGAGACTGAACTGTTAACGGGTCAGCTGGCCATTTTTACAGGCTCCCGCTCGATGGTTCCCCTGATAAGGGTACCACCTTGGCCTCCCCCGTGACAACGTCGCTGTTGCCAATTGTCCACCGCGATCGGCAATTCGAGCTTGACAATAAAGTTGTGGGGGCTGTCCCACGTGGAACTGATCGGAGGGTTTCTAAGGTGAACGCTTTCATGGTGCCGATGAGCCATTGATTAACCCAGTGATTCCTCTTTTGTGCTGTGCTGTATTTAGAAATTTCTAAAATTCTTATGCCCCCTGTGTAACATATATATAATTGCTAATATTATATTATAATATTTATTATAATATTTATTATAATATTATACTATAATATTCATTATTATATTATACTATAATATTTATTATTATATAATACTATTATTATATTATAATATTATAATATAATACAATAATAAATATTAAATACTTATTATTGTATTATATTATAATATTCATTATAATATTTTTGCCATTTTGTTCGCATGCGTGAATATTGCGAAATATATAAAGTGATATTTCAAATTTCAAATAAATATTATGAAAATGAATATTATAATATAACATAATATTATAATAAATATTATATTACAACATAATAATAAATATTAAATACTTATTATTGTATTATATTATAATATTCATTATAATATTTCTGCCATTTTGTTCGCGTGCGTGAATACTGCGAAATACATGAAGTGATATTTCAAATTTCAAATTGCCCCCCTTAAAAATCAGAAACACTGGACTAACCCCTTGCAAATCGTTCGAAACGTAATACGACGCGTTGAAAAAAGAATGATTACACGATGCTAGCTAATCGTGTTTTCCGTCGTGCGTTGAATTACTGGTTGAAACATTAATTACCGTAGCCACGGAACCGTCCACGGAGTCGACAAACATGGCGGGGGGATGAAGCGCGTCAGCTTCTGCCGATCGGTTCAGTATTTCGGAGAGTTAATCATCAATTTGATGGAAAATAGGTAAACCCGATAAGATAATGCGTCGGAGCGCAGTTGAGTTTTCGTGAGTCAATAGTAACCGGACGGTCAACAGCGTGTATCTCTTCCCGTCTTTGTTCCTTCTATCCTCCGTTGCCAATGATTTAACGGGGAAATCATTCTTCGCGACGGTATTATGCGTCACTTTGGTTTATCAAGCTCAGATTCGCATGGATGAACGATAGGGCAAGGTTTAAAGCCGAATACGACGATGCTGTGTACAGTTTCGCGTGGGTGAGTTGCTCGTGAGCAATGACGTATTTTTGAATTTAAATGATCAATATTCTCGGAGCTACAATTCTGTTCGTTTCAGACGTTGCACGTAAGACACGAGAAGCGAAAAAATAATAATTACCACGGAAATATAGTAATTCTAAACTCATTCGACTGCGATACCTTTTCTCTTTGAATGATGTCACGTGATTCGTTATTGCAGGTACCGTATAAAAATGTTAAAGCTGCATTCATTGCAGCTGAGAATATGATGTATCAAATGTATCTGCATGTAATTAAATGTGACATGTTTTTGAATTTAACATTGGAACTACCGAGCAATATAACAATATAATAATATACCAATATAACAATATAGCAATATGACAATATAACGATATAACGATATAACAATATACCAACATAACAATATAACAATATAATAATTATAAAATATAAAATATAATAATATAGCAATATAACAATATAATAATTCAGTTTGCGTAATTGCCAAATTAATTTCTTTCATAGCATCCCAAAGAAGCATCTGCTTTATGTTTGTAATAATCTATACATAAATAAATGTTTTTAATAATCGCGAAAAGAAGAAGTCGTAGTATTAAATAATTAACAACCTCGAAGCTTGTTGATTACCGCTACAGTTTAGTTCGTTTCAATCCAGCTGTTTGAATGCGTCGCGCTATCGCTTGAGCTGGAAATTATAACATATTTATTGGATATCGTGACGTACGCGTATACAAGTTAATGAAAAAAAAAGTGTTCGTAACTTTTTGAACTTTGTTTTTTCATTCTTCGTACCGATCCGAGTGTGATACTAAGCTACAAATTATTTGTACAAGATTATGAGAGTGCAATGTTGTATCAAAGTACAGTCTGATGAAAATAATTGATAACACAGTGTTACAATAATATTAGCCGTTTATTTTGAAAGTGGGTTAAGCACATTTTTTTTCTCAAATCAAGTTAATAATTATAATAGCTACAATTCTGAATAATCTTTCAATTTTTTAATTGTTTTTTAATCTTTTTTAAGTGGACTTAAACCATTTTCAAAATAAACGGGTCAATATATAATATCCAGTAAGATACATCTGAAATTATATATAACAATATAACACGCTATCCACTTGCAAAAAGATGTATGACATGTATGAACTAATTAAATTTATTATAAGCACATATTTTTAGTGCATATGTCTGTAATGAAATCTTGCATTTAATTGATGATACATTTTCTATTATATCAATTGATACATAAAAATAACTGGCCACAATGTGTTCTTAATTCAATTTTAGGAATATTCTAATTAATTCTACTCGCGTCACTGATTTCATTGGAATATGAAATAAATTAATTAATACAACGATGTCATCGGAATTAATACAACTGTTCCGAAGTGAAATGCCACCGGTATATGAATACTTTCTTCTCTTACTGTGATTTTATATAATCTAGCTTAGACGCTTATCTGTCGCGATAGTAAGTATCGATTAAGAATGTTGAAATTAAATTAGGATTAGGATCGCAAATAAAAATTATAGAATATCTGTTTTATCTTTAGATAATTATTCGGTAAGACTGTACCGAACAGCGCTCAGTCCACGTGTCTCTGTATTCTTGTAATTTATTAAAACATCTTTTCACCGTTAACGAGAGCGTCAAGGAAAAACGGATCACTATTATAAAAAACGGACGAATGTATTTTTGTCGATTTTATTTGATATGATCGTTTCGCATGTCGCTCGCTTTATTTTGACAAATAATTTAGGTTAAGGTGTTACACTGGACACGCATTTTCACCTGTCAAGCAACGCTAACAGTTGATTAGCGATGGAGGAGGAAGAAGATAAGAAATGTCAGGACGAGGAGCCCAGTGAATTTTATTTTGAATCGGACCATCTAGCATTGAAGGGGAACAAGGATTACACTACTCTTTTGAAAACGATTGTTATACTGGAAGCTCAACGTGTCCAGGCTATAGAAGATCTGGATAAATTGCTGTCCATTCGTTCTAAAGCACTGAAAGATCCGATATCGTTCGTCGCACAGATACAAAATGGTGAGCTCCCAGAATTACCGGGACCGCAAAAAATTGCGGAAATCCCTTATATTGACTGGTCGCAATATAACATAGCTGTACCTGATATGCGTATGAGGCCACAGACTAGACATGGACATGTTATACCTCATATGCAGACGAAAACGGAACAAGAGAATGGGAAGGTACATTGTCGTTTGATGTATACGCACTGGTTAAAATATTCTGAGTTTATAATGTTTGTTTTGTATGTGGGAATATTCAGATTCTAGTACGAGGTCGTGCTTTCGATGAAAGTAAACCGGAAACATTCAATCAATTATGGACAGTGGAGGAACAGAAGAGATTAGAAGAATTATTGATTGAATATCCACCGGAAGAAGTGGAAATGAGACGCTGGACGAAAATAGCTAATGCTTTAGGTATAGAATTAATAATGATATCTTTGTTTCACTGTAGTGATTTACATCTTATTTGTTTAATAGGTAATAGAACACCGAAACAAGTTTCTAGTAGAGTTCAGAAATATTTTATTAAACTCTTGAGAGCTGGGTTGCCTATTCCTGGCCGAGGTCCTAAAATGAAGTTGGATGCAAAGAAAGGAATGGGTCATAGGCATCAACGTAATAATTATTCTTTATTCAGGAGATCTACATTTTTTCCACATCAAGATATGTCCTTTACAATTCCGGATGAGAATAAAGAACAACCAATTACAGAAGAATCTGTATGTACTAATTTTGTTGTATACTGTATGCATAGAAATGTAAGTACATCATAGTAATATTGGAGCTATTAATGATTACAGGAAGATGATGCCGGAAATAGTATTATTGAAGATAATCCAGAACTAAGGCACATAGAATTGTTAAGACAAGTGAAAGCTGAGAAGGAAGAAAGTTCTTCTGCAACATATAAACATGTTGGGTACAAGGTATATAAATATTACGTTTATTACAATAATTAAAAAGGATTTATTTTTATGGGTAATCATTTTGTTTACAGTGTGCACTGTGTGAAGAAGAACCCTTAACAGGCATAAGGTGGCATTGTGCAGAATGTCCAGATGGAATAGATTTATGCGGTGATTGTGCAGTAGCACAATTAGAAGCTGAAAAACCATTACATGACCCATTGCATAGATTGATTTCTATAAAACCACCACTGTATAGTAGAAGTTATGATCTAGATTATTTTCCACAAAGTTTTAGTAACTCCTCTTATAATTACTTAGACCCAAATTTTTTACCCGAATAACTATTATTTTACGAGGTTTCTAACTTTTGTACTATCTTAATTAAAAATTGTGCGATTTATAATACCATGATAAATTGATAATACTTTATTAGTGCGGATATTACGCATGTATAGTATTTACTTCTTTCACATCTATTTTATCCGTTCCATTTGACTCTGTGATCCTAGTGTTTTCAAATTTTAATCCAATCTTTTGTTTATACTGGTCGAAAGTACCATTTTTTATGTTTTCTCGAATAGCTTTGAAGAATTCAAGGTATTGATGAATATTGTGTCTAAAAACAGAAGTATATTTAGGTATGTATAAATATACTATAAATAAAAAAATTAAAATATAATGCATATTTAGCAGGACTCACATCATTAACAATATCTCAAAAAGCATTTCTCTCGTGTTTTGTAAATGATGTATATATGCTCTAGTGTGATTTTTGCATGTAAGACATTCACAATGAGAGCATATTGGAGAAAAATCTTCTATATACCTGCGAAAAAATAATAATTACTACAAAAATATAATAATTATAAACTCATTCAACTACAATACCTTTTCTCTTTGAATAATATCACATATGATTTGTTATTACAGGTACTGTGATCACATAAAAATGTTAAAGCTTCTGCATTCATTGCAGCTACATAAGGATACGATGTATCAAATATATCTACACCTAATTCAATAAGGTTTAATACTGTTAGCGGATTCCAGCATCCCATTGATACTTTCAATTTTTCAGCTGGCAAAAGACTCTGGAATTATATTTGATAAGTAATCATTGAACTATAACAAAGATCTTCTGACTTACAATAGTCTGTTTTATTATTCCTTCAACTTGCTGTGGTGAAATGTTTTGCACATCTGGTCCATTATTATGTAATCCATCTATTACATATCCTACTACAGGTTTATCTTTTAAATAATTTATTGATTCTAGTCTAGCATCCATATTATAGCCACCTTCTATAGCAGCTAATAATCCTGTTGACTTTAAATTATCAGATGTACTATGCCTGGCTAAACATTGCTCAAACAATATGTTACTACGATTCACAGCTTTCATAACTCTTTTTTTACTGGTGTTGATATTAGTATCACCATCACATAAAGCAACATAGCAGTCTGGCTTAAATGTTTCAACAATGTCCATATAATCTTTGGATGACATTGTGTGTCTGCCAGTTTTGGTCCACACAGCAATGGTATCAAGCTTTTGAAATCCTGAACGTGTCAAATAGGCTGGATCAGTAACCAATAGAAAATTTATATGTTCCTAAAGAGAAATTATTTTTAAGGTTGTATTAAATTAATGAATAAAAGTAACGCATAAAATTAACAAAAAACAATAACGCACCTGCATGCTGACAAAATTTGCGAAATTAACACCAATGTCTTTCATTGCTGTATACATTAACATAGTAGAAGGCAATGAAACAGATAGAAATTGTGGTTCTTTTGTGACCCTTTCGAAAGCATCTTTCGTTAAATGCGGCACAAGTCCCCCCTAAAAAAATGAAACACAAAGAAAGTGTGTTTTTCTTTTTAACTTTTAGATTTAATGTTATCCAGTGTTACCTTTGTATAAATAAGACTCAAAGGAGTTTCGAAGCAAATCGTTGGTATTCTTTCGAATTCAGTTAATGTGCCTGTACGAGCAGCACAAGATTTAACAGCACTAGTGATAAATTTCATACTGATTGTTACTCTTTATATATTATGTACATAATAAATTAATATCAGAAGCGTTTTCTGTTAAAACTACAATAAATATATGATAATTATTCGTCACTATAACCTCACTAACAGTCACATGGCTGTATAAACGTTTTCACAGATGAAACCACTGACAGGAATAATGGTACCACTCGTCGGTAATAACATCATTATATAATTCTAATCTAATAACGTTTCCTACATTATCTATAAAAGACATATCCGTTAACTGATATGAAATGAATGTGTACTGTCACAGAATAATTTATATGTATAGACTCTGCATAGAATATACTTTTTTGTTTACTATTCTGAAATAATGACACCGTAAAAAATGTCCCGATGATTAGTGGACTTTATGTACCTGAATCAAACGATCAAGACAATCAGGTACTGGTTGGCTAGAAGTTTGAGCGGTCTTGCACTATGTGGCGCCACGTAGGAATTTCTCGTGGGGGTTCGAGGGGTTTCTCATGGGGGTTTAAGGGGTTTTCCGAACTGTATATAACACTGTACATATGTATGTGCTTGGAAAGCCAATTTTGACAGTGTTGCCGGCACCAAAAAGTACGTTGTTGTCGTGTCTGAGGATTTATTAAATTTGTGGTTACAAAATATAAATTATATAAAAAATAAGTTAAGATAGTAATTAAAAATAGTAACTTAAGAAGCACCAGTTGTTATGGTTTAAGTCAAGATTGTCATAAATAATGATAGTAATAATAAAAGATAAATTTGTTTAAAAATATAACTGACACTATTATTACATGCAAACGGAACTTAACGCATTCATTTCTCCCACCATATTCGACGCCCCGCCCAAATACAAGTTAGTGTAACAGATTCCAATGCGTCCAGTGATGAGTGTAATTTGACTGATTGCGTCCTAGTGTTAATACAGCTAGGGTTTCGTTGGATCTGAAATTTGTTAGTACCAGTTGTATTGATACTCAAAACAAACAGTGAGGAGAAAGTGGGAACTACTGTACGGTAAGTAGCACATTAATATGTTGTCTTCATTAACCCATTTGATGTTGTCCAAATTCCTATTGCTTATTTCTTAAACTTTTCATCTTGTAAGATTTAAAATTAAAGGATTGTATCGAATGTAATTGTATGCGAATCGTTAACGAGTATATTGTATAATAAATCTTTATATCTGTTAATTGAGCAATTAATTGAAACATTAAGTACAATTTCGTAGTGTTGACCTGACGCCACGCCTTCGCTTCCCTGAGTACAGATGACTCAGGATTTCAGTTTTGTTTTAGTAAATTATTTCATAAATTAGAAATCACACTATTAAATATAGAATTGCCACACTTTGAATGCATAGTTTTTGAAGTTCAAATGACAGTTTCTTTATTTATATAAACCCAAATCTCTTCAGTCAATAAACAAATCTGCATGCTCTTTAAAAAGTGTATGTACATAAGGCAAAATCATCTTTATCTTTTTCAGAAGTATCTGAGTCTAAAAATTTATAAAAAATGTCCATTCTAGACGAGCGAGAGGATTACCTGAAGAATCCCTTCTTCGAGAAGCATGAGTATGGTGATTTCATACCATTTTATGTCGCTATCTCAATCTGTTCTGTAATATTTGTGTTCCTGTGTATTTTGAATATTGGATTTTGCTTCTGTTCTCGACACAGAGACTATTGGCAGAGCCCGTTCACTGGTAAGTTTTAAATAATCTGTTCTTAAACATTCAGCTTCTTTTAACTACATAACATTGAATTTCTTTAAATAGGAAATAGATGGATTCAACCGCTGTGGACAGTACTACCACATAAGTCTCCTCCTTTGGATTTAAGCGAATTAGAACCTGGACGTATTTTATATCCAGAGAAACAGGAAGTTTTACAATACCATAATCCTGAATCTTATAGTTCTACGCCACAATCACAAGAATATATGGAGATGCAAAAACGTGAGAGTGAAATTTAACAGAGACTAGTGAGAGAGAATTAGACATTAAATCTCGCATTATGCACATTCACTTTCATACAAATATTAATGAAGTTATAATATATTAGTCACAGCCATCACACTTTATCAGTGTTAAACCAAGTAACACATTATATAGCCAAAGTTAAACGATAGGTGTACAAAGTACACAGGGTAAAGCTATAAAATTTTGAGAGTAGCTTAAGTTAGAAAACTAAAGGAAAATGGGACTACACATATTTTGGCCGGCAACCACGTGTTTGACTCTTATTGTAGTTTGCGTCATAATAGTCATACTGAAGTATGGTTCTCGTCTGTGTAAATTGCGGCACTCCACGTTGCCGTCAGACCAAGAATGGGAAGGAAAAGCGTATTCTAGAAAACTTTCTGTTTCTATGGCCTAATATTACCAAGTAGATATCAGTAGTTGTTTTCAAGCAGCAGCTTTCAATATGTAGAAAAACAATCAAAACTTGAATCTCAAAAGATATTTATATACTGCATGACAATTCAAATTGCAATTTGAATTTTATACTTGCATCTAGTTTAAAGTAGCATAGCTGCTGAAGGAAATAATGCATTATATATATATACCTTTGTGTACAACACTTTTTATACATACAAAATAAGTAGTGCTAACAATTCCGTCCATTTTTATATACAAATGAAATTTTTCTAAACAATTTATGTAACAAATAATTGGTAACAATTGTACCTTTGATAATCATGTATGAAGATTTGCCTAATCTTTTTCTGTTGTGTGTCTAAACAATTTTTATAATAATTTCTTCACGTATTTAGTGAACAGAAAAATGAATGAGACTGTAACCTCACAACAGTTTATATGAAAAAAATGAATCCGTCCAATTTTTACATGTATGATATTGATGTAACAATTTTGCTAAACTTTTGTAATTTTTATAAATATTTTTCTAAGAAATAAATATGCTTGTCTTTACATAATCCCATGGATTTTATAATGTGTTCCCCTGTCAAGGATAGGTTAATCAGGTTAATCTAGTTAATAAAGTTAGACTGTCATCGTCCCTGTCATCGTGTCTAGATGAATTCGTAGAGGTCGATTATTGTTTTGTATATAATATTTAGTTTTTATTGACAACATTGGATTTTTATTACATGTGTAACGGTTACACAATTATTTAATAAGTAAGTAGATACATTATACAATTTCTGCGCTCAGTAATAACGTCAGCCTGTAAATAAATCGCTGACGATTTCCCATGTACTACGAGATATTTGATTTAGGAAATGTTTATTTGATTCGATTTGCCTAGCCAACTAAAATCTCAGCGTACTTTCTATCAAGACATCTTTCCACTTTGATTAACCAATTACCGGTCGCGTCTTTTGATCTGGTTCTGCCAAGGAAACGATCCCGAAGGAATAGAATTCTTCCCCGCGATTACTCGATTCCGCTAAACGAATTTCAACTATCAACACGATCAATAATCGATAAAACTTGTACGGCACAATCGAACGACCAACCATTATAAACGCTTTTTTGATTACAAACTGCATGTACCTACGGAGCAAAGCGATCATTTCAATTTTCAAAAAAAAAAAAAAACCGATTCGCTTTTCCCGCGTTAAAAAGATTCAACGCGCAATCGCGTCGCGTTTCCTCTTTTTTTTTCTTTTTGTATCGTTCTGCTATGTTACAATGCAGTTTAAAACATTTCGGAGAACCTCCATCGAGTTCCACATAGAGAGGTGAAGCACAGGTTTATTAATTACGCTTAGTAGACGTTTAATGATAGTAATTAGAAGAGACCATAGAACGTAGACAATGCTAACCTTACCCTATTATCGATAGATTCGTTTTTTTTTCTTTTCATTCTTCCACTTTTAATGCGTAATGATGATATGGTGTTACATATGTAATCTAGCCTACAATCAACGACACCGACCAAAAATCAATCGCATGGAAGGATTCAATTACTATAGCCACTCAACATATCTTTGCTGTTTTGAATGTTTAACGAAGATGGGTTGCGTGCACGCCTTAAGAATACAAGTCCACAGAGAGAGAGAGAGAAAATGCGCGTGTAACCTAGAAACTAAATATTCGGTTACACCCCGTACAACCGCGATCTTTGAATCTTCGAATTCTTTTTATCACTTATTTCCTTTGAAACGTTCCGTTCAAAATGGCGAAAATATGTTGGGCAAACACGTTAATTGGAACACCCTGTATTCGAATGGATTGTGGAAGGCCGATGTCCAAATCTGTGCCAGCTGACCCTTATTTCATCAAAATTTTGTTCTGTATACATCTAGACTTAAAAACAAATACAATCTTGTATCCGGGGAGAGAGAGGGGGGTGGGGGAGGGAAGGTTTGATTTCTATAGTTTCAATGGAACGCCTCGTGGGGGCATGACCTACCCTTTTTTTGGAGGTTAGGTTAACGGCTCCACGAGAACGCCTGAGACTTTGCGTTATGTTAATTTGATTTTTATGCTCATTCGGCTTTCGTTATTAGTTTACGTTTTCCATTCAGAGATAATACGAGACACATATAACAACTGTATACATTGACGTTTCGTTTTTCTTCTTCCCTTTTCTTATGCGAAGGGTTAACACGTCTTGTCGAGAATGACCGTTAATACATTATCGGAGAAATTGTAATAATTATCGAATCGTGCTTATCACGTAATGCAGCGGTTCCCAAACTTAGGGATAACAGTTTCTTTTTAATTAGAAAAAACCTTGCGCCACCCAACGACCAGAATCAACGAGTGTACTCCAATTTTGATATTCAAAGGATTCTTTGATTTATCCTATCGTTACGTTACCTCACTGTAGAAAAGTTGCTTCTCGTTATTCTACAGCCGATTTTAAACTTTACAAGTGTCGTTGAAGCAGCGATCGAACGTTACATACTAATCCGAAATGTTTGGAAACCGTTGGATGCATAGAAGACATAGTTAACATCGAACACTGTATATTACTTATAAGAAAGGGCACACAGTGGACTGTAAAATTCAGTGTACACCGATGTGAAATGCTTATTGTACAAGAGACAAGAAGAAATACTGGAATGATCGAGTGAAATTTACATTTAATTTAATGACAATCAAGATAAATGCTTCGATTGAACGTTAACTGGAATTGCTGACAAAATTATATTAATACAAGAAGAATCAAAATATATTTCTCTCATTTGGTTCGCATTAAAGAACACACGGCGAAGAAACTATTTCTGTACATCAGTTGCATTGCAAAATAATAATTAAATGCTGACAAGAGCGTCAATACAGGAAAAATCAAAATATATTTCTCTCATTCGGTTCGCACAAAGGAACGCATGGCAAAGAAACTATGTCTCAATGAAACGAACATTAATTCACATGGACTTAATCACTAAATTTCTTCTTGTTACGAGTGTACCCTCCATTTTACAATGAACTGTATCTCTGTTCACAAACATTGTACCTGGTTTTAAGTGTAAACACAGCTAGTCAAGACATGGGAAAACCGAACGGAAAGTCAGCTTGAAAGAAAATCGTACGACAGGAGTGCGCCTAAAGCTAACGGAGGAATTCGATGAACTGAACGCGCCCGCCATCGACGCCACTTTGCTCTTTTTCACTTTTTCCCTTTTTCCAGCCGGAGGAAGACAAAGTTAACGGACACTTTTTAAAAAAAAAAAAACAACAAAGACCGTCTGCTCCCTTTCTCGCTGTCTTCGTTCCCTTTTTGCCCGTCGACGTCTCGAGAGAAAGATAAACACTACTTGTATATCCTAATCGGGGGATCACTACACGCTACGATCGATAAATCGTACAACGCTGGAAATACGAATGGGCTCTCAACGATGTACAGGTGGAGGAGGAAAATATTCATACACCGATGTTCGCGGCCAACGATTTGTTAATACTGATTTCAGTGTGACGCCATATTAAAAATTATTTACACCAAATCCTTCTCGTTTCCCCACGGATCCCATCTTTCCGTTCTGACATAACGAATTTTTACCATAGTGTTAGGCTGAAAATAATATTGCCAAACTCGAGCCAGCGAACAACAATGTATGAATGATTCTCTCAGCTGTATATTATTCTAGCGAGAAGATTTTTCGTACAGAATCTCAACGGCAGTCGTTTCGTGTTCGTTCTTGAAACTAGCGGGTTCTTTTCCACGTCGCGTATCATCGAGGCAGCAGCTAGATTAAAATCATTCGAAACCATCTGTCACCGGGGTCAATGTTTGTCACGCGTATGTACACTTGAAGCACAGACAAGGTACGACAATTACAATTCTCGTGAGTTTGTTAGGTGTCCCTAAAGACTGCAAAATTTTCAAACATCACACGATCGATAGAAACAATATCTACTCATTTACAGACGAACCTCGTTACGAACCTTTTACAATTTCACCCTAAACGTCTGTTCAGTTATAGGGTGAGCAAATGATAATCATTTTACAAAAATACACTTGATGCCTACCCTGTACCTCGTCTGTGCCTAAAGACACTTGTTCGAATTGAATTAGTTTCTCGAGTACGTTCAATGCACGGTATAACTACCAAAGGGTAGACCGGAAGGGTAATCGGTAATTAATAAGTGCGCCACTGCGTCGAGGATACTGTTTCGTTACTATTCACATTGAAATCGGTGCGCAGTAATTTCAACGCCGATAGAACGGTTAAGGGGCGCGTTATCGGGCACAGTTATTCGCATGAGCGCGACGGTAATTAATAATTTTTAGCCACGCGTAATGGCGGTAATTCTGTGAAGCACCTCGGCGTGCGCGCGCGCGCTCGATCGATAACTGTTACCGACGAACGGCCGTGTACCGACAACGATAACCGGGAATCCCCGAAATTCTCGCCCGGGAAACGGGTCCGCGCACGTATCCCGTCCGTTTCCCTCCAGACAGCGTTCGAAATTCCTTTTTCCCTTCGAATCGGTGATCACCAGCTGGTCTCAAACTCTGAAATTACGTAGAACGTTGCTCTCTCTCGCTGTCGTTTTTTCTTTTTCTTGTTCGTTCGTTCGTTACGCTCGCGCTAGACAAGTAGTTTCTTTTTTTTTTCTTTTATTTCCCTTAGATTCGTTTTGTTTATTCAAAAAAGTAGAGTTTCACGTCGAAGAGACAAGAGATTGTGTTTTCGTTGCCTGTCGCCGAAACAGAAACGTCCGGACACCACCTCGAGTGATCGATCGACGACTCTCCCAGCTTACTGCTTTCCCGACTTTTTGTTCGATCGTTCACCTGAAACAGATTACGTCCGCCCTGTGATTAAGTTCAAACTCATCAGAAAGCCGAACATAGCTGCGCTCCATATAACAGACGAAATTTTTAACGCTGGACTTACGGGGCGAGCCGGTCTCGCTCGTGTTGGATTTTGGGAAATGTTTCGTAAATGTTTCGGTCGATTCTGATTGATTCGATTATTATGGTTCTTAACCCTTTGAACAGAGGTGACTCTCAGTCACCATTTAATTTCATTTAACAAAATTCCAAAGTGTTATATATGATATTAACCCTTAGCACTCCAGGTTGTTTTGTAAGCTATCAGCAATTATAATATTTTTTCGATCTTTTATTTTCCTTCTTAGCACAAAATTCGGACGTGTGGAGAATCAAATAATTTTAGGGTAGTTTCTTTAAGATTCATTAAAGTATTTATTATAACTAGTGCAATATTGGAGCCTACAGAGTGCAAAGTTTCGTATAATGCAGCTGCATGTGAAGTATTTCTATAAAATGTCTTTGTTTCTTAATTGACGTACGTTTCCTCATTAGTTCGTTTCAAATGGCGTCTACGTTTCATCGGCTGTCGAATGTTTCTAGTGAGGCTTCCGAGTGCAAAGGGTTAATAATGTATGTTTGAACATTTTATTTCGTAGATATAAACGGAACAATAGAATGAACTGTACGATAAACGTCCGTAAGTCTAGCGTTAATTTCACAGCTTTCCCTGAAGTAACAAGTACCGTCGTGTATCTGTTACGAATGGCAGAAAAATGAAGAGATTATGATCCTCGTTTGCAAGAGCCTCCGCGAGACTACGACGCGATAGAGGGTTCCGAATGAATTAGAATCTATTCGTGTCGAACGCAGATTTCCACGGGATTACGACGCGATCATTAAGAGGGGTAGAGAAACACGTCCACCTTGGACTCCAGTTTCTACTGTCTATTCAGACGTTTACGCGACGCATTTACCGCTTCTTTTGTCCGTGACCCCAAGGAGACGCTTCAATAACCTATCTTTAAATCTGTCAATGCCATCGTCAAGCGTACTCGACGAGGCCTCGGTGCTGCGACACTAATGTCAATCTCGAGTAGAACTACACGGAGCGAACTAAACAAATAAAGATCGCTTCGTAATTAACGGTCCTTGCTTTTCGCCGCTAATTATTTTGCTCGTTAATAACACGGTATCGACGTTACCGTCGCGTATTCAAGCGAAGAGGTTTCGGATTGAAATTCGAGCCGCCATTTTGTCGGTCAAGAAAATGGCGGCTAAGAGCTAACCTTCAGCGAACTCGCGATTCTAATGTGTTTCTTCGCGCAGATTTATCGTTTAACGGTTGTACGCGATAAAATGTAATTGTTAGACGAATTATACAGCGGATAAAGGAAACAAGAAGCGGAATTTACCTTTAGTACTCTTCTTGGTGTTGGTCTCCGGTTTACAGCCCTTGGTCAGCCGGCGCATCTTGTCGCAGGACGCATCGCTGTTCGCCTTCAAATTGTCCACTCTCGTCATCAGCTGATTCACGCATCCGCTCCACGTGCCCTTTTCGTACCGGCAAGCTGTACCCGCCCCCCGCCACGTAAGGAGGATAATCATACCGCCATAAACTCCATTTAAGTTCACCCACGGCGGAACGTTAACGCGGCAACGGTGCATCTCGTGTTACGAAACAACGGCAATCCCGATGAATCTTTTCAATGATCAATTTCAAACTCGTAATTCCATTGAAATCACGGGTAGAAATTACCGTATATAACCCAACGGGATTCCCCTACGGACGGTATCAACCGTCTCTACGAAATTTCCCCTGTTATCAATGTATCATCTTCGAATGAAGCTTCCATTCGAAGTAGAACGGACAATCTCGTTGCATCTCTTCCAAATTGTCGATAGAAAAATATTACGCAAAATAGCAAAATTAAATAACACGCCAAGGGGTTAACCCTTTGCACTCGGATGTTTCTTGCTAGAAATATTTAACATTTCTTTACGAAGACGATGTTCTTTGAGACTAATTCGAAGAGAAATCACCAGATTGAGGAACAAAGCTGTTTTATTCCAATGTTTCACGTATCGAGGCATTATATTGAATAAATAAATGAAATTTTGGACGTATCTTTTAACCCTTTGCACTTCAGAAGCTTTTCACCGGAAATACTCAATATTTTCTAACGAGATACAGACGACATTTTCTCAGATTCAGTTAAGAAATCTCACGTGCATCGAGGAAGACAACTATTTTCTTTCAATATTTCGTACATCGATGCATCACACAAAGTTTAACGTTAAATATCACATTTTATAGTTCTACTGTGTCGAATCAAGTGGTGACTGAGAGTCACCTCTCGAGTGCAAGGGGTTAAGCTTCCGAATTCAGCGGCCATAGAAATCGTCCACCCCGAGCAAAGGGAAAAACACACGTTCTCCACGGAATTCACGAAGATTTTCTAGCATGTTGACCCGCGAGGATCCAAACGAGGCGTTCAACTCGATCGGTAAGGGCACGCCGGCCAACCGGCGTCCATTAAATTAAAAAGTTCCCCCGACCGTTGCGTTCGCGCGCGGTCCCGGCCGCCGCGTCTGCATTTGATGGCGGCGCTCCAACGAGTTTTTAACCGCGACCATTGTTTTCTTTTTTCCCCCGTTCTGTTCGCGGCGTGCACCGCTCCCTCCCCGCCGCCGAGTAATTTAACGGGGGAGCAATTCTATCGTTGCGCTCGCCTCTTCCTCGAGAGAGAGAGAGAGAGAGTCACCGAGGATCCTGTCGCGGCCGGTGAATTTATCAGGCTGATTAACCGAAACCCGGAGCACCGAAATCACCGATAACTAGGACACGACGTGTCGTTCTTTCGACTCGTTTAATTAATTAAGACGTTCCCGACGGGGGCGCCTCGCTAATTAGCCGAGTCCATTAAACCCGGTCCCATTTAATGAACGCGGACGTCCGATCGTGCCACCCTGAGCCGCCAACCCCGCGGCATCAATCTAAACTGTATTAATTAGCCGAAAACACGCCGGCTGGAAACGTTCGGTGATGTTTCGAAACGAAGCCTCTCGGTGATTCCTATTGGCACTCTGTTCATCGATTCCCGGTAGAACCGCGATTACCGAGCATTAATGAGCTCGGAAATGTTACGAAGATTTCTCGCCGTACCGAAAATATTCCTTCGTCATCGATTTCAGGTAAAGAGGATGTGAATTTCGTCGTTTCACGAGACAGTTTAGAGTAAGTTACAGTTCGAAGCTACCGTTGGTTAGCTCTGAACGAGCTTTGTTAATTATGGATGCTCGTCAACGAGAAACAAGCTAGTATCGTTCATAGCGATGGAATTCGAAGGTTTTGGAACTGATTAGAAATCGTAGTTGTTTCGACGGAACGACGTTTGCGAGCATCGAGTTTCTACCGTTGACTATCAATATTCTCGCGTGGGTGAACGAGAGGAAAATAGGAGAATACAGTGTGCGCGATTAATAGAGACGAATCAAAGTCATACCTTTCTTGCATTTCTTCTGGATCGTCTTGGTCTGCTCGCAGGACTTGTCGCCCTTCTTAAGGTTCAGCGTACGGGACCGTGTGTTGGTTTTCGAGTCGCATTCCGACCATTGACCCTTCACGTATCTGCACGATACAGAGCTGCCGGATGCTACGTCAACAGATGCAAAACGTCAATGGAGATAATTGGAGGCACGGCACAAGCGGCCGGAGGAATTCCCGAACAGCCTACAAGTTCCTTAATTACGATCGGTTCACGTTTTGCTTAATCGTTAGCCGCCGTGGATCGCTAGGTACATGTACAGGGTGACTTGGAAGTATCGGACTGAAGAAAAATTGCTGTAGACGCTGACGTCCATCAGTGACAAGACAATGGTTGCCGTTCAAACATATTAAACAGTTAACTGTGTTTGACGTCATCGTAGAACTTGACGTGATACTAATTCTTTCAGCGATGAATTCTTTAGTTCTTCACAGAAACATGTAATTCTCCTTTGTCTCGCTTTGATCTTTCCATTCTTTTATTTTATTGCGCGCAGAACCAGAGGTTCTTCCGACTAGATTCCACAGTTAACTGGTTAATCCTTCGCGGATGTCGGCATTTCGAGATGGAATGTTTAAATTTGGATGCGTCGTGGACGAATGATCTGATTAGTCGAACAGCGAGAGAGCACGTAGTTTTTTTTTTCTATTAATTAAGCAATTGATGTATAATTCAGCTTCATATGTTGAAGGTGTTGTCTCGAGTCGTCCGCGAAGGGTTAAACGAAATTGTTTCATTTGCTACGCTTTGAGTAAATATCCTCTAAAATATGACAATTTTGTGGAATATATTGTTATATCAACAGCGACAAAGATGTACGACAATACTGAAAAATAGGATCTTATAAGATTTCGACAGAACAATTTCATTTTCTTCGCGTCAAGCAGCGTTCTCTTGCTCATTGTCTTCTCGTAATATCTCCCGTACGTGGAATACATCTCAAAATGTTTAAAAGCACCGTTGCAAGAACCGTTGAGATTTATAATTGCGAAAGGTTGCACAGCTGATGGCTGAATCACGGAATTTCATCGTTATAATTACAGAGCACACCTCGTAAGCTTCGGGCAGCAGCGGCCGTAAAGCGTGCTTTCATTAAACGGTGTCGATACACATCGCGCCGGATCGTACGTACAATGGACGCGAAACAAACAGGCACGATGCGTAAACGAGACGTCTCTCGTCTGCGCGCGCGGCTTTTTATCGCGGCGGCGAATTCCCGTTTGATTTAATTATCAGCGCTTTGTCGAGGATCGGAGGCTCGCGCGCCGCCGATCTAGTCAATTTTTAATAAACCCTCGGTCAATTGCGAAGCTCCGAATATTTCATACGGCCGTCCCGATGCTCGAAACTTCTGATAACAATTCCTTCCTTCTCCCGACTTGTTGCTTCGACGAATTACCGCGCGATCGAAATACTACCGATTCGGAAGAACAACGATCGAGAATCTAGGAATACGCGAAGCGACCGCAATTCGAAAAAAGCGTAACAGGTGTCCCTCCGACGGGGAATTCTTCGGATATGTTCACCGAATGTTCATTTCGAAAATATACACCATCGTTTCGTTTAACAGAGTCCATAGAATCATTCTAGGCAAAGATCATTCAAACACCTCTCGCAGTTCGATCGCGAACGATTTTTAAACGCGGAAATTCTCTTAGATCCTCGGGAGAATATTCCACGGCGAATACAAGTTAAATCTCGCAAATACGGCGAGTTCTCCGTTAATCGTGTTCATTTCTCACGATCTACATACTCCGGAATCTCGGTTATTCGGAAATCCGATCATCCGAACCCTTAGATTACAGCCCGGCATAATGCAATCGAATTTCGCGAACGCGCTCCGAGGAACTTCTCGAGTCCCCATCCATCCGAACCGTTACTCGGCCAATTAAATCGGATAATCGAGGTTCAACAGTGCCATCAACAACTTCGAACAATGTCTTCCACAATCTCGACGCGCCGAACCCACTTATCCGCGAATTATCCCCAATAATCCAGTTTCCGCAGTCGAACGTTAGAATTTCTGCTCGGCCGTTCGCCCGCCGCCAAGCGACGGTTTGCGCCGTTAGCCGATTCGACATACGCGCGCCATCTTGTCGGGAACTGTAACCGGAGCGCGTACGAACGAAAAAGCTACACAAAGTTACACCATATCCATCGTTACCATCAAGATTTCAACATCCTTCGCAACGTTCACCGAAACATCGAAGACAACTCGCGAACGTTCTGTAGTTTATCACAAAAAACGGGAAGATACATTTTATATATTATCATAATTTTTATTCGTTTACCCCGTTTCGTTTCTCGTTTCCCACATATCCCGAGCCATTTTCATTCCGCGATAAAAAACAATTTCACCGATAAGGACCAATCGTCCAGTTCCCCGTATGATGCAAATGGGTTAACCGGCGTCGAGCCTCCAATTTTTCTCCGATCGAGCCATCATCCGGCAGTAAAAACCGGCCGTTCGGCGAAAGGGAGGAATTCCGGGTGATCGCCGCCATTCCGCGCGAGCCGCGCCGATAAAGTTCCCCATTATCGGTGCCTGCCGCCGCGATACAGCCCGTTTCCTTCTTCCATCGATAACGCGACATTTACGGCGGCCATCGGGAGGAAGCGAGACAGCCGGGGAGGCCGCGAGAACGACGGGGGATTGCAGCGTCGTTTCGCGTGCCACCCCCGCCGACCGTCGCGGATGAAAAGACCCTTTTGTCTATGCGACGCGGCTCTTTCTCGTCTTTCGGACTCGCTTCCTCTCTCCCGCCCTCTCTCTCTTTCTCCCCGGGGCCGCGGACACACAATTGGAATATCATCAGCGGCGCTTCATTGTCGGCTAAGATTATTTGCCGCTCTTAGAAATTTATTTGGGCCAGGATCGCGCGCTTCCGGTGCGGTCCTGCGGCCCGGAGATAGAGCCTTTCTTCTCCGGGCAGACCGTTTTCAACGGAGCACGCCGAAAAAGGCCGTTCCCAGCGTCGTCTCTGTTCTTTCCATTAGCGCTCATTCTGTACTGTTATCAGCGGATTCTAGATTTTTCGCTCGGTCGAGAGTTTTCTCCTTTGATCGGGACAGTTCGGAGGTTCTACGGTTGCTGATGGACTGTCGAGCAGCGATTATTTTGGAAACACTTAGGCAATCGTCTAGAAAGAATTGTACCCCTTCTGTTATCTTCAATTGAACTCACTGATTTGGGTAGAAACTATGCTTTGTAAAAGCGAGAACTGTATTTGATAAGTAATCCCGCTTCGAGACTTAGAAACAATAAAAGATGAACACAGTGAAAGGTAATACGTTGTTTATTAAAAAACTGGGAGACTTCCACGTTTGGTTGGCTAAGTGTTAACACTAGAACTACCGAGCAGTCAAGCTGACTTTACAAAATTCTATGGAAATCCCAAGAGCGCATCTATCGAGACTTCCATCACTCAGAACTTAGTTTGCGTATTACTGAAATAATTTCTTTAGAAATTTCCTAGAGAAGGATCTATCTTTTTCCGGTAATTAACAGGAGAATTTAGGAATGGGTCATTCTGATCTGGTAGTTCTAGTATTAAAGAAGTCGGTATTGTACACGTTTATGATGACTCGATTGTTTAATATCGAGGAAAGTTTAACGTTTGAAGCTTGTATTTCAGAGTGTCCGTTTAAAGTACAGCTGCGAGATGGTACTCGGGATGTAACAACGATCGAAGGAAGTCCGATCGCCGATCGTTGAACGTTTGAGATCGATTCTACGGAGCGGAGTCTATATTACTCGCGAAACAAATGTACGAAATCAGTAGATTTCATTGGAAACCGATACCGCGAACGGTTTTTCCACGTTAAAATTTCCGGGCGGATCGTGTTCTTACTTCCAACCAGAACAAGACCCGGAGTTTCGGCCGCGTTCGTGACTTACTATTGATTGCAGTGCATAAAGGCTGGGTATATGCGGCGGGCACACGAGGAGGTGGGCCCCGGTAATTAATGAAAATCGGGGGAACGGAACGCGAAGTATCTCAATTTAATCTAGATTCAGCGGGCTACACGGATTCTTAATTAAGCTTGATATCCGTTACCTCGTTCTTTGGTGCCGCGAACGGTCCGCACGAGGATCTCCTTGTCGTCCTCCTCCCAGAGATCGGATTCTGCCTTGGCGGTGGCGAGGATCATCAACAAGATGACACCCAGCAGCGTCAAACTCCACCACAGCTTCATTCTGCGGGAAAACCGAGCGACAAAGACGCCGCGTTAATTCGCTGTACCCTTAATTAGCGTCGTCTGGCTAGCACCTCTAACGATTTCGTACTGCACTCGCGAAATTGTGAGAGGCTACTCGAGTTATGTTACTTTCGAGTACAGTGCAGATCGATCTCTCTTCATTCGTCGGTTTCGTTGACCGACGTTATGAGAGGATCGTGTTCATAACATTCTCGAATAGCCTATCGCGTTATCGTCGAGGCAATAAAACACATTAACGTCTCTTTATTCGCAAGTACGTCCGAGGTACTTTATCAAACGTAGCGCGCGTTATATCCGAAAATTGATGACACCGCGGGATAAAATGAAATCGCGCGCGTTTCCGTTTCGAAATAAACGAGAAACGATATCGAACTTCATAAATCTACGCTGTTTATCGCCTTTCCCGTGCTCGCGTGCGCGACAAACGCGTCAAACCCGCGGTCTAATTGGCGTACACGCTACGCGTCGAAGAATTCGGGCCGACATATTGGCGACAATATGGCCGCCCGAAGTGGGCCGCCATGACACCGGCCGAATTCCTCGCCCGTCCGCCTCGGAGTTTCGCGTTTGAATATCCCCGTTTCGTTCGATCCGCTTGAAAAATCGAACGGCGAATCTCGAAATCGTTAACGGCAGGCCGACACTCAATCCGTCGGAACGTTCACACGTTGAAAACTCCCGCTCCGGCAATTACAGCACTCGAAACGCGAGTAACCTGTTTTCCGTGAAATCGAAGTTTAAATATAATGCTCCCGGAAAATTCGTATAAAAATTGCGGGGCCCGTTTCCCCCGCATTTTTTTCTGCTTGTTGTTCCAGTTATCAAATAAACGAACAAATATAAACTCAAAGGGATATTCCGCGAGTGTTTACCGGCGTTTATAGCGGCGGCCGCCCGTTGACTGCGCGTACGAAAATTTACTGCGGTAAAGTTCGTTCTGGTTGTTAGTGTCCCGCGGGATTCGCCCGGGGAAAACTAATATTTTTGCAGTTAGATAAATAATCCTCGCAGGTATTTTCCTCGCCGGGGCAAACTGGGTCGCAGTTTTTCCCCGCGTAAACTCCGATCGCATCGATCGCGCGCCAGTAACCCTCGCCGTGTTCTCGTCGTCCGGCGAGCGAGCTCTTTCCTCGAATTATAATCTCGCGATATTTCGTTTAATTCCGATCGTTACACCAGCGATCCAGGTTCCCGCTGTTCCGGCAGCGCTACTCCAACGACGTCCGGACTCGACGTCTGAACCAGAGCTCAACCGCAACCGCGACTGCATAAATAACGATGGCCGCGACCGATATCCGAATTAGATTGTTTATTTATTCCTCGTCGCGAGATGTTCTGGGACTAATAATCTTGTTGAGAGTTCTCGACCGGCGTTTCACGTTGTTAACTGATCGAAACGTCCGATAATTCAATGAATAAGAAGAAATACGACGGCGTTTAGCCTGATAAAATAAATCTTCGTTAGCCTTCTGGCCTGGTTAAACATTATTTGGTAAATGTTTCAATCGGTTTTCGTTGATCCAATTACACGAATATCCTGATTGTCTATTTCTACATCTACAATTTCCAAAATCTAAATGAACGAATATCAACTTCAGGAACAATAGAATAAACTGTACAGTAAATGCCCGTAAACCTAGTATTAAGTTATAATTATAAGAATTCAACAATAGAAGAATGCGACGTGACAAATGTAAGAAATGTGGTCGATTATAACGTCTCGTTCCGTTTTATTGAACGTGTTCCTTCGATTTTCCGAGATTTCTGCTAGCTTAACGCGTTGAAACGCATTTTCCTCTATAAACTCTCTCCTCTGTAAATGTATCATTTTTCCGAGTACACGTATGCAACGGTGGTTTTGAAAGGGTTAAACAGAGCTTCCGAGCGAAAGGGTTTCGACGGTGGCCAACGAGAATTGATCATCCCCCGTGCGGAATATTAAATATCAGGAGCGCGCGAATGCAGATGCGCGCGCTCTCGCGTGTGTACGACGTGGCTAAATCGACATGTTAATTAATAGGGAAGTGCGGGGGCGAGAAAATTATACCGTAAGCAATTCGCCCTAGCCGGCATGGGAGGAAACCGTTCGTTTGTCTCTTACGTTTGCCCGGCAATTACTGGAATCTTTTCCATTTGCGTCAAGCGATTTCGACAATCAATGCCAATGGAACAATGATACGTTTATCTCATTACGCGGTGCCACTTTGTGGTGTAATCGATCGGGACTCGTTCAGACAATAAACGACCGAATAACAATCATCGCGCGCGGCACCGTGAAAAATTCGAATCGACGCCATTATAACGTCCCCCTTCGATCGAACGTTCTCATCGACTCGCTCGGAGGTCGTTGATGTTTTATAGCGTTATACATAACCGACATTGAAATACAAATATTTTATATTTCGATTCCCATGCGAATTCAAAGGAAAATGCAGCGATCGAGGACACAAAATTACGAAAAATCGGTTTCTCTGAAAAATAACATAGGGAGCATTATACTGAGAATATTTCGAACATTTCCCCATGCGACATCTCCCATGAGTGCGCGAAGATTCCTAATATTGCAAAGAGAATGTTTAAACAGAGTTCCGTATCGAGTAATATTTACTGCGAAGGGGAATATACCGAAGCATCTATCAATTTCGATGAAACTTTGATGAAAGCTAGTTCCCTGAAAAATATTTGACACATGTTTTTTCGTCGGTTGTTATTCATGGCGAGGGGCTGGGAACAGCTGTCAGTCGCGAGAAACGAGGCGAGAGACGTGCTCGCCGAAATATCTTCGAAACTAGTGGAAATAGGAGAATATTGCAAAGCAAAAAGTTGCTTAGCTCCTCGTAACGAGGTTTTCCTAGTACGGAAGAGTTTAGAGATTTTAATTCTTACTTTGTAATGAGTCGAAATTAGTTCTTGGCAATATAATTTCTTTGGTAACGGAGAATATAGAAATTATTTGTACAAGAGAAGTTAATGCTGTTGGATTTATGTAGATTTAACCCTTTGCACTCGAGAGGCGATTCTCAGTCACTTGATTTGATTCGCAAAATTATAAAATCTCATATACAATATTAAGCTTTGATGCATCAATACATGGAATGTTTAAATAAACTAACTCTCCTTTTTAACCCTCTATGGGCCAAATTAACAATGTATTCAATAGTTTCAATAATTTTATCGAAACGAATATATTCTGTAATTTTGAAATTACAGTGACGTTGAACGTAAACGCCTGTGTACATAGTTTAAGTTGATTAATTATTTAACGTCGTTTGTCATTTTGCGATAGAAAATTAAATACGTCAATTTAACTCGGTATATTGATGTTAGACTTCAAAGTCACACGAGCCTATAGAGGGTTAATTTATATGTTTTCTCGTTAATTACTTTCAAAGAACATAGTCCGTGTCTCATCGGAGAATATCGAATATTTCTAGCGACAAACTTTCGAGTGCAAAGGGTTAATTAACGCGTCCGACCATTATTCGGCTTGTCCGCTAATAATCACGGATACAACAGAAAAGCTTTCATCGGTTTCACCGTGAATTTGTTCGCATTCCTGGGGCTCGCCGAAATACTTTCGCAAGCGACCGTGTATAAAATAGTTGCGCGTGTCCGCTGCGTTAACGTTGCTCGCGCAATTTCTCTTGAACCCGGCTGAACCGCTTTCCAGACCGAACTATGCGAAACATAATATGCTTACGTGAGAACCATCGAAAAATCGAGTTCACGGGCCGCGGTGAATACGTGGAAAATAAGTTCCGCCGTTCCCCCTCCCGCGGGGGTTTCAGCAATCCATCATGGCGGCCGGAAGTCTAAACTCGCCGCGCGACTTCTGCGTTCGATCAAACGCGTTCCCTCTCGCCGACTTAATTAAAACTCCCCGCCACGCTCGCCGTTGGCGAACAATATAGCAAGAACGCGGTAAAAACGAAAGAAAACACCGGGAACAATGAATCCTTCAATTAGCGTGTCCGCCGATTTAATGAATCACAACTGCAACCGGCAGCAGTTTCGACGAGATCCCACGAATTTCTTCGTTTCTAATAATCACCGTATTAACCGTCCGCGCGCGGAGTTTCTATGAATATTCATTGTTCCCCGGTAAAATGTAAACGACGTCATTTGCAACCGAAACAAATACCGATTATACATAAATTAAAGAAGACATTTGTCTCGCGATATCTCGCTCGTCTACCGACGCATTGTACGAAGTTTAATATCGAGCATTAATTCTCGCAACTTTCTACACGGTCCCGCTAATTGCGAGTGGGAATCGCCCGGCGAGCGCGGAGGTTTAATTCGTGAAAAAATGGAGGAACGAGAGCGGGCGATAATTTTTAAACAACTGCGAGGACAAACGAGGAACGTGATTGTCCGTGACAGTTGGATGATATTCCTCGTAAAAATCAGCCGCGAAAGGGGCGGGCTTCCAGTATAATTGAATTTCTCCCGGCAATTTAATCAAACGCTATTTCTCACTTCATTTCTGTATAACTGAAGCTCGCCGGGAATAATATGGATCTGCCAACAGTTACCGCGGCCGTGTCGGGGAGCGAATAAACGGGGATGAAACGGCGGGCGGGGAGGGGGGCGGGCAGCGGCTATGTAAATTTTTATTGTCACGCGTCGGCCGGTTAATTCGAGAGCATTTTCGCGAAACGAGCGTCGACCTACGAAGCGTTGCGCTAAGAGACACGTGATTGTTAACAGTCTGTGCGATAACGAGCGAGACTCGAAAAGATCTTTATCAGGTTGAAATGAAATGACTTTGGTTTCATAATATTCCAAGTTCTGTTTCAACAGAAGACACGAAGATTTTTGGACATATTTGTAACCCCCATATCTACCGGATCTGTCACGTTCACTACTTTAAACACTTCACTTCCTCGAAGGAGAAACCTTCAGGAGTCAAGTAAACATCGAAGAAACTATTTGATTTGACCGATCGAAATGATAAAACTTAAAATTCAACATTAAATTTTCTATAATGTATCAACACACGGAACATCGAAATAAAATAGTTCTGTCACTTAATTTATACAAGGTATTTCTTTGTGTTAGTTGCAAAAAATATCATTGATATTCTATCAGAAAATAATGAATATTCATTGAGAAAAATATTCTCGAGTGCAAAGGGTTAATACTTCTATCCACTGATACCTAATCACCTCATCTGCTAATACTTAATTAATCTACCCAATAAACAACTTCCAAGTAACTCTACTTTCCCATTAACATTCTCACCGATTCGAATCCGCATAAAGTCAATCACAACGGTTATGGTTACTATATAAAATTCAATATATTTTCCTTATAAAACCTGCGCAAGGTGGCGATTCTGTTATGGGGCGAAATGGCCATCCGTTTTCCCGGGGGTTAATCGACGAGCAGAACAGGTTGATTGTCGCGAGCCGATGTATACACGAAAACGCGATCGCGTACAATTAATAAGGATTAGCGGCGCGCGACGACCGTAGGTGGTTTCGCGCGGCGCGCCGGCATTTTCGTAGCACGCGCGCTCGTTTTCGGGCGAACTAAATTAATACGCCGATGGTGAGCTCGCGTAAAGCCGCAGTTTCCCGCGTGAATACATCGCCGTGAACGAGTCCCGACGCTGCTCGGATAACAGATTCTACGGGATGAAGATTAAAGTTTCGGGCCTTACTTACTTGGCCGCCATCTTGCTTTCAAGTGGTGCCAGGAGAAACGCTTTCTAACTTTAACGAATAGTTCCAAATATTCTAGACTGGATAATAAATTTTTCAATCTTTCTTATCTTCAGGAACACTCATTTGTATAAGTTTCTGTTTAAATTTAATAGAAATTTTGTGAACACTGCATTGCAATTACTACCTGGCCGCCATCTTGCTTTCAAGTGGTGCCACGAGAAATGGTTTCTAACGAACAGTTCCAAATATTCTAGACTGAATAATGAATTTTGTCAATCTTTCTTATTTTCGGGAACACTCATTTGTATACGTTTCTCTTTAAATTTAATTGAAATTTTGTGAACACTGCATTGTAATTACTACCTGGCCGCCATCTTGCTTTCAAGTGGTGCCATGAGAAATGCTTCCTAACGAACAGTTCCAAATATTCTAGACTGGATAATGAATATTTCAATCTTTCTTATCTTCGGGAACACTCATTTGTACAAGTTTCTGTTTAAATTTAATTTAAATTTTGTGAACACTGCATTGTAATTACTATTACTGCATATTATAGTGGTAACAATGTTATTCTTACTATGATTACCGCGATTACGCTGTTATTATTTTTATATAATTAGCATTATCATCGGAACGTCGCGTTCATTACGAAATAATTCGAAAGTGCGTGCAACAATTCCAGTGCGCACGTAATATTACGTAAAGGCAACATTCGATTGCAACTGTCGCAATTATTTCCGAACGTAATGCAATTACAATCGAGCGGGAATTAATGTATTAATTATTATGTACTCCGTCGCGTCGCAAATAAAACAGAAAGCTCATTAAGCTTTTCGTCACGCGACTTATTACGGTATCTCCGGGATGACGCTGTTCCGGAACAAACGTTCGAGTAACGCGTCGAGTAATGTGTACACGGCTTAATATTGGAACTAGCGAACGTTTAACGTGATTAATATATACCTGACCCTTATGAGAATGGAAACAATAAATTTTCCTCGGTTTCTTCGCGTGTTTATCAGTAGAATACGAGTGAAACCGTTTACTTTACAAATCGTTTCGGGGATGTTACACCTCAAAGATATCAATAATTCCGAAATAAGGTATAATCAGGTATAATAATATATACCTCACCCTTATGAAAATGGGAACAATGAATTTTCCTCGGTTTCTTCGTGTGTTTATCAGTAGTATGCGAGTGAAACCGTTTACAAATCGTTTCGGGGATGTTACACCTCGGAGATATCAATAATTGCGAAATAAGAGAACTGAAACCAGCTATTTGAACGCCGGCGCGGTAGTTCCGGCGTTAATTGCGAGATAACGAGTTTCCTTCGCGAAACTATCGCGGCAACGCGGAAAGGATTGCAGGGCGAACAACAGGGGAGGAACGGGCGATGATTCCTTAATGTCGGCCGAGACGAAGTTCCCGTCTGACGCGTATAGTAGGCCCGTCCCGGCGAAAAGGGGACGTTAATTAATCTTAAGAAGCGCAACGGGTCTGTTCGTTAACGCGGACGGAAAACTGGACGGCAACTTTTTAAATTTATAATTAAACTGGTTCCATTTCTCATTCTTTTCGTCGTTCGGAACATTCACATCGCACTTCCCTGGAATTTTAATAAGCTTAAAGACTGGAGGAGCGGCAGCTCCCCCGGTTCTCGTTAATATTTATACCCGGCGACAGACGATCGCGGAACTGCGCGGGACAATTTTTATCGTATCGCTAACGAACCGGAATTGCTGGGAAATTAATATCGCGAATTAGAAGAATCTCGATGGTTAGTTTTAGGATGAAATTAGAATTGAATTCGTCGGTTTCACCTATGTTTCACCGAATTTTCAGTTGAATCTGAAATCAATTATCGACTCCGACGATGTATCGATCGCGAGATATCTTGTTCGGCGAGGGGAAAATTCGATAAGCGTATTTTATGCTTTGAAAATACCTGCAAAGCTTTTAAAGTTCGTTTCCATCGATTTGAGAAAAAAATGTTCACTCGCGGCGGGGAAGAATTTATTTCTTGAACTTCTTATCGATTCGATAAAGGATATTTATTGGTAGAGGCAAAGAGACGAGTTTATCGAAGTGAAAAGGGCTTGTGTGTATTTTCCTTTTGCGGCGCGGAATAAATGACGTGGCTCGATGGATTGAACTCGAAGAGTGATTACTCCGATGGCCGAAGAAAAATTACCCATTGAAACTGCCGGTGCGTCCAGCGCATCGCGAGGAGGCGACCTCTTTGCGAGGACCTCCTTCGCGGGAAGATCTTTACCGGTATTATATTCGATCGGTTGCTCTTTCTTTGTATCCCGGTAAACGGGCTTCTATTATCCGCGTTCGGGGATGGGGACGCCAAAAGTGATTGTAAACGCTGAGAACAGAGCCAATCACTTAGCGCCTCCTGACGAAACGCGTAAAAAATATATGACTTGGGAAAAAGCGAAAGGTTTCCGATAACGAATGTTTCAAAGTTATTCACTCGTGCGGGTAGTAGAATTTCGAATGATACAGAACTTTATACCTCGTGTTATTTCATCTGTATATTTCTACTCGTACGTTTGATGAGAAATCACCTCTCCACTAACGCAGAAGTAATTTTTGAAAATGGAAGGAATAAAAGACTGTTATCATTTGCTTCGTCGATGGACCGCGGTTATCTATATGGACGAAAACTTTTGCTCGTTAATTTTTGGAGACCGCACTAAAAGACAAACAATGGCTGTCGTTAACAAACAACACCGCAATTAAGAGTTGAATTCCTCTGGCGAATAAAACGGGTAGCTTATAAAAAGCATACGGGATTTTTCGCAATGCCGAAGTTCCGAAAATTGCGTGTGTTATTAACTGAGAAAGTCCGCAGTCCGGCTATAACTTCGCCCGCAACGGGAAGCAATTTGTTAAGTCTTAATAGCGCGTCGAACATATTTTAAAAAGTTTAATGAAACAAACTCTTCAATTTCCTGCTGGAAAGTGGCGCGAAAAATCAAACTAGCGAGCCGAGCAGTTGATGAAGAGAGGCATTGATGAGTCGCGGGGAAAAGAGAACTATCGGTAGAACTAATATCGCTGGGTCGGGGGAATATGCAGGCCAGGGATTCTCAGTCTCTAATGTGCCGCGTACTCCGCTTAGGTCTCAGAGGAAACCTGAGCTCTCGATCTTTTTTACTTTCCACGTAATGCCTCCTTCTCTTCAGAAATCGATCATGTTTACAAAAACTTGGATTCGCATCTAGGACGAGAAACTCTCTAAGGATCACCCAGAATATTCCGGATGAAAAATCCTCCTGCACGGTACGACCGGACGATTCGCATTCTAATTACCTTCCAAATGAAAAACGATCATAATTTAGTACTCCATGCTTCGTCCGACCTAACGAGACTCAACTAACCGATGCTCGAACGTCCAAATATTCCGGTAACCAGGATCCTTCGAAATTCCGCGCGGCACGGTCGTCCCGAAAAATCACTTGCAGCTCGGTTTGAGAACCGCTGGCATAGACCGCGGCCCCGGATCCGGCGGCAGGACGTCTCCGCCGCGGAAAAATAGCCGCTCGGCTGCGGAACGCCACGCCGGAATGAATTTTAACGAGGTAGGCGGCCAAGAGAATGGCGCAAATCGGCCCGAAACCGGCGACGAAAAGTTTAATAACCGCGGCGTTAATGAACGGCAGCTGCAGTTCCGCGAATCGTGCCGCAGCCGTGCCATTTCGCGCCGCCTGCATTCTTATGGGGTGAAAAGAGCGGCCACTAGAATCGGCGAGGGGAAAAAAGCGGCGGCGGCGGCGGCGGCTGCAGTAAAAGACGAGAGAGAGGGGAACGAAGGGGTCGGCGATGGAAAATCGAGAACGCCGCGAGAAATCAAAAGGAAACGAGCGGAGAAAAATGAGGAAGATAACTGCCCGGGGAAAATGGGGATGCATTAGGTGAAAGGGGATTGAAACGCGGGGAAGAAGTCGAATTGAACGTCCTGTCGGAGGAACAAGAGCGCGGCCGAAAAGGGTATACCTGCTTTTTTCGGGGATGCTGAAAGAAACGGAAACGTGAGATGGATAGTTAGAGGACACGGAGCGCTGTGACGTGGGAATTTGTTTCAAGGGAAATTAGATTGGAGGAAACTGTGTATATACTGAGTTGGGAAATCGTTTATTGCAGAAGTAGACTGAAGAGATTAATATTTGAGATATATGGGGATTGGCTGTTTTCAGGAATGATGTTTTCTGGTTAATTGGATAAACAAATTTAGAGAGGATCTGTTAGCGCACCGACGACGCGAATGTTTCTTTTGGTAGAAAATGAAGGACAGATGTCGACGATGATGAAATCGGTAGGAACGAAAGAGGAACGAAGAATTAACGTATATTAAATCGAAGAGAAACGAACGATAACGACGCCGGAGTAACGAGGATACGTAGGAAGCCGGTTCTCCAGAATGGCGGCTGTCCTCTGGTGTCCACTTGCATGGAAAATTTATATTCTTCCGGAGCGCGCGCGTCGGGCTTCTCCCTCTTTTTCTCTCCCTTTCACTCTCTCCTCCCCGTATTACGTTTCTAGCCGTCGCACTCATCGATCCTTCAAAACTCCGACAAACGAGTCCACGGCAAGGGGAACGAACGTTCCTCGAATTATTCCCGTAATGAATATTCCAAACCCGATTACGCTCGACTCATTTCCTCGCGCGATCGAACGCTTTTCCACCGTAACTGGGGTATAGAATATATATGTATACACGTACAGAGAGAGAGAGAGTGAGAGAGGACTAGAAAGAGGGATACTGCATATGTGTACTTGATGAACGGCGATACAGTCCGATCGTCCGGAAAATTTCACGTGTTACAAGAAACACGGCGGCGCTGTAATTCCCGATACCAATATCTGTCCCGGCGATCGGCCGTTGTATCGCAGTAATTTTTCGGATTAACGGCCGTCCCGCGCGACGGAACGATCACCCGTGATCGCGCGAACGAAAAGCGTTTGTATTGTACCGCGAATACCGTCGGATTTTTCGAACCGTTAAAACGAAATCGATGCTTCTTACTGACGCTTTAACAGGCGACGCGCGGTCGCCATATTGTCGGCGTCGAAATCCAAAATGGCTTCTCGCGAGCGTGCTAAGTATACGAAACTTTCCAACGGTAAATTGCGAAACCAACGCGGTTAATTAATCACGGCAAACGAAACGTTCAGAAACGTCGTTCAACGATTCGCAATTACGAATAGATTGAATAATCGAAAATGGATAAACCGGAGCGCGAATCTCGACGTTACTTTTAGGTTAGGTTCCCGCATCGCCGACGAACACTGTCGCACGGTTAATTAAAGCATGCGGATAAACCACGTATTACATTTTCACTTCATCAGGAACGGCGTATCTAATCAACGACGAAGAGTCCACTTCACGATTAAGAATATCTTCGCCGATCGCATCGGTCCTAATGAAGCCATAATTATTCTCTTCTGTAGGGTGCTCGACCGAGAAAACAGGCAAAAAAAAGAGAAGCAGTGGGAGGGAAAATAAGGGTGTCACCGAATTCCGCCGGGAGGGAAGAATCCGGTTCAGTTATTTTTTTCGGTGTCGCTTCATAAATATGCGGAACGAGGCGCGACGATGATGACGATGATCATCATCATCATCGCCATCATCAGCGGAGGAGGAGAGACACAGCAACAGCGAAATTGCGACGCTGCGCATCGGCCCTGACCGATCCCGGCCACGGAAGCTGCAGATTGATTCGGTTGGTGTATAAAAGGGTACGCGACGACACGCATAAATCATTGTTTCAAGGTCCTTCCTTGCGCCGCCAATGGGAGCGCATAATATGCAACCGGCGCGAGAGTGAAGCACGCCTTCAAAGAGACTCTCGAAAATTGATCCTCCGACGTTCCTCGACGCTCCTCTCTCCCCGGCGAGATTCACGGCGAAGAGGAACGACGGCGAACTTCGACGCGGCGATTCCGTGTTTACTTATTCCATTAACACTCGAACAACCGATTACCGGGTCCTGACTTTCAAATCCCGCCCCGTTCAGCCGGTGTTCTCGTCGTTTTTCAATTTCTCGAGAGGAGAGCGTCATGAACGGAAGGATTCCCGTGATCGTCTCAACGTTCCGATGGATTTATCGTGGCGTCTATTTAGAAAGATCAACAACGTGTTAATTTCATTTCAAATGAACGAACGCTACCGTGTTCATCAGCGTGTTCGAGTGTAGAACACTTTGAAGAATGGAATTTTTCTTGAGTCGATGTAGATTCGTGGTCCTCTATGCTCGCGATGTCCGAAGGAGTTTCTCTTGATCGATCGGATCGGAGTAAGTTGAATATTCGTTCGATTCTGAGCATATCGAATTTCGTTTTCGAAACAATTATCTACTCGCAATTATTTGATTTTAAAATTCGCCGAACTCCGAGCGATATTCCATTCATCCCGTGCACACAAAGGACTGTATTAAACAAACTCCGAGCCATTCTACGTTCCTTCTATATTTAAAACCTCGCCGATATACAATTCAATCGAACCGGCAGGCGGATCCGGCACAAGGTTGCCCGGAATTTAATCATTCGGAGCCCACGCTCGCCGGACCGGCCGCGCTCGAAAAGCCGCGTGCGTTTCTTCCGTTCTTTGTGAGAGAGCCCGCATATATACGAGATAACAATTTCGTCTGTCGATAACTCGGTTGCTCTCATCCGTTATGCCACGTCCTCGCTGGAGTAACGAGCAACTTTTTGCTGGCGTTGCGTGTATCTTCGCCCTTCGGGACGATATTAGTTCACAGTTCTGTCCGGAGTAAGCGTTAACATTAACCCTTTGCGCTCCAGAAGCTTTTCACCAAATATTCAATATTTTCTAAAGAGATACAGACGACATTTTCTTAGATTTAATGAAGAGAACTATTTTCTTTCAATATTTCGTACATTGATTCATTGTACAAAGTTTGATAGTAAACATCAAAGTTTACAGTTTTGCTGTGTCAAATCATTTGGTGACTTATAGGCGCCTCTGGAGTGCAAAGGGTTAATATTGTGGAAATGAATGTATTTGAATGTCAAAGCATTGGAATATTCTAGACTATATTGATTTTCTCTATATTGATTTTTGTTAATAATGTTCGTTTCTTATGAATCTAGAATATTCCAAATATATGTGAAGTTAATGCATGGCAATGAAAGAATGAAATGATAAAATTCAGAGTTCAATATTAAATTTTCATATAATACATCAACGCATACATCGAAATAAAATAGTTCTGTCACTTAATTCATGCAAGGTATTTCTTTGTGGTGAGTGAGAGTCACCTCTCGAGTGCAAAGGGTTGAACTGTTTGCGATGGTTTGCCAGACTAAGGGTGGGGCACCGAGATTTTTGAGACGTCGAGGTGAGGCACGATTCGGAGAAGGTTGGGAAACACTGGCTTAGATGCTTCTGCGATCGATCCGCGAACAGATACGCGTGAAAATATTATTCGGTCCCCTAAAGCCACGTCCTCACTCCGGTAACGTCCAGGAACTTTTTTGCCGCCTCTCGTTGCCGCGTGTTCCATATTCCCGGCAAACATCTTCTCGCAGAAATATTCTATCTACAATAAGGCAACATAATCTGAGGGACGTTTCGCTTTTATTTCAATCTCGGTGCGACATCTGCTAGCAATAGCGACACGAACAAGTCCGGGGAAGCATTCCGCGGCGAACGACTTTTTTAACCCGTCAGGGATCGCGCAGAATTTTCGGTTGCTTCGAGTTCTTCCAGATTTTTCAGAATGTTATAGCATTATTCATTTTTACTATGGATACTATAAAAACCAGTCGCAGTTGCCGATAGATTACAAAACCATCCGGAGTGCCAAGGGTTAACCTTTCGTCCATAGTGAAAATTCACGCAGTCACGTGCACGCTTTCCTCGCGGTCCAGTCGCTCAGTTCCAGACACTCTTCCTATTCTTTCAGCCACTCGAGATTTTCTAAACGCAGTCACACTATTTTCCAAACATCCCAGCGCCGGTCCGTCGCAATACGATCCGGTCGCCCTTACGCACGCACGACAAACCGTTCATCCTACAATACTTTAATCTACGCTAAATATTCTAGATACTACAAAATTGATTCTTTTTGACCAAGGAAAGTTGGTGTTCGTCGAAATGCTTTCTGAGAATATTCGAATTGGCCCTTAGCGGGGTGAACGTTCCGCTTTGAGGAAGACCGATCTAGATGCAATCGGCGCGTGGTACGACGACGTCTGGTCGAGTCACTATTGTTAGCCGGCGGCTTCGGTGGCCTAGAACGCCGGACGAAAACGACAAGACGGTACAAGACAAGAAATAGTTCGCCCGGTTACGGGAACACCGTGCCAGGAAGAATGACGTCGAACCACCGCGAATCTCCGCTGAACAATGGCCCCGGAGGAATCCCGGCGGAATCCTTCGGCCGCGACATTGTCCGGGATCCTCCGCCTCGGCAACAATAAGACTGATATTTTCTCGTCGCTGAACTCGCGGCAGACGGGAAAAGGAATTATATGTATTATGTCGTTGCCAAATTCTGGCAGGTCTTCCTGGATAAAGAATTTCCTTCTAACCTAGTTTTTATTTATCAAGAAACACTCGCGAAGAAACATTGAAAGTGAAACAATCAAGAATACTTTACATTATTTCTCGTCGCTGAATTCGCGGTAGATGGGAAAAGGAATAATATGTATCATGTCGTTGCCAAATTCTGGCAGCTCTTCCTGGATAAAGAATTTCCTTCTAACCTAGTTTTTATTTTTCAAGAAATACTCGCGAAGAAACATTGAAAGTGAAACAATCAAGAAGACTTTACATTATTCCTCGTCGGTGAGTCCGCGGGGCAGAATAAGAAATTTGTTATCTTCAGAAACGGGAGGAAACTAATTTCCCTTCGAACGGATACTTGCAACGAGGAACAACAACGATAATTTGTCTTTCCCGCGGGCGTGGAGGATCGCGAGAGAAAAATTAGGTCGAAGACATGCCTCCATTAAGGCTAATAAACGTCGGTTCCAAAACGGTTCCGTAAATTGCGAGTGGATCTTTTGATTTGTGAGAGCACTTAACCAGACGGGACTTACTGAGTACGTAATTAATGTCCGGCTTCATGACTAATTACTTACGTTTCTACTTCTTCGTTTCTAGGCCCTAGTTCCCTCAACCGTCCATTTCTTAAGTAGAAGCGCGGCGAAGTTTTGAATTTCAAATCCAACCGACTCGTATTAATTTATATTCAACTTCGTTGATTCGTTAACTGACAACAGTGAACCACTTAACGGACAGCCTAATGATAAGTATTGACGAATACGGGCCGAATTTTTGTTCATGATTATAACAAAATCTATGCAGTACAAAATTAACACGTTGAATGCCGCACAATTTCATAGAGCAAACTACACAAGACGGAAAAAGTATAATATTAAATCATTCGATTGAACTGTATCATTATTATTACGCGTTCGTCTAGCTGAATGTCACCGCATTAGGTAACAATATTTATAATATACAAATGTTTTCAAATAATCGTCGTTTAATCGAGTGAGCTACAGTAATTCGATTTGGTTGGGTTGACTCCCATGGCATTTAACGTGTTAATAAATATTCACATATGAATACGAATTAACAATTTACTCAATAGTTCCAATAATTTCATCAAACGAATATATTTCGTAACTTTCAAGTTACGCTGACGTGAAACTCTCAACCCTAAGCGTGTAAAAATTTCAGTCAACCGATTACTCAATTTTATTCACCATTTTCAGTGCAAAATGAAATAAATCAACAAGATGCCAATATACTGATACGTCACTTCAAAGTTACACGGGCCTACAGAGGGTTAATATACGGAAGCTCGAAACAATTGCGTTATAGGAGCTGCGCCGCACAGAAGGCTTTTAGGTTAGGGCATTTAGAATTTCCGTAGCAATGGCGTCGATTATCGGCGTGTGTAGGCACATCGCGGAATAATTTGTCGGTCTCCTGTCGGGACACCCTATACATCGGCCGATTAATTAGTCCCGTCATGGAAGGGGTAATTCAATCCCGGCGAATAATCGGCGAGTCAGCAGTAACGCGAACTCGGTTTGTACCCTGCGGTCGCAATGGCCGCGGGCGCCATTCAAAGAATTCGATTCCGCTGCGGTTTTCGTTACGGTATATTGTTGACGACGCTGGAACATTGTCCGCGCCGCTGGACATTGTTTACCTGGCGAGCGTGTTATCGAGCGAACAATACCCTCCTCTTATCGTTCTCCAACTGATTTCTGGCACTCGATTGTGCTCGCGCTGCCCAGGAGGACCTATGATCCTCCTAGGGCCGCGCGCTGCCGAATAATAATAATTCCGCCGCTATCGAGGGAATACACGCAATACGGAACCGGTGTATGATTCTTTAAACCATTTGCATAATTAACGTACGTGTACGTTCTCAGGTTAAATCGTTAATGCATGGTTAATCGATACCGTTGCATCATATTATTCATTAGCCGTTGCTAATATTGCGTGGGATTATTATATCGTTATTATTACGGATTATTACTACTACCGATAATAATAGTAATATTATTAGTTACATGATTATTGTGGTAATGGAAGATTTCTAACCCTTTGCACTCGACGCAGTAAAATTAGAAAATTTAATAACCCTTTGCACTCCAGAAGCTTTTCACCAAATATTCAATATTTTCTAATGAGATACAGACGTTTTCTCAGATTGAATTAAGAAATCTCGCATGCATCGAGGAAGAGAACTATTTTCTTTCGATATTTCGTACATTGATGCATTATACAAAGTTTAACCCTTTGCACTCGGATGTTTCTTACTAGAAATATTTAAGATTTCTTTACGAGGCGAAGACGATGATCTTTGAGACCAATTCGAAGAGAAGTCACCGATACATTGAGGAGCAAAGCTGTTTTATTCCAGTGTTTCAAGTATCGAGGCATTATGTTATAATTATAATTTTAAATCCCTAATTTCCAAGATCTATACGGTCGAACATCAATTTTTCTAGGAACAGTAGAATAAACCGGACAATAAAGGTCCATAAACCTATTGTTAAAAAAACGAAATACTTCCGTGTAAAGGGTCAATTCTACCGTATGCAAATGGTTGAATCTAAACGTAATGTGCAACGCTTAGCGTTCGTTCAATGAATCGCCCAGAATGGGATTTCTTCATAATTTATTTCCTATCGCGTAGTCCGGATACTTCCGTTGTTTACTGTACACACAGAGCGTACAAACATTGCAGAAAATCCTCGCGGAACATCCCAGCGTGATTTGTATCGACGCCGACATATTTGTGTTACAGGGAAAAATGCTGCATTCACACACTGCAAATAATAATATAATACGGGCGTCGCGCGTTCACTGTTATTTATTGAATTGATATTGTAACCGAACGGAGCGGACCGATCGAATATATGAATGTTAACGAAACTCGTTGAGAGGTTTATCGTTCTGTATTTAACGGCATCGGCGTTAAATTTCAAAGTTCCATTTCATTTTCTTACTTAATTACTCGCTTGACATAGATTCTCTCGGTATCTGCAGTTACACGTCATAAATGCCGTTTATTAATTGCTTAACATTCACGAGCTTCAATTCATAATCCTCGTAACTCCAATTTCCAAAAATCAATCAGCAAAAACGTGTATTTACACGAAATCTGATAATCCATCAATCAAATTTTCATATACTTTGACCCAATAAATTCCCAATTGTTCAAAGCACTTGTCATTCACAAGTTAACACTCATTGTGTTCAGAATAATTAAAATTCGAATATTTGAATATTCAGATTTGAAAAACTTATTTCCAGGTGTTCCTATTTTCGTTAACGACGATTCAAGTGTATCGATAAAGTCAAGAGAGCAGCAAAGTTAAAAGGCTTCTCCGAGCGTTTTCGAAAGTTTCAAAAGGAAAAATATTTTTTCTTGAAACACATCCAGGCCTTTCTTTCGCCCGTCGCGTTTCTAGATCACAGCACGTCGTCTTCATCATCCGGCACGCGACAGTAAACAAAAGGGTAGCCGGCTTTTGCTTTGCGACGCGAGCAGAAGAAAGGACTCGTAGGCGGGGGATCTTTTAAAAATAGCTTTCTCCGCGGGAAAGCCTCGAGTGGGTTTCTCTAATTAAACAGAATTTCCTTGGCTAACCACGCCGACGAGTATCGTCAGGATCCTCGTCGACGGCCGCGCGCGTTTACGTCGCGTTTCCTCGCCGCGTTCACGCGGAATTAGACGCGCCGTGTCCTACTGTGTGCAATAAAGAAAGCGTGAATGAGAAAATATTTTTAATATTCTTGTCGCAACATCGAAGCATTGTTGTATGAAGTAAATATAAAATGAAATCGTCCAAAGTAAATCTCTCTTGTTGATTGCAATTCCAATTTACCGCGTCTCGCGCGTTGTAATATTTTCGGTTGGACGCGGTAATAACGACTATTTGATGAATGATTTTAATAAAAAATTGAAATCGATTATAGTCGTAACCATTCATGATAGTCTACCGTGGAAATGGACGATGAATGAATGAAGATAAAGAGAAAAATGTTGTCAAGCCGAATGGGTTAAGTTGGTTTCAATTAAACGTCTATTGTGTGCACCGTAGCGATTTTTACAGAATAAATTGTTCGAACGTTAACACGTTCACTGCCACGGTAGTCACCGGTGACCGGAGCTTCAAGTTTTTGTTAGAAATATTTTAAATAAAGAAGTTTTTCGTTAGAAATATTTTAAATAAAGAAGTTTTTCGTTAGAAATATTTTAACATTTTCTGATGAGATAAAGACGATATTTTGTGAAACTAACTTGAAGAGAAATCGCACGTGCATTGAGGAACAAAGCTATTTTATTTCAATATTTCTCAAATTGAAGCATTATACCAAGTATAGTATTAAATATCAAATTTTATAGTTTTACTGTATGAAATCAAATGGTGAGGGAGAGACCTCTCGAGTGCAAAGGGTTAACACTAGAACTAACAGTCAAAATGACTGGTTTCGATTTTTTTGTTTAGCAATTATCGGTATGTTCAATGCATTGAATATTCGAAACGATTTTGAAAATAAATAGTTTAATTTCAGTACTATAATGAACGTGAAGAAACTGAAAATAATCTATTGTTACAATTCTTATAGGAATTGCATATTAACCGTATTAAATGCTAGTTCTAGTGTTAAATACAATTACAATAAGAGAACTGATATCGAATAAAAATACTTAGCAACACGGACAGCTAGATGTAACACGTGTACTGTGATACCAAGTCATTAATAATGATTTCTGACACTATTTGCCTTCGTTACGAAAGAAGTATCGTTACGCGAAACGTTCGAAATTCTCGTGGCAGTCGACGCGTTAACAAAGAACGGTCGTTGAAAATTGAAATTATAGTTCCCGCAGCCATGTTTCTTTCCCTATTTCGTATTCCTCACGGTGTAATTGACGCGGGTGAAGCAGGTTTCCGGCTAATAAGGGCGGAATCTCTTAAACGCAGTTGCTTATGTCCCGCGTGGAGAAAGTCTCGAGTGGACTTCCGTAATTAAAGTGAATTTTCCGAGTGACACGGCAGATTAACTTAACGACTTTCCTGTTCCGCTACGTTGGAGCCTCGGCCGTCTTTTAATTCCCGTTGCTTTTTCAATCCTCCGCGCTTGTTTTAGCCGCCGCCCACACGCCCGTATCAGAGCCGCGCGTCCCACAATCTATTTTCCAATCGAGTTCCTCGAATCGCCGCGTATCGGAACGGAAATCAAAAAAACGCTGAATCAATACGCCGCTCCAAATTAATAAACAGTCTCGACAAACGCGCACGGTCTACCGTTTAATTAAAAATACATCTACGCGCGCGGTGCGCGTACGTATTACCCGGCGCGATTTTTTTTTATTCGAAATTCCGTATCCGAAATCTCCGCTCCAGACTTATGTGTTCATCGAGAGAAAATTCATTTCCACCGGAATTATATATTCCACGTTTAGATAGGAAAAAAACATTTCCCAGCGTGCGCGTAATTTATGCATTCGCCGAAACCGCCTCCCTATCGCAACGCGGCGAATCAATTTTTCCGCGCGGATTCGTGGTTCTATATATCCACGGTTCGCTGATTTTTCGGCCGACAATAGAAATCCCGGTGCGATCAAGATTCGCCGAATTCCGCTGGCTTCCGGTCCGCCCGGCGAAGACGGCTCCCGCCCCGGAACACGCGATACCGCGCGTCGCGCGGAAAAGAAGAGTGTCAACTCGATTTTCATGGGAATGGCGGTTACCGGCGTTTCCGCGTTCCGCGCGCAAACAATGTAGATCACGGGGAACCAAATTGCTCCGTGAACGCGGCGTTTTATTATCCGAATGCCTGTGGCTTCGAGTTTCCTGGGAATTCGCGCGTTCTCGCGGTATACGCTCTCATTGGCTACGGTGATTTGTTATTTAAATATTTCCAATTCGAACGGTGTACTCTGGTTTCAGTAAGATGTGTAGCGTGAAGATTTGTAGCGAAAGATCGCTTTAGATTATCGAAATGCTTCAAGTTTCTATGAATTATCCTTTCTCTTCGGTGTTTCGTTGATTCCGACAGTCCGCGGATTCCACAGTGGAGACCGTTCGGTTACCGGATTGTTTGAAATTTCCATCAATGTTACTCGTATTCCCTTCGGTTGGTCAATAGCTTCGATAACAAGTCCGCGGGGCAACGTTTTGCTCGACTTTTCATGAAACATTCGAGATTCCTGAGTCGTATTCCGTCCGGCCGGTTGTTGTCGCGGAGAACAGCGCTCGTATTTATCCGCCTCTCCCCGTTCCGTATAAAAATTCCACATTTTTATTCGCCGGCGTCTACCCACGTACACGATTCTACTCGAACGAAATTGATTTCTCCTTCAATTTTCGGGACGCGTGTATCTGGCACCGAGTGCCGCGACAATAGCTATCGGGGGAAACAACGGCACTCGACAAAGGGAGACGTTCGCGCATTGTCTTCCGGTTTCCGTGATACCAATAGCCCCGATAATTTTGTCAATTCCGTCGCGTCGCTCTACCAACGCTGCGCCATTCCGTTCGTTCTTTCTTTCTTCCCTTCCTCTCCCCTTTCTCCGTCACCCTCTCTCGTTCCGCGGCTCTTGTTCCCATCCCCGGCGATACAGGCCGAACAGTAGCGGCATTCAATTGCCATTCACGGCACGAAGATTTTTATTGTCACACGCCGCCGGTTTTCCGACCTGTCGCCCGTCGGTGTATTGACACTTTTAAGCGACGTCGCGCGAAATGCCAGCCTCCCCCTTTCCTCTTTTCCGCGTTTCTCGCGTAAACACGAGTCACGCGCCGTTCGTAGGCAGACGGACGAGCCGTTGAACAGCGAGCGCCGCGCGGAAGCCAAACATCCGTGCTCTAGGTTTATTTTCCGAAGGGCAGTTCCCGAGGAACGGGCCTCGCGCCCCGAATTTTCGGAACGTCCGTGCCGCGATCGCGTGGACGTGTTTTACGATCGGAGTAAAAGGAAACACGTAAGACGTCTCGTTGCGCCGGGGAGTCGACGTTGAAATTCGAGCCGCGCGCGGTCGGCGTGTTTCGAGTTCCACGGAGAAAGTAGGGCTCACGGTAACTCGAAACTTGGGCAATACGTTGAAGCTACCAGTTCGAAAATTGTGGCAAACATTCGGTAAACGAAATGGAAGTTTTACGAAGTTAACGACACCAATACTCGATGGACGGATCGAACGGATCGGCGAACAAGATGAATTTCTCGGTGCAATAACAAACCGCGAGTGATATTACCCGTTTCGTTGTATTCCTCGTGTAACACGAAAATCGTCCGGCAATCGCGGTGAACGGTAAAAATCGAGAACTCCGCAATCGAGGCGCAAAGATTAATTCACGTGTCGAGAGCGTCCGCGACCCCCGTGCCCCTACGATCACGAGGCATCACCTTAAATCGCACGGGCACGCGGACAGCGGCGATTCTAATTGAACGCGATAAACAGCTCTATATTTAGATACCGTCCAGCCAGCGGCGAGATAACGCGGCGAGACCCGTTCCCTTTGTCGAAACTTCCTACGCTGCGCGCAGGCGAGATCTCGAACACGTTCCAGCGCGCGCTCGCGTATACATTCGCGGACCCATTGACTCCGGAGCCGGGCTGAAAACACGCGAAAATAGTAACCGACGGAGCAGGAAATGTGCCGTGTCCCACTTGGCAGCGCTCCTGATTTGGAAATGCTGCATACTTTAAGCGCGATAGAGGAAGCGAAGAGAGCGGGGGCGCCCGTGCCAGATCCCCCCCCCCCAGCGGTCCAATTAAATTAACGAGGGATCCGGGAACACCGGCGAATTGAAAAACATCGTTTACCCCGGCAGGAAATTACATATTCGGCTGCCGAACTGCCCGGCAGACGTCCGAACGATCCAATATTTAGACGTTTTCCGAGAGCCCGCCGGCCCGGCCGGCCGCCATTTTAACGGCCTCCGTGCACATGGGGAAACGTGTTTGCCGAGGGGATGGTTTTCAGACTTTCATTTCTAGAAGTAACTGTTTTCGTTCGTTTCGTCGAGCGCGATGAATATAACACGATTTACGATCGTTTCTAGTTACTGGAGTTGGAAAACTGTTGAGGTTAGGTTCAAGAAGGTGGAGAATGTTGTATGAAGTGAAGGATTCTGTTAGAGAATTAGATTTTCAATAAAGAGAATTGTTTCGAGATTGAAATTGGGAAGCATTAAATTGAGATCTTCGGTAGAATCGTAAAAGATCTCGAGCAACGAGATTTCCGATGCTTGGTCGCCATCTTGGAAAGCGTACCAGCTCGAGAATCTTAAAATTCAAGAATCACTTGAAAAAATAAAGTAAGATGAATCGAATAAATCGTTTCGAATGCGAAGTATTAAAACACGAATCTCGTTCGACGAAATCTTGAAAGGTTTCCCGCAACGACGCCATATTGGACAGCGTACCGGCGATGAGAAGAAGTCGCCGGCGCGGTGCTCGGCATAAAGTAACGAGCGGAGAGTGTTTTCCGGATGTAACGATGGGAAAATTGTATCGGGCCGAGGCCCCGGGTAATTGAATCGTAAAGTACAAGAGCATCCGAGGAATATTCCCGGCCCGATATTCGGCTGCTCGAACGTTGAACGACCACTCAGCCAGATTGAAACACCGGAGGCTACTTAACAACGAATTGATCCTTCGCCGGTGGTAACCAACGCCCGAAGTTCGGCGAGCCGCGATGTCGTGCACCAGACAGAATTGACAAAATTATCGGGAGCAACGGAGTAGAGACCGGGGACAATGAGACAATAAACGCGTTTCCCTTTGTCGAAGTTCCTCGTCGAACCTATTGTCGCGCGATCCCACGCCGCCGCCGTGCACGCGCGCGCACACATATAAATCTTCTATACTTGTATGCACGTGTATGTGCATACTGCTACGTGCACGCTGTGTACGCGTCGCAGCCGTCATCACTTTCCGACTCCGCGCTGGGCGATAAAGGTGCAACGAGAGTGCAATCGGAACAGCAAAGTGACGGGAATCGCATCTGGAGAGCAACCCCTTCTACGGCCGCGTACAGCTACAGGGTAGCTTTTAGCACCAGAACCATCGAACGGGTCGAAACCACCCGTTCCTGAGTTCTTTTTGCAATTATTAGAAAAATGGACGCTACGAGGAATTATTCAAGAGATCGATCTAGTACCGCGCGAATTGAATCGTAAATCGGTGGAAGTCTCCGTAGCAGTCTTCGAGTTTCCGAGACATTTCGAAAATGTCAATTTGACGGTAGTTCTAGCGTGACGCGCGAATTTCGAGGGGGTGAATATGTTAAGTACCGAGAAGAGACGGTGATTCGAGAATTCCTTTGAAACAGTCGAGCTTGATAATGCTCCGGACGGAGGGGCCGGGTTTAAGTAAATTGAAAATAGAGGAAGCCAAAATGGATCTGGTTGGGATTAAGAGGCTAAAGCCTGGCGCAGCTAGAGCGGAGCTAGTCGAACCGGCTTGCTTTAGCGTTTAGGAACTGGAATTAGAGAGGGAGATCCAAATTGGACCACTCAGCTGGATCAGCTTGGAGACAGGAACTCTGACACGCGTTTGAAATATCCTGCGAATCTAGGATAGAGGACTGTACGTTCAAAGATCAAAATTAAATGTCTTCATTCTTGGGTTCGAAGTATTTTAGATTTGTATCTGGTATTCCTCGATAGATTAGCTCCTACACATTTTTGCAGAATAAATTAAATTCGAACCTCTTAGCCTCAACTATTCTAACTTTCCAGATAATTAAACCGACTCGACTGAGATCTCGACAACTGTTTAACCCTTTGTACTCGGGCACTGAAATGAGACTATTTATTTTCAAAATCATTTCGAGTATTCAATGCTTCGAAGATATCAATTGCTAAACAAAAAAATCAAAACCAGTCAAAATGACTGGTAGTTCTAGTGTTGAATATCAGATTCTATAATTTGAGGAACAAAGCTATTTTGTTCCAATATTTCATGTATCGGGTCATTATACAAAGTTAAACATTACATATCAGATTTCATAGTTTTACAAAGGGTTAAACCTTTACTATTACTTCCTCTAAGATCATCACGGTATTTAGACCTCGTCATTCCACCTTCGAATCTGCCTGGAAAATCATGTTCCTAAAAATATCCAGCCCAAGCTCTCTCCATCCTCCAAAGTTTGGAAGCCGAACTATAGATCGACCCACTTCGAACCGGTTCATCCACAGATGCATTCGAAAAGCATCAGTATTATAATATAAGAGATCTTGTAAAAATGACAAGACAACCAATTGTATATTTGAAAGAAATATTAAACGAAGTATGCAATTATAACCTGAATACCGACATTACAAAAATGAAGATAGAGCCTCTGAAAATGCTAAGAAAAAAGATGATTCTGATGACTAATCCACAGTACTTGTGTATATATTTGTCTCTCATATATTTAATTTGTTGAAGTATAGGTAAAAATAAAACAATATTTTATACAATCTTAAAATCAAGGTTGTGCAGAATATACACAATTCTGACAATTTTTAGAATTTTATACGATCAATTATTTTTTTCTGTTGTTTTATTAGGGACAGTCCCGTGGTCCGACGTGAAATGCACCGGGGCAACGGCTCGCGAGCCAGATATACCCCCGAAATATCGGCGTACCCATTAAAGAACCAGAACGGCCGGAACCCCAGCCCCCGTTCCGAAACAGAGGGAAAGGATTCTCGAGCCAACTCGGCCAGAGCCTGGAACCGACGCGAAACAATGGCGCGGGCTCGGGCACGAAGTCACGGGGAACGACGGGGCGGAAGAAAGATGAGGAAAAGGGGAAACGGGTGGCGGCGGGGGGCGAGAGGGGCGGCGAGCGGAGAAAAGGAATCAAAGGGAAAGAATACTAAAAAGACTTCCGCAGCCGGAAGAAATTGGATCTCCGGGCGGGGTATTCGATACAGGCGAAAAAATTGGAACGTCAATGAACGGGAACAATAAAAGGAGGCCTGGGAATCGAAAAACTATAGAGGGAGCGCGACGGAGAACGGCGGATGGAGGAGGAGGCAGAGAGAAAGGGGCGAGGAAGAATGGTCACGCGACGAAGAGGTTGAACGCATCGTGTTAACCCTTCGACAGCCTTCGTAACTGTGTACCGACGTTTTGCATAAATACAATCCCCATTAGTTCCTTTCTTATCTGATCTATTGAAAGTTGTTACGTTAGTTCGTGTTTAGGAACTTCGGAGACTTGTTTCCTTCAAACTGATATTTATTCCTCGTCTATATCTTAACACATTGAACGCCGGCTAAATTTCAGCTACTAAAAAGGCGAGCGTCGATGATTGTATTGATACACTTTTAAACATCGATCAAACCGAACTTTCTAACTTACGGAAGAGAATAAGGAATTTGACTCTCTATAGAATCATTCGTACGCATCGATAAAAAGTGAATTACATGTCGAAGTTTTAACCCTTTGCGGACGAAGATTCTTTGAAATGTACAAAACTTTCAACGGATGAAGTTAAATTATCTATCCATCGTATAATCGTTACAAAAGGAAACTACGTGCCGATCTCTTGCTATTCCGTAACTAAATCATTTTTTGCGACTTAATCTTCGAAATATGAAAATTTCATCTCGCCGGAATGTCGACATTCGTCCGCAAAGGGTTAAATACTAGAAGTGAAGACATCAGTTACTCGAACGATTAAGTCGCTCGTCCGTAGCTGTCGAGTTTAGCGAACCTCGGAGCCGCCATTACGTCGGCACTTGGCGAAGGGTTCGTGCGCGTCTGATCGACAGGCGTTAACGTCGGTGTCAATAAATCTGCAATCATACGATAGACTTTTTCCACTGCCAGAAGAACGGTGCGATCTCTGAAGGGTTAAAGGTGGTGTGGGACGCGCGCAGGGAGGAGAAGGGTTGCAGACGCGCGGGCAGGCGACATGAAAGGGTCCGAAGGGGGGAACGGCGATAGATGTATCGAGAGTGTCGGGAACAACTCAAGTAGGATGCAATAGAGAGAGAGTGCTGCGGGCGGCAAAGCAGATAATGCGTCGTCAGATATAGACTGGTGTGCTGGATGCTGGGAACGTATCCGAGCAAGGGGACGTTGCTCCTGCACACATCCAGATGCACGCGCGTCTGTCGCGCGCGTCCCTCGAACCGCGACGTCTACTCCCGCGAAAAAACATCGGCGACGTGTGGGAGGATTCGCAGGACTTTCGCGCAACTTTCGACGTAAACGGAGCACCGGCTGTCCCGGGGAACGAGCGACTGGGACCGGTACAGAACTCGTTTCCAGCCGCGGCGGGAAGGTACCCTGTGGCGCGCGCGCGGAAAAATCTGTGAATGTTCCGCCGGGAATCCCGTTTCCTCTTGTTTACCTCGCGGTGCCTCGAGGTCCGACCATTCTCGAGGAAATCTTATGAAGAGATTACCCGGCTAATCCTTTTATTTCGCGGATATTACGATCTTCTGGGCGCCTTGCTGAGAGAAGCTTTCAGCGAGGAAGTTGTTTCATTGCGTCGGAGTTATCGAAACGTTTCAGCTTTCCAGCGATTCGGTTGGAAACATTCGACGAGCACTATGATTGTCTTTATACATATGATACTGGAGTTAAAATTATTGTAACCATAATTAACTCCTTACGGATCTATATCTCATAAAAATAAATTGAATATTTCTAGTGACAAATTATTGGAGTGCAAAGGATTAAGTTGCGAGCAAATGATTCGAATACTCGAACAGTAAGAAACCAGTACATAATTTCGTTATTCTATATTATTCAGGCATTCGATGTAATTTGATAGAATCTACAAAAGGTTTTGTATACTTTAGAGAATCTTCGGCTGCAAAGGGTTAAGATCAGTATGTTCTATAGTTGTTGAAATTGAACGGTTTCACGCTTAGATACTTCCCACCGAAGTCCCACTAAAGAAACGAATACAAAAATTCTTTCTTTCTTTAAACTGAATTCGAGAAATCTAAGTGTTACTCGTTTTCTTTAAATATAAATTAAATACTACTTTTCTATAATTAATCGTTAACCTTCGGAGCAAATATAGACACAGAATAAGCATCAAATTCTTTCATTTCATAATAAATTATTAATGATAAAATAATTGCATCGATCACAGTTAAGAAACAAACCATATCACAAGGGGTTAATACGATTCCTACAATCACCGGTTCTGTCTAATCGATTTTCTCACCGTTAACCCAAGAAGAGCGAATCCTTCATATCAACGCCCGTATCGCCCGGTAGACGGAAAACGCGTGCACGCCGAGTAACACGGCTCTCGGCCGATTCATAACATTTTATTATTCATCCGGCGGCCATGCATTATTCATGGGGGGTCGTGGGGGGCCGAAGAACTGGGAAGATAAGGGAAAACCGCGGACGATATTCGAGCTCATTATTTTATAAGCGTTACACTTCTGTTACGGACGGGTTGCAGTTGCCGAGCTGTGTCCGTTCCCCGCCCTCTCCTCGCGCATTTGCATAGCCGGCAGACAATCGGAGGAGAAGTTTTAATTGGAGGATACCCAGACGATACTCCGGCGATTTTTCGTGTAACGATGCTCGATTGTGCCCCGCGCCGCCCCGTCTCGTCGAGCGTCCGCGGAACTTCGACCGACCCCCGGCGAACGTTGATTCTTGGGGAATTTTTCAGAACTCCGTGATTCCCCGGGAAGGGAAATTCTCGACGCTCGCCTAGCGCGCCGGGAACTTATTAATGAGCTTTCCGATCGGTGTTCTGTATTCCGGAGCCTCGTAATTTTCTTTTAATGGAGATTAGACGACGTCGGCGGGGAAGTTGTAGCGCAAGGTATTATGATTTCGCGATCGCCGGATACGCTAAGGGAACTGTGGTTAATTTCATTGATCTTTGGAACACGAGCAGAAGTTTGTAAAGCGTATTTAGAGGACACGACGGTAGAGAGTGGTTTCTATTTGAAGAAGAGAGAGGCCAGATTAATTCTAGATTGCCAAGTTCGACGGTAGATCTTCGAAGAAGCGGATGTCTCGGGAACGATACGCTCCTCCCAGAAGTTGATCCGTGTATAATGTATCGCGGTTATTACCTCGTACTCCCGTATTTGCGTCGGGGATTACCCGCGGATATGGATTTTATTAGACAGATGAAATCCGACCGGTAGCCGACGGAATCGCAATGCCGACTGTGCAATCGTCTGGGATATGCAGAAGCCTTGACATCTGTTTCTCGAATACTTCGAACGTTCCTTCAATTAAATGACTCACTGTAATTGCATATTTATCTCGCTAATGTGTCTAACATCACGATTCATCGGTGGGTCTGGAGATCTTCAGAGTTTTCTAGGGCGTTTAGCCTAGAGACTTCCGGTAGATCGAGTTAATTGAAACATCTTAATACTTATTAACAAGAGTGACATGTGCTTTTTCCTTCAGTATTTAACTCTTCACGAACGTCGACATTTCATATTTGAAAATGAAGTGGCGAACAAATGATTCAATTACTTTCAGCAACAGATCGCCGCGTAGTTCCCTTTTTTTCTATTAATTAACATTAGAACTACTGTACCAGTCAGAATGACTGGTTCTTGTTTTGTTTCACAATTATTGATATCTTAGAAGCATTGAATATTCGAAATGATCTTGAAAACAAATAGCTTTGACTTGAGTACTATAATGAACGTCTGAAGAAACCGAGAATAATCTATGGTTATATATATATATATTGAATCATGTTGAAAATCTTCACCACGAGTCTCACTCGTTGTAGGACAAGGGGTCAATAAGAAGCCATCTCCGTAGTTCGAGAAATCCATCGAAAATCAGTTTCATCTACCTTGAATCCAGGGACACCCGGAACTCCTACCCTCGGAAGCTCCAGGCTAGCCAGACCTAATGACGAAACAGCCATTCAACCGATCGCAAAAATCTTAACAGTTCCCTGCAACGAGAACGCGGTCAAACATTTCCTCCCGGACGAGGCGGGCATCATTCGTACGTTCACTTTTTTTAAGGGGCGAGAGAGACAGAAAGAGGATGAACACGAGGGGAAAGAGAGACAGAGACAGAGAGAGAGAGAGAGAGAGCGCAGAAAAAAAAAGGAAAAAATTCGGATGTAATCATGCAGGAGTGGCCTTTGAAGTCCGGCCATTTCTTTGAGCCTGCTCGTTTCGAGCCGTGCCCATATATTTTTAGTTACCGGCGTCTCTTTTCTTGTATATTACCACGGCGTGCGCGCTGTAAAGAGCCGTTTTTGCCTGTGGTCCGAATAAATGGCAAAGTGGAGGCCATGCGTGCCACTCAAAGCCGTACTTTTAAATCTACTCTCACCTGCCCGGCATTATACGCCCCGGAATCCGATTTTTTTTTCCTTCGCGGCCTCTCGCTCCTCGTTCTTCCCGTGCCTGCGCCCTCGGATACAAAGTAAATTGGATGAGAATTTCGAAATAACCGTGCATACCTGCCGCGCATTCAACGGGGATGGTTTCATTCGCGACGATGACTCGGGGAAATGTATCGTGCGCCTCTAACCGGGTCGTTTCTCTGCGACGCGCGTCCTTCGAGGCATCGGATCGACGAGATTCATTTCGTTACGTTCTCGATCGAGAATTCAATTGATTTCCACGAGAATGATTCTTCTTCTTATGCGTGATGATCACGTGAATATTAAATTTTATAATTCCATTGGGTCAAATCGAATGGCGAGTGGAAGTCGTCGCTCGAGTGCAAAGGGTTAACGAACGTATTATTAGAGAGTTCCATTGAATCTATTTTCCCCGGTCAGCAGATCGACGTTCATACTTTCTTTGATATGGTAAAAGAGCGAAACTTCTGCGGTAACGCCGCGGAGCGACCGACATAGGTCAACTCGAATCAATTGTTTTGTAAAGTTTATTTCCTGGATGCCTCGGTCTACTCCGCGTCCAAAGTTTGTAGTAGATTGGGAAATCGCCGGGGTCACATTGTCGGGCCGTCTCTCTTTTCAAGTGTGTCCGAACGAGAGGAAGGGAAAAAAAAAAGAAGAAGCATCGCCAACGCTCGTCCGGGGTTAAAGATAAATCGTATCGGGAGCGACGCTATCGCGGCTGCTCCTTTTCCCTCGGAACGCTGATACGCGGAGGCTTCTGCGCCTAAACGGCTCGCCTTCTCCGCCGTATCGGCGCACGAATGTCAAGGTTAAGGGAGTTAATCGCCGCTTAATTTCCTTCGGTTTATTAAGCATTGTCTGTAAACAAGTTAACAACGCGCTCTGTGGTAATAACGGCTGCAATCGTGGGACGGGTTACTCAACGATTCTTCTTAACAAACGAGTCACGGAAATTTGGAGCAGATCGGAGAACCAGTTGTACTTTCACCGTTGTACTTCCTTGTGAAGAATTCCCCGTGCTGTCTTGAATATTAACACTGCCTGCTATGTCGCACGAATTCGGCTGACAGCATTTCTTCCGTCAACTTCAAAATTAATTTTCTTAGTGACGTATCGAACGAACTGAACTTTGTTAGATGTATTAAATGTATAAAGAACAGTAGGGTTATGAAGAATTTTGACCTAGTTTCTGTTTCATTATGAAAATTGTTTTGATTGGGGGTTTTGGTGAGCTTTTGTTACGTATCTCTGTTTTCTGAACACTTCTGCGTCGATTTCTACCTTGAAACTGAAAAACCTACGCGAAACAGCTGTGAAACTGAATAACATTGAACGCTAACATTCGAATTCCAAATATAAAGACTGAACAAATGTTCCACGAACTTCTTCCTCTAATTTCTCAGATCGTTCTCGAAAAATCTACACTAACGTAAACTTTGATCTACACCCGCAATTGCTCATAACATAATGCAACCCCCGACAGACTAAAAATCTCTGTTTCTTCCGAATTTTCCGAATCATCCCCTAAAAATCTACATTGTCACGGGCCTCCGCGATCTAGTTACTTTCAGGTGAACACGCTAGTGAGCCAGTCGACTGCGAGAACGAAGGGAGCACGAGAAGAGACGGTCAATGGTCCGCGGCAGTTAATCATCGCGCTGAAGAACGAGGGGCGAGTTCTTGCGCCGGAGTATCATCGAGGATCCGCCGCGACGCGGAGGACGACAAACAGGCCGAAGATGCCAAAACAAGTTCAGGAGTAATCCGCGGCACGCCGGGAATGCGAGCGAGTGCTGGACAAATAGGTTAACCCCTCGGCTACGCCAGAATTTTGCGACAGTCCGCGTTTCCATGAAATTCCATCGGAACCGCCGAAACACCGAATTGAACTGAATTCCCGCCGCTTTGCCTGATTATTGTCAATAACAATTTACGGACGACTGTAAGCGTTAGTGCGCTGAGAGGAAATTTTTAACCAGCTAACTGTGACGAGTATACGCGTCATCTTGAAACTCTTAATGCTAACCTTTTTATCATCGATTTCAAAGCGAGCGTCAACGTGTTAAATGTTTTTCTAGAGTTTAGAATAAAACTGCTATTGAACATTCACAGAAGTTCAACTTAACTTTCACCTGTGACCCATTCAATTATTCACTTATCTACATTTCGGCGGAACCATATTTTATCTGTTCACCCTTAGCAGTTCGGATGGTTTTGTAACTTGGCAACTAATTTTTATGGTATCTCCAGTGAAAATGAAAAATGCTATAACACGCTATAACCGGTTAAATCGCCTTTGGGCGTCGACAGCGGGCGAGAGGTTAAAACGTCGAAAATGCGTACCGCTCGGGGAGATGCGCGAAAGGGAGAGGGTGCACGGGCTGGAAAGAAGATGCGAGCGGTGTCTTCCGGCTCCGCGGGGATAAGCGACGCGGATAAATGATTCACCGGCTACCGGAAACATCCGGCGTTTCCGCGCCATGTCCCTTGAGCACTTTCTCAAACACGTCCGGACAAATTTGTGCTTCGCTCGAGGATACCAGTTTCTGTTTTTGCCCGTGCGTCAGTGGTTCTTAATCTTAACGGCGTCGAGTCGCAACGTATGCTTGCGAGAATTCGGGAATTCTAGTAATCAAATTCACCGTGTCGTTTCTTCTTTCGAAGACTGTGGAAGTCCATTGAATTTCATTGTTGTCGTTGAAATCTCAGCTTGCATATTACTAAATGAATCATTTAATAACAAATCGTTGAACAATCATTTCTCAAGAAATTCATTTACAAAAGAAGTCACTTGAAACGAGACAACTCTGTAGCTCGATAGAAATGATACAAATCAGTCTATTATAAATTTCACTAAGAGGTTCGAATTTAATTTGTTCCGCAGCAAAAATGTTGAATTCAGCTAGTGTAGGAGCTAATCTATCGAGGATTGCCAGATACAAATCTAAAATACTTCGAACCCAAGAAGGAAGATCTTAGAATATCTCTAGCAAGAAACTTCCGAGTGCAAAGGGTTAATACTTCTCACAGATCCCTTCCAACTATCTCAAACTCACCCTACACACTTCGATAATAAATTTCAAATCTCACATTCTTCGACGTAACTCCGTTTAAACTCCCATGATTCCAGTTAAGAGCCACTGCTGTACAGAAGCGTGTCTCTCGTTCCGTTTCCGGTTGTCCGGTACGAAGAGTCAAGACGAAAAGGGGAACACCGAGGTCACGCAACGGGAAACAAGGGTGCACCCCGAAACCCGAAGAGGTGGCCCGACCGGGTTTCGAGAATCTCGGCCGAGCACAGAAGAGGAATTTATTAAGCCATCAGTGGCAATTACGCGGAATCGCGGAAATTACGGTGCGCTGACGGCCACCCCCCGGTTTCTTTGTGCCCGTGCGCGTTGACCCGGATTTCAGCGCAGCGCGGGTCGCAGAGAGAGAGAGAAAGAAGACGTTGCCAACGGATGATACCTGGCTTTTGAGCATGGCGGCCGGGCTTCTCGGTCCCCGATTAAATTCTGCTTATCGCGGGCTGCGTGACTCGGGAACCCCGAGCGGACCGCACGTCCGCGAGGGGTTAATCGATCGAGAATTCGGTCCCGAAAGCTGTTTTTAAAGGCCACCCCGCCGACGAGCTCGATTTTAATCGTGTCGGAGCGCACTGCCAGTCGATTCGGCGAGCAGGACACTTTTATTGGACTCGGTTTGAAACGGGCGACCTGCGATCGATGATTTGCGACTGGTGGAATTGGTTCGGTGACTTGAAATTAAATTGTGGTGGAATGATGCCTTTACTTGAGACCTCGGGATTTTCTTGTTGAGAGTTGGGGGATAATTGTGGCTGGTTTGACCAGTTAACTGTGTTTAACGAGTATACATGTCGTCGTAAAGCTTGACAAGATGCTAATTGGTTCAGCGATGAATTCTTTATTTCTTCACATAAACGTGTTACTCTTCTTTGTTTCGCTTTGATCTTCGTTGGATGGAATGTTAGTGTTTGCTAACGGTCATGGTTGCATAGCTATGTTTCTAAATTTGAAATATGTAATTATTGGAAATATCCCTTGTGAAATATCATTCTAATGGCAACGGATCGAATATGGAAATACTAATACTTTGCTTCTTCCTAAAGACCATAAGGTTCACAGTTAAATATTGAAATTTCCGATATTTAATTATTTGAAATATCTCTAGACGGAAGTTAACGAATCGAGTAACTCGACAGGATCTCGCGCGAAGAATTTTATCCTCACGTATTATATACAGATATGTAAACGTCGTTTACCAATAATTTTGTACGAAGTGGTAGATTTCAGAACAATCTGGAATACGTAATCCAATAAGACTATCCACGTGTACAATATCTCGTTGGTAATTTTCGGACAAAAGCATCTCGACGTGCGTAACACGTCTTTCCAGCGCGAGTGGTTGAGTAGATCATTTGAATATTAATCGACGAGATAAGCAGACTAATACTTCGGTCCCTGTAAATCGAGTACACCGATTCGATGAACGATTCACAAACGCGTTCGACAAGTTCTAAAGCCGTCGCGGGGTTCGGGAAACGCGAGCGACGTAAGCGTATCGGCAAGGACCAATTAGCGGGGAATTACGGGAAGAAAGGTGTTCGCTCGTCAGACAGGATGGCACGAGAGACGATCCGCATCCAGTGTAATGACTATTCTACCGAGTGACGGGGCCTTAAGCAGGGGGAGAAGGGCGGGGAGAAACTCGTCCATGCAAATTGGCATTAATATGCAATTGGAACAATAGATCCCAATTAATTATCCCCGGTTAATTGGGATGCCAGACTGTACGGAAGGCGTCTTAACGAAGTTACCGTGCATACCCGCTAATTTGGTAACAAAACTATGCGAAACTGCGTCCGCGTTAACTAGAAATTAATATTTAGCAGCGCAATTCGAGCGCGACGCGCCCGCCCGCGACGCAATTCCTGCTCCTCCGGCTATATTACCGAATTGTTATTACACCGCCGGAAACGTGAGAGTCGCGTCGCGCCGCTCCGTCAATAATTTCCATTCTAATATTGTAATCGTTCGCTTCCCGAGCGAACCGAACGGAAGCACTCGCAGCCGAGGAGACAACGTTGGATTTGTTGCCTCGCCCGACGGAGGTGGATCGTTTCGGAAGTTCGACTCAAAACTGAAAGATTAGAATCTACGGACCAAGGTGGATCGGCGCGAGAAGTCCAGACTGAAATAAAGTGCCCGTACAATCGGGAAACTCGCGTTAGATCCAACAAGAACCGGGGAACTCGGAAAAGGCCAATTTAGAGTAACTAGCTTCTCCGCTTCACATTTGCCACCTAATACCTCGGTGTCAAGAAACTGCGAATGGGTGTCTACTTAATTTAAAACTAGCCGGATTTAATTAAACTTCCAGAGACTCCGACACGTTGGCGAAATAAAAACCCCTTCCATCCGTCGCCCGCACGGTTTCCAATTAGGAAGGGGCAAGCCTTAATCAATGGAAGTCCCATAACGGTTAATCATCGGTAATCGGGAGCTCGCGATTTCTTGTGAATCACGGAATGTAACATTCAAATCAAGCATCGTAACAACGTTCTTTATACAGTTCTGTTTACAATTATATATAAATGTTGTACAATGTAGTCTTTGGTTCGATACTTGTTCGATTTCTCGTTCACGTTCGCTCGAAGACTGCTTGTCTTCGTTTACTCTGACCAACTCCTTAGCGACTTATCTCAACCTTCAGATCCTAAGGGTTGGTTCGCAACCTCGTCAGTTCGACGTATCGCAACATGTAAACTAAATAAACGTAACGAGTCTTTCCCAAACTGAAGTCTTCCACTCGCAAGGCTTTCATCGAGAAACCGAAGTGCAAGAGATCGATAAGACACCTGAATCACGTCGGTCGCAATCGCATCGGAACCCCGAGAAACGAGATCCTCCAGTCGCATTCCTCTTTCTTACCTCCGCGATCGCGCCAATAATAAAATCGTATCGCCACTTTTATCGACGCGTATATACGAATGTTTTATTTATCCGGGGATGCTCCGAATTTCCCAGCGATTCCGCGCGCAGAAACGGGGGCCGCGGAATATCTGACGCTCGGAATCCAGATGCCGTCGATAAGGACGTCGCCGAATCGTATCGGAGAGATAGGATCGACACGTCGACGCCGGGATCGCGTCGTCGCTCGGATATAGTCCACCCCTGCCGCTCGAGGGTCGCGGGGGTGGGAAACTCCGAGTGGAAAGTCACGTTAAACCGCGATAAGCACCGCCTTACGGCGGAGGATCGTCGCGGGAGGATCCATTCTCCGGGCTGGTGGAAAAGAAACGCGACCGAGCCGAAACAAGGAAGCGGAAGGACGAGGTCGGTCGTTTGCGTGCGTCGGTATTTCCGGTGGAATGTCTTCCAACGGCGAGGCTGGCCGCGAACCGACCGCGGATTTTCGGGGTTGCTTTAAACCTCGCACGTGCTAATTTGTTCTGATTTTTTCGCATTGTTGACTGCTACGTAAACACTCATCGAAACTCTTGATTGGATTGGATTTACTGTGATTTTAATGAGTAAAAGATGATTCGAATTTGAAATGAGTCTCTGCGTGTGGAATTTGTTGAGATTCTGTGAGAATGTGTTGAAAGTATCGGAGTACTTGCTATTGGTAATTTTTAAGTACAGAGGAATGTGTTTATTCGTTTCTTTTTCTATTTTTCTGCTTGATTTAATCTTGTTTCGTGTGCAGCGACTGGTTTCGAGCGAATCGAATACCGAGGAAGTGCTACTACCGATGGCGCGGGGGAAAAACGCGTAGGGGGAAATCGTTTCGCGAATTTCCGAATATTCAAGAGAGGGAACACGCGAGTAGCGCTTCACATCAAACTATTCACGATCGAATTTATCAAAGGAGCACTTAACCCATTAAGTACTAAAGGCATGGCGGTATCGTTTGTTATTCCATCCGCGAGACGGCCTATGAACGTGTCGCTGCGTTTCCGGTTTCCTTGCATCATACGCCGCAAGCTGCGGTCTTGATGATTGCCGGCCGTTTGCGAACGCAACGTGACAATCTATTATTTCGTCGTTTCCCAGTTGAAAAAGCGCCACTGACCGAATCGGATAATTCGCTCGGGAGGCGAGCGAATTTACTCGTTGCGTCGAGATAACGTTCCTGCTCCGCTGGGCAATTATTAACCCTACGAAACGTCGACCTCCGACATCTCTTTTAACCAATAGCATCATTACCAAAGTGAAACGTAGCCTTCAATGTTCATATTAACGAGCAACAGTGAATATTCTTAGAATTCATAATCTTTGAAAAGCACTTTCATTATCCCGATATAAATAAACTTCGACTTCGAACATCTTTATTATCAAATCATCTTCACCAAAAAACGCATTCTTCAACACCAACCCCGAAGACCCAACCGATAAACACAAATCGACTCGTAAACATTAAATCAACTTGAACATCTTCATCCCTTAAATCCAACGACCAACGAACGAACAACGAGAAGATCGAAACACCTTCGGACACGCCATCGAAGTCCCATAAAAATTCGTACATCTCAAAGCTCAAGTCCGCTCGTTAGTCTCTCGTCGATCGAAAGACTAAAGCGACTAGTTATCTGCCGGAGGATGAGGTCTCGAGGACGCGCAATCGGCGTTATAAATTTCCCAGCCCGGAATCCGCCGGTGCCGTTCCGAGTAAACGAGGATGGAAATTGAAAACGCGGAATATCCGGTGACGGATAAAGCGCTGGGAGCGCGGACAGAACGAATACGTTTTCCCAGCGGCGGCGGCGACGGCGGCGGGAGGGGAGACAGGAAGCTAAGACGTCCATTATAAAACGGCGGGGGCAGAAGACGGAGGGGCTGGGAGACGGGGAACGGGCGCAAACTGCGGCCCATTTGCATACGGCGTACGTAGGTACAGGCTGGCCAACCGAAACCACATTTTCCGCTTTATGCGACGTCCGAGGGGAAACGCCGCTGCCGCTTGTGGGACCGCTCTCAATGATTTACCTCGCAAACACGGTCGCCCACGGTGTGCTCGATGCTCGGACGTGTTCCCGTCCGGGCGAATAAATTTGCTCTCGATCGCGGAAAAGGCAGAAACTCGGGTAGAAAGGGACTCGAAGGAATTTTGAGTCGAGGAGGATTTCTATGTGTTTCACTCGCGGTTTTGTTCTCGCGACGGCCGAACGGTCGGGGGTGGCGACGATAAAGCACGCTTTATGGATCGAATTCATTAGCACGCGCGCGCTCGATGGATCGCTCGAGCGACCGGATACCGGCCCACGCACGGTGTCAAGAGTAATGGACGATTGGAGTCATTGTGGAAAAGGATAAGGTCGGGATTGCTGCGAGATGTTGGGGTTACCGGATCTGGAGTTTGAGCGTCGTCATAGGATTTTGAGAATTGATGACAGTGAACTTGTCATATGGTACTTTTTTTAGTTTTATGCTTCGAGCGATGGGCTTTGCGAGTATTGTAGAGGAAGCGAGGGTTTCTGGGGAATATTTAATGAAATATGCGTTAGGTGGAGAAAGTTTGTGGGATGATTTGAGAAAGTTCACTGTTTGTAAGTACTTTTTACGGAGAATAAAATTGGGGCGTGTTCTGCTAAGTATACGAGTTCTTGCGGAGTTTAGTAGTTTGGTACGTCTAGCGAGCGGCGACAGCGACATTTAACCCTTGGGGTACGGATATTGGGTCACCGGAGGCACGCCAATGTCTCTGTAGCGCGACATTATATACAATACATAGTCCACTATTTTAACATCCGATCAATGAATGCAAATGTTGACCCGATTGACTTCTACGAGCAACGCTTTCCTCCAACGCGCGTATACAGCCAGTAAAAGTACTGCGCCACTTCAAAGTATCAAAGCACCGAACTATCCGTAGGAAATTTAAGCAAGAATCCACGTCTCCGCGTCATCCGCGAAACTAATTCCCCAGTCCCATCGGGCGAATAAAACAGTTACGGCGTGTAATACTCGAAAATGATCGCGCATACGTCTCGAGTGACTTCAATGCGTGGTAATAATGTCATCTGCGTTCCCGATGAGATCATAAATTGCGACGATCGTTTGTTACTCGTCAATCAAAGAGTATATTGAATTACAGTACAGCCCGTGGCCGCGTGTGACGCGTTCATTTTCCACGGTGGATTGTCGGCCGATCGCGGAGCGCGACGATCGTATTTATCGAGCCGACGACGGGTGTCTTCGAGAATAAAATCCGACGTCGAAACGCCGGCGAGATTATCATGAATATCTACCGTCGAGCGGGTCGACATTGAAATTCAAAGGAGCCCAGGATCCATCGATCGCAGTCCCACGGACAACGCTCGGCTTCCTGTCGAACAGGCCGGCGCGTAGTTTACAGAAAAGATAAACGGAAGGTAAGGTACATACCGGACTCGTTTACATACGTAGACATTTTTCTACGGGCGTCCGGCATTGATTAGATTCCCCGACTAGATAATCGCTCACGCTCCCATAGAAGTCGTTTGTCCCGGGGCTCACGGTTCGACGCGGCCCGACCGAGTCTTCGAAATGCTCGTTACACACGGCCAACCGACGCCACTTCGCACGGAAACTGTAGAAAACTTTCCTGCGCTTCGCCCGTGACACCGACACGTCCCGCCGCCATTTTGTTTGAGCACCGTCCGCCGCGGACGCCGGACTCTCGTTAGCAAATACTCGGTGTCGTGCAAACGTCTTCCGAATAACATTCGAAGTTACGAATCGCGGCGTTACGAGAGTTACAGCTAAGGTGGCGATGTCGCGGCGACACTCGAATTCACGGTTGTCTAAGCGGAGATTCCAATTAAGCAGACGAAAATACTAGGAACACGCTTCAATTTCCTTTCGCGATTTCCAACGTATTACCAGTAATTAGAGAGACCATCGACGCAAAATTCAGACGTTAACCCTTAGCACTCCAGTGTTATGATCTATCAGCAACTGCGACTAATTTTTACAGTATTCGAAAATGAGAAATGCTATAACACTTCTTCGATTTTTTATTTTCCTTGTTAGTACAAAATTTGGATGTGTGGAGAATCTAATAATTTTAGAGTAGTTTCTTTGAGACTCATTAAAATATTTAATATTATAACTGGTGCAATATTGGAACCCACAGAGTTCAAAGGGTTAACAGTTCGCACTGAAGTGACTCTCAGCCACTTCGACACAGCGAAATCTTATATACAATATTAAACCTCGTAACGCATGAATACGTAAAATATCAATATAAAAGTTCCTTAATCACGTGCGCCCTCGTTACTCGCTTTCGAAAGTCGTCTGTGTCTCATTAGAAAACGTTCGATATCTCTAGTAAAAAAGAAACTCGAGAGTGTAAAGTTATTTTTCCTCCCAGCAGGGCCATTACGTCGCCGTTTCTCCCCCTGGTTATCGAGACCTTTCCTCCGGTGTTTCGCTGTAAACGCGGGAAAATGGGCCCGGCCTCGAATTACGAAGCCACCGTGGATTATCTCTTTCAATGGAAACGTATCCGCAATTCGGTGCGCGCCGGCTGGCTGTGCGAGCGGCGTCGCGTGTACGTGTACGTGTACGTGTACGTGTGCGCGCAGCCCGACAATGGGTTCGATTGCAAACCCCCCGGCCCGATACATCTTGCTGACAATTTACCGGAGCGCGATGCGCGCACGATACGACGCCGCCGATAGGGCAAACTGCTTGGAGAACACGAGACGCCGGCAAATTAGCGGCAACCATGTCGCCAGATGCACCCGGCCGGTAGATTGGGGTTGATTAAAGAGGGAAACACGTCGCGTTGATAGGCCCATGATACGGTTTAAATACGTCCACGGTTCTTAACAAGTCCGCCGGGGTGCGGACCGTCTCCCGCTCGACGCTCTCTGGCCCAATTCCACGGTTCATTCTCCTTATTCGGAACGCGGACGGATTAACCCTCGGCTGATGGCCAGGCAGGGTCACCGGGCGGCGGACCAGACTCCGCTCTGCGTTCTACGCTGAACGCTGGATTCTCGTTTATCTCGTGCATTCAGAGTCCGTCGCCGAGGCAACTGTTTCTGTTTAAGGTTTGACGACATTGCTCGGATCTCGGAGGATTAATTTCGCTTAGAATCAGAGATAGCAGTTGGAACGTAGATTTTTCATCCCTTTGCGGAGGGATGTTTGGGAGATGAAATGTATATTTGGGATACTAATTCGAGAACGAATGATTTTATTAATTAAACAGAGATTAGGACGTAGTTTACTTCTATTATTTAAGCGATCTATGTACACTTGAAATAGTTAGAATTAATAGTTACTCATTGACATCTTGCGTCTCACCTCTTCAGCAACCGTCGCGATCACGCTGAATTCAGCCCGAAGTCGCTTGGAAATATTCAAGCCAACCCGAACGGAAAAAACTAATGAAACATTTAAAATAAATTCCGTACGCGCGTCGAATACGAGATCCGAGCGCTATCGGGAGTCCGATCCTTATCCCCGACATCCGGCGCATCGGCAGCGCCAAGAATAAACGCAGACGCGACGATAAGCAGGAAATCACGGAATGAGTGTCAGCGGAGGTTCGAGGCTCGTGCATCAAGCTATCCGGTTATGTTCGTGTGTGAAACTTGCGCTCGTGAAAGAAAATCGAGACTGTTTCCGTGGACGAGGCGGATGAGAGCATTTCTCTTTCTCTCTCTCTTACTCTCTATCCCCTTATCATCTCTCTCTACAGAAAGATCTCGTGAAAGATATACGTGTCACGATGACACCGTGAAACCTTTTTCGAGACGATAAAACTCGACGTTACGAATTGCTGCTCGCATGTCGTCGGTAAGGATCCGTTTCTCCGCTGCCTCCGCCGATCCCGATCGTTCCGTCTCCGTCGTGGAACGCCGCGTAACGCGATTCCGCCGGGGCAATGGCAAATATTGCACGCAATTTCCCCTCAAATTGCTCCCGCGTAACTTAATTCGCTGGCGACGCTCAAGCGCTTCGACCCTTTTTTCCCTTTCTCCCTGTGCAACCCCCTACCCTCTCTCTCTCTCTGTTGCTCGTTCTCATTCTCCGTCTCTGTCTCCGTCTATCGACGATAATTTCCCTCTCACGGTGTCGGTCACACGAGTACACCTCTTTTTTCCTCTCATTTTTTTTCTCTCTAGCAACCACGGTCGACCGTATTTCACGTCCGCGTTAATCCCACGGAACCGAAACTCAATACACTTTTCCAAACGATTACGGTGAAACGAGAACGCGGACGGACGCATGGACGGACGGTCGGACGGACGAACGGACGGAGTACGCGAGCCGCCCTCTTCGCGGATAGGTTCTCGCCAGACGGAGGAAAACTGGTCGCATTGTGCGAGCATTGCGAGTACGCGACGCACCGTGGATGCGAGCCTTTGTTTTTTTTGTTATCGAGGGACGGCCGAGAGTTCGGCGTGAATGAACGAACGTGGAAACTCTGAGGAACGTCGAGGAGTAATTGTGAGCATCGATAGGTGGTGGTGGTGTGCGACGAGTAAGAAATTTCTTCGGCGCACGTAATAAATTATGGGGCCGATAGTGGCTGAAAGGGGAATAAATGTAACAGAAGATAAAGAGAAACTGGAATAAATGCCGCGAGAGTAATGAACGCTGATGATGCGATCTAACCTGAACAGATGAAATATTAACCCCAGCGGCGCCGGGGTTGGTTGCGGGCTGACCCACCTTTTAGAAAATATTACGCGACTCGTATTAATTGTGACGTTGAATCGATCGGACTCCGAATATAAGTTGATGAATAGTTCGTTTCTCTTCTGTGGTAGCTACTACTAACAAAATATGTAACATACGCATCGATAAATTGTTCTTCCGTCGAGCAGCAACATTGCACGAGTAGATCGATCGGAGGCTCGCGGAGTTCGAAGAACTATAGCAGCAAGAAAACAGCCGAATAAGGGCGGAATCGCAACCGACAGGGTGCAACCCGACATTAAACGTCTATTAACCCTAGGACGCCGGCGCCTGCGTCCATTCGGACCCGGAGTTTCAAAGGCTTCGTCTAACTTCTCATCTTCCGACAACTAACTTAACCTTGTTAGTTATTTACATCGGACGTTCGGAACTATTCGGAACTCTAGGAACGGCGATGGCCTAGGACCATGATCCAATTCCTGAGACGCGTGTTCCTCGGGAAATTAGTTAGATCTCTTATCTGGTCTCATCAAAAATCCCTTATCTCGTCAAACTCAGGGAGACTAACCGAGAACCATAAAATACGCTCTAAGGTTAAAAGGAGACACTGCATCTCGAAGAGACTAAATAACAACTTATCCCGATAAACCGATAGCTGTTCAGTTCGAGATTCCATTAACTTCGATCCTCTAAAAAAAATCTGTTCCCCCATGAACATCAGAGAAAGTGTACGTCCCGGTTCGAATAAACCGTGGGCGATGCTGGTCGCGGTCGCCGAGCGTCACAAACAGAACTCGTTCGGTCCGTTTCGATTTTTCGGCGAGCCGTGCCAGTTAATTCGAAAGGGTGCGCGGGTGCCCATTTTGCGGGCAGAAAGCACGGGTAACGAACTGCGTCGCTGCAGTTGCTAATCGCTTTAACCGTTCCCCGAGTTCTGGCCCCGGGATTGAACGATGAACCGAGTTCAGCCCCGCGCCGGCTGGAGGGAACAAAAAATGATCGTCGCCTATGCATCGGCATGTTTCCCCCCGTCACCCCCGCGCGCCGGTTTTAAAGGGTTGTCGCTACATCGGCGTCCGTCTACGCGATCCTCTAACGAATTAACAGGAACGCGACGGCAGAGGTCGACGCAGGCGGCTCGAAAAATCGTTAAACATCGCTTCCCACGGAGCCCACGCTCCAACATGTATCACACTTTTCATATCGAACCAGACCTTATTGTGCAAAAAGCGAAGCCAGCCAGCCAGCCAGCCAGCCAGCCAGCCAGCGAGCCAGCCAGCCCGCGCGCGTCAGTGTTTATCCGTGTACACGCGGCAACCGATGCGCGTGAACCGTGTATAAGTAACTTTTTATGGAATACGTTGTCCTTAAAGTGGAAGATCGTTAAACGCGCCGCGATACCCGCCGTAAAACTGTCGTGTCTTCTCGAACAAGTGCGTCTGGTAATTCCCTCATCAGCAAACACCTGGCTCCTCGGGTCCTATTCGATTATTAAAATTCTCTTCCCGCCGGTTTCAGAGAGTGTAAACAGTTTAATGCCTTATAGTTTGGCGCCTGGAGCGCCGTAGGAATCTAAATATTTACCGCAACTTTCTGCTAAGTTTCGAGTCTGCGGATCGTGGAAAGTCTTCTGTGCTTTTACCGTAATTCCCTTCTTTTCGGAGCAGATTGTATACTGTAATTCTTTCCGGAGTGAATCGTGCGAGTGAAGACAATAGTTTTCGGTATTTCTAACGTGACAGTTGAACCTATCGGTGCTTCGACTCATCTCGAGATAACGAGGCTCAATGGCCCCACTGTTCATAAGACATTCCTCCGTTCAGAAATAACCTCCTAAATATACCGCGGCGAAATTTATCGGTTTAATCGCGGAGCGACCCTACGCCGGTGGTTTTTTACGCGTGCGAACACTTCGGTTTTTCCACGGGCGTCTCGCGATAACCTGGCCCCGCGTGTCTCGGCAGCTGAATTCGGCCCATCGAACACAAGGAGCCATTGAAGAAGCAATACGGAACGACACACAAAGAGCGAGCAGCAACCCCGCGTCGGAACGTGGCGCTCGCAATATCGTATTCGCAATAAAGATTGCTTTTCTCTTCTGAATGCTTCGTTGTACCGGGATATTCGAATTTATCGACCCTCCCCTCTGTCTCTCGCGGATAGAAAAGGTCGGCGGGACTGATGCGTATCGTGACGCGCTATTGGAACGATGGGGTTGACCCTAGAAGAAGCAGAACGGGTACGCCGAGTCCTTCGGTTGTAAAATATTCAAAACATGTTTGTTCCTCCGGAGCGGAATATTTTTCGAAAAATTATCCACCGTGACTTGCGTCGGTATTAAACAGTTGTATACGGTTTAACGAAGATATTCCGCGGAAGAAACGTAAAAGATAAATGAGTCCGAGTCTGGGAAGGTTATAGAGTTAAAAATTGAAAACAACTGTTAATCATCCACGGACACAAAACAATTGAATATTCTTAGCGAAGTCGTATTCGTACGATAGGCAACTGCTTTTCTTTTACGTTTGTTTATCACGTTTAATTAATAATTTTTTTTTCAGTATCATTTGCCTTTGTCATTAAAGGATGCTATTCGAAACGCTAGAAATTCTCGTGGCAGTCGACGTTGATATTAGTTAACGTTGATATTATAGAACGATGATCGATTCAAATGATATTTCTCGAAAGGAGCATCAGAAATGAATTGGTTCCGAGCTTAGAGACGTTCCAGGGTTAAAAGATGGAAGCAATTGAGTATAACCCGCAGCAGACGCAAGAAACCTCGGGATTCCTCGCGGAGGCGCGTTCGTGCGGTAAACAACTGTCTTTTTATTCCCAACAGCGGCGGCACAGCCATTGATTCTGACAATAAATTCGATCGATCCCCTGAAAAACTAGAACCGCATCGTACCGCCGCCGCTGGGCGGCTAGAAGTTTTCTCTCCCGGAGGATCCTCTCCGGTCATAGAGTCCGCCCGCTGTAATTCGAGAGGCAGACGATCTTGCCCCCCTCGCCCTCCGGAGAAGGAGCAAAACACTTTAAGCGCGCGCAGCTGAAGAAATACCCAGCGGCTCGTAAACAATGAATTTCCACCGTTATAAAGAAAGCGTTTGTCATCGCCGGGCCGCGGATCTGTTTGCGTTTACAGCCAATAAAAGTTTGCCCCCGTTCAGCGGGGGAACAATGAAGCACCGACGCTCAACGGGTTTTGATGCCTCATTCCGAAGATGGTTTTTATGTTAATTACTTGCGGCGCTCGTAAATAACAGCGAACGAGAACGATTGAAACTGTCGTCGCCGGGGAAAACATTTCTTCGAGTCCCTTTCAACTTTCTTAGTAAACAGGCAAATTCTTTGTTGCATCTGTGATCTAATTATAAGACAAGACTTCCCTATCTAATGAAATTTTTAAGAAAGTATCTTTGACGAACCGAAGTTATAAAGTTTAGTGCTGGAAAAGAAACAAGTTGATAAATTGGAAATTACACGAAATTCCTCGGCAAGTCGGGGCAAATAAAAATAACAAGAAATTTCGTTCTCATCCTGGAGCTGGAGGAGAATCTCGCGCAGCATAGTGGACCACGATCGGACTTCGATCTCCCTATTCCATCGAGAATCGATACGTAAGACGCGCGGGTCCATCGGGAGGCTGTCTAGCGAGTGTATCTCGCGTCGGAAGGGAGACGAGGCGGCCACGATTCGGCCGTGGAGGGTGGAAAGAGAGGAACCGATAGAGAGTCCATCGATCGTCGACGACAAAACACACGCGCGCGCTTAGCTCGCTCGCTAGCCGCGAAAAAAGAGGATCTCCGGTGGACTCGTCTCCGATGTACCCGACGCGTACCCGTTATGCTCGCGTTTCCGACGGGACTTCCCCGGCGCATCCGCCGCTATAGAATTTTATTTTGATTCTTGCACGAGACGCGGATGAAGAGGAGGCTAGAGGGATGAACGGTGGATGAGAGAAAGAGAGGAACAGAGAGAGAGAGGGAAGGGAAAGAGAAAGATAGACAGAGGGAGAGAGAGAGAGAGGAAAGAGAGACGGGTAAATTGCAGGGCGGGTCTTGCCGTGGAAAATCGATGGGAATACACGGAGAGCGCGTGGAACGAACAACGGAGGAGACGAGGCTCCAGGAACGTCAGCGTTCACGTCTCTTCGTGGACGACGCGCGGCCGCTTCCGTGCGGAATCCGCGCACGTACGGATCCACCATTTTCATGGTGTGCCGCCGACGGGTTGTCTCTCGCCGTTTACAGGGATTCGAATGCTTCCCTCCACCCTGTTCGTTTCTGTTTAAGTTGCTTTGCCAACGGGAAGTCAAATGTTACGTACCTCGCGCCGTTTCGAGGATACAAAAGCTTCGGTTCCGGAACTTAGGAATGTTCTGCCGGCGGGGGCGAGCGAGCGGGTCGTGCTCGGCGGTCCTGCTGACGTTTTACCGTATGTGTGTTGACAACGTCGTGCGGCTCGCAGACGGATGGTAACAGTGATAGTGGTGGTGGTGGTGGTGGTGGTGTAGTTGGTGACTATGCTCTCTGGTAGCGGTCGGAGATACGGGAAAAAATGTGCACGCGTAACGCGGCTGCGCCACCGGACCCGAGCAACGGACTGGCTCGAAGAGAGAGTCTCTACTGGCTACCAAAGCAAGCAACGTGTAACGAAACGCGTGCGTCCCCGTCGCGGTGCTACCGTCTACTACGTGTTGCTGCTGCCGGAGCCACTAACGCTCTACCCGCTCTCACTCCACAGCCTCTTCTCTCCTCTCCTGTGCGCTTTCCACTCCACCATCCCTCCGAGTCCACGCAACGGAAAGGTCCGCGCGAGCGGCGCGCGCGGGGTTGCCGCTACCAGCGTCGCCCCATCGCTGCGCCGAAGGATACTTTCGAACGGAGCTGGGTGAATTTCAGAGATCTTATGTCCATCGTTTCGAATTGCGTTGAATATATTCTGCAGGATTTCGAAAGTGATATCTTACCTGCTGTGAATGTAGAGTATTTCTTTGATGGTTGTTGCAGGAGGTTTCGAAATTGATTCACTGAAATTGCGATGCATTTGGTTCTCTTTTGAACTTGACTATCTGCAATTGAATGTATAATAAATAAATGATGAATACCGTGTTTGTATCGTAAGCAAGCATTCTATCTCGGAGAGAAGATGTTGAAAAACTCGAGATTTCTATAGAGTTATAGAATTATACCACCCAGTATATAGCACTTTTACTACTGTACACGACCATGTCACAGGGGATGTTTCCTCGAGTCTCCACAGAACGTCAGATTTTTTTACCTACTCCAGCTTCTTTGTTCATCGCTGAACCTTAAATCTGACTTCTGTTTATGGCCCTGCTGTGTTTACGGGCTTGTTATGTCGTTACCATCGAGTACAGAAGCCGCCAGTGTTTTTCGCCAGTGAAAAGAAGACTGTTACCCGCCGAGCTGTAATTAGCGAATTTGGGTCGAGGGATTCAATAGAATCTTTCGCTTGTTTCGCCTGGTGACTAAGCGTTCGCGGGCTCAAGTGTTAAGGCCCGAAAGAAACCAGCTCGGATCCGCGCCTGAACAACTCACACGCGAAGCTGGAGAGTCTCGTCGCTTGATTGTGATGACCAGAGGAATAGCTCCTTGCACTTCCACTACCATTAATCCTAGAAAGATTAATGACAACTCCTTGGGTCCACTTAGTTGGAGAGTACGATGAACATGTTCTTCTTTTGTCTAGAAAATTTGTAAAAGATCATTTACTATCCCTTGTGTCTTCGACATTAGCGTCAAAATAATAATAAACCATAAAAAACCTTAAATATTCATGTCCGACGCAGACTACGGCAAACGGCATCGTTCTCGGCTCTTTGTATCCTCGACGACAACCGTAGAGTAGAGGGACCATAATTTATTCGCGAGCGAAGCTCGGATAGCAGCCCTATCGCGATCCACAGAGCTCTTACATTTCGTCCGCGACGTATACTCCGGTGATTATACTCCGTCGTGTGCGAACAATATCACAAATTAATCTCGTGCGCGCACGATATTCTTAATCGCTTGTAATGGAGAGATTAAAAGCTGGGGAAGGACAAAGAAGAATTAAATAAGAGTAAACTGAAGAGGAAACACGGGTGTCATGAAATTATTCGCAGTGAACGTCGGCGCTGATGATTCCTAAAGAGATTAATGTTCGCGGGAAAGCGGTCGTAAACGTTTCGCGCGTGTACTCGAAATACATAGTGCCATAGAGTTCTCAATGAAACATCTTATCGCTCGAATCCGTTGAAACGAATAACAGTTGACAGACATCATAGCGATCCTATTAAACAACGATACAAAATACACAACTATTTCGTACAATCAAATATTTCGAGTACGCTTGAACATCGACAAATTCGAGAACGCACGCGAGAAACTCTCGAGAATACCGATCGGCCAGCCAAAACGTGATTCAAATGAGGCAAGGCGACGCAAGCCGTTGCGCCGGGCCGTTCTGGTTTTAGCGCCATGTTTTGCGTTACAGTCTATAGTCTGTACCGCGACGGTAAACAGGATTATGAGTAACTCCGCTCGGGCAGCTATCAGGCGCGCGCGTTGGCTTTTTAAAAATACCAAGCTACACGGGACTGAAATTCCTCGCGTTACGAGAAGGCTGCGCTATCTCGGGGACTGTAACGCGCGTTGTAATATAGCCCGCGCCTCCTACGGGGGCCGTGTTACCAACATCGCCACGTAAATTCGCCGCGGCCCACATACATTACCCGACAACTTGTCTTCCCCGTATCTAGCGAACAATTAATCACCGTAACGCGGCGATTAAACCTCCGACTCGGAGTATGCGGGGATATCGATTCAAACGAATCGGATGCAAAACATGGTTCCACGACGACGCCGGGGCATGGTATTGTTCACCCCGCCGCGCACGCATACCGCCGCGAACGGCCCGCAACACCGATGGAGATGTCTCTCTGTATCGAGTACTCCCCTACCTCCCACTATTGCCATTTAACTCGCGGTGGCTACTCGCAGTGTCTCTCATCTTAGACGGAGCGAGGAAGGGCACACGGTATTCGTACACCCCTGCGTCCCGCTTTCAATTAAAGACTCTATTGTATCAACTGAAGTGCAAACAGCAGAAATCAGAGGCGCACGAGTACTCCTTTCTGTCCCTCCGCAGTAAGTGTTCATTAAGTACCACATTATACTGTTCCGGCGGCGTGGAGGGATTTTGTTTGCGGTGCTACTCCTCGTGGAAGTGCCTTTACAGCGATCTCCGCTAAGCTGCCCCAGCCATGGGACTCTTAGGTCCCTCGCGCGCTTCAGAATCCCTCCGCCTGGACATTGTTATCGAAGATAATAGTTGGCAACGGTACAGACGTCTATCGATAAACAGCGTGTCGGTGTGCGCGATACAAAAATTTGAACAAAAGGTACGTACACAACTGTCTGAAAGGATCGTCTCGTTGAACGGATACCTCAGACGCGACGTCTGGGGCGTGGAAACACCGTGACACGGTCCTGTCGGTGGCTATCGTTTTAATATTTATGACTTCCCTTTCGCAAGGATCAAGCGAACATCGCTGACCGATCATTATCCTGAAACTACCGACGCTAACGCGCGCGTCGTGAGTTAAGATAACCGTTACGGGGAAAAATTCCGTTAACGAACGTCAACGCTGACGGTGGTAATACCAGCGACGCGATGCGATGCGATGCGATGCGACGCTTCGATTCGATTCGGTCTACATTCCCAATAAGCGCGTGCAACCGGGGACGATTTTTTGCCGCGAATACCTCGACTTCCCGAACGCGGCCGGGGAGGCAAAGGTGGAGACCAACCAGATTAACGAGGTGGCTCGCTATAGCTGTACATATTGTATGCCATATATTGCGCGGGCACGTTTCGCTGGTAGCCCGTTTTTCTCGGAACGCATAGAAGAAGCTAGAACTTCTTCCTCCGCGAACCTCGGGTCGTATACATTCGCTGGTTCCTTAATTGCCTGGCAGAAGTGGTTTCTCGCTCAGGGGGTACACGGCGACCGGTCTCTTTCCGACGCGTGCACACTCTGCCGACCGAGCACGGTTTCGTGCGACCTTCCGCGCAATCCTGTTCCACGATCGTGGGACGGCCCGATGAAAAATCGCTTGCGCAAAGGTTCGCTGCACCGTCGCCGCGGCATTCGATGTTTCTTCACGACCGGCTGAACTGGATTTAAAGCAAACAGGATCTCGCGATCCTGTTACAGCCGCGTCCCGAGAATTATCGATTGCGCTTGTGTACAGTCGGTTTGTTTAGGTTGACGGTTCATCTAACGCGATGGTGTTATGCCAATCAGCCAGAGTTCCGATACCCGATCGTACGTAGAGTTTGAAGATCATTCGACTGTATCATGTCGTTACGTCTGGTAACAGCTGTTCGTATTGTTTATATTATTATGTTAGGTCTTGGTTATTGCTTTTTTTCTTTTGTATAAGGGCACGTTACTCTATTGTTTTCAGACGGTAGATGTTGGACGTTTATTCTTACTGATTGCATCCGCTTATGTATCCTCATTTCGCGATAGATTTATCATGAACGAAAACGATTGAAAATATCGTTCGTTTGACGTCTCTGGGTTAGCGGGTTGACGTCGAATAAAATGAAGACTTATACGCGATCATACTACACGTACACGGTTGATACGTGCACGGGGAGTGATTGTCAGAAGTGATATAGCGCGGGGGAGTAAATCACGACGGCATTAAGACAATTAGGCGGAGAACTGGACAGGCCGAGCAGCGTCAGTCGACGTGTCTTGGACAGAAACAGATGTCTGATATGCCTTTTATTTCGACGCCACGGTCAGCCGCGACGTGCACGTATATGTTAAACACTTATTCGATCCGCAGAGCGTACGTAGGATAAATGCATGGGCGTCGATGCAGGGTATTAAGAACGTGACCAACAACGTATCGAATATCGTGGCTCGGTACGTCGAATCATGTATTTGCCTGCTAAAGATCGGCATGCCAGTGGAGACTCGATATCGAGGAGGTCGTTATTACACCGAGAACGCTCTAACGGAATAAAATGGAAACTCGAAATGCTTAATCGAGTTTTCATTTTATTTCGAATCGATTGAAATTGTTCAGAAAGAATGGCATTTTCATACCGAGCATCTGATCACTGTGGTAAATTTGCTTCGACAACTGTGAATCTTCATGGACGTCCAGTGATTATATTTGTATAGTGAAATGTTACCGAGGACCATGTGTACGATACGATCGGGGGCGTGCATGTGTGCGCAAAAGTCCGTGGCGTGGTCGTGCAATTGTGCGAAGGAAATGAGATCAAGTTTGACTGATTGCGGACAGCGGTTGAAGAGAGGTGGAGAGCAGCAGGGAATGTAGATAGGACAGTTCAAGAACCGAATCTACAGATCGGTAGCTGGATATACTGGAACAGACCAAGTGTACGATTTAATAAAATCAAAGGAAGAAAACCGTAAACGGATTAACAATGTTGTATTGTTAACTATGCACTGGGGAATCTTGGTGGCCGAGATTTCTCGTTTCAATAAGTACACCGTCGATTAAGATTGCTTTCAAAAATAAACATTTATTTCAAAATTAATGCTTACCAGCTGTATCCTAAAAACTAAGATCTATTCTATACACCGACTGTGTTTAGGTGTTGTTCTTAAGACCTCTTAAGAATTCATTGCATTATTAAGTTGTGTACAATTTGTTTTCTTACTTTGTTTTTGTGTAGTACCGTATTAGGTTCCGCAGCAATAATCAATTGCTTTTTTCTGATTTACACAATCACATGATCATCTCCTTGCACACACACATATGTTACATATCAATGGCAGTTACCAGAATGAGTTCCACATGATATCTAATGATTCAAATCATGCACACAGACTGGATCACGTACTATTTTTTTTTTTTCTTATCACCAAACTCAAGTCTCGGACCACATCTCTCACTCTCCTATGTCTTGATAAAGTTTAAAATGATAGTACCGCTAAGTGGTGATATCACATTTATGGTTCGGAGTATGTACTGTCTGGTCGGTTTGACGAAAAAGAAATGAAAATAATGTGACGACGCAGACCTAGACAGCGTCTTTCGCAGATTGTACCAGCTCTCCAAACGAGGTTTCCAAGCATTGCCGAAGTTCGGCGTAACTTACTACTAATACACTTTGTTCGTCTCGAGACATCAAACATATCTACAAGGTTATAAAGCGATCGTTTAGAAAACATATAGACCAAGTGTCCCGTAACTGATAATACAAACGGGAAGGAGATGATTTTAGATAGGAAAGCAAAGGCAAACTATGGAATACAATTTTGTTACATAAGACTTCAATTCCGAGGAAACGGACTTTGAGCGGTTGTACGACCAGTTACAAGAGACTTTGCAATATAAACTATTCTCAAGATCGTTAAAACATTTCACATGAACATGCTAAAAACGTTAGCGGTCGGAAAATTAGCGTAAGAGAAAAGTATACCTTGTCTTGAGACCCTGAATCCAACTTATTTAAACAAGATACAACGTGTGCCATATCCAACCACGGTCTTCCATCAGCCGCTACCTGATGGAAAACGTAATCCCTAAACAATTTGAGCATGTATCGGTCTCCTGTTTCTGCCCACGTGGGTTCCATATTAAGTTCTGGTCTTTCGTTAATGGTGGCCAGTTTTACAAGTAACTTAAATAACCGCCCGTTCTCAAGCTCCTTGGCAAGTTCGTTTTCGAGCACGTCGGATCGAAGCAAGGCTGCGTCGAGCTGTGTATAAAATCGAGCTCCTATCATTGGCATGAGATCTGTTACGCTCCGTCGTGCTTGGTTCGAAAGTAAATATCTAAAACGATAGAATTCCATATGAACATGTATCGCTGCAAGTATAGATCCTTGCATCGAGGATCGTACAAGATGGCCGAATGAAATCCTAATGAAACCTATACGAACAGAATGAGGTTCCGAAGATCCGTGGAGTAGGAACGTGCGACGAGCTCGAGGGAGGCTTGCATGTTGTCGCGATGGACGGCAAGAAGGCTACGACATGCTAAAGCCAATACCAACTTCCCCAGAGCGATTAAATCTTCTTGTTGGTAATGTGGAATAAGTGAGAGTGGATTCGCTGCGTTCCCATCGAATGTAACAACGTCTGGTATGGCAACGCAACTTAAACGGAGTCTCGTCCGTGACGTGAGCAACACTTTTGTGGGATCCAAACATCTGTATGCCAAACCTGTTAATAGAATTTCAATGGACGTAAGATTGACAGAATATTAACTGAATGTTACGCATGAAAATACTTTTAAGAGTGACACAAACCAGCAGCATGTATGACGCGAAGCGCGGCAGTTAGTTGGATTATGTAGCTCCAGATAACACTTTCTGGTAGCATACTACTGTGTTGCTGTCTGAGAATTGTATTTTTTGTATGACTATACGGGCGAGGGGCGTTCGGATCTGAAGAAAATGGATCCGTATAACCATTCAATTCAGTTGCAGAGAAATGCTTGTTTAACAACGTTTCTGAGCCCGGATGATAGTCATAAACGAATACCATGGCTGAAATGGGAAAATTTTTGTTATAGAAATCCATTTACCAGACTTCTGAGTAGTATTAATACAAACAATGGTCGCCAAAGGCCTTGGTGGTAAAGACTTCTCTTAACTGCACCAAATTAGTATGCGATAATCGCTTCCACATATCTACCAGCACCATACACTTTGTATTAGCAAGTCTGAAATCTAACAACAGATGAAATGCTTTTTTCAATACCATTTATCGAATTGACTTCTTTTAATTATTTTGCGCGAAAAGTTCAGGAACCTCACCATGTATACGACGTAAACAGTATCGCGTGCCACTCTTAATGCTGGTAGCTTTGTACGTTGAAGTTTGGTATCCGAGCATTGTCGAGGCAGGTTTATGAATTGGTTCCAGTGGGCACAACTCATGGTAACTGTCTACCTCATTTGGTAAATCAGGGAATCTTACTACATCAGGTTGCGCTAACGTTAATGCATTTTTTTGAAGAATGTCCATTCGTAAGCTCTCACTGACAAAGAAGCTGGGTGTTGCTTGAGGAGGTGGGGTTGAGGGAGCAGAGGAATTATTAGACGACGGAGGTTTTACTGGTTTCACAGGTTGAAGGTGTGCTGGTGTACCTGGATAAACGTAGCCTACCTGACCTGCTCCGACAGTTCCAATCTGAAGGTGTAAATTTACTATTAATTTGCTAAAAATTGAAATCAAAGAAGATCTTCTAACTTCTATGCTTCCTTACAGTTTCAGTTCCTTCCTCTGCTCCAACAGTATCGGTTGGTGTGTTTCCAAGGTAAAAATAAGTTGTACCACCAACATTCTCTTGTGAGTGGTAAGAATTATTAAAAAGATTCGGAGAACTGCTGTTGCTACCAGTGAGACCTCTTCCTGGTACAAATTCTGGACTGGCAGTTACTTTTTTTTGCGAATCCAGAGAGAGGTTCGACAAGTGCTTTGTAACTGCAGTGGTACTTAGAGTTACCCCCGGGCTTTGACGATTCTATTAAACAATAGAAATAGTAAGAAAATGGTAAACATGTCTGTGTACTTATTAACTATGGCAAGGAAATAGCAAAGTTATAAGTAATAGCATATTATAATAACAAAGCATAAGATTTCTTCCTTTTAAAACATACAAGATGTACTTCTATTAATTAATTCATTAAGTTAGAGACTTAAGCCTTTACCATTTATGTAAGCATGTGACAGAGTTTCATGTTGTATCAAAATCTCTTTAATTCTAAATCTAATTAAACGACAGACGTATGAAAACTTTTACTAAGGTTTGACTCTCCTCAAATAAATTGCAGAAGAGTGTACACTACCATGTAGGTAGCAAGCTTGGACTCCAGTGGAACGCCGTTTGTTTGAGGGGTGTATGCAACAAACATTGATGGGTCCATCTCTCCTTCAACCACTGCATTTACCGCTATCACACTGAACCCTCACTTCTACTCTGTTTATGTTCTCCCAGCTAGAAAACCCTTCACACCTGTCTTTCTCAATCCTGATTAACAACAGTCTTTAACCACCACAGTCTTTCTATTATACAGACGCACAACTCGATAACAACCACCAGATCCTGCAACACATCTTATAAATACATGAGTAAAGATAAAAAATAAAACATTTGAAATATACATTATCCAATGATATATTATTTATACTTTCTTCATTTCTAATACGCTATCAGTAGGAATTTAATATTACAAAAGTAAATCCCCGATACTCTGCAAACTATACAAAACTATATTCAAAGGTCGTATAACAAGTACACAATCCAAGAAATAAAATATTACATCTTTCTCATGAAAAACGCTATTAACAATTTAAACAATTTCAAAATATTTACTCATCATCAAAAAACCTGACTAATACCACAGAAGATATAAATGTTCACAGAAACCGCACGAATTATTCGATATAAATCATTGGTCTATGCAAGATCTGATCTACGATATCACAGCCGTCACAAAACGGGTAGAAAAAATGGAATGAAATGTACCGCTCGTTCTGAACGAAGAGGGTAACACGACGCGTACGGCTGTATAAATGCCGAGGATAACAAGAACCGTCGACGCTGAATGAAATTTCAGGAATGGTGGGTAAAGGTTCAGTGAAAAAAACTGGGAAAAAAGCTGGGGAAACGAAAGAAAAACCAGGACAAGCAAGTGGAATCGCACGCTATAGCAATGGCAGCTGATTTTGACAATACAGCCAGAAAGACGCACAAGATATAACCTTGGCTACACGTTACTGGTGGCGGGGAAGCGACCACCGTGACCGCGGATTCGACGGGTATATCCTCGCCAAGGGCTCGAGAAAGTACGAACGAGTCAAAATATCGTGTACGCGTGCGACGAAATGCGTACGAGAGGTACGCCGCGTTAACATAACCATTTACGCTGTCACCGATGTCGCGTCGGTGTACGGCGCCAAAATTCCGATCACCACGACACGTTCCCGATACGGCACGGTGATCACGCGACCCACAAAAAAATAAGAATAAGAAATACATTATTCAGAATAACGATTTCGATAACAGTCTGACCGTGTTATAACATGTTTCCATCCGGCGGACAAAGGAGAAAGCAGAACCAATCCGATCTTGTATGTTTATGGTGTTCTCCCTTTGCTTCGGCCTCGTATTTTTCTCTTTCTCCCTCTCTCCCTTCCGCCCTCCTATTCATGTCCTTCGATCGGAGCAGCTGTCTCTCTGCCACGGCTTGTCTCCGGGCGCGCGCGAGACGAAGCCTGTATATTTACCTTTCAGAACCGCGCCACAAACTACGCCTGCGACCATTCGTCTAAATTCTCATCATTTTTACCTGTTAACCACCGGATCGAGGTGCGTCTGACGAATTATATTCCGGACGGGGAACGGAGTTGAGTTATTTCTGAATTATAATAAGCTTTCTTGCCTGCACGTTAGAAATTAATCTATTCCACCATATTGTATCGTGATAACTCGAAATTAATATTGATCGAAAATATTGATCGGCTAGTCAGGTATGAATATAATTCGAATATAGTCTAATCATCTTTTTCGCTTTTTTTTGTACCTTACATAATTCGTAGGTTTTTATAAAATAGATTTCTTGCTTCTTCGCGTATGTTCAATCGTATCCTTAAGGCACATTTAAAATTCGATACATTTAGTATAGTATATTAATAATGTACTTTTAAAATATTCAAATCTAATATTATACAATTTTAATTCAAATATAATGCTTATAGCATTCGAATATTAGAGTAATTCCAGTCCAGGCGAACGATAATCATTTATGATAGATATTTCACGATTTTAAATTCGTGTTTTCATTGTTTACCGACAATTCATTAAAGTAGATTACTGAGATACGTTTATCGTCTGTTTAATTTTTTATGTAAATTGTTTTGTCAGACTACTGCGTCGCGTTGAGAATAGTCGCAGTTGTAGTCAAATGATCGCGCTTAAGTAAAACGATTCGTGAAAAATATTCAAGTAATTCTGAGCAACAGGCATAGTTACTAGGAACAATATTCGTACGACAGGTATCTCCATCTGAAAGACTCCATTGGCTTTTCCCAAAGGGTAAAGAATCCGACGCACAATTCTAGAGTCAATGCTACTTTGTTAAGATACATTCACAAGAGCGCGACGTGTTAGGCTTGTTTTCGTGACTGGCGTAGTATCGTAAACATTTATATCCTCTTTTTATATGATGTCCTTGCTTAGCGTGCACTCGAAAATATATACTTAACAACGTAAACGGTCTTAAAGAAAATATTTACAGAAAATTTACGCGGGTAGATTGAGTATTGCGACCTTCTCGGTTGATCCACTGAACTGCGTTTTCATTTTCGCAATTCTGTTGGCAACAGTGAGTGACATGAAATCATTTCACAGTATACATGCTGTGTTATGATACGCGTAAACGTTCCGGTTGTGTACAACGATTCGAAAGATCGAGGTTTCTAGAACTGAACGATTCAAACGACGTTGTACGTTAGTGCGTTTTTGTGGATATTAAAGTGTATTCTGATAGTCGCATTAACGTGTTTTCGTAAAAAACATTGAGTTTAATCAAATTTGTAACTATGATTATACCTGTACGTTGCTTCACTTGTGGAAAAGTGATTGGCAACAAATGGGAGGCTTATCTTGGCTTGCTGCAAGCAGAATACACGGAGGGGTAATTATTATTTGTCTCGTTAACGTTTATGCAATTAATGAAATAGTATAATTAATGTACCATTTGAAGAGTTATCACGTGTTAATAGAAACCTAACCTTACTTTCTTGGATTTCATAAGATTTTAATTAGAAAAGAAAATTTGTCAGTAGAACTAATGGATTATTGGTTATATCTGGTTCTCTTAGCAACTCTATTTATCATTCTGACGTAGAAAATGTTTGTCTTTATTTTACAGAGATGCTCTTGACGCATTGGGCTTGAAGAGATATTGCTGCCGTAGAATGCTTCTTGGACATGTGGATTTGATTGAAAAACTTTTGAACTATGCACCACTAGAAAAATAATCAATGGGTTCGATATTTCAATTCTTATACTCTATTTTGTATATTAATGTATAAGTGTAATATAATTATGTAAATTAAAAAATATCATGGTTGTTAAGCAGATAAAAGTACATACAAATTTATATGAAACATGACTTTAGTCTTAAAACGTAAAAAAGTTATTTATATTTTAAAAACTACTATAACATTTAATTGTATATAAAGCAGGAAAATAAAATCTACAAAACATACTGTAAAATGTATTTTATAATTACATTTGTTGCATCTTGATCATTTTTTTTCTTTACCATGAATGTGTAAAAGTTTTTCAACAATTGTATAAAAAATTAATTAGGTTACAAAAGCTTTTAACTTGCTTCAAGGAAACATTATGTGTTTTTCATTTTTAAATCGTGTATTCACAGTAAATGCAACATAGAAGAGTGAAACATTTTAAACACTGTATATACCTATCACATGTACTAGTCATGGAACAGGAACTGTACATACAGACTTGTTTACATGACAGGTTTTTCTTGCAGTTTTACTCATTATTTTTTTTAGATAGCAATAATTTATGTCGTTAAATTAAAAAAAAACACGAATGGAAGGTTATATTTCAAGATACGATTAGGTTTTAAGGAATTACATATGAAAATGTAAATTTATGCTTTGCAAAACATAAATCTTACAAAGAATGTTTAAAATAATGCTAAGAAACAAAATATTTTTATGAATATCAATTTACCATGGTGGGAATTAAAATACTTTGCTGTTAAAGTCAAATTAATTATTATAAATAATACAAATTTTATGGTTTTGTGCTTTTTCTTTAAATAATAATCAATTATTATGATGTAAAGTATCTTTCTATTATCATGAATACTGCCAATGGTTATCAGTCTGTATTTGTTTCATATTAAATGAAAGTTACCACGCATTAAATATTAGGGATAAAATGTAACATTATTGGGCACTTTGGAAATGCATTACCTACTTCATATGTTCATAATAATTAAATCCTTTCATATAACCTTCAATAATATAATCTTAGAAATCATTTGTGCGTAGAGGCATTCTTCGAATCATAGTATAATACCGAATATCGGTACTTTAGCTCTTCTTTGCACAGCAATCGAAGTAATCTTTGTAATGAACAGTTTCTTTTGTATCTTACTAGAGCACTCACTTATGGACACATAAGTAGCAAGTAAATTTCTGATAAAATTGTCCGTTGACAAAGAGGTTCTCTGAAACAACTTATTGCAAATGATGTGCGTATCATTTATGATTGTCCATCGAATATATCAGAAATTCATTTACTACAGTTCTTTCAAATGACTTCCAAACATCTGTTTGAAAGATTGGAATATGTACACTCCTATGTATCGAGACGCCTATATATTTTTAACTATATAACTTCACGATTTGTATTAGCGCGCTTCGAGATCCGAACACTAGAGCCATGAAACCAATGATGCATATGACAATGTTCTTCAAAGCCACCCAGTGGCACGGGCCAAAGCCAACGTCCCAGTATGTTACAGTTTCGATGAATACAGGGATCAAAAGTCCCAGTATGGAAAAGCAAAATGCACCGATTAATCCGATGAAGGGTCCGATAGTCGGCACGATCACAGCCAATAGAACTGTAAAATAACGTAATTCGTTTAATTATCTTTGTCGAATAAGGTACGCCACGAATAAGGTACAATAAGGTACACCAAAACCGTACCTGCTCCCACGACCATAACTGTTCTCAGAACATAATTGGCCAGGACTGGCTTCTTTTGGAACTTCTCCTTTATACCGTTCCATGCAATATCAAGGCACACATAAAATTGTAAACCAAACGTACAATAGACAGCGAGAGCTATTAAGATCTTCACAATCTGGGCAGGTCTGAAAAGACAGACATTTCACACGCTATTACAGAATCCTAGATTATAGACAAGTACGTTGAAAAATTGCAGTGATACCATATCTAGCATCACAGTAACTTTCAAACGGTAACTTACATTTCTACCGTTGGTAAATTCAGTGTAATGCTGTCGAACGTTTTGTCTTGATATTTCGCGTAGCCCAAGAATCCAAGAAGAATGTAGATAAGCGTAACCCCAGACATTCCCTTGTTAAGGACACCGCAGATACCGACGAAATGCTGCGGTGTTTTCATGTTATTCTCTAACGGCATTACTACACCTAAAATAACATTCGATCAGTGACATTCTTTTATCATTTCACGTTATTACACATAACGCTCAGTATATCATGTATAATAATGTACCTATAGCTTCCATCGCAAAGACAGTTATGCTGAAGAACTGCGGGAATCCGTCGACAGGCGCGATCAGCGGTAGAGAGGAGATAGATGGAAAGTCCCATACTAAATAATAAAATGTTATTCCTAAGCCTGTTCCCATGAATATATTGGCCACCATGGAAACAGGTGCGAGGTATTTCAAATTTGGTATCCAACTGAGCAGTATCATGGGGATCAGCAGGCAGGCTGTCGTTAGCCTGATGCTGAACTCGCCTTCCGGTACATCCGCGTAATGCTCGATGATTTGATTGAAGTTCGCCGCAACTATCACTGTGTACACGCTGCAGGTGCCAAAGTACGTTGCAAATAAACTAATTTGAATGAGATACCTGCAGATACAAATCACGAGATGTTACACAATCATATTTACAGTCATACCCATAAAATTGCATAATGAATCCATTTATTCTTTCTGCGTGCGGTCGAATGATTGGCCGTCTATCAGCGCGAATTACCGAACATTACTTTTATCGTCTGAGTAAGCGTTACACGTTGTCTTACCTAATTGGCTTGGAAAATCTTCTTCCCCATTCTGGTCCCGTAGAAAACGCTACTTCCGCCACGTCGGCGAAGCTCATTTCTGTCCTCCGCGTTTTGTGGTAGAGTACGTGCGCGCATTTTACCTAAATTGCGTTTACAATATTATTCGCTGTATTATTTAACCCTTCGCGCTTGAAAGGTGACTCTCAGTCAGCAGTTAATTCGATACAGTAACGTTATAAAGTTTTATATTTAATATTCAGCATTTGTGCACCAGTATATGGAATACTGGAGTAACATAACTTTCTTATGTTTTCTTGTTAATTAGTTTAAAAAGAACATCATTCATATATCTTATCAGAGAGTATTCAATATTTCTAGTGAAAAGCTTTCAAGCGCAAAACGTTAATTTCGAATATTGCTTGTTATTCATATTATTCAATACTGCAATTCGTAACGACCTATTATACGGTAATTTTTATTTACCAAAATGTATGCGCAGTGTGTGCAAACAAACGCGACCAGGATTGTCGCGAACACACCGACGAGGAGGCCAGCATTCTTGAAAGCAATCGGCATGGATAAAATGCCAGTGCCAAGCGAGGCTTTCAGTAAATGCGTTAATGTGTCACAGTCCCTGAACAAAAATAAGATAACGCTTTGAATGATGATCGTTACTGGCTGTTTGTAACAAGCATCAATATCTTGCATTTATCATGGGGAAAACACGAGGATTTTTAAATACAAGCAGAACTGTGGTATAAACAAGACTATTTGCTTTTCCAGTCCCTTGGCGAGTGCGTGTACATTAAAGACTACTTTATCATTGAAAACTAACTATACTATGAATGTCTGCTTGTAATATACGATGTATATTATTAACGCGTTGAATGCCGCAGGATTTCACCGTGCAAAACACGCGAAATGGAAAAAGATGTAATATTGAATTGTTGCATTGAATCGTGTTACTGTTATTGCACGTTTATCGCTGAATGTCGCTGCACTAGGTAACGTTATTAATAATATAGAAATGATTACTATGATTCACTCAATTAAACAGTGGCTATTTGAATCATTTCAATTTACTATGATTCACTCAATTAAACAGTGACTATTTGAAATTGATTCTTGGGGGACATCGGTGACCTCCATAACATTCAACGTGTTAATCCAGACTGTTCATCGAACAACCTTTATTGCATTTTCGCAAATCAACTAGCACGTTGCGATCGAATATACTTACGTTGTCGGGTTATCAACTTTTCTTTCGTTAAACGGATCGAACTTCTTCCCGTCCCCTTGCAGAGCCTCCGGGTCTCGCGGGACGACTTGTACTTTGTATCTGCAAGGAACACAAGATATTTCGATAATAAACACGTGGCCAGCGTTATTAATAGTCCAGTTATTCGGGGCACAATTTAATCTATTAACTGGCAGAGAGTTAACTTGTCATTTATATTCATCCGTGACCCGGCTTGGATATTAACGCCTCAATCTAATATCATCGACCCGTAGCAACACAAATTAGAGATTATCTTTGAATATCTTTCACGCGACAAAGCGTGTGAAATTAGTTTCTAAATGTGATATGAACTCTTTGCACTCGGAAGTATTTCGTTGGAAATATTTAACATTCTCTAACTAGACGCAAACGATATTTTTTTTAATCAACTCAAAGAGAAATCGCAAGTGAATTGAGAAACAAAACACTTCCATCCTAATATTTCACAGATCGATTTATTATATACAGTTCAATGTTGAATATCAAATTTTATAGTTTTGCTTCTGTTTGTTTTATAGTTTAATTTTTAGTTTTATAGTCACCTCTCGAGTGCAAACGTTTATAAATATATCGCAAGTGAATTGATTTTGCAAGGTTAACGTCGATGATCCTTACTTTGATAATACACCATCCTTCAAGTTGGACCCATCCTGCGGCAGGAAGGTGTCCATTTCCGTTGGCGGTTTGTTATCCTGCGACAAAAGGAAAAGTTACGTATAATAACGAGCAACGATCGTACCTTCGTAAACAATTACACGAACGCCCATCGAAACATACCATTTTTGTGGTTCTCCAGCTGACTGTGACCGAGATCAGTTATCTGTAAACGAGAAATTGAAAATTAAGATATCAGTCTTTAAAGAATACCGATAACAACGGCAAGCAGCTAATTACAATATATAAATCGAGTTTTCAATATTCGAACCGTCGATTTCAAAGGAGTTTTACAAATCCCTAATCGACGTCCGTTACATAAAGTGCCATCGATTTTGGCCTTAGAGGCATCCACGGTCTCGCGAATTGCGACTTCTGGATGTATCAACGGCGTACACGGAAATAACAGGCAACGCTGGCAAACAGAACCAGAAGAATTAACATAATTGTGCAAACGATCTTCCGTTAATAAGCGGTTCGCCCGACAATGCGAAAAAAAGAAGAGAACGAGTAATAACCGCGTTTTAATTGGCATTAGAGACAAAAAAAAAAGAACTAGAGGAACGTTTCGTTAGAAGTACTTAAGCGACGATGTATTTATCGTTACTTCATTCTTCACCTTTTGAACCCGATACATATTAAACTCAAATCATCCGGCGTATCGCCGATACGATAATTCCATTGAGTTAAAATTAAAGTGCTTATCGCCAGTCGGCGACCTTCGTGAACCATCTATGTCCATTACGATAAATTACCGAATGTCATTTAGCGTTTTAGAAATCAGCGGATTCGAGATATAATTTTTCCAATCTTTAAATGCAGTTCTTGGAATATTTAAGTGTCGTCACATTCTAGATAAACATTATGCGAACGTCTGTGTATTCTCGTGATCGTAAAAAAGTAATTATGTTAAATTGGAGCTATTACTGTACAATTTAATCTCGTTGATCTCATAATAAAGATACGCCATCCTTTCACCGCGGAAACGCGGCAGGTCCCATTAAATCGTAACGTAAACACTCGAAGATAATATCAGATATGATTAATCAGTCGCGCTAAACTCGATCTGCAGATCATTGCCGTGACTATATATCATGTCTACCGCGGGGGCATTCCGTAATACAAGAAGCTACACGCGACAGCGCAACGAATTGCACGGTGCAGCCTGTGTATCAGCCCGGCGAGATTAACGCGTTGAATGTTGCATGATTTCATACAGTAAAATACACAAAATGAAAAAATATGATATTACATCATTTTTTTAGCATCGTTCGTAATGTAGAAATGTTTTTAAATAACCATCGTTTAACCCTTAGCACTCCAGGTTGCTTTGCAATCCATCAGCAACTGCAACTAATTTTTATAGTATTCCTAGCAAAATTAGAGATGCTATAACATTTCTTCGATCTTTTATTTTCCTTGTTAGCACAAAATTTGGATGTGTGGAGAATCGAATAATTTTTGGGTAGTTTCTTTAAGATTCATTGAAATATTCAATATTATAACTGGTGCAATATTGGAGCCTACAGAGTTCAAAGGGTTAATTGAGTGAACTATAGTGATTCAATTTAGTTGGGGGTCACCGGTGACCCCTGCGGCGTTCAAGGTGTTAAATTCAACGTTTCACGCTCGATGACGAATTTCGTTTCGCGAAGAAACCTCCGAGCTAAAGTTGCCAACGGGGAGACAATGCACGATAACTCATTGAATCATTTCCAATTGAACGTCGATTAAGACGTTAGAAAAATATCGTTAACACTTCGTCAGAGAGTAATGAGTATTTTCAACGAAAAATCTCGTCGAGTGCAAAGGGTTAACCGTGACGCTATCTGGCCCTCGGAAATTGGATAACGTTGCGTTCGGCACGCTAACTCGGTAAATCCTATCGCGCATAGTTCAACAGTCTGCTCCCGATTCTTCGAGGAGTCGCGACCTCAACCTTTGCGATCGTGTTTGCTTGTGCGAAGACACCATTGTACGGTCGCTACATGGAAAGAAGAGTCACTAGACTGAACCTATCAGATAGAGCCAGATCTAGATAGCTCAAAGTCTTTCGGATTATCCGCGAAGCACGTAACCGGTGACGTAAACGGTTTCGTAAAAATACAGTTCGAGATCACGGCAAAAGCCGCGAGCAGACTAAACAATTATACAACAACCGGTTAACGTCCACGTTATTCTCCTATTATTTAAACATTCGTACGCTGGAAAACACAGTTTTATTTCAGATAAAGTGTACAGCAGTGAAAAAGATGCCGGACTAAAATTGAGAACAAGACAACACGAGACTTTAATGGCATACCGGGTGTTAATGGTTTAATGGCATCTCCTAAGTCGTCGGCTAACGTAACCGATGAAAGATTCTTTGTTTCCTGATACGATGTTACACACTCTCTGCTTGCTCGCAGCAAACAAAGAGAATTATTGTTAACCTCGATCAACGCGTCTTTCGCACGATCGAACATGAAATCGATGCTGCTCGAACATACTCTTAAGAACTCTTTAATTCGTTTTATATAGTTTTATGTAGTTTTCTATAGTTTTCTCTTAGCTCTTCAATGAGCTCCAAGATCATGCATTTCGAGCTCATATTTAAACATCATCAACAATACTCAAATGCATCCAAACCCACCTGCGACATTTAGCAACTTTGCGCGGTTATAATTAGCGGCTCAATGAATTCCAGTGACTCATCAAGGGATCCAATGAAAAGCCTCTCAAATATCGAATGACAGTTGGTTAATTTTAGAATCATATTTCAGACGACTTTCCAATTAATTCGTTCGCCAGACGAATTTTCGAATATAAATACTCGCGGAAGTGCAATTCGAGAGTTAACGTATTCGTACGTTCCGGTGATGTTTATTAATGAAACGAATAAGAAATGGTGATTGATAAGCGAGCTCGAACGCAAATGACGAGTTAACTCGTCTTCCGATAACAGCGTTCCCCGGTCGGGTTCACGAAGGGAAAGAAAATGGCGACGATCGAGAGGAAAAAGCGTGCACGTTAGTCTGCTTTTCGTTGATCGATCATTTCTGATGTAACCACGGACATTGTCCTCAAAAATATAGAACGGTTGGCAATCACAGGGAACACGGACTAATGGACGCGCGTGCCGAGCCTAAAAATAAACGACTGCGATTCCCGACGTTATCTCGGCTCATCAACTTTCTACGTATAAGGAAGAGGAGATAAATACTTTTCCCGTGCGTTTCATTAAACAGCGATTTTCAACTCTGCTGATGCTTCAAGTAATTTTAGATAGAAGCCGACCGATCGCTGTACGAAATAATTCATTTCTAATGAATGGTAATCAACGGTTAACGAGTTCGTAATGGCTCGTACGTGGACTGTGCGTATTATTAGATGAATAAAATGAATCGAATCACACGTGGCGAGGGATAACAATTACCGCAAGTATATTTAGAAGTTAGGGAAGCCTTTTTGCTACTTGCGGGAGGTCATGAAAGCTCTAGAAGTTCAAACTTCGCTGCTCGAAGACGTCGAACGTGGCCGACGCTTCCGAATTGCTTGAAAATAGAATTCAAGTATTTATAATGAAACTAGCGTTACGAAATAATTGTGACTCGAAAGTATTTCAATGGAAATATTCAACATTTTCTGACGAGATATCGATGATATTGTTTGAAGCTAATTTAACGACAATTCACAGATAAATTAAGCAACGGAGGTGCTTTATTTAATTATATCACGTAGCAATGCAAAATTTAATCTAAAACATTAACCCTTTGCACTCCAGAAGTTTCTCATTAGAAACACCCAAGATTTCTTAATGAAATACCAACGACATTCTTTCAAACTTAACGAGAAATCGTGCATAAATTAAAGAGGCTGTTTTACTTTAATATTTCACACGTCGACGCATTGTACAAAGTTTAATATTAAATGTCAAACTCTAATTTTGCTGTGTCGAATCAATTAAACATTCAACTTTATAGTTTCGTTACATCGAATCGTGCGGCGACTGAGAGTCACCTCTCGAGTGCAAAAGATTAAAATCGTCATTACGAGCCCGACACGTTGTACAACGAGGGGTGGTCGAGAAAATCGTGTTTCGTGGATGCGACACGCACCGATCGATTCATGAATCACACGACACCGCTTCGGGGCCCGCTATCGGTCACACCTGAATCTACATCGGTTCATAACGCGCGATTTGCATGTCGTTACCTCTCGTAACGACCAATTGAGGGCCGCGTAAGTGGCCGCCGAACGTTCACGGTTAAGAGGACACGGGGAACTGGTAAAACCGCTTCGGGAGCGAGACATCTGGTCGAATTACTCGCAAATCAACTGGTTATCTCACAATACTGTCCACGCGTGATACAACCTCGTTACTCCGTCTCTTTTCAAAACGTTTCCATCTATATTACGGGCACTACATATCTCCTCGTGGCATAATCAATGAGTACCAGCGACTTCCGACTCCACGTGTCGCAGACATATACTCTCGGGAAACAAAGTATACTCTAACTCATCGCTCGAGCTAATTAACGTGACGCTGCAGAAGTATTCTGACGCTGCATAGCTGATTTCTAGTAAACGCCTGAAAGCGACTGAAACTTTGTTCGGAAGCTTCCGACGAGGCGCCATGTTGAATGATTCAGCGCGTCGTATGGAATAATCAAATTCATCGTGATCGTTAGGCGCTGCACGGTTGGAATTTTTAAAGATTAGTTCTAGGAATTCGAGAGCTGCTCGATGTAAAATTAAACATGATGGATACAGGGTTCGATTATGAAATCGAACAGAGGAACGAATCACTGTTACCGTGCGGCAATGAAAGGTAATTGGAAAAATGAAAAATCCGTTTGAAATTTGATATCCTGTATAGCTCGGAAAGGTTACAATCAGAGGAGCAACGTGTAATTAAATATTACGAGCAATCGCGCTCTAGTCAGGAGCAATCAGGCCTTCGGGGTGTTGTATACGTGTGCGCCGTTGTACATGTGTCGCGCGAGGTGTGTCGCAAACTGGCCAATGCGGAGCGTGTAATTAAATATCGTCGGGGTTGGTTATTACTTTAATGCGACACGGCACGGCGCCGCGCGAAAATGCAAAAGACAAAAATCGAGATGGCAACTCGCTGGCATTTACGAACGTTTTAAACGAGACGCGGTCGCCGCGCGATTATGGTTTTCGAGCGGCAATTACGCACCTGTTTCTCGCCTCGAAGAAATAAAAAGATCATTATGTAATTACGGCGTTTGCTCTGGCTCGGATCACGAGACACGATCCTGTGTGTGCTCACGTTCGGAGGGAGGGGCCAATTCAGTGACGTTAGTTACGCGGTAAAAGCTCTTACCGCGACCATTCAATTTTTGTTGGTCATTTCGATGATTTTATCGTTAGATCGTAATTTATGACATTATGGTGTTATATAGATATCTATTACTGTATTACTCGATTCTGATAAATTAAAGATCGAATTCATTCAGATTCTATGGAATTTTGAAGCGAATAAGACGAGGACCGTTTTCATGGGACTTTTCGTATTCCCGTGAAACGTTGGTTTATAGGAAAAATTTCGCCCACTGTAAATTAGAGGAAACGAGCCGTCACAGGGACCGCGCAAACGATTCTTGCAATTCACATTAGAATTAATTAATCTCTAATCTATCCTTGTTAGAGCGGCAATTACCGGGTCGAGTGTTACGTGGAAAATTAGGTCGTTCAACTTTCAGAGTTAACCTTTCCGTAACTGCGGTCAACTTTACGGTTGATAGCATTAACGAATTACCATCTAATCTGGGGAAAAAGTATTCGACTGTTGGTCGCTGAATGAATTCAAAGCGATGCTCCGAATTATCTAGTACTAATTACGGGTTAATCGGGAATTGTATAAGCAATGGACAATGCGCCAAAGCGTCTTTGTGATTCTCAGTGGAAATCGCACGACAGAATGGAAAATCACGGAATGTTCGTCTAATTCGTATCGAAATGCGCGTACAATTAAGATAAAATCACTAATGACTGAATACGGTCGTGTGGCGAAAATTGATATGATAATTCTGGACGGGACGATTTCCATTCGACGAAAGTTCGTATCGATATAATTGTTTGCTTGACCCGAGACAACGCTTATCTGTGAGGCATTCGTTGACACAGCACGATTTATGTGCCCCCTCAATATATATATAATATATTCTATATACATAGAATTGCATTGACACTAGGTTTACGGAACGCGTCATATTGAGGCACATTGGATTTTAGAAATATTATTTTGTAAATGTTTACGCCGATTTTGATTGATGCGATCACACTGACATGTACCCCAATTACCTACCATCAAATCTCCAGTTTCCACAATCTAAATAAACGAGCATCAATTCTTTTAGGAATAATAGAAGTGTACAATAAATGCCTGTAAACCTAGTGTTAACCATGGAAGATCTAATTTCCAAGTAATTAATCGAATCAAGGAGCATGGAATTAACTGAATTACCATCTCGTAGACTAATCCAACTAAAACTAACCCTTTAACCCTCTATAGACCGAACTTTTGTTCGTGATTAGAACAGAATCTATGCAGTATGAAATTAATTAGATTTCAATAGTTTCAATAATCTCGTGAAATGAATATATTTTGTAACTTTCAAGCTACAATGACGTTGACACGCTGAATGCCATGGGGGTTACCGGTGACCCCAAATTGAATTACTATAGTTCATTCAATAAACGATTATTTGAAAACATTTCTATATTATACATAATGTTACCTAATATGGTGACATTCAACTGGATGCAATAATAATAATGCAATTCAATCAAATGATTTAATACCATACTTCTTCCATTTTGTATGTTTTGTTCTACGAAATCATGCAACGTCTTCCATGACTGACTGATTACTTAATTGTATTCACCACTTTGAATGCAAAGTGAAATAAATCGACAGGACGTCGATACACTACGTGACTTCAAAGTTACATGGGTCTACAGAGGGTTAATTAGAAAATAACGGGCAATTATTATTAAAGTTACGAAACACGATCTATCGATAGGCCGCGGTAGCGTAACAACTAATACCGAGTGAAAGGTAGCAAGTTGTTAACGACATTATTATGTATCAACGCCGGTATAATTTTTGATTTAATTAGTTCAATACAGGCGCGCGCGGAACAAGTCGACGGGATAGATAGACCACTTCTTATTTGCATTCTTCGGCGAAGAAAAAATCAATGGCAATTTTCATACTTCAGATAGGATTGCAGATAAAAAGTCTTAATTGCGAAAGTTATTCGATCTACGTTCGACGCGATCGCTCGTGGAATGTCAGCAATGCCCGAAAAGATTAGATTGAAAATTAGATATTCAGTGAAATCTGCGATTGTACAAAAATTCGTTGTGATAGGCACTGTCACGGTTTACGAATTTGTCGCAATGAATTCTTGCCAACATCGCAATGTCACGCGATGATATAGTCGCATTTTTTTTTGGACCGTCTTTCCCTCGTTCGCTTTGTCACTGGCATTTCATAACGTCGCTCAATTTCTTAGAAATGCAACCTGTAGGATGTTGGTAAACACTGAATTGGCAGCTATTGCTTGGATGACAACTGAGTGACTAACGCGATGACTTGCTAGTTTCACGGATATAGTCACTGTATAAACACACCGATAAAATATACCTTATAGTATAGTATTTATTCATATTATATATATATATATTTATATCTTTTATATATATTTGATTAATTAACGATTGATAATTCTTATATATATATTTTAGTATTTACATTTATAATATAGTATTTATACAAATTCAAATTTATATTTTCTAAAGAATTATTAACCGTTAATTAATCAAATTCACATTTTCTCGATAAAGAACCATTAACCCTCCATAAGCTTGTAACTTTGAAATCACACACCAACATATTGGCATCTCGTTGATTTACTTCATTTTCCATAGCAAAGTGACGAGTAAAATTCAGTAATTAACAAACTTTCATACGCTCTGCCATGAAAGTTCGCCATTGTAATTTCAAAATGACAAGATATACTCGTTTCAATGCAATTATTGAATCTTCGCATTTACAGGTTGATATTCGTTAATTTTATACTGCACACATTTATTACGGTCGAAGGAAAATTCGGCATATAGGTTCATTGTTTCTGCATATCAGTCGTAAAAAAGACTATTATGGCTGGTGACACATTGTCAGCAAGCAAAATGGCGTCGGTGAACGCGCCAGTCCGGGACCTCGCATAAAATTTGAATAATACCCGTTATCGAAGGGATAAGATCTGAAATGGTTTATTTCATATTTCATTTTTACTTGAATTGCTAATGTCACACGTGGCGTCCGAACAGGCGTGTACGTCGTAGAACATTGCAACCACCTGCAACAAAGTTTGATCGATGTTGCTAAACACGTTTTCGAAGTGGGTCAGCTTAGAGATAAGTTCTTCTAGTTCGCTGCCACGCGCTGGGTGTCAAGGTTCGCGTACACCGCCGATTCCCCGAGCGACACGAAAAGAACTGTACGTTCAGATACATTCAATAGGTCAAAATTTGTATATTCAATATTTTTTCTACTCGTTTCTAGATAACCTTGGATAAAGAAAGAAAACACTGATAGTATTCCTTCCGTCAGTTACAATATACAATTACATAACATCAACCGATATATTTTTTCATACACGTATTATCGAACCGATAACGGAATCGCGAACAAGGTAAACAAATTAACGCGAGATGCCTGCAATCAATTTCACTGTTGAACGTTTATTTCGAAAACCGTTGCCTTGGAATTTAATGTATTTCCATGTTACATTTAACCCTCAATGGAAATTAATAAATATCAACGTATGAACACTAATTAACAATGTATTCGATGGTTTTGTAATCTATCAGCAACTGCGACTAATTTTTATGGTATCTCTAGTAAAAATGAAAAATTCTATACCTTCGATCTTTCAATAGAAATCTAATAATTAATAATAGAAAATCGAATAATTTTAGGGTAGTTCCTTTGATTTATTAAAGTATCTAATATTATAACTGGTACAATATTGGAGCCTACAGAGTTCAAAGGGTTAATAACTTTATTGAAACGACTATATCTTATAACTTTCAAGTTACAATAATAAATGCACGTGTGTACAGAAGTTTAAGTTGATCAATCGCTTAATGTCATTCGTCGTTTTGCAATAAAACAATTAAATCGATTTAATCCATATCGATGCGCGACGTTCAGAGTCACGCGGGCCTATGGAGGGTTAATATCATTCAAACACAGACGAACAATGTTTCAACTTGATAACGCACTATTGTTCATCATGTATATTAATTGAACGCGACATGTTTGATGCATTTCCGCAGATGAATTATTCCGTAATGCGAATACGTAATAAGGAAAGTCGATCTAGTTACATGTTTACGCGCGATAAGTTGACCGTGTGCAAGGTCAATGAAATTATTCATGGTGTCTGGAGATCCCTGCATAGTTTCGTCTGCGACCACCGTATGTTAACCGGTTTCGTTTCCCGCCAAGGAGTTCCCCGCGATATTTACTTTCACGGTGATCGTTACGATTTCTATATATGTAACACATCGAGTAATTATTGTTCAATTTTTTTCTCCTCGGCGAAAGTTCAAGGATAACCGTGCTCAAACGCACAAGGTATCATTACACTCTATTATAATCTAGAAAACAATGAAAGGAATTTCTGTCTGCGGACAACTTCGAGAGGTCACGTGATCTAAACTTAACCAATCCCTTCCACGCTGTCCGCGAACTGGTTCAGACAGGCTCGTTTCATTCTGAGAAACGTTTCGTTTAGATATATTCCTAATATGTTTTCGATTTTCATTGTAAACACATTTTTCACGATCTACTATTTATAACCTTATAATTTAAAAAGAAATTAATTAAAATTACCATGTAACTGTGTTCTAAACACCTGTGAATGTTTTATTATAAAATACAAATCATTTGACTGGTTTCTTCATTTTTCTGTCGAAAGCGTTCGCCGAACGTCTCAGTCGACGGCGGTATCGCAATTTTTGAAAAATAGTGTGTCAAGTTCAACAGTTAAATTCCGTCCAACCGTTACGTCAGTATGATGCAACTTATCGCACTCGTTTCTTTCGTTAATCCTCGGCCGAGCTTCTTCCTTCGCTGTCCGGCCGATAATGTAGGGCAAGAAATGACGTTTCAAAAGCATATCGCATATCCTAATTGTTCATGCTCAATTAAAGTCTCGAGCGATACGCGTGTCCTTTAAGTGTGTTTGAAAGAGTGTCGTCGATGGGACGTAAATATGCCACGCGATCCGTTCGGCGGACTGAATTAATGATTGTAAGGAAAATCGATTTCAGAGACGCGCGCGGAGCAACGAACGGAGCCGTGTATACAGGGTGTGTCGGAAAGATTGATGAAACGTCTGCACACGTCCTTTAATCACTCGAGCTTTCTTTGGATAGTCGACTGGACGGTTAGTTACCGAAAAGCATATAAGAAAATGATATTACACTCATTACAGCTCTTACAACTTGTTCCGAATAATTTAACACTGAAATTGACGTTTCGAAACTTCTATATAAAAAATTCAAGAGTGCATCTATCGAGACTTTAATCGATTCTTTATTGAATTTCCGTATTGCCGAGTCAATTTCTTTAGTAAAAGCATTTGCTATTTTTAAATAATCGCGAGAAGATATCTGGAATGGGTCATTTTGACCCATTTGATAGTTCTAGTGGTAATATCATTAACATACATTCTCTATAAAAATGGTAATAATAGATTACTTCCAGTTTCTTCAGATATTCGTTACAATATTCATGTGAAACTATTTTCAAACTCATTTCGAATGTTCAATGCTTTTGAGATATCAATAATTGCGAAAAAATTGAAATCAGCCATTTTGACTGGTAGTCCTCTAGCGTTAAACAAGTTAAACTGAACGCGCAGAAAATTTCTATCTATGAACCCATTCGAGTGTGTCACTTTCCTTGCCATTAAGTGAATTTGTCATTTTATATTTAACGCGTTAATGTTTAATTCTTCCGTTGAAATATAGAATCTGTGCGTATTTGAGAAATACTTTTCGGACATCCCGTATAGGAACACCGTTCTCATGCATGGGTCCGAAATATCGATGCAAAGTTACATCATGCGACGCTACGCGCGGGAACCTACGGTCGTGACGAGCCATACAAGTCGCGTCCACACACAAACTTAGCTCCACGTGCTCGACTCGCGACATGACTTTTCTGACGAAACAGACCTTCCGACTACGGTGTGTCCCTCCTAAAAAGCGATTTATGGCAATTTCCGGACGCCACTTTCCTCCTCACATTGACGTCACATGACGTCATACACAGAACTGTACCGGAATTTCCCATCTTCCGGAAACTCTGTTCGAATAAATTCTGAACACTTGTGCAAAGGGATTTCGTCAGAATGTCCCTTTCGAAAATGGTCGATCAAGGTATTTCATCATTTTCATACAGTTTGACTTTTAATTGTACATTAGTAAATTTCTACAAAATTCACCACTAATTTCACGTGACTCGAATACTTATCGTCTATTTCTCGTCAAATTTAATCTTCAAGGTGACGAATTACTGTGTTCCGATAAGGCTATCAGCTTTAATGTTACCGCTGAGTGAGAGGAGTTTTTCATGTTTATTTATGTAATCGTTTCAACTGTAGCAAGTAACCTAACACACCCATTCATCTCTGTCAATTTATTTCTTATCGTTCGTACTTTTCAACGTGGGCGGTGGTTTTTAATATTTAAAAATTTTCTTTTAATTTGAGTATCGGTTAGAAATATATACAGAACACGACAATCTAGTTGTGTTATACCGTTACGACGATAGTCGTAAAAACCGGTTTCTACGGAACAATAATTTATTTCATTTCCTCAGAAAATCGTCCCTACTTCTTTCGTTCACAGCGTACGTGGAACTCGTCGCGAATGGTACTCGTCAAACATAGGTTCGCCACGCATGAAACGGATTCTTAAAATACCCGCGCGATCGTTGAGATTCAGTGGCGAGCACAAAGAACAGATTGAATTGTAAATAACGATAACAATGAAGACCAAATGGCGTTCCGGTTCACGCATAAATATATATATTGTTGCCTGCCTTATCAATCAGGCCGATGGTAAAGAAAATATGGAAGCAAACTCAGCTACTAAAATATTCCTGCACCATCAAAATCAACAGTCATCCAAATCTCAACACTTAGCCAACCGAATGAGATCTCCTGCATTTCAACATATCGCCTTTTATTTTATCTCTTTTCTTTAATAACTCTTACAGTAGAATCATTTTCAATTTACTAAACTTCTTTTTTACGAAACAAAGTTTCTAATCAAATTTCTAATCAAGTATCTATTTCAATTTTAATCGAATGACCAATCGAAGATACCGTAAGAGGTTATAATTACACTTCCCTTTAAACAAAAATCCCACAAAATATTCCAAAAATCCACAAGTACGAATACCAAAATTCCCATAAACGCCCGCACTGAGTCTCTCTATAAATAAATAAAAACCCCCAGTCTAAATTCAACGGCGGAGCTGAATTTCGATTCTCGAATCGATCCTCGTAGGATCATTCACAATCGAGTCCCGATTATTCCCGTGGTGCCGCGGTCGAAACGTCGATGGGTAACTAAGAGTTCTAAATCCACCAGCTGCTCGTTTATTTTCCAATGGAAATCGGGACCGTTGGCACTGTAAATAGTGCCAGACGGGGCGGACGTCTAATAATGGATTTCGGTTTATAAATTTTCGGTGTGCACGTACCTGTGTCCTGCGCACGTGCGAGGGTGAAAACGAAAGCCTCGTGGGTATGAATCGATAGATACCGTTCGAGCGATGTGTTACTTCATCCCCAGCGAAACGCCGGTACGCACGTTGGCCGGTGTTCTGTCGGTTCGACGGGGAATCGAGTTTCTTTTCGAAAATGTTTCGCGTGCTGCTGGTCCGTACGGGAACGTCTCGTGATGCATTAGACGTACGAACGCAGACCACGTACCAGCGTGCCACGCGCCACGAACACCGACAGTACGAAACTGACTCGAGGAACCACGCCGTGCAAGAATAAACCCAGGTTTTGTCCCCGGAAGAGCGTCCGCCGCGATTCCCCGGCCGACCGCCAGAGGTCGAGCGCCCCACTCGACGATCGACGATCGGTTTTTTTCCTTCGGTTTCCGTCGTCGCGCGTAATCGTTCCCGATGCTTTTATTTACCGAACGATTAAACAGTTAGCCGATAGCTTTTACTCGTCACTTTTTCTCCTGTCGAATATGCGTGCACGCTATCGCGCGGAGATTATTTACAGCGGGAAATTTCGAAGCCGTTCGACGGACCAGCTGTGACTGGCTCGACGACTTCCGGTGTTTGAAAGATATGGGAATCGTTCGGAGAATCTCGAGAATTCGGACTTTGCCAAAGGGAAATTGAATGGTTGACGATGACACGTTGTTGACCGGTCAGGGGTTAACCCTTAGCACTCCAGGTTGTTTTGTAATTTATCAGCAACAAATTTTTATGGTATCTCTAGTGAAAATTAGAAATGCTGTAACATTTCTTCGATCTTTTATTTTTCTTTTCAGAGTTCAAAGGGTTAAGTCGTGTTTTCAATTGCATTAATTTCAATTTTTAAAACGTAGGGTAATATAGAATATTGTGAAAGCAAAATATACAAAGATATGCAAGATATGAAGAAAGTTTCATTTCAATTCATTATTTATAAATAAAGTATGTTGAAGTTTAGATTGTTTCACTTTCATACTTGATTAGAGAATAGTAACCGGTGATATGGGATGGCTTTTGTAAAATTATCAACAACTTAATAAGATGTGTAGTATAATTAGTAAGAATGAATATCTTTGTGTTCATTTTATTTATATATTAAACATTGATTCTAAACAATTTTTAAACACTTCAGTGCTGTTTTAAAAATCACGAAGTAATTTGCCGTAAAATAATATTTGTGTAATCGTGGATTATCTATTTACCTTCCTGTTATCTGGTTTAATATTAACGGTGCAGGCGCGGTTTTAGCAGGAAAGCGAGCACGTGGGCTAAGCGGCATGATGAAATCCTGCGAGGGATATTGCAGCGGACGACGCGGTCTGCGAGCTCGAAATGTCAACCAATTGAGTTAACAATCAATCAAGAATTTTCATCACTGTCAATAATACCTAATGATTGGTTTCGATCCCGACACTCTCCGAACATCCCAAGCATAATAAATTCGCATCGTAATTTTCGATACCGATGACGCAAGAAAATCTGTACGCAATCTTCGCCGATGATCGATTAGAGAATTACAGAAACTCGTAACACAACTGCAGCTATCAACGAATCATCGAATCAATCTTAATAACACGTACCTGTTCGAAATCTACACGATTCACCTATCTTGCTGACTGAAATGACAATCTTATTCAAGATTTAATTTCATTTTAATCGCATCGTGTATCGACTTACGCGTTTAAATTAACAGCAGACTCATTAATAACGATACAATCAACGAAACGTAATTCCACGCATTGGAAATGCTACACGCGAATCGATCTCTTTCCTCATTTATGTCATTTCTTTCGGAATGACGCTGCATCTGAATACAATGCAAGATTTTACCAAGAGTCGATCGAAATTCGACGATCCTTTTAATCACATTAATCAGTTCTCTCTCTCCTCGTTACCAACTACACGAACTTTGTTTTCGCGTTTTATTAACCACCGAAGAATTCGAAGAACACCATGGAATCTTAACAACGCAATATTCGCGAACGCGTCGACAGCGCGGCCGTCCCGGAATCCGCAAGCGCCGTGCAAAAAAGGAAACGTAATCGTATAGGAGGCGTAATTCAATAGTAAGACCGCGCCGCGGATCAATTCCGCGAAAAAAGGACACCAATTCGCGCGCCCCGCCTGTCGATAGCGATCTCGCGGCGCACGGGACTTATTAATCCAATGAGCAGGATCAATTTTCATTAACCGAACCACGCGCCCGTAACCGTCGTTACTTAATTCTATTAATCTGTCGCGTGCCTGCTTACCGATAGTGAACGACGGTTTGTTTCGGTAACTGGTTTCACAACAACGCGTATCTCCTTACCGATTTACTATCAACAATGATAACGCAACTATTCGATCGAAGTAGCGTGCGGTAACCCAATTTCGATTCGAACGAACGAGTTTACTCAAAAACGCTCTATGTACACTAGATAATTCCTCCTCCTCTTGGACCTAGATCGGTACTATCAATAGAATCATTTATCTCGGTACAGGATTGACATAGTTTGTCGCAGTATTCGATAGCATTCGATACGAGAAGGTTTCATTCGCTAGAACGCGTTACAAGTGTGAAAAACGCATTTCAGGTATCGGCCTTTTCCCCTTCCGTTTCACTGGCTCCGCAAACTTGGTCGGTTTGCTTTTCGAGTACCACTTGTGCAGCTCGTGCAAAAATGGTTTTGTCAACAGCTGCAGCTCTCTCTGTCTCTCCGGGTCGGTCCCTGCGAAACCGATCTCCTCGTAGGCCAACTGCCACCGCGTATCGTTATCAAACAATGATTTATCTGCGCGCCGCGCTTCCTCTTTCCGTGCGGTGTCCCGCGGAACCGACGCAACCGCTGCATAATAAATCGTGTACATCGAATCAAACAGTCGTGTTTGGAAGGTGCTCGGGTTTGTATACGTACGAAGCTTCTTCGTAGAACAAGCGTACTCCTCGACCGACGAACGATCTTTCGATGATTCCTCGATCTTCGGAACCACCTTGAAAGCATCCGCTTTGGCCAGAACCTCTTTCATGCTTCTATCTTCTGGGTTCTATGAAAATTTCATGGTTGACGCTAGGTTCACGAGTTTTATGAGCATTATTTGATGTTCAGGTCGATTTTGATCACATTTAGACGAATATATGATGTAATCGTTCATATTTCAATCTCTAATTTCCAAGATCTGAATGATTATCTATAGTGATAGGGATTATAGAGGAAATTGTACGATAAATGTAAACCCAGTATTAGGATATTGAAAGATGTAGAGTCGAAATGAATGCTCGGAAGTTTCGAAGAAATATCAGAGAACAGTTGAGTCGAGTAGACTGTATTCCATAAAGGTCTTGGTCACCAAGAAAACGCGTCGCAGAATGTGCAGTTTTTGCAGAAATCGGTGTACGCTTTTTTTATATATGGCGAACGTCGTGTTATTCATGGACAGGACCGCGAGCAGAACTGGAACGAGCACGTGAAGCGCATCTTATGTATTCGAGCGTACGCGATATTTGCATTTCGCGTCTGCTATACATAGTTTCCAGGTTGTAATCGCACAACCTTAATGTGTATCCGATGCAAAACACGCGTGACTCGCTGTGCACACGGCGACACGTTGGTATCAATCAGGAGAACAAATACACGTGGCGGCCATTTTTCTAATCTGAACGCACGATTCCGTTTCACTCGAAAACACGGTTTTAACCCTTCGCGGACGAACGTCGACGTTTCGAGATGAAACGTTTATATTTGGAACACCGAGTCGCAGGCGAATGATTCAATTACTCGGACAGCAAGAGATTAGTACGTAGTTTCTGTTTTTGCTATTATTTAGGCAATCAATATATAATTTAGCTTCTGTCGAAGGTTTTCTACATTTCAAAGAATCTTCGCGCTGACCGTTCAAATACTTCGCTAACAGCTAAAGATGGAGAAAATCTCTTAGAGAAATTCTACTGCGTACGAAGCTGAAATTTCCTTAAGTCATTTCATTATCTAACACTACCTGATTCGCATAGCTGCACAGGCGCGACCGCAATGATAATGACTCTCCATTCGCAGTAGAAGATTTTCATTGAGCTCGAGCAAGATTGCACGAGGTTTGCTCTTTGAACCGGATCGAACAATAATTCAGCTGGCGCAATGATTTCGGCCGAATCGTTCGATTGTCTACCGTGGAATGTTAATTCCGTGAGTGATGCCTGAGCGAACGTTCACTTTTCGCGGCTGTAACGGTACCAACCTTGATCCGTTTTACGTAACTCGCGAATCAAGCGGCGAGATTTTTACTGCCGGGGAGAAATAAGAGATAATGTTTACGAGCGTTAGAGGGGAAGGTTATGTCGGTATCAGAGGCCTTCGTTCATGTTATATTCCGGATATTTAATTCCGCAGATGTTGCGTTCTCACGGTTGTCGTTTGACGGACGAATCGTTTACACTGTCACACCTAACGCGCACCGAGCTGCTATTCCCAAGGATCGCGGTTCTTTAACATTATCTTGCGTTAGATACCGTTTCTGTCGTAACTAACGTTGTCACTGAACATTCTTTAACAACTGTCTTCGAGGAGAACGAGATTCACGCGAAAACTACCGGGCAATCGAGTTACCTTTCCCTAATTCTCTACAGAAACACTGAAAGTCCGACTACCGAGATTTCGACTATAATTCTGTTTGCCTATTACGAAAACGATTTCTTCAGTGATTCCTCGAAGAATTATTTCTTATCGTTTCGATATTTGATAAAGAAGAGCTGAGAAAAAGTGAGAAAAAGTGAGAGCTGTTTATGACAGTTTCTTACGCGCTGTTCTGTTATAATAATATCAAGTGATGATTGTTGAAAAATGTCTGAATAATTTTATCAAAAGAATCGATAAACAATCGTGCACCTTCATTCGATGGATCACACCCGGTATATACTTCTTCGGATGGTCCATGCGAAGCATCTCGCTGATTTTTCCATCATCCTTCTCTGATTCTTTGAATTTTTCGTACGCGTATTCATTGATATCTCCAACCGGAAAACCCGCGGATCTCGCAGTTTCGCCGCCCCACCAAAATGGCGGCGTTAGATAGTCGCACGCCTCGCCATTCGTTGCAGACCTGTTGACAGAAAAATTCTATCCCGATTGCGACGTTAGGGATGATGAAACACGTACTTGCCAGTTTCATGTTTCACCGGGCACTCTGTCATCGTTGCCATGAGCTTCCTCGCGTTTCTCGATCGGCGATCGCGGATGTGCCACAGCTCGAACTGCTGGGAACGAGGGAAAATGGAAGACGAGACTGCAAATTCGAGAATCAGATTCATTGAATTAACACACGTCCTAAAATGTTTTGTTCGAACATCTGAAGAAAATGATTTCTTCGTACTGAAAGCGTCTTGGAGGAATAATACGTTCAAGTTGTTCGAAGATATCGCTTAAATTTAGATTTAAATTAATAAAAATACAAATGGTTCGAACGTTCACTTGTTCGCTTAATGTGTAACTCGTTTCTTAATAAGAAATACCCCGAACCGTTCCAAAGGAAGCTTCCCAAGAACAGTTCTACGTTTCCAAGGTTCGCAAACGTGTAATCGGCCGCGCGGTCGTCGCATACAAAAGCGCGAGTTCCTCTCGCAACAAAAGCGAAACCGGTCCTGAACGAGTCTATTAATCGACGATTAGCAATCAAACTAATTTCGCGGAGCTCTCACAGAAATTAGGTTACAAATCACTCGTGACTCATTAAGGAATTAGTGTCGTGCGCGATTCGAGCCGGCGTAGATTGATTCTCGGACGTCTTATTATTCCTGCGGCCTATATTCGATTGCTCGAAATTGCCGGAGCCGTATGTGTCCCTTCATTACTTTAAGTGGGGGACAATTAAAATTCCAGACGACCGTTCTAACGCGGAACAACGTTCCTGGTACTCCAAGATTAGAGTAGCAATTTCCGACGAAGTTTCTCGCTCCCTTCACCTGACACGTCTCGAATGGAATTCAACAAAAAAAAAGACAGCAACTAAGGAAACACATTACCATTTCAAGACACATAAAAGTTTCCCTTCTCCAAGATCGAAATTTTAGGCGTAAGATCGATTTTCTCTGCAGCATAATAAGAAAATAATTTAATCTTTAAAACCAGTCGTGCAACCGGTCGCCGTGCGTTTAACGCTGAATTTCAAACTGGAGTTGATTGTTTTGATCACGAACTGTGTTTCGATGATTGATGGACGTGTTTGGGCATCAAGCTCAGTGTCTCGAATACCGTTCCATTGTCAAGACCAGGGGGGTCCACGAGGCCCTCGTTCTCCCGTTTGATCCATTGGCCTAGAACACGCGGATCTATATCTTGTACCGGCGCTACCGGATCGCCTGTAACAGTCACATAAACTTTCACCTAATTCAATCGCCTCGATTCAATTGCGACGTCGCGTTAAATGCCCTCAACCGAGTCAAATCAATTATCCGATGCCGGCTGGCGGTTTATCGGCGCGCTCTTGACTAACACGTGCACTCCGTTACCGAAGAGGCTCAAGACCGAGTTCTAAATCCGTCCTTTTATCAGCGAAAATTCAGACATCGTCCCGTTTCATCGGAATTCCGAATGCTCTTTATCTCGCGAAGGATTAGATCCGCTTTCTAATCGTAAACCCGATCGATTCGATCTGATATTAGCCGACTATATTTAGCAGAGTAATCTTAGAGCTCAGTTACGTTTCGAATGGAATTTCTGATATAATTTTTTGTTAAAAAGAATGATCAAATTCTATATTCAACATCAAATTTTATATAATACAATTAACCAAAATATTCGAGTCAAATGATAATCCCCCGTTCTGTTCAAGTGATTCGTTTCATTAAAAAACTGAACGCATGGGAAAACATTGAAGAGTTAATACGGAGCCGGGTAGACTTACTAAGACTCCTCTTAATAGGTCTAAGCTGCTTAGCCACGTGTTTGTGAGTGGCAGCCGGCTTTCCACGGTGAAAAATCCCGTCGGATAAACACGACGGCGAAACGTCGGCAATATAATAGCCGATCGGCGGCGGTTCTGGAAACTGAACGATCCATAAATCACTCAGCAAACGGCGGAGCGGCGTTTCCTCACCATAAACATTACTCCGTGCGGAACTGAACACCGGAAGCGACCTATCTCCGAAAAGGAGCAACGGAACTCGAGCGGCGCGCACGAATATCGGTGGAAACTCTGCTTCGCCTACGATTACAAGCAAAGATAACCGGCGGCGATAAACGCGTTACTGGCGAAGTCACAACAATCGACGCGTCATGCCGATTACACCGTTATTTCGAAATTTAGCGAAGCTGTCCGGCTTGTTTGTTTGCGCTGCCCTGATTTGCGTGCAGTCATCGTGACGCGCTGTTTAGCGCCAAGACGCGTCGGCAGATAACGAGAGCGATTTCGCGATTACGCGTGAAACCTATTGCGCATCGATTGCACGGGAACTTCACGGACATGCGTCGGTCTAACCCCGATCCCGGGATGTCGAAGAAATTCTGAAGGAAAGTGAAGCTCCAGCCAAATCCTCGGTGCTGTCTAATGTCGCCCATAGAATCCTCGAATTTCGAACATGGAGCGCGTCGGTCGTTCGAGGAAGAGACACTCTAGCAGGGGAGAGGTTAAGGAAGCGGAGCCGGTGTTAGGCAGCCGAGAGACCATGGAGCCGACGGCCAACGAGCAGTACCTCTTCCTCTTAGAGTTCCTAGTCCACCACGTGACCGGCGATCGCCTGGCGAAGCTCAATCAAATGTTCTTCGTCCCCACGACCGTCTCCGTCGGCTTCCTCAATTTACCCGAGGAGGAGACCGTCGAGATCACCCCCGTCGATCCCCTGTTCCAACCCCAGGCCGGGGTAGCCGACGACGTCGAGTACTTCCACTCGGGACGCTCCGTGTTGTTCGCCATCGATCAGCGCACGGCGATCAACAAGGTCCTCGATTTCGTCGTGAGACTTCGCGTGGAGAAGAAGATGCCCGAAGGGCTGCGACCCGACGTTCCGATCGGCGAGGGCGAGCTGGACATGAGCAAGCACTTCGCCGCCCTGCGAAAAGAGATGCTGCAGTGCTGGCACAAAATGGCCCCCCCGCCTAAGTGCTTCGAGGGCGAGGTGCCCCTGACGCACGAGGACGACGAGGTCGGCGCCGTGTGCATGTTCGCCAGGATATCGGCCTTCGGGCAGACGATCGTGACGGAGTTCGAGGCTCCGCCGGACATGGACGTCGACGCGTACGTCTTCAAAGGCGACGAGGTCGACCGGAAGTCCTTGAGCTACAAGTGTCGCGTCATCGACTCCGAGGACGCGGATATCGCCAGAGACTCCGCGGACGATCTAGCGAGAACCGGACCGCCTTGTCGCGTCTGCGTCCCGGACGAGCATCCCTGCAGTCCTTGCGGCGATCCCCGAGGCGCGACTCTGAAGCCGCAGGCGAGCCAAAGGCAGATCGGCGGGTCGGACGGCTATCCGACCACGGTGTCGAAGTCCCGATCGAAACCCGACACCTGCGACGAAGTGCACAAGAGCGGTTTGATACAGTCCAGCCGCGGTCCGGCCCAACCGTGCGGAAAGGCGGTGGTGCTCAAGGTTTCCGGCGTGCTGGACGCCGACGCGGAGAGGAGACCGACGGTCACCGTGGCGTCCGAGGCCGAAGCTGCTGGCCAGGACTGTTCCGAACCCAGCCACGATGTTTTTGTGCTGAGGATCGGGAAGAAAGGGATCGTCGGGGCCGGCGAGAAGTCGGACATTCAGTTGGAGATGAGGACGCCGAAAGGCGCCGAGAAAGGGCCACCTGTTAGAATGGAGACCAGGGAGATGCAGACGGACGAGGAGAGGAAGAAGAGGAGGAAGAAGAAGAAAGCGAAGAAAGAGTGACGCGAGAGTTTCTCGGAGATCGAGGGCTTTTGTGTATTCGGGGGTAATGGAATAAAAGCGGCGATGGAGATTGATGATACGAGAGTTAGGAGTTGGTTAGGGATGATTTAATCGTGGAATTTCTTTGCGTTTTTAATTAGGAAACATCAGGTGTCATTGTTGCAGTGAGAATTTCACGTGACAGCGCCGAGTGCCATCTAGTTCGAGCCGAACCTCGAAATTCTCCGTGCGCGATGCTGTTCGAGGCGTATCTAAATTAATAGTTCGATAGACACGCGTCTTGTTTCGATTGGAAGATAAGTTTAAAAAAAGCCATGAAATAAAGCCAGCGTTTTGAAATTAAAATCCGACATGGGCGACGAGCAGCAACTGTTCCTTATAGAATTCCTAGTCGACAGAGTGAAGATCCCCGTAATAAAGGCGATGCAGGACGAATTGCTACCAGCCTGCACTTGCGTCTCGTTTCAAGTAATCCACGACAGAACTTGACACTGTCCCTATCCATAATGGAAAAGTTCAAAACTTTCTAAGAGGCCATAACCTCTAGAAACTTCTAACCCCATCATGTTTCACAGATTCTCAGTCTGCCGGCCATCGACATTTGCCAAGAAGCTCTAACGGACAGCTGCGGTTGCAACGACGGGGACACGCAGATCTTCAAGAAAGGGAAATCCTGCTTATTCGCGTTGCCCTCGATCGTCCTTCAGAAGCCCTTGACAACCTTCCCGATAAAGATGTCCGTCTACAAGAAGCTGCCGCCGGGCGTGCTGCCGGACGTGATGACGATCGGTTGCCATCAGATAGAGGCGAGAGCGTTGCTGAACGCAGTGCTCAGCCAGCAGGTGTTCAAAGTGCCGAATCCCTGTCAGACGATCAAGGACACGTTCAAGATCACCACGGCGACCGGCCAGTGCGTCGGCACGGTCACCGTCTACGTCAGGGCCTCCTGCTTCGGCCGGAAGATCGTCACGCAGTTCCAAATACCGCACAACAGGAAACCGTACCTGTTCAAGGGTGCCGACGACAGTCCCGTTTTCCAGTGCAAAAAGATACCCTCGGCCTGCTACACACCTGCCCCTGTCAAATGTACCTGCGCGAAGAAGTGTCTTGACGGCAGCGGCGAGGCCACAGGAAGAACCTGTTGCCCCGCGCCTGCAGCCATCGCTCCTCCGCCACCTGCGGGAACACCTCGGCCTGATTGGGGTCCACGACCCTGCTGTCCCTCTCGACGAGATTCCCCTGGGTACGTTCGTTCTTTTATATTCCTCTTTCCACGGTGTGGCCAATACGACCCCTCATTCGAGACAATGATCCCTGACTTAGGGGAGCGAAGATCGAGGGTCGAGGGTCTCGGGGAATCATTTGAGACCCTAAAGAAGCCGTGCCGATCGTTTTTAGGGTTTTGTAGTAGTTCCAGTTTGATGAATGGATCGTATTAACCCTTTCCACTCGAGAAGCGACTCTTAGTTATTAACACTGGAACTACCGAGCTTAAACCGTCTTTTTAATGTCTTTATGAAAGCTAAAGGCGATTTATTAAGATTTCAATTGTATTTCGGTTTATTATTTAATCAGCTTCTTTAGTCATTTTTCAAAGAGGTACTCGTATCTCTTCGGTAATCACAAAAGAAATCAAGGAATCTGGTAGTTCTAGTGCTAATTCGATGTGGAGAAATTAAGTCTTGTATGTTAAGCTTTGTATAATGTGTCAATATGTGACATATTCAGGTAAAGTGGATTAGTTTCTTAATTTATTTTCACAGTGTTATCTGTTTTGTCGGAACGTGTTGAATGTCTCTAGAGAGTGTTTCAAGTGCAAAGGGTTAAGAGATTCGTGTGATGCAGTTTGTGTTGAGAAGTTGAGGAGTATTTGGAATATTAAGTAGATTCCGTTGAGATTGAATAGGAGTAAATGATAAGGCGATTCAATACGATTTGCCCATTGTTCAGAAAGGAAACCCTAAGCTGTTCACCGCGTTCACCCACGTCGCGACGGACTCAGCAAGCAACCTCTTCCGGGAACTGTCCACCTTGTTGCACGCCGCATCCTGGGCAACTCGTGAAATTGGGTCAATCCGGGGCCGAGGGCAAGTGTCCACCTTGCTGCTCGACATCGTCGAAAGGATTTCAACCGTTCGGCGATCTATCTGCTAGAGAGGCAAGCGTGAAGAGGTGCGGTTGCCCTGCGAAGGACTACAGCTGCAACTGCAAGCAGAAGCGGAATAGCTGCGGGTAACAAAAACAACAATGGTTCTGGCTCCTCGAAACTTGAAAATTCGAATTTAAACTTCCAAACCGATAAGAACCTTTAACCCTTTGGACTCGAAGCAATTTCAATAGAAAAAACATATTCACCGATGAATAAATGATATGTTCATAGAAAGGAAGATCATAGATGTATTTTATTATCTATTGATTGTACATAGAAATGCCATAATATACTCAACACGTTCCATGCCACGAAAATTTATATTTCACTTATGAACTCTATTGATTTTAATAAAATGTTAATTGATATTTAAGTTCTCGTTGCTTTGTAACGCAACCATCCGTGACCGTGTCTTAAAAATATTACAATTGGCGTGGAACGTATTGAAAACATAATTTCACATTTCAGAGTGAAACTTTACAGTTTACAAATAACGCGTGAATGACAGCGTTCAGAAATTTAGTGCACGCCATTAGCGATTATTTCTGTGCCGTGAAACTATCGTTAAACAAACGGCTATTGTTCTCACTTGACCGCCACGATTTGACTGGGATCATAGCCACGATCAAATTCCTCGTGATTACGAGCACAATGAACACACCCGCGCCGAACGAAGCTGTTCCGAGTGGCCATTAGCTGCCATTATACGCGTCCCAGCGGACGGTTATCGATTATTTCAAAATTAATTCCGTCTTCGGCGTCCAGGTAACCTGTCCGACCGACGTCCCGATATAAATCAGAATCGGGAACGTTCCGACGCCGAGCACAATAGGATGCGATACCGATCCCCGCGCGACTAGATTCGAATAATAATGCGAAGAGGATATTGACCGCGTTCGGGCAGGAGGAGGTGGCGGAGGAGGAGGAGACTTTCGCAGCAATTAAAACGGCCGGAAACGGTGTTTAACGAGCCTTGGGAAAGGATAGACGTCGAAAATGCGGGGAACGTGAAAAACGATGCAACCGGCCGGCAGGAAAAAGGGCAGGAGGAGGAAGAGGTCGAGCGGTTCGAAGGAGAGGAAGCGAAAACAAGAGGCGGAGAGCGTGGCGGCGGAGCAGGAACGTTTGCGTAAATGGGAGGAGTGTTGGGAGAGGAAGCTTCGGACCCAGGAGGAACGCGATTACGCGGAATGCTGCGCGGCGAAAGGGTTGTGCGTGAGGCCGAGGACGCAATCGAACATTTGGATCAACGTCACTCGGGACAGATCGATACAGGAAATCAGTTTAACCGTCAAGTAAGAGGATTTCTATTAGCCAGTATTTCTCTTCAGCTTTCCTCAAATGTAAAGTCTATTGTCTCAATTGTTATTGAATAATTAAGTTGATAGACTAAACAACTAACAGAAGTAGTGACAGAGTATTGATCCTCTTCAACTTTCGTCGAATGTAAAGTCTATTGTCTCAATTATTGAATAATTATTAAATTGATCTAAAGAACTATCTAACAGAAGTAGTGACACAGTATCGATTCTCTTCAGCTTTCCTCAAATGTAAAGTCTATTGCCTCAATTATTGAATAATTATTGAACTGATAGACTAAAGAACTATCTAACAGAAGTGGTGACACAGTATTGATTCTCTTCAACTTTCGTCGAATGTAAAGTCTATTGTCTCAATTATTGAGTAATTATTAAATTGATCTAAAGAACTACCTAACAGAAGTGTGACACTGTAGCTATAAAAATGCCGTTCGCTCAGCGTATTTTTCTGCTGAATCAGCGAAACGTCACGGATACTTGGATTCCGTTAGTAATTAATCGGATGCATTGCATACTGGATCGCAATAGTTTCGCTAATTAGTTTATTCGGGTTTAATCCCGTTATCGCAGTTGACATTCTCTTTGAATGTTGCAGGCATGTTCCGGTTCCTAGACCGAAGCCTCCGCCCCTGCCGCCATTGAAGCCACAAAGGCCGTCGGAAGATGCAGCCCCAGAGAAAGGCACCGGAAAGAAAGTGGACAAAAACGTCGGCACAGGAAAGAGAAAAAGAAAGTAACAGACGGTCCCATTACAGGGTAAGTCGTCTATCGCGGGATTACCATAAAGCCGCGGCCGCTTTCGTCAGGACGGCTCCCACCCATTGTTCCCCATTCACTCGTACGCGTGTCCCTCGATTTTGCCATTTGTAAAAATACATTGGTCCGCGGCAACGGCGAGGATGCCGTGCTGCCGCGTTATTCTCGTCGTTCGAAGTACGTTCGCCGAACTACCGAAATGGAAATAGTCTGTCAGCGGGAGAATGAGAGTCGATACGAGATCCGTCCTTGTCCGCTTCCATGCAAGAACAATAACTCGATCGCCATGGGAAGCTGTAACTCTGACACTCGACCCGTTAACCCTTCGCGGACGAAGATTCTTTGAGATATACAAAACTTTCGGCAGATAAAGAATTACATATCAAACGTTTAATTAATACAAAAAAGGAAATTACGCGATGATCTCTCGCTGTTCGAGTAACTGAATCATCTGCGACTTAGTCTTCCAAATAGAAAAATTTCATCTCGTCGAAACGTCGACGTTCGTCCTCATTGCTACACGTAGAACATCCCATACCGCGTCTCGAACTTCTTTATCTTCGCTAACGAAATCAATATTCTCTGTTACTCGATCTAATCGGCATTCTTCCCAATAATTTCACAGGAAATCCAACTTATTGCCTCTCCGAGACACATCTCTTCAAACTCCGACAACTCCTCGCCTCGTCCCAAGTTTCCCTGTCACGTCAGACCCCAGAGGACATCGTGAACTAACAAATTCTCGCAATTTCTTTTCGCAAGCGGCTCAGCAGGAGAGCGGCGCGTCGCACCGGCAAATTCGCGGAAATTGCCACGTCCGCATTAAATGCGCGAGTGGCATCGCGACCAATCAGTCCGCGCGTCCTTTCTCTTCCGGTTGCTTCCCGAAAGAGGCCGAAACTCCGTTGTCACCCGAAATCCTCCGGCCGGCCGTTCATTGACACGGTTTTCCGCGGCGCGGAGGATGACGTTGCAACAGCAAGGACGTTGCACGTCGGGCGTTATTCCTGTCCCCGAGGGGAGCACTCGGCCGAGCGGGGAGAGAGACGGCCGACGAAAAGCACCGGAAGAGGGTGAGAGCGTGAGAGGAGGTCGGTCGCCGCGCGGAGCGGGTCTGCGCGTGCTCCACGTTCCACCGCCACCCTCTGTTGCCACGAGCGCGACGCCGACGGGGTTGTAAGCCGATATTGTCGGGCAGGCGCATTGCCCGGTGACAGTTCGGGGAAGGAAGATGACAATGAAAGGACATATATAATATAAATCCGCGTACGAACGCACGTTAACCTCGGGGCGGCTGGCTGATCGCCTCTGGCTACCGCCGAGGATGCGAGAGAGCCCGCGATGAGAGGGGAAACGCGCGTGTGAAAAGAGAATCCGCATCGGCGACGACCGTCGCGCGACTGATATTCCCACCCGACGAGGCTCGGGGCCGTCGCACACCGTCGCAGGGGACGAGTCCTCCGGTAACGCCGAGAGGAATCATGAACAGCTCGCCGCAGAATACGGAGGTGGCCGGGCAACAGCACCGGGCCGGCGGCGGCGGCGTCGTCGAGAACAGCGACGAGGAGGAATGGAGTGGTGTCGTGGAATGTGTAATGTTATTACATCGACTCGTGTACCGAAAGAATGATTTTTATTTGCTGAAACAGCCTTCCTCGAGCAGTTTCTTGTTGCCCATTTCAAGTTGTTTTTCGTGGTCAAGGAAGTTCTGTGGATTGCACAACGTGTGTTGAATCTTTATTACCTAAACATCTATTCTTTTCTTTTTTCTCTTTCGTTCCTCCGTTGTTCTCTGTGATCGTGCTCGTTATTGTTGTTGTTGTTGTTGTCGGTGTTCTTTTCCTCTACTCGCCGTGTCGTTCCGTTCAGCCGGTCGTGTTCCTGCGAGCCGTTTTATCTGTTGATTCTGTTTGTTCCCTAACGTTGGATAGATCAGTAGACAGCTTCGCTCCGGGTTGCACTGTTTTCGTTGCGTTCACCATCCTCGCGGAATAAAGTACCGGATCGCTGCGAGGATGTTACCCCCGGACGACCGTCGGTTTCTCGTGCGAGTTTCACGTAGTTGTTGCTATGATCCTTTGTGTCGGCGTGCTCTCGAGTGTCTCGGTTTCCTCGCACCGATACGTGACTCTTATCGTGTAACAGTTTTTCTCTGGTTCACTTTATTTTCCGAGTTCTCTTTTCGCTCGCGAGAGACACGCGATCTCGTAGGATGACGCCTCGGAGCATGTTTCCGGGCTCGCTACAGTAACGTGTTCCTTCGTAGGCTGTGCTGGAGAGGTCGAAGTCGGATCGGGTGACGCGAACGGATGAAGACAGACGTCGCCGCACCATTATCGTCGAGAAGAAGAATGGCACGTACGGTTTCACGTTACAGGTAACGCACCCGTCCACGTGTTCTATGGTATTTGCAGACACGCGGTTTTCCCTTTAAGCCTGGAAAATATCCTTCCGCCGCGAACGTTCGAGGCGGATACGGATTATCGTGCGCTAGTGATCTCTTCGCTTCGCGTGGCTTGTAGCTTCAAACGATCATTTGGATAACGGTAACGGTTGATTGCGCAGAGCTACGGCATCCACTACAAGCGGGAGCAGGAAATCGAGATGGTCACCTATGTGGACTACGTCGAGTACGACGGGCCGGCGTTTAAAGCCGGCATGCGGGAGGGCGACGTGATACTCTCTATAAACGGCCACGAGATGGACAGAGCCGACCATAAGACGTTGGTTAACTTCATAAAGAACTGTGATACTAGGATGCGAATGGTGGTGTCCTTCGAAGACTGCGTGAGAAAGGTGAGCACAGAGGAAGACTTTCAGCGAAACGCTTACCTGATCGCAAACTCGATGATCTCTCGCGATCCCTCCAGGTGGAACTGCATATGCGTTACATCGAGTTACAACGCGCACTCCAATCCCGGCTCGGCGAGCTGGAGAGGCTGTGCGAAAGGGAACGGTCCATTTTGATGGGCCGATGGAAAACCCATTCACTGCCAGCACGCAAGAGGACGCCTAACAGTATGATGGCCAGCAACCCCAACCAGCCATCGCCGTCGTCCAGCTTCAACTCCTCGACGATTCAGTGCTGTCGACCGGCTACATCTACGGAACACCTATTACTCTACAACGTGGTACTTCTTTTAGTTTCTATTCGACACAGTTTTCAAAGTTTCACGATACAATTTCAAAGAGAGAATATGAAATTTGAGAAGTTGCAGTAGCAGTCTTCAGGGAAACCCTTTGCACTCGAAAATTGTCTCGCGATAATTACGTTAAACGAGCTTTAACATTATACATGAAACTTTGCAATTGCTCTATCAAACCAAATGAGTCGCCTCTCGAGTGCGAAGGGTTAAACTGTCGCTACATGAAAGTCAAGCTTGAAACCTCCATGTTACACCTCGCGTTCGTTTCATTGTATCGTGTGCACAGTACTGGAAAGAGAATAGTATCAATATTTTTCTAGTTCTCCGACGGTCGGCCATGTTTAGTACCACGGAATGCCGCTTGCCTGGTAGCAGTGGGACCGCCACGGTCCCGCAGCGACCATCACCATTTCCTCTCGAAGATGTCGAGCGACTCAGGAGTAGCGACCTCGTCGCGCCACAGCTACCACCAAGCGAACGGCATGAGCAGTACCCCGGCGAAATCCAAGTCGCACAAGTCCTGCCAACAGCAGCAGCAGCAGTCGAGCTCCACCGGGGAGCCCCCTCTCCACGCGCCGCCACAGAACAACCTCTGCGTGGCGTGCATCTCGAGCACGAACCGCCGCAGAGAGCAATCTGACAACGGCAGCTTGGACGCGTACGACCTGGCCAGTCCATGCTGCGACCCCAACTGTGTCCCCAGCCGGCGCCGCCGGGAGAAACAGAGACGGGCTCGAACCGAGCAGAATCATCATCAACAACAGCAACTGCAACAACAACAACAACAACAACAGCAACATCATCACGTACAACGAGAACAGCCGCAACAGGCGCAACAGCCTCAGCAACACGGTACGCACAATTGCTCGCGCACGTCCGGTCACAGTCTGCACTCCATCACAAGTAGCGACGTGTCGACCATCGCCGACAGCGTTGCCTCCTGCACAACAAGTCTAAGCACGGATACTCTGTACTGGGATCCGACCAACGTTCATCAACGACCACCGCCGTGCCTTCAGTACGCCAAGCCGAAGTCCTGGGACAATCTGACTACAAAGGCGTTCGGTGGTTACGGATTCGGATACGGATACTTGGACACGGCTACCATAAAGACGCACAGCGCCGAGAGGCCCGGTAAAGGCTCCCATGGGCGAGCGAAAACCCCGACTGGCACCGTTCAAAGAAGAACGAGCACCAGCACCACCTACTCCGGGAGCTCCGGCAGGCATTTCCAACCGACGAAGTCTACCGAGAGCTTGTTGATACCGCCACCTTATCAGGCCGAGTTGGACGCCAGCCTAAGTTGCGAGTGTCTGGATGGACCCACTCCTCGGTGCGTGCCGGTCGTGCAAATAGAGAAACATAACCGGCAAGAGGACGCCGGGTACATCATCAGCACGCACGCTCAAGTTAGACACCGGCGGTCTAGTCATTCCGATGGGAAGCTGAGGGCTCTAAACAACTCAGAAGTAACTAGATTGTAAACGCTCCTTGCTGATCGATTGGAAGCGGACACCGTACATACCCCATTGAAATGTTTCGTATGTTTATTGTATCGGATACCGGACAACAACGGTCCGAATCGCCGGATCTGTTCTCGTTCGAATTTTTGTAATCAGCTTTTTATCAATGGAAACCTGTTGGTATAACGTGTAGGGGAGTATTTAGCATTTTATTCGCCGAACGATTCCGGAACGGACCAGATTTTTTGAAGGGATTTTTAAGGGTACTCACGTGTACACGATTCTTTTGCGCATTTCGTTGATAGAGGTGTCGTCTGACCAAATAATTTTCTAATCGTTTTTTCCGGACGACTGACACGGCACATCGATGCTGGCGCCGTTTTGAAAAGAATCCTTTTTCCAAGTTTTTTATCGTTGGTTGATCGTGCGACCGGTCGTGGACAGTTTTAAACTGTGGTAAATATTAAACAAGTAATATCGTCGTTATCGTATAAAAATGAATAGATTATCAAAGTATATTATTTCGAAAATAAAAGTGATATAATCATCCTGTAATTCCTCATTGCGGCGAAGTAGAGATGCCGGAAATAAACGAGAGTTTTTACGAACGTCGACGGTTTATCGTTTTTATTTTGTACGTTTGAATTTTGAGGTTGGTGGAAATCGTGCGTAACGTATAGTGGAGAATAGAAATTTCCTATAGTGTTTTTTTATTTACGTTGGCCAATCGCTTGCATTATAACTAGCGAGTTTTACTAGATAGTTCTCGCTTCTCAATCTATCTAGCGCATATGTTCATGGCCATGCGCGCGGTTATTGTTTTGTAGCTCGCGAGAGATAGGTTATATTTTGATGTCTAAGTTTTGAAGATATCGAATGAAAAAAGAAGAAACATGTCCAGGAAAAAGCATAACGTTTCGTATATTAAACCGGACGAACCAAAATTTTTACGGGAATTGAAGGAACAAGTCGGATACAAAGAAGGACCCACAATTGATACAAAGGTACAAAATATTGTTTTGCGTTACTATCGATTAGATATTAACAATTGCGTGCGTAGAAATGTAATGTAAGTAACAATATTTCAAATATAAACAGCTGAAGCCACTGTTATTACATCAGAATTTTTATATTATTTGTCACAAGTTTGTTCTTATAGTTACCTTTATTTTTCAATATCCTTTATTAAAGTAATTAAGTAGCATTTAATTAGGAATTGTTTATAATTAGCATAAACAGCCATTTAAATGACTCCTTGAAACAGAGAGAAATATTACCACAAGATTCTGATGATGAGAGAGAAGAACCCATAGAAGAACAACCTATTGTAGTTGTATTGAATTCTGGTGATCTAACTGCAGAAGAAGCAGACGCTTTCATAAAAAAGAAGGAAGAAGGTATGGACGAATTTTCCTTTAATGACTGTGCAGACAATGATACCTTTAATTACAGAAGAAGCTAATACACCAGCAGACTTATCTAAACGAGTTATATTCAAGAAGAACAAAAAGGATACAGCAGAGTCTGATGCTGCAGATAAGCCAGCAAAGAAGAAGATTAAAAAATCCAAACAAGAAAAAGCTGTATTATCTTTTAATGATAACGATGATAATTACTTATAGCATGACATGTGTATTTTTAATATTTTAAGTTATTAAGCAAATTAAGGTCAAACATAATACATGTATTTAATAAGTATAAAAAAATAGCTATGTGAAGCATATAAATTTTTATAACTGTATAATTATTTGTATATGTACGACGTGGTAGAATTATGCTGTACAAAATAGAATTAATGTGAGGATACTGAGTATGGAATTTCCTTACATTTGAATGTAAATAATATTCATGTATGTACATAAATTACGAATTTTGCTACTATAACAATAAAAACGTTGCATATAGAGTATTATATGAATGTTTAAACGATTTAATTAAAATTATCGATAAATTAAAGTATAAAAAGAAACAGTGTTCATGTATACCATGAGCCACTTGCTATTCAATATTCATTGCACGAATAACAAAAAAAAAAAAAATATGACACGAAAATAGAAAATGCTCCATTGTTTCACGTAGTATGCAATCATTTAAAAACTAAATGTTATGCAATAAGTGCAATATAAACAAAATATTTTACAATTCCCCAATAATTCCGTAGTACTCGAATGTTAAGTGTCAAAGGGTGTATCCACCGAAAACGCCCGCAGAAAAGGGCGGGGACTCATTAAACAACCCTATTGTTGTACATTGTTACAATTGCAGATTGCCCTTATTCTTAGGAGGGTCTCCCATTGGATGTGCACGTGTACCCGGTCACGTGACAATATATAACAAACGCTACTGGTCGTTTTGTCCCTTTAACATTACGCGTACGTCATAAAATTTGCGGTCACGTGATTATCGTCGCCATCTTGGCAGTTTTCGACGACGGAGGTAAGAAGGATCCGTGACGTCGAACCCAAATAAACACAAAGTATATGTGAATAATTTCGGTATAAAAACGGTGTGTATCGAGTGCCGAGGGAGTCGCGTGTGCTGCCGAATATTTCTCGGTGCTCCGAACGGTCAGTGAATTTAAATAGCGCGGCATTTGCGATGCGTGTGTGTTTCGATTATTGGTCCTCTTTCGGGGGGATAATCGTGATCGGCCAGCGACCACCACGGCAGCTGTTCGACAGCTAAGCCAGCCCTTACGAAAGAAATGGCGGGAGCTTTCTAAATTTCGATAAGCCAGCAGACACGTGTGCTTCGATTTCCCTCAGTCGTATACGATAATATTAATTTACATGACACGGCGACGGGCGTGCGATTGATTTGTTGGATTTTATGATTTGTACAGTTCTGGGTACCGAATAACACAATATTACCAGGGCCGTGACTATCCTCTCAATTTCCCCTTGCCGTTACCCGTCACCCGCCGCCATCCCCCGTCCTCCTTCGCCCACACTTAACTCCTCTTTGGATAGACTTCAGTCTCCTCCGTAACGAATTTTCTTTTTTGGACGTACACATGTATACTAATCTTTGCAGTGTTTGTAATTCTACTACAAATACACGATAATTAAGATATTTCTACGCTATATAGATCAGTAAAAAGAAAAGGTAAAAATAGTCGCATAACCGAGACTTTCATTTTGATAAAATATCTCATCGACATCTTTCGTACATCGAGGAAATTTATGGAATGAACCTTTTTTTTTACTCGAATGCTGTTGCTGCTGTTGTTGTTGTTGTTGTTGTTGTTGTTGTTGTTGTTGTTGATGTTGTTATTATTAGTATTGTTATTATTCCATTGCCACCATTTCGATTGAAAACCATGCCAAGGGATAGTATTTAATCGTTGGAACCGTGTTATCTACGCGCATTGTAATTTAGCTCATCAAACCGCGTCATCAGCAAAATAAAGAATAGAGTTTTTCAACCGGAAGGGAAGAATTCCATCCGTGAATCCCCGAGTCTCGTGAATGCTTCTAAGATGATTATACACTGGAACGTAACAAATATACGATAATATTTATGAATTCGATTGTTCAGTTGTTCTGTTTTTCATTTCACCGTAATTCTCGTTCCTAGTCGAACAAGGTGTTTCAACGACTACACACGTTAACGTCGTCGGACGTCGCAGTTATCGTAAAAAGAGAAAAAAGAAAGAGAAAGAGAAAGAGAAAAAGGAAAAAGAGGAAGAAAGAACGGATGCGTTCAATATCAAAAGCACTTAATCAATATCGTTGTTTGACCATCGTTTCGAGTGATGGGGATTCTAATCGACCAATGAACGTTAGCAAAAAAAACCCGTAGGGGGATCTTTAATTTTCCGAAAATAATTTTACATCCCCGATGGAATAATATATATGTATATATATATATACACTCGTCCGACGGGCATTGCTATCGTTGAAAGTGTGACGGGCGATCGAATAGACACAGAGAAATCGTGAGAAATAACTCGTCTCTCTTCACTGCGACCCCTTCTATTCCATTTCGCTTCTGCTTAACCCCCTCGCCGAGAAGAGCCCCCATGACATTGCGACGGCCCTGGGCATAAGTTTTTAACGTTTCCAACGTCACACTCCTGCCCTCTGGTGCCTAATATTCAGCAATGAATGTTCACTATTTACAGGTTTTGTGAATAAATCGTGTATCGTGTGTATAAGGACGAATCGTAGCTCCGCCGCTGCCGCCGAGGAACGCAGGTTGTGAAAAAAATGTCGCGATATCAGAGAATTGTTTAGGAGAAGAAACGGCCAGGTGCGTATATTTGTGCCTGGTGACAGGATACGGACGGAGTTTGTGCGCGTTCCGTTGCATCGTAGAGCTACCGGGATCCGTGAATAGAGCGAGTTAAGTAGCACGAGACATGCCCTGAACCGAGCATACTGAATGGGGATTCTCTCTCATCCCGGATCGCCGGTCTCACGAACCCTTCTTCGTATTTCTCTCTTTTTCACCGAGCAGCGTAATTATCGTCGCCTTGAACGATGCATCACGCTGCATCAGGACGACACATTGGTGTGCAGGTTAAAACTGTGCTCAGCATCTTTTTTAAGAACTTTGCGCGTCCTTCAAACGAATCCACGAACAGACTGTTCGTTCTTACTCCTTTAAACATTAATGTAATATAGATTTTTTTTTCTTTTTTGATAAGAATGAACATTTCCCCCTTAATACCCTCGTTCTGACACCGAGAGCGAACGGGTCAACGTAAAAAATTTCTCATCGAATATCTTAGCCACGAACATTGACTCAGGTGGATCCTCTATAGATAATCTAACAAAATGGTCCGCGTTTATCTAGTTCCTTCTTCGTCGCGCGCGCGGTAATCTCCGCGAAAATGTTGATCGGTGGTCTAAGGTTTTTTCGTCGGGTCCTCGTGACAGTTGAGTTTCGTCGATTATTTTTCGACGGGAAAACCGTTTAAGTGCAATAACGTCGTGGGAGATCAGTATGTCATGATCGGATTCGGTAGGTCATAGGGTTGTTCTGTAGGTGGTTGGCGTGTTGTCCCATTCGGCATGTAGTATAGAGTTAGGAAGGTTGTGCGCTCGCGCGAGCGCTAGTGGATGGTGAGTTGAGTTGATGGGTCTCTTCTCGTATAGATATATGCGTACGGATCCTATGTGTATGTTTGTTGGTATATAAAGATACATGGGCATGTACATTCGAAAGAGACGAAAGTTCGATGTGTAAGCCGTAGGTATAGGTGTAGGTTGGTAGGTTTGCTGCGAAGGTTGAGAGGAGAGGTACGCGGAGGGCTGACTGACTGGCTGGCTGGCTGGCTGGCGCTCGGACGCGGTGGCTGGCGAGTGCAGGTGACTGACTGAGGAGACGCTAACCATTCAAGCTACTTCATAGGACTCTCCTCATCCGATCGTTTCTATCCACGGTATCCATGGGTGACTCCCTTTACCCTCCTAATTGCTTCTCTTGTTGTGAATAATTCAGATTTTTCGGCTGGACTTGAGAAATCTCGACAACGCTCCGACTAGAAACCGACCTGCCCACCAACTTTGTTGGTTATGGGAACAAGGAAATAGGAGTACGGAATTCGCAGCGCCATTTTGAAAAATTCGTCCCCGCTAAAAATTCCCCTCCCTCTCCCCCGCCCCCTCGCGTTCACGTCGTGTGGATGTAATGAAACGCGTCGTCGCCACGAACCGCTTATTCCAGTGTTCTTATTAATTGTTTAGATCAACTGTACAGTGGTGGTCCCATGGAAGGCACGTTGGAAGAACCCCCTATTAAGGACTCATCTCAGGCCAGTCCTGATAAGGTTCTCAAAGGTATGTTCTCTTCTCCTTGCTTGGAACTATTTAATCAATCTCCCCTGCATCAACCAAGATACTTATTCCCTTTTCACTCACTGTGTCTTCTGGAGTGGTGGCTTAAGAGTGATGTTGGTCATAACATGTTGGTTTTTTTGGTTGTTTATTAATAAATTACTTTATTGCAGTTCATGACAGTTGATCCGATTGAATAGTTTGCGTGTCATGCAGCTGAGTACGGCTTGTTCGATTTGTATATAAATCATTCTTCAGATAAATAGATTATAGATCTTTAAATGTTAAAAATTAATATACCATTGACATATGATGAGTTTCATGTTCTATAGTTTGTTTAGTCTTCTATTTTATGTGTTCTAACATTATGCGTATTAAAGTAATAACACATTTTTAAGATTTTAGAAGTAATACGTATCTAAAGGTAATTTTTCTGATTTACAGATGTCGTGATACCAAATGGAGTTAACGGAAATTATAATGACACCGAAGGATTTATTGATTCGGAGAATGTATCTAAATCATCAAAAGAAACAGACAATGCCACAAAAGGGGAGGGGGAGGAAAATGAGGAAGAAGATGACGAGGACGAACGTAGAATGGAAGTTGAAATTGAAGATGGAGAAATAGAATCAGAAGACAGTGAGCAGGATAGTATACCGGAAAGTAGGAGTAAAGGGAGTGAAATGTTTGAGTCAAGGGATGACTCTAATCTAATTAAATCATCCGAGGGTGTCAGTGAGACGAACAATTCTAGTGAAGTGTCTAAAACTGATGATAAGTGTAAAAACACATCTTGTGAGGCTATGGAAATCGATGAACAGAGTAATAACTCAGATGTTGAATGTTTGGATGAAAGCATAACAGAGATACAATTTGATAATGACGATGTGTTCACTATGAAAAACTCTGCCCATAAGGATAACCAGAATCTATCTGGCAGCAGTGATTTAGATCAGCTTAACAACAGTAGCGAAATTACTGATAGCACCATGGATACATCTGACGTGAAAATATGCGAAGAAAATGGAAGCTGTGAGAGCCCTGATATTGAAGAAATAACTGATAGTGCAAAGAATGGTCATAATGCTTCGCCAGAGCGAGCTAATAAAGATCCTACGAAACAAAGGAAGCCAAGGAAACAAGTAGACCTTAGTAGTATTACACCGAGAAGGAGTTCTCGTAATATAAAGAGGACAAGTTATATAGAAAAGGAAATAGAAGAAGAAGATGTAGACGATGATGGTTCTGATATAGAAGAAATTAAGCCAGAAGATCCTTTGGCTGGTATTGATGGTAAAGATAAAGAGAATTCTAAACTAAAATCTCCAATCAAAAACAGTAAAACTACTATTGTAGTTAACGATACTAAACGTCTGGTAGAAATTGCAGCTGGTAGTAAATCAGTGAAAGGAGGGAAGAAAGAACCCACCTTAGTTATTATAGATACAAACTCTATTCTTTCTGGGCGTGGTGGTGTTCCTGTGAGTAACAGTAAGCCTCATCACACTGTCTCCAGTTCTAGTTCTTTTTCAGTTGTCCCAATGGGTATGACAACACAAACAATGTATCCTAATATGAGGACAACTATCACACCAGTACCCATGACGTCAAAAACTGCACAGTTAAGTCCCAAGACAAGCAGTATGACTACGGTAACACCTACAGTACCTCCAATATTACCTACTTTAACTGATGATATGTTTGTCGTAGAGGCTCCATCTTTTATAGTACCATATGTATATGAAAAGCCACCTCTTAAACCATTAAAAGATTTTGTCACAAAATTGGAACAATGCTTAGAAGAGAAAGAAAAGGAAGAACAAAGCAAAAGAAGCGAAGAAAATAAGGGAGAAGAAGGCAATGAAGATTCATTGGATATGAGTCAGAAAAACAAAGATAAGGGCGAAGAAAGCGAAGGCGAAGGAAGCTCTAAGAGCAAGAAGGATGGAGAGGATAATAGAGGAGGTGACAATTCAGTGGACTTAACTGAATCTGGATTTAGTAATATAGGCGATAAACAAGACATAAGGCAAGATGATAGAAATAAAATACTGACATACTTTGACTTACCATTGGGCAAATTTTTCATGCAAATCGGAGTGAATCTTGTTCAAGAGTATGTGCAAACAGATCTTTTACGGACTCAAAAACGTAAACAGGGCAAAGGTAGCACATCCGCTGAAACTCAATTAGCTATAAATTCACTCATCAAAAACCTAGAATTTAGTAAAGAAAATAATGAACCATTCCACTTAGAACTGAAAAAATGTGAATTCTGTAGTTTTAAAACAGAATCGACCTTAGTCATGCAGCATCATTTAGAAACTCCGCATATGCGCAATTACGTCTACAAATGTAACTTTTGTCCAATTGAGGTGCGTAGTCCTCACGATATCTTATTTCACATGGAGGCGGAACATAATACTCGTGGAAGGTTGGAACGTGGACCAGCTTTCCATCAATGCCCCAATTGTCCGTTTGAAGACAACCAAAAAGGCAAACTAACTCGGCATATACTTGCCTGTACGAAAAAATTCAGACCAGAGAAGAATTTAGAACCAGCTGCTGATTGGGAACCTCCTGCAAAGATACCAAGACTAAATCGAGCACGACCTGTTGGACCCACTAATCCCAATGCAATTGCTGCCATGGCAATGGGTGGCAAAGGACCACAGCCACTTTTACCAAAACTACTTCCTGCTCCGATCACAGGTCGTGGAAGAGGTCGACCACCTATGCAGCCCAGATACTCAGATATGAAAACACTGCGACCAGGTGGAACACAAATGCGGCAGGGTAATTTTTTATTATACACGATTACTGATCGAACATTAAAATAAAGTTCAATTGGCTTGTATGAATGTGATTGCAAATTTCTGTTTCAGATAACGTTGCAGGAATGATGTATCGTCCGACCTCTTCTGGTTTATTGGTACCTACTTCATACCAATTTGGTAGTAATCAGATATTCCAGGTAAAAGTTACTTTATATAATGTTCCTTTATTTCCTATTAAAGATAAGAAGAAGAAGAAGAAGAAGAGTCAAATTAATTTCTTGGTAGCATTAAAGTGTTTGCTTGGGCAATGATAATTTTGTAAAGTCATGCCCCTGAAAATATTTTAATTGTAATGTATAGCACACGTATGATATGCATAGTGTACCTATACTTTCGTATCTCTTCAAAATTGTATATACAAGTTATTATTGCTATTAGTGAACGATGTATAATAAGTATGTAAAGGTATATTACTGTATCTTTAATGTAATAAGTTTTTACGTAGGTCACCTCTCGATATTTTACTTTTTATATGTAAAATAAACTATTTTAGTAGCTGAACTATCATAGTGGAAATAGATAGTTTTTTTTTTAAGAGGTTGTGCTCTACTTTTTTTTATATCTATAGATTGTCAAGATTTTGGGTGCTTTACTTTTTATTTGTTTCCTGAGACATGTGCAGCAATTTTCGAATCGGCGGATCATTTTCTTTTAGTTACTCAGAATACACATAAAGAATACAGGTTCATAAATTCAAGTAAATAAAAAAAATTTAAGAATTAGTAAAAAAATATATGGGTGGTGGCAGGTGGTGGGTGGCTCTGGGACTGTCATGTCGGCTGTCTCGGGAGTGAGTAGCAGTAGCGGCGGCAGTTCCGGTCAACCCACACCCATTGCACTTGTACCCAACGTAATCGACTCTCTCTCTAGGTTGTCCTCGTCACAGGTAAATAAATGTTGGAAACTACCAAGGAAGGTTACATTGATTTTGTAAACTTTGTGATCGCATGGATGATGTGTTCTGCAGGTGCAAAAGCTTTCATAACCAATTTCTTAAAATACTCCATAATTACAGCTACATATAATTGCTTATAGGACTTAACAATACTTTTTTCAAGTCATAGCTACATATCATTAGTGTGCAATGCAACTAGTTTTGGTTTCAGTAATGTATTTTTGTCCTTGTAGTATGTTGCATTACAAAAACCTAATTTTACACTAAGGAACTGAATGGCAACTTATAAATGTGAACGTATTTCCCTTACAATCATTTCATATTATCATTCTTATCTGTGTTAAAAATAATTATTATAATTCGTACATTTATATTGATAATGAATTAAAACATAGTACAACAACATTTATAAACAGTCCACTCGTTTTAAAATTTATTCTAAATGAATTTTCATTGTTATATGAAAAAATTGAATCATATTTTATATCAATAATAAAATATGTAAAGCAGCAAAATTCCAATTTGTATTATATATTCTTTCGAGCGAACATTAATTGATATTATTTAATATTGTACACAGAAGAATATGCTATCGTATATATGATTGCCTCTTGAATAAAAATTTCATTTTATATTTTTCAGAACACGACATCCAATCCTAAAAATCCTACAGCAAAATTATTGAGTCAACCAAGTATATCTATAACACCACTGCCGCGTACAACATCTCAGTCTTCTATTCCTGGTTCTGGTACTTCATCAAAGTCAGGGGGGAAGACTACATTTGTTATATGCGAGATCTGCGATGGTTATATTAAGGTAAACTGTATTAATGTATTAGAAATATTTTCTGTGCTTAACATATTGCGTTACCTTGACGGAATTAAGTTCGTATAAGAATACGACTCACCGATTCAATTTATTATGAAAATTTATGCGTCCTTTTCAGGATTTAGAACAACTTCGTAATCACATGCAATGGATTCACAAAGTGAAAATACATCCAAAGATGATTTATAATAGACCTCCACTGAACTGCCAAAAATGTCAGTTCCGATTTTTCACAGATCAGGTATACATCCACGATATTGCCTTCAACTTAGTTTCTCATAAAATTGGATTGAATTATATTATAATATTTTTTGCTTTAAAGATATATTCATACGTTAAATATAAAACTATAAGAGTATTTTATCTAATTACCACAGGGTCTTGAAAGACACTTACTTGGGTCTCACGGTTTGGTTACATCGAGTATGCAGGAAGCAGCAAACAAAGGAAAGGACGCAGGTCGCTGTCCTGCTTGTGGCAGGGTAAGTTTATTTTTATCCTTGTGGTAACGAAGTTAACATTGCGCGCACTAATGATTGAGAGTGTCTAAAACAGCATAACACCTGAGAGCTATGAATCTTAATTTTTTAGGTATATCAATGGAAATTATTAAATCATGTCGCGCGAGATCATGGAATGACTTTAAAGCCTGCGCATCTATCTTATAAGTGTACAGTCTGCACTGCCACGTTCGGAATGTATAAGCAGTTCGAGAACCATGTTTATTCGGCACATAGTGTCGTAGCTAAGAGAGTAATGGATAAGAAGAATACACCTTCATCTCCATCGTCCAGATCCAATGATTCCCTTCTGAAACCATTGAAGATCAATGACGAGATCACAATTATTCCACAACCAGCAAAACCTACAACTAGGTCGGGTACATCTCAAGGCAGAGGAAAATAGCAATGATCAGCAGAGTGATACATGTGTCTTGTCTTACTGAATTTCACGTAACAATTTTGTGGTACTCCATACCGGTCATTGTAGTACACAGTGACTGACGTGCCGTGTACATGTGTATGCATATTACTGCTTAAGACGCAATTACAAAAAAAAAACACATAAACCTACAACTCTTGGCAGAAACAAAAAAAAAACATCTAGTTGATTGCGTAATACATATTCCATCAATGATTATACCGATATATTTATTTAAGAATTTTTATTGTTGTTATCGGACATACATAAAATAGACTGTAAAAATATTAAAGGGTGGCCTTCAGTCTAATTCCTTGGTTAATCCTAGAGCTGCATACTCTCCTGACCTATACACGCCTATGAGAAAAACCTTATAAATATTAAGTGTATTTACATTTTATGCGACACTCACATGTCATACTGCGAATCACTCTTTAAATAGAAAATTCACTATAATATAAATTCATTTTCTAAGACAAATATATTTGAATTAATTATATTTTGTTATTAATGCTAATACGATTGCGTAGGGCAATGAACGATAAAACCACTGTCCTTACTCTTACATAATCGATATGTGGACGCATTAATGTTGCGGAGAGCAATTTCTGAATGATATACGAAATAACAAATTGTACTAATTAACCAGAGTGCCCTAGACTGTCCCGTGCGGTATACAATATTCGGTATTGTTACAATACCGCGTTGCAATCTTTTCTATCATGTGTACACTTATATTTTTTTTTCTTTTTCTAATTTCGCCATCATACTTTTTTTTTAAGTGACAAACGTCGAATTCGTCGATTCGTTGCTTAATTTGTAAACACTTCATGGAGTTGCGTGTATGAAATAAGTTATGATATCAAAGACCTTTCGAGTTGTAAATTGTATCTATTTCTATAAGTTACAACTTTCGATGGCAAGTATTGTAATAAAAAAACATTCAGTTTTATTTTTGCGCTTTTATAAGAACAAAAATGTACATTAATATAGAATATAATATAAACGATTATATCAATAAAATAGGATGGCACACATAATGTGTATACATTTTTTCTGTTAAAAAAGGAAAGAAACAATGAAATTTATCATGAAGCATTGTTAACACACGTCACGACACATATATACATGTTTATATATGTATATATATAATATCCAGGAAAATATTATATATATAAATATGTAAAATTATTCTAGTATAGCGATAGCGTGGTATAAGAAGAGACGGTTACTTATCTTCTTGTATGCACTCTGGATTGATAATAGGCTTATACCAATATGTAGATAGTTGAAGAGAAAAGTAAACAGGTTTAATTTAACAATTTTCGATTCGTTCTCGATAAGTTTTGTACGTTTATTGTAGATGATAATTTTAGAGGGAAAAGTACCGCATTCGATAAAGGAAATAACATAGTGCGTTTTTGCACTGTACGGCTGTATTATTTAATTGTACTACTTGCCAGCAACTTTCATGGCAAGCCATGTTGGTAAAACAGAGAAACATTCATAAACGTAATTACAGAAATATATAGTTTACTGTAATAATTTGTACAATATTATATGATTATTAAAATAAAGTGTACCAACATTGTACTCCAGCGTGTGATTTATTTGTAAAAATTTCTAAAACATCCAATGCAGACACTCTCCTGAAAGGTATCAGTTCTCACTTTAATAATTCCAAATAATTATACAATTAATTACGATTTGCAATAAAATTATACTTACAAAAACACAAAATACAAAAGCACGATAAGTTTAAGAAATATTAATAAAATTGTAGAGTAATCATATGTGTATCTATATAAAAAATAATTATTATATTCAATTATTATATTAATATACATTTTTTTAACTGTTATTATACAAATTTAAAACAATTGAGTTTAAAAATATATTGCATTTAATAATTTTTTAACGACCTTAAAAGTCTTATATTAGAAACTTAAATAAATTGATTTAATTTCAAAATTAATTTAATTCTTATTAACAGATAACAACAATCTTACAATAAAAGAAATTCCAATTTTGCTTAAATTTGAAATTCATTTCCGGTGAAACCTTTGTCATCAATTGGTGAATTCGCAAGCTTTCATCAAAACACGTAATGTTTTTAAATTCGTATTGGATATATTTTCATATTCTTTATGAACTATATTCTGCATAAAAATTGAACTTATATTTTATTACTATGAAGTGTGTTATTATTTCATTATAATTTACTATTTCATTTATATATTGGATTTATGCAGAAAATGCATTGTGCCTTCTGAATGTATCAACATTTGGCGGGTAATCGTGTTGCGTCTATAGACTAGTGAGTGCACCGGTTTCGACCGAGTATTTTGCTTAGAAGCTAACGTCAACGATAAAGCAATAACAAAACGATGGATGCTGAACTGCCCTACGCGGTTGAATATGCAAAGAGTGCACGTGCTTCATGTCAAACTTGTAAGAAATCTATTGCAAAGGATGCGTTGAGGCTTGCTGCTATTGTACAGGTACGCATTATGAAACATGTACACAATATTTTTCGTTGAATTAATATGTACGTCATTGCCAAGATCAATAACAAACTTTTAAAGTCACAATATGTTTTTCATTAATCCTTATTTAATTTGTAATGACTTATGATCTAAAGTATCGTTAATATTACAAAATAAACGTTGCAACGATACTATTAACACGTGATTCGTTTGAAAGGATTAATTTCTACAGTCTTTACATTTTGCATGTTTGTTGTTTACTTTTGCTTCACTGATGAAGTAATTCCATTTTGTATGTACTTCGTCTATCAATTTTTTTTGTTAATTTTTTCTATGAAATATTCATACATGGTCATCCATTTAAAGCTTCTTTGTGAAGATGCCTTTGTTGTTAATTTTTCAGAGCCCTGTTCATGATGGAGTGATACCAAAATGGTATCACCCTACCTGTTTCTTTACGAAACAAAGACCTAAATCTGCTGCAGATATTGCTAATTTTGATAATATTCGTTGGGAAGACCAAAAGGACATTAAAGAGAAAATTGGTTTGTTCTTTGATATATTGTAGATAGTATTCAGTTTGTAATGATATAGTTTTTCTATAATGCTTCAATTAACATTTTCACGACTGGCAATGTAGTCCTATATCATTTCAAATTCTTCAGCTGAATACACTCTATTTAAAAATATTTTTTCCATTTGCATTTATAATGTTTAGTGCTTTAAAACTTTGAACAACAAACAACTGTTCACATACATACAAATGGCAGAATCTTATATTCAGCTACAGACTATTGGAAATTATATGAATATTCAGCTAAACATTTTATTTGTCTATCACCTATCGCAAAAGTGTTAACAAGATGCTTACTAACAATACCAAAAAGAATATCTACAGAAATATATTAATTAAAGACAATATTACAACCTGTTTGAGAAATGTGCAATTGTCTTTCTAGATGTTTGATTGTATTATCAAAAGTAATTTTGAACTATTTTCTATAATTGCAGCAATTATTGTACTCTGTATAAAATACAATTTTTTTTTTAAATAGAGGAAGCAAGTAAGCTTGCACCACTGCCTACTGGTAAAGGAAGAAAACGTGGTAGTACTGCAAAAAGTACAGGTGTTGCAAAGGACTTTCTGATTCAGTCTGCCAAATCTAATAGGTCGACTTGCAAAGCATGTGAAGAAAAAATAGTACAAGGTGAAGTGAGGGTATCGAAAAAAGATTTTGAAAGTGAACAGGGTAGAAGATATGGTGGAATAGATAGATGGCACCATCTTGATTGTTTTGTGAAAATAAGAGAAGAGTTAGAATTTTATGAAAGCGGTGATGCATTGCCCGGTTTTGGAGACCTCCCCAAGGATGATCAGAAAAAAGTTAAAGCAGCTTTACCCAAAATTAAGTCCGATGATGTTCCAGCAATAAAAAAGTTGAAGAATGAACCAGAGGACGTGGAAGAAGAGAATGAAATGAAACAGCAGAATGAGGAACTGTTCAAAGTTAGAGACATGCTATCTTCAATGAAAAAGAATGAGCTCATAGCCATCTTAGAGAAAAATGAGCAACAAATTCCAGAAGGAGTACCAGCTGTAAGTAACAAATCATTGACAGTGAAGTTATGTACAATGTTAAGTACATTTAAATTAAGCTGTTAATTTCTTATTATAGATAATAGATCGATTGAGTGATGCAATCTGCTTTGGAGCTTTAAAGCCATGCACAAAATGCAATGGTCAACTTGTATACACTTCAGGACTTGGGTATAAATGTACTGGAGATATAACTGAATGGACTAAATGCGAAAATGTAACTCAGGATCCCAAAAGGAAAAAAATTTCAATACCATCAGAATTAAAAGAAGAATATCCTCAACTGTAAGTAGTTTAGCTGTTACATTAAGGAATTAATGTATGATGAGATGATAAAAAATTAATCGTTCGTTAAATATTTAATAGTGCATCGTTGAAAGCCAAGGTCAAGAGGAGACTGATAAAAGTGACTGCACCATCAACCTCTAGCTTAGTAAAGAAAGAAGATGTAGTTGATTCAGGACCCAAAGTTAAATCAAAACCGAAACCATTAAAACACATGCAATTCTTTATCATAGGACGTACAAAGAAAGATAAAAATGAATTGAAGAAAGATATCATCCATTTAGGGGGAGATGTAGCATCAAAGCTTCATGAGAATGTAGCTGCTGTAATATCGACTCAAAAGGACATAGACAAAATGAGTGCGAAAATGGAAGAAGCTCAGTCTCTTAATATTCAAGTTATCACGGAAGATTTCGTTGAAGAAGCTAAAGAATACACAAAACCTGCTATCTCCCTTATTAAAAAGAAAACTATTTCAAGCTGGGGTGGTAATTTGTCTGATAGAATTAACGTTGTAGCAGAAAAATCTGCCGCGAAAAGCAAGGGTAAAAGTACTTTTGAAAAATCAGGATCTGGAAAAGTGAAACTACAATTAAAACAAGGTGGAACTGTGGATCCAGACAGTGAATTGCAGGATGTTGCTCACGTGTATCAAAGCGGTAAAAATAAATATACTGTCACATTAGTACTTACAGATATACAAACTAAGAAAAATAGTTATTATAAGTTACAAATTTTGGAGCATGATAAGCACAAAAAGTATTGGTTGTTCAGAAGTTGGGGTAGGATAGGAACAACGATTGGTGGTACGAAACTGGAACAGTTGTCCCTGGAGGAATGTATAGAACAGTATGAAAATCTTTATGAAGAAAGGACTGGAAATGTTTGGAGTCAAAGGGAACACTTTGTTAAAGTGCCTCACAAGATGTATCCGGTTGATATTGATCATGGAGAAGAAGTTTCTACGCAGTTATTAAATAGTGATATTAAAAGCAATTTGGAAAAACCAATTCAAGATTTAATAAAACTGTTGTTCGATGAGGCAAATATGAGGAAAGTAATGGCAGAGTTTGAAATTGACACAGATAAGTTACCACTTGGAAAAATAACTAAAAAGCAAATACAAAAAGCATACTCTGTATTAACGGATTTACAAGGAGTATTGAAGAATGAGAATGCTGATCGGATTATTTTAGTAGATGCATCTAATAGATTTTATAATCTAATACCTCATAATTTTGGAGTATCCGGGCCAAAGATTTTAGATACTATTGATGAGATTCACGCGAAATGTGAGATGTTGGATGCGTTGCTAGAGATGGAGATTGCCTATTCTCTATTACATAGTAAGGTAGACTCATCGGAGAATCCACTTGATGCTCATTACAAACAATTGAATACAGATATAAAAGTTCTGGATAAAGAGAGTGAAGAATACAAGGTCATTGAACAGTATGTTAAGAATACTCACGCTGCAACTCATAAGCAGTACGAGTTGGAGATTGAGGATGTATTTGTTGTTAAGAGAAAGGGAGAGGACAATAGATATAAGCCATTTAAGAAACTGCCAAACAGGAAATTGCTATGGCACGGTTCCAGAACAACCAATTTTGCTGGAATACTTTCTCAGGGATTAAGAATTGCTCCTCCAGAAGCACCTGTTACAGGTTACATGTTTGGTAAAGGTATATATTTTGCAGACATGGTTTCGAAGTCTGCTAACTACTGTTGCACGAACACTGAGAATTCTACTGGATTGTTATTGCTTTGCGAAGTGGCATTGGGTAATATGTATGAAAGATATGCAGCAGATTACATTGAAAAATTACCAAGTGGTAAACATTCAACATTTGGTCATGGTCAAACACAACCTGATCCTGAAAATTCTTATAAGACGAAGGATGGCGTTGAAATTCCATACGGCCCTTCTACGCCTGCGAAACTTCCTAAGAAATCAGCCTTGTTATACAATGAGTACATTGTATACGATGTTGCTCAGGTAAAAGCGCAATACTTGCTGAAGATGAAATTCAAGTATATAATGTAATATTTTTTTACATAAGCTCATTAAGATTACCAAAATAGAATTAAGTACATTATATTTAATAAACTTTGTCTTTATTAAGAATACTTAAATATGTTTTTGGTACTACCTCGTATACAATCATGATAATGACATTAATTGTTTCTGTAACTATACATATAAACATTTTTTTTAAGTAAGTTGCTAAAATAAATTCGTATAAAAAGATCCCTGCATACTTATTAATATGTTCAATCGAGACTGCGATTTCAATGAATGTTAAGGGAACAAAATAATTTACATTATTCGTTTATTTAATACATATTTATTTTTCTGCTTCGCAAAAATTAATATTCAAAATGGAAGTCGAAGTATGATTGATCAAATGTGTTAATGCGAACATAACCGTCTTCTCCACCTGTTGAAAAGCTCCGACCATTAGGATGGAAAGCTAGAGAGTTAATTGGACCGAAATGTCCCTTCAAACGCGCGAACTCTTCTTCGAATACCAAGTGATAAAATCGTGAATCAAATTTCCCTTGACGCGTGGATGTTGTTGTTACGTCCATAGCATCTTGACCACCACCAAGAACCACCTACAAGAACATGGTTTTTATACAATATCACTACATATAATTTTTTAAGTACCAAAAGAACACAAGAAATCCAACATACATGGTCAAAAATAGGAGAAATTGTGGCAGAATTCACAGGCCTCTCTGTTTTGTACGTCTTCAATAACATTAATGATTCACTGTCAAACAATTTTGCTGTGTTATCTTTTGATGCAGTTACAAACATTGTGCCATCCTTATTGAACTGCATATCATTGATTTGAGATTTGTGACTCGCAACACTGGACAGTTTCTTCCTTGTCTGTTGATGAACAAACTTCATTAATTACTTATTTACAGATAGTGTTTAAAATATTACAAACAATATAATCTTACTTACCCTCACATCCCAAAGAGTAATTTCACCATCTTCGTGTCCAGTAATAATTGTTTCATCTAGAGCACCCCATAAAATAGCAGAGATTCTGGGACCAGGAACTGAAATTCTAGAAATTGCATCTTCTTGTGACAACTGTCCATCAACATTTCTGATGTCTATAATGAACATCTCGCACTGATGTCCTAAAGCTTTATCTGTAGAATATACAGCAAGATCTGCTGAATAACTAAAGCTACATGTTCTTACTGAACTGTTTGTGTGAAGTTGACCTATTTCTTTGCCTAAAAGTGAAATTCAAAACACAGTGAACTTTATGGTTTAATTTTTAAATGTAAATGTAAATTATTTGACATAACTTGAATTAAGTTGTACATATTTCACGTTGATATGACATGTTGACAATAATGTTATATATATTTCATATATGATCATTTCCTTGTAACAAGAAATACAAACCAGTTTGACAATCCCAAACTCTCAATGAGTTATCACCGCTACCAGATATAAATCTAGTTGTGTCCCAATTGACATCAATACACCATACTGAACCATTGTGACCATTAAAAGTTCCAAGACGTTCCCCATTTAAAGAGTACCAAACATTTGGTTTTTTGTCTTTGCTTGAAGAAAACAATAAATCCCCTTCTCTATTGTATTTAATCTTTGTTATGGCACGTTCGTGCCCGTGTAACATTAAAGGTTTCTGAAACATAAAAAAATTTACTTGCGTTTCAATTACGTTAGCATAATCATACAACACCATTAAGCACGATGACTTTAATATTATTCCATATATTAAAAATTAATTAAAAAAATTAATTGAACATTAGAATAATAAATAAAATTAACTTTGTACACGCATAGAATTCTTAATGTCACCGAGGTTATGCTGTCACATGTTTAAATATTTCACAAAACGTTCATACGGAATCGTGGATTTCAAATATCGAGTATAGTTATTTATTAACATGTAAAACGACTAACCATTTTATTTTGTAATACACAATCAAATAAATTCTTCAAAAGATCAACATACGAACACTCAATCACAAAATTCTCAAACGGTAAAAGGACACGAACATTGAAATAGGTAGAAAGGATCTATCAACCTATGCACTTTCATGGTGACATTGTATCAGTGAATCCATATAGTATCCGCCAATAACTTTCAAGTACCTCTTAGGTACCAAGAAATCATGAATATGATTATTATTTACACGTTTTAGAAATGGTTGTTATATTAAATGGAATATTTATAAAAAGCGCAAAATGAGTAGCATAAATTATCTGAAAATATTCATGAAATTTATCAGAACTTTAAAAAAGTGCAACGAAAAGTTTCTGACAACCAAGTGTCGCATCTTAGTTACGAAGAATTCAGTCCTGTTCCAAATTCCGGTTGTGCATATGTATTGTTGAAAATTGGAAAAGGAAACGAAACTGAAACAGCATGTCTGAAGTTGTTGCTCAGCATGAAATTAATCAGAGCTATTGTTTCAAATGGAATGATTATCATAGACATTTATCCAATGTAGTTAGACAACTATTGGAAGAGGATTGCATGGTGGATGTAATACTGGCAGCTGCTGGAGAACGCATTCATGCCCATCGTATAGTCCTTTGTGCATGTAGCACTTTGTTTCGAGTAAACAACTTTTGCACTTTTACGAGCTACCCTGACAGACTTCGAAACATAAATTTCCTTTATATTTATGATTCTTGTTGCTTCTGTAATAAATAGATTGCGGATTTCTTGCGTTTAAAATGCAATCTCAGCATACAATACTATCAATATAATGTAAAACTTTATGAAATTTAACTTTACAGTTTTCAATGTATTTAAAATTTGAAGTACCTTTTTTGGATTTTAATTTATTTACTTTATAAAAAATCTACGTTTACAGAAACAGCAGTGGAGTAGCAATCAAATTTTAATTCTGTATTTCTTATTTTATGAAGAGTTTTTTCATGAGATCATTGTTGTGCATGTATTTATAGGAGGTATTGAGCCAAGTAAATGAGGATCATCCAACAATAATATTAAGTGATATATCAGCGCAAGATATAAAATCTATTGTTGAATTTATTTATCATGGAGAAGTGAGAGTGCCAGTGGAAAATATTAGTAGCTTATTGGATGCTGCAAGGTCTTTAAAAATATGCGGTCTCATTGAGGTTTTCTTTTATCATATTTATATTTATTTGGATAATAAATATTAATAGTTAATACTATTAACATTTTATTTATAGATTAATGGTCTAAATGAGATTCACTCAGTTGTAAATACTAAAGAATTTAGTGATAACACTGAAGAACCAATGACTATTATTAATGAAACAGAAGAAAATGTTATGCATGCATTACAATATGGTTATGAAGATTTGGAAGATCAACAAGAACAACAGTTTACTGAAAATTCAACTTTAAGCAAAAAAAAGAAACGCAGACGTGATACCATGAAAAGAGAATATAGTGAAGATATGTTAACATCGGCAATCAATGATTTGAAGTCAGGACAAACATTAATAGAAGCTTCAACTAGGCATAATATACCACGTTCAACATTATACATGCGTGCCAAAGCATTAGGTGTCCAATTAACTGCAACTAGAAATGAATATCCTATAGAATGTATGAAGGCAGCCATAAATGCTGTAATTGGTTGGTATCTGTTATATGATTATCAATGTATTCGAATGTGGCATTGCGGTGCAACAAATGTAGCACAATCTATAACAAATAGGTCTCATAGTAAATGATAGTAGCAAATGATTTAAAATAATAATTCTTTGTATCATTTACTTTACTTTGTTAGTAGGTGGATCAAGTTTGCAACATGCATCGGATATGTTCAGCATACCTAAGACTGTCTTATGGAGAAGAATTCAGAAGGAAGGGTATCAAATACTTCGTTCTGAAATAAAAAGGACCTATGGTACTGATAGACGAGAAGCTGCGGTTAAAGCTTTGGAAAGGGGGGAGAAGTTAACTAAAGTTGCACTTGAATTCAAAGTAAGATTCCCTTAAGTGATTCAAATGAATTCCGTTAAGAATTACGTTAGTAATTGTACTTCCAGATTCCAAAGACTACTTTGTTCAGAGATAAAGCTCGCTTAGTAGACGCAGGGAAATTACCGCTATCATTTTGGAAGAAACGTAAAACGGAAAATGAAGAACTAAAAAGATCTCGTTTGGAGGAAGCTGTTGCTGCGTGTAAAGGAGGAAAAATGTCACAAGCAGCTGCATCGATGACTTACCATATTCCTAAAACAACAATATGGAGACGACTTCAACAGGATGGTAAAAAATCGGAACGTCTATTAAATTCGAGGAAGCAACGTATAACGCCTTCTAAGCAGAGTGCAGTGACAAAGGCCCAAGAGCGATCGGATTTCACATATTGCGAGGTATTAATGTTTGAAATCTATTTCATTATTAATCTATTATACACGTTTTGTCTAATCGTTATTACTCACTTTAAACTATAGGTAGCTTCAGAAATTCCCATAACTTATATAGATGAAAATAGTATAGCTGAGGATTCTGTGATAATATTAACAGCGGATGATATGGACGGACTTAATTTAGGGGAAGGACGACAGATTATTGTTAACTCTGTATAAATTCCTATTTCCTATTTTGCACACTAAGCGGCGTATAGGGATGTGTATTGAGTTTTATTATTTTCTTTCTTTCAGGAATCAGTTCAAGAATATGTACCGTGTTCTATAGGAATCGAAGAAAATTCAAATTACTCGCAAACAGAAAGTTAGCACACCAATTTCGGTCATATGTCTAAGAATTATTAATATTATTTTGTACATAGTATACAGAACCGATCATTAACTCTATACATAACAAGTAATGTTAGTAATAATAACTATATAGTTGTTTATCTTGACATTTTCTTTTGTATACACTTCTGATCGAGCTATTACCATTTTTACTATTTACACTTTGAACCCATAAAATTTCACATCTTTCACGTTTTTTACTATTTTAAATAATATACTTTGGGTGGACAGAGTTAATGACCCTGTCTGTACAAATATTACAGTTTATTATTATTTGATTATTTTATTATTCTGCATTTTTTCCATTGTATAAATAAGTCTCATTCTTATAATTGTGTATCGAAAACTGTGTATATTATTTTTTAGTGTGAATACAGAATATATTTTATACGTTATAAATTGTTAAATTTTATAGACAAATAAAATTTCTTGAACGATTGCATTTTGAGTTGAGCAAATGTCATAAGAAACATCTGTGATACACGTAATAAAAATAAAGTTTCCTAGAAAGTCAAAAATACTTTTTTATGATTATATATTCTATTTTCAACAACGTTGATTATTCTGTGGGATTGCTTATTGTTACATAAAAGTCGCTATTAGTCGGTTCCATTGACGCAATGTTAATCAGCCAATACGTGACAATCTTAAGTTGGACTCTATGGGTTTAACGCGTGCGCATTGAAAACGAAATGTGAGGATGACTAAAAAGACATATTAGAATGGTGGCTCATAGCCGGTGGTATATTATGCTGTGCTATTAGAGATAGAAATTTCATCATATTACGTGATAATTGAACAACACTATAAAGATGGCTTATCAGTTATTATCCTCGGCTAATAAATTTGAAAAATTTGTTTTAAAATTTCTAAACAAAAATTTGGATACTCTTCAGGTAAAAATATAACCTAATGTAACCCGTGTGTTCTTATTATTATACAAGAAATATGTTTGTTATCGAGAAATGTGTTTGTTATTAAGAATTTTAATTTATTGAAAGCCTTGTTTAATAGATTTAACATGTACTATTATATGCTTGATTTTTACAACTCTTAAATACATTATTGTCATGAAACACTTCACATAGAATTATACACAAATGAAAAGTATTAACACTCTATAGTAGTTTTCATCTACTTGAATAAATTGTGATTCGTTTTTAATTATAAACTAGGATGATATATTGAGTTTGGTTTCATGTTTTTAAATTAATTTTACATTTTTCTTTTATAAATAATGAATAAATATTGTATTACATTATTCATAATGTATTTCAGTTAAGAAGATCTTTATCGTTGATTAGGCCTGGCAATGAAGCTAGTATGTTTATACAGTTGCAGCAACAATGGAGGTTATTAACAGATGAAGTACCAAGAGGATTTGAAAAGTTTTTCAAAGGTTATTATTCCATTTTGTTAATTTATTACATATAATTTGGGGAAAATTAAATGCTATGTATACTTCTGTTTATAGGTAATAAGAAAAATGCACCCAAAACTGAAGAAAAAGTTGCTAATAAAGTTAAAGAAGGATCAGCGAAACCGAGTCCAGAAGGAAAATCATCTAGCTCTAAGTCTGAGCCTTCACAGAAATCAGAGTGGAAGTTCGATTTTAATTTTGATGACATTAGGAGTGGAAGAGAACCTAATCAACGAAGTGTAATGAAGCTTATAATGGGTGCATGCCTTATATTTGGCATGTGGGCAGTTAGTCAGGTAGTAGAGGCTGGAGTAGAAATCTCGTGGAAGGACTTTTTGTCACAGTAAGCTAACTGTACATATTAGTATTAATTCTAGAAAAAATGTATCAAAATTCACTTACATTTAAATTAATTTTAATGAATTTCTCATAATAAATTTATAGGTGTTTAATGAAGAGAAATATTGAGAAATTAGAGGTTGTTAATAAACAGTGGGTTCGTGTGAAATTGTTACCTGGTCACACAGTAAATGGATCAGTGAGTTCATTCAATTATTGTTTAAAATTCACATCTATATATGATACTATATGGTATTTATACATGATAATCACGCAATAGCGTTGTAACTTACTTGATATATTTCGTAGAATGTTGTGTGGTTCACTATTGGAAGTACTGAAACATTTGAGAGGAACTTAGAAAATGCACAAGCACAATTAAATATAGAACCGCAGAATCATTTGTTGGTACTCTATAAAGATAAAGTGGAAGTGGTTCATGTTTTACAACATGTTCCACAGCTGTTACTGTGGGGTATGACATACTTTTACATATTTATGAGAACAATCGATAAGTAATTGTTACTTATATAATATATATATAAATTTCTTAATTATAGGACTGGCAATATACGCATTTCGAAGGACAATAAAAGGTATCAGCGGCGTTAAAAGGGGTGGCGGACTGTTTGGTTCCGTAACGGATTCTACAGCAAAATTAATTAATTCTAAAGATATCGATGTCCGATTTAAGTAAGTCGTTCTATACAGCTAATGATACATGATTACGCTTTCGAGAATTCCGATAAATTGTAGACAGTTTTTTTTTACTCTGAGATTCATTCTTTCTAGCACGTTTTAGGATAAAACAAAGTATAAATGCATAACGTAAAAGCAGATTTCGAAGAGAAAGAATGTACAGGTGGTATTACAAAATTAACAGAAACTGAATGAAAAAAGATTCAGTGGTAGAGTAGAAAAGAATTGTGTGCAATTATGTAATTATATGATATTAGGATATCAGATTTGTGGAACAGTTTCTTGTTCATTTATCACAAGACTGTCGTAATTGATTCGACTGTCAAAGTTTTACATATTCAAAATAATATGTCTTATCAAACTCTAGAGATGTCGCTGGATGTGAAGAAGCAAAGATTGAAATTATGGAATTTGTAAATTTCTTGAAAAATCCTCAACAGTATATAGATCTAGGTGCTAAAATTCCTAAAGGCGCAATACTGACGGGTAACATATTTTACGCGTTATGTTATATTTTAAACGTGTACTATTTTACATTACATTACATTTATTTACTTACTGTAATTACCGTATGATATATTATAGGTCCGCCTGGTACTGGTAAAACGTTATTGGCCAAGGCCACGGCTGGAGAAGCGAATGTTCCTTTTATTACAGTATCAGGTTCAGAGTTTTTAGAACTGTTCGTCGGTGTTGGCCCCTCGAGAGTTCGGGACATGTTCTCAATGGCTCGAAAACATGCTCCATGTATATTATTTATTGACGAAATTGATGCCGTCGGAAGGAAAAGAGGTGGTCGGAATCTCGGTAGTCATTCAGAACAAGAAAATACATTGAATCAACTTCTGGTTGAAATGGATGGTAACATAACAATTAACTGAAAGTATCAAGTTAATATACTTTCGAATCATTAGGACAATATTCTTCTTTTCTCGATAGGTTTCAATACAACAACTAATGTAGTCGTAATGGCGGCGACTAACAGGATAGATATTTTAGACAGCGCGTTGTTACGACCTGGAAGATTTGACAGGCAAATCTTCGTTCCCGCTCCGGACATTAAAGGACGAGCTTCCATCTTCAAAGTGCACTTAGGGCCATTAAAAACTACAATAGATAAAGACCAACTAGCTAGAAAAATGGCTTCTTTAACCCCTGGTTTTACAGGTATGTAAGTTCTATTAATCCTGGAAGGACAGTGTTAAGTATTATAGGAAAACCTAACATTTTTAACAATTACTCGTAACGTCATTAATTCGATGTTAAAATATCCATACAAATTTTCGTCGAGTATTATGCACAGGTTTTTCTAGGTGCTGATATTGCAAATGTATGCAATGAAGCGGCTTTAATAGCGGCGAGAGATATGAACGATAATATTCAACATCAACATTTTGAACAGGCTATTGAAAGAGTTGTCGCCGGTATGGAGAAGAAGACAAATGTTTTGCAACCGGAGGAGAAAAAGATTGTGGCGTATCATGAGGCTGGTCATGCGGTGGCAGGCTGGTTTCTGGAGTACGCAGATCCTCTTTTGAAAGTACGTTTTCCTTGTGTTTGATCATACGCTTTACGTAAAAAGTAATTTAATTACAGTACCATTTTGGTATGACTGTAACAGGTATCCATAATTCCCCGTGGAAAAGGTTTAGGTTACGCTCAGTATTTACCACGTGAACAGTATCTTTACACAAAAGAACAATTGTTCGATAGAATGTGCATGACGCTCGGTGGACGAGTGTCTGAGGAAATATTTTTCGGTCGTATAACAACGGGAGCGCAAGATGATTTGCAAAAGGTAATAACTCATCGCGTAAAGTAATTAGAATCACGACATTTGAATCACTGATAGACCTAATCTTTTTGTCATGAATTATTTTGTTTTCAGATAACTCAAAATGCGTACGCTCAAGTTATTCAATACGGTATGAACGAGAAGGTTGGCAATGTCAGCTTTCAATTGCCGCGTGAAGGTGAGATGGCATTCGACAAACCGTACTCTGAACATACTGCACAGCTAATCGACAGCGAAGTGCGCGATTTAATTGAAAAAGCGCACCTGCGAACGCAGGAACTGCTCACAGAGCACAAGGAGAACGTGGCCAAGGTATAATGTATGATTTTCCGTTTCAAAAACTTTGAATCATTTTGACCCTCTTTTTCTCTTTTCTTAATTAGGTGGCTGAAAGGTTGTTGAAACAAGAAATTCTAAGCAGAGATGACATGATAGAATTACTTGGGCCAAGACCGTTCCGCGAGAAGTCTACTTACGAGGAATTCGTTGAAGGTACTGGATCGTTCGAGGAAGACACCAGCCTACCGAAGGGTTTGCAGGAATGGAATAAATCTAGGACAGACTCCAAGGAAGAAGAGAAAGAAACTAAAGCGTCTGCAGAATCAAAACCACCTCCTCCTAGTGATTCGAAAGATCAGCAGCAACAGCAAGTATAATAATACAATTTTAGGATATATAGTCTGCTAAGTACTTTGTATTATAGTTTGAAAAATATAACTGTATTAAGGAATAACACAGGAAAATATTTTCCACTGGATCAATTGTAATTCTCATATTCTTATAAGTCGATGGCTGCCACGATTTCAGTCCTGCTTGGAATAGGCTTTCCCATGGAAAGTGCAATTTTCATTTCTCTTTTATATACACGTAGTTCGGTCAACATGGTTTTTCATAAGTAAAGTGTAACAGCACAATGAACGTAATTACATTTCACCGAGACCGGGACAAATTTATCGGGCTAATGCATTTAGATACATAACTTTTATCGTACGTATAATCTTTTGTTACGCGTAACTGTACATTTTTTACTCTGTAAAAAGGAGGACCCAGCTATTGAGGTTTTAAGGGTGAAAGAAATGATAAGCCACGATTTATACTTTTTGCAACGTATAATTAATAAAGTTTACAAATGTAGTGCAATTAAACTGTTCCATCCTTAAATAAGTACATTGATCATTTGTTTACGTTACTGTTTCTGTCGCTAGTTGTTGGGTTTCGTTTTGGCGGAATTTCTGGTGCGCTCCAATGAAAATATATCACGTGTGAGTGTATACGTCTCTCTTCTATCTCTCACTTTCTTTCTCTCTCTCACTCTCTCTCACTCTCACTCTCTCTGTACATGTGTGTGGTATGTGTAAAAAACAAGAAAAAGAGGAAAAACAAGGGAACAGAAAGAAAACAGAACAAAAACAATTATAATTGTACTTCTTGCATACGAAGGTCTGTGTATGTATATTTTCAGTACAATAAGATTGAAAAAGATTTCACACGACGAAGGTCCTATATCGATTCATAGCTTTAGGAACAAATTTTCGGCCCGGTGTCGTATCCGTTCGAAAATAATTTATTTACAATCCCCCCTTTCATTTCAAAGCAAAGTACTCTTTATAATGCAACATTCAACAAGTTCGGTATACACGTATATACACATATGTATACATAATGGTACATTGAATTTCGTATACAAATAATAAAACAATTAACACGTTCGCGGACAGGAAAAATTTTAACGAGCCGCAGAAATCGAAAAACTGCGTACGCCATACGCCGAGAGTTAAAGTGTGTCTAATAATTTCAAAAAATTAACGCTACATAAAATGAAATTCACGACAATGTGGCTTATAAATTTCAACGTCACAACATTCGTGTCATTTCGCGTCACGATGGAAATGAATCCTATAGCATTCGCGTCCGCGAACGTGTTAATCGAGAGGCGACAAACAAATCAATAACCGCTGGAAAGTAAACGATTGAAACGTTGAACACCGAGCTAAGTTTCACTTGGGAATTTTCCTCGTTAAAAAATTCTAGTTCAATGGAGAACAAGGTGCGTCCATGAATATGGAAATGTAGGGCCTTCGTCCAACGCTTTCTCCGATTCTTTCATTCTTTCATTCATTCTCTCTCTATCTCTCTCTTTTTCTCTCCTACCCGCGCGCATTATCAAGCCGGACGTTGAAAAAAACGATTTCAATACGATTTCGGGATTTTCATTGAAACATACGATGTTCCGATGATCCGATACGCCCTCGGGAATTCTACGATCTGACCGAGAAGTTCGCTTCTCTGCATATCCTTCCGCTACGCCGCGATTCCTGCGCTCGCGACAGCGAATTCCCCGGCGAACCGCGAACGTCCGCAGGACTTTCAAATTTCACGCGTCCCCTCGCGAGCGCAGGAATCGCGCGGAGCGTCCTCGTCGTCGATGGTTCTTTGTTCAGCTGAAAAATAAACCGTGTCAAAGATTACCAGAGTCTTTATTCCGCTACGTTTCGCGTCGCGATAGAGACGCACAGAAACTGCTAGTAATTATCTAGGCGACGTTACAAATTGCGCGCAATCGTACAGTAAGTGAACTATCGTGGATTTATCGGTCGAGGAACTCCAGCGATTCGTGTTTTCCTCGGTTTCTTTTAAAATACGCGACACTTTGGAAAAACCAAAAAAAACGGAGCGCCTTCTCGATCGGTCTGTCGCATCGCACGGTCGTCCGTGCATAGTTCGAAAGGAAATTCAGAATCATCGGGCGCACGATGCACGCACCTTTGTCATCTACCACTGTAGCTCGGGACAAGGATGGACTTAATGTAAACGAACAGCGAATTTGTTTATCACGTGATCATACTCTCATTGGTCCATGTCGCTCCGGTGCGGAGCGTTTTGCGCTTGTGACGTCGTGTGTTGAGCATGAAACTACCGGTACTTTTAAACGGGTAGCGCTATATGTAATACCTCGCTAAATTCTCGTTCCGTCTCTCTCTCTCTCTCTCTCTCTCTAGTAAATCGAATTAAGGAAAATCGATAAAAAGTTGTAGTCACAGGAGGACGTTTTTCGTTCACCGAGTGCTAATCGCTTCGAATAATGGCCCACGTCCGTGCCGAAGTCCGCGCGGTTTTACTCGCATAAGGTTCATCCTCGTTTTGAACCAACGAAAGTTACCAGTTAATCCAAAGCCCGGTGAAATGAACGACAAGCTGTAGTTTTTACACCTTTCCTTCCACCCGAGATTGGTCGCAGGATCGTTCTCTTTCTCTCTTTTTTTCAACGGACGATGACTACAGAAAAAAAAGAAACAAAAAAAAACTATGGAACAGGCAATCTCACGCCGTTCGTCTATTCGCCGACGCAACAAATCATTGATCCCAAGACAACGTTTTCGTTTTCCTACTTTTTCTTTTTTCCCCCTCTGCTCTCTCTTCTCTTCCCTTTCTTTCGTCTTTTTTTTTTTTTTGTTCTTTTTGGTTTTTCTCCTCCGAAGTGGCGCGTCGTCCCAGCGTTTCTACAAAACTATACGATTTATCGAGTAAATATTTATACGTTCCGAAAACGTTTTACCATTAAACTTAGCACGCTAACTCACTAATCAAATGTATCATACAATCACTAAATTATTGCTTTGTCGTACCTTGTATCACACTAATCTACACCCTATTCTTCAGTTTTATTTTTTTTTCCTTGTTACCTCGCGTCCCCTCCGTGTCTCCTCGGCTTTCCGTTCGTTCTTTCGTCCCCCGTCGCCGTTCGTCCCTCTTCCGGGAGCCAGGTTTACACCGATGATCATGCCTGCTTTCTCGCGAACGTCGAAACGGAAGCAGCCGAGACCGAAATTTGAACAGCTGTGTGTTATCGTTGATTTCGATTGAAGATCCGTTAATAGATTTCTTCGCGAGATTGGAATGTATTTTGGAAAAATTCGCCTCGGACGATCGTATAATTGAATTTCACGAGCATCGATTCGAAGGATCGTGAACGATCGTTTCAATGAATTAAAATCATTTCGGTCCCGACTGCTCGATTCGCGCGTTCGTTGTCCTTACGCTCTTCGCGACTGGTTTATTCGCTTGATCATTCTCACCGTGTCTTGTAATACTTGTGTGTAAGTACCTGTGTGTGCATGTGAAACGACTCTTAATGGGCGGTAATTAGTGATGGGAGCAAGTACATTCGGTCTGGCGTCGAATCTTCCTTGTACACTCTTCTTCTTCTAATCGTCCATTAGTGCTTCTAGAAACAGGACCGGTACTTACAAGCATAAACGAATCTTCGCAGAACTTCGTCGATTTCCCGCGAGCAGGTGTTTTGATAATAAGAAGAGACAGTATTTACAAGTATCTCAAAGGAACATGTCTGAAATATCCCGGTACTTCGTGAAATCGGAACGATACTCGTGATTCCATTGAAAACCTTCTTCACGAGTATCACTCCCTCTCTCTCTTTCGTCCTACAATCGAAATCAAAGAATCCCTCAAGCCATCGTCTCAGAATGACATCCATTCGAATAAGCAACGAAAGATTCTCGATAATACTAATCACATCTAACGACTTTGGTTTTACAATTGTTCGCAATGATAACAGAAAATCGAATGGCCTATTGAGTAGAAAGGAACAACTCTGTCGCCTAGCGAGATTCAAGTGTGACCTAAAAAGGACTCGATCTCTTAGTATCAGGTACTTGTAAGTACAGTCTTGAACTGTCTCTAAACTCGTTACAGGGTTCGAGAATGACTGGATTATACGATATATATATATATGTATATATATATACATCATATATCATATACGTGGATTCTTCGTGAATTCGATTTTTCTCAATAATTGTCTAATCGAACCCGATCGAACGAGTCCCGGTTATCGAATTGACTGTCGTACACGAGCGCGTTATCGGGTGTCCTGATCCCATCACCGGCGTTTAATGTAAGTTAAGCGCAGGTTCCATATTTATTGACTCTGCATGTGACTTGAGCGAAATCCAAATTATCGCGCGGCGTCTCGTGCCGTGGACCGCGCTCTAATTAATTTCGTAATTGGATTCATTAATGGATAACCTATTTCTTATCCGGCGGGCTGCGAGTTACCCGTTTAATTATGCAACGGATAATTCATTTTTCACGCCCCCTTTCGCCGCCGCGGATCATTCCGCCGCGGAACCGACGTATTTAGACAGCCTTGAACGAATCGCGGTCGCGCCGTTCGATCGGCGATTATTGTTAAATAATAATACCCCCCCCCCCCTGTGATCGTTTATCGTTCTACGGCATGAATAAACGGAAAAGAATACTATTTACAGATTCATTCGTGGTAACTACGAAACAATCATCACAGGAAACGGGGAGGATCGTTCGTTCCCTCGATCACTTTCGAATAGTGATTCAATGTTCGATCGTGATCACCATTTTGCTCGCTTCTAATTCTTTAACGAAACGTTCGAGGCTGTCTTTTTCTATCGTTGAACAATTGTTGAGAAGATCGATTCCCCACTGTATTCTATAATCATCGATCAAACTTTTCATGATTCGTCGTTCGTAATTCGTATGAAAAATCAGTTGAATGGAAGGGACAGTGACAATTTCGAGATTAATCAGAGGCGGTCGTCGCAGGTGAAGTGTCTGTGTGGGACATTCGACTAACATACACGTACATATACATATACAATATCTCGGGGTGTCTGTCTAATAAGTAAACTAATTACATTTACGCGGACAATCTTTGTCACGTTGTTCGTTGTTCTTTTTACCGTGTTCTCAAATGTACAGCACCACGCTCGCCTTGTTCCATTCACCTTTACGTCGTTCTTTCTTTTTTTCTCCCTTTGTTTTTCATTTTTTCGTCTTCCCCTCTCTCTCTCCCTCTCTCTCGCTTCTTTTCTCTCCCCCCGTTTATTGACAATGCGTTATCACCACGTAAGCGACAATTAATCATTACGTTAAACTTACCGCTGCTTCGGCGTAGTAACGTTTAAGTACTTTGGTCCTCTGTAGAGTCTTTTCTTTTTATTTTTTTTTGTTTGCTTTAATACTTAATTATGCGACGAGTCGGAATGGCGATCGGTCCCCTGCGATGGCGGCCGTGGACGAGATCCACGGTGCTGCCTCTCTAAATGCCTCCAAATGATTACCTTATGTTTCAATTAATTAATTGCAACGGTTCCAGTGATCCGGAAAGTTGTATTTTTGAAAATTCCCAAGTGCAATGTTATGGAACATAATTTGGAAAATTACAGTCTGCGAAGTCCTGATTCGCAAAACGATAATTGGCAAAGTTACCATTCAGAAGATCATGGTTTCCAACGTTGTGATTTGGAAAGTTACGATTTAGATAGTTGTATGTGGCGCGAAACTATGATTTAGAAAATTTACGTAATGGTAGAATGTCAATAAAAACCGAGAAGTTGTCTGCTTCGATAATAGTCGCGATTCGGTCCCCGCCTGGCGTCATTCATAGAGGCAACACCGTTCTCTCCCCGCGCACTCTGTCTGTCGGTGTATGGCTCGCGGCTTCGGTTACGCTAATCCTTTAATTAACTGTACAGTTAGGAAGTGTCTCGCCGTCTACGCCGAGTGTAATCGTGCTCGTGCATCGGGGAGGGGTCGATTTTATCTAATAGAAAAATTTCGTTCGAGCGCGGGCTTCGTGACGGTAACGAGTACGACGGGAATCCGAGCGATTACTCGGGAAAATGCAACGTCACCCGGCCGGCAAGGGGGGCAATTAACGATAACGATAACGTAATTGCGATTACAAACTTCCCCTTAATTACGCGGGGGCCAGTTACACGAAGCTTTCACCCGCAGGACAAATTGACTTACATCGGCGGACAATCGCCGCGAAACCAAATGAATTTTCCTGTTTCCGGGGCGGTTTGTTACGTTGTACAAGCTGTTCCATAAGTTGTGAACACACATTCCGAAGGAAAATCAATATCCCTACCTCGCCGAGAGCTCTCTTCTAAAATTACACCCACGTTTTATGAAGCATCTTCTACGTTAAAAGTTGTAACGTTAACGGTAGGTTATCGCGTCGAATCCTTTCGTGCGAAGAGAATTCGAAACGCGAGAAACTGGAATGGAAAACACGTGAAATAAGCTCGGAGGAGCGTCGTACTCGCGACAGTTCCGCGCTCGACTCGAAAATTCGAGCACGCAGCCGATGAGAAACGTTAGAGGCATGATCGTCCCCGGGGCCTGGCGTGTTAAATCGTTTCGCGTGTATCTAAAAAATAGCGTGGATCGACCGTTCGCCGTAAACGTCGTTAATTAACAATTACCGTTCTCCTTTTCCCACCTTCTGCCATCCCCGTTCTCTGGTTTCCTCGAGTACGCTACGGCGAATCTATATAATTAGTCTGTATTTAGGGGCAATACTCAGTTCTGCGGCTCGCGTTCTCGCGTCTCCTCGTCGCTGCCGCTCCGACGTTCTCTTGATATTATCATTCCCGTGTTCCTCGTCTTCGCGCGAGAACGAGGATCATCGCGAGGGAATCGCGTCGGCGAGCTCCGAAGCTGCGATACAATTTCGAGAATACATATCCACGGGGCGGGGCCCTCCTCGACGATGACGCACGCCGGCCACCGCGAAAATGGACTCCGGCACTCGCGGAACGGCTCGGAGTCGAGTTCGTGTCGATTCGATTTCCTACGACCTCTACGAAAAACGAAGCTGTATAGTTCGGGTAGTAGCTCGTGAGATGCTTCTATTTCCGTGCTATTTTACGTTTCACTTAAAGTTTTACTTAAAAGACTCGGACCTCCGAAGGCTGCGAGAATTGACCTTAATGGCGTCGTCGATCGAGTCGAGTCCTTTTAATATTCGCGCCTTTTCAGTTCCTTGTACTTTAACTGTTCCTTCGATAGTCTATTATAATTTTATCCTAATCGATGGTTGACCGCCAGTAAAAAATCGAATCGCCGTTCACGCCCGCGAGAAGGGATCGCCGTAGAAAGACCCCGCGGCGGATATCGCTATTGGCTCTTCGCGTTTGTTTCGAATTTATTGACTACCGTTACGAGGTTAACTCTATTCAATTAAATAGATTCGATTGACTGTCGAGTATCGTTAATATAGTTACGAAGACGAGACTGGTAGCTGCGAAATGCAATCGGACGTCCGATCGAGTTGCGAACAAATGGCGGGCCCCCGGCCGGTCGCGGGGGCCATCTTGTCGGCGTTGACGTAGGCTCCGGTGCTGCGCCCCTCGTTGGGCAGGACTCGCGGAAACCAAGCATAACTCTCGTCGCCCCGTTTTTCTCAAGAACCGAACCCCGCGGAAACGAATGTCGGAAAACCGTTTCTGCCCGATTCCCCGTGTTCCCCCCTCTGTGTCAGGTCAGAATCAGACTCGCTTAACAAATCGAGACGAACGAAGAACGATTTTTACCGCTAGGAACCCTACTTACAATCACAAATCATCTTATTGCTCGCATTTAATCGTTCGGTGAAAAACATGGAAAAATAATGGAATATATTTACAAGTCAACAGTCTCTTTTAATCTAGTTTTCCTTCTCCTTTCTCCCTTTTTTCCTTTTTTCTTTCTCATTTCCGAAGCGAACGCGGGGGCGTTAGGCAAGTCTACTTCTGACGTTTCGACGCGAGCGGCGCGCTCGGTGGCAGCCGTCGATCAGCCTCGTTACAAGCTCGATTTCTCCGCTACACAGCAAAAATTCGTTCGCCGTTCCCAGTCCTTTCGCTTTCTAATTTTCCCCGTTGAACCGCGGGAAATCGATCGGATTTGCAGTTCGTTTCCCTGTAGTCTCTCGCTTTTGTCAGGTTTCTTCGGCATCGCGTCGATAGATACATCTTTCTTTAATCTTCCGTTCGAGTTCAGCTCGACTCGAATTGATATTCCCGACGACTGCCACGCGAATCGCGCGCCGGCCGCGCCGAGCGAACGCATGCAGACGCTGAAACGTTCAATTAACAAGTAATAACACGATAAACAACGAAGCGAGGGAAAATTTATCGACGCTCTGTACAACTGAGGATCACTTAAAGCTAACACCGTGGCTCTCCGATTAAGTTACGCGAACTCGCACTTATCGTATAATTCGCCTGAAAACGTCTCGTACCAAAATATCTCTACGATGTATTATTAAAACCCGTCCCGCGTGAAATCAAGGGGGCGCACTTGAAATTAAGATCGCCGAGTACACACGCGTTCAACCCCTCGGGCTAAACTTAAAGATAAGAGGATCAGAATTTGTCGAGTGTGGCTCGTTGACGTTAGAGCGTCCGAGTTTCTTCTTGACGTCTGAATTTCGCGGGAAACATTTCTCCTCCATCGAATTCACACCGGCATTCCTTTCATCGTTCACGCTCGCCGCGATTTTTTTCCTCCCTCATCGGCATCCCCACGATTCGATTCTAAATTAATATCACAATTCGCTGTTGGATCAACAGCTTCGAATATAAATTAATATTAACTCAGTGCGGTTCGAAACGAGATGGGCAAGCCGGAATCCTTTGAGATTCTCTTTTCAGCATTGTGTATACAGGGCGTTCGGAATATATTATTGCACTCCTAAACAGAAGGATTATTTCTAACCTATGGAAACTAAAATTCTACGAAACCACCGTTTCTAATTCAAACGATCTCCCTTCTAAAATCACCTTCGCACAAACTATTTCAGTCTCCTTTCCCATTAGAAAACCCATCGCATACCCTGTGCACAAAGTATCTCGAAGTCGCAATAAAACGTTAAGACTAGAACGGAACGAAAAACAATTCGAGCTTCCCCTAACGCTCGATCTAAAAATATCCACGTATGTACACATCGGTCTTACCGACTAATCGAACGGATAAATAAAACACTCGCCGGACTAGACGCGATTCATGCGGGATCCGGCGCGCGCGCGGGCGGGCGTACGGAAAAAAATCGCCGATAACTTTTACGGTCGGCGGGGCCGCAATTGGTCGCGATCGCGTTTCGCGCATTTAACAACGAGGAAATTACAGGAGGATGTTCTATAATTCAGGGGAGCAGAACGACCGACCCTTTCGCCGCCGAATGGTCATTCCAGCGTTCAACAGGTGGTCCAGTTTACGTGAAATGTGATGAAAACCTTCGACGTGTGCCCGGTCGCATTGTGCGCGGAGAACGCCGATGGAGCGCCGGAAAAAAGGAGCAACCCCCGGTCCACCCCCTCGGCGCCGCCGAGGAAATTCGGGCTCCGACGTGAACTTTTTCGCGAAACGATCGGCGAAACCGACCGATTCTTTCTTTCGCCGCCGTCGTCGGTTCCCCATCGATTCTCTCGCCTCGTCCCTTCCGATTTACATCGGACGCGTTACGGTTAATTTTACGATTTTTCAACGTCCACGCTCATCGCGAGCGCGTTAAAAAGATAAAATAATAAACCGCGATCGATATAGCGCAGCGGCAAACCCGGCGCCGCTATAAATAGAAGTTCCTCTTGCGGTTTCGGATGCAGGATGCAGTTTTTCACGTTTAAAAGCCCGACGACGGTGGAACTTCTCGCTTTCCTTTTATTTCCCGCGACACCCTTTGCCCGGGACCGAGCGCGAACCCGTTTTCACTGCACCACCGGGTTCGGCAATTAACTGTATTCATTGCGTAAGTACGTAGTACCCTTTGATGAATATTTGATCGCTTGTTCGATGAAGAAGTGAATTGGTTGCTTGTACTTTCGTTTACTCGATGTTTAAGAGAAATGTTGAAACTCGTGAACAGCTCGCGCTGTTCTCTGCGAATACAGTGTAGCAACGGATCAAGTGTTAAGCTTCATCTTCGTTCGGAACGGTTTCGAGTTCCCGCGAGAAGGGTCGGTCCCCCTCCTCCCCAACCCTCGTCGTATTTTCCCCGGGAATGAATGGTGAACTGGTAAACTGATGGTCCCTTGATAGTATTGTATCGATTCTACGGCGCGATCGCGCGGCCTCGACTAAAGCTGCGGTTACGCTGGACTGTCATTACCGTCCCGGCGAGCTGTTGGATTGCACTTGGACAGAGTCGGCGGCGATCGATATTATCTAGTAACTGATTCGATAACAAATTGTCTCCCCTGTTTCTCACTTACTAAAGTTCAAATCGATTCCTGCGAACCCCACTTAAAAACTACGGCCAACTCGCAGTCGAATGAAAGTTGCATTTGAACACGTCACCTCGGATACTCGTAACAGCAGTCCCATTGCGCGAAGGAATCGAGCGAACGCTGCGGAAACGATTATTCAAAGATTGCACAACGAACCCAGTTTGATTTCTCGGTGTGTCGTTTGGAATCTGATTCCGTAGGTCTCAATGGCACGTCGAAACTCGGGGAACCGCGATCGGAACGAACAGCGGCGACGCGTCGATCAATTAGCCTTCACGCGAAATCGGATCACCGATTCGCCCGACTTCGCCGTTCGGAGCGCCGGTTATAATATCCGTCCGACATAACCACAGCCTAATTACGCGCTAAATTCGTTTTCTTCCGAAGCCGTGCTATTGATTGCCCGCCGGGCGAGCGGGGGGATGAAAAGAATGCCGTTCGCAATCGAATCGGGAACGCGTCGCGACAGCCAGTCGCGGCCGATCGATGCGAAGAAACCTGTGTGCGTCCTCGCCCGCGACGGCGATATCGCTCGCCGATTCGAAAGCCGATCGCTCGATATCGGAGGCCACCCACGCGCTCATCGCGATTTCGGTGTCCACCCACCGATCGCCGGCCGCGCATCGGAATTCGATGCAGCGCCCGGCGCGCGCGTCCCGTCGTCGCGTTCCGTCGCCGACGCGCTGTTTCTAACGGGGATTACGAGAGCACCAAACTGAACGAAGGATTCCCGATGAGATTGGACCTTAAGGCAACGGATCTTCATGGGAATTTCCAACCCCCGCGTCTTGTTTCCGGTAATTCGAGGTAATCGCTCGTGCGACTTTTGGTTCGTTTCTTTTTGCGAAGTAGAAGGTGAAAGTTGCTTTTACTCGAAGCTCGAAGGGTTGCGTTTTATTTGGCAGTCTGGCGTTGTTTGCGATCGAATCCACGGCGTGTAGATTAGTCGGGTTTGTCGTTCGAAGTCGCGTTCGCATCGTTTCGCGATTGGTGCTTTCGTAAACGGTACCCTCGGTGAAAGCGAAGTACGGAAATTGTGGTTGGAAGCGACTCCTGAGCACCGATCCCTTCGTCGGCAGCACTGTCGCGGTTCGAATGGTCGCCGGAATGGATTCGAATGTTGTTCGCTTACCGATAATGTGTGTTGATGGCGGAAGTTCGGTGTCCGATCGTCCCTGATCTCGTGTTAGCATCCACGATGACGTTTGTCGAGTTCCTTCACCGTGCGAGAATAGTGTAGATCTTTCTTTTTCTGTCCGATTGTTCTAAGTTCATCGATTAATTACGTGTGATTTCGAATCATAACTGTCGCTGCAAGCTTTTCGAGACGAGGATGTAAAAGGAAAAGAAGGGGAGAGGTGATGAACTCGTGCAGTCACCGTTGAAGCTATCAAAGTTCCGACCAGACCGATTCAGACTTGAATTGACCCATTGTCCTCGACACGGATCCGACAGCCCGAAAACGTTCGCTTTCCACTTTCTGGCCGACGGGAACGTGAAATTGTTCACCTAGCCGTGAACTTGCGCACTGTCTTCTCTTCTTTCATGAAATCTGGCGACATAGTCCCTGGCTCGGTCGCTGGCTGGCCAACAGAATTGTTTTACATCGTTCATTATTGCCATGTAAACAGAGTATTAAATCTAACCCTTTGCACTCGAGAGTTTTTCGATGGAAATATTCAACACTTTCTGACGAGATACAGGTGATATTGTTTGAGACTGATTTAACGATAATTCATAGATAAATTAAGCAACAAAGGTGTTTTGCGAGGTTTAATTTGAAATATTATATATTCAACTTCGATTATTAATTGCAAAGTAATTGTATCGATCATAGTTGAGAAATCAATCGTGAGGCAAGGGGTTAAGCGTTCTCCTGTGTTTCTCTTTTGTAATAAACGAAAGCAGGAACAATTAACACGTTGAATGCCGCACGATTTTATAAAGAACACAAAGAAGAATGGGAAAAATATGATATTAAATCGTTTGATTGAATTGCATTATTGTCGCACGTTCCTCGAGCTGAATGTCACGAAATTAGCATTGTTCGTGATATAGAAATGTTAACAAATAACCGTGGTTTCATTGAGGGAATTATAGTCGTTCAATTTGGTTTCACCGGTGACTCCCATGGCGTTCGATGTGTTAATTATTCGGCGTCACAATGTTTGCGTTACAGTATTATTGACTTAGTTACGTTGTTGAATATTTTGATTTCACGTCGGTTATCTTGTACGTTATGGTGCGCTATGTTCTAGTCGTTCATGGCGCTTAACGTGTTATGGCGTCTGAGAGCCTATGGGATTTTTTCCAACAAACGAGGGCTTGAGTATAGTTGAGAAAATTTGGGACTGTTACCGGGCATAGGCGAGTGGAGAGGGGGAAGTGGGCGGGACTGACTCCGCCCACTAGTTTAGAGAAGTCGCTGTTAAGCTGTGATTAACACCTTGCCTTAGAATATCGTGTCAGACACGAGGCGGAGATTTTTAATATGGTTTGACAAGCATAAATGTCATTGAGTTGCGTTAAGTTTGACCAGTTAACTGTGTTCGACGAGTATACACGTCATCTTGAAACTCTTAATGCTAACCTTTTTATCATCGATTTCAAAGCGAGTGTCAACGTGTTAAATGTTTTTCTAGAGTTTAGAATGAAACTGTTCTAATATTTCTAGAGAAAACCCTCCGAGTGCAAAGGGCTAACATTCTCCCTAGAACTTCGAAGTTGCTGTATCAACAATTTATTTCTGATAAGAGTAACAATAAAGGATAACGAAAACTTCAACAACGTATGCAACTATCGCGTCCACATCTTAGACCATCGAAGTTACAATGTCAATAATTTACTGTCGACAAATGTGAGTCACTGAACTTTACTTCAATTTTCTGATTATTTCAGATCGTATTTCCAACAGTTTCGCTTTTAAAATCTCGACCCTATAAAGAAACAGTAACATTTTAATCTCTCCCTTTATTCTCATGAGTGACAGAGTCACATGTGAACTTTTTACTTCAATTTTCTGATTATTGTATGTACTTGTGATTTTTCTTCTTAGTTTCACAAGATATCGTCTTTGTTTCGTGAAGAAAAAAACGTTGAATATCTCTAGCGAGAAAGTTCCGAGTGCAAAGGGTTAATAATGGAATACCTTTTGCCGGCTCGGCTAAATAAATTTACCTGTCCGGTCAGCGACCGTGTCGTTGACCCTCGGTCAGCCTCGACGCGACGCTCCCTCGGCCTTAGACCGGCGTGTCAACGTCGTTGCTACTGTCGTCGTTCTCCCTCTGACAGGCGGACTCCAGGTGCTTGTTCAGGTATGACTTGAGGGCGAACGATTTGTGACATTTGTGGCACTCGTAGTTCTTGTCCGCCGAGTGGGTCTGCATGTGGGCGCGCAGGTTCGAGCGGTCGGCGAACGCCTTGCCGCAATGGGCGCAACCGTACGGCTTCTCGCCGGTGTGACTTCGCAGGTGGCCTTGCAGGAGCCAAGGTCGCGAGAACATTTTCCCGCAGACGCCGCAGCTGTGCGTCAGCTTGTGCGTCAGCACGTGCATCGCGAGGGCGGGCATGCTGACATACGCCTTGCCACAGTGGATGCACTTCTTCGCCGATTGGGAATCGATGCTGCGGTGCGTCTGCTTGTGCCGGGACAGGTTCGACGAGGTCGCGTACTGCTTGCCTGCGGATCAGACGTTCGGTTCTTGGTTTATCTAATAGAATTGAGTACCATAGAATATTCGAAATGAGAAATATATGGTTTCACTGGAATGCTATAATGAATGTTCGAAGAAATCGAAAATGATCTATTACAATTTGTACAGAGGATTCAGTCGTATTATGCTTGGTAGTTCTAGTGTTAATAAATCGGAGGCTGGTTCGACAAGGTCCTGTTGCACTTGAATGTTATAATGAATGTTTAAGAAACCGAAAATAATCTAGTACAATTTGTATAGAGGATTCAGTGGTATTAAATGCTTGGTTGTTCTAGTGTTAATAAATCGGAGGTTGGTTCGACGAGGTCGCGTACTGCTTGCCTGCGGATCAGACGTTCGGTTCTTGGTTTATCTAATAGAATGGAGTACCATAAAATATTCGAAATGAGAAATATATGGTTTCACTTGAGTGTTATAATGAATATTCGAAGAAACCGAAAATGATCTATTCAATTTCTATAGAGGATACGTGTCAGTCGTATTAAATGCTTCGACAGTGACGTTAATATTAACGACTGTCCACTTATGTAAAATGAATGATTCAACGTCGCAACGAAGTAGACGGTTCAGTTTGATTGTCAAATGGCACGTATCCATTATAGCAGTCGAAGCTTATTAATTCTGTAGCTTAATTCCTCCATAAATAGAACCAGTTCTCACAATGTTCATTAGAAAAGCGTTCATTAAATGCTTTAAATTCTCACGTCTAGCTATACATTAGCTTCCAATCTTATCCACCGACGTGCCAATCAAATCACCAACCAAAGAAGTCCATTTCAAAGACATACCGCACTCGCAGCACACGTATCGGCCGATCTTCGAAGTCTCAGGCGCTTCAACAGGTTCAGCTTCGGGCGTCTTCTGATTAGCAGCGGTCTTCTTGTTCTTCGACCGACCGTCGGCTACCAGCAGCGTGTCGTACGTGTAGCTCGCCGGTTTAGCCTCAGCCTGTTCGATCACCGTCTGCACTTCTTTGTCCTTCTGACTGGGCTGCGAATTCGGGTTGTTATTCTCAATATCGCTGCTGCATTCGGACGTGGGCGGCGTCAGCGGCGGCGCAGACTCTATCGCCTGATGCTGCTGCTGCTGTTGCTGCTGCTGCTGCTGTTGCGGCGGTGGTTGCAGCGGCTGTTGAGCTACGATAGGCGTGCAGGGGATGGATGGCGCGCTGTAGGTCAGCAGGATCTCCTGGACAGGCGACAGGGGGATGAAAACGCTCCCCGTCTGCTGGACTATCGTCGCGCTAGGCTCGTAGATGATGCTCGCCGCGGACGGCTGTTGCTGCTGATGGTGCGCGTAGACCGTCGAGCTGGCCAGGTCGATGGTGTTCACTTGGTAGATCGGTTGGTCCGGCTGGTACACCGTCATCTCTTGGATGTCCGTCGCCGGCGTCTCTATGACGCTCTGGGGCCCGATGGCGACGCTGGGAGGTGGCAACGGCGGCAGCGACCTGGACAGTTCCAGCAGATCGTGAGCAGCTTCGGTCTCCGCCGCTGAACGGTCCTTGAACATCGAGGACACGTGACTGGAGCTGATCACGCTGCAGCTGGACCCTATCCTGGACTCCGTCGTCGAGTGATTGCTCGTGTCTTCCAGGTGGTACGGCGTGGCTGTGCTCGAAGGCGGCGACGGTTCGCCGGGTGGAGAATGATGGATGGTCGATGACGTCGATTGCTGATCCACCGTCGTTCTGCAAGGCGACCTGGGGATCGTGAACGGTGTCGCTGTGCTGGTCGCAGTGGCCTCGACGACGGGAGTCGGGCCTGTCGGCGACGGACTGATCAAGGACGATGATCCTGTTGTACAAGCGATCACCGTCGTCGCTTCCGTCCGCGCCGCCGGAAGCTCCGCTCCAGCGACTGGCCCATTGTTCGCCAGAGGAGAAACCGCGGCCATGCTGCTCGGCTCGTTTGGCTTTTCCTTGCACGCATCCTGCTCGGGTGTTCTCGTTCCTGTTGGGCTGTTCTCTTGCGACTGGCTGCTCAGGTATTCTGGGACAGAACGGTTTCAAGTTTGAATCTCAATGCATAAGCTGGATTGTGGAGTGGATTAGATATTCGAGTCGTTTCTAGCGATTCTCGGTTTTAATTGAACAAGTTAAGGCGTCAGCATTGCGACGAAGAAAAGTGTTTTTTATGTGTATTGTTATATCGTAAGAGTGAACGGTAATCGACACGGTAGATTTAATATAAGAAAGCAATTTTCTCTCGCGTGAATTATTACCGGAACGTGTGAACTTCCATGAATACTTATAGTCTGATAGATTACGCTAATGAAACCGATAAAGAGCTTCGAATTACCGTCAGGTTTAGAGTCGGCCGAGTTCGATCGCGAATGAAAAATTACCGGCCTCGATGATCCCCGTCCAAACAGTAATTACAAACCAGGAATCGCTCGAAGTTGAACCCCCGGGTCGAACGGTTTTCGAGGGAACCGGCGTGCAGAAGCCGGCACTATTAACTTCCACTTCCTCGTTTCCCCCTCGTCGAAAGAAGAAGGCGGGTATCGATCCCGGTTCACTTTATGCGTAGCAATTAAACTTTCCGCGGGAGCAGTCTCCGAAGGAAAACGAGAAGCCTCGTGAAATTTAATAAACCCGCCCCGAGGGGGGAGCGGCAGATCGGAATTTCGTTTGTAATAGAAAAACTTTATAGCGGCGGATGCTCGCTCGTTTCCGTCCGATCGGCGGAGGGGAAGCGAACGGAAGAAATCGAAAGCGAAGACGTACGAAAACACGGGGAAACCGAGGAGAACGGGGAACAGAAGTTCGGAAACCATATCGGATAAACAGGGAGCATCGTCGGACCTTCTCCTCGTTTTCTTCCGCGTTAAGCATTCATTTCCTCCGTGACTTCTCGCGTAACTGCGTCCGGAATCATTGTCATCGATAATTCGCTATAGGCAAAGAATTTTCTCCATCCGCGTTTGTTCCGAGGCGTGACAATCGATAATAGTAAGAGAATATTAAAATATCAATGATAACAAGAACACAATATTTAAATAACAAGAGAGTAATATTCAAACATTGATAATAAGAAAACATCTAAACATCCTTTGACCTACAATGTGAGACTCGCGATAAAAATTATTACCTGAATTTGAGATATCCAAGTGTTATTGATTTCCTATGAACGTAAATTAAATATTACGCTTCTATTATCAATCTCCAACCTTTCGAGCTAATATAGACATAGAGCAAGCATCAAAACTCCCTTCTCTAATAAACTATTAACGACAAAGTAGTATCGATCATAGTCGAGAAACGAATTATAGGACAACGGGTCAACAATGACATTCCATCGCCTAAATATCGCGCGTAATTCGAAAAGGAAATATCCGATTCGCTTAAAAAGAATCTTCCTCTACGGATCTTTCTCGAGAGCCTGTCGCGATACGGTGCAGCGAAGGTGTTAACAAGAGGAAAGGGAGAGAGAGGGGGGAAAAAGGAAGACGTGCGTAACACGATTTCTTGATTCGACTTTTTAATCGCGATTTAACAAGAGGCGACGACGGGGGTTGGAGTATTCGAGTCCTGTTGTCGGCGTGCCAGCGGAAGAGTGTCGAACCTCGTTCGTAGAAGTGGCGTTGGAGGGTCGGAGGGGTCGAGGGGGTGGATGGGATCGCGGCTGCTCGGGGACGGGATTATGACGGCAAGTATGTTGGAAACGGGGTCAAAGGGGACGAGTGGATGGCTAAGGAAAGTGTAGGAGCGGGCGGATATAAAATTTCACGATAACTCGGTTATGAAACTGCGCGTTTCATTTCAACGCCGTCCGACATCCGTGCAGGCGGTTACCGCCGCCCCCGGCGGCCGTCTTTTCCGAATCGTTCCACGGTTTCCCCTTGTTTTTCCCCCTATTCCGCGTCCCGCCGGGAAACTCTCCTCGATTAGCGCGGAACGGTTATCAATGGCCCCCGCGATTCCCTTATTACGGGCCGTTCCACTCGATTTTTTCGCCGTTTCCCGGGCTGTTCGAGAAGTTACGGGATTCGAGATCGCGCTCGATATCGTGCTACGCGATCGCTGCGAAGCGGAGAAGTCTGATATATTGAAAATTAGTTTCTTATAATCCCTGAGAAGATATTAGAATAGTTATACTATATCCCGACGCGATAAAGATTGAAGGAATATCTGTTACAGATAAATATTTGATGCATTATACATTAGACTGAAGAGAATTATACATTACACTGTTAAATGTACGATACTTCCTTGTTATAAGTTTGCTTCCTTTTATTGGACAACTCGAACCGCAAGGATGATAAATTAAAGTCATTATCAGGCGCCGCGTTGAGAACAAGAGTTCTCGTAAGTGCTGCACTCCGTCTAGCGGTCCGCCATCTTGGCGCAATCCTACGCGATGCCGCACGCGACGCGTCGCCTCGCCTCGCCTCGCGTCGCGTCGCGTCGTTTCCTTAATTCCCCGCCGCGCAAAAACGCCCGTTTAATTATCGCTCGCCGAGTTCCTGTTTCCGTTGCCACGAAAATTCGAAGTTCGGCCACGGTTTCATGTATATACGTGCGATTGTCCCGGTTTCCGCGGCGACGATAGAAGCGTGCCCCGGCATTGTAACGAGTCCTAAGTACGGTCGTTGCGGCTCCATTAACGTCTCCGGCAAGTTTCGCATGACACTTTCCCATTCACTCGATTATGAACACGAACCGTGAACCGAGGGCCGACGACGGAACGGGGCCGGCACATTGGAACGTCGCCACCGGGAACGACAATCCGGACAATTAATGCAGTTTTCCTACGAGGAGGCGACGCATTATCGCGAATTGTACAACGGCGCGTCGCGCAATTGCCGTCACGATGAAATACCGACGCGGCACTCTCGCGTCTTCGGGATTGCCGCCTGTTCCGATCGAACAAATCAAATACCAGGTCGTCCCGGGGAGCTACACGTGTTTTTGGCACGAGCTAATTTATCCTTATCGCGACTCTCAACGCCGGCCGTCGACCACCGCCGCCATTAAACTCGTTACGTCCCGTTGCTCGCGTTCTTTCTCGATTTAATCGCGTTTTCGTTTCTTTGCTCGGAATTTTGTTATCTGACTGCGTTTCTTTTTTATTCTTTCCGAGATTCTTTTGTGCTTCGTGGGAGGTGTACGGTGATCGTTAGGCATTGATATACGTGTTTCCTTTGTAACGAGAATGACAACGTTGAAAAGATTGCTCGTGTCTTATCGGTATAACGTTTTGTTGGTGGTAGAATATTTATAGCTCCGGGCTGGAGCAGATTGCGCACTGTTTCATCAATTAAGCAGCTATGAAAATAGTGGACACTAATGGATTTCCGGGTGAGACAGCGAATATTCTTGGGATTAATAGCGCTCGTTAATCGCTGAACTTGCCTCTACGTGTTACATTTATTTCCTGGCGATATATTCATACTATTTTCAATACGTAATCCCTTCCTTCTTTTCTTCCATCATTCTCATTCTAATATCCCCTTTCTACGCATTACAATTTTCCATATTACTCAATAAAAATTACACCTTCAGTCTAAAAGCAAGAATAACCAAAATCTCACGTTCCAACCGCAGAGACTCAAGAAACACTCATCCTAAAATCACCTAAATCAACGTCTACAGCTGAAAATTTCATTTCCATCGCGATAGTTCAAGAAAGTTACCATATTCAACACACTTTCTGATTAGACATACTCAACATCCCTTGAAACTAACTCAACGAGAAATCTCTAATTCGAATATCTCACGTATCAATGCGTCACAAGAAACTTAACATTAATTATTACACTTCATAATCTCGCTGTACCAAATCGTTTAACGATTAAGAGTCGCCCGCGGACTGCAAAGGGTCAATCATTATTTTCAACCCTTTGCACTCAAGATACGACTCTCATTCACCACAAGATTTCATACGGTGAAGCCATAAAACTTGCCATTTAATGTCACACCTCGTACAAACGTATCAGTTTCAGAAATATCGTAATAAAACAATTTTATTCCTCGATGTACGTGATGTCTTCCTCTAACTTCCACTTAGATTCACAAAATACCGTCTCTCATCGGAAAGTGTTCGAACATTTCTACTAAAAAACTCCCCGGTGCAAAGGGGTTAACCCTTTTTCGAAGGTTATCACTAGAAATATTTCAAGACTTCCTAATGGGACAAAGACAACAATTTATGAAACTAACTCTAGCTATTTTATTTCAATATTTCTCAAATTGATGGATTATACAGGGTATAATATTAACCCCTTGCCCTATGATTTCTCTCTGAACTCCGATCGATCACTTTGTTATTAATAATTCATCGAAGATAAGAGAAAATTCTAGTCTTATTCTATATGAACGTGTGCTCTAAGGTGTAATCACTGATAACAGAGAAACAGTATGTAATTTATATTAAAAAAAACTAAAATTTATGTTTGTTAAATTCTATTTGAAATTCTCGCCACGAGTCTAACACGACATTACAGAGCAAGGGGTTAAACAACAAATTCCATAGTTTCACTGTAAATCAAACGGCGAGCGAGAGTCGCCTCTCGAGTGCAAAGGGTTAACACCGTTTCAATTCGCGAAAGAACGACTCGTACGGAACTTCCTGAAATTCCGTCGGCGGTCAACGTGTTGATATCGTTCCGGGTAAACGTAGCAATTTACGAAAGAGCGCCGGGAACGGCGGTGGCTCGAGCTAATATTTGTTGCTCGGGAGCCGTTCGGTGTCCGAGCGCGGAGAGCACATTCGCATGCAGAAATTTTTCTTGGCTGCGACGAAACACGCGGCTGTGCGCCGCCACCAACACGAGGACCCGCGGATATACGAGCGGCGGGTGAATCAATACCGCGGGCCTTTGGAGGCAAACAGCAACATTCGCATTAATTGGACGTAATAGCCGCGGCCAAAATATTGATTACCATTCTCCTTTTCGCGTTCTCGATGACGGATGAGCCCCGGAACCCTCCCCACCCCCCTCCCTCCTCCTCCTCCTGGCGTTCGTTCCTCCCCGGGTTCCCTCTATTCCACTCTAGATTCTAGATTATTCCGCGCGAGGAATGGCGCCGGGTCTAGCGTACGTCAATACATACACGCCTCGCGATGGCAGCGAGACGGATGGCAACTCTTTTCTCGAAATGCAATTCGTTCGCGCGCCGTAAAACGGACGGACGTTTAAGCTGCGTTAACGTTCCACGGGAAATATCGCCTGTTTCCGGATAATTGATCATTAAGACGCGGATTACGGATCGAGTTATTTCCGTCGTCGACACGTATTTCATTTCGTTTTGTAGCCCCCGCCCTCGTAAATCATTTCGCGGACTTCTGCGTTACGCGGCATTCCGATTGGCCGTTAATGATTCCGGAATATAATATTCCTTTCGCGCGGCTGTTTACCGCGAACGGCGCGGAATTTTCAAACGGGGAAGAATAAACAGAGGTGAAAGGGAATAATAGACGCGGAGATTCAGTGTTTCGTTGGACAGCAGTTTTTCTGTTTCCGTTCGCGGCGCGGAGTAACCGGGTTTCAAGATTTAATTGGTGAATGGATTCGTAACCTGGAAATTCGGGGCTGAGCGTTTCCGTACGTTAATGCGGAATCACTCGATGTGCGCGATCAGACGCAATCGGAGCAGGGAACTTTCGGTATTAAATAATGTTGCGTCATCGACTGAAATCGCGGGCTCGTGTCGATCGACGGTGAACTATTGTTGCTCGGAAATATATTGTACTCTGTTCTACTCTAGCTACGAGGTGAATGTTGGGAAATTCATGGAATCCTCCGATCCTGATTGCAGGGCAATCTATGAACGACACCCATATAAAAATCCCATAGAAATTAACGAAATTTGAACATGTAGAAAATGAAGATTCATCGAATTGATGAACTTGTCTACAAACTTCCGTCGAATGTCTCTAATTTTCCTGATCGACGACTCGAATCAAAGGAAATCATCGAACAATACAGAACAACGTCGACTCAGTCTCATTCAACCTGCCAACAGATACTCAACACAAAATGTTCTCAACTATTTACTTTTCGAACGAACAGAATTCTTTCTCATCTCGTTGGCTTCGATACACAACAATGTTTAGTACTAAGTTCCTCGGTTAACCTATTAACCCTTTGCACTCCAGAAGCTTTTCACCGGAAATAATCAATATTTTCTAATGAGATACAGACATTTTCTTAGATTGAATTAAGAAATCTCACAAGCATTCAGGAAAAGAACTATTTTCTTTCAATATTTCGTACATCGATGCGTTATACGAAGTTTAATATTAAATATCAAAGTTTACGGTTTTGCTGTTTCAAATCATTTGGTGACTTAGAGGCGCCTCTGGAGTGCAAAGGGTTAACATATCACCGAGTTAACAAACATCCTCACTTTGACTGCCAAGTAAACAACCATAACATACAGTTTCCTTAACACTTTGACTGCCACGTCACCCGAATTCGGGTGACATTATTTTTTACAGATACGTGGACATTAATTTTTTTCATGACGTATCGAACGAACCGAATTTTGTTGGATACATGAGATACAAGAAAGATAGTGGAGAAATTATTAAGAAGAATCTTGATTTCTCAGTTTCCGGTTAATGGAGAAAACTGTTTCGAGTACATGGGAGTTTCGACGAGTGTTTACGTGGCAAAGTGTTAATAAAGCAAAAACTGAGTCAAGATCCTGATTGCTTTGCTACTTACTGTCGCGAAGAGAACGAATATTCAAAATCACGTTAATGACGTGTCAAAGTGTTAATCCTCCACAGAAATACAATTGCATTTACGATCCAATCGACTAACACCTCAGTTACTAAATCAACTTCCCGAACGATTCCTCGAAGAATCGGCCCCGATAATCGCTACACGAGAGATCAAGGATGAGTAATGTCGACCTAATTGGTAGTTCTGGCGTTAAGTCCGACTCATAAACGATCAAAGGGAAGCGGTTCAGCCGGCTAAATAGTTGGAGCCTCGTACCTTGAGCAACAGGGGGTGCAACGCTCCCTTCTATGGGCGAGACTGGTATCTGCATGGTGGTTGGCGATGGCGTGCTCCTGCCGCGACCCCAGCTCTCGAATCCTCTGGCAACGCTGCTTACATACTTGTTGCACAGGGCCTTCTTCACCATATAACACCGCGGCATCTTGGCTGCCTTCGACTGTCCGTGAACTCTCCGTTAGCCACCCAGGGAAACTCTCTTCACGGCCACTACCGGCGGACGTCTCCTCGCCCCGTTGAACCCCGTTCACCGGTCGCAGGGTGCATCAGTCAGCGCGAGGCTCTGTCGTCCGATCTACTTATTAACCCTGTTCCTCGACGGAAGGAAAGAAGAAGACGCTGGTCCTTCCGTCTCGGCGAGGGATCCGTTCGGAGCTCGCCTTTACCCTAAGGACACCGGGTATGTACACAGAAGACAGCTTCAGGCCGATCGTCTTTTCCGCTCGTCTCGTGTCAGCCTCTCGAGGTCCAGCGAAAAATGTCGTCCTGGTGGTCTCCGCGGAGGCCACCAGGATCGCGCCGACTTTCTCGATCCTCCGATCGATCCTTCAACCGATCCTGCCCACGTGTCGCTGCATCCTCCTCTTCGTTCGCCGGCGCGACCTAACCAATCGAGCTCCGGCGGGTTTAGACGAAGCTGCCTGGGATCGCTCCGGATTGTTAGCTGCTCTGCCCAGGGGAGCGTTCTATCGATAATGATCTCTAGGTCCCAGTTGAAACGTCGGTCCCGACTCCGCGCAGGTTATACACCTCGACGCGCCGGGCACCACTGGTATTTTAATTCTAGATGTCGTTGCACGATCAAACAGCGGCTGTTCGGCTCCTCTCTCGCGAACGAGTCCCTTGTCCGTGTATATAGCTAGTCGGCTCCTATATACGCGAGTTGTATATGCGTCGTGTGTGTATATACGTTCGTATTAAAATATCTTTCGGCGAAGCGAGCGAGCGAGCGAGTAGATCCGAGCGTTCGAAGTTTCGAGGATGTCCGTTTTGGTAACTCGCGAACGTTGCAGCTGGGGATCCAGGACGAGAAAGAGTTTTCTCGTCGCTTTCTCTTTTTTTTTCTTAAATTCTCAGCTTGTCCTCTCTCTTCTTGTTTCTAGTTTGTTTACCTTGTTTGTAGTATTGCTTTCGTTGTATTCACGGGTGGAAGATTACGTCATAACGACCCTACGCGCTACACCTAACGCGTCAGCTACACGCTTCCCGACGATTCGAGCGGTCAGCCTCCTCGATCATTCACCTCTGCCCTGTCCCCCTGTTCCCCCTTCGGCTGTTTCGCGTGGAAACAGAGACTGGAACGATCCCGATCGTCCGGTGCTCCTTTACCCTAACCCTTCGACGCTGACGCCTTCGTCGGGACGTCCGCTCGCGTCGGCGTTGCTCGAGGATTTCCGTTCATTTTCCTTATAGAATATTTATGCTCGTATGTACAAATCTCAAGATCAACTCGATTACGATTATTTACACGTTCAGCCTTCCAGTCTCAGCTTTCCGCTCCCTCGGTATTGTAAATGATAAGTCTTTATTGATGACCGAGTCTCCCCGGCCGTGCCTGGCAGCTAAACTCTACTCGCCCGGCTGGTCCCAGCGACGTTCCATTCCGTCAGCCAGGCTGTCCTCCGGCACCGTGGTCGTCGGGCGTGTCCGTTTCCGCGTTACCCTCATCTCGTCGCCGCACCGAAGGCTTCCAAACCCTGCCTGGCCGAGCCACATGCGATCAGTCCCCGGACACCCGATTAGCACCCTCAGTCTTCACCTGAACTAGCCTCTCCCTAGCTTCTCCGAACCAATCGGACACTTCTCGAAAACGATCCGGTGTTCAATCTCGACTATCCATCGAACTTCGCTAACACAGCTGAGGAACCCGGTCCCAATCGGCAGAGTCGTCAACGTCTGATCCAGCTCTTCGTCTAGCTCCCGAAGAAGATAAAAATCCGACGAACAGTCCTCCTGTAGCGTCGCAGTCTCAGAATCCGATCGCGGAAAACTTAAGCATGTAGCAACAATCGTTCAGTCCAGGTGGTCTCCGCCGAGGATTCATCAGGTTCGCGCGAACCCGGCCAGCCGAAGCTACCCTGTCGCCGGCGTCTTCGGTGGAATCTCAGCCCGCAGCCGGCCGACGATCGTTCCTTTTCGAAAAACTCCGTCGGCGTCTGTCGCGGAAGGTGGGGCGGCGGGTGTGTGCCTTTTGCAGGGACGAGCAACAAGTTGGACAACAGGTCCGCGATGTTTGTGTATCCGTACGTGTGCGCTGTCGCCTTACGCGTGTTTGTCGATAACTCTCTCTCTCTCTCTCTTTCTCTCTCTCTGCCCTCCCCCCTCCTTTGGTCGGTGGTCCTCCTTGCCCCGTCTCGCGGCGCGTCCGTCTTCCACCTTCCGTCGTGTTTTTCCTGCGGCCGTTTTTTTCGGGAAACCGAGCCGCTAATCGGACCAAGGGGGGAGTCGGAGGGTGGCAGCCTCGGAGGCAGAGGGTAGGGAGGACACGTAGAAACGATAGCCTCACGCGGCTACAACTCTGCCCTCGTGCGGCTGTTCCTCAGCCTCGGACAGCAGCCAGCGCGTAACACGTTCTCCCTCTTTCGTTGCTGACTCGTCCGGGTTGCTGCCGCCGCTGCTGCTGCTGGTGATCCGTCGTCCCGTCAGCCGGTGGGCGAACTCTCGCGAAGACGCACGCAGACGAGGGGGGACACGTCGACGGTACGATTCTCACTGGGAACACACGCAAACGGAGGCACGTAAACCCGCGGCGACCATGACGACTGCTACCCCCATGCACCCGTGCACGGACACGGGCCGGGATATCGCGGGCGGATCGGCCGCTAGCGCCGATGGTAGCTAAACCCCGCGGCTGCTAGGCTGGCCCGGACCAGCGTACGGCAAGACGTCCAGCCAGGACGAAGATCGAAGATGAAGATGTACCACCTGTGGGCGCAGAAGCAACAATTGTCCGCCGTGTATCGCGGTGGAGGGTAGCCCGACTACATGGCTCGTACCGGGTGTGGCTGGGGTGCAACTGCCAATGCAGCGTCGTCGACCAGCGTCGCCCAGCGTCCTGGGCGCCTGCGTCCTTTCCTCCTCGCTTCGTGCAGCTCCTTCCTGTTCTTCCATCCCTCCCTTCCTCTTTCGCTCGCTCGACCTGCGCAGTGCCTCTCTCTCTATCCCCTAACTCGTCCTCCTTCACCCTCGCAGTCTCTCCTCGACTTCCCCTCTGTTCATCCTCACCTCTCTCTCTTTCTCTCTCTCTCTATACATTCCCACCCTCTCGCACCGATTCTCCGTCCTCCCTCGCACCCTCTCGCGAGTCACCCCCGTTGCACTCTACCCGTCGCTCTCCCTCGCGAGTCGCACCGTCTCGCGTCCACGCGTTCAACCCCTCGCGCGCTCGCTGTTTCTCCTTTTCCCTTTTACTCTATTCCACCCCCTGCCAAGCAGCGCGCTCGCTCGCTCGGTCCTCCCTTTCCGCCCTCGATCGAGGGGTTGGAACGAACGTAGGAACGAGGAAGCCGAACGAGCAAGAAGGGTGAATCGCCAGGGGAGAGTCCTAGCCCCGACGCCGATGTGGCTCTTGCCCATCGATTTTGTACGAGTTCGGGGCCGGCGGAGCAACACCTGTTACCGCCGTCGGATGGAACCGAGTCAGCTACGGGGTTCAAGGCGGACGAGGACGGCGCGGCAACGAGGGACGAACATGGACGCCAACCTGGAGGAGGAGGGGGAGGAAGACGCGAGGGTGGTCGAGAGGGTTCTGGTGCGACGGAGAGCGCGACACTCGCGGAGAGGAGAGGAGTTTACGGCCGGGGGGTGGGTGGACCGGATGGCAGGCCAGAGGAGGACGCCTCTATGCGCGCGTGCGAGGAGGACGGGGGACAGGAGATGGAGGACAAAGACAGAGGGTTGAGGTTGAGTGGTGGTCGAGGGTGGCGAAGCAGGATGAACGAAAACCGAGGTGAGAATGTAGGCGCGAGCGGGACGGAGAGAGCGCGGAGGAGGACGGCCGCGCAGCGCGAGGGAGAAAGCAGAGACGACGGCGGCGGGCAAATAGCGACGTCGAGGAAACGCCGACGCCAATCGATAGCGCCGACCCCGGCGTCGTGCCGCGTTCGCTGGCAGGGCTCCGCGATAGCGCATCGCTCGCTTTGCCTTTCCCCTCTGTCCAACGGCGATCCCTCTCCCGCTCGCGCGTCGCTATATCGTTCCTCCTCTTTTCCATTTTTCCATCCCCCTCATCCTCAATCAGGGCCGCTTCCTCTCTCCTAAATCCATCCTCTTTCTTACTGGTATCATTGCTCTTCTCTCGAGATTCTTTCTCCGTCCGTCTTTCTCCGTTCGGCTCCGGTGTCTCTCTGTAGTTCCGTCTCTGCCAGGACGCTGCGTCCCTTCCTCCGTTCGTCCTAGGGGTGTCCTTCCTTTTTCTCATCGTTGATAGCGTTTTTGTCCCGTCTCGATGCTCCTCTCTCTCTCGTCCCGCCGTCCACGTGCTTGCAGCCGAGCGAGAGGGCGACCGCTAACATCCCCGCGCCCACCGCCGGCCACCCTTCAACCCCCGCAACGACGGTTTGTATGCGTACCTTATAATCCCGACGCTTATTCTCGGACGTCGTCTAACCGCCTCGTATCGTCTGCGTCGTACGTCCCGGCGCATCGTTCAATTCCTTTTTTCCTCTCTTTCTCTTTCGCCCCCGCCCCACCCCTGTCGCGGGCTATCCGCTACCCCCTTTTTTCTCGCTGCCGCCGCACACCTCCCTCGCGCCGCCCTCCTGCGCCGCGAGGAGATGCAGTTTTTTCTCGCCGATTTAACGAGCCGGTTGATATTCCTTCTTGATATACTCTCGACGACGATTTATCTTTGACGAGGCGCCTCCGCTTTTCACAGATTCGCGGAGTCTCCGGTGATTTCGGGCTGATTGCGAGGGCTGCTCTTCGTTCTTCGATTCACCGTGGATCGATGAACGATTCGTGCGGATCCACGATCGATCGTTGATCTTATTGCATTCTCCGTCGTCGAACTTGGGTCTGTTGAACCTTTATTCGAGAGGCCCTCGTCATTCGGTTGAACGCAGCGAAACGATAAAATGAAACGTTCGGTTTGAACTGTTGAATAAGGCACTAACACGTGAACAGAAATAAAACAATTCTACCTCATAATTTAAACAAGTTCTTCCTTTATCTGAGTCGCAAAGAATATCGTTAATACTTCGTCAGAAAATAATGAGTGTTTATAAACATATTGTCGGGTGCTAGAGGTTAATTAATTAAAACTAAATCTGAAAGTCAATTTTAGTAACATTCCCCAGAAACGTCGTAGTATAAACACTTGCGTTAATTTCTCACCCTCGAGCATTATATTTTAACACTAGGTTCACGGGCATTTATTGTACACGTCATTCTATTATTCCTAAAAGAATCGATGCTCGTTTATTTAGATCGTGGAAACTGGAGATTCGATAGTAGTTAATTGGGCTACATGTCAGTGTGATCGCATCAATCAAAATCGGTGTATTTACAAAATAATATTTCTAACATCCATTACGCGTCGATTCGACGCGTTAAACCTAGTGTTAAGAAAGTACTTTCCATTATCTGCAACGCGATAGAAATCGATTTTACAGTGTCGTATCTATACCGGCCCACTCGATACCAAGGTAATTCTTAATTCTTTCGACGGAAACACGAAATGAAACGAGCTCGTTCGAGCAGACTGCGGAGCGGCGAATAATTAACGATCGATTATAAATAGAACGGGACAGTACGTTCAATCGCCGGTATTATATTACACGATTATTTCTGGTGTCCTATCGTCAATGAGTTAGTACGTCGGCAAAAACGTTTCCCGCGGAGATAGCCCGGGTCACCGTAACCGAGAAGGAAATTTAAAATCCGGCCCGTGAAAGGTTAACGCGATTGAACCCTTCGCGGTCCAATATATTTTCCAGGCCACCCCGTTCGGCCAATTTAATTGCGCGAACGTTGCTAAGGGAATGGCGAACCGCGTTACGCCGGCCGATCGCTATATTGTTGTTTTTTTTTTATTTTCTCTTTTTTCCTCTCGCGCAATCGCGACCGTACAAATGCTCTTATTAATATTTATCGACATACACCGAAGGGATAATTCAAACCGCGGCACCGCAAGCCGGAAGGATTAAGAGGAGTCTGATCAGCGAATCGTATTAACGTCTCGTTTGTGTTCAGCTGGTTTTTCCTCCGTGCGAAACGTTTTCCCCGTTAAATCGACGCTCGAAACGCAATTTCGCGATAGGAAGACAAACGTTACGTTTAACTCTCTGAACATTTTCGATACCTTAATAATTCATTTCTATAGAGGAACCTTTCTTGAATTGAAAATTTCGTCTCCGAAAAGGAAAATTACGAATATTCAGGGATTCGCAGCTTTTAACCCTTTGCACTCGAGAGGTGCCTCTCACCAATTGATTTCATACAGTAAAATTATAAAATTTGATACTTAATGTTAAACTTCGTATAATGCATCGATTTTGAAATATTCAAACAAAGTAGCTTTGTCCCTCGATTTAAGTGTGCCTCAAGTTTTAATGTCGGAAGCAAGTCGAAAGATTTCTTAAATATAACGTTTCTACAGTAAAAGTCTACTGAACACTAGAAACATCATTCTAATGAAACATCACTTATATAGTTTCACAATTCATGCAATTAAAAAGCTAATTGAGAGATGCACTTTGGAAACACGTCAGAAGCCAATCGAAAGATTTCTTAAATATAGCGTTTCTACAGTAAAAATCTTCTACTGAACACTAGAAACATCATTCATATAGTTTCACAATTCGTATAATTAAAAAGCTAATTGAGAGATGCACTTCGGGAATGCTCCGCTAACGATAATAAATTTCTCTGTTTAATGTCTTTGGACAGTCGTCCCGTCTCGTAGCTTGAATCTGCCAGTCAATATTAGCAGAGCAATTTTCGCTCGGTATAATAATTGTATTTTTCCGCCGGAGATGTTGATGTAAAGACGCGCGCGGGCAAAGGGGCTGTGGAAATATTTGACCGAAAACAGGTTTGAAAATTGCTCTGTGGACGATTTTCTAACAAGTTGCCGGAGAAACTTCCACGCGAACGGGAACGACACGAAGTGGCCTCCTTACTGGTCCTCCGGATCTTAACTTCTCGGATGTTTTCGTTCGGGGACATCTCTGGGAGCTTGTTTATGGGGGACCACTTGCCGGACTACCGGATCCCCGCGTTCATGGCGGTCGTACGAATTTCCAGCGATTTCGGGAAACTTTGAAATTTGATTCGACCCGATCGGAGCCGGTCGTTTAATTGTTTTCCTCGATATACAGTCGCTGGAAAATTAAAACTTACTCGATACGTTCCAATGAAATATCCTCTGTGTGTGTATATGTGTATGCTTTTTTATTTGTTTGTTTAGAATTAATAACTCCTCCAATTGCGCCAATATTTGCTAAGTATTCCGCGCTGCAATTTTTATATGAAACTCCGTTCCGTACCAACGGAATTTTCAAACGATTTCATTCAATTTCCCATTTTCGAACCATTTTAGCGCCGCTGATTTCGGCGAACGTTCTGTTTACGCGAACTGTATCCTTGTCTATTCCGATGAAATCCATTAGAAAAATTTATACTTGTCTCGAAGCGTCATCTGCGATTCTACCGTGTTTATTTTAAATTTTCGACCTCGGTGCACTGACGTTACAGTGAACTGATATTACAAATTGGAACTAAAAACTGGACAATTTTGTATCGCGCTTGATTGTTAATTACGAGGAGGATTTTTATCGAATTCACGGTTTCATCGGGAATTTTTGGAAGCGACCGCATTATAGTGTGTACGTTTATTCGTGTTCCGTGTGTTCGCTAATTAAGTGGCGGGTATAAGGGTTGAAAGAATTCGCGGAATATTCATCGCAGTCGAATAATTGCGTCTCTCTGTTCGGAGTGTTCTAAGGTATTCATTTGCCGGAGGTGTAAGCGGCGCGGCCAAAGGAAATTTCATTTTTTTCCTCCGTCTCTCTGCAGCCTTTAATGGAAAGCTTTTATAGTATACGTTACAGGCTTAACTTCTTGCTACTAATATTTCTCGAGGGAGGAGGGAGGAATGCTGCTCGCTGTAAAACACGATATCCTCTTGCAGTCACGGGAATTCCGGGAATGTAAGGTTTATTAACCTGATAACTGCAGGACGGCGGAGCGAGATTCTTCAAACGTGCACAATGGAATCTACAATTCAAATTAGGGGGCGGGCGGTTCGATGCAGAAGCATGGGAACAAGCACGTTTTAAATAAACAACATACTACGGTAAACATACTGGTAATACTTAGTTCATTTCTGCAATTAACCCCTTGTACAATGACGAGTTGGAGATTTCTAGAGTAATTTAATAATAATCGATGTTGTTCGTTACCCACGAAAAACAACTGTTTTGCTATTGTCATTGTATTAGCTTCGAATGAAATTTCTAGGTGAAGTAGAATGGACAATTTTGTTGCATTTCTTACGAATTGTCGATAAGCTTCTCCTATGAAAATATAATAGAGAACCATCATAGAAAATTTGTAATTCTATTAGAGAATTGCAATAAACGAATTTCTACATCTTAATAGTAAATATAGATTAAATGTCAAATGAGATAAATAATAACTCCCATACTGAATGGTGAATAAGACAAATAACTCACGAAATAAAGGAAAAACTGAAATAGCTTTCACACAAAATAATCGAAAGGAACGAAATTGAAAACTAGTTTCCAGGCCAAATAGCAAACAAGACAAAAAATAGCTCCCACACGAACCAGTAAACAAGACAAACATCTCCCACGCTCCCTACAATCCAAAAATCCCGATCCCACAAAGCAATCAAAGGAAACAAACCAAAAACCTAATGTCCAATCTAGCCAGAAAATAAGACAAACATCTCCCACACTCCCCACAATCCAAAAATCCCGATCCCACAAAGCAATCAAAAGAAACAAACCAAAAACCTACTTTCCAACCTAACCAGCAAACAAGACAAACATCTCCCACATTCCCCACAATCCAAAAATCCCGATCCCAGAAGACAATCAACAGAACCAAACCAAAAAACCGCCCTCCAGCCAACGCAAAAACCCCGATCAAAGACAGTTCCCAATGACACGGTGGCGCTGCGTCGATCTCAGAGGATTCCCAAGCGAAACCCCATCGAAAGCCCTGTATCTCGAGCAGACGACACTCGCGCGGTCGCGTGGGGGGAATGTCCTTGAACGTGCAAAGCCTCGAGGAGCCGAGCAAGTGGCACGTCCCGGCGATCTCTTACGGCCGATCGCGTTAGACAGGCCAGGTAATTGGGGGATACATTCTATTTTGCAATCTCCTCGCCGGCTCCCGGTTGGCGTGTCCGTTCTCGCTCGTTCTCGCCCGGTCCTACGGTAATTGCGCATATTCACCGGTTGCCGGTGGCAACCTCGGACGCACGGGCGCCGGGGTCTACCGGTATCCCGGGACCGGAATGACGCGAGCCCCGGCTACGCGGACATGTTGGCCTGCCAAGGCCGAAGACTAATTAAACAGCTCGAATCCCATTGGTCAATCCGCGAAGTACAGGAAGTAATACACCGGCGGCTCGCCGTTTCCCAAGGAATCGAGCGATTGGGTACGGCGCGAGCGGATACCCGCTGATCACGGTCCACGAGGGTCTGTCTAAATTGGGTCGGCCCTAACCCCCGACCTCGGCCGTCTTAAATCTCCTCGTCGCGGCTCGTTCCTTGGGAACTCCTGTCGAACTTCCTTGGAACCTTCGTCGCTGAGTATTAGTTAACACGTCGAACGCGAAATTTCAGCTGCTAAAAACGCGACGGTGATTGTACTGATACATTTTTAAACATCGGTCAAACCAAAATTTCCAACTTACTTGCTATATTATATAATAGTTATAGTTAATAACTGAATAACAATATTTCATCTGAATTCAAAATCGAGTTATGTTTATGTTTGATAATTTATTAGGAAAAGAGGACCGTTCTATGGGTTTCCCATATCTACGTTCGCTATACAATGTAATAGTTAATAACGGAAGAATAATATTTCATCTGAACTCAAAGAAATCGAATAATGTTTACGTTTGTTAGATTCTATTTAACCCTTTGCACTCTGTTGTCGCCACGGCATTGTAAGATAAGTTTATAACTTCATTTTCAATCGAACATAACTTTAAAATGTATACGCGCTTTTTAATGACAAAGCAGGGTCTTAAATCTTTTACAGAGGCACGCTCGTAGCTGATATATTAATAATAATAGTATAGTTATTATTATATTATATTAATAATATTAATATACAAAATATAATAATATAATAATATTATATTAAAAATTGTTCGGAGTGCAAAGGGTTAAATTATTCACCACGAGTTGAATTATTCTCGCACGTTGTTGTAAAGCAAGGTGTTAAGAATGACTCAGCAAGCAAGATCAATCGGAGCACCGTCAGGTTTCATTAGACAACACACACGATCGCCGGAAGTGGCGATCGGGGTCGTCGAAACTAAAATCGGCGATCGATTAAGGCCGCTGATTCACTGGCTTAGGAGCCGATCGGCGGGGGCTGAAATGTGGGTCTTCATAAATCAAAGGATTACCGGCGGGATTACCTGAGAACGAGACACGCGTACCGGGATACGGATCGCGTATCTCCGTACCGGGAATTGTTCGAATCAGTTCGGAACGTCGCCGAGTAGTGCTGCGCAGAGATGAAAAGAAGTCTCGCGGGACAGCGCAATGTGGTAAGCCCTATACGCTTTGTTTACCGTCGCCGTCACGCGATCGTGTATTGGTACGCGTGTCGCTTCCATCGAATCGCACGATGGAACAGACGGTAATTAATTGACGAGCCTGTGTGTGATATAAAAGATGTTTATCGAAATTTCAAGGTAATAAGGAAAATTGGAATAATAGGGATGAAGATGGAAGAATGGAAGTATGAATGGGAATTGGAGATAGAAATAGTAATGGGGATAATGGTGAGAGATATATTAACAAGAATAACGTTAAAAATAGGAATAGTAATGTAACTAACGATAACATTAAAAATAGAAATAGTAATGTAACTAATAATGATAATAAAAGTAGAAATAGTAGTGTAACTAACAATAAAAATAGAAATAGCGATATAACTAACAATAAAAATAGAAGTAGCAATATAACTAACAATAAAAATAGAAATAGCAATATAACTAACAATAAAAATAGAAATAGCAATATAACTAACAATAAAAATAGAAATATCAATATAACTAACAATAAAAATAGAAATAGCAATATAACTAACAATAAAAATACAAATAGCAATGTAACTAACAATAAAACATAGAAACATCAACATCAACAACACTAAAAAGCTACAAATAAAAATAACTACAACAAAAACTAAAGAAACAAAACTAGGAACCGAAACAAAAGCTAGAAATATCAGTAGCACTAAGAACGGCAGCAAGAGAACTGCAAACGCGTTCGAAAATGGGTTTCCCTTCAGTTTGACCATTCAGACTCTCATTCCTTCAACATCAACAACATTAAAAAGCTACAAATAAAAATAACAGCAACAAAAACTAAAGAAACAAAAGCTAGAAATATCAGTAGCACTAAGAACAGCAGCAAGAGAACTGCAAACGCGTTCGAAAATGGGTGTTTCCTTTCAGCCTGACCATTCAGACCCTCATTCCTCACCCGGGACTTCTCTCCGTCTCCATACGATACGTTCCTGTTCCCGTCGCGGCCCGCGATCCCGCAGAATTGCTTACGTAAGTCGCGAAACGGCCAATAAGTTCCCGGCTCGCGGCGCGTTTCAGAACTCGCGCAATACGCGGCGCCGGCGAGTTGCCATAGAGATGCTCTCCTTTGAAATCGGCGCACGTTTCGCGCGCACCTTCCCGCGGATGCCGTGCTCTCCGCTACGTGATTTAATCTGCATAGGAAAAATACGAATCGAGCGGGACTACGGGGCGAACAGATATGAATAAGATGTGTTTTGCGGGCTGACCGGGCCTGCCTTGATGAATGTTACATCCCGCGCGTAGGATTTCTTTCATGGGTTTCACGGCGTTCCCGTTTCTTGAATATTTGAATCATCGATTCCGCTTTCTCATCGGTCGTACGTCATTCGATCTTGTACCTTCTCGATTCGATTGCTGTTCGTTGTTCCGCGAAACGTTTTACACGCTTCTCGGAGAGATTTTATTGGGAAACGGTGGAATCAATTAAATGTTACGTGTTATATGTGTTTTCGCTTGTGGATTGCGAACGTGGATTAGTTGTGGATTAATGGGAACACCGTGGGCGAAGCATGTAATAGAGGATAGCTGAGAGCAAAGGAATTTTAAGTAGATTAGATTCGCCGTTGGTCAGACAAAGAGAATATGCAACCGAATTCCTCCATTGCTGCACTATCTAACCTTGTTACTAATATAGTTTCTGTATAACAAAAATACTTGTATATTATTATTCAAATTCTCTGAAAACAATCACGAAACTGACAAACTTTTACTCGGAACACCATCTATCCACTTAATTTTCTGTAACTTCGAAAGTCTCTAGAAACCATCAACAACCCTCGCAAACCAAGAAACTCCAGCAAATAAATACCTATTACTACCCATTCACCCTAAAAAACAAACACAAAACAATTGCCAAAAATTGACTGGAAACACCATCCACCCCGTTAACCTCCTCACTTCCGAAACCTCCAAGAAACCATCAACAACCCTCTCAAACCAAGAAACTCCAGCCAATAAATACTTATTACTACTCAAACTTCCTAAAAAACAGACACAAAACAACCACCAAAAATTGACTCGAAATACCATTCATCCCCTTAATTTTCTACAACTTCCAAAATCTCTAGAAACTATCAACAACCCTCGCAAACCAAGAAACTCGACACAGAACTTCGCACTACCAGCAAATAAATACCTATTACTACCCATTCACCCTAAAAAACAAACACAAAACAATTGCCAAAAATTGACTGGAAACACCATCCACCCCGTTAACCTCCTCACTTCCGAAACCTCCAAGAAACCATCAACAACCCTCTCAAACCAAGAAACTTCAGCCAATAAATACTTATTACTACTCAATCTCCCTAAAAAACCAACGCAAAACAATTACCAAAAATTGACTCTCCACCCCCTTAACCTCCTCACTTCCGAAACCTCCAAGAAACCATCAACAGCCCTCGCAAACGAAGAGACTCCGCACAGAACCTCGCACTAGCAGCAGACAGAAGAGCCGAAATCTCGAGGAAACAAAGCCAACCGTCTTCCCGTTGGTCTGCAACACTTGTTGGTCATCCCGTAGCTCGTTCCCACGTTCCATCCGCGCGTTCCGTCGTCGTTCTTCGATATTAATCCCCGTTTCCATGGCGTCGACTAATTTCGGCCGGCCGCTTATCAGTCCTGTCCTCCCGACGGCGCATCGATCGGAATCGATAATCGAACGGCGGAGAGTCAAAGGAATCACGCGCTGAATGCCCGATGAGCTTATGGATTCACAGGAGCCCGCCGTCGTTGTAATGGAACGATATCGCCGGATATCCGTGGAGGACGCCGACGAACGCCGCTACCGCCAGGATCCCGCAGGACGTGGCCACCGTATGGACAGATTATCGCAGCGGTTTGCTTTTACGCCATTTGTCTTACGTGTGTCATCCGTTTTAGCCGGCGGCTACGATTCCGCGCTATAAATTATTCCGCTTAATGCGCCGCAACGCGACGCGACGCGACGCCGCGTGAAACGTCCATTCGCGCCGCGGAATCGCGAATTTACTGGCTCTGTAAAGTTACAGCTTTTTCGCGCGGGCTCCGACCGTGCGGAGTTCAACGCTGCGTTGGTCCACTGGACAAGATAAAATGAGTCGTTCCTTGATTCATGGCTGGAGGAACTGTAAGTAACTTTTTGCGAGGGCTTTCTGATTTTAGTTTCCACTTTGTGGTTTGTTCTTCTGTTTTTGGGGTTGTTGACAGAGGTTTTAATAAACTTGTAAATAAATGGCACTGTGGAGTTCTTGTTAAAGATTTTTGGAAGCAAATGTTGGTTTCGAGATTGTTGGTTCACAGAAAGTTTAAATGAGTTTGTATGAATAAGTGGTGTGAAGTGAAAGTGTAATATATATGAGATTAGCTACTTTGAATTTTGAAGCCGCGTCTATTGGAGTTTGTAGAACGTTTAGAACCATTCTTTGTCTGACTTATCGCAGATCTTCTCTACTCGGTCTGGTGCATTAGAGGTCTATGCTACTCGGTAGATCCGAACTCTTTTGTTCCACAACTTCCAGGCTTAAAGCCTAATCTACATGTTCCTATTGACTATTCTACTTCTGCCTATTAACACGCTAAGCCACTAAATTACTCGAAAACGATCGTTACGTGCACGACGAATGAGAACGTCTAATAACGTAACTAAGCTAACAACAGTGAAAAGCAGGAACAGTTATTAATCATTTCACATTACAATGTTGGCATCACACTATTATCAACTTAGTTGATAATACCGTTACCTTGTATATTACAATTCTTTTCTACTCATTCAGAAGCGCCACTCAATGACTGTCAACTTGTGTGTCAACTTTCTATAGATATAATGTATCATACTCGCCTCGTCCACGTCATCCACAATAAACTTCCACCTAAATTAACACTTAGCCAACCAAATGGGAAGATCTCCCACTTTTCACTTAGCAACATTTATTTATCTTTTATTCTCTTTATCTTTTCTTTCGTTATTTAGTAAGTCTTGAAGTGGGATTATTCGCAATTCATCAAATGCTTGTTTTCACAAAACGCAGTTTCTAACCGAATTGATTGACTGAATTGAATTGAAGATAATGGAGGTTGTTAACTAAATCTCTACAACAAATCCAAGGTACCCCTTTCTCATTCGCAAACCGACCAACGAATAAACTCAACAAAAACGCAAAACAACGAAACCCTTGCAGCAAGAAGAAACAACGAAAAAAAAATATGCTTGACCGCGTAACATCGGCCGAAAACCGCCATGAAATCGTTGAAATTATCGTGCAGGGAGTAACGGTCGATTCCGGTGGTAGCCGGGGGGCTAACGACCGGCATCCGGTCGCGTCGTACGAACCGATCTCCGTTATCGATTCCAGCGGCCGGCCGTCCGGCCGGCGGGTCGCTCGGTTTTCCAGCGGCCGTGAAAAGCGCGGCAGCCGTGCATTAATACGTGTCCCCGGTTTTAATTTCCCGGAACAAGCCGAACGGCTCGCGACGGTGGCGCCATCTACGCGAGTGGCATCCTTGTTAGCCGGCTTGACATTTCTATCTCGCCGGCGCAGGGCTGCCCGGCCGGGTAATGTTGCTGACACTGGTGTTGCCGCAGCAACACGTCGAATTGATAGAGACCGGAAGCGAGAGGGACGGACGGCGAGGGTGGCGGAGGGACAGGGGAGAGATAGAGAGAGGGAGAGAGAGATGGGAGTGGAGAGGTGGAAGCGAGAGGAAGAGGGATGGCGCGATGGGAGAAACAAGATAAAGAGAGTAAAGTGATAGAGGGATGAAGAAGCGGGTTAAAGAGAGAGATGACGGAGGGATGGGAAGGGGAGGGTGTAGAGAAGAGATGGAGGAAAGGGAGGAAAGGAATGATAGGATGGAAGAGGTGAGGAGGAAGAATGATAGGAGGTGGAAGGGAGAGGAAGAGGGGTGGCGCGATGGGAGGATGAGCAAGATAAGGAGAGTAAAGTGATAGAGGGATGAAGAAGCAAGATAAAGAGTAAAGATGATAGAGGGATGAAGAAGCAGGTTAAAGAGAAAGAGACGATGGAGGGATGAAGAAGCAGGTTACAGAGAAAGATGACAGAGGGATGAAGAAGCAAGATAAAGAGAGTAAAGATGATAGAGGGATGAAGAAGCAGGTTAAAGAGAAAGAGACGATGGAGGGAAGGGAGGAAGGAAAAATGATAGGAGGATGGAAGAGGTGAGGGGAAAGAATGATAGGAGGGTGGAAGGGAGAGAGGGATAGTGGAGTGACATAGGGGTTAAGGAGAGAGATACAGTGGTGCAAGGTTGATAGAGGATGATAGAAATAGTGAAGAATAATAGAGAGATAGAGGAAGTAATAGGAACAGAAGTGTAATGATGAACTGATAGAAAAGGAAAGTTAAAAAGAGAGCAAAGATAATTGAATGGTAGAGAAGAGTTGAAAAATGATGATTCCACAAGATAGAAACACTGAAAAACAACAAGATACAGAGAAAAAAATAAAAACAAAAGTACAATGACAAAACGATAGAGAAAGTTAAAGAGACAGTAGAAACTATCATTAAATAATAGAAAGAACAAGGTAAAGCGAGAGAGAGAAAGGGGGATGGGTTGGAGAAATAGAGAAACCGGATGGAAAGAGATCGAGAGAGACAGGGATGAAGAGGTTGATAGAGAGGGACGTACAGAGTTGCTCTCGTTTGGAGGCTGTAAAGTGCCTACGTTACCGTGCGGCTCGAGTGTCAATGCACGAGGGAATGACTCATCCTATGCCCGCGTAGCGGTGCTGAATCAGGAATGACTGCGCATACATTAAATACATCGGCGAAGAAAAGTGGCTGCGCGCGAGGGTGGCTGCCGCCACGCGGAACATGCCCGAAACGAGGCGACGCGATGCTCGATCCCTTTATCACCGAGTCATTCTATAATTAATCACAGGAACCACTTCCGTCGTTATGGAATCCTTTTGTGCGGCGTCGCTCGATTCCGACGCGCGAGTCCTTTCTGAATTAATCGCACGCGGAAATGTTTTTATGCCGCCCGTCCGTTTCCGTTCGCCCCCGTTAGCTGAAACTTTAATCTATGTTTTTTCTGGGACACGAATTTTCCAACGGGAGAAACGAAATTCGAACGACTCACAGTGGGTCGCTTGATCAGACCGGTCGAAAGTCCATTTTAAAAATTGTACTTTCACCCTTTGCGCTCCTGCGTCGAGTATTACTCGACGTCCGTTTTATTCGTAGGTATTTTTTATAGATTGTATTATTGTTTTCAATGTTATTAGTAAGAGTCGTTTAATCACGAATTATCTAGTTTTTAGAATGCATTTCAAAGAAATCGTAATAATAGTCATCGAGGGAGAAATGCAAAAGAAAGGAGTTCAAAATGACTGATTTGCTTGTTTCGCAGTGATACCTTAGAAGCAGAATATTCCAAATGATCTTGAAAATAGTTTCCCCCAAATACTATAATGTCTGATGAAACTAAAATAATCTACTGTTAAAGTTTTTATAGAGATCACTTATTAATTGTATTAAATGCTCGGTACTTAAATCATTCCGTTCAATTTAAGCCATCACTCACTCTACTCTTCAGTAACCCTTTCCCCGATTACTCCGAGTACTACAGATTCCATATCTTCCCATCTATCACTCTAGAAATTCTACTATTCCTCCCCATCATCAGTACACTTACACTCTAACCTGAAACACGTCCCCAACGATGCGTTTTAGACTCGTCTGCACGTTTCTCGTATCACGAATCGGTCTTCCGCCTGGCCCATCGATCCGGCGTTTCTTTCTCGAAGTTCTTGCCTAAGCACGTTCCGGCCGCATTACACGTAGATCCGCGTCAATTAGTAGAGAGAGAGAGAGAGAGAGAGAGACGCAGTAGCCGTTTCTGTCTGCCGAGAGCTTACGTTACCATGGCGCTCGAGTGCCTCCGCGTCGGGGATAATACACCGAAGCTGCGAGGTGTCTTCTCGAAGACACCGGGAACGTTACTTTCCTTCATTGAGCCTCGATCATCGTTAAATGCCACTTACCCTATTGCCTGAAAATATTCGAACCGCCGGCGAGAGAGAGAGAGAGAGAGAGAGCTGAACTTCGTTCAACGAGGAAATAGAAACGGGGATGGATGTTTGTGACTCCGTGGAATCATATCTTTGTCATGTTGTCTATCGCGTTAGTCGAATATCGCTGACGCGACACTTGGTTCGCGGTTAAAGATTCATTCCGACGGTATTAAGGGGACTAAAGATAGGACTGGCATAGGGGATCATTCGATATTCGATTAAACATGCAATCGTCGTTAATTTATTGAATAGGTTCTATTTTCTGGGACCTTTGGATATTTAAATGACACCCTTGAATGTATATTGTAGTGTTGTGTACTATAATTGAATACTTTGGAATTGTGAATTATAATTAATATTGGCATTTTTGACGTAAGTTTTTTGGTATTGGACGTTTAGATTAAATTTGTATTATATTGGAAATTGAGATGGATAATAATATTACAAATAAAATTAAGATTCACCAATAATTTTACTAATAAAATAAAGATCCACCCTAATTCCACAAATAAAATCGTTTCAATGATAACTCTGCAAACCGTCTATTTCAAATTCCCCTCGAATTTAATCAAATAAAATAAAAATGAAGATGGACAATAACATAAAAAATAAAAATAATATTCACCAACATTTCTACTAATAAAATAAAGATCCACCCTAATTCCACAAATAAAATCGTTTCAATGATAACTCTGCAAACCGTCTATTTCAAATTCCGGTCGCATTTAATCAACGTTCCAGCAGAAATTAGTAGAAGCATAATTTCACGCCCTACACGGAACCGGTTCCATTTACCGGACCACCCCCGCTCGGTACATCAGCCGACGGTCCGTAGGATGCGACGCGCGTGGAGAGAAATACCACGTTCGTCCTCTGCGTCCCGTTATGCTAATCTTAGAAGACGATACCGCCGTTTCCCGGCCCGCGGACCCTTTCAGGGTAGATCATCCCCCACAAAGCAACATAAATACTCGGCAGGCCTTACATCGAAAGGGTTGTCCTCGCTGGCTGAGCCTAGGTTAACCGGCGTCGCGGCGCGCGTCGTATTTATAAAGAAAAAGGTCCGGGAAGTTCCGCGAACAGATAAAACTTCGGGCAACGAGACGGAAAGATGTTACGAGCGGAAAGAGAGGCAAGAGGAAAGAATGTGTATATGTAGTATCTAGAATTTTTACCGTAGGTTAAGGTATTTTTAAGGAGAGTGTTTGTGACGAGTGCGAGTGAGAATGCTTGTGGGAGAGAATGATTTTTGGGAGAGAATGTTTTAACCCCTCGTCATACAACTACGAGTGAGACTCGTGATGAAGATTTTCAATATGATTCAACAAATATATGTATTACTCAGTTCATTCGAATTCAAAATAAATATTTTATAGTACATGTATTTATTCATAGTTATCGATTACTCAGGATCCACACTTTCATTATCTATAATATAGTAACACTATAGTAGTTTGTTGAGTTGTTACTAGTGCTGAGATAGCAAAAGCAAGAATGCCCAATATATATATATATATATATTATGGGAACGAGGGTGGGCACGCTGGTGATACACGATTTATTCCGGTCGCGCGCGAAAGTTAAACTTTCGATGCGGTGAAAACTTGGGGAAGCTTTCTTGTCTTGCGGACCGTCGACTGTTGAATGCGATACATGTTGCGGATTTCCTGATAAGCTGCAGTGACTTTGAGTTACTTTGTGTTGGGACGTGAATTTTGGGAAATTACGGAATCACGGGGGGATGGAGCTATGAAATTGGGAAGTGGAGTTGTACGGTTAGGGAATTAGGAAGTTGGGAAGTTGGGAAGTTGTAAATTTGTAAGGTTGTAAAGTTGCTAAGTTGACAAGTTTTAGAAATGTAAAATTGGGAAGTTTGAAAACTTCGAAGTTGCAAAGTTGAAATATTTCAAAGTTCTAAAGTTACAGAATTAGGAAGTTGTATAGTAGCAAAGTTCCAAATTCCAAAGTTCTAAAGTTCCAAAGTTCCAAATTTCCAAATTTCCAATGTTCCAAATTCCAAAGTTCCAAAGTTCTAAAGTATCAGAGTTCCAAAGTTCCAAAGTTCCAGAATTCCAAAATTCCAAAGTTTCAAAGCTCCAGAGTTCCAAAGTCCCAAAGTGTCAAAGCTCCAGAGTTCCAAAGTCCCAAAGTTCCAAAGTTCAAAAATTCCAAACTTCCAAACTTCCAAAATTCCAAAGTTCCAAAGTTCAAAAACACGAATACCACAAACCCGCAAAGTCCCAAATCCGCAGAATCGCAAAAGTAACAAAGTACCCATTTAGATAAAGAATTGAAAAAATTTGGTAGAAATGGTGGCGATGTTTATATCTATAAAGCGATGCACCTATAAAAACAATTGTTATTATTGCAGCGCGAGTGTCTGTGCACGGCGGTTCCCGTTTATTCGGATTAATATTTAAAAACGACAATTACAATTCCGCAGTTACTGCTACGGCTTTATCGCAATAAAAGCAAAATACAAATATCAATGCCAGTGAATTTCTGCGAGCCGCAGACGCGTTCCATTCTTTCTGTAAAATTTCGTTACATTACGTTTTACTTTAACTTCACCCGTAATCATCGAATCGTATTACCAGAGTCCGGCGATCGCGTTACGCCGCGGAAATAAAATAGTATTACCTTCATTAAGAGACGAGATTCATAGGTACCATTTCTTTGTATTATCGGTCTGTTCTTTAATCCAATCTCCCGGTTAAACGATCGAAAATTATCTCGGCTTAAGTGCTCGCTTTCACCGTGGCCGATTAGCCGGTGATTTAAATTAACAGGTAATACCGTTCTACTGCAGAAAATTCTGGGAGATGTTTGCTTTTCTGCGAATACTACGGCACTACTTCTCAATGCCATTCTATTGTAACATAATTGGCCCACGCAAATATCATTAAATAATTTTACAATAATTGATAACCGGTTTCCATTTGAAAATTTCCATTTTCCAGGAGAGAGAATTTCAATGTTTCCTTGGATAAATGTTTGATAACTCAAATGTTTCGTCTGATCATTGGTAGTTATTTCTACTGTGTACGAGTTGATGAGGTGATAGTGAGATTTAATAATCATGAAGCAAAGTATAATAGAATAATAGATATTTAGAAAAGACAGTAATTACTACAAGTCAATCTTCAAGTGGAACTAGCCTTCAATAATCAGACACGCGACCACTAATATACATATTCCCCAAATATACAAATATACAAAACTAGGGTTATATACCTTTCCAAATATACAAAACTCTTCGCTAGTTACTCTAATTACTTAAAATATGTTACTTAATATTAAAACTACCCAGCAGTGAAACTTCCTTTTTGAAATTTTCCTATAGAAATTCCAAGAGTGCATTTATTAAAATTCTTCTTAATTCATAATTGATTTACTTAAAATTTAATTTTAATTTAAAAAACTCACTTCCATCACCACTCCAACGATCCCAAAAACAGGACATCAACAAATCAAATCAACTTATCCAACATTTCCCAAAACTCCGTTTCCCACGTAACCTTCAATTTCCCTCGACCGTCCCGCAAGGGACGCCCTGTAGAATTCCCGCGGAACGCGGATAAGCATCTGGTTTGATACGCAGATTTCTTTTCAGCGGGATTTCTTAATAAATCCCGCGGCGGGGGTGTTCCCGCGGTAATCGTGAACGGGTACGGGTGAAGAACGCCCGGCCGCGAGCGGAGAGAACACTCGACAAAATTGCAGGGTCGTTTCACCAGTCATCAGATTGCATCTTGATATAAGAGGATACAAATGGATTCGCGTCGACGAGCGGCTCGACGCTCATCGACGAGCCGCAGACCGCTCACGTGGATTCACGGGGCGAAAGAGTGGAACAGACAGAAACAGAGGAAAGAGGGGGAGAGAAAGGAGAGAAAGCCTCGATTGTATCGCCGGGCATGATTCACCGTGGAATTGCGGCAGGGTGCAGCACGAGCACCCTTCTCCCTCGATTAGATCTGCCTGGATATATCCCCGCAGCGGCGTGTGCTGCCCTCGATCCGCGCGCATCCAGGCTTCTCGTTTTCGTGGACACTTCGTGCACTGCGGAAACCGGCTATCGTTCCAGCAATCTTTTCCCTGTTTTCCATTCGAGATCCTGCGGACTCAGACTTTCGCTTGAACGTTTGACGTTGGGAATGTCGAGCAATTTAACCCTTAGCACTACAGATGGGTTAGTAAGCTGTCAGCAACTGCAACTAGGTTTTATAGTATCCATAGCGAAAGTGAGAGATGTAATTTAATTTTTGATAGTTCTAGTGTTCACCCTCTGCACTGGAAAGGTGACTGTCACCAGTTGATTTGATACAACGAAACTATGAAGTTGAATATTTACTGTTTTAAATTATACTTTGTATTGCAATGTGAAATATTTAAATAAAATAGCTTTGTTGTTTGGTTTATCTGTGAATTATCGTTAAATCAGTTTCAAACAATGTCGTCTTTATCTTATCAGAAAATGCTCAAATGTTTCTACTGGAAAGCTTCCGAGTGCAAAGGGTTAACCCTTAGCACTCCAAATGGTTTGGTAATCTGCAGGAACTGCAACTAAATTTTATAGTATCCCTAGCGAAAATTAGAAATGCTACATTTCTTAGATCCTTTATTTTCCTTAGTGCAAAATTTGGATGTGTGAAAGATCTGATAATTGTAGGGTAGTTTCTTTGAGGTTCATTAAAATATCTATTATTCCTGGTGTAATATTGGAGTGACTTATTTCTAGCTTTTCATGAAAATTAGAGCACATTCCTTGAGATTCTGAGAGTCTCTTAGTCTTGTACATTGCGCAAATAGATGGATCTAATTGAAAATATTTTGGAAGAACGCGTTATAATTGAAATACCAGCGAGATGAATATTTTGAGGTCTGTTCGAGTCATTCAGTACTTCGTCCTCGGTCCTTTCGTTTTGAATTCGGTGAATTTCGAGTTCTGCTTTGGAAGTTGTTTTATTGAGGATTTATGAGAGGCACTTTCCATCGAAGGTTTGTGAATTCGAGATTCGAGGTTTCGTTTGGGCTGCTCAGAGATTCATTGCAAGTTGAAAGATGGTGTTTTAATACTTTCGATAGTAATGAGGGTAAACATTTGAATATCGTACCGGCATTAAGTAGGAATTTAAATATTCATACGCCGGATAACAGTGGTGGCATAAATATTCGACCATTAGACACAGCGGTAGCAGTATAAATATTCAAATATCAGATAACAACTAATATGTTGCTTTACACTGACAAATTGCGGTGCGCACCGTTGAACGAACGAAGCACGGTAATTTCCCAGCTGACGATTTCCATAACATCCGGATCGCATGATTCCCGTTTTACACGAGCGCGTTCCTGGACACCGATACGATTGTGCGGGATTGAAAACTTATTCACTCCGAAAATTGCCACTTTAAGAGACACCGTGAAACCCGATTAACAAAGCAGAAGCTCCGTAAAGCTCCGCCGAATCGCCCGCGGGGGTGTCCTCGAAGCGTTCGGTTTAAAAAGCAAGAGGAAAAACGGGAGGAGGGAAAAAGAACGAGGAGGAGGAGGAGGAGGAACGGGGCAAAACAGCTCCTCCGGGCTGCGTAGGAGCCCGTGCTCGATTTAAAACGAGGAAAACCAAATCTCCTCTCTCCGGAACGTACTAGTTTTAATAAAATCTCCCCCTTTGGCCGGGGGTGCATTCGATTAAGGCGAGGCGAGATGGAAGGGGCGAGAGGAAAAAAAAGGAGAGACTCCGGCTGGCCGGAGCGAGAGGGCGAAATTAAGAAAGAAAAAGGAGGGGAGGGGGAATCAGCACTTCGTGGGTGACACGGAAAGCTTTGCTTAGCCCCACTCGACCACCCTTAGCTACGTTCCTGCTTGAATCGCGCGAGCTGCTTTCCTTTTCCTCGAGCCCGCGAGACCGGATTACCAGGGCCGGCTACACGGGAACCAGTTTCAAGAGATCCAGTTCGTTCGTACGTAAATGCCTCACTTTATTCGATGAATTAAACTTTGTGTTATTGACCCGTCGCAGTCGAGAGCTTTGCGATAGAAATATTCGACAGTCTTCAGACATTCTTTGGAAATGAGTAAGGAAATGTATGTAAATTGAGCGAAGCTATTTTGAATATTTCGCATATCGATGTGTAAGCTTAATGTTATGTAAGAGTACATTCTGCTGTGGAGAATCTAGGGTGACCTGGGTTAACCCTTTGCTAGGTTATTTTGTCTTAACGCTGAAGATACATCGATTTCTTGAAATTCTGGTGTAGAAGCTTTAAGAGTATATCTATTGAGACTTTAATTAATTTATAATTCAGTTCGCGTATTGCTGAAACGATCTGCTTTAATAATTCCTTGGAGAGTCTGTTGTGTTTTTGATAACTAACAAGAGATCAGGAATGAGTCAAGTTGTCTGGTAGTTTTGGTGTTAAGGTGTTTGAACGTCTGTTTTCCTATGTATTCGTACGAATATCTACTTTAAAGAATTTTCGATAATTTGTTTATTAAGAAATTATTAAGAAGTTACATCAAAATTTCTAGTTTCCATGGTTCAGGACTTCAAGTTCTTGAACAAATCGTACTTCCGTAGATAGCACGGAAACACTAACTAAAAATAACCAAAAATAATCATTTCAATCGTACGTTTACTATTTCCACGATCATCGATGACAAACAATTGCTACAATTTGCGACTAGCCTCTCAGAAGCACTGTTCGCCCACAGCAGAACTTTCTTATGTGCAGTAGAATAATGCAAGGGGTGGATTTTTACAGGGGTTACGGAATGAATAGAAGAAATCCGGTGTGTTCTGAATTTCGAGAAAACGAGCTTCCGAGCCGGTGTCTCGTCTTTTTCCAGTCTCGTGCTCCCCCGCCGCCGGGGGTTGGAAAGGGCGAGCAGAGGACCAGGGGATGGACATATTCGACGAATGTCGCGCACGGCGAAAATATCGACGCGACACCGGAATTTACTGCTTCGGCCTGGAATTTCATGTACTCCGCCCCTTCGCTTCTTTATTTTTCATCCCCCCAACCCGCCACCCCACCCCTCCGCCCGCTACCTCGTGCACCCTCGTGCCGGACCGTTTTCCCTCCTCCGCCGCGAGCCTGCCAACCGATTCGAGTTTTTGACGAATTATGGCCGCGCGCGGCACGGGCAGAGAAGTCTTTTGTTACGCTCTTCCTTTTTCCGCGGGGAGGAAAATCTGTGGAGGGCACGTGTCTAGGATGGAGTGATGACACGTCCATTTATCATGACGCCGGGCACGGCTTGGGATTTTTCTTCCCCTTTTTGGGACGCGCCCCGAGTGGAGGAACGAGGATCGAGTTATGCGAATTGTTGTCTTCTTGTCCGGCTGCTTTTATTGCTGGGCTATCGAGGTTATGTTCTGGCGTAAAATTATCTTCCCGTCGGATTTCACAGCAGTCTCTCGCGTCTCTCTGAGGCGAATTAGATTCTTATCGCTTGGAACGTGGGTGCTTCGGGATCAGTGTGAGAGGGTTGATTTTTATGTTCAAAGATCGCTCCTTAATTATTTTAATCATTCGAATAGAATATAGTAACCTGTACCGAGAATTCCTCAAGTTTCCAGAAAATTCAAGGTTTCTAGGTCTACACCGTAGAACCGAGGTATAGATGTCACCTCTCGACCGCCATTTTGTAGTCACGTGACCCTCATTCTATCTATAACACCGCAACAAGCCAAAAACACAAACTCCTTGCAATATTCTCTTAAACTAGCATCAAACCCTCGAAAACTTCGTCTCGATTGTATCTAAGAATCTGCGAACGACTCGTCCCGAAACGGAAGCGTCGTGCCGAGCGCACGCGACAGCCGCCATTTTGTCGACCTCTCGCGATCTCCGCTTACCAGGCTATCATACGCCGGCAAGGCTGAAAGTCAACACGCGGAATCAAGCTGCCAATCAATATAAACAAAACCGGACCCACCGCAAAAACCCGCGATCAATAGTCACGGTTCGATTACGCAACGGCGTGGCCCGATCGAATCCCTTCGGCGGCGGCTAATAGGGTGGAAGGAAGGGAAAGAAGGTCGCCGGGAGTTTCGATTAATCGTCCCGTGGGAATGGGTGGCCGGTGGCGGGAATGAAATTCGCGTTATTGAAAGTTTATCGCGCATAATTGTCGGCGGGCGGGTGGCGCCGCGGTAGCGCGCCGCGGCTCGTACTCGTTTAAGTGGCATCCACAGGTAGTTGATTTCGCTGGTGGCCGCGTTTCGCAGGCTCCGAGCGCTCGGAACAGATGGCAACTAGTGGCTGAATACGACACGCTGAGAGATCTCAAAATATTTCAGCCCTCGAGGTACTGGAGCTGCGCGCGCGCGCGCTCGCGCGGCAGCGCGTACACACGCGCGCGTCCGCTGCACGGCACGTACACACAACGGCCGTGTACCGTCAGCGGGAGCGCTTTAATTAAATTCTTCGAGGCACTTCTTTTCCTGGATTTAAAAAAAAAAAAAACATTCCGCTCCCAGTCCGTTGAGCGGCGTACAAATACCGGGGCCCTCGGCGTCTGCAATTGCATCTCATGCCTGATGCGCCGACGCCGCCGCCATCGTCGAAGGCTGCCACGCCGAATCCCAGAGGATATTTCTCCCTTTTCTTTATTTTTTTTATTTTTCGAAAGCTCGACTCAATTATTCGCATCGAGGAGTTCATTCCCTTTGTTCGATCCCGTTGCAGCGGGATGGAATAAGCGTTCCAATTTATGGTCGGTTCATTCTCCTTGGGAATGCTCCGCTGCAGACCTCCTTTCGCTTGGTGCGTGGAGAAAACGATTCGGAAATGTATTCTCGAGTCTTTTCATACTTATTTCTGGGTATAAGTATATTCTATTGGTTTTTGTGCTTATATTGTTACCATTATCGTTAAAGTTCACTGATTAAACAATGTAATTCACTCGGACGATGGTAACGAATGGAGCTGAATGTTGACATAACCTCAATTCGACGCTTCGGAATATTCAGTATTTATTTCCATTTCCTCGCGATAGAATAATCAATGCTAGACATAAAATTCTCTCACTAGTGTACCGTTTTATTCAAATCCTAAATTCATTGGAATTATATTTGAAACGCACCGGTAGCCATTGATACGCTATCAAAATGGCGTCTGCCGCTACAGGCGCAGTCCCGAGCGGTGCCTCTCTAATGAAAGAATACCAATGGAATGTATTTCACAGAAATAATTTACGGATGATCAACAAAAAGTAGCCAAACACTTGTAAACCATTTCAGTCGGGATTATTAAACGATCGTCACTGGAAAAGCAAACGCAACGAGAGGCATACGGATTCCCAGGCTGACACGAGGATTCTCGTGGAAGGGTGAAACGGAATCGAATAAAGTAACGCATTATACCGGCGAATCCTCGGCGTCCGGGATTAAATCGACAAGTCCCGGCAGATTTATTAATCTCGGATACGTTATTCTTGCATTGACCTTCCGAACGGCGAGGGTATACGGGGTGATCCGTTTAAATCGCTTCGGGCGATAAATCTAACCGGGCAAATCCGTTTAACCGTGGACACATTAGTCGCGCTCAAACGACATATTTATGTTTCGGTTTGCTTGAATTATTCCTGCGAAACGTGACGCGCCCGTATCTATCGTAATGCCAGACATTTACATGCTGGCTCCTTTGTCCTGAAGCGTGCGACGCGGCGCGGCGCGGCGCTCCGGCTTTCGTTGCAAATTGCTGAACGACACTTCAGCCGGATTACAGCCTACCGTGTGCATTTACTTTGTGATATTGTAGCGCCGAAAGTACTGGCGAGCGTGCCCGCTTGGATTAATTACTCGAAACTATTAGTTGAACCCCCTAACAGGCGTCTAATGAACTATACATTGTCCCTTAAGAGGTTACGAGTTTGAAACTATCCAATTGTAAATATGAACATTTCCAATTTACGAAGTGAATAAAGTATTATATTGAAAGGTTGTTTCAAGGAATTTCGAAATAGATTTATATATAATCTGTATTATCATTCTGAATCTGTTGAGTCGTAAATATTGAAACTTGCAATTTCTAGTCGAGTGAAACGTAGTAAAGCTTCGAAGTTTCAGATGCGTTTGAAAATTAGCGAAAAACGAACAGCGATCTGGTTTATACATTATCTAACTTTCCTTTCGTTCGAGGAAAATACCGCTTTTGCCGAGGGAAAATTCACCGGCGAATTTTCATGTTCGAAAACGGCGCGAGGATTACACGGCGCACGCGGGGAACGAGTAGATATTTGGCGCAATATGTTCCGCCCGTCGTTTTCCCATAATGAAATTCAAAGGAAAAATCTCTGCCGGGATTTTCGGGCCGCGGCTGAGGGAATTCTTGGTTCCTTTTCGGCATTCAGTTTCTCCGGCGGCGGACGCGGCGATACCGACTGCGGCCGACCGGCGAAGAGAACGAGCTCGCGTTTCGAAACTTGCGGCGGAGAGAAGCAGGAAACACCGTGGGAAAGCCAGAATGCTTCTTATCCTCGAGAACACCGCGTCAAGACGCGAACGAGGAATGCGGCGGTTTCGTGGGGCGAACAAAAAGACAGGAATTCCTGCTAGTTCAATTTCGACTTGCTGCCTCGCGGCGCCGGGTTTCCCCGAGTGCGGTCGCTGACTTTTTAATGAGCCTTTAATAGATTGTACTATCTATTCAGCTGAACGAGCCACTTCCGCTAATTCATTGATATCAATTGCATGCATTCGTTACTCCGCCAAAGTATTCCGCCGCGCTATTTACCTATACAAATTTCATTGCACCGCACGAACCGTTCGTTTCTGTATGAATTATACAAGTTACATCTGCGATACTAATCCCATTATTCCAAATTCAATTATTCAATCCCCCTTTTACAGTATCACCGATTCTCCACGCTAATAACCCCATCATTCCAAACTCCATATTCCAATTTTCCTTGTATTATTCATTCTCCTTAGTACGAACTCTATTATTCCAAATTCCACAGCTTCGTTTCCTTCCGAACGATTTACTTTGGTATTCGTTTGGCGATCATCGAATGATTACTTTCGTATAGAATGTCACGTCGACGTTTACGTTTCCATTTAATCGCCTATTAACTGACGGTGCAATTATAATCGAACAAAAAGACGGCGTATTATTATCAACGAGAGTCGTTATCACCAGAGGTCCCGTCGAATGTTCGCGGGGGCAAAAGGAAAACAGGAAAATCGTTCGTCTTGCCGTTTTACGCGGCACAAAGGTTCCATTTCAATAGCAAATCCCGACGTCTCTTTGCGACGGGAAAAAGGATCAAAGGGGAACGCGATGGCAAGCACGTGCTCTCCCGTAATTGACTCTCACCCCGTTCGTGCCCCGATTTTTCGCGCTTCCTTTCTTTCGTCCCACCCACCCCCACCCCCCGTTCACCCCCCTCCGACCCGCCTACCCCTGAAACTGTTTGCCCCGAAAAACGAAACTCTTCAACAATGCTTTCGAACCTCGCCTTTGTAGCGTGCTTCCCATCGGCAAGAGCTGTTCGCTTTTTATTCGGTTCCATTCCGCGCGTCATATCGCTGCGAAATGTTACGATACCGAATACAAAGGAGGACTAAATATTATACGAACTCGTGCATTTTCCTTTTTTTTTGTCTTTTCTTTCACGACGGCGTCGCCGTCGGAATTCGGTCACTTGTTGGTAACGAATTTCGCGACTGGATATTAACCAGTTAACTGTGTTCGACGAGTATGCGCGTCATCTTTTCGAGACAAACATGTAATTCTTCTTCGTTTCGCTTTAGTTTCTCGTTAGGATATATTTTAAGTGCGTTTGGCCTGCATTTAACGAGTAAACACTTCATTATTTGATTTTATTGCGCACACAATCAGAGATTTTTCAAACTAAATTCCACGCTTAACTGGTTAATCTTTACGGCAGAACACGTCGAACGAAAGCTAATTTAACCTTTCACCCTCCGACGGTCAATCCCGGTGATCACTTGATGTAATACATTATAAAATGTAATATTCAATGTTTAATATCGAAGTTCGTAGAACGGATCGATGCGCGAGACACTGGAACAAAAACACTTTGCTCTTCACTCTGTGCATGATTAATCGTGAAGTTCCTTTCAAAACATGTTTGTTCTTAGAAAATATTGAATATTCCTAGCGAAGTAATTTTGAAGTGAAAAGGGTTAATGAGACTCGAAGAAGTATTCCCTAACACGCTTCAGTGGATAATCTCGTAACCGTACACGTCTGAACCATTTGAAATTTTAACGAATCTTCGAAGTTGGCGTCGGATAGTTTTCCTTTAACAAGCATCGTTATAGAATCGTAGATTATTCATAATGGACACTATAATTCCGTAGCACTTGTTACGTCGAATTTTTCGCGAACGACCCGCAAATTCGGCGAACATCCGCATTCGCAATGTGATCGATACACATCGCTTCCTCTCGGAATTGCTCCGCAATCCATGGAATTTACAGCGGTTATCTAAAATTGTTCTCGCGTGTTTTATAATGTCCCGGAACAGCAATTTCCCCCGGCGATATAGTTTACATGGCCGCGTTATTGGAAAAGAAACTGGATGTCCCGAGAGATTGAATACGTTTTTCGGTAATTTTGATGCTCCGATTTGCGAAGTTTCGCGAAAAGATTTCGAGGGGAAGAAAATGCCGGCGAAGAGGGAAACGGGAAACGAGGGACGGCGCGGAGGGGGGAGAGGGGGGAGGGGAGGTGGCGTTGAAAGGAAGGAAATAACCCAGAAGTACTTTCGACGTACGATAGAAGCACTTTGATCTCCCTCCTCGATGCAAGTAAATTGTGTGCCCTCAAAGGGCATCGTGATTGAAGTCACACGAACCGTGCAACGATCCTCCCTCCATTTGCCTCGTTTTATTTCTTTATTTAAGGAATTGCCTTCGGGAGTCTCTTCTGTATAAATAATTGTTTGCTCGTACTACCCGCTGTTCATTCGAATATCATCGGATCAAATATTTTTCCTGGCCGTTCCTGCCCCGCTATCGCTTCGAATTCATCGTGTATCGTCGAACTCGTCGTCTTTCATTATTTATAGAGTTTAGCTTTTCGTTTATCGAACAGTTGTAGGGAATATTTCGACTTGCAGGTTGTTGTTTAGCAGATATTATTTATCTTTGAATGTTAAATATCAAATGAATTGAACGAAAATTTCCCAATTTCTCAAACTCAAGGAATCACAAGTTTCCAATTTCTCACATTCAAGGAATCAGAAATTTCCAATTTCTCACATTCGAGAAATCACTGATTCCCCAATTTCTCAAATTCGAGAAATCACAAGTTTCCAATTTCTTAAATTCGAGAAATCACAAGTTTCCAATTTTTCACATTCGAGAAATCACAAATTTCCAATTTCTTACATTCGAGAAACCATAAATTTCCAATTTCTTACATTCGAGAAATCACAGATTTCCAATTTCTCAAATACGAGAAACTACCAATTCCCCAATTTCTCAAATTCGAGAAACCACCGAATCCCCAATTTCTCAAATTCGAGAAACCACCGCTTCCCCAGTTTCTCAAATTCGAGAAACCGCCGACTCCCCAATTCCTCAAACCTGAGAAACGACAAATGTCTCCCCGAAACGCGAAAAACCGGGAGTTCCCCAACTCGAAAGATCCGAGAACCGCGATCGTCCAATGAATCCCCGAAGATTGAATAGCTAATAAAAATGATTAATCGTTCGAAAAACAGAAATATACAAAACTCTCAATCACGCGGGAACAAAAGGATCCGAAATGTAGGTGAACTTATGACACCGCACGGTATTTCCAGTAGCGCGCTCGCCGATTCGTTCCCATCCCCCTCCGTCCCGTTTCGAGTCCTCTGATTGCTTTTGTTCCAAATTCAATTACGCGCCGGCCGACAAAGGAACGAGGTCCCGAGTTTCCGCGAACGATCGATTAGGCAGGTTATGCAATTTTCAGAACGAGATCACGAAGTTCCCGCGAGCGGCCAGCCAAAACGCGACGGCGCGCGCGCGCGCGGCGTAGAAGGGCCACGCGCGTTTTCCCGTCGCTTCCTCCATTTTCTTTTCCTCTCCCCCTGTTGCCCCGTTTCTCTCGGTCGGACGATTCCTTTTCGCGACGATATTTATGGCGTACCCCTAAAGGGGCTTCCTTTAAACGGGAACACGCAACAGTGAACGCGATTCCGGCGCGCGAGACGACGGCTCCATGGATCCCGGCGTTCCTCGCGGTTCCCTTCGGCCAACGGTAATCCCGTTTTTATGCTCATATCGTCATTTATCACCGGCTCGTTTCATTTTTACTCGAACGCTTCCATTTATCGGAGAAACCTCCTGCGAAATTGTTGCGTGGGAAACAAATTGCAGATGGTTCTCGGGGATTAACCCTTTGCGCTAAAAAGGTGCCATTCAGTTACCGATTGGCGCATCAAAATCGTAAAATTTCGTATTTAACCCCTTGCCGCACAATGACGAGTGAGACTCGTGCTGAAGATTTCTAAACTAATTTAACAAGAATGCTGTTCATTACCCACGGATCAAAGCAAACAGCTATTTTGCTATTATCAACGTCTATAGCCGTCAATGCTCGTGAATGTAGGAAATGGCAATGACCTATATCAGTATTATAACTCAATATAATTTTATATTATAGGAACTCCCTAAGAATCAAGTATCAAAAAAGAATTTCGCCCATTACCAGTTTCAAAGTGAGTCGTCAGTATTAAAGATTAAAATATTTTTCTTTCAACGTCAAAGCGAAAGACGGTGATACCGAAGAGATTATCATTAAAAATCATCGTGTTACGCGTTCACAATACCTGTCGGGGGATAATAGAACCCAATGATTACCCGACGCCATTACGTTCCTCCGCATCAGGGCCATTTAAGTGTTAATTTCGAGGATCGTCCATCATTTCCGAAGTCCCGACTTTCCGTGGACGTAACCGGCAACGAAAGCGTCCGCCCTCTCTCTTTTTCCTCGGCTCCTTTCCTTTTTCTTCCCCGGGGCCGCGTCCGCTCGTCGAAAGTTCGAACTTTTAGCGAACGATCGATCAGGAGGGGCATAAATTAATGGCTTCCTCCTTCCTTTGCCGTTGCGAAAATCAAGGACGACAGGGGGGTCGGCGGGGCGACGGGGGGGTTCCGGATACGGCGACCTTTGTGAGCCAGCCTGAAACCTCGGCCCCATCAACGACGGGAGGAAAGAAATAGAAAGGGAAAGGAAGAGGAAGGGGAGAAGGGGGATGAGTCATTACGGGTGACCTGATGCCGCTGGATCTGCCATTAACTTTTCTTTCGGAGATGGTATTGCTGGATGTTGATGCCTGGCAAACGAGGATTCGGCTTGCCCCGATAAATGGGCGATAGGGAAGGGTCGTAACAGACACGACAGACGTAAATGGAAATAAATATATTATTGCTTCTGCTTCCTCTTTTTCGGAAATCTAATTGCGCTTTGCACTTTCTGCAGTGTGATTCTGAGCTCTTAGCTTTCGATTGAGGTGATTTAATCTAGTCTCGTTTGAAACGTTGGAAGATTTCCTAATTTTTTAATTTGCACTTTTCAAATTTTGTGATTTTGTGATCTTTGAATGTTTGAAGCTTTGTATCTTTGAATCTTGAAGTCTTCGAACCTTTAAACCTTCAAACCTTTAAACTCGACTCTCGAAATCTCAAACTCTCAAACTTTCAAGCTATCAAGCTTTCAAACTTGCAAACTTGCAAAGGTGCAAACTTTGAAAGTTTGAAAGTTTGAAAGTTTGAAGATTTGAAGATTTGAACGTTTGAAAGTTTGAAAGTTTAAATGTTTGAAAGTTTGAAGATTTGAAGATTTGAAGGTTTTAAAGTTTGAAAGTTTGAAAGTTTGAAAGTTTGAAAGTTTGATAGTTTGAAAGTTTGAAGTTTCAAACTTGCAAACTTGCAAATTTTCAAGTCTCCAAACCTTCAAACCTTCAAACCTTCAAATCCTCAAATCTACAAACTCCCAAACATCCAGATTCCCAAATTCCCACCTTCCCAGCTCAACTAAAATCGACCTCCTTACTCCAACAGCTTCCGCATCAAACGAACCTCGAATAACCAAACTCTCTAAACCCATTAAGGCAGGTTACAAACAAAACAGATGAAGGAGAAGAATAAAAAACCGGCACCCCTCGATTACTAACCATTTGTCAGCGTACAGAGCACGGAACATCCAACGAAGCAACGGAGGTATTTCGAAAATTCCCGAATAGTGGTCCCCCTTGGTGGGGTGCAAGCGGTTCAGGGGTGGCTCCCTCTTCCGCGGAGCCGAAGATTTATGCAGGCCGTCACAGATTATCGCGGACTCGAAATTATCTTCCGAAAGTGGGGTACCTCCGTCACGGAACGTTCTCGCATCCCCCATGGCACGGATGTTCTCACCCTCCCCGTAAGTGCGTGCCAACTGTTGTACCGTTAGGGGGGTAGGACCAGGTTCTAAAACAATACGAACACGCCGCTGACGTATTCCGCAGGCACTTTATCGCGATACAGGACAGATTTACGGTTTTCGAGGCAGCCGGGAATTGGGATTGAGATTTCGTTCTGTGTGTTCGCGTTTCACATTGAAAAAAACCCAATCGATGTCTGATTTATATCGTCCCCCCTCGCCCCTCTGCTACTTTTCCTGCATTCTCGTGATACCAGCTTGTAGATCATGCCGCCTTGCAACTTATAATAATATACGGAACTATTATTCATCGAATCGAATATTTATCGTAGAGTTTGCTTTCTAAAAATAATAAAATACATGTTTCCTATGGCTTCGAAATGTTTGCGAATTATTTTGGAAACTGAATGTTTTGGGATTAAGTGTGATGTAGGAAGTATCTGAAATTCTTACAACTTAAGTTTCGTTTCTAAAAATAAAATACATGATTTCTATAGTTTCGAAATGTTTGTGAATTATTTTTGAAGCTGAATGTTTTGGAATAAAATGTGATGTAGGAAGTATCTGAAATCCTTACAACTATTTTCATTGAACATATCGAATCCTGATCGCAGAGTTTGGTTTCTAGAAAAAGTAATACACATGATTCCTATATTTTCGAAATGTTTGAGAATTATTTTGGAAACGGAACGTTTCGGAATTAAGTGTGATGTAGGAAGTATCTGAAATTCTGTTGAAAGAGGATTTTATTTTATTCAACTGATATTTATATACTAGGAATAAAACTTGAGAATATTTTATATTTCCTTTATAGCAGATTGTTCTATGAATCCCAATTGGCGAGGTTGGAATATTACGGATAGATTTAGAGTTTGATAAATATTTAATGAAGGCCTGGTTGTAGAGTTGCTTTTTTTTCTCGCCGATTTCCCGAGGAATTTACATTTGAATGCAATAAATATTAAGCCTTTTCAGTTGACGGGGGAATATTGCCGTCGGCGCGGGTTCGACCAGTTGCGCTTTCCGTGTACCTTTACATTTTAACCCCTTGAGGTCGAAAGCCGGAATATTCCCTGCAGCATATTACTTTCAGCCACCCCTTTTGCCGGAGATTTAAATATTAGTTCGTGACGTCTTCGCTAAATATATTCCTTCCTGAGATTTTCATTACCTCCGTCGGAAGGACCCGTCCGCGGAGGGGTTTAAATGATCTCAAAGAAGCTGCTCACTCGAGTTAATGAACCCGCATTAAACGAATGGAGGCTGATAAATAATAGTTAAACCTTGAAACGGAATTCACGATCCCCTGATTCACTTTTCCATCGTCTATCGAGTATCCTGATGATAAATGCCTCGAGAAATTTCAAGAGTCGCCTGTAACGGACAATCTTATATTGTTTTATGTAGTTTTATATAGTTTTGTATTGTTTTATGTAGTACTACAGCTTTTTACGTAGATTTATATAGTTTTATATAGTTTTATATAGATTTATATAGTTTTATATAATTTTACTTAGTTTTATATAGTTTTATATAGATTTATATAGTTTTGTATAGATTTATATAGTTTTATACCTATACAACAACCTACTTTCAATATTTACAGAATTATTATTCTTTAACTTCCACATATCGAAGTGACGCGAGGCAGGGGAAATTCAACGTTCTAGTTGACTCTATTTTTATGGGGCAACCTTTTTATCGATTTCTTTTGGAATACTTTTATAAATATTACATTTCACACGGTACTGACCGAGTACACTTGAATCAACCTTTTGTAAATGTTAACCCTCTGTGGGACCATGTAACTTTGAAGTCACATATCAGTATATTGGCATCCTGTTGAGTTATTTAATTTTGCACTCAAAGTGGTGAATAAAATTAAGTAATCAGTTAACTGCAACTTTCACATGCTCAGGCGTGAAAGTTTATCGTCGTTGTAACTTGAAAGTTACAAAATATGTTATTTTATTTATTTTAGAAGTATATAGCTTCAAAACTAGAGTATTGCAATACGTATTCGCGTGATTGCATGAATCAAAATCGACTTGAACTGTTACTAAGATAACGTTTAAAAAATTCAGTGTCCGTCAAATTGACGAGTTCCGTAAATCTAGTGTTAAAAAGTTCCAAGTTAAAGCTTAAACTCGTGTTACACGCTGCTAGAAGTATTACCGTTCATGTTTCTGTCTGAAAATCACTCGAAGAACGCAACAGCATTAAACAACGCAAACACTCGGCCATCAGCGTTCTCAATCAAATCCACCCCCGTTGAGAACAACATTAATATCATCGCCACTATCGCTCGAACTAATTCCAATCGAGCGCCAACCGGAAGTGATAATCGATTACCGTCAGGATCGCCGCGCACCGACCCCCTTCCTGATTCGTCATTGCACAACGCTACCGATCCACGTTCACAGCTGCGTACGTTACTCCTGATAATGTAAACGTTCGGTTTGTGCCGGGTCAATTGAGACTTGCGCTTTCGGAAATGTAATAAACAGTGTTTCGCTTGATTAAGAGAATCTAATTTATTTCTGCGAGAAATTTCGGAATCGAAGTATTATTAAATATTGCTTATTATAAATGAGAGAAACTTTCGTTAGATATTTTCTGAGATATTTCAGATACTTGATACGTCCACTAGGAACGACCAGGTATCGATTTCTGAAGATCACCTTGAACCACGTTCTAAAACTTTATTTAATTACCAAAAGTCTAGTGAATTATTATCGCTACTTAATCTCAGTAGATTTAACAACTCTTGGTAGTATTAGTAGACAAAGTGACAAAAGTGGCACTCGTGTTTCTTGTAGAAATCTAGAACTCTACCATCATCAAAAATCTCCATTTCCCACTGCTTCTACAATCGTCAAAAACTTCCAGCTTCTAAGATCATCAAGCTTCTATCAAACAATTATCACCATTTACTTTCAACAGATATGACAACAGATGAAAGAAAGTGTCAAGAAATGTGTCCAACCTGATTCCGAAGACACCTAAGCGCCAGTGCTTCTACAATCGTCAAAATCCTCCATCTTCCAAGATCATCAAGTCTATCAAATAATTATCACCAGCTGCTTTCTACAGATATGACAACACTTGAAAGAAAGTGTCAAGAAATATGTCCAACCTTATTTCAAAGACACCTAGACATCACTGCTTCTACAATCGTCAAAATCCTCTTCCAATATCATCAAGCCTATCAAACAATTATCACCATCTACTTTCAACAGATATGACAACAGATGAAAGAAAGTGTCAAGAAATGTGTCCAACCTGATTCCGAAGACACCTAAGCGGCAGTGCTTCCGCAGTCGTCGAAAACCTCCATCCTCCGAGGGTTAAAGTGAATTTTCTAGTCACGTGGGCGGGGCGCTGTGCCCACCTCTCGCCCCTTATCCCCTCGTATCACGGAAACTCTATCCGATCCTTCTTACGCGGGGATCTCTTGGCATCCTGCCCCCTTGGCACCGGCGTCGAGCATTGAGTGGCGAAACGTCGGGGAATAGAGTCCGCGCAGCCGGCAAGATTACTCAATGACGCGTTTCTCGCGCCGCGGGGGGGTGAGCGGGGGGTGAGAGGTGGGTGGCAGTCGGTCCGTCGTTGAATTCGAGGCCCGCCTCGAGTAACCCACGAAAGATTTCGCCCCCGCCGTACTGGAAAAATCCTTGGTCGACGTTGTATTCGACGAGGTTGGGAGGGGGACGAAGGGGGTTTCGGGGGGATGGAATGTATTCCGCGAGGAGGAAATCGTCTTTTCGCAGGCGAAACGGGAAACGATGAACTGTGGAAACAGGGTGGCGCCGACGTGTCCTTGGAGTTTCTTCCAAGTTCGAGGTTTTAGGGGTTGTATGGGGACTGGCAACAACTAATTTGCGACGAGTCGATGAGCGGGAACGGCGAGAGTGAAAGTTTTGTGTACGCGTCGGAATATTTGGCGACGGTTCCGCGAGTTTCAATGCGCCGTTTCGGGTGTAGAATGATTATGTAAATATGTCGGATGAATTTGGCGAATGGTTACTGACACGTTGATGTAAATGGCGTCTATAGTGCGATATTTCGAATGTAGACGCGAGCGACGACAATCGTTTTAGACGATGTTAGTGTTATAAAAAGACGATGTAATGTTATTCTGAATTTATGAAGTCTTGATCGACCTCTCTAAGGATTAACCCTTAATTTGGTTGGGTCACCGGTGACCCACATGGCATTCAACGTGTTGAAAGACGGTATAATTCTACATAATGATGTTATGAATGATACTATGAGACGTATGGATAGAAGTTAGTGATAAATGACAGGAAGAGATGCAAATTGTTTCTGTAATTCGTCTTATGAAGTTCGAAATGGGTTAATGATCCACACGGTAAACCTAGTGTTAATATTTAGCACTCTATATAGTTTTGTGATATGTCAGCAACTCCTACCAATAGTAGTCCTATTGGAAATTAACAATGTTATAACATTTCTTAGACCTTTAACCCTTTGCACTCGGAAGTATTTTTTCGTTAGAAATATTTAACATTTCCTAAATAGACACAGACGATATTGTTTTTAAGCTTTTTTATCCCAATATCTCACACACCGATGCATTATACACGGTTCAATATTGAATATAAAATTTTATAGTTTTACTGCATCTAATCGAGTGGTGACTGAGGGTTAATTCCTTTCTCAGTAGAAACTTTGTATATTTGGAAGATCTAATAATCTTAAGGTAGTTTCTTTTAAAATCACTAAAATATTTAACATTAGAACTGGTGCAATATTGTAGCCTACGGAGTTCAAAGGGTTAAAATTTGCTTTTGTCATCATCGATTTCAAAGCGAGCAACTTGTCATTTCCTCTAATCAAAGTAGATTATCGAAAAATGGCCGTACTTGAAATTAAAGAATTATTTTCATTCTACTAATTGATAGATTAGAGAAATATTTTCTACTAATTGATAGATAACATTTCTCAGAGGTTGATGCATACATCAACCGTTCGCTATAAATTTCATTAGTTGAAACCACTCGAGTGAGATTGACTTCTTAAAACTTGAAGAGTGCATCTGTCGAGGCTTTAATTGATTTACCGTTCGGTTCGCGCGGAAATAGGTCACTCGACGTGTTTACAATTAGAGCGAGGAATATTTCTAAGTAAACCGAAGTTACAAGTCCAAGGCGGTATCAGAGGCGAGGGGGTGTTCCCCGTCCGAGGGTGAAACTTCAATGGGACATACTTGGCAAGGACCGATGGCTGGTCCCCACTCGGTAGCTCGCAAATCCCTGTTGCTAAGAGCAAGGATTTAGATTACGAAAGCAGTTTTCGTTGGAACCCGGTGGTTCGGAGCCCGATCGATCCTTGGCCACACGATTGACGTTACGCAACACTCTGCCAGGACGGAACAGTAGACCGAAGCAGAACGATTGTCTTCGCGATTTCCCGGATTACTGAAGCGACACTGTCGAACAACATCTGCTGCACCGAAACACGAAAACTGTCCTTCCCGTTTCAGCCGTTCGATCGAAATGAAAAGAGGAAGAATTTAATTAACCCGTTGCTCTGCAGTGTCGTGTCAAACTCGTAATGAAGATTGCAAACAGAATCTAACGGGTATAAATATTATTCCATTCCTTTGAATTCGATAGTATTACGAAACTCCTGTTTTGAATTATTAATAAGAAAGTAATTAAATCATAGTTTAGTAGGAAATCGAAAGGTTAAATTATAGGCGAAGGATCATTTAATTGCTTCAGTATTAAAATCTGAAGGAATTCGAACAGTTACCAACTTTGTCAACCTCCATTTATTAGTTAGGAGTTTGCGAAGATTATTTCCACAACACCAATTAACAACAAAGAATCATTCGATCCCTTCACTACTGAATTTGGAACAAATTCAATATGGATACCAACTTTAACTCATCAACCCTCGTTTATCAGTTTAGTCTCTGAAGTTTGATTATTTCCATGAATTACCCGCAAAGAATCATTAAATCGCTTCACTACTAAATTTCGAAAAAATTCAAACAGTGTAATTACCAATATTATCAACCCCCATTTATCATTTTAGTCTCCAAAGCTTGATTATTTCCACGAATTACCCGCAAAGAATCATTCAATCAATTCACCACTAAAATCTGAACAAATCCAAACAGTGTAATCACCAACTCATCAATAAAATATAGCCTTTTTCCATGGAACAAAAGCGCAGTATATCAAAATTGATATTTTTTACCAGTTTTTTTAAAAAAAACTGTGCGTTAACGATAGACAAAAAATCCCGCATTATCGCGGGGCGCTCAATGTGTTGTCTCCAAAGCTCGACTACTTCCGCTCGGCTAATTACGTGTGTAAACCACGCCGTTTCCCCTGAAAAACAGAGAACCGTTCGACAAACCTGCGCGATAACGGAATTCCCGTCGCTGAGGAAAATATGGCGCGATTGTAGTTCCGTCCCGAGACAAGGAATTCCAATATTATCTTCACTTGTTGACTCTTCGCTCGCGTGTGCACGCTTCCTCGCCCCCTCTCGCGCGACGGGGTCGTAAACACCGTGATTCCCGATTAAATAAAAAATCACGTTCAAGCCCGTCGACGCGTCCCGTGTCCGTCGGGACGGGGAGGGCCGTCGGTTTTTTTCTTTTTTTTTCGAAATTTCTCCGTCGCCGATTACACGCGGTTACATTGAAATCACGGGCCGCATTGTTTTAACCGGCGGGGATTTGCCTGCGTCGGGGTTTGACAGGCGCCGCGGCATTCGACGAGTGGAACGAACGACGGCAACGTGTTCCCTCTGTCTGGGAAGCTTTTGTCGTCGGTACATCGAAGTATTTATTCGCGAGAGCGTAATTCGCGGTCTGCTGGGGAACGGGACGGTTGTCCGCGCGGAAACGAGAGAAAGGAATCCTCGCGGACGCTTTCCGCGGGAAAAACTCCGTTTCGAAGGAGATTGCTTTTCGGAATTCGCGAAATCTGCGTTCGGGGTGTATAGAGGGGTTGCATGGAATATTGCTATTAGGAGATACGTTGACGAAATTGTTTATATGTTGATTGTGAGAGAGATCATCGATGATAGCTTCTTAACCCCTTACGCTACCATATTGTGTCAGACTCGTGAAGATTTCAAATGGAATCTGATGAATATAGATATTATTGAATTTATTTCGATGCAAATTATATATTATTCCTCTGTTATCAATGAATTGTCAATGATTGACGTAGGATATGACTGGAATTTTCTCTTATTTTCAATAGATTATTAGCTACAAATGGCAAGGGGTTCACAGGATGACTGTCATGGTGGTCACCGGTGTCCGCAGCTTCCAAATTGCCTGAAAATAATTACAATAAGAAAAGAATTACAATAAGAAAATTTCGATGCAAATTATATATTATTTTCCTCTGTTATCAATGAATTATCAATGATTGACGAAGAATAAGACTGGAATTTTCTCTTATTTTCAATAGATTTTTAATTACAAAGGGCAAGGGGTTAATAGGATGACAGTGGTCACCGGTGTCCGCAGCTTCCAAATTGCCTGAAAATAATTACAATAAGAAAATTGATGTCGAAGTAAAATATCCAGTAACATAAGAAGCTATTGGCAATTATTCCTAATACTATTTTCCTCTGTTATAAAGGAATAAATCTTACTACAACAAGACGCTCAGAATTCTCGTGGCAGTCGACCTGTTAACCTTTCGCGAGCGACCGTTGAAATTGTGCAATGATTATTCAGCCATTAGATAATTGATTAGGTAAGAGTTTAATTCATCGGCTTAATTGATAAGGTGTGCATTGAGTTGACACTGTCAACGCAGGCACATAGAATTGAAGCCGTCTATCGTGTCGCTGCGACTCTTATCTCTCCTGTGCGATCAGCGAAAAACATGTCGTATCAGTCGACCCGTGTCGCTATCAATATTCATAAATGCCGCGGACTGAAACGATTGGTAACATAATGCCGCGATAACCGGCCCGTGTTCAATCTTCAATCTTCGAATCCAGTTATGCTAATGACGCGAACCGAAATGAATGATAAATGATTCTCGTTTCGGAATTTCCATTTCCAGTAATTCGCGGTAACTTTTCCTTTTCGTTCGCTGGAAAATGATTCTCTTTACCTGCGAAATTAGCATCGCCGGATATCTTTCTTAAATTTTAACCCTTTGAACTCTGTAGGCTCCAATATTGCACCAGTTCTAATATTAAATATTTTAATGAATTTTAAGGAAACTACCTTAAGATTATTGGATCTTCCAAATATACAAGGTTTGTACTGAGAAGGGAATCAAAGGTCTAAGGAATGTTATAATATTGTTAATTTTCAGCAGGACTACTATCAAAATTGGTAGGAGTCGTTGACATATCACAAAACTATATGGAGCGCTAAGGGTTAACCCTTTGCACTCGAAAAATTTGTCACTGGAAATTTGTCGGTGTAAAAGTTTATTCACAATACTTTCCAACGATCAATCTCTATAAATAAACACAAACGAAACGTTCAATATTTCACGCACATTTTCATACGCAAGATACCTTCTATTTTCCATAGAAATAAGTGCACTATCGATGCGTTTATTAATTACATTCGTGGGTCAGCGAGCACACGGGAATGTTTAACCCTTTGCACTCGGGAGGTCTCTCAGTCACCACTTGGTTCGACACAGTAAAATTATAAAGTTTGATGTTTAACACTAAACTTCCTATAACGCGTCACTAAGTAAAATATCAAAGTAAAATAGTTTTGTCCTTCAATTTATCGATTAAATTATTTCCATAATCGCAACAAGCATCTATATTTTATCAAAGAGTGTTATTTCTACTGAAAAACTTTCGAGTGCAAAGGGTTAATATTCTCGTTACGTCTAGGATTTCAGCTGGAGAACATTATAAACAACTCGTTACACCAGCTCACGTGATCCCGTTTAAATTGGAATCGTTTCATTGAAACTGAAACGTTTTCAAACGTCAAAGTCAAAGTAACAAGGATTGCAACGAAGGGTTAATACCGACGCGGTATCATCGTCGAACAGATTTACTTTCGGTAAGTCGATTGTCCGCGTTTGAAGGCCGTGGCAGTGATCGCCGCGCAGCCAGTAAATACTTTGTCGTCTCGATGACAAAACTGCCGCACACACGCCGAGCGAACGTTGCTGTCGGTTAATACCGTTGATGGGCCGACGCAGGTGTTCGTCAAACTTGCCTCCGCCGGATTCCTGCCGGTCAAAACACGGTGTCCCCGATTTCACTGCGAACTGCGGCTCGGTTTCGCCCGTGTCTGCCCGCGTGCTCCAGTTCCTGTGTAAACAAGTTAGCGACTTCGAGAGTTTCAGATATGGTAAACCGTTATCGGGAGCGTCGCCGCGAATAGTTAATAAATATGTAAATCACGCGCCGTTTATGTTCGGTAATGGCTTGTTAAATTCCCCGCGTGCGTGTCCCTCGAAAGATTCTCGGCGAGCGCGTTCCATAGGGCGCTCGCTCGCTCGCGCTCGCGCGATGCATTTCCTGCGAATTCTTTCGGGAATGGGAATTTTTATAGATTGATTTATGGCCGATCCAGCGATAGGAATATTGTATTCTTTATAAAGGATTTGATTAAATCCCGAAGGGAAGCAACGTTTTGTGAAATCTGATCGGTATTGTTCTTCCCTATAGAAACGCGATGAAAGTTTCCGCGTCGTGAATTGAAATAGACATTCGAATCGTTCCAGATTTGTCTCGCGGGAATTGTGTATCTCAATGGAGTTGTAAATTAATAGAGATGTTTTATAATTTATCATTCCGTGGATAATTTGGCTACGCGAAACTACGTTCCAACAATTTCCTCTTCGGGATTCCCCATTCACCGCGTGAAAAGATGGAAACAGAACATTTTCCCGGAGTTAATATCTCATAAGGTGAAAGCCCCGTTCCGGTTTTACCGATCAGAGAGCCTTCGGCAGTGGTGGTCAAACCTTGTCGCGATGGAAGCTGTACGAGCTGATGATAGAAATCATCGTTATGGAGTCTGTAATCATTCGGAACCTGATAATCCTCTTAATAACATACCTCTGTAAACCTATCAATCGCCAATTCCTTTTTCTCGTCGTGTAAAAATCACTCGTTATTATCTCTGAACGCTATATTTCGAAACTATAACTAACTACAAAATATTATACTTCTAAACTATAACTAACTACAAAATATTATATTTCTAAACTATAACTAACTACAGAATATTATATTTCTACACTATAACTAACTACAGAATATTATATTTCTAAACTATAACTAACTACAGAATATTATATTTCTAAACTACAACTAACTACAAAATATTATATTTCTAAACTATAACTAACTACAAAATATAATATATTTCTAAACTATAATATACGTTAACCCCTCGGCGTACTATTTACTACTAACCTCGTAATATTTTACTATCGACAATTTGGAAGAAACGCAACAGAATTTTCCATTCTTCTTCAAGTGGAAATTTCATTTGAAGATAATACATCGATAATAGCAAAGTATTTGTTTCTTTTGATTGTTGTTAAATTAATCTAGAAATCTTCGTCACGAGCCTTACTCGTCATTGTACGTCATTAAACTGTACAGTTCGCAGGGGAATAAATGAATTTTCTCGCGACTCGATTAATCCAGCTTTTATCGTCTTACTCGTCCAGAATCTCGATAATCCAGACCGAAATCTCCCGCAGCGAATACAATCATATTTCCCGAATACGGTCTTAAACAACATCTCCGTCTATACCGCGTCCGTTGCCCGCTTAGTCCGGATAATCGAGTTTCTCCCATGATACCGGCAAAAGCCGCAGCAAGAGCCACGCGAAGAGCCGCAGTTTGGCCACCGTGCGCCTGTAGGTTTCGTCGCACGTAGAGGACTAAATCCACACATAACGGGTCGCAAGGGTCGCACGGTCGAGCGACGTTGCACCTTTCACAGAATTTATTATCCGATACCCCGGGTATCGGATGGCACGTGCGCGCCGCGCCGGGGCAGGTGGGAATCAGGAAAAATACCGGTCGGTCTGGCCCGGGTCAATAAACGAGATTAGGTCGCCGATGTGCTGGAGATCGGTGTGCAGTCGTTTCTGCATGTTTGCGTACGTATGTGTTTGTGTCTGTGTGTATCATTTTTCTTCCTTCGGCAAATGAAGTTTAGTTACCTCGTCGATAAATAAGATTTTCATTGAATTTGATATTATATTATATTATTTGCTTGCGCATGATGCGCATACGTTTGTGTATGTGTATCATTTTTCTTCCTTTGGCAAATGATTGTAAGTTCAGTTGCAATAAATCTCATTACCTAAGATTTTCATCGATGTGTATCATTCTTTTTCCTTTGGAAAATGATTGTAAGTTCAGTTGCAACAAATCTCCGTAATAAATAAGATTTCAATCGAATCTGATATTATATGTATATTGTTTGTTTGCGTATGTGTGGGATTGTTCATCTATTATTTTTCTTCCTTAGACAACTAATTGTCAGTTCAATGCAATCAATCTCCTCGATGCATAAGATTTTAATCAACTCTGATACTCCAGTCTCTATATTGTTTGTTTGCGTATGTATGTGTGTGGGATTGTGCATCTATTATTTCTCTTCCTTCGGCAACTAATTGTAAGTTCAATTGCAATCACTCTCAATACATAAGATTTCAATCAACTCTGATACTCCAGTGTCTATTATTTGTTTGCGTATGTATACCTGTGTATGCAGTTGTATATGCAGGTTTATTCTCATTTCCTGACGATTAAATTGATGTGTAATCGTTCGTTGCAACAGACGCTAATACCCAATGCGCAAGTTTATTCGTACATGTGTATGTATGCGTTTGTATGTCGATAATTTCCTTCATCAACCACTTATAATCTTCCCTCTGTTTCTTTCGAACGCACAACGATACTTCTGCTGACATATACACATAGCTCATGCACGTGTATACCTATGTTTGTGTACGTTTGCGAAGCATAACAGTGGAAAGGCGCTGTGCCAAGGATCCGCACGCGGAGAGGTCAGATAAATCATGGCCGGACGGCGGAACGTGTAATAAGACTTGGCTCGCGCCGCCGTTTAATTAGCGATTGATTAGATAGGCCTCCCGTGCAGGATGAACGCGGCACGAGATACCGCGCGTAGGGACACCGGCCGGGATTCGATGCAAAACGGCTGTAATCACGATCGGAATTCACGCGGTTGTAGCCTCAAGGTTTCTGTACACTTCGTTGCACAAGTGATGAGCTCGATGGAACACAGATCTAATTCGTTAGCCTTCGATAGCGTTGTACTCTATTATATTTCAATATTTTCAGTATATCGTTATCTTTATATTACAATATATTACATTAAATCATATTTCAATTTTTTCATTATATTATTGTCTTTATATTACAATATATTACATTTTCATTTCTATATTATATTAATATATATTATATTAAATCATATTTTAATTTTTACATTATTTTATTATCTTTATATTACAATATATTAATTTTAATTTCTATATTATATTAATATATTACATTAAATCATATTTCAATTTTTTCATTATATTATTATCTCTATATTCCATTATACCATATCTATTATTATATTCCTAATATTAAACTCGCCACCTCTCGATTTACCAGCTTCTCCATTAGCCAATACTATTGTTACTGATTACTGATATTTACAATATTACCAACACCGTTATTCACACGTAGCCAACGAAAACTATAAATAGAATATGTAGTCACATAATCGCCGCCCCATTTCTACATTATATTAATATCTTTATATTACATTAAATCATACTTTAATTTTCACATCGTATTATTATCTCTATATTCCATTATCCCATATTATTATATTTCTAATATTAAACTCGCCACCTCTCGATTTACCAGCTTCTCCATTAGCCAATACTATTGTTACTTATTACTGATATTCACAATATTACCAACACCGTTATTCACACGTACCCAACGAAAACTATAAATAAAATATGTAGTCACATAGTCTCCCCATTTTGTGCCATTACGAAGCTCATTTGTTGTGCACCGAACTGTACAGACACACACACGGGAAACACCGTCGATTCTTTCCGCGGTGAATTAAGCGGCCGAGCTGTTAGCCGCCTGACGAGTTTATTCGTCGGTGGATTTATCGGATCGAACGGACTCGTTTCTTGCGTCTTACTGCTGGATCGGCGTGGTGATTGATGACGGTCGTTTAACCCGAACATTGTACCGAATCGATGTATCACGGTTAACGCGCGTTCATTTGTACTTCTGTCATGGTTTTTTCGTTGTTTCGCGTTGATTCGATGTTCCTTTTCGTCGGATTATTTCCCCCGCGTTCCTTTTTTTCTCCCCAGGGATTCCCTTTGATAGACTCGTTGTCGCTATTAGCGTTATTAGCCGCCGGTTGAAGATACATCGCGTTTTGCAGAGACGGGGCGAAAGGTAACCGTGATGGCTTATGGAATTTTAAAAATATGCTTTTAGAGGGTGAAATATGCTTTTCGGGTCAGCCCAGTCAATAACAGTAACCCGGTAGGCACGTGAATTTATAACGTTCGTCATTGATCTCCAATGCACCACAGCATTTTTATCAAACACGAAAGGGGGTGGACCTGGGGAATTTATATTCCGTTGCTATTTTGCCGAAGAATAATATTATAACAGATTAACGATCACCACGTCAACAGTGCCTTATTTTATCGTTCCTAAGGAAATTGCATTGATTTTATCGTATGCATATTTAAGCAACAGTGAAACATTCGGGTCAAAGGAATTATTCGATTATTATTCAAAATGCGAGGTACACAATGTTATCGCGATTCATCGTTTACAAAAAGGCATTACAGGTTTTATGATATTCTGAGTGCTTGACCAAAAGTGAAGCATTGTAACGAAAAAGGTCCTCGTCAGTTATTATTCGAAATACCATAAAAAAACACATCCCGTCGATTCCAAAGTTCTACATATTCTACACCTCGAATATTCAAGGGAAAGTCAAACATTCGGTTCAAAGAAATTATTCCATTATTCTTCAAAGCATGAACTACACAATGCTTTCACTTCCAAAAAACATATCACAGATTTAACAACATCCCAAACATTGAAACAATAGTAAAAAAATTCGTTATTAGTTATTATTCAAAGTACCATAAAAAACACATTCCATCGATTCCAAAGTTCTACACATTCTACACCTGAAATATTCAAGGGAAAGTCAAACATGCTGTTCAAAGAAATTATTCCATTATTCTTCAAAGCATGAACTACACAATACTGCCACTTCCAAAAACCATATCACAGATTTAACAATTTATTATTCAAAATTCCAAAAAGAACACACACATTCCATCGATGCCAAAGTAAGTTCTACAGATTCTACGACACCTCGAACATTCAAGGGAAAGTGAAACATTCGGGTCAAAGAAGTTCCGCGCGGTTATTAGATTATCAGTGGGACGCGCCGGTGTCGATGAACGCATCCGGCCGATCGATCTGCCAAATTGAGAGAGAGGCGGTCCGCGGTGCGCATCAGCTGTTGCGGCCCGGTTTTGTCATATGGCGCGGTTATTACTCGGCCCAGGCCGCTCAGAAAGTTTACACGCCTCTGGAAGAACGACAATGGCCCGTAAATGGGACATGAGGAGCGGCCGTGGAACGCTCTCGGCCCGAGTCGAACATCTGTTCCGTCGGAACCGGCGCTCTCTCGAACCAATTTCGATATTGTCGCTGGCGATCGGTATCCGGAGCTCCTTCTCGTTGCGGGAGAAATTGCGGTTGATCGTTTGCGGTCGTCGAATGCGCGTCAACCCCGCGACACGGTCCGCTCCGCTTGCGGTCCTTGGAACACGGCCGCGCTCTTGGGGATTAATTCTTTATTGCGACCCGGTATACCGATGCGAGCGCATTTTTCGGAAGATTGCGCACTGCGGATGTAAGCGACATTTCAAGCTGTTCGCGCTGAATATTGAATGGGAACGGGAAGCTTTCGTTTCGAGACTGTTTCGATGTGTTTGTAGAAGTGTAACCGTTTGTCCTACGATTTGTAACTATGATCGACACGATTACTTTGTCGTTAATAACTTATCGAAGAAAAGAGAAGACTTCAAGGCGTAACAGGAGAATAGCATTTAATTTGATTTTATAGAAATTGAGTATTATGTTCGTGAGATTCTATTTAAGGCGAGGGGTTAAGAATCTAGAAGAGTTCTATTGGAACGTTTATTTTCTGCGTTTTATTTTATAAGAATTCTTCATATTTTCAATTGTACGAACAACTGCGATATTACATTTCGTTTAGTATCCCCAGCCTTGCAAGCCCCTAAACTACAGCACGATCGTCGTCGACCACCCAGTACATTCTACCGGTCGCACGCGCTACAGACCATTCCGATATTTATCATTGATATGCAGATTAATGGAAATGAAACGATAAACCTGATTGAGGTTTGTGCATTTAGATACTATAGACACCGGTATCGTGGGAAGCACGATGAAGGGCGAAGGCGTATCTACGGCACGCTCCGCAATTCCCCGGCTGTAATTTTGTCGTTTGTCTACGGTGACACGCGCCGATATATTATTGCAATTAACCATTAATAGAGTAATCGTGTCAATCTATCTCCGTCCTTGGCATCACTCCATCCGTATCAGAAAATAACATGCCACGTACAGCAGCGTGCACAACACACACGAACTCCTCCCCTATCAGCATTCCTCTCGAATCATCCTATCAAAACTAAAACCAAAACCATGCATTCCCAAAGAATCCATCGCGAACCCTAACCATAACTCATTCATTCCAACCTCCTCCTAACTCGGCCTCTCCAAACTCCAATTTCCAGTGGACCACCCAGTATACCGTGTCCGTACGCTACAAATCGTCGTACGTACACAAGAGGCGGCGCGCGCGCCTCGAGAACCGAGTTCGCCGTAACGAGAATCGTCGACCGACAGTCCGTGATTCGTTCGTCGTTACGACTGCTCTCGGCAGAGACAGGGCCGGCCAGAGCCTGGCCGCGCGACGAGGAGGACCGGCAACGGGAAAGAGACGGGAACGCTGAAAGACGCGGTTGGCGTGGGTCAGTAGACAGGACAGGAAGGCCAGCGTGATATTCGATACGAGGGATCGCGTGCGCGCGGGGTGGCTGGTGCCACCCTAACGTGGCACGTGGGGCGCTACCAGGTGTTGCCTAGACGTCGGGTCGATGCCGATCCCCGGCGCACGCGCGGCGTCCCCCGCTCGCCGCTCCGCGTCCCTCCGCGATCCACCCAGCTAACCCTCGCGGACCTTTACATCCCTCCGCCTAGCCGACATTCTCGTTTCTGGCTCCTCCACCCTCGACCTTCCCCCTTTTTGCAGAAGGGGAGATAGAGAGCCACCTATCCTCTCTCCCCCTCGCTCGCCTGGCCCATCGTCGTTCACCCCAACGCGTGTGCCACACGATCCCCCCTTCGAATCCGTCCCCTGCCCCCGACCCACCCCGCCCCACCCGTGCCGCCTGATCCTCATCCCCTATCTCGGGCTGCACCAACACCGACATCACGTAACCAACAAGTTCGCGTCGCGTATCGGCGACACAGCGTCACCACTATGCAGCCAATCTTCCATAGGAATTACCATCGGTGTTCGCTCCCCCCCGGCTTCGCCGCCCTCGCCGGCAACCGGAGTTTACACACTGGCCGGCGGGGCCAGGAACGAGGCCGGTGCCCGTGGCACCCCGGCCAGCTGTTCCCTGTTCCCGGTGTCCGCCGTCAGCAACACGTCCTCGTCCAGCCTGCACTCCTCTTTCGCCGGGGGTTCGGCAGCCTCTAACGTCGCCGGCTTTAAATCGGGTTTAGCGAAATTTATAGCGGGCTTCGCCGGGACTCGGTTCAAATAAATTTCGGCATCCTCGCGCGATCTGCGATAGATACCCTGAATTTCGAGTATCGACGGGGTACGGTTCTAGGTAGAATGTAGACTCTAGACTCGAATGGATCGTACGGTAGCCGAAAAGTCTGGTTCCCGGTGCCCGTAGGTTCCACGCAACCCGAAGATCCTCGGAGGTTAAAGCTACCGGAATGCCAGAGGATCGAAACATGGAGCGTTGCGCAATAACGAGATCGCGGTGATTTGATACGGAGCCAAGAGACTCCGGCCTACGCCAATGGCGATGCACACCACCCGTCCCGTACACACGGGGAGACTCGTGCGCGCAGGTTTACCCCGTGGCACGCGCGCGCGAGCGCGAGCGTGAGCGCAACACAATCGAAAGGCCTGCAGGGATCGGGAACTAGCATCGGCAGCCTCGAGGGGTTGCGCAGCCATCCCTCGCTCCGGCGTGAGCCGTCAGCAGCGACTGCAGCGCCTCCGCGCGATGCTGACTCTAGGGGAGCCGCAGCGGAGGGGTGGCGGGGGCTCCCGGTTCTGCGGAGTGTCGGACAGGGACAGGTTATCGTTTGTCGGCGATCGAGGGAGAGAGCCGCCGAGGCGAGGTAGGGGATAAGCAGCGTCGACCGGCAGCGCCACCGACCAAACAGTCGCACCCCGACGTCGTGATCGTATTCGAGGGCACCCCCTGTCACTGGCGAGAGCCGCGACAGGGAGCGACCGAGAGAGTATTCCGGATCGGACGGACGGACGGACAGACGAACGAACGAACGAACAAACGAACGAACGGAACGAACGAACGGACGGACGGGTGGACACGGTCCGCTCGGTATTCAGTGAGCCGGAGTTTAGGGGATACCGGAGGCGTGGACGCTTGGGAACGCGAGAACGGGAACCGCTCCTGACGGGGGAAGCGAACCGGAAGAATTAAGAACGGAAATCGGAAGAGCACCGAGAAGATCGAGAACGCAAGAGCGAGCGAAAGAGAAGAAGCACAAGAATCGGTAGTAAGACCACCGGTAGTAGTAAAAATAAGTAGTCCTCTAGCTGGTAGTCGAAGGGGAAGAGAGATTTACTCGCGGAGAGGAGGTGGGATTAGTGTGTTTTGCGAGTATAATACACGGTTTGGGGTCTGGTTTTACCGGAGACAGTCGGTCAGGAGGGCCAGAGGCAGAGAGAGGTGTTCTCGGTTGTTCCGTAGCCGGGGCTCTGGCATGGTGGCGGTGCATCCTACGAAGGAGCTGCCCTCGCTGTGCCGATGACGAGGCTGCAGATCACGCCCCGCGGTGAGCAAGGAAGGTCGTCGAGGAAGCCGCGGCGTCGCCAGTCACCGTCCTCCACGGATACGTCGTCGGTGGTGGTGCGCGAGGTAAACAGGCTAGGGATACTCGGGGGGCTGGGCGACGGACGTCGGCGACGGAGACGGCGGCGTCGGTCGAGCATCGACGGCTGCCTCGCCGGCGACGGCTGTTTAGGGGATAGACGTTCCGCCGGGGTACGCTGGGATCGGGATAGTGCTGCTGCCGCTGCTGCTGTTGGTCACGCCGCCGGTGCGCTGGTCGACGTCGTCGTCGTCGTCGTCGTCGTCGCGGCACCCGACGTGATCCACGGGATCGGCGTCGATCGGTGCTACGGTGGTGCTGCGTACGGTGCGGTTCGTGACGGTGCTGGTAGTGGTGTTGTAGCTACGCCGACGTCGGTGGCGGAGGCGGAGGTTCGCCGCGGGGATACCACGGGTGCCGCTGCCGCTGCTACGCCGAGGCCGCCGGTCGATCGCCTCCTGGTGACCGTCGTAACGTCGCCGGACGGTGACCGGGCTCGTGGCGACCGGTGCCGCACGCAGGGCCGTCACCATGCCGCGCTGCCTCATGGCCAAGAAATGGAAGGCGTATCCGTGGCCGGATCGCGTCGACGACACCCAGGAGGAGGAGAACAACGACCCGTCCGCTGGCATGATGCAGGACACCGGGCCGCCGCCGCACACGGCACCCGTGCACCACGGGATGCAACAGACCACCGCCGCCGTCATAGAGAAGAGGCAGCAGCACAGGCATGAGCCCGAGGACGAGGAGATCGACGTGGTCGGCGACACCGACACCAGGCAGGTCGATCATCAGCAGACCTGTTGGGGACCCCACAGCCCGACCGCTGGTGCCACTGCGCCCAGCCCGCCACCCCTCAACGCGTCCGGTGCTCTCTACTATCATGGTGAGTGGAAATGGAGTTGCCCTCCTCGACCATGTTCCTTTGTATTTATACAGTTGCGATCGCTTGTAGGATTCTAAGTTTTCGGTGTTTCTTGGATAGATCGGTTAGGTTCTCGTTAGTGATTTGTAGGATTTTCTGGTCGTCGGTGGACTAGGGGTGTAGAGTAGATCTTTCGGGATTCACGGAGAATCGGTGATTCGTCGAGAGATTAGATATAGTCTATTCGCGGTGTTGTATTGAACAGTGGACGAGCGCGTCGTTATAAATATTCATCGACGCTATAGCCTCCCACTCGATCGTGCGAAAACGTCTTACCACGAAATTCCACGTGGCGGTCCCGAATCTATCGAGAACACACCTCCCAGAGCGTTAGCCGCGAATCTCCGATCCGGTGGATGACATCGTCTACATGCCCACTATTTGCATCTCTAGCGCCACGCCCTAGATTGGCCAGACGCGACGACTCTAATCCCTCGTGGCTCGTAAAAACAAAAACCCGAGAGAAAGAGGAGCCCCAGACACGGGAAAAGAAAAACAAAGAAACAACGTTGAAATCGTTCCCTGCTGGATCCTAACCCCCGGGGAGATCCGACCTTCGGCCTATCTCGGAGTCTGGCCATGCGTCGAGCCACGGGGGTGACACACCCGCCGATTGGCCGATCGGCCGTGTGCTATAGAGAAATTGCGGTAGTCGGCCCGCGACGATAACACGAGCCAGTACAGTCCACCCCCATGGGACTCGTCGTCGAACGAAAAATATCAGCAGGGTTAAACGTCTCTTTTCTCTGTCCACCTCGAATGACGATCGTCTAACGAACATTTCTAGATTAATCCAATGAAAACCAATGCTGTTCGTTGCGTATAGAAACGAAAGACTGCTTCGATATTTTCGATATTTCACCGTCGAAACGAACGAATAGAATATTTCTTCCCGTCTCTTGCGAATCATCGAATCGTACGATTAGCCAGCAGAGATTATTGCCGTCCGCGACGAAAACACGTCGAGGGGTTAATGATTTTCCTCGGTTTCGCCGACGAATTCCGGCCATGCATCGCACACGCACCAACACGCGCGTGCACACGTATGCACACAAGCTGGGCGACACACCCGCCGGGCCGATCGTTGATTTTACTGCGGATCTTTGGGCGGATCGAAGCGAAAGGGGAGGAATAATCCCTCTTTCTCTCTCGTACCCTCTGCCCGTCTTTCTCTGTCGCGTCCCATTTGGGTCACCTTGCTCTCGCTCGCACAAAGCGGCTGCTAGCCAGTTTTTCTCTCTCCCTCTCCCTCTCTCACTCTCTCTCTCATTCTCTCTCTCGCTCCCTTCCTCGTTTGCCCCCTTTTCCACCATGTCCCGTCCACTTTTTCCAGCCGCGAACGCTTTTCCGCGACACGGCCGCAATCTCTCGCGCTCGCCGCGAATGGGAACGCAAAAATTCGGGCATCGAGGGTACGCCAAGGCGGCGTGCACTCATGCGCGCCAGCGAAGACACCAGCTCCGCTGCGTTTTGTTTTGCATCGCGGCCACTCTACGCGGCTGTTGCATGCGGCTGCTGCCACTGCGGCGGATAGGCGGCTGCCTCGAGTCGTCCGCGCTTCCGTCAACGCGTTGACGGCCGCGCGACTTCTGCGGGCGTCGCGTCCATTTCGAATGGAAACCGTCGAGCTCGCAGCACGTTTCAAATGATAGCGGTGTTCGTATGGCAATGATTCTTTAGTTGGAACTGATAGTAGGATTGATAAGGGAAAGAGGGGAAAGCGAGTGGAGAAGTTAGATGCGTGGATTATAAATATAAACCATAAAAGACCATGAAGACGGAGGACAGTGCGAAAAATTCGAAGATCATTGGTCTTTGAACTCTCGTAACTTTGTAATAAAGGGTCATACAATATTCTTCCTGAGTTCGTTAGAAAGGGCGGAGCTTCTAGTTTCTTCCTTTAAAAGTCATTTTTCCTTATATCATTTCGCCTTCCAAAATTTACGAAATCCTGCACTGTGGTATTCGGAGCGTTACTAAGACGCTTCGAGCGGAGTTTCCGCGCTTCGCGACGGATTCGGACGCTGTTGCTCCTACGGTTTTCGAGCAGCGGCAAGCCTGATCCCTCCTCGAAGCGGGACGCGAGATTTTGTGTGGGGATTCGCGATCATTGGACGAGGACAGCGAGACGTTACGCCCGGGAAACGGATTATAGTCTGCCATTTGGGTCAAGTTCCTCCAGAGGGCCGGCGTACTCGCGATTCTTCCAGCGGACGCTTTCCTCCAGGACTGAAAGGGTTGATTTCGGGAGACGCTTTCATCCTCCGGCCCGATTGTCTCCGAGTATTGCCTCGAGCACCGTCGATTTAGCTTTCATTGAATTAGCGAGAATTTTCGTATCGTCCCGGAGAATGGTTTCTGGATAGCCTTTGGCTTCGGGTAACCTTACGCAATACTTGTGGATCTTTGTCTTTGAGTATGCAGGAACCGTTAATGCTCGAGTCCAATTATTATACAATGAGGCTGTTACAGTAATGCCGTTAGCGATAATGATAACGATGATAGTAACAGTAATAGATCACAATGACAGTACTATAACGATAACAATATCAGCAATAGTAACAGCAACACTAATAGAAACTATATTAACAACTATAAAAAAACCAACAACAACAACAAGAAATTCCTACTTTCCATTTTCCCGGCGAAGCGACAATCAACTGGTGCTTAATCAACTCGAAAAATGACAAAGGTTACAAGCCGGTAACTTTGAACTTGATTACCTCCACCTGAGAGTACGTGTTGAATACGCTCCACAAGTTGATTTACGTCGCCGTGCCACGGAAGTCGTGTGTCTCGGTGCGCGTTATCGGCTCGGACGGATTTAAGAAATTCATCGGGCAAGCCGATTCGGGACCGGCCGCGTTCCCCGGGAAAGCCCCGCGGGCCCACACGGTCGATCCGCGCCGTCCCCAATCGACAACAGCCGCGTACCCGCGCAGCTGATAATTATAGGGTGACGGTTACGTAACCGAACGGCACACGTGAGCTAATCGCGTAAGCGAGTGAATTACTGCGAAAACCGCCGCGGATCCAGCTGTTAATTGAATTTCGTTATCGATTGTAACGCCCGGATGTGTCTATGTGTGTCTCTGTGTGTGTGTCGGGTCTTTAACATGGCGCGAAGTGTTATGTAACACGTGCGCCTCTGCGACAGCGTGGCCGACCCCGCGGATCGAACTTATGAAAATTGCAGCAACTTGTTCGCTGCCTCTGTTTATCGGCCCGTTTACACGTACGTCGCTGAATCGCTTTCCCTCGATCACGTTCCCCGTTTTTCTTTCCTCTGCCGCGGAATTATCCGCCTTGGACCATTTCATTCCCTTGAACGTTTATCAACCCCTTGCACTCCAAAGGTGCCTTTCGATTGGTACATCAAAATTGTAAAATTCCTTATTTAACGTTAAGTCTTGAGTATCGATACGTGAAATGTGGAAATAAAATACCATTGTTCTTATTTCGTGAATAGATCCCTCATTAAGTTGAAAAGAATGGCATCTATATCTCATAAAAATTGAATATTTCTAGTGACACTTTGTTGGAGTGCAAAGGGTTAACACTAGAACTACCGTAATAGTCAAAATGACTGGTTTCGATCTTTTTGTTCAGCAATTATTGATATTTTCCATGCATCGATTATTCATGTTTCATTTCAGTACTATAATGAATGTCTGAAGAAACTGAAAATAATCTATTGCTACAATTTTTATAGGAACTGCATATTAATCGTATTAAATGCTCGGTAGTTCTAGGGTTGATTTAGGTTTAGGATCGTTGAATTTCGTTTGAGTAGTTTCTGGATTTTAACATTGCGCTGATACTCATTAGAGATGAAGAGAGATATAATGAACTTTGATGGAATTCAGGTGTAAATGAAGTGGCATTGAGTAAAACTCGTTTTCCTTTTATTTGGTGTTTGTTGAATTTTATCGAATCTCTTATTCTATTTTTCTTTAAGTTACTTGACACAGAGGATGCCATGAAATCGTCGCGATCAGTATTCAGGTCGAAAATATGTAACGGTCGGCGCCGATTAAACGGCTTCCTTTAACTGTAACTCCATCATGAATAAACGAATTGCATTTCACCGGGGGTCGCGTAACGCTCCATTATGCGACCGTTTTTCCGCGGCGCTTCTTTCGGATATTTTCGCCCCGACGTTGGCCGTCCAATTAATTAAAAACACTTAGCTCAGCGGCACTCCGCGAAATCCTCATCCTGAATCCCCGTTCTCCGACCGCGATTCAATGCGTCGCTTCTTCTACCGAAATGAAAAAGAAATCCCACGAAGAGGAAACGAACCCTTAAACTCTCCGTTATCCGAAGAGAGCGCAAACGAGACTTCTTACATCGCTCTCAGCTTAACCAAATAATTAATCCCTCCCGACACACGTGTCTTTCTCGCGACGAAACCATACATCAATGTAACATCTCCTCCCCTACCCTCTTCGAAATAAATTCCATCGAGTACAATCCTCGCCGCTCCGTTCTCCGCGTTACCAACCCCGGAAATTGAATGCCAAGCAAAAAGTCCGCACTTCAGTTCTCACTGTCCCCAGGCACGCAACGAAACCACGCTCGTCGAAGCTCCGTCGTCAGTTGCCAGCAGCGCGTCGCGGAAAACGCACGCGCCTGCTCGAACGCGAGCTCGTTCTCGCGCAATCGCTGTTTCTCGCTTCTCTTTTGTCACCTGGCAAAGAACCGTTGAAATCCATCTCACGACGAATCCCCTAATTCTTCACTGTTGACCCTTTGCACTCGAGAGGTGACTCTCAGTCAAATTATAAAATTTATTCAATATTGAACTGTATATAACGCAATTCTCGCGCAATCGCTGTTTCTCGCTTCTCTTTTGTCACCTGGCAAAGAACCGTCGAAACCCATTTCACGACGAATCCCCTAATTCTACACCGTTGACCCTTTGCACTCGAGAGGTGACCCTCAATCACCTGATTTCACGTAGCAAAATTATAAAATTTATTCAATATTGAACATCAAATTCAATAGTGAAATATTGGGATGGAAAAGCTTTTCTCAATTCGCTTGCGATTTCCCTTCGAGTTCGAAAAAATATCGTTCGCGTCTAGTTAGAAAATTTAAATATTCCTAACGAAATACTTCCGAGTGCAAAGAGTTAATCGTTTCCTGCGAACCTGCTCGAATGCTCCGTGTCTTATCGCGTCTCTGGCCGACGCTCGCTCGTGCGGGGACCGAACCGACGAGCGAAGTCAGAGGGAAATTGCGAGAGAGAGAGATGGAGATCTGGTTCGATCCGCGGTCGGAAACGATCGACGAATAACAATGGCAAAGGACCTTACATCGGCCTTTGAAAGGCTAGAATCAACAGACTCGTGGGAGCGTGCGGAGCGTTCATTCGACATTATTGATTCTCACCCTCCCCCCTTGCCGCCACCCTTTGTCTACCCCTACTCTACCGTTGCCAGTCCACCCTCTCTCATCGTGTCTCTCTGTTCCTCCTTCCCTTTCTCTCTCTTCCTTCCTCGCTCTCGTTGTTTCCCTCTCCTCCTTTCTCGCTCTCGTTCTTTCCCTCTCTTTCCATCTCGTTCTCAATGTTTCCCTCTCTTTCTATCTCGTTCTCACAGTCCCCCTTTCTTTTCGTCGCATTTAGACTGTTCCGCTCTCTTTCCATCTCGTTCTCAGTGTTTCTTTCTCTTTCCTTCTTATCACTGCTCCTGTCTCTCTTTCTCTTTCTTGTTCTCATTGTTCCTCTCTTTTTCTTTCTTATTCTCATTGTTCCTCTCTTTCTCTTTCTTATTCTCATTGTTCCTCTCTTTTCTTTCTTATTCTCATTGTTCCTGTCTTTTTCTCTCTCTCTCTCTCTCTCTCTCTCTCTCTCTCTCTCTCTCGCTCTCTGTCTCTCTCTCTCTCTCTGTCTTCCTCGCACGGGCGTTGATGAAATGCATTTCCAGACACGGCCACTCTCCTTTCCCTCTGTGTCGACTCCCTTTTATTTCAGCCAATAATAGATGCGCGCCGGTTGATCGATCGGCCAGCACAGTTTCCTGATTTATTGCCGTCACGCGTCCCGTCAACCCTCCGCGGAAGCGGAGCCTCGATCGGTCCGAGGAGATATATCCCACGCGATTCATCGAGGATTCGCCTTTTTCCCTTTATTTCACTGTGCGCCGAATTTCCGGTGTCTCTGGGCTCGGTGTTCCTCGCACGCTCTCCGATTCGACGGTTGCGTACTTCGACAGTGGTTTTCGTTAGTCACCTCCGCGGAGAATCGAGAATATCTGGCCTGGTTTTTTCTAAAGAAAAAACGAGGTTATCGGATGCTAGGGTCGAGAAACTTTTCTTTCAACACTCTCAGGGGAAAATAATTTTGAATGTCGTGCTTTTATTTTTGGAAAGATTTCCGGAATCGACAATTTCGGGGGTGACTTTCTAGCGGCAGAGAATATAGGGATGATTAATTTCTAGGAAAATATTCATCGTGTAATGAACTCGAGAATTTAGAGGGTGGTTTAACCCTTTGCACTCGAGAGGCGCCTTCCAGTCATTTGATTTGACCCAAGAACATTGTAGAATTCAAAATTCAATATTAAACTTCATATAATGTACGAACACATGCAACATCGAAATAAAATAGTTCCGTCACTTGATTTACGCAAGGTATTTCTTTACGTTAATTGCAAAAAATATCATTGACATTTCATCAGAAAATGTAAATTATATTAACTTTCATAACTTAATTTGTTTCATTAAAATATAATAATGATAAAATTGAAAATACGTAAGATTGAATAAATGCTAAAGAAATTTCTAGTAATAATATATTTTGAATAATAATTAAAATAATGAATACTTATTGAGAAAACTATTCTCCAGTGCAATAAATTTTATTGTTTAAACGTTGTCCTTATATTATCAGAATAGATTCTATTTGACAACAATGACCTCTTATCAAATTGTATCACAAAATAAAACTAAAGATTAAAAAAAAATAATTCCTGACCGAAAGGGTCGAAAAATCGATTCCCGTCGGCCGTCGGTGGCAAGACGAAGCGACGTGATTCGAGTGATTAACCGCGCGCAATTAATCGCGGCGCGTTTCGGACCGATGATCTTCGGCTTTCACGGCGCCTGCGTCCTCGAAGGATTCGGTGGCCGAGCGCTGTTGCTCGGCCGCCGGAATCGTACGTAATGCTCCCATGAATATGGAACGGCACTCCCTAGTTAATCGTGTAATACTGTTGTTGCTTTTGTTTGAGGTTTGTCGCCGATCGCCGTTATGAATTATGCATGGATCGTTTTCGGGCTGTTCCGATGTTTCGGGCTGCTCCTGTGACTTGTTGCCCTCGCCTTGTCCGCCAGTCTTCCGATATTGCCTTTCAGTCGTCAGATTTATGGGCCGTCTATCTCGTCGAAATCCGCGGATAGATGTATGACCGTCAGATCTTCCGTTCGATTCCAATAGCGTCGGGATTTTCTTTCGCAGTGAGTTACGATCGTCGATTCACACGCGAGACTGTACGTTCAACAATAATCCTTTAAGAATACCTCCATGACAAGAATCATGTTTCCTTTACAGTTCATTCGAAGAAATTCTAATCTCATCGTAACACAGTATCACACCTATATTACAATAACAACTCAGAATTAAGCAATAAATCGCAATCCATTACACATCGAAGTTCAGCGTCGATTTCTCCTCGAAACGAACGACGGAACCAATCCGATTACCGAAAGATCGCATAATATTCCCGGAACGTAACATCCAATCAAGGAACTCCGAAACTAATCCCAACTAATATCCCCGCGCGACCGAAGATCCAGCGAACAAAGCCCTCGCAATACAATTTAACCTCTGGCATCTCTTTCCCCGGCGTCGTCCTACCCGGTTCACCCTTTCTCAGACACGAGACAATCAGCGCTCTCTAAAAAACGGAGAAAAGACGGAGAGCCGAACGCGAGCAGGAAAAGACAAAGAAGAAACGGGATCGCTCCCGTTAGGGTCGGCATAATGGGGATCCTCTATGCTTTCTAACAAGTTGTATCGATTGGAGTTCCTCTCGGCACAAAAGCAACAAGGACTTCCGGGCTCTCTCCGCTGTTTCGCGGAGGAACTCTCCTCGTCCCGCGCCTCGCGCAGGAGGAAACAACCCAGCTGACAGTTCGGATGACAGCGGTATAAGGGGAGGGTGTGCGCGGAACCGTGGAGAGAACGCGGGGAGGAAATGGCTGCTCGGGGGGTAATTTCTGCGCTCTCGTTTCTTCCCTCTCTCTATCTATCTCTCTATCTATCTCTCTCCGTTCGCGCTCGACACACAATGCGAATGTCGCGTTACATTGTCGCAGCGGGCGTATCGATCGGCATCCGGCGGCTAGGGAACGAGGCATCGAAGGCTGACTGTCGCGTGGTCAAGAGCAATAAAAACGAAGGGGTCGCGGGGTTTAAACAATTTAAGCGCGGCCCGGCCACATCACGCGAGACCGCGAGCCACGGCATCGGAACGATTCGATGGCCCTGTGAAGCGTGCAACGGCCACGATGCTCATCGATGTGACAGTTTTCGGGAAGTTCGAAGGTCGTGTTGCTTAGCTGCTTCTCCTGAAGGGGATACGATCTTTTGGGGGTTCGCGATATAGATCGGTGCCTCACAACCTTTTCCGTGCCGTACCCCACTTGAGGTTTTCTAAAATTCTTGACACCCTGTGGAACGTATATGATGATTTTTAAGGGGGCGATTTGATATTTGAAATATCACCTTGTATGTCTCGCAATATTTACAAACGTAAAGAATATAGCAGAAATATTATAATATTAAAAATTATATATATGTGTAATATAAACTTCATATATATATAATTTTTATTATTACAATATTTTGGCAGAAATATTATAATATAATATTAAAAATTATATATATGTATAATATAAACGTTCATATTTCTGCCTAAATATTATAATATAAAAAATTAAATATATGTATAATATAAACGTTCATATATATATATATATATATAATTTTTAATATTTATTTTGGCAGAAATATTATAATATTTTGGCTATTTTATATGAGTTGATATTCCAAATTTCAAATTGCCCGCCTTAAAAATCAAATTGCACTGATGTAGATGAACGGATGTAGATGGATCACGTTGGTTATCGAGGAGCTTGACTTCTCGAGGTTCTTCTTGGTATTTTGTTATTACTGGCTAGGTTAATGTTGGTTCATAGGTTAATTTAGTTTGTATTTTAATATAGATTCCAGAGGATATTTGGTGAATTTTTTCGAAAAAAGGCGAAATAAATTTGAGAACCTCTGTGTTAGATCGCACCGATTCACTTCCGTTCACGGGGAACAATTAATTAGCCCGAAGACCGAGCACTCGGCCGGTTCATAACCGTTAGGGAAATTGCTTTTCGAACGACTGTCACCGTTAGTTCGTTATCTGTCCCAGTTCCTTGGTTATTTGTTCCGCGAGTCGTTACCAGGATTTTTTTCCACTTTTTTCCTTGTTTCTTTTGTTTTATACGACTCGAAGAAGCGTCGATTGAAAAAGGGGAGATATGGAATTGAATGCGTTTGCATTGTCCGTGATTTTAATTGCGACTTTTTTTCTCTACTGGTAGAAAGAGGAATGAAACAAGGCTAGGCTAGAATTGAAATGGGATTTATGATTGGATGGAGGAATCGACAGTCCCTCGATTATTTACGATATCCTCGTCATATTAATGTTCACTATAGTTCCCTCGTAGAATACTGAAACCTTAGCTACCAGCGGAAGACCTTTGCTTGTTCTCAAAGATCCACTAGCGACCTTCGAAGACACACGAAGGGCTTCGCTGTTCCTTCATGATCTACATAATCCTCGAGCTACTGTAACCCTTTCTAAAAACAATTAAAACCTCTTGTCAATCTTGAAAAACTCTAAGTGTCATTTACAAATTCTTTCTCCTCGTTAGAACAATATTATTCTAAAGAAAATTCTAATAAAATTCTTTAAAACGGTTCTCCTTTGAAATGTTGAAATTTCTACACTCCAATAATAATAAATCCAATTCTTATCAATCAAAAATCTACTATAATACACCCTTTAAAAAAAATTAAAATCCTAATAAAGTTCTCCAAAACATTTCCCTCTGAAATACTTAAAATATCCACATTCCAATAATATTAACCCTTTGCACTCGAGAGGCGCCATTCAGTCGCCATTCGATTTGACCCAAGAAAATAGTAAAATTGAAAATTCAATATTAAATTTTGTATAACGTACGAACACATGGAACATCGAAATGAAATAGTTCCGTCGCTTAACTCCATGACCTATGATTTCTTTCTCAACTCTGATCGACATTTCATAGAAAAATAATGAATATTTATCGAGAAAAATATCCTCGAGTGCAAAGGGTTAATAAATCCACTTCTCATCAGTCGAAACTATACAATAATGTACACCGTTACGAACACACTCTAATACAACAAATGAAAAATCCAATATCCGCGAATGTCGAAGAATAAAAGAGAAGTAAAGCGTCAGCAGGAAGAGTAGCGTGACGAGGTGTCGATCAAGCGATCGAAAGAACGGCCGGGCACGTTCCTTCCGAGGGGCGTGCAACAGTTACCCCACGCGATATTATACTGAAACCTTTTTACCCTCCCGGTTTTTCGCCCCCGTCGTTTTCTCGTTAACAGCGGCACATGGTGGAAGCAGCTGGCGTGTGTCGACACCAGGAAATGAAAACGGCGTGCACCGGTTCCGTCTGATTCACGAATTCAAATATTCATGGCGTGGCTCGCGGGAGGGAAGCCGGCTGACGTTGGCGAACGCAACGGAACGGGGCGGGGCGGGGGCGGGGGCGGCGGGTTGGAAGAAATGTTATGTTATCGGCGCCCTTTAATTTTCGTCGCTGGAACGTTCCACTCGAGAAAATCCTCCGGTATAATTAAAGGTCGCAGCGACTCAGCTGGCCCCAATGACGACGGTTCTTGACCTGAAAGGCCAGCTTTGGTAATTTTATTTCCTCCCGAATTACATCCATTCAGAATATTACAACTTGAATGTAAAAATCGTTTCACGTGGAACACGCTCTATAAACATGCACGCCTGACCCACTGGCTGGAATCTCTGTTCCCTTTGAATTGGAGATGTGCGGATTGAACCTGGTCGGCGAAAGGTTAGATTTTTACTTTTCGAGGATCAGATGTTATTTGATGGTTGATTTAAAATTATAAGTTGTGGGCTTTTATTCTATGCGAGTTTAAAGTGAGTTTAGAGGAACTTTCTGTTAGATGCTAATGAAATTGGAGTGTTCGATGGTTTATGATTATGGAATTTTTGTTGTACGCGTTTTCATGTGTGATTCTTATGATCTCTGTTGAATATTCTCCCTTTGGAACGGCAGCGAACTTCATTTTCTGATTCAGGGATTAGTAAGAACTCGCCGGACAATCGAACAATAATCCGACTTTCGATTGCCCGGATCCGCGGAATCGGAGGGCATTAATTTGCATTACTCATTAGCGGCCTCTAATCAGCTTTGTATTTCCCGTCCAACCGCCCCGAACGTACGCACCTGACTTAATTAATATTCACGGCTAATTTTAGGCCCGACCGATGCCGCGCGCTGTTTCGACGGATGAGCTAAGGTTAATGAGTCGATGAATAATTTATTGTATAGTAATACTTTCGAGCCGGCTAAGCCGACCGTTTTCGCGAACTTTTAATATGCCCCGTTCTCCGTTTGTCTTTTAATAGCCTCCGCTCTTGCCGTTGACCCTGACCTTTTCGATCCGTGTCAGGAAACTTTTGGATGCCGCGGATCATTGATTAACTGGCCCTTAGAACAAGCTTCTCCAAACTTGGCGCCCTGGACTCAAGGATCCAGGCGCCTCCCAAAATTCCTCGCCTATAGATTCTTCGATTCGAGTTCTAATTACTAGGTCCGCTTACACGGAATCTTCTAAATGATCTCAATTTAGATTCCCAGGTTCCGCACTAATTCCATTCAATCCCAGTTTCCCTTCTCGATCTCCGATTTCCAGCAATTGAAACCAGAACGTCTGAAAGAACACTCAATCAACAAAGTTCCCAATCAAACAAGTCTAAATTCCACATTCTATTCACAAACTCCAACTCATCGCAAACCTCCATTTCTCAAACCTCAACACCCAACTCACCAACAGTCCTCTGAACACCTCAACATGCATAAAACGAGTCTGAAAGAACTCACAGTCAACAAAGTTCCCCATCAAACAAGACTAAATTCCACATTCTATTCACAAACTCCATCTCACCGCAAACCTCAACACCCAACTCACCAACAGTCCTCTGGACACCTCAACATGCCCAAAACGAGTCTGAAAGAACTCTCAATCAACGAAGTTCCCCATCAAATAAGACTAAATTCCACATTCCATTCACAAACTCCATCTCACCGCAAACTTCAATACCCAACTCACCAACAGTCCTCTGATCACCTCAACATGCCGAAAGCGATTCCACCAGAGACCAAGCTGACACCCTGAAATCTGAACTTGCAGGTTACACGCACGAGTCGTGGATCAACCACGAGGAGCCGCCGAAGTACGCGACGCTGCGTTCGGCGGCGGAGCTGGCTCGGCCGGTGGTCCCATCGCCGCCGCCGCCGCCAGCCGCTCCCCAGGAGCTGCCGGTAGTGGTGAACGGTTCGAGTTTGCACCAGCCGCACCCTGTCCCGACAACGACGCCGTCGTCCTCCGCATCGCTGAGCCTGCCGCCCCGGAAGAGCCTCGCCATGTGCTTCACGAGCACCGGCACCGCTCTGTCGCTGCCGCCTAAGAAGAAGGACATCTACCGACCGTACAGCCTGCAGCCCACGTCCGAGATCCGCACGTCGGCGGAAGAGGACCTGTCCGCGGCGCAGGCGATCCTTGACCTGAGCGCCTCGCCGGCCGCGCCCACGCACTCCGTGTTCATTCACACGTTGTCGCCGCCACCGCCGCCGCCGCCGCCGCCTCCGCCGCAGCAGCAGCAGCAGCAGCAGCAGCAGTTGTCAACGGCGGTGCCGCAGCAGCCGGGGGTCGTTGGGTCCGGGCAGCAGTTGCAGGCCACGCAGCTGCAATCGGCGCCGACCGCGCAGCCGATACCGGTCTCCGTGCTGGTCCCGGTGCCCAGCTCGCAGGCCAACCAGCTGAGGCAACAGGAGCAAACGCAACAGCCGCAATCGCCGGCGACCGCCGAGGCGAACGCGAACTGCAGCGCCGGTAGGGACGGGTGAGTATTTCGTTGATGAATGGGGACGATCGGCTGGTACGTTATCGGTGTCGGTTTCCGGTCGATCGGGGGACGAAGGAGAGGCCGTTCTTCTTGTTCCTCTGTCGGCGTTGCGATGAACGGATCGGACTGGTTGTTGATCGATGTCGCAGCACTGCCGCTTTTGTGTACTTACCCGTCGCTTGCTCGGTGTTTGCGGACACGTGGCCACGGGATTATTGATCGTTCGAATGGTGTCTGGATTATTGATGTTCGTTATCGTCGTTCGTTGCGTGGATCTGTTTGCATGATCTTGATGGATTGTGTACGTCCGTGTGCGCGTGGGTGTGACGAGATACGGGGGCTCTGTTTGCCGATGCGCTGTCGGTGATTTTAGGGGATCGTCCGGGGCTTTTTTCCCTGCGGGATCAACTTTCGCCGGGATGCTTGGGACATTTTCAGATGGAGGTGGATCTAGATTACGCCCTGCAGTCGTTCTTCATTCTTATCGGTTCGATTGTTGCGTCGGAGCTTCACTTTCGGCGATGTAACCTCTATAGACTTAATCCCTGACATTGGTCTTTCTGCTCGAACCCTCGTTACAACCTTCATTAACAGCCACCGAATCACCGGATAAGCCCAGTCTCCAATCCCCACTCCCAACCGACCGACAGTGCATCGACTATCCTGAGATTCTCCGACTTATCAGCCTGAACTTTTCTGCTCCCAACAGCGGGCCGAACGGCAGCAAGACGGTCGCGTACACGTACGAGGCGTTCTTCGTTTCGGACGGTCGTTCGAAGCGTCGCAGCACGAACACGAACGGGGCCGCGGTCCCGGAGAAGGAAGCCGCCCAGCCGGACAGGCCGAAGTTCACCTGTACCGAGTGCGGCAAGCAGTACGCGACCTCGTCGAACCTGTCCCGGCACAAGCAGACCCACCGCAGCCTGGACTCTCAGTCCGCCAAGAAGTGCATCCACTGCGGCAAAGCGTACGTGAGCATGCCCGCGTTGGCGATGCACGTGCTGACCCACAAGCTTGCCCACAGTTGCGGCGTCTGCGGCAAGATGTTCTCTAGGCCGTGGCTGCTGCAAGGCCACCTGAGAAGTCACACCGGCGAGAAGCCGTACGGGTGCGCGCACTGCGGCAAAGCGTTCGCCGACCGCTCGAATCTGCGCGCCCACATGCAGACGCACTCCGCGGACAAGAACTACGAGTGCTCGCGCTGCCACAAGACCTTCGCGCTCAAGTCCTACCTGAACAAGCACCTGGAGTCCGCTTGCCTGAGGGACGACGAGATGCCCGGGCAACAGCAGGCGGCGGCCGGCGGCAACAGCAACGGGCAGCAGCAGCAACACCAACAGAACAACTGCGGCTTGTAGCAGCGCTACGACAGAAGCAAGGCCGCGAAGCGTCGCGAGGACGACGGACGTCGCTGCGCGATGGACGCCGCTATGGAGAGCTAGCGGTCGTACCCGGCCGCGGCGCCCGGATAAATAGGCTGGGTGAATTCGGGGAAGTCCGGATGCACGGAATATAAAAAGTAATAAAAAAGGTTTGCCCAGTAGGTTTTAAGTAGAAAAGTGCCAGTAGAGAATGACGCGTAGTGGAAAACGGTACATACACAGATAGAGAGAGAGAGAGGATTGATCGGTCGATCGTGGCCGGTCGACCGATGGAGAGGGGTTAGAAGGTGGTATCGGTTTCTTAAATAATGTCTAACATTAATAAAAACGTCCAGTAATGTTTAAGTCTTAATCGAAGCAAACGGAACGACGAAGATTGAACTTCGAGGGGTTGGAGAGGAAGCGAGAAGAGAGAAAGGTAGAGAGAGAGAGAGAGAGAGTGAGAGAGGAAGAGAGAGAGAGGGAGAGAGAGAGAGAGAAAAAGAGAGAAAGAAAGAGAGAGAGAGAGAGAGCGAGAGAGAGAGAAAGAGAGATTGATTGATTGGCAGAGCGAGAGAGTGGGAGTGAAAGGGAGAGAGAGAGTGATGATGAGAGAGCAACGTCGAACGGTGACGTCCACACTGCAGTCTAGTCACTCTAGTCGATTATACCTATTACATTATGATATTATATTATTATATTATATATATTATATTATTATATATATAGTATATATATATTTACTAGCGCGTACGGTTCTAGTCGCGAGCCCGTTACGGAGACACTATTTATTAATACTTAGCTGCCTAAAGTGATGATGAAGCTGACTCTCCGCGGATATAATGAGCGAAAATGATTAAGCTGGGGGGAGAATTCACCGTGATCGATGATAATGATGATGGATTCGAGATACAATAATATTGAAGAATGGATTGCCCTGTTCGTGGGACAAATCGGCGCGATCCCCGGTTGGGATTCTCGTTCTTCGCGGAATGTATTCCGAGAAAATGGCGTCGAGGAACGCCGTTACGGAGAGTTGAATCCTGCTCGGAGGGAGATCGTCGTGTTCGTCGGGACGCGCGGCCGTCGCAGTCGGCTCCGTCGCTTCCGCAAAGTCGACGGCGATCGTCCACGAAGACGCGGCGACGATCCTTTTGCATGTTCCTTATCGACGGCGCCAGCGGCCGGATTATAATCGATCTGGGATCGACGCGTACGACGGACGACCGACGCCATTACGCGGGGCCGAGTGCGCGGAGCGTGTGCGCTCCGACAAAATGGCGTCTCGCCTGTAGCTCGACGCTCGTCCCGTCTGCTTCTCCGTACGCGTAGCGAACGATGAACGAGGGACAGGTTTGAAGTGAATGGAAATTTTTGAAATTCAGGGAACCTCGCGATTTTTCGGGACACTTGTTAGTATCTTTATTGGAACCTTGTTTCGTTGAGGAACAGGTTGTAGTAGACGAAAGGCGTTTATTTTGATGGTAACGGGAAAGGATTGAAGAAGATGGAGGAAAGTCGATTTTTGTTCGAATACGGGGATTCATTTAGTGGAAAGAGAATGGGATTTGGGAATAGAAGGGACATTTCGTTTAGAACTGTCCCTGGTTCATTGGGGAATAGCGATCGAAATCTTTTATGGAAGAGTACGATAGTTTTTGTACGAGAAACGTATTGCTTCCGGAATATCGCGACGATGTTGAAGCGATCCACTTCGATGTCGTTGTGCTCGCGAAGATTTCGTGTTCCTTCTTTTTAGCTTGCTTTTCTGCAGACGCGACGGGGTTGAGTACACGCGAGACGGAAGAAACCAAAGACGCGTACACGTATACACAGAGACATTGAACACGTATACATAAATACATGGGACACGTAGGGACAAAGAAACAGTAAAACACACGTAAATACACAGACGCGTACCTACACACGTAATATTTAGAGCAGATTTCGACTAAATAGATTGCGTAATATTGTTATACACATATTTTATAGAAGCAATATAACGAGTAAGGGAATTAAGTGAAAAAAAAAATTAATAACGACGGCCCGTACGGTCAGAAGCAATGTTTCGACACAACGAATTATATAATTATACATATAGAGGCGGACATCGAAGTTTAACGTGATAGAAAACGATGATTTGCTTCGGCATCATACCTTTTTTTTCGATCGTTCCGCCGCGCTCTCCTCGCTGCCTCTCGTGGAAAATTCAGGAGATCAAAGACATCGGCGAATCTCGGATCGGTTCGATTCTTCGGCTATCGTTTTAGACACTTTCTTTCGCACACGATCGATTTAAGTGTTATAATTACGATTAAGCCCTTCTATTGCATAAATTAAGTACAAACATACGGAAAAAAGGGGACGTCGATGCGAAACTCAACGCAAAGACGGTTCACCAGTTTCACGGCCAGAATTTCTAGTAATCACCGGAAAAAGCAACGCTCGAACAAATTTTTCATTCGATAATTATACAACGAAGTTTCAAGTGCCATTTTTTAAAGCTTCTTCCTCTAGCGTGGCTCTGTATATAGTACCCGTTATCTTCTCGTTTAGAAGGTATGCGCTTTATCCCATTATCTTGTTACGTAGCCTCCAGTACAACGAATCTCAACGTCTAAAGTAATTCAGTTGGAAAAGAAAGCAAGCAGCTGAGCATGCACTTGAGTTGCCGGTTTAACGTAATTTCCGTCGTAAACGCGACCAAGGGAGGCGAAACTTTCGGCAATAAGGTGTTCGTCGGGCAACGATGTCGCGCGCGCAACAACCGAAGTCAATATATCAGTGCTTTAAAATTCGACGAACGACGCGAACGCGGAACGAAAATGGAAACAACGAAAGCCGTGTCTCAGAACAACGAAAGGATATATAAACGTACGCGGTGAAAATTCCAGCGAAGAGTCGAACTCCCGAGCGATTCCGCAAATTTCCACGGGCGAAACGATCAGGGCCGCGGCATATTTTTAACCACCGGTGAAACCAGCGAGAAATCGTGCGAGAACGCGGGGGAGGAGAAAGGAGAGCGCGGACTAGACGGCAGCTCGCGGCGATCGGCCGCGGCGACTCCAAACAGTCCTTTTGTAATAAAACGATTTTGCCGACAAATAATTACCGCGTTGCATGTACAGAGTAGCCGACCTCACCGCCAAGATAAAAGTAACAAAATGACAAAAAAAAAGAAAGAAGAGAAAGGAAGAAAGGAACGGAGAGAACGACGAGCCGCGATACGGTATTATTCGACGTACGCGCGGCGTTCGTTGCGAGCGAATCGGCGCGATTCCCGTGGACGAACCGACGTTCCCGGGGAATCCGAACGATCGCCTCGCAACGCGATGGAATGAGAGCAAACGTAAACGGAGAGAAAACAGATCCCAAAGGCTTTCTCTAGTCCTGCCCTTGGTGACGTTTGTTTCACGAGTTCCCCGAAAGCTGCGCGGCAGCGCGTGCGATTGTCGTGTGCGAACGTAGAGCAATAAATCCTTAAGCAATATTAAGTAAATTAAACGAAGTATAAACGAATATTAGCCTGTCGAATAGGGAAAGAAAGAGGGAGAGAGAGAGATGAAGAGAGAGAGAGAGAGAGAGAGAGAGAGAGAGAGAGAGAGAGAGAGAGAGAGAGAGAGAGAGAGAGAGAGAGAGCGCGAGAGAGAAAATGGATGCGTGTAACGGTGAGAAAGAGAGAGAGAACGAGTGACGTTAAACGGTACATTAAAGTAGAACAAGTGCACCGTTTGACGCGTGTTTGTTTGAATTAACGAGAACGGAGGGGCAGAGTGTGAAAAATCGGCATACAATCGAATATATATATATATACATATATATACATCGATAACAGACCGCCGATCGCGTGACCGTTCGCTCATTTCCGGTTTCGTTCACTTCGTCTCTAGACGTTCGACGCACCGTCGAACATTCTCTCTAGTTTCCCTAGGATACATAATTGTTCTTTAGAGCAACACGGCCAACGTAATAGTTTATTTATTTAACTTCTCCTTTTTCTTTTCCTTTCTTGCCGAATCTTGTTGTCAGTATTATTATTATTGTATTATATTTAACGTTCGCAGCATTATGGTATTTATTATTGTCATCGGTATTTATTATATTTATTATTATTATTATTATTATTATTATTATTATTATTATTATTATTATTATTAATTGATTGTGTACTTTATTTAACCTGTTTGCGTCTCCTTCGACGTGTTTAAGATTCCGTTGTTCGTTACGTTTCACGTATTGTTGTCGGTTTACGTTTATTGGTATCGAACGATTAATACCGCGATCGTTCGCGGCGATTGCGTAACGACCGGTTACGACGATCGGTATCGTGTAAACGTCGCGACCGCGACGAAGATTATCGCGAGAAAACACGTGCAATTTCCGTTGGACGTGATCGCGGGCGAAAACAAATGGAACACGTCGCATCCTGCGGGGCGCGATAACGGCCGCGTTATTAGGCGGGACTCGCGTGTGCGAGTCGTTAGTCGATATAATTGAACTTCCGGAATATATACTCGCGGCCCGTTCACTTATCCCACCACACACGCGACCATGATTGCAAGCCGGCGGCTGGGAAGTGGTGAGAAATAGGCTTTAAAGCGCTCGAATCGTTTCTTGTTTATCGGCTCGGCGATCGGAATTTTTGCTCGATCGCCCTCGGAATCTACGTTTCAGATGGACGAAACAGTGGCACGCTGAATTCATTCGATCCGGATTGTTCAAACGCGTACGCGGCGCTTCGAGTTGTCGGGAATCCAGTTCAACCGAGGACATCTAACGTCTTCACGTTTGAATTCTCGCTACTAGCATTCCCGTCTACGCTCGGTAATTCGAAAAATTGAAGCTTCTCCATTTTCATTGAAGACAACGTCGTTTGGATTTCAATTACAATTTGAGATTCACCGTTTCCATTTCAGTTTCAATTGCAAACTTTATTCTGTGAAGCAAAGTTGAGAAGTTTTATTAGATATGAGGTTACTGTTAACGATCCTTCGTCGATTATTCAGTTACGTGTTTCTCTTGTTGTCAATGATCTTTATTTACGAAGTTGTTAGTCATCTCGGTTACTGATTCTTCGATTAATAACCCTGTTTTGCTTCTCTCCGAAGGGATCGATCCCTTGGAACTTACGATCGCGACGAAGCGGCGCATCGAGCTATTGATCACCAATTAAATTGGTCGACGGCGGGAAAGGAGAAACCGTGAACAAGGGGGTCGAGGGGTCGAGCGGATGCAAATATTCGGAAAAGTGGCATCGGGTGCCGTTGGCCGAGGTCAGAGTTCGTTACTGGAGAACTGCGCCGGTTCGTTAGGAGAAGTCTCACGGACAATTAAAGTATTTTAATTGACCAGCCAGCGCGCCGCCGTTTGTCCTAACTCCGCGGGACATTATTAACGAGCCGAAACGAACCGCGGCCGTTCTCAATTATCGAAATAATTAAGAGTCCTCCGGCCGGCGCGCGCGCAATCTACTCCGTTTTCGAGCGTTTCCGCCTGAACCTGGAACGGGACGAGCAATTGTTGCCTCGCGTCGCGAACAGAACGGTTCCTCCGTCATCCTGAAGCGCTAACTTAATTACCAAGGAACGCGAGAGCCTTTTTCCATCGAAATGTCCCGTTCGTTCGACAATAATTGCTCCAAAGTTGTCGCGTGCACGCGGAATCGAAGGCACCGGGACGAATTGTTTTTGTTATTTTTCGACTCTGACCGATTAAAACGTACATTTTATCGATGCAATTGACGACAGCTATTTAAGAACCTAACACAGTATTCATTTTTCAGTCCGCGCGTTGGTCCATTAACGAACTCTGAAAATTATCTGCGATTATTAGGGATGATCGAGCTCGAGTCTTTCCGCGTTGCTGATCTTTCGTTACGTTAAGCTGCTCGAGTTAGCGTGTGCAACAAGTTAGGACGAAGAAGGGAGTACAGAGACGTAGATTATCGTTGAAGAAACTTCACTCTCATTTTCGCGAGTGAATCTCGTGAACACCGGCTGAACGCACGAAGATCGATGCGTTGAACGTGGAAGCCTCTCGAACAGGAGGAAACGGTCGACGAAGACGATCACGGGAAACATCTTCCTCGTACGAAACACCAATTTACACTTATAAAAGATATAAATTCCAATTACAAAGTGTTCAGATCTCATAGCTCCTCGCGACGCATAAGAGTATAAATATAGTTACGCTTAATCACGGCGCGCGAGCGTCGTGAATCTTAGTTAAAAAGAGAAAGGTTTCCGCTGTCTTCCTGACTGTTCCTCCTGTCTGCGGGAGCTGCACGGTTCACGCAGTCTAAACCGGAAGCGAACCGAACGGCACGTCCTCGACGGTACAGCTCACGCCTCGTTCATAAGTGTCTCAGTACACTTATCAACGAAGAGACATCGCGATGTCCGACTTTGAGGAACATAACGAAGTGTTGCAACTTTAACAGCCATCAACGACGTTATATATCTAAGCATCATAATTCGCTGAATATTAATAACAACGTATTCACAGCTGAATCTTCGAAGTTACTCTAACATCGAACAGCCTATAATCTCGGACTCGGCGATCGATCGTTATCGAGAAGTCGGAGAACGTTACGTTAACGAACGAAATCACCGGAACACCAGATATCTGAGCGTCGATACTCGTGTCCAGTTCACACTCTGCGCCCGCCGCGTCGATGATCAAGCCCCAGCCCGTGCAACAGTATTTTTCCTAAACTAACGCTACTAAACGCGAGTCACGAAGTACTACTTGCACCCAACGCCGCAATGATATTCGCACCCTTTCTATCGCAAAGTACTGCAAACCCCGGAGAGATATCCATCTACGATATAGACGTTAATACACCGCGACCTCTCGAGTAGCCGCCTTGAAACGGCCGCCATCTTGAGAGTCTCTCTCGCGAACGGGTCAGCCTCCTCTCCGAGGATATGACGATCCGCCTCGCCGACACGATCGGCGACGCTCAACGAGTATCCTCGATACGTTTCTGTACATATGCTAATACACGATTATTATAAAGAAACGAAACATCGCGCGCCCACGCGCGCGCGCGGTACTCTGTATAAAATAGAGATCTTCTTCCTAAGAGTTGCGCACACCGGCGGAAGACCGGTGGCCACGTGAAACGCACGAACACGAAACCCGACGTACTACATACTCTTTAGGACCTATTACTCCCTGTAAACTCTGTAAACTAATCTAATCTTCCTCTAATTAAGGGGCCGCTCGGTCGCGCTCGCTTTATCTATTAACGAGACTCTTCTCGGCTCGATGTTTGCGCGTCGGTGCTGTCCGGCGTTCTCTGTTCACGGGAACGGCAACCGGGACTGCCGGCTTCCGGCGATCCCCTTCGGCGAATCTTTGATTAATTATTCCGTGGACCGATCCAATGATACACGGAGTAACGCCCTCTTGGGACCGGTGTCTTTATTAGTGACACATTAACGTATCGCCGCGCGATCGACGGACGGATACGTTAATACGTCGGCGTATACGTTCGTTGTGTGCTATGAATGTATTCACGGTATTCTCGATGATACATTATTATTATTGTATTGCGACGCGTTGACACTTCGTCGACGGGTCACGCTGTTTCGCGTCGGATCGCGTGAAGACCTTATCGATCCGGTGTTAATGTAATGATGATACGGTGATGTCGTATCGATGATAATGTTCATTACATTCGATCGACGACGTATTATTAACGGATGAGTAGGAGCGACGAGAATAGCCACTCGATAGACCGATCGCGGTATATACCGAATATTTTCTGAAAGGAAGAACGCGATCGTTGAAGATCGAGTACGCAGATTGATCGTTCGCTCCGTGTTCCTAGAAGGGATGTCGAAGAAACAACTGTTGCTGTTCCCAGTCTTCGTGTCTCCTCGACTGGCCGTGCTTAACTCCTTCCGCTGCTATCTCGAGTGTCTCGTGCACCTTCGCGGCTCACTGTCCGCGCGGCTGGCACCTTCGCCGCCCCTATTTCCGGTCTCCTTCGATTACTCCTCGAGCAACGATCTCTCACGATCTTCCGTCGAACGTGGCGACTCCCTACCGGACGTCGGGCGTCTCGTCGAATTTCTGTGAATCTTCTGGATCCTGTTTCGCGGTTTCGCTCGAATATGCACACTAGAAATGGAATCGAAGGAATTCGATTGAACGCGAAGCATCTAAATTTCTTATCGTATTAGAATCCCAACGCGGTTTCAATAGATCTTTCATGCATTATATTAGCTACAAATGATATCTTCAATGGAGAGTATCATTCCTGATTGCTTCCAATTACCAAAAATCCACCGGGAATATTCCGTTTCGCGAAGAGAATCTACTAATCAACGAAGCTACCGTGCGATTATAGAAATCGCGGATCCGTGAAATCTCCTCCCGTTTAAAAAATATCGACCGGCAGGCCTGAACGTGTAAAAACAAAGCCACGATACTCTCCAATTAAAGCACCCCCTCCAGGCGGCGCGCGATCGGCCGCTTTTGCGCACTGTTCCCCATTTTGCCGCAACATTGCGTAACAGCGTAAACACGTTATCATCGTATCGACGTGCTCGCCGGGCGGCGAGATGGAAATCGCAATAATTCCCTCGTGCTCGAGATCTACGTTCCCATCGACCTTTCTTATCGCAGGGTCGTCGGGTTCCGTGGAATCCACGTGAACCGACGGGACAGGTCGCCGAGAGCGACGCGGTCTCCGTCGGATCGATCGGCAATCGACGCCCCCAATCACGGGTCCCGTTTCGTTTCTCCGTCGGTCGGCCGGAAATTCCCGCGGGACAATTAATTTTAATTGGAAACAGGATCCGAATCGACGAGCCGCCGCGATACCCGGCGCGGAGCCGCGCTCGTTCGCGGAACGAGAAACGCGTCCCTTTCGCCTGGGACGGCCGCATTTTCATCGAACGTGTCCGACGAAGGATGAACCAGGACCAATCGATCAGACGCACTTCGCTCTATCGCCGCGACCCTTGAACTTCGCCTGAACTTCGCTCCTTCGAACGCTTCTTGAACGCTCCTTTAAATAAACACACACGGACGTTACGTACGCGGACGTTACATGTTATTACACGTACATAGAAGAAAAGTATATACTTACACACAGCTGTCTCTCCATCTTCTGTAGTCGTCTCTATTGAAACCAGAGTGTTGCACGAGATTCGGTGAAAAAAAAAGAAAGGGCGCGTTAAAGTGGATCTTGTCGTGACGATGCGATCGAACACCGTGGGACGATCGGGTCGCTCGCTTCGCGCTCGTACGGCTCGCGAGGAATTTCACGGCGGGCCAAGGTCAGTTCCGCCGCTCGAGATTATTCTATATTAACGGCAATTTTCGCTTTATTTTTATTTTATCTATCATCGAACCGGCTGAGATCGTTTCGTATACCTGTAACAGGGTATTTTCCATTATTTACTGTACGTTGATCTATTTTCCGGTGCACTGAATTGAAATCAACCCCTTGCACTCGATAGTTTTTTCCTAGAAATATTCAACGCTCTTTGATGAAATCTAGACGATGCTTGTTGCGACTAATGTAAATAATTTAATCGATAAATTGAGGGTAAAAGTATTTTACTTTGATATTTCACAGAATGACGCATACAAAGTTTAGTATTAAACATAAAACTTTAGAATTTCACTGTATCAAACCAAGTGGTGAGAGTCACCTCTCGAGTGCAAAGGGTTAAGATTGAGTGACGATTAATCGATCTTTTCCCTTCGGAATTGACAAGTGTTTCTAAATATCGTTTATTCAAAAGGGAGGATATTCTGTTTTATATCGGAAATGTGATTATGGAAGTGACTTTGAGCCACTGGTTAGTTTCATCGCGATTATAGAATGTCGCGAACGAAGGAACGACGAAATGTTTCGATGAAAACCGGCAGAAGCGAGCGAACGGCGTCATCCCTGCATTTTAAGGACAAGACCTGCCCCAATAGAATCGTTCGTTATATAGGGTGTCGCGTCGGGATGACCGTGTGCCCTGTTCCCGATTTTTCCGCACGGAAAATGCCGGACGGGGCGACGTCCACCGGACGCGTCGCGTTTTGTAATCCTTCCAACGAGAGCCTTGACAATTTTTTAACTATTCGTTAGTTGCCTTAGCGTAAACGAAGAGAGAGGGAGGGGGGGGGGGGTGAGTGGAAGAAACATGGAAGAACGGCCCTCCGGTCCAATTTAAAGTGATCCCTCGCGTTATTATTATCGTGCGTCGGTGTTTCTCAACTCGTAGTGTCGCCATGATCAATTCGAATCGGGACTCGCAGCGCAGGAATCAATGAAATACCGTTTATTCAGAGTTTAGCGTTCCAGAAATCGATGTTTCTTTGTAGGACGATAGTAGACAATTGTTCGTAACGCTTCGTTCGCCGTCGAAGAGATGAGAAACACTGTCGCGAACGCAACGACCACCGCGGCAGACCATTTTTACGCGACACCGCGTTCCAAGACGAAATGGACACCCGTTGTGCATGATCCTCGCGTCCCAATTGACTCGCGAGCTGAACGTGTCCACATTCTAGTCGATTGAACTCGTACACAGAATGTTTCTCGAATTCTTATCTACTTTCTCGCGGCACCGAAGAATCAAGTACATTCGAATCTCAATCAGATCAATGATATTTATCAATTAACCGAGAATAATTTCTGTTAGTTTATTTGATATTATCTTCGTTATTTTTGTTACGTATAAGCAACGAAATTCCTAGGCAAAAATCAATTTTATCAACATCGTTTACAATTCCTTGCAATTGCAATACACTTCGGAAGAAATTTTTGCGAAGGATAATGAATTATTTGGAAAATTCGATGGAAATTTTTGAATTTTGCTATCAGCGTATAAGAACGTTTCGTCGACGGGATGCTCGGATAAACGGGTAACGCGAGAGGCGTCCTTCGTCTCGATTTAATATAGCTCTAGCGTAAGCCTAGTACACCGATATATACGATATATTATTATACATAATATATTTTATATATATTCCGACGAGAAGAAAAACCGTAAATGATAACAGTTAAGGAAACCCGTGTAGCTTCGCCAACGTGACTTCCAAATGCACGCGGATCGAGGAGCCGTGAAATCATTCTCGGCCTGATCGCGAGATTCCTTATTCGTCGCGACCGAGTACACTTCAATCTCACTGAAAAGAATCTTTGGTTAACTTCATAATTCGATGGAAAGAGTAATCGAGCAACACGCCATTTAACGAACGATGTGATCAAGGATCTAGGTACTTACTAACGTTAAGTACCGTGTCATAGCAAATTGATCGACTATATTGAAACGTGTCCAAGGGACCCGAATTTTCTCTTTTCCGGCTCACGATTTCTTTTCTACGCGTGTCTCGCGATCGCCATTGAAAATTCACGCACCGTACATTCCATTCAGTTCAAATGTAAACGACTTTGTTTGAAAATACGTGCTCGTTACGAGGAATTTGTTTGTTTTCTGCGCACACTCGTGTATCGGTATCAAAGAAAAATGAACTGATGCGTTGCATCAGTTGTTATTGATTTGATGCAATACGTGTTCCGATCGAAAATCAATTTCAGTTGAGAATCTGAATCGGTTTGACTTTAAGAGAAATATATAGAAAGCTTCAGTTTTGGAAACAGGATTTGGAAAATGAAATTGGAATATTGTTAGATAGTGTGATTACCAAAGGTTCCGCCGTTTAAGGAAGTCGGTGTGCGTGGATTTTCTATGAGATTGCAACGAGAAACTGTTGTCATTGTGAAAAATCTGAAAAGATTGTTTCCTTGTTCATCGGGCCATTTCCAAAATCTTTCATTATTATTTAGGGTAGCCGATTGTTGTAGTTACGAACTTCGAGGCGGTTCTTTGCGAAAAACTTCTCTTTTCCAGAAAAATGAAACGAGACACGGCAGAGTTGTCTGATTACTGCGTATAGTTTCTACTTACAGACAAATTCCTGTTTTTTTCAAAAAAGTCGAGTCTGAAAATTCATTGTCTCCCGGTTTGAACTGAGACTGCAAGATATTGAACACGTTAATACATTTGTTTCTTTAATCAGCTAAACTTTGCGATAATTAGAACAATAAACGAAGTCTGTTCACGAATCCACTGCGAAATTTTAAACGAGCTAATTGAAATATTTCACGGAAAACAAGAGTCTATCACTGCAAAAGATCGTGCTCCAAATGAACCGGAAACTAACTTTTTCACGAAGAATCAGCCGTATCTGGTACGCCAGGAAATCAACTCGTAACTCGACGTCGAAGTAGCACTCGGTCGCGCACGACGTCGTTTCCTTGGTCGATCTCGCGAAAGCAGCGGGTGAAAAAGCAAGAATAGAGACGCGAGATAGGGAAGGAAAAAAAGAACGAAGACCGTAGAAGGTGAAACTAGATGAAAAAAAGCTAGAAGTCCGCGCGCGGTTGAAGCGAAGCGCGATAAAAAGACAGCGAGAATGAAAAGATGAAGGGAAGAAAGAAAGATAAAAACAAACAAACAAAAGGGAAGAGAAGGGAAGAAGAGAAAGAAAGAATAAAGAGAAATTCTATTATATATACATACATATATACATATATACATATACATACATATATAAATATATTTTAGCAAAACAGATGCAACGAAGGACAAGTTCGTTATATTTTGAGGGACACAACGAACGATGGACAGTCGCGTAAACCCGATCGCTCACGCACATTCTTAAAATGCATAAACATAATTCTATTATATACAAACAATATACACCAATTAATAATACCGCGTGTACCGTTTTGCGTAGCGAGTCGAATTCGAAGCGAAGAGAACGAAAAAAAAAGAAGAAAAACACGAACGAACGCTCGACGAACCTATTGTATCGCCTATTTAAAAGAAAAAAAAAAACGATGAGTACCGCCGACGTTTACCCGCCATTTTGCCCGTCGTTAACGGTTCGCGATTCCGTTTCGAGTCGCGTTCCAATTTTTTTCCCTTTTTTCTCCCCCGCGTGTTCTTTCATCTTTTTTTTCCACAAAACGCATTAATCCCGCGCAACCCGGTTGTAAATAAATAAAAGACAAAGAGCCCGCGTAGAGAGCGACCTTGTAAAGCGAGCTCAGGTTAAGGTTTTAAAAACGATAATAGTAGAGAGAGAGAAAGAGCGAGAGAGTGAGAAAGAGAGAGAGAGAGAGAGAGAGAGAGAGAGAGAGAGTGAGAGAGAGAGAGAGTGAGAGAGAGAGCAAGAGTGAGAGAAAGAGAGAGTGAGAGCAAGAGAGAAAGAGAGAGAAAGCGATTATTAAACTCGGATTAAGTGCGGAAACCATATGAACGCGTGGTAGCATTTAAGGGACTAGACGAGATACAACTATTAAATAATAAATGATAAGTAATGTTATACTGGCGAGAACTGGGCACCACCAGTCGGGCCAATATTCGATAAATATCGGTGTCAAGATAGATAGGCTAGGCTCTTCTTTTTACCCGTTGTTCCTTCGGCTCGTTCCGTGATCGAGCGAACCCATGGCGCGTTGCTTCCCGCCAAGATGGCGGCTGCACGACCGCCTCGACGCGACATTGCCCGGATTCTCCGTGTTCCACGGAATCCCGTGTCCCCGAACGTTTCCCCGGTTTCTTTCACGCGTTCCCCTCGAGATTTTCTGTTCAGCGAAACTTTGAATTTATCGTGGCGCGATCGCTTTAAAATTTATACATCATTCGGACAGTCAGTTGTCTAGGGGAGAACGTAAATTATGACGCGCACTGCAATTCTTTAAAGTGGCTTCGCTGGTCTCGCTTGGCTTTGAAATTGCATATAGAACAGCTTTTAAAATTGTTTTGGGAAATTGCAGAGTTCCTGCGTATTTTGAAGTACTTCTCATTATTTGGAACGTTCGAAATCGATAAAAGGTTTGAATTAAATAGTAGGGAACGGAGAGGAGTATTTTAAACTGAATTTTCGGATAATGATTGTTCGTTTTACAGGCAGAAATTGTAGTTTTAAGGTCACCGAATAATTGAGAGACGGCTGATTAACTTTCATTAGTAGTCCGTTGAAGTGTCTAACGATTTCTGGGCGGAAACGCGCTACGGCCGACGCAATTAACGCTAATTGCTATAAATACGGAACGCGATCGTTTAAGTTATAGTCTTGGTCAATAGTAATTTGGATGCAGTTGATACCCGGCTATGCGCTGCATTAATAAGTCAATAACAATTTGGATCGATATCAATCGCGACAAGTTATAGTCCGGACTGATACCGATCTTACCCCGTAACTACAAACATGGCGGTCGTTATCAGTGTTTGCTACGACGAACGGTGGTCATGAATTAATTGGGATAATACGCGAACGATACGCGCAAACAATAATTCGTTTAAACGTCTGATAGAAACTGGGGTAACGTTCCGTGATCTCCATTTATAACGATCTCGTAATCCACATTTCGGTCGATTTCTAATCAGAATATCGATTCGTCGCACGGGACGAAGGAAACGGAAATCCGGCAAGTTCAAGCAATTTTTCGTACGCGAACACCACGTAGAAAATCTTGTTTATATGTTCGGCAATTGAACGTCAACGATGAACACCAACAAACCTGAAACTTAGGTTTTCAATGAAACTAAATTCTACACTGAAACAGCCTTGAAGCGATAAGGACACCCGATAACAATTTACGGTGACTATAAAGCTGCACGAGATCTGAAATTGAATACTGAATTTTTCATTTCGATGATGTCGAAGGATACGAGTGTTATTTAAACCAGCATTTAACGTTAACGGTGGAGCCAAGTTCGATATTTATTTATGGATATCAATATTCGAGGTCTCTTTCAATATTTGACACTCGCTTCGTTGCGTTCCCGATACTTTGCTGTCGGTTAGTTATTCTCGAAACTTGCGAGTGTACACTGAGTCCGAAACTGCGCTTAGAAATTCTTGGAAGTAGTTGAAGTATCGATTCCCGTAATATTCGATCCTAATCAATTTCGCACGCAACTGTGCTGAGCATCCATCAGGATATTGAGCTACTGGAAAACGGAAAACACCGAAGTATTCGCGAGAAGTATGTTATTAGAGTTCGACCGGGCTCGTCAATGCTATTCCGAAGGACTCAATGAAAGTTAGTTAGATATTTCTCATAAATTCAAAATCTCAAAATCTCGGATCCTCAAAATTTCAAAATAACTGCCGCTCGCAGTCACCACTTGGTTTTCCAAATATGTGAAATGTTTCACAATACCTGAACTTGGCTCCACAGTTGTTCAGCGCCAATGATTTGCTCACAATAACTGCAAGGTGGACATCAGTTTCGAAGATCATTAAACCGCGCGCGAAACTTTTACCCGGAAACGTTTCCCGCGCGGCGAGAGCACGAACGATTGCACGCAATTCCATGCGAACGAAGATAAAAAGAAAAGAAGAAACGCTCAACAAACACGGGACAGAAAAAAAAAAACGGCCGCTCGTGCAATAACCGCATCTGTGTCGTCGATGTTTTAGATGTTCGCGGAACAAGATGATACGGAGACAAAGTATTAAATGTTCAATTATACTCGGTGTAGTACTCGGTAAGGAAGTAAGGGCGGAATCGTGTCAATAATATTTAAAAACGTGAACACCATGTTTTTCGTTCCATTGTATAAGAAAAAGGAAGAAAATGCGACTGGACCGTTCGAACGGTCGTCGCGGCGGCGGCAATAAAAAATGAAATTCACTTCCCCGTCGCTTCGACGCGAGCTCAAACGAAAAGAAGGAAGAGAGAGAAAATTAAATCAAAAAAAAGTGATACCTCAATCTCCGCTGATGAATCTCACCGATCGGCTACTGTCTATTAGAAACACGGCCGAACGAATCGCGCTCCAGTCAAGTCGAAAGCAATACTACGATGTAACATATTATTTCTCGCGTGTAATTGTCCATGAGTGTGTACAAATGTTCGAACACCGTTAAGCGTGTATACTTCGATGATCGACCGTTATTCGGTGAAGAACAAACAATTTGCTAATTTGTCGCGAGCGAATTTTGTGACGCGACTCGACCGGCGCTTCGAACTGAAAAGAGAATCGACCGAAGCACACTTGCCCTCGATCTTCAACGAGTCACAGAGAATCCGCGTAAACCATTTTCAAATCCAACACACAATTCGATCTTCGAATCTCAGACGACAACGATTCAATTAACCTCGTTCCAACGCGCGAACCGTGGATTGTGTAATTCCCCGACTGGAAGCAACCGAAGGGCTTCGCGGTTAATTGACAAGAGCAGGTGACGAAATGAAACGATGAACGTTCCGTGGTCGTGTAACCGCGGAAAAAACGACCGGTGTCAGTAGTAAAATGTTCAAGCTCCCGGTCGAGCCGCGGAATAATTTACATAAGCAATAATGTATTATTAGCCGGCGCGGTGATCGTTCGAGGAACGACCACCGGGTCCACGTAATGGCGGCCGACGGCGGCGTGGCAGGAAGTGCGGCCGATCGGTCGCGAATTGCTCAAGAACACGGAAACGAGTCAATAATCAGTCAATACGCACGCATCGCGCGGGTCTCGTTTGATCGGATTAGATCGGTCGTTCGATAGCAACGACGCTGAGTACAAACAAAAAAACGAATAGAAAGAGAACGAACAAGCGGAGACGAGCGAAACGCGCAGTTTTGCGTTCAATTAATAAATAAAACGTAACTTTGTTCGCTGTCGGCGTCGATCGTGCGCACTTCCGGCCGTTCAAACGGAGACCGCCATTGACGCAGCGATCTGTAAATCGAATGCGACGCAATCGAAGCCTCTTGTCAGGGGATAACAAAGGTTTATTCGATGTCCCGGGATGAATGCCATTCGATGGAAGCGTTCGATCCATTGGAGGTCTCGTGACGATCCCGTTTTCCATTCTCACGAGAACCTTTTCTCTAGAACTCTCACTGTTCGCTGATACTTTTCACTTGGTCCGCGATCTACTCTACCGGGAAATATTTATCGCGACGCGCGAATATTTAACGGGCGCGCCGATGAGCAATTTACCATCGTTTCTCTTGGGAGAACGGTCGTAGAATTCAAGTCTGGAACGTTTCCCGCTCTTTTCGGTTTCAAGCATGGCGGAGATTCGTGGAGGATACAGGAGAATGTCACGGAGGTCGTATTTCGATTTTCCAGGGAACGAGGATTAAACGATGGCCGATTGTTACGGATTGCTTAATGGCGCGCCCGGTGTCATCTGAAAAGCAATAAAAAGCAATACTACGAAAAGCAATGGTTGCGATTAAAACGATTTATATCGGGGCCCCTAAAAGCTATAAGGAAATACTTAGGACGACGCGTATAGGGTTGTGGAAATTATTTAAAATACTTAAAGATAGCTTAGTGTTTAGTCGGGAATAAAATGAACACCAACAGTTGTAATTATTGTTAAGTAGCTAAGAAAATTATGGACGGATAACGAGTAAGCGTAATCGCGCGGCGCGATAAATATTCCCGGTATAACGGTCGCAAACCTGCAGAGTTCGCAATTAATAATAAAAGGTCTTTAACCGGTCGCACGCGTCGATCTCGGCGCGTGTAATTGTAAACGGCACGATTGTGTTTTACGGACACTGCATTATTCTCTACTAATGCACTTTCTCGAAATCGATCGGACTTTCGAATTATCGTTCTCGTGACATTTCGCGAAATTTCGATGCTATCTTCCTAAAATCTTTTTCTATCTCGACTATCTCTATGAAACAGGAGTTACCGTGTCCGGAAACGTGGCTTAAGGCGCGTAAATGTGATCTAACAGTCCTCTCGCTCGAAATCCTCCTGTCAGTCTTCCTGTCCATTTCCGGTTTCGATCTCCAATCTCCGCGAGTGCTCGTCCGGCTGTTTTTCGGCCGTCGAAATTTCTTTACGAGTCGATGGAGAAATGTTTTCTTTGTTTATATCGATACAGACGGCTGTTTAATGTTTCACACAACTGAACGGCTCTTTTATCCCTACTCTTGTTCCTGTCGATTTTGTTCGTCTCGATACCTTTTCACCTTTCACCTAAACTATTCTATCAAACAGATCTGTTCGATGATTCCTCGTCGATGTGATACGCGTGAGATACGATTCGCTTAGCCTGTCAACTGGAAAATTAATCGATTAACAACGTTGCTATATAATTCTAACGATCACGGATTTCTAACAAATATTTTTGGATGTTTGAAAATTGATGATTCAAGGGTCTCAGCGACAAGTCGGATCGTAAGCTTGAAATTTATCAAACTATTTCTAGAAAATGTTATTTTCGAGTTTTCTTGATGATTTGGTTCGTCTTCGTCCTACAAGTTTCAAGGCTCAAGATTTTCGATAGTTCACTTGATTTTCTAAGGACGAGTGAACTCGTCACCAGTTGGCAGGTTAATGTGTCTAGCTTTAAGGAACAACGAAACAATTGTCCGACGAAGAAAGCAAGAATGGTTTAGCGACAAGAAATTCGACGAATGGTTTGTTGTTTTCCGGAGTAACGAATAAGAGCGAGAGAAAATGGGGAAGGAAGCGAAAGAGTGCGAAAGGGAGCGTGTTAGGTATGAAGAGAGAGACAGAGAGAGAGAGAGAGAGAAAGAGAGAGAGAAAGAGAGAGAGCGAAAGAGAGTGAGAAAGAGCGTGAGAAAGACGAAGAAAGTGGGAGAACGAAGAAAAAAGTGCCTATACACCAGTAAAATTATTCGTTAGTGTGTATAATGCGTTCCAACGAGTACGGACAGCGTCAATTACAGGTTAACAAAAAGAGAATCGAACGAACGCAAAGCGACGAACGAGAAAGAAAGCAATTCGAGAGAAACGCGCAGAGGAAAAAGGAAAGATAAGGAACGACAAGCAAAACGAAAGCAATGTCGAGCGACGATACGAGATTAGAAACGCTTGGGAGTACCAATTAATTGGCAACGATTACGATGACGACGATAACAATTGCGATCTATGATTATTCTTATGATTACTGTCATTATTATTCTTATTGTTATTATTGATTGCGAACTTATAAGCTAATGAGCTAATCGCCGTGCGACGTTTCGATCGTCTCCCGAGGATCGCGTTTCCTATTAATTTCAAACAAGTTAATCTTCTAATCGAGTAAAAAAGCAACGATATTTAGAAAATTATCGAAAATCGCAGAATAAATTTCTTTGGTTTCTGAGAGAAAAAGGAGAAACAGGAATTAGGAGTTTCGAAGAATCGATCGCGATCCATAGGGAGCTCGTTCGATCCGTGTCGCGGCTCGATTACGGATGTGATATAAGGTGAACCTTACCTATAACGCAATATGGATATCGATATTGTATGCATTGTGATATCGAGAAGCACACTCACACACACACACACACACACACACACACATATACACTCGGATAATAATAAAGAAGAGGGAAGAGAGAAAGGAAACGCGATAATTCGAGAAACAAAGATGAATAGAATAAAAGCAAAAGGTAAAAGTGGAGAAACATAGCAGTGCGAACTGCTTGAAACACTCACGCAGAAACGAAGAGAGAACACACAGAAAGAAAACCAAAGACAGCCGAAAGAGAAAAGCAAAGCGAACGAAATCCCTGTCTCCTCCGAAGTGTGACTGATATTTACAGGATATTGTTCCAATTGGATGCTCCCAAGGAAGCCGGGGTATTCAAAAGCAATAACTTCGTAGACGGTCGCGGGTCCTCGACGAGGCGCGCCTCGCGACCGATTATAAATATAAATAAATAAAAATACGGCGCTGAGATAAATGAAGAAGGAGAAGAAGAAGAAGAAGAAGAAGAAGAAGAAGAAGAAGAAGAAGAAGAAGGAGGAAGGCGAAATGCATAAATAACTAACTAAATAACTAAATAAATAAAATAAATAAAAGTTAATCGCGTAGGCCGACGAATTTTTAACCTTACATAATTTTAATCTGTAACGAGGACTTAGCGGCGCAGGATCACACGTCACACGTCACGCGACAACCATATGTATACAGACAAGCACACAGACACGCATCCATACACAGAGACACATTACATACGCGCAACATCGAAGGGAAACACTTGTACTTACACGCGTAGCGAATAAGCATTTGTTACTCGTTACAATAAGAAGCTGTCGGGTGAAATAATAATTAACGCTGGCAGATCGTAAAACTAGACAGTGCGAAAGGGAACGAAAGAGAGCGAGAGAGTGTCTGCGCGCGCGAGGTAGAGGTGTAGCGTGGATAAGAGAAACGAATTGTTTAAACACGTATCGAAACACGAGCCCGCTCACGTATATACATACACGTAAAATATACACACTCGTACAGCGCGCCTAATAAGCAGTTTAGTAAGACTTATTACTTGTAATTAAAGACCGATGGAACGAGGAGACTAGCGACGGCTTTTATAAGACGAGGTAATTAACGATTGTAACTCGACAAACGTGCACCACTGGTTACATTACATGTACTTATATACATATATATACATATATATAATATAATAAATTTATATACAAATTTATATATATAAATTTATTATATATATATACACATATTAAATGTATATATATTTGTATATATGTAACAAATATATATACATTATAAATCGAGCATAAAGTTCGACGAAGATACACGACGCGCGAGATATATAGCGTGCAACAGAGATAACGCGTCTCGTCGTGGAACATTTGGGAAAAATTGAATGAAAAGTGGTGGATAAGAGGACGGATAAGAGAGAGGATGTTAGCGTGAGTCTGTGAGCGAAAGAGGGAATGCGAGAGAGTGAGCGTAGTGGGAAAGAAAGGGAGCATGACGGGAAGAGGAGGAAAATAGTGAAAGAAAATCGCGCAAGTATCCATATTTTATAGCTTTTACTTAAAAGTATAGTACACGCGGATTGCGAAGTTAACTATATTTATAGTGGATACGTTGACACGGTATTACCGATGAAATTCTATCGAGTCCACGGTAGGCTGGTACGATCCCGTTCGATCCGCGCCCGACCGACGGGCTTTCGATCGTTTCGTCGAGAAACCCGACGACCGAATCGGTCGAACCCGTCGGACGGTCGTGAAGCGAAACGAAAACGAAGGAAAACACGCCTCTTTCGAATCGAGACGCACCTTCGATTGTCGCTCGAGGGATTCCGAACCCGCCGGAGGATACTACCAGTTCCGCTGTGCTCTATTTAACGAACGAAAATGAAAAACGAGAAAAAAATACATAAGAGATTATACCTTGCATGACTACGTAGGGCTATACTGCCGCCGAAGCAATACAAAGAGCAATATAGAGTTAACGAGTAAACGAAAAAAAAGAGTAAACAAGTAAATAACTCGCAGATAATTAACGAAAAAAAAGCAAGTTAAAGGTAAACTAAAGGTAAACGAATATTAATTAAAACCTGAGAAGGGAACGCCGTAGGTTTACGACTTCTCGCGTTCACGGCACGACTCCCCTTTCACGCAGTACTCACACACACACACATACAATCATTCTACACACGATACAGTTATACTTATTTACACTGACACGTAATACACGGAGAAACATACGGTTGAATTACAGTATACACTGACAAGGCGAACACATACGTGAACATTATGTATGGTCATTAATTTATTCTGACCGTAGTGCTAAATGTATTTAGCATTTACGTAGATGACACTAATTGCCTAGGTCGAGCAGCTCGCGCCGGGTTCCCGGTTGCCGCCGCGGCGCATCCGCCATCTTGTCGCACGCGCCCGAGTCCTCGCTGGGTACTCCGACGGTGTTTATTTACGTTCGGTGACCAGCGAATGGACGAGGAACAATGGCGAAACGACCCATGTTTTTTTCGTATCACGGACACGCGGCGGTAAAAGGGAAGTTCGGCCGAGCGTATGTCGGCTAATGAGAAAAAAAAAAAAACGGTAGTGATATAGAAATTATCGTAGTGACCGCTAATGTATTTCACTCGGTGCCTGTGACAGCTAAGCTCGCTATATCTGTTCAAGAACGAAACGATTGACAATACATTGTTGAGCGGAGAGCAACAGGCATTCGAACCTGTTCATTCTTCCTTCGCGGGCTCGGCGACGCCGCCCTTCGTCCTTCTTTCCGCACTCTGCACCTCTATTCTGTAACCTACTGTCCCACTTTCTCGGTGTTCGTGATCTATCTTCTGTAATACTGTTTTTTTGTTCCTCTGAGGATCATGAACAGGTGGACTGACTTCGGTTTTAGGCTAGGCAAGTGTAGGACTCGTGGGATTTCACTTCTTTCTCTTCGATCGATGACAATGTTTCAGTTCTCTCGTCCATTAAGCGTTTGGTTACCTATTTATTCGAGTTACACGTTGGATTGTGTAATAAGGAACTTCTAGTTTCCATTCTTCCAATTTATTATCTTCGACGATGATTTATAACTTGAATCGAACATCGGACAGTTTTTATTTATATTTGTATTAATTGAATATGGATGTTATTCGTGATCATTTCCGAACTTGATTGTTGAGATTAACGTGGCAATTAGAATATTCAATTATTTCGAACCTTTGGGTTGTAATGTACTTACTTGAAGCATAGTTAACGAAGCCATAGCCAGTCGATCTGCTAACGAGAATCAGTGCAATCGAACTTTCCCCTTCGACAAAATTCCTCTCGCCTGACCCCCTCCTGTTTCTCTCGAGTCGGGGGCTGAAACACGGTTCGACCGACTTACGACACGGCTGTTCACGGGTACCACCTGGAACACGTAGTATTAGCATGGTGTGAAACGAAAAATAAAAAAATAAATAAAATAAAAGTAAAATAAACTATAATAAAGGTAAAAAGTAAAAAAACGCGATAGTGACGCTAGATGAAATTTAGCTTTAAGCTTCTTTCTCGCTAAGAGGGAACCTATTATTATAACGAATATTTACATACATTTGTATTATTTGTAAACTAGGCGCTAATACAAAACTCCAATTTGTGCATCGACACGCGCGAAACAAGAAAGAAAAACCAGAATTCTCCCGAAAAACGTGACCCCGTCCCCGGAAAACCCGAGAAAAATCCCGTTGCCGCCCTCCTTTATCCCGGACAAAAGAAAGAGAAAAAAAAAGGAAACACGTCTAAACCAATTTTCTGACCCTCGTCCCCCGACCCACACGCCCCTGACCCTTCACCGACAGACCCCCATGGAAAAAAAAATCCATTCCCGAAGTTCCTGTTCCGCTCGATCGGACGATCTTCTCGCTGAAATATCGGAATGAAAGAAAATGAAACGGAAGCAAAACACACAAGAATCCTTCTCCTCTTTTCTCCTTTCGGTTCGTAACTTCTGCTCTATAAACGTCTCGTCTATGTAATCTTCTCTGTATATCGGGCCTTTCCTTCAAACGAGGTTTGAACACGAAAAACGAACAAACCAAAAGAAAAAAAGCAAATGAGAGCGAAAAAGATAGGAATAAAAAAAATAACGTAAACGAAAAACTAAACGAAACGACGGCGAACGAGGAAGAGGTGGAAGAAGTAAGAAGAACGAAGGAGAACATGATGATTATGATGATGATGATGATGATGATGATGATGATGAAGATGATGATGATGATGATGATGATGATAATGCTGATGATGCTGATGATGATGATGATGATGATGATGATGCTGATGATCGTGGTGATGATGGTGATGATTATTGACGATGAGGACGATGATGACGAAGAGGAGGAACGAGAAAAAAAATGAAAAAAATGAGATACGCGAAACGAACGTGGAATAAGAGAAACACGACTTTACCTGTCCTGATAAATGCTTCACATAGTGTTGGATGGTAACGTTACACGACAAAAGGGAATGAAAAAAAACGTTAATTGAGCATTGTTATCTATGTAATACAACATAGGATGTTTTGTATTATATTTTCATAATAAATAGACACGTAGAAAAAGACGTATTAACCATACCAGTGTTATTTGTTCACTCTGTCTCTCGAACCCCTGAAACTCTCTTATCCGTTCTGTTGCATTTTTACAAAAAATTTACATTTTCAGGTTCGGAAAGCGTCGTACTGTACTTTTTAATAGACGAAACATCTGGGTCTCAGTTAAGATTTCAATGAATTGCTTAATATTCCTCGTTTGAAAATCAGAATATTTCATTGCCCTGCAAGTGTACACAGTTTTTCTTGAAAAAATTACTAGAATGCTAAGAACAGGTAATACATAATACTATAAAACGTAGAAATACTGAAATTTTGTTACTTTCTATAAAAAAAACTATTTACGATAGCCCCTTTCGAATTTTACTCGAGTCTTTACAGATTCCTCGATCTAGCATACAAATTTCTCTTCAATTTCGGTTGCTACGAATTACCAGATACAGATCTGCATTTGCATAAAAATCCGCTAGGTTGCAGGAGCCCGCACGAACTGATTGGGCGGCCAGGTAATAACAATAATATCGTGTTTATTGCACGTTGCACGATAGCGACGTTGAATAAGAACGATCGGGTAGAATGGGTTTGGAATAATGTAAAAATAGACGGTAACGGAATTGACAGTATTTCGTGACGCGTAAGGGGGGAGCAGCGAGAGTGCACTTCGAGGGAAAGATAGGGAGCAAGATGAAGCGAAATGAATAATAAACGTGGCGTGCAGGGACGGGGTTCTACGGATAACGAACGCTGTTGTTAAACCTAATCCTAGATGCAAGATGACGCCGGGCAATTCGTGGAACTTGCATAACGCCGTATGAAATATTCACCATGGAAGCGCGCAGTTGGCGCGATGAGCCACTTCGCTCGCCTTATTTCGCTTGTTCTGTCGCTAGGTTCAATAAGACCTCCATTAACCCGTTGCCCTATGGTTTCTATCATCGCCGCGCTGGCTGGGATAACGTTGTCCTTGACAATTCGCCGGGAGACAAAGAAAAATTCACCTGCACCCACCTTCATCGAACACAACGATTAATAATAGAGAAACAGCGTTTCATCCGAACCGAAAATAATTAACACTGAATTTTTACAAGTGTCTTTTGGAAACTCCCTGATATCCTATGGAAAAGAAGAACAAACGAAAAGAAGTGTAAGTATCGCTCTCTTTATTATTCGCGTCTTCCCTCTAGTAACTAATGATCTTTTAACGAGGACTATTCGAAGATACTATCATTCGCACAGCGAACTCGTAGTTTCAATTTCAAAGTGATCTGAATAGAAAAGTTTCAGCTTTATAGAAAAATCTGAAGAAAGTTAATTAAGAAACATTTCCTTGCGGAACACAGATTTCCGTCGATTAGAGGCGAACGAAATTCAATCGATCGTTCATTGCTCGGCGATACATAAAAATTCCGTTGGGCAGCAATGAATCATTAGTTCGATGCAAATTCGCGTGGTATCGGTGACACTATGCAAATCATGATTTTTAAACAGTAAATGCGTGAAGTCTGTCACGCTGTCTCTCGGTTGTCGTTATACGAGGATTATTATCGCTATTTCAGAGGCGACGAATTGTTTGCATAGTAAAAGCTGCGAACACGCGTCGAAACGAAGGTCAACGGCGACGTCCGGCAAGGACACGTGCTAGCGCCACGAAAACGGCAATCTTGTAAAGGTAAAATAGGTCATTTAAGCGCGACGCCGGTTAAAAGTATAAGGCGGCCGTTGTATAAGCCCGCGGCGACCGGTTCTAATCGATTTCGACGAGCTGACAGCGAATTCTTATAATGACGAACGACGGCCGGCGTGCGGGGCGGCTCGCGGAATGGCGGAAACCGTTTCAACGGAGGGCCATGCATTCGCGAAATTCCGTTGGCCCACTAGATCAAGGTTTCGCTTGCTTCCGATCGATCGTGTTTCTAGAAAAGAACGAGTCATGATAGGGTAACGTTGAAATATAATTGCAGAACTTCTATGAATCATCGCGATAATAACACTTGGAAATTACTTCTGGAACTTCGCTTCTTTCGGCTTGCAAATAAGAAAGCTTGATAATGAGTTCAAACGAGAAGAGAATGCAATTGAGTTGCACTTATAGGCTCATGTATAACAAGGACTGCATTGCACTCGATCTTTTTCTAAATGAATTTTCAATCGAATAAAGTTAATACAAGTTGAAAGTTACATTCCTTTTCGAAAACTGCAATGCATCGCGGAGCTACTTATCCGAACATATTGTCGTTGCTAGCTGAAGCTGAAAAGTGCAATCAGGAATTCGAAGCATTATCATCGATGCTCCAACGAACATGCGTGAAACGATTGAAAGAAGCATCGATACCACTGCAGCTGATCGATATCGAACAGACGCACCGGTGCAGTTCGAGTGCTCGAGCACCGAGCGAATTTCCGAGCCGCATTTTCCCCGAGCGCGGACCTCGTCAGGGAAAAATGGCGTATTACACTTCAGGTTTGTTGGTGCCTGAAGAATCATCGGGCGCGCGTGTTTTCTCGCGCGCGGCCGGGTGAAAGGGAGGGCGAGCGGAGTTTCAGCAGCGCGCGGCAAGCGTTATCTAATGGCTCGCGCGTCTCTTCGGCGCGTCGCGCTTTCAGCATCGCCGGGAGAACCTATACAGCCGGTCACGTATTCACTCTTCCATTATAAAGTAACAGCTTCGATACCCTTTCCCGGCGGCCGGCTATAAAAGCTTGTACGTGTTGAATTTAGGGTGGCGGCCTAGAGTGCGCAACCACGACGAAGTACGAATAAAGCCAGCGTTTCGAGTGCCCGGCGAATGTGGAGCGTTTCTTTGAGCGCAGCCTCTAAATAACGCCGCGGTTATGCGAGTGTCACTGATATCACGGGAAATTGCCAATGGTGGTTCTTGGTGGAGCTGTCGGTAGCTGGAAACATTTTTACGATCGCGCCAAGTCCTTTCTGCTTTTAATTGAATCGTTTCGTTTTGAATTAACGCCTCTATTGTACGTGTTTGTGGGTAAGGAAGCATGGAAATGAAGTCTAATTTGAAAATTGACGAATAGCACACCGTTAATTTAGTAATTTTCGGTGAAGCTGATGGTAGATGGTAGATTTCCTGCTCTTAATTGAGTAAGTAATTAATTCGATGCTTGCAGTGACGAAGAAATATGAAGAAATACAGAGGCGAAGTTTGAAAAACCTGTAATATTGCAAAAATGTATAAATATAACAGGTAAATTATATTTGAAAATTATTCTCAGTATTGCACGGTCGCTGTATCTTAATTGCGACTCTTTTCCATTAGTTAATTACCATTAATCGGCTTTTAACCGAACTGCACCGACTAGTTGGGCCAATCATACCGATAAGTGCTGGTTCTGTGACCTTTTCGTCTGATAACTGTATATAATTTCAAATTATTTGCAAAGTGGTGCTTCCGCTGACGGTGCTTGGCATAAATTGTGATATATTATACTCACAAATCGCAGTTACGTCAGTATCGTAATTTAACACTAACGGTGCAAAGCAGGAACTAAAAATTTTTCAAACAGGAATTAAAGATAACAGTGAATGATTGACACGAAGAGAAAAAAAGCAGTACAGGATTGGAAAGGAAAATTTATGAGAAATGGGGAAATAACGAGAGAAGTTTACTCGCTTCGAACGAACGGCGGAGCAACTAGTTTAAACGCTGTCGTTGTATAATTACCTATGAGTGATTAACTAATTATGACTGATGAATGCTTATGAAAGTCAATAAAGCCTCGAAAAAACTGTTTCCAATTCGATACTTACGAAACAGCGTTCTTCCTCAGAAATTCTTAGCACCATAGTCATTTCATTTTTTCTCCATTTTTAACTCAGAAGTCTCAGGAGCAGCGTCCTTATTTTCAGCTCCTATGGAAACAATGTCCCCATTTTTAAAGTAGATTCATCAAAAAACCTTCTTCCTCCTAAAGTAGATCTCCTACAATATCCTCATCCTAGAATCGATCCCTCGAGCACGTTACCCTTCAAACAAACATTCGCCATTAAATTCAAACAACCTCGACCCCTTAAAACAAAATTCCCAGAAACAGTATCATTACTCTCGTAACAGACTCTTCAAGAAAATTCCCTTGAATCATCATTAACCCCTGGCACTCGAGAGGTGACTCAGTCACCAGATGACTATGAATTTATCTATGAATCATCCTTAAATTAGTTTCAAACAATATCACCTACGTCTCGTCAGAAAATGAATATTTCTATTGAAAAACTTCCGAGTGCAAAGTAAAATTCAAGCTCAGATTTCGAAGCTCACGAAGATCCTTTCCCAAGCCAGAAAGGAAGTCGATTTCCGAGTTCCCCGTGACACTGAATTCCTCTGCACCATCGAACGCCGTCCTCTCCTCGAGACTGGTGTTCCAAATCACCCATGGAATTACGAAGGAATAACCATCGTTCGTCATTAACAATTCAAACGCATTTCGGACACGCGTCACGCGTAATCTCAATAGGATTCGGACACATGTCTCGTCGACGGGAACACGACGACCGGCGTATCGACGAACATTTTCGACGACATATTTCGTCGTTCGCGATTGCATAAGGATGAGCGTCGCGCGGATGGCCCTATATAAGCCAGAGACGAAACCGCGTCTTGCATGTTCAGTTTCTTTCAAACCTGAGCAAACATGAAGCTGTACTTGTTCACCATTGTCTTGATCGTGTCGGCGGGCTCCGCCTTGTCGGCTCGACACTTCATGCTAAACCTGAAGGACATCGTCAAGAAGGATCTGGTCCATCCCATGATGCTCGCGTCGCAGGATACGGCGGCGAGCGTGTACCATTTGTTCGAACCTCTGTACGCCCCTCTGGGGAAGGTGAAGAGAGACCTCCTGACCATTCCAGGGCTGGGAAGTTACCTCAAATTGGACAACGTCGACTCGCATTTCAAAGCGGCCGTGGATAAGGGAGCGAAATATCTGGTCTCGAAGAGGCAGCTTTCGGAAGCCATTAACGGGATCATCGAATATCTCCGTAGCATCGGTGTCAAGGGCTTGACCTTCAACGTTCACATGGACAAGACCGACTAACGAGGATTCGACGTCGACGGTTGAATTCGATGTTGAATCGAGATCGTCGGTAATATTGAATTTTGCTCTGTCTATAACAGCTTGTAAGATTCTAAAGAATAGTAGGCATACTGTAACGAAGGTTATTCGTATACTATGATGTATGCAATAAAGATTTGTTGAGTCTTGAACAGAGATGTAGATTGTTTATCCATATCTGCCGGGTTTACGTTGATTCCACCGGTGTCTCGTGTGACGGTAGTTTTATCCGCGAATGGAACGCTGAAGACAATGTTGCGTGTCGGGGCGAGGTTCAGTGATTAAGTGCTGTTATTAAACCTAACCCAGATAAACGTTATGAGCCTCGAGTGATTGCAGCCGGATATAATCGCGTTTTCACTTGATACTATTCCTGGTGGAGGCTAAAAGACGGTTCGGTCACGTGACTCTGCGCGTCGATACGATTTCGGATTTGTTTTGTCAGGTAATTATTGAGGGATCGAATCGTGGTTGGATGAATGAGAATGTCAGGTAGTTATTATTGGACTTCCGCAATCGAGAAGTAATCGAGAAAATTGGTGACACGTTTAACTCTTTGCACTCGGATTAATATTTTTCTATACTAACTTTCTCGAACTTTTCACTAATATTTTTGTACATTAACGTTCTTGAACTTTTCATCAATATTTTTCTATACTAACGTTCTTGAACTTTTCATTAAGATTTTCGTATACTAATGTTATTGAACTTTTCATTAATATTTTTCTATATTAATGTTCTTGAACTTTTCATTAATATTTTCCTATACTAACGTTCTCGAGCATTATTTTATGAAAGGGCAGAAGGATACACGAGCTCGACCTCACGTCACGATTTCATCGACGAAGATAACCTCATCCGAAGAATGGGTTTACGCGAAGTTATTTATTATCCGTAGATATTATACATCGTTCTGTGTATTTCACCTAGCTATCGATCTCCTCGTGCTAGGTGCAGAACGTCAATATTTGATTCCGTCCAATGGACACACGTGACGCGCGATGTGTCTGAAACAATTGGCAGACGAAGGTCAATGTTACGATAAAAAACGCGTGTAAGTCTTTCTACAACTGAATTATTAACAAAACTACTGAAAACCCGTTATCTTCGTACAAAATACGGCACACCGACCGTCCACGTGTCTAGAAACAAAAGAATTGCCCCGCATTCGTCGGAGGACAACTGTTAATTGCCGTACATCATCGAAATAAAAGCAAACGAGCGTTTGAATCATCTTTCCGTTAAATCATCTATCACGTAACATTCGGTCGCGTTGGACCTTGCCCTAAATAAACTAGCCGCACTTGTCTTACTACTTTCAATTTCCTGTTGCTGACGGTTTGCATAACTCCGCCGGTAGCTGTAGAATGTCACGTGTCGAACTGTCACGGTCCACGTCCACGCCGCGAACCTCATCGTTAAGAAACAGAAGAGAAAGATCCTGTCGCCGATCTTTCCAACGGAGACGACGCCTTCGGCAACGTCTCGAAGGAAGGTGCAAAAGTAGTAGAGAAATTGCTGCCTCGTCTCGGGGAAAGGGATGCTCGTAACAGGAGTCCCGGTTTCCTAGGAAATAGACAATGTCTCCAGCGATTGTTGAGACACGCTGGAGAACACAAAGGAAATCATGCTTCCGTGCATCCGTAAGATGAGATCTCTGAGAATCTTTTCAACGCGTCTCTTGCGAATGAAGCTGCCTAGCTTGCGAGAACTTCGGGATGGTCAATCTTCACGAGAATCGTTCGCATCGATGGCAAATACGAATACATGGCGTTTAAATTTACAGAGATGGTTCGTCGATTGCAATTTTTATTCCAACGTTGGAACTTATTGCGTTTAAGAGTGAAATAAATCTGTTGATATTAATACGATTTATGTGCTTATTTCATCCAGCTCCCTCCATTTCATCGATGGGAAAATTAAATGAATATTTTTTAGTGGCAATTATTGTAAAGTGTTCCTTGAAACCAGTCATTTTGTAATAATTGATTATTATCAATTTCTTCAGACATTCATTGTAGTATTCAAGCGAAACTATTTACTTTCAAGATCACCTCGAATATTCAATGCTTTCAAGATACCAATAATTACGAAATAAAAACGTTGAAACAATCACTTTGACTGGTAGTTCTAGTGTTAATAAGCAGAACCGATCAAATTATACTTTCCCTCAACGTGATATCATCACGTCATACGCGCGATATATTTTTCACGGTTTACAGGAACGTGACGCTACGATCAACAAATACTTACACGTAACGCACGATATCAACAAATTGTTAACCAGGTTTCCAGTATAAAACCGTTACAGATCGGCGAACTTTCGCCATACGCGCACCTGATTTACTTGTTTCATCCCGATGGACCGTCAAGCGGGGATTGCTCTGTTGCTGCTCTTATCACTGACGCAATGTTTAACGGAAGACTTTCCTCGCACTAAAGTGGTGTACACCAACAGCGGACCTGTGAGAGGTATCATTAAGAAAACAGTATGGAACTCGGTTGAATATTCAGCGTTCCTGGGGATCCCCTACGCGCTGCCACCTGTTAAGGATCTGAGATTCAAGGTAAAACTGCGAGCAATGTCATAGTCCACCGATCTATCTTGCAGTATCGTTTAAACATTCATTCTCATTTCAGATTTAACACCAGATTTACATTTACTGTACAGTTCGCTCTATTATTCTTCGCTAAATTGTTATCCGTTCATTGCGACCTTAGTATTTATTTATAGAGACTGGTCGTTGGAAAATATTGTGAATAAACTTTTACACCGTGTGGATTTTAACACTAGGTTCACTGACAATTTTATATATCTATTTTCATGTGAACAGAATCATAGATTCTCTTGAAAGAACAAATTAACACGTTGAATGAAATATTGAACATTTCGTTGTATCCATTTATAGAGACTGGTCGTTGGAAAATATTGTGAATAAACTTTTACACCGTGTGGATTTTAACAGTAGGTTTACTCACAATTTTAGGGGTTAAGCAAATGCTCTGGTAAACAGATGAATCGGGAACAGTAAAAGGAGTTGTCTTTGTATTTCCAGCCTCCAGTTCCAGCGCAACCATGGGACGAGGTGTTCGATGCCGTCCAAGAGGGCAGCGTCTGTCCACAGATAGATTTCTTTTATCCCACTTACATGGGCGTCGAGGATTGCTTGTACCTGAACGTGTACACCACCGGGGTGAATATCAATTTTCCTTCGTTTCGTGTCGCCGTTTGAGGCGGCAGGTTCTGTAACAAAGTTTCAGTGAACAGAAGATGGTATCTTTGAAAAATAATAGTAAACATTCAGCTTCGAGTAGTTCATTGAAATTATGAATCTTTCTGTTAACCCTTTGTAGACGAGTGTCGACATTTTGGCTAGATGAGATTTTTGTGTTTGATTCTTACAAGAAAATTGTAAAATAGAAGTAAAGTAGTTCTGTCGCATAATTTATGCAAGGTATTGCTTTATGTTAATTGCAAAAAATATGTTGACGTTTCGAAAAATATTCTCGAGTGCGAAGGGTTAATTAGTGGAACAGCGAGAGATTAGCGCAGTTTCCTTTTCTTCTATTAATTAAACAATCGATGTATAATTTAGCTGAAGGTTTTCTATGTTCCAAGGAATCTTCCGTAAAGAGTTAAACGATAGTTTCATTATTTTGCTAAAGTACGGAAGTAGAACGAAGCTGAAACCAGTGATGGTGTGGATCTATGGCGGAGCGTACTCGTCTGGATATGGTAACTCGTCCTTGTACGGTCCAGATTTCTTCCTGGAAGAAGGCGTTGTCTTCGTCAGCTTCAATTATCGCGTGGGAGTTCTTGGTGGGTTATTTGCTCCTTAACATTCAATTAACCCTTTGCACTCGGAAGTTTTCCACTAGAAATATTTCAATATTTTCTGATGAGATCAAATCGATGTTTTCGATTTACAAAATAAATAATAAATAAAATCTATTTTATTTGAATATTTCTCAAGACGATGCATTATAGGAAATCAAGTGGTGAGAGTCACCTCTCGAGTGCAAAGGGTTAAAAAAGAAAGTATACGATGATCCGATACTTTTCAAGGATTCCTTTCGCTGGATCATCCCGATGCATTGGGCAACGCTGGCTTGAAGGACCAAAATCTGGTTCTGCAGTGGGTGCGGGACAACATCGCTGCGTTCGGTGGTAATCCCTACCAAGTGACCATTTTTGGCGAAAGTGCGGGCGGTGGTTCTGTAGGATTTCACATCTTGTCGGAGAAATCGAAAGGTAAGCTGTAAAATAATTTCTAATCTATATCTAAAATATCGAAATTAAATCTGAATATCTAAATCTAATCTATATCTGAAATATCTAAGAATATTTCTAATTTCTGATTTCGTTCGATCAGGACTCTTCCATCGATCGATCAGCATGAGCGGAACTCCATTGTGCCAATGGGCGTATCACACGCCTGACAAAGCTCGTGAAAACGCTTACTATCTCGCTACTCTTCTTGGTCACCCGGCATTCACGAAGCAGGGTCTGTTGGACTATCTTCGTACAGTTCCTGCAGAAGATCTCGTCAAAGTCACGGAGAAAGTTGACGCGGTAATAACGCTCAGTCGTAGATGATTGATAAATGACAGTTGTAAAGTGAAGAAGAGAAGTTTCTTGTAATTGGATCGGAATTATAGCAATTTCAATATTTTCAGAACGTACTGCCGTTTCGCCCAACAGTAGAAGATCCCGACGCCGCGACCGATGGCAGTGCATTTTTGACCGAATGCCCCATATCTAAATACAATTCCGGTGATTTCACTAGGCACCCAATGATGTTAGGCCACACTCGCGACGAAGCACTGTTTTTCCTGAACGGTGAGTACTGAAATTCGAAGCACACATTAACTCTGACCTCAAGGTAAATCGGAAAGGTCCCTTTGCACTCGAAAGGCGACTCCCAATCGCCAGATAATTTGATAGAGCAACATTACAATCTTTGGTATTTACCATTACCCTCTGTATACTGCATCGATACGTGAAATATTCAAAGAAAATAGCTTTAGTTCCCTAATTCATATGTGACTTCTCAATAAATTCATTTCAAAGTATCTCGTCTACATCTAATTAGAACGTATTGGATACTTCAAGTGAGAATCTCTCGAGTTAAGAGTAAAATATGTCGCGCGAACACTAGCCGCCATGGATTTTATGTATTTATCCTCCAGATTTCGCTGGTGACCCATCGAAACGAGTACAGTCGCTTTCAAAGTGGATCCGCCAAGTGACGTACATCAGAGGATTCGCAGACTCGTCGATCGCCCATCTACTGTCATTGAATTTGGAGACCGTTTCACCTTCGCAGACCAAACGAATATTGGCCGTCTTAACCGACACGTTTTTCACAGCGCCCATTGATCTGACACAGAAATTATTGTCGAAGTGGAACGATGAGTATCCTATTTATTATTACCGGTTGTCGTACGAGTCGAAGTACAGCGTTCATTCGTTGGTGGGTGAAACGGTGGCAGGTAAGGCACTGAACAAGCGATTCCTCTGTCCCGCTAAATCAAATTCTCATAGAACACTACGAAAAGTTAATATAAAGTTTGAAAAACCATCAGAAACAATGTTTAAACGTGAATGATAAGAAAGAGGATATATAGCTCAACCCTTTGCACTCGGAAGTCTCACTAGAAATATTCAACGTCTTCCAATGATTTATACAACATTCTTTGAGAGATTAATTTATTACTTGAATATTTCACTTATTTATAGATTACGCGACGCTCAATATTCTGTCGAAGACTTTAGAATTTTATATCGAATTAAATGATCGCCTCTCGAATGCAAAGGGTTAACCCTTTGCGGTCCGAAGTGCTCTTTTCTCACTTTGAGGTTTACGTCGACGTTAGTTCATTCAATTACAGCTTAATATGACGCCCTATTTATTTATTCAATAATATTTGGAAGTCATTGAAATGTCACCTTTAAATGGTACAATCGTGATATTACAAATAAATATAGAAAAAATGGTTAAAACTGGTAGAGGTTGCAATAAAATAGAATGTCGAGCCTGACATAGGACTGCTAAGGGTTAAAATTGCAATGAACTAAATGTACAAGAACAGCCTCGTTAGATTGTATAGCTTCAAGTGATGCGTTTAATATCAGGAACCAGTCACGTGGATGACATTGGGAACATATTCAACGTGGCGGAGCTGAACGCACCGACAAATCCGAATCATCCATTCAACGTGTTCAGGCAGAAGATGGTCAAACTGTGGGCGAACTTCGCTAAATATGGGTACGGATCGAACGACAGTAGATTCAACGTGAAATATTCTTCACAGATTTTCAATCTTTCTATCGCGAGGATTCAAACGAGTCTTTAATTCTACAGAAATCCAACGCCGCGAGCTTCAAGGAAGGAAGTCGCGTTCGACGTGAATTGGTTGGACAGCAGGGAAAGCGGCATGGAGTTGGAAATCAATGAGGAGTCCATCCTGAAGACGCGTTTGGTCAGCAGCGTGACTAACGCTTACGAGCAATTTCTAATGGCCATGCTTCCATTCGAGTCCGGCTGCAAATATTCGTTCCATTTCCCTGGACTCCCAAGTATCCCTGGGTTCCTGCACTTCGGGAAGAAATAATATGTTGCGTACAAGTAATTTGTTAATCGATTCGCGATATTTTTATAGTACAATATGTATGTATGTCGATGAAACCTCGTCGCTTACCTAAATTAACTAGGTTTACGGAACGCGTCGATTTGACATAGATTGAATTTTATAAACATTATTTGGTAAACGAATATGAATCCTGATTGTCTATTTCTACATCTACAATTTCCAAAATCTAAATGAATATCAACTTCCCCAGGAACAATAGAATAAACTACAATAAATGCCCGTGAACCTAAAGTTACCTAAAACCATGTAAAAGTTGGATCGAGCAACGTTCCATAAATTCAGAAAAAGGAATTTTCCAATACAAAAACTCGCACATACTCCTATGAGAAAGAAAACACGATATCATTAATTCTCACTAAAACTGCCAAACAGTCGGCCTTCGACGGAACATGTATCATCCACATGCTGCAAACAAGCTCACAACTGCTGTTCATGTATCACCCGAGGAAATAAAACATTGTTTAAATTTCCTGCAATTCTATTTAATTCTATTTAATATTCAGTCCCAGCGGATTATATAAAGTGCCTTCAATCATTCAGTTCAAAAAGGTGAACTTCAATTGCCTGTTCAGTTCGGCATGCAAGCGTCCCGATCGAGCATGAAGCTTCTCTTGTGCTTGGTAGTCGCCGCCCTAGCGGCGTCGATAGAATCCGCTTCGATAAGAGCTGCCAGCGGAAATCAAGTCGATTCTGCCGCAGCGTCCGCGGCTAGAGGCAGAGGAAGTACAAAGCCAGCGAGCGCTGGTGCGCAACCAGGAACGGCAAACGCAGGAAGAGCAAGGGGAACCCCTCCGCCACCTCCAGCGCACGACAGAGCAGGCTCTGCTGGGAAGAGAGATCTCGCAGGTCTCGGATCTCTTGTCGGAGGCTTCTCTAGTATTTCAAATGTTGCAGAAAACCTACTGCGCAAAGGTGAAAATGTGTTTGAGGAACTGGTTCCTAGCCTGAAGAAAAGGGACCTTGAAAGCTATGCTGTTGTCCCCGATGCTGGAGCCTCGCCTGAACTCCCTATTATCGAAGAATTGAGTGGTTCTCCGGATGTTGTGGAACGCTTGCTGGAGAGTGGACTACTTTCTCCACCTGGAGGTAGCATTGGAAGCTTAGCTGCTGTTCCCAGTGTTGGAAGCTTAGCTGCTGTCCCTAGTGTAGAGGGATTGGTTGCTGTCCCTGCTGGAAATCAGTTGGTGCAAGAAACTGGAGGTCTGGCAGGTGGAATTGTCCCCAAGTTTGGGAAGAGGGATCTTCTGGGAAACATACCTGGTATTGGAAGCTTAGCTGGAGTCCCTAGTATTGGAAGCTTAGCTGGAGTCCCTAGTATTGGAAGCTTAGCTGGAGTCCCTAGTATTGGAAGCTTAGCTGGAGTCCCTAGTATTGGAAGCTTAGCTGGTGTCTCTGGTATTGCAAATTCATTGGTGAACGGAGCTGAAGATCTGGCAGGTGGACTGGTTCCCAAACTTGGGAAGAGGGATCTCCTAGGAAACATACCTGGTATTGCCAGTTTAGCTGATGTCCCTGCCATTGCAAGTACATTGATGCACGGAGCTGAGGACGTGGCAAGTGGACTTGCTTCCAAACTTGGGAAGAGGGATCTCCTAGGAAACGTACCTCGTATTGGAAGCTTGGCTGGTGTCCCTAATATTGGAAACCTAGCTGGTGTCCCTAGAATTGGCAACCTAGCTGGTGTCCCTAATATTGGAAACCTACCTGGTGTCCCTAGAATTGGCAACTTAGCTGGTGTCCCTAATATTGGAAACCTACCTGGTGTCCCTAGAATTGGCAACCTAGCTGGTGTCCCTAATATTGGAAACCTCCCTGGTGTCCCTAGAATTGGCAACCTAGCTGGTGTCCCTAATATTGGAAACTTAGCTGGTGTCCCTAATATTGGAAACTTAGCTGGTGTCCCTGGTATTGCAAATTCATTGGTGCACGAAGCTGAAGACCTGACAGGTAGACTGGTTCACAAAGTCGGAAAGAGGGATCTCCTAGGAAACATACCAAATTTCGGAGGCCTACCAGGTCTCCCTAGTATCGGCGGTGAACTATTTCACAGAGCTGAGAACGTGGCAACTGGACTTGCTTCCAAACTTGGGAAAAGGGATCTCATAGGAAGTGCAGTCGCTCTCCCCAAACTTGGAATGTCTCTGTTCAGGAAAGGTAACAGTCTCGTTAAAAAATGTCCTCGTCTCAACCACGGAGAGAGACATTCTCTTGAAAGCTAACCTATTCCGTTCAATATCACAGGCGTACCTGGTCTCCCGGATCTTGGAGGGCTACATGCACTTTCCAAAGTCGGAAACTCCTTAATAAACCAGGCTCAGAGTGTGTCAGATGACATTCTTCCCAACCTTCAGAAGAGGGATCTTTTCGGACAACCGGCAGGTAAAGTGCTCCCCTCGCTAGAAAAGGGGGATTTCCTTAAAGACATGTCTGCCATCCTCAAAGTCGAAGAAAGTCTGTTGCACGAAGCTGAAAATCTAGTTGGGGGATTGATGGATTCCGATCCTAGAAACAGGAATCCCGAAGGGTTACCTAGTCCTCTTAACATCGAAGAATTTCCTGCTCTCCTTGTGGTGAAAAAGTTACTGAGTCTCCCTAAAATTGAAGAACTACCTAATCTCTCTAGTATCGAACAGTTACCTAGTCTCCCTAACGACGAAGACTCACGCAGTCTCCCTAAAATTGAAGAAGTACCTGATCTCTCTAGTATCGAACAGTCACCTTGTCCCCCTAATGACGAAGATAGTTTAATAGAGATCGATGATTACCCGTCACTTGCGTATCTTCCAGTTGTAGAGGAGCAACTTCCCGAATGTACAACCTCATATGATTGGAACACTCCTGGGCCTGACGGTGAGGACCCCTACCCGGAATTTGAAAAGAGAGAAATCATTCCTTCTGTTTTCAATCCCTCGAACAAAGGCATTCTCGGCGGCATCGCGAGGGAGTACGAAAGACTCTCGAGCGACGTACTTCCGACGATTCTAAAGAGGGATACCGCCGGATCATCTGGAAGTAATTTACAAGGAGTTAACTCAGCTGCCAATAACCCTGTCGCAGGACAACAGCTCGCCCCTGGGAATGGACTCTATAGTGAAAACTCGCCTCAAGGTGCCTTCGTCGGCAAAAGAGCCCTCGGCGACAGATTAATATCGGGAGTAGATACTTTACTTAAACCAGGAATGAACGTCATCCATGATGTTAGCGACGGTCTTAGCAAAGTGTTCCTCCCGTTCTTGAAATAAGACCGCAAGGGAAATTAGTGAGTAATATACTTAACAAATTGAACGTATAAATGCACTTAGATCTTCGAATATTTATTTGAGAGTAATACAACCGAATCTAATGAATTAGTTTCGTTTGCTAACAGGTACCGAGAGACAACGCAGAATAGAAGAACACTGCTCCAAACTGATCGGACGTTAATGAGAACGACAATTCGGTGGGCCGCTTCGTAGAAACACCTCTGCGAAGGGTCCGTGATTTATTATATTATTAATAATAAGCTATAGCTTCATGGTTAAAGAAATAAAATAAATGTGAGACACGACAACAGTAGTTTCTTTATTCTATGAACCAGTTCTCATCGTTACACTGTCCTCTGCGACCTGAGAATTTAGGAATAGTCAAATTCACTTCGAATGTCACGACGTCAACCATTTTGTCCATTGTCCGTCCCGCCTTTACGTAACGCGATATGCGCTTCAAACCAGTTACAAATAAATTCCTCTGTTCCTTCCGCGTTTACCAGAAACAAGATAACGAGACTGTCGAATTTTTCAGTAAATAATGGACTTATTACCTAACTTCTCGAAGCCTTATATATATTCGCTGTAAGCGTGGGAATTCTGTATTAGTTCCATTAGGTGTGCACGCCGCTGAATGTGTCCAGACAAAATCACGATGGAGCGTGCATTCTGGATCGCGTTTGTCGTGCTCTCGTCATTGTCACAGTGTCTGTGCGACGATGTCCTCAGAACGAACGTGGTGGACACCAAGAGCGGTCGAGTGCGAGGTATCATGAAGAGAACAGTATGGAATTCCGTGGAGTACCAAGCATACCTGGGAATTCCGTACGCTCTGCCGCCTGTGAAACATCTTAGGTTCGAGGTGACGTTCAATTGCAACCGTGACAAACCCAATTAACAACTGCACTGCATCGATCAAGTGACATTTCGAATTACTCGACGAAGCTCGGCAAATTATGTTTCATTCTGTTTCTCATCAGTATTAACGATCCTCGTCATTAATAACAGATCAGTATTAGAGTTAGTACTCACGAGAAGGTTCGTATTTCTAGCTTCCAGTACCAGTGAGACCATGGGGATACATTTTCGAGGCTGTTAAGGAGAGCAGCAGCTGCATACAGATGGATTTGTTCACCGACGAGTTTATAGGCAGCGAGGATTGTTTGTATTTGAACGTCTACGTTACCGGGGTATTAACACGATAAACGTTTAATCGCGAATAGACTGCACATTTGGTGACAGGTAATCGAGGATCCAACGAAAATCGATTTCCCATGAAAATCTGCAGTCTAGCTACGGCTTCTTCTCGAATTATAACAACAAGGACATTTTCGTCAGAATAACAACGCAACGGAGGGAAAGCCGAAGCTGAAGCCAGTGATGATTTGGATCTATGGCGGCGCGTACGTCTCAGGATACAGCGACAGCGCGTTGTACGGTCCCGATCTCTTCCTCGAACAGGACGTTGTCTTCGTCAGCTTCAACTATCGCGTCGGTTCATTAGGTACGCCGCTTTCCTTGTAAACCGTAGCGATGACTAGATAGCGCGTTATTCGCATGATCTCAGCGGTAGGTTTAGTGTTGATTAGTGTTAGTTAGATATACTTGAATTATCGGGCTCGTAGGTTTCTTGAAGACGGATGCTCGCAACGCTTCGTGCAACGTCGGTCTGTGGGACCAGAATCTGGTTCTCCGTTGGGTGAACGAGAACATCGCTGCGTTCGGTGGTGATCCTAACTGGGTGACTCTTTACGGCGAGAGTGCAGGCGCTGCTTCCGTGGGGTTCCACACTATGTCGCAGAAATCGAGAGGTAATTATTACGAAATGGTAACGAACGAGTTTCTTCAATCTGGAATGAAGTAGAAATTAGCGATAGTTACAAGTAAAATGATTAATAGCGTGAGAGAAGTATAGAAATGAAAAATACAGCTTGTTTCCTTCGTTCAATTATCATTAATCATTCTTCAATCTAGAATGAAGTAGAAATTAGCGATAGTTACAAGTAAAATGATTAATAGCGTGAGAGAAGGATAGAAATGAAAAATACAGCTTGTTTCCTTCGTTCAATTATCATCATTAACCATTCTGTTTTCATTTTCTTACATATGATTCATCTTGGATAGAAGAAAAACTTTAATTTAATCGTCGTTAATCGTTACCTTTGATTTCTCTGATGTATATTTCTTGAATTAGGACTATTCCATAAAGCAATATATCAAAGCGGAACACCTTTGTGCCAATGGGCATATCTAATGCCACTTGTAGCCGAGAAACACGCACGTACCCTTGGCGAACTTCTCGGCTACAAATCGCTCGACAAGGAAGGCTTGTTAAACTTTCTTCGCACTGTGCCCGCTGACGAACTGATCCATAAACAACAGCAAGTTGGCCTGGTATGGAGATTCAACTGATTTGAAATTAACGGACGAAGATACTTTGAATTACACAAAACTTTCAGCAGATAAAGCTAAATTACATATCGATTGCTTAAATAACAGAGAAAAGAACCTACGTACTGATCTATCGCTGTTTTGAGTAACTGAATCATTTGTTTCCTACTTAGTGTTCCAAATATGAAAGTCTGATCTCGCTGTTCAGACATGTTACTATATTATCTCTCTATTTATTATATTTTCTAACGTTATACTTTGTTTATCGTATCCAAAAACTTTTCAGGATATACTTGCATTCGCCCCAACGACAGAGAATCCTGATTTGATAAGCGACGATCGGGCATTTTTGACCGATTGCCCCCTCACTAGATACCGAGACGGTGATTTCAGTAAAATGCCCACCATGATGGGCATGAACGGAGAGGAGGCGCTCTTCTTTGTGAACTGTAAGCATGTGATTTTCTCTGAAAATCGAGGGAATCACTGGAATCTTTGTCTCGTGCAATACTAGAGCTTTATAAGTGTATTTTCTCGCAATTCTTATCTGCTAATGAACAAACTTTTATCTTAATCATTTGCACTCGAGAGGCGACTCTTAGTCGCCACTTGATTCGATACAGCAAAATTATAAAGTCTTATATATAACAGACGATCTCCTTTGAAACTAAGTAATGAGAAAACATATATGAATTAAAAAGGAAAGATATTTTATCTCAATATTCCACGTATTGATGCATTATACAAAGTATAATGTTCTCTCATTAATTAGTTTCAAAGAAGATCGTCCGTATCCTATCAGAAACTGTTGTATATTTCTAGTGAGAAACTTTCGAGTGCAAACGGTTAAATTCCAATTTACTTCAACTGTTAGAAATACAATTAGAATTCCGTTGGAAATTCATTGCCTGGCACGTGTCTGACCGCGGGATTCCGGCATTTTGTAGATTACATTAAAACAGGGCAACACGACCAATACTTGTGGCAATGGTTCCTGCAACTGTTCGCTATAACCCACTTCCCGGTCGGGTACCTTGGATCTGTCACGAACGTGGTGCTCAGACAGCTGCCTAAAAGTGTCATTCGTCTCATTACAAATTTCGCAACCGAAGCAGCATTCACGGCACCCATCGATCTAACGCGGAAACTTATTATTAAACAGAACGGGGACAATCCGTTCTACTATTATTTACTGAAGTACAGGTCGATGTACAATTTGCATTCGACGATGGGCGAAACGATAAATGGTAAGTTTGTCGCTTCTTTTATCTTTCATTTGTTATTATAGGAAAAGAGTAGACCGTCTAACCGTTCGAGCCGCGAGCGACAAGATGGCGGCTCTCCGTTGCGCCAGTCGGTACCGGTAGGTCCGTGGAATCAGATGAAGCTTACTTATTTGCTTTCCTTCTAATTATTCATTCTCATTTTTCTTATTACTCGCTTGGAACTGGAAAAGTCTAACGATCGCGCTATTTAAAATTTGTTTTTGTAAAAATAGAAAAGCGATATGATATTAACCCTTTGCACTCGAGAGTATTTTTCTCGACAAATATTCATTACTTACGATATATGAAATTTAATATTGAATTTGTAATTTTGCAATTTTCTTGGGTCAAATCAAATGACGACTGAATGGCGCCTCTCGAGTGCAAAGGGTTAAGACGCCTATATTCGATTCTACAATAAATTTTTTAAAAAGTCCTCCGTTTCTCAATGAGAATTCATTTCCGGTCTGAACAGAAAATTCAGCGTGGGTTGTATACGCCCACGCGGCACGGAACGCACGAAGGAAATAAGAAATTCTGGTTTTTCTATGATTTCTCTATGTCTTCGAGTGTTCCATTTAATTCCAGGAACCTCCCACGTGGACGACATCGCGTATCTGTTCAACGTGAAAAATTTGAGTGCACCGACAGACCCGAACGATCCCTTCAACGTATTCCGGAGGAAGATGGTTAGCCTTTGGACGAATTTTGCTAAGTATGGGTAAGCATACGAAAACAATATTCCATTTTAGTTAATAATACACGATGAAATAGTGGATTTAACATTATCAAACCATTTAGTCCTGCTGCCTTCTTTGGGTCTTCTCGATTCAATAATCTTCTCGTTTCTTTTGGCACCATCTCGTTTGTTAACACGTTGAGTGCCGCGAAAAACTTTCGAGTGCAAATGGTTAATATTCTCGTTATGTCTAGGATAATTTCAGCTGGAGAACATTATGAACAACTCGTTGTACAAGCTCACGTGATCCCGTTTTCTAAATTTGAATCTTTTGTCTCATTGAAACCGAAACGTTTTTGAATGTTAAAGTTAAAGTAACATGGATTGCAACGATGTGTTTCTCGAATTGCAGCGACCCAACGCCGCCAGATTTGCGCGGTGTCAACACGTTCGACAATGTCTGGCCGGACGCCACGAAAACCGGCAAAATATTAGAGATCAACGAAACCACTAAAGTAAGGGAAGGGATGCCCGGATCTTTCGCTCCCATATACCAGCCGATCCTCGAGAGTATTCTTCCGCTTGAAACTGGCTGCGTTAACAGTCTGCTGCATTCCTTGACATCGACACCACTCTGATAATACACTTCAATTGTGTACATAATTATTAACGAATTGTTCATAATACTTGTGACACAATAAACATGTTAATACCTCAATGAAACCGATATTGTATTTTTCAATACATTGAATACCTCTCATTACAAGATTTCCCCTGTTTATCGTCGACAGAATAAACGCAAAAGTGCATCGTCCTTAATTAAGACGTAATCACCGTTAACAATGGAATAAAATTGAAACCTCTCGATCCAGTATATTCACTACCAGAGTAATTCAATCAGTTTCTACGATTAACTTTCGAGTTGTCCGAATTTTCTGGCATTATCGTTTACAATATTCGACAGTGACCGATTGCGGACGGTTGTTTAACTTCCGTTTTACTCGTCATGCGTTATTAATTATTATTGAAGTTAATTGACTTTATTAAAGCGTTCGTTATTTAAATATTGAAATGTTGCCTTCTCCTCTCTCGTTGCGCAATGCGTGTAAATTAACGATTACGACGATTAGAATATTCCGGTTGCTGTGCAAACGCTATTTATCAATTAAATACTATTTGCCGATTGCAAGACAATCAACTGGACACCTGTGCATCCAATGATGCTACAATGTCCATGGAGATGTTATTAGTATATAAAGACGATGCGTCCGGGCCGACACGATTCCTCGACGGGTCGACCATGATGGCGCGTGTAGCTGGACTTGCTCTTGTACTGTTGTTATGGGTGACCCAGAGTGCAACACAAGAGCTGCATCGAACTAGAGTGGTGAACACCACTACTGGACCTGTGCAAGGCATCATTAAGTACACACACTGGTACGGCGTCAAGTGTGAAGTCTACTATGGGATCCGCTACGCCGAACCACCGGTTGGGAAACGAAGATTCAAGGTAAAACCGATTACTTGAAAATCGTTGAAAAATTTATCAGATAGATTAACCTTTTTCACTCCGAAGTGCAAATCGTGCCTCTCAGTCACCACTCGATTAGTGAAGAAAATTGTAAAATTTCGTGTATAACATTAATTCTTCAATAATCTGTCGATAAGTGAAATGTAGAAATAAAATACCATTGTTCCTCCTTTTTTGTTAATAGATTCCTCGTTAAGTTAGTTTAAAGGAATGTCATCTGTATCTCATAGAAATAAATTGAATATTTCCAGTGACATATTTTTGGAGCGCAAAGGGTTAATTTACCAAGTTCCACAGCAATTCTGTCAATTTTTAGATAAAGTATTTAGAATTATCGGAAGAATTAACCATATAGTTCACACACTTTCAGCCTCCAGTTCCAATAAAACCATGGACGTACGTTTTCAACGCTTCCGAGGAGGGCAACGCCTGTCCGCAGATAGATTACTTTACCTATCAGTACACGGGCGAAGAGGACTGCCTGGTTCTGAACGTGTACATTCCGATTGTAATTATTCTCTTAATTATTCTTCCCTAGTGAACCCTACCGAGAATAAGATAGTACTGTAAAGATAATTTCTAAACAAAGAAAATCAAGAAGTTCCGTTCGTTCGCGATTCTTTCGATCTAGAAACCGATTAGTGTCCAATATAGTTATCAGTTCCAACAATATTACTCGACGTACCCACGGAATTCAGTCTGGCTTAAAGTAATTCGGAACTGTTCATGAATTAGAACCCAATTGATGATGATCCTCCCACTTTCACGGAGTTTGGTACAGTGTCGAACCTGAAACCGGTGATGGTTTGGATATACGGCGGAGCGTACATGGAAGGAGTCAGCACGCGTTCCATGTTCGGGCCCGATTTCTTCCTCGAGCAGGGCGTCATTTTCGTCAGCCTGAATTATCGTCTCGGCGTGGCTGGTATGTCCACCGGTTCCTAGAAATTTGATCTTGCTCACGATAGGTATATAAAAATGTCGGCAAACCTAGTATTAACGTTAGAACTACCGAGCAGTGAGATTGTCTTTTCGAAGTTTCACTGTAGAAACTGAACAGCGTGAATATTGAGAGTGCAAGTGATTCGTAATGTAGTTTGCGTAGCTGAATCAATCTCCCCAGTGATTTCTCGGAGAAGCGTTCGTTGGCTTTTCAATGACTGGAGAGAAAGGAATCATGAATAGATCATTCTGACCCATCCGGTAGGTTCTGGCGTTGGAACCGTGTGTTCTGAGCAAGCTTGTTCGCAGGATTCTTGAATCTGGGGCACCCCGACGCTTTGGGCAACGCAGGTTTGAAGGACCAGAACCTGGCTCTCCGTTGGGTGCGGGACAATATAGCGAACTTCGGCGGTGATCCGAATCGAGTGACTATCTTCGGGGAGAGTGCTGGCAGTGCTTCCGTAGCATACCACGTTCTGTCTCCGAAATCGACAGGTACCAGTATTAATAATCGATATTATTATAATATTATGAAGGTAATAAGATAATAAGATTTTGAATATTGTATCTATGGTTCTATTTGAAACAATTTGAATTCGTTTAAAAATTCAGTAATCTAGAGATGTTGCCTGAGTTTCTCTGTTAGTGAATTAACATATTAATGTCAATAAATAATCACTGCGATTTGAGACTGATATAAATTCTTCGCTATGAAATTACCTTAGACTAATCGGAACTATCGATGACAGAGAAAGAATTGCACCGTTACAATGGCGTACCGTTCAAAAAGACGATACGCACGAAAGCCACTGCAATGGCGCACAATAGCTAAAATATTAAGGCATGATATGAATTTGTTAAACTTTCGATGAATTATTTCTCTTCTGCTTCTGCCAGGACTCTTCTCGCAGGCAATCCTCGAGAGTGGAACACCATTGTGCCAGTGGGCGTACCACACGCCGAAGAAAGCTTATCTGAACGCCAAGAATCTCGCCAGCAAACTCGGTTACAGGGGGAACAGCACTCAAGAATTGCTGGATTACCTTCTTCAAGCTGATATTCACAGTTTGGTCGTGGAAACGCTGAGAGTCGACGCTGTAATTAAGCTTGGCCGTCGATTATCCATGGAAATTAACCCTTTCCGGTCGGACGCCGTCGTAATGGAGACTCATGAATAATCCCACTTCGAGACTTACCAAACAACAAAGAAGATATTTTTCATGAAAACTATTCATCACTTTCTGACTAAATATTGACGATATTTTTCGCAATACAATTGATTATCTTCTATAAAATAAGAGACAGAACTATTTTACTTCGATGTTTTATGTGTTGATACATTACACAGGATTTAACACGTTAAGCGCCGCGTCCGTCACTGACACTTCCGAATGACTAAAAAACAATCGTAACATACAAGACAACCGATGTGAAATGAAAATGTTTAAGAAGGCAACGAAGTTGATAATAGTGTAACGCAAACGTTGGTTCTCGAAACCTACAAAAGTTCTCGTCCGCAAAGGGTTAACCGTGAAACTACAACTGTAACGGTGTTAATGACATTCTGAACATTTCCAGGGGGTGTTGCCGTTCCGGCCGTCGATAGAGGACACGTCCGTCGCGACCGACGGCAGCGAGTTCCTGACCGACTGCCCCGTGAACCTATATAAATCCGGGAATTTCAATAAAGTCCCCACCATAATGGGTTACAACAAAGACGAAACGCTCTACTTTACATCCGGCGAGTGACACTGATTATACCTGTTTCGATATATGTTTTGTTCTTGACAGCGACGGCCAACGAAATCGTACGTGAAACATCTGTGTAGGAGATCTTGTCTAAACTGTGCACAGCTTAACGATTTAACCCTTTGGACTCGGAAGTTTTTCATTGGAAATATTTTAACGTCTTCTGATGAGATAGAGATGATATTCTGTGAAACCAACTCGAAGAGAAATCACACTTAAATTCAGGGACAAAGCTACTTTGTTTGAATATTTCTCAAATCGATGCATTATACGAAGTTTAATATTAAGTATCAAATTTTATATATTGTATGAAATCAATTGAGTGATAGTCACCTCTCGAGTGCAAAGGGTTATTCGATTTTAAATCAATTATTTGATAGTTCATTGAAGTAGATTGCATTTTCTACGATAACGTCGAGGAATATATAATTAACGTTCAAGTAGGAGAATTAAGCAAAATACTTATTGTATTTTTGTCGTTTTTCTGACTCGAGAGCCATAACGTTTGTCGTTCTACAGCTCTGCTTGCCAATAACTCCCACACGAAGCAATTATCCAGCTTTCTATCGCGATCGGCGGGTCTTAACGGATTACCGAACAAGATACTGTCATATTTCGGAGAAGCTGCGTTGGATTTTACGCCTAACGTCTTCTCGGAGGAGTTCGTAAGGTTCAGTACCGATATATTCTTCGTCGCTCCCATCGATTTGACGCAGAGGCTATTAGCGGACCAGAACGAGGGGAATCCTATCTATTACTATCGGCTCTCGTACGAGTCGGCGTACACCATGCATTCTGAAGAGGGTGATAGTATAAATGGTAAGGCAACATGCCACATTCGTCGTTTTCATTAATGAAATTAACGATCATGTGTTTACTTTGAGCAACTGTTCGTGAATTGTGTAATTTCAGGAACGGCGCACGTGGACGACATCGATTATTTGTTCAACGTGGATATGTTGCACCAGCCAAAAGATCCGAACAACCCCTTCAACGTATTCCGGAGGAAGTTCGTCAGACTATGGACGAACTTCGCCAAATACGGGTAGCAATTGATATGATACTCAATAATGTATTTTCTTTGACGTATATATTCTCTAATACTTCATAGAAATGGTATTAATTCGATTTAACCGTCATGGTTTATTAGAATAAATGAGTTAGTCTTGGTACGAAACATATAGTAATATTGATATAATAAATATGTCTTTGAAATTTATAGTAATATTAATATAATAAATGTCTTTGAAACTTATATTTATTATATCAATATTACTATAAATTTCAAATAGTATTATATTTTTGAAACGTATAATAATATTGATATAATAAATGTCTTTGAAACTTATAGTAATATTGATATAATAAATATGTCTTTGAAACGTATAGTAATATTGATATAATAAACATTACAGAAACACCAAAATTATAAATTTCATAGAATCATAAATTGAACAAAACGATTCAATTGTTTGCTGTGCAAAATTAAACGAATTCAAACGTATTTTTCCCTTTTCTGGCAGAAACCCTACGCCATTGATAGGAATCGGTGACCAGTTCGATGTGATTTGGGAAGAGAGCAACCTGTTCGGCGTCCAGCTCGATATCAACACAACACCAGTCCTGCTACCGCGTTTGATCGATTCAACAGCTAGTAGTTACCAGAGAGGCTTTCTATCCCGACTTCCGGCCGAGACCGCCTGCACTTCAACGATGTAATACAGTACTGGCTGCTGGGAATAGTGTAAGACTTCAACTGTGTACGTACGTGTTCTAATAATAATAAGCTAGTAGATATAATTGCGGTTATTAATAATTTTATTATAAGACAGATTTTAATGATGCATTTTTCTGCTTATAGAAATCCATGGCTGCGAAGCTTCATTCGAAGTTAAAATTGGAGATCATCGAGGTATCCACAGGAAGAACATTGTTTGGACTCTTCGATTCCACTGATGACGACTATTTTTTATAGAATTTTCTATGAAACTGGCTACTTTTTGTTATTGAAGTCTATGCTGTATTTAGTACTAGCACTCTAATGATATACTTTAGATACATAGATAATAGATGAATTGTTAGCGATAAATGCGATATAATAAACTTGTTTATTGATTCAATGTCATTTTTATAATAGTTCACTACCCTCCTTCCCATTGTCGACGAAATAAATACTAATTTCGCGGATGTCCTGCGAAATCATTATTTCGAAGGATATTTAGTTTGGGAAACAAAACGGTGAATAGTTCTTGAAAGTAGATCGAGTGAAATGTAATTGCAATTATTAATGAAATGAAATTAGAAATGGACAAACTTCGAGGTTAATCGAATCCGGTGATTATCTAAGAGTTCGACTTTGCGAATAACCTTTGACTTATCTTGTCCTCTCGTTTTATACCAAATTAGCTAATGAAGTGTTACAATCCGTTGTCTCCAAACCAGACATAGAATTTTATGATAGATATTTTATTGATAGAATTTAGAATTGTATAGATAATAAAAGTTCCTGTTTTAATTATCTACGAAAGAATCATTGTTCACATGACATACTAATGTTCTCTTTATACTTCCTCGAAGTATCGTCTCTATTCTGCATGATCGATTTCCTTCTATTTCGACATATTGAGAAGCAACAATCTACAAATTACGCGAACACTATAAAAGCTGCAGCTGCCAAAGAGATGCATATAGCAACAATTGATAAAAAATAAGTCTAACCGTCGCAATTTCCGCGATCTCGAAGGAAGAACACTGAAGTTTGCAGACTTACCATTGTCATCCTCATCAATGTTCTCCCACCATAGAGAATAGTTCCAAACAATTAATTATAAGACACATAAACACTGTAACCATGATTACATTGTATCTTCTCAAAAAATAAATTCTAATTCCAACCAATGTTTTTCGTTGTCAATCCTATATTTCTCACCCTAAATGTTGGACCCAAAAAAGGCAACATAGAAATGTCTTCAAAACGTGTTCCTTCATCCGCTTCTTACTATACACTGACGACAACTACCAATCAGCAAACGAAAACGTCTGAATAATTAGGAAGTTCAATCTACTAATTGTCTACTGCAATTTCGTTGTAACGTATTACAACACCGATATCCCTATCGCGCGTATTTTTAGGTTAACCTTAAAATAACTCGATTTCCCGGAGTTTCCTGTTTTCTTCTATTTTTCACGGAATTTCCCAGAGCGACCTTCATTTTATCTTCGATAATTTCACTCATCGATCTCTGGTTACACATCACGTGGCGCGACGTGGTGCCGTCGATGACAGCCAAATTATATTGCTGTTTGCCGTGTGAACGTCATTTATCAGTTAAACACAGTTTTCCGACTGCAAGACAATGAAGGGACCACCTGTGCATCGGACGATGGTCAACGTCTTTCGTAACGTTGTCGATATATAAACAGGGTGCGTCCGGCCCGATACAATTGACTAACAGGTCATCCGCGATGGCGCGTCAAGTCGGAGTCGCTCTCTCACTGTTGCTGTCGGTGACGCTGGGCCTGGTCGGGGCCCAGAATCCGGCTCCGGTGGTGAACACCACTGCCGGGCCTATACAAGGTGTCATGCAGCAAACGGCGTACTATTACCAGCCGTACGCAGCCTACTTGGGGATCCCATACGCCGAGCCACCGCTTGGAGAACTGAGGTTCAAGGTAACCGTGCTACCGTTGCTAACATTGCTAATCGCTTTCACTATGCTGCAATGTTAACGCTTATGACTGTCCATTGCCTCGCGATGGTTTAGAAACTTATCCCTGTAAGATGAGAAGAATGGAGGGAAATAATAATGATCGGCATTACAATTAACTCTAGAACTACCATCGAAACGATCCGTGAATTATTCTTTTGCTATTATGGAAAAGATAGCTGCTTTGCGAAATTACTGAAGATTAGTAACGCGAATTGGAAGCTTGATAGTAGTCTTAGAGTCCCCAGAGAAAAATTTCGTGATATCGTAGGTTTAAGACTGGGACAGCGAGTGTTCTAATGGTGAGAGATTTTGACAGAGTTGACTAGAGAAGAGACAAGGCCTGTACACTGCGAGCTATATCGTTTCTATTTATTTGTATTTTATTCGATTATCTACTCCTGTGTTTTTTAAAAATGAAACATATTGAAAATACCATTAATACCACAATTTGGAAACTTCAATTGAACTCGATAGTTCTAGCGTTAATCGCGTCTCGTAAGGAGCTGCTTCGATTTTCATAGATTATAGAATTTCCTCTGAATAATTCAACTTTTTGTGAAGTCCGGGCGAAGCTTGGAAGAATTTGAAGAGTAAGGTATGTTACACGTTTCCAGCCTCCAGTTCCAGTGAAACCATGGACGGAGGTTCGCAACACTTCCCAAGATGCCGATGCCTGCACGCAGATCGATCTCATCACGGGCAACTTCTTGGGTAGCGAGGACTGTTTGTACCTCAACGTGTACTCCAACAATGTAAGTACTTACGTTCTAGTGAGTAGTAGCACACAGGTAATCAAGTGCTCTAATTAATGAAAACGTAAAAAGAGAACCCATTAATTCTTGAAGATCCTGGTAGTCTGTGAACTTCGAAACGCCAACTTGAATTTAACCCTCTGTAGGCTCACGTAACGAAGTCACATATCAGAATATTGGCATCTTATTGGTTTATTCCATTTTGCACTGGAAGTGGTGAATAAAATAATCAGTTAACTTCAACTTTTGTACGCTCAAGCGTTACAAAATATGTTCGTTTGATGAAATTATTGATACCATTGAGTACATTCTTAACTCGTATTCATATGTGGATATTTATTAATTTTGTACTGCATAGATTTTGTTATAATCATGAACAAAAATTCCGGCTATAGAGGGATAATTCAGATCCGACTTCTGTGTTCTCCCGTTCGAAATTATCTCAGTGTCACGGGGGCGCCGTTTTTCTCACGAAAATTTGATTTTTCACGAAGGTCGGCGGCAAAGAGTTGAAACCGGTCTTGGTTTGGATATACGGCGGAGCGTACATATCAGGATACTCCACGAGCAACTTTTACGCACCTGATTTCTTCCTCGAAGAGGGCGTTATACTTGCTGCTTTGAACTATCGCCTCGGCGTGTGCGGTTTGTTAATCGATGCATAAATATTCATTCGACAATCACCTCTTTGTATCCATAGTAGCCATACTGGCCGACGTTATTGTTTGTCTGCTTCGAACGATTAGTTTGTTGCTTAACACATCGAATAAGATAGAGAATGTATTACGCTGGCTAAACGACTGGAGCGTAATCGTCGAAAGGTTGCAACGAAGAAACAGCTTTGCTGAGAATATCACCGGGAACGCAGAGAATGAATACTAGGTTTACCATTTCTACCCATTTCGAACTTCGTCAAGGAAATTTTTACATTCTTTTCTACCTGCACTGGCTTTTCTTCGTACATTTCATAGTTTCATTTATAAAGAAACTGCTATTATATCTGGTTTTTCAAGGAAACGTGTGATCTTGCTCGCGATAGGTATATAAAAATGTCGGCAAACCTAGTATTAACGCTAGAACTACCGATCAGTGAGATTGTCTTTTCGAAGTTTCACTGTAGAAGCTGAACAGCGTGAATATTGAGAGTGCAAGTGATACGTAATGTAGTTTGCGTAGCTGAATCAATCTCCCCAGTGATTTCTCGGAGAAGCATTCGTTGGCTTTTCAATGACTGGAGAGAAAGGAATCATGAATAGATCATTCTGACCCATCCGGTAGGTTCTGGCGTTGGAACCGTGTGTTCTGAGCAAGCTTGTTCGCAGGATTCTTGAATCTGGCGCACCCCGACGCTATGGGCAACGCAGGTTTGAAGGACCAGAACCTGGCTCTCCGTTGGGTGCGGGACAATATAGCGAAGTTCGGCGGTGACCCGAACCAGGTGACCCTCTTCGGAGAAAGCGCTGGCGCTGTTTCCACAGGATTCCATGTTTTGTCACCGAAATCGGAAGGTACGTGGTTGGCGGACCGTGAACCGCAGTGTTTCTAATTGGACGGCGGAAAATTGCATCAAATACGCGCAGCACGGAAATATTTATAAAATATTCGAAGTACGGTACGATTATTTCACTTCGATTTCTGTGCTCTCGAAAATGATTTTGGACGAATTAAATGCTAGTCGCGATTGCTAATATCAATGATTTCTGTTGTTAGTGGCACTGCGAGATTGATACCAGTATTAATAATTGATATTATTATAATATTATGAGAATTCTCCTGAGAATTCCAAATTCGAGTTACACCACTGCCATCCCGAGCAAACAGCTGCATCTTCGACGATACAGTGACGTTTCTCTGTTGACCAGGACTCTTCCAGCGAATAATCTACCAGAGTGGAACACCTTTGTGCCAGTGGGGCATCCAGACACCACAGAAAGCTTACTCGAACGCCTTAGATCTCGCCAAGAGCCTCGGTTACAACGGAGACACCACGGAAGAGTTGCTGAGATTCTTGATCGACGCTAATATCGACGCTTTGGTTAACGCAACGATGAAAGTCGACTATGTAATCGAATAAAAATTGATTAACCGACGAACTATGAATCTAATGGGACCGCCATTTCATCGTTTCATCTTTTTCAGGGGGTGTTGCCGTTCCGGCCAACGGTAGAGGACCCGACGCTGGTAACCGACGACAGCGCGATGATAACTCAATGTCCGATAAAGTTGTACCAAACCGGAAATTACTATAAAGTCCCAACTATAATCGGTCGCAACGCGGACGAGATGCTGTTCTTCTTGAACCGTGAGTAAAACGCGTCCTCAGGTTGCTGTTTATTTCTTTTTCCACTCTTTGCTTTTTTCTCTGCGTTATCTAGAGTAATGGCCAATGAAATCGCATCGAGAAATGTACAACGCTTTTATACTTCAAACCGTCGTTTTATTTGAAACTATTCGATGAATCGAAAAATTAACCCTTTGCTCATTAAATGTAGAAAAATCAGAAAACGGTTCAATGGCCGATAGTTGACATTCAATTGAGAATTCGGTCGAAGACAGTAGTGCTTCGAAAATGATGCGATTTCTACGGACATTGCTACGCTTTTACGTTTTCGTCGAGTTTTCCAACTGAGATGGCACCGCGTTCACCATTTTACAGTTTTACTTGGCAATGGAACTCACAAGGAAGCGATATCGAACATATTATCCGATGGAATCGGTATCACTGGAATAGCAAACGAGCTACTGTCGGAAGTGTCAGCGTTTTCGATCAACACCATACCCGACAGCTGGTTGCAGTTGTTCATACGGTTCTTTACCGATTTATTCTTCGATGCTCCCATCGATCTGACGCGGGAACTGTTATCTAAGACGGGCGACGGAAATCCAATTTATTATTACTTGCTCCAGTTCAGGTCGCAATACCCTATACACGAGATTGTGGGTGTTACCATAAACGGTGAGGCAATATGCAATATTCGTGTTTTTTATTGATTTACAGATGATTTATTAATTTATTTGTTTATCTATTTATATGTGACTGTATCGGTCACGAGCGAAGGGAAAGAAAGTATAGTTAGAAAGGAGTTAATGATCGTGTATTTTAAGTGATTTAGGATTTCTAAACATGTACCATTGCAGGAACGTCGCACGTGGATGACGTCGGGTACCTGTTCAACGTGGACCTGTTGAATGCTCCAACAGATACGAATCATCCCTTGAACGTGTTCAGGAAGAAGTTTGTCAATCTGTGGGCGAACTTCGCTAAATATGGGTATGAACAGATATAGTACTCGAACGTGTGTGAAATAAACTTTTCTTTACAGTGATATACAGTAAATAGAGTCTAATATTTCGAATTCTATATTCTACTATTTTAGAATCTAATATTTCGAGTTCTAAATTCTAATGTTTTAGAGTATATTTCGAATTCTATATTCTACTATTGTAGAATCTAATATTTCGAATTCTAAGTTCTAATATTTTAGAATCTAATATTTCGAGTTCTAAATTCTAATGTTTTAGAGTATAATATTTCGAATTCTATATTCTACTATTTTAGAATCCAATAGTTCGAATTCCAAATTCTATTATTTCGTATTCTAATATTTCATAAAAAGAACACTTCATTAATTTAATAGACAGACAGAATACAATTCAAATGTATATATTTTTTTCAGAAACCCAACACCACCGAACGAAACGGGTAACAACACGTTCGGTGTGACCTGGTTGGACAGCAACCCGACTGGCATCCAACTGGATATCAACACAACATCCACCATGGCACCAAATTCTTTGGATGCATTAGCCATATATTATAAGAACCTCCTACCTTCTCTACTTGTGGGCGAAACCGGCTGCCGGGCGTAATCGACCGAGATACTTTCAGCCCCTTCTTACCAATTACGACAACAACCACTCTTAATTATGTGTATCTATTATTATTAACCATGTGAATATATGCATATCATACAATAAATACTTACGATAATGAAACTGTTGTATCGTTTGAACGTGACAATAGTATTACCTCTTGAATAATTGCAGAAAAAGAAATTAGAAATCGGTAATTTTTGATAGTCCTAGTGTTAACCCTTAGCACTCCAGGTTGTTTTGTAATCAATCAGCACAACTGCAACTAATTTTTATAGTATCTTTAGTAAAAATGAAAAATGCTATAACATTCCTCCGCACTTTTATTTTCCTTCTTAGTAGAAAATTTGGATGCGTGGAAAATCGAATAATTTTAGGGTAGTTTCTTTAAGATTCATTAAAATATTTAATATTACAACTGGTGCAATATTGGAGCCTAGAGTTCAAAGGGTTAATATTATTCTTCAAAGATCGATAATATTTGAGAAGAAAATTGTTTAATATAGAATCTCATAGAACATACAATGAGAAACGAAACGAATATCGGAAACATAATTTCCAATGACACTGCTGGAAGTTTAAAATACCGTTGCACAATACACGCAAATATTTATGCACTAAATGTTCTTCTATAGAATGCATGGCGCGCGTCGGAGATGTACACACGATTTGTTTGTTAAGAGAACAGGAAACCGCGGTGTGTCTAATTGGTCTGTTGGTAAACAAGCAATGGCGGTGGTTTACACTGGGGAAACGTGTAACATTGTACGGTATCGCATGGCGCCGTAAAACGTCTGTAAACTGCGATTAACCGTTGGCAAATGTTGCATGTCGCCAGAAGTTCAACTGAGATTGGCTGTGAGCAATTCGCACGAAAAAAAGACTAGGAACTCGAAGAATAATTACTACATCGAACAATAGACAATTTTTGAAAGAGAAATGAGACGAGAATAATCCAGGGTTAAGGAAACAAGAGTTCCATTTATAATTATGCATTGCCTTTGTTTTATTTCCCTTGATGAATATTCGAAACTAATTTCATTCGTTTCATTCTTAGACTCTAAGAGATCGAAAACAGATGAGAAATACATAAAGCTAAGATCCACTGTTGCACACCATAGATAAATACGTAGATTCTGTAATTATAAAAATAATAAAATAAAACGAATGAAACTAATTCGTAACTAGTAATTAGTAATCAGAAAAAAATGAAAAATAAATACAGCTGAACATCCACTGTTGCACACCATAGATAAATACGTAGATTTTATTAACAACCTTAACAACGAGTATGTAGAAAACTTATATATTATCTTACGGACCGACCGCCATTCTGAATGGCTCATCGAGGATGAGCTGTTCTCCTAATAATCCAGATGGTTTCCAAATGATATCAATGGGATTGTCATGGAGAGGCGTAGGATTTCTAAAATATTACACGAGCTTAATAACGAAAGTAAATAGTACGCCAAGGGGTTGATACGTGCAATGGTGCAAAACACGATACGCAATTGCCTGAACATACCCGAATTTCGCGAAGTTCGTCCACAACTTAGCCATTTTCCGCCGGAAGGCGTAGAAACCTGGATTAGGATCGTCGCAGCTGTTCACGTTGTATTTACAAGAACTGAATAATATACCGAGATCGTCGCAGTGCGTGGTCTCTAAAAGTGGACGTTAATTACGCTTACAATACAGAGAATCGCGTGCGATCGCGGTATAAATCGAAGAATAAAAAGGAGTGATTCGAATTACGGTTCACTGGAAAAGTGTCGACCATGTGATGGTGAAATTTGTTGTACTTCAGTAGGTAATAGTAAACAGGACAGTTTCTGTTGTACAACGCCATAAGTCTCTGGTTGACACTGATGGCACCACTGAAGTATACATTGGAAATAGTCTGTATTCGAAACAAACACATTATACGAAGAATGTCTGATTCACTTCACTTCAACACCAGAACAATCAGCGAATTCTTAGATCATATAGATAGATTTTAGTACATTCAGGTATCCCATATACTCTCACTCACCGCGTGATTCGATATAATAAACTTAACCCTTTGCACTCGAGAGGTGACTCTCAGTCACCACTTGATTTGACACAGTAAAACTATGGAATGTAATATTTAATTTTAAACTTTGTATAATGCCTCGATACGTTCCTTAGTTTACGTGTGTTTCGTTAGTTAAATTCAAAGGATGTCGTCCATATTTAGGAGAATTTCGAATATTTCTAGTGAAAAGCTTCCGAGTGCAAAGGGTTAATATTCGCAACGCAAAGCAAGAAAATTTGAAATCCGCCATTCTGTTCGATTGTTCCAGTGCCGAGCGAATTTCTACTTCGAGAATGCTCGAGCAACGTTACCCGCGCCAGTCTCGCTATTACGTCGAGTTCCATGGTGGTGTTACCGACCTCGATGTACAAATACCGAAAAGCATCTGTAACATCAAATAATGTACGAAGTTAATCTAATGGTGGATTATCCGTTGCCAATGATTAATCTATTCAACGATCACGAGTTATTATACTATATCAACTGCAGCATTAATCGATCAATCGTTAGTCCAACTATACGAAAGAAATAAAAAGTTAACTAGCCCTCACGTTTCGCGAACGCCAACACCTCGTTGTCCACTTTGCCGATCAAGCAAGGCACGTCCGCAAACTTTCCTTCTAATAACAATTTCCACACAGGAGTGGAGAGGAATGTTTCGTCGGGACCGGCGACCGATGCGTCTTCGTCGCTGGGCATGAACGCCAGCGTAATCTGCAACATTGTGTAACTGGCGGTTAACCCTTTGCACTCGGATTGATACGTCAATTAAAATGATAAAAGTTATTTAAAAATACATAACTATAAATATATAACCCTATAAAAATTGTAGCAATAGATTACTCTCAGTTTCTTCAGATATTCGTTATAGTATTCAAATGGTATCTATTTTCCGGATCATTTCGAATATTCGATGTTTCCAAGATATCAATAATTGCAAAATTCAAAGATCCAAACCAGTCTTGACTGGTAGTTCTAATGTTAATCTGCAAAGACCCCTGTACACGGTGATACGTGTCTCGTGACACGTATCGAAACAAGCAACAGGTTTGAGTCCTTTTCACTTAAGTGACGCTATGTTTACATCGTACAAATAGCGGAGAAGGTTAGAAATTGTAGAAATCAGCTCTGAGCGTCGAGCCTTGGCAACTTTAACTGCGACTTGAGAGTTTTAGAGCTGCAGCTCTCGAAGCTAAAGCGAACCCTTTACAAATGTCGACATTTCGGCTAGATGAAATTTTCGTATTTGGAAGTAATTACTCTGACAGCGAGAGTTCGACACGTAAATTCCTTTGTTTCTATTGTTTGAGCGACTGATATACAAGTGAAAATGTTAATTATTCATTCAAATATATTCGATTTATTTATTAGTTGAGAAAAAATAATTTTCATCTGTTGATGGTTTTGTATGTTTCAAGAAGTCTTCGTAAGGGGTTGATATAGTACAGAGGACGAAGATTCGAGCATTAAATATTCTTAAGGCCCAAATCGAGCTTCCAAAGCTTCAGAGTAGATTCCTATCTGTTCTAAGTCGAAGACTCGAAATTTCTACAAGCTTAAAGCAACAATTTCCATGGAAATCTCGATGGTGAGAGTAGAATACGCACGTCTGACGGAAGACCGAAGTATAAATGGTACTGGTCGTGTGCGATCTGCGTAACAGTAGCCTTCATCAAGTTCTGCCACAGTTCTTTGTTGTTCGACGTCGCGAAGCCCATTCTCGCGCCCAACTTTGCAGCCGACAAACGGGCCCAAGCCTGTGGTTGAGATAGGGATATCGGTGATCCGCTCTGGGCGATGATTCTTTTGAACAAACCTATTGAACAATTGCCAACGAATGAAACCGCACTGTTTACTACCGAAAAGATCAAGCAAAATTATTAATGAATATGATCGTTTATATACTAAATAATTTTGTTTAAAAGGGAATTTTCAACGCGTTGAGTGCCACGGGAATTCTAAATGTTTCACTTAATGTCAATCCTGTCATTGCAAAGATAAATGGTATCAGAAATTGGTAATAATTTACTAAACACTTTCTATATAGAAGGATATGTAATTAAATACACTTAGATTTCTTAGATTTCTTAGATATCTTAGATTTCTTAGATTTCTTAGATTTCTTAGATATCTTAGATTTCTTAGATTTCTTAGATTTCTTAGATTTCTTAGATTTCTTAGATTTCTTAGATTTCTTAGATTTCTTAGATATCTTAGATTTCTTAGATTTCTTAGATTTCTTAGATTTCTTAGATTTCTTTGAGCTCGTATATTGGCCCTAGGGTGAGAAAACCCCTCGCGAACAACGCCTGCACCCTATGACCCGCGAGGGGTCTCATCGCGTTTCAAGGCATGATGTCTCCATGCCAGTAGTTCACTCGTAAACTATAATGTCGCTGGAATATCCCTGGAACTTCAGACGAGAGATATCTTATCTCTGATCTGAAGCAGGTTATCCACGGTGAAAAAAGGATTCCTCGGGCTGAGCGACAGCAACCACTTATAATACGGTTGCACTATCTATTTTACTCGATAACGTAGTAATTATCCCGTAAGAGTCCTCAATGTTGTAAGATATTCCCTTACAAGTCGCAACGTCTATAAGATTACTACACGCCCTCAAGTCTCGCCCCAAAAGTCTCGCACTAAAGTTTCGTTCAAAAATTTCGCTCGAACATCACGCACCAAAAATGTCTCTCTCCACTCTCTCCCCTCCTTCCCACTCGCTTTTAACGCACACCCCCATTCGCTCTGTCTTTCTTACCCTTGCACCCTTCTCACTCGCATCTTTCGTCCATAGTGAAAATTCACGCAGTCACGTACACGCTGTTCTCGCGGCCCAGTCGCTCGGTTCCAGACACTCTCCTCGTATTCTTTCAGCCACTCAAGATTTTCTAAACGCAGTCACATTATTTTCCAAACATGCGCTATATAGTCGCCCTTACGCACGCACAACGAACCATTCATCCCACAATAACGACGAACGTTTTAGTACCTCTCGACATCGGAGACATCGTGTGAAGGATGGCAGACGAACTGCTGGAGCTCTGACCCATCACCGTCACATTCTCCGGATCGCCGCAGAACTTTGCGATGTTCCTCTTCACCCAGCGCAGTGCCGCGACCTGGTCCTTCATACCCTGGTTACCCATCGCCTCCTTAATGCCCAAATTCAGGAAACCTGTAACGTTCCGTTCGCTTCGCAGTCGAAGACGTCAGGTCTCGACGTCGTCGTTCGTATATAAACAACATAGGTCGCAGGTTAGGGTTAAAATTAGCGAGTTAAAACATTATCAAGCGTGTCAGTGTCTCTTCTGTTTTCGACGTTACACTTCATCATTTTGTAATTTTCATTATATTGCTAATAAAGCAATGATTTCCACGCGTATATCGTATACAAGAGGAGATTTCTTAAATTTGGCATTATGTCGACAAATCATCAACCTGGAGACACAGTTAGCGAAAACTCAGCTTTCACAGTGACAAGACAGTCGTTCAGGATACAAGTGAACTGTATCCTACAGATGTTAGTTATTCAAGTGATTTTTAACATACAATCATCTGCACCAACCCGAAATATTCGAGCGTTGAGTCGTCGCTCGAAGCGCAGATGAAAAATTCCTCAAAATAACACGAGTTCGACGTGCGCGTGAACGATGATCTATCAGATATTAGTAATTCAGTCTATACCTAGAGCGCCAAGCCGATAATTCAAGGCGACGAATACGCAGCCGTTCTCTAGGAAGAGATCAGGTCCATAGAGATCTTGGTCTTTGTATCCCGCGATAAAGGAACCAGGCGGAATCCACGCCATGACACACCGACGGCAATTGTAGTCGTCGGCAGACGTCTGTCGGGTGTTGAAAACGAAGATACGTCGAGAACTTGTTTATGAAATTGATGATTGATCTCTATGAAGTACAAGCAGTCTACGCGACTCACTAAAATATTCTTTTTATTCGAGGAAACGCTACTGTCGGATAATCTAATTATCGGAAGAAATCTGTGAAGCGAACGATAGATGAATAAAACGGTCATTGCATTGTTCTCACCTGTGGAACGTACACGTTCAGAAACAAACAATCTTCATCGCCCAGATATGATTTCCTGAAGAATGCATCGTATTGTATGCAAGCTGAGCGTTCCTCTATGGCGTCGTACACTTCTGTCCATGGTTTCACTGGCTGAGGAGGCTGCAAAATTCAACAACTTTCGATGTACTCCTCCTCCTATAGCTGTCAAACTTAAGTTTCTCATTGCAAATCCCTGGAAGAAGGATCTATAACTATTACGATCCATGGCTCTAAAGATTCTAAATCAGCAAAATGATTTATGCGCTCTTTCTCAAAACATCTGAATAAACTACCTATCGTACTAAGAACATTCGTCTAAAAATCTCATTTTGAAAAGCCACGCAATCGCTGATTGAAATTCTAGGGCAACAATATATCGGGTGGACTGAAACTAAAGCTCCTAACTCGATGAACTCAATTTGTGTCTTATGGACGCTATTCTCGTTGCTTCGCTACACCGTCGCTTCTACCTTGAATCTGTTGTTTCCGGTCGGCGAATCGGCGTACGGGATTCCCTTGAACGCTAGATAAGGAAGTTTCTCGTGCATGGTTTCCCGCACACACCCCCGCACGGGTCCCGACTCGGTGTGCACGACAGGACTTGGAGGACATCGTTGGTCCTGGGCTGCGCATTTCGTCGACAGAACGGAGAAAAGCAGAACCGTGCATCCCACGATTGGAGTCCGTCTCATTGTTCGAAGTTATTTTCTAACCGTGCACCTCGATTTCGCTGTCAACGTTTAGCAGCGATTTATCGGTTTCACTCGGAACAGGTTACGAGAGTTTTTCATAAAATTCCGCCTAAAACACTACGTTCGCTGCGATTAGTTCGAAATAGGACTAATTAATTTTCAGATGGCGGTTCAAGTGCTCGGTAGCTCTAGTGTAACTGTAACTCCAGGTCGGCTGAGGGACGTTTTAAATACTGGACGTTTCGAAATTCTATGGGTGTGCGACCATATTGGTGTAAAAACCGGAAATGCACTGGATAACGATGTCCCTTCCAACTGTCCCACCTCGCCAAGAATCAAGTTATCTTACATTGAGAACGTGGTATTCTGAGTCTGTCGCTTGAGCGCCCCGCAATAATGCGGATTTCTGGATATGAATAGTACATTTCATAAAATGTACTATTTTACGAAGATGTATAATGTTTTGAATATCTTTTCCGGCTACTCGTTGATCAGATACAAGCGAATGCAGCCGTTTGGGCTTTAACCCTTTGCACTCGAAAGGTTTTGACTGGAAATATTCAAGATTTTCCGACGAGAGACAGTCGACATTGTTTGAAGCTGGTTTTGACGATAACTCACAGATAAATTCAAATAAAATTTAATTTATAATTTAAAATACTAAATATTCAACTTTATAGTTTTGCTGTATCAAATAAAGTGGTGACTGAGAGTCACCTCTCGAGTGCAAAGGGTTAACCCTTTGCGGACGAATATTCCTTGAAATACAAATGATCTCCAACAGATCAAGCTAAATTATATATCGATTACTTAAATAATAGAAATAGAGGAAGCTGCGTACTGACCTCTTGTTCGAGTAATTCAATCGTCCGTTCGTGACTTAGTCTTCGAAACATGTGAATTTTATTCTGTCGAAATGTCGACATCCGTCCGCAAAAGGTTAAATGTCGATGATGTCTACCCTTGGAATAATAATGAGAGACAAGGTTCGGGAAAGATTAAAAATGCTCTAGCAATCGAGGCAATCAAGCGGAGAAGTGAAATTAGATTTAAATTCATTCAAACCTTCGTAGCCCAATTGCAGTCTCTCGCAACCGTGACTCGACAGAAAAGTCGAGCCTAGAGACTTCAGGATCAAGTTTATCTAACAGATAGTTTTCTTGACATTATGCATATGTGACAAGCCTGAGTGCGTAGGATATGAAACGCGCACATGCTCGTTGGAATTTACAAACGTCGTTACATCAACTGTAACTTATAAGTGTTACGAAAGGGAAAGATTGACCTCTGACACCTGTTTCTACAAATTAAATCGGAACGACAATATTTCCCGACAAACATACAAGAGCTCTACTCTTCGTACGTTTCATGTATATTTCGATTGCACTTTTACGTCTAAAATCTGCTGTGGGAAACACGTGTAACATAAATACGTTCCCCAAAATCTAACCTTTCGCGCTCGAAGTGCTCAGACGCATCGCCAAAGTTCGACTCTACTCGAAGCGCGTCTCGAACACCAACGATATAGTGTACCGAAGGTTAAACTACTCGAATTTACAGATAAACTCCAGTTTCGCGGAATCTCGTGCTTCGTATCGGTGTTTAATCGTCGATTCCGCCGATAAAATAACATAATCTCCTATCCACCGTGAAAGTTCGAGTGGAAGAGGATGAACGCATGAAAGTCTGCAGTCCGGTTGCAGCTCGGTGCACTCGTGTTTAAAGCGATCCGAATGAAATCTCGACGTCAGCCGATAAACGGTAACAAGATCACACCTGTTGGCGCCATTGTTAGGCAAGAACGAAGCACGATAACGCCGGTGGCGTCTATAAATCATCGGCTCTCCGCGCCACCGGTGCCTCGTAACGAAATCCAGTTTTACGGAATTCCGACAATATATACATCTCGTGTTGACAAGCGAGGATTAATTCCGATGGATCGTGTCCTCGCCGAGCGGGGCAGGAACGGAGAACGGAACAGTGGCAAACGGGACCGCCTCCGCAATGCTCCGGTTGTTCAATCTCCCGTGATCGAAAGTGAAATCTATTCGTCACTTGGCCGCCGTTCAGTACCGCGAGCCAAGTGTCAGTTACACTGATCAACGTTCGCCGATCTACTGATCCGCCGTCGGGAAAATAGGATCATCGATAGCCCGCGACCTCGAGGGAGCGAAGCCAACCGGCTGCGACCGATCCTGTCGATCTCCGTGATCTGCCGGGGGCCAATCGGAGGAATCATCATTTATACCAGCTGATAACCGAGGGGATCCTAGATTACAAAAGGATTACGGCTGCACGTGATTATCGGTAAGCTTCCAGTAAATTATCTTTATTGTCCTTCGCGTGACAAACGTCTTGATGCCGTTTAATCTTCTGGATACCTTGGTTACCGTCGTTATTGCACGATAATGCGGGATTTCGGGCAATTGTGTGCGCACCGCGATCGCAGGGGATGTTTCGGCGATAAGGTTCACTCGTCGCTTTCATTTCTCGACGGAGTAATTCGTTAGGATAACGTGTTCCACACCGTTACCTCGATCTCTCATTCAACCTGTTACTTAGTCGACTAATCGACCGATCACGGAAGATTAATACATTGTTGACAGGAACACGACTTAGAGCAGAACACGTAAAATGGAAAAATAGGGGATTAAATCATTTGATTGAATTGCGTTATCATTATTGCATGTTGATTCAGCTGAATGTCGCCGCGGTAGTTGGCAGTACTTATAACATAATAATCTTTTCACTTAATCATCGTTTAAGTGAACCATTCGATTTGGTCGCGATCACCGGTGACCCCCATTCAACGCGTTAATTACGTTTTTCTACCGTCACCGTGATAGACGGCGATAACGAAGCTGATAACGGATGTTACAATAAACATCTCCAATCGCAATTCCTTGCATCTAGTGTTACGCTTATCAAGATCCACCTACAGCGAAGCATAAAGCGTACTTTCACTCGGGAAGACTGAAAAACCTGCCAGCAAAAACGATCGATTGCTTCAGCTTGCAAATCGCTTTCTAATCGCGGAGGTTCACCTTTCCCAGCGTGCATGCAACGAAATTCGAAGTATGTTCCACCTGAAACCCGGACAGCGATCGGCGAGTGAGCAGAAACCGATAAGATCGACCGATAACTTCTATCAATGGAGAAATCTCCCTACCTCTCGCGTCAGCCGTGACACGCGCGGTTGGCAGTGTCAACCGAGACAAACATATCTCGACAGATCGAATTCCATCGAGATACTCGTCTCTCGTCTCCGTTTCGAGCTGGAAGCGCATGAAAATCCGCCGATCGGCAACGAGTTCGTTACCCTCGGGAGTCTCGCGCATCAATTTCACTTTCCAAGAAAGCAATTAGCTCGCGCGTCGTTCGCGGCGAACGTTAGGGCCGGTTGACAGCTATTACATCAGTCCGATGAGCGGTCGTAATCGTTCCGCGCGCCGATAAAACGCACACAGCCGTGTAACGCGGGCGGACGGCCGAGCGTACGCTCACTCTGATTACATTCGATTCGTTAGTTCGCGATAGACGCACCGAGCGTTATCACCGGCTGCGGTTTTCGATCCGGCCGATCTCTTTCCTCCCTACTTCGAGCGCTGCGACGCATCCCGGTGTCCGAGATCCTTCTGACAGTTGCTCGCGACGCCGTGGTGCACGATCGACACCGTCACCATGACAGGTTCTTCTTCGCTCATTTATTCTCTTTTTTGCTCTGTCGTCTCGTTACTCGCGCGTGCATTAACGCGATCAATTATCCGTGATCGGGCAGCGTTATCGAGATTTATTTATGAGCAGCGGCCGCTGCTATGGAAAGAAGGAAGGAAAGTCTGTTTTATTAACAAGATCGAACGCTGCCGGGAGAACGAATTACGATTCAGATTAATTATTCATATGTTTTCGTAACGGAGCGCAGAGTCTCCTCTTTTCCGAGCGAACGACTGTAATTAGCGGTTTGAGTGATCTGTTGATTCGACTGCAAGGCTGTGAATGGCATCGTTTCGTACGTGTCGGATGTGCAACCGGCGAAGTGCTGACGCTTCGGAGGTGAAGAGTTCGGAACCATCTGCGAATAAGATTCTTAAGGAGAGATGTAGAGTTACATTGACTTTTTCGAATTCCTATATAGAAACTCGAAGAGTGCTTTTGTTCGGACTTTAACCGATTTGCAACTCAGTTTGCTGAATCGATTTCTTTAATCATTTCTCCGCGAAACATCTGTTCCCTTTTTAATAATTGCGGAAAGAAGTCAGAAATAGATCATTTATGGTACTCTAATACGTGACCGATGGGAAACAATGTTTTTTTTATTGGCAAAGTGTTATCGAGAATCGACAGGTGGTTCTGAGCTTTCGGTTGACTGTATGAAAGAGAATGGAAGAATCATTGAATTCATTCTGCTCGATGTTTACATTGTCTGTCTTTCGCAAACTTCGAGCGTTGCGCGAGATGTAGCATTTTCGGGCGATTGCGCATGATTAAATATTTTTCAGTTGTGACGTTCGAATCGATGATAACCGTACCGAAGCATCGGTATACACGTTTACTCGTTGATCGTGCATGAAACACAAGGATCGACTGTCTTCCGTTCAATTTCATTTCACCAAAGACAGCCGACGCGTTCACTGGAACTGGGAGTTACTTAGAACATTATATTATGCATATATCGCATGCCACTGTTACCAGTCGAGTGAATCATAGTCGTCTGTGCGATAACGACGGATCCGTTGCAGTCTGCCGACAGCAAACAGCAAAGTCGACTGGATTTTGTTGTGGTCATTGAATGAGTACAGTAATGACGTGCGTACTGTTGGCATTATGAAGAAGCAGATAAGACGCGGGTTGTTCAATGACGTTTATAATGGAATAATTAATTAAGCGATAAATCTTGGTGTATTTAGATATGAGAATAAATGACAGTAAATGTTCGGTAAATCGAGAATTTCGGTAGAATCGAACGCAGATTTCAATCTAAATAGCTTTAATATTATAAAGAATTAATTAGAATCAGGAAGTATTCGTTATGGTTGCAATCTTAAGATATCGCAACATTAGCTGCGCCGATACGATCGGAAACGCGCATGCACAGGCTAATAATTAATGAACGCTACTTCGCCGATCATTTTTATTCGCGAAAAAAATGCGGAAGAGACTAACGATCATGTAATAACCGGAATGTTCAGAAGTTCCCTCTATTCGTTTCTTCGTTCAGCACTGCCGCGGACAATGTTCACACTGTTTTCCGCGTCCGATAAACGCGTTATGCGTCACCTTACGAACGCTTTTATTTCAGGTCACCCGATGAACCTCGTTCCCTTGATCCCGTCACTCTCAAGGCTGTCCATCGGTTTTTCTCGTAAAAAAACGAGTTATCATTTGTTTATCCTTATTTTCGGCTCATTATCACGCTTTCTTTGATACCATATTGCATATCGATTACATATGCATCGATCAATTAGAATAATCGATTCATACACGGTCTGAGAAGATTTGCGAGAGATATCGAAAAACCTTGTGTCGTATCTTTAACGACGTGTTTAAACGCGTTCGCTATTACTATTTGCGTCGATCAATCTACTAAAGAAAATATGAAGGGAACGAGAAGAAAAAAATGATCGAGATTAAGTATAACATCGTGTAACTGTCGATTGTAATATCCGTCTACATTATATTATCTTCGTTTACAATGTCTAGACTGTGATATCGATATATTAGTTTCATTTTTATTGTACGAAATATGAGATTGTAACCGTCACATCACGATGTCCGATTTCTCGACTGCAGTGCTTAATTCTAGTCTAATTTACGAATGAACTTTCGCAAGTTTTATTAATCCCGAAATGTACCGACTGCCCGCAGACTACTTGAGCGACGAGATGTCGGCGATCACGCCGGAATTGACAGTGAGGCGGCCGGTCTACCAGCAGGACGAGCTGAATCAGTTGTACAAATATGCGAAACCCAAGGAATCGCGTGAGTACCGACACGAGATCATTTGCTGGCTAGGCCGATGAATTCGGCTGATCGATCGATTCTTGTGATGTTCGATAGTGACATTAACCCTTTACACTCCGAGCAATTTTTAACCCTTTGAGGTTCACGTCGACGTTAGTTCATTCAATTGCAGCTTAATATGACGCTTTTTATTTATTCAAGGATATTTGGGAGTCATTGGAATGTTACCTTTAAATGGTACAATTGTGATACTACAAATAAATATAGAAAAAACTGTTAAAACAGGTAGTGGTTGCAATAAAATAGAATGTCGGGTTAATATAACCTTTTAATTCCGAATCATTACTGTAAACTACCTCTGTCAACGACCGAGGATCCTACTTTGTCATTAAAAAATACACGTATACGTTTCAGAATTTGTTTTACTAAAAACAGTGTTAGCAACTTGTCTTCTTAACACTTTGCCAAGTATACACTCATCGAAACTCCTACGCAATCAAAGCAATTTTCTTAATAACGCTGAAACTGAGAAGTCGATATTCTTCATAACGATTGCTCTACCATCTTTCTAGTATCTCGCATCTAACAGAATTCAGTTTGTTCGTTTCGTCACCGAGAAAAGTAACGTTTAAGTTTATGTGAGTCATGGTGTCACCCGAATTCGGGTGACATGGCAGCCAAAGTGTTGAAGGGTTGAAATCTATTAACGCTCTAATTTCAGTCGATTTTACCAGTTTTAGTTTCTATTTCCTAATGTTTTCGATTCACCGATTTAGCATTCGTCGATTCTGTTACGCGTGAGCAAACGAAACGATAAAACTGTAAACAGAAGTCGTCAGCCGAGCGTACTTCTCCTGAGACCATTTCTGCGCGTACTGTTCGTCGCGTCGCGACTTATTCCTGGATCAGCCGGGCTCTCCAGCAACGCCGTGGATGGCGAGCCGCTTATCTAGTCTAAACAAAAGACGTCTGCGGATAATGATCGAAAAGATCAAGACCGTTTATGATCCCGCTGGTAAACCGCGTAATAATTTAGGTCATCTGGACGCGTGGTGTCGTTAGACAGCAATTACGCGTCTGTAGCATCTCGTTGCGGCGTGTTGATCTTATTGACCTCAATGAGAAGGCGCGTGAGAGAGAGAGTCATGTGAATGTGCTATCTGGGAAATGGAATTCAGAAGGCCTCGAACCCGCGTGGTTCGACGTTGACGAAATATTATAACCCTTCGCGGACGAATGTCGACACTTCGGGCGAGACGGAGCGCGAGTACTTGGAAGACTAAGCAAACGAACGATTCGATTAGCTTCAACAGCGAGAGATCGGCACGTGGATGACTATTTCTCTGTTAATTAGGCAACCGATGTGTACTTTAGCTTCATCCGTTGAAGGTTTTCCACATTTCAAAGAATCTTCGTTAACACTAGGTTTACGGAACGCGTCAATTTGAAGATTGAATTTTATGAACATTATTTGATAAATGTTTCAATCGGTTTTCAGAAGATCGAGTGCAAATGAATTTAGGATGTTCAGTTGCAAAGAGTGTAAAGGGAATAGAGGTACTAGGAGTTTAGAATTAACCTTTAGGGATAGGTTTTAGGGTCGATGGTGTATCAGATTTTTCATGTGAAAATAATCAGTGACACACAGTATTACAGAGCGTCGCGTTCAGATGCAAGAAAATCAAGCCCATGATGGCTCTGAAAAATTCCATACCTCTAATCGGCTGGCTATCGAAGTATGATTGGAAGAGGGACATATTGGGAGATATCATCGCTGGAATTACTGTCGCGGTGATGCATATTCCCCAAGGTATGGATATTTGGCAATTATCGATTCAACAGTTGCCAGCACTCAGTAATGTCTACGCCGTTTTTACGTATGTAAAACTCTTGCAACTTGAAGCTTTAAACTTGAAATTGCAATTGCAATTGCAATCGCCATTGAAATCGAAATTTGAGATATGAAATATGAATCAGATTGAATGGATGGAAAATAAGGTGATTAATGAAATTTCACACTAAACGGTGTCGTTCGCAGGAATGGCGTACGCAATCCTAGGCAACGTGCCACCGATAGTCGGCATCTATATGGCTTTCTTCCCAGTGCTCGTCTATTTCTTCCTCGGCACGTCTAGACATAATTCGATGGGTAAGTCGTCCGAGCGATTCCGCCGTTCGTCGCCACCGTATTACGTAAAACGGAAGTTCCGATACATCACGTGGAAACAGCCTCGTATTTATACGACGCAGAGATTTATACGTCGAAAGACGCACGTTTCCTCTCAATCATGTGATCGTCAACTTTCGTCTCGACTGTACTTACTTTCTAATGGCCGCCGGATCATCCAGTAGACAAAATTGCACCGTAACTAACGCGTGGCGTCTCTTTACTTTTCCCGTTTCGTAAATCACGACCGCATCAACTTCCTTATCAAATATTTAAGTACGAATACGCTTGCCGCAGATAACGAAGGAGATTAAACGTTGGCGCGCGTATCTTAATTGCAAAAACAATGGGTGGAAGAACAATGCGAGGAACTACCGATACGTCACCTGCAATTAACCTTCATTATTTATGCCATGAAGGAACATTTGCATTAATAACTCCAGAACTACCGAGCATTCAATACAATTGATACGCGACCTGTATCATACTGATTATAGTATTTAAGTGAAACTATTTATTTTTCAAATCATGTAAAATATTCAATGCTTTTAAGGTATCGATCATTTCGAAACAAGAGAACCGAAGCTAATTATCTCAGAAATACGAGTGAACAGAGGAAATATTTGAGACAGAAGTTATAGGATCTTAAGTACAATAATATTTTACACATTAATCGCAAGTGGTTATCATAATTTTTACATAAGGTCGAAAACGAATAACAGTTGGAATAATATACGAAACAATTGAAATATTCATAACTCTTCTCTGCAACAGTCTAAGCTAACTTATTCTCAACGTTCGTTTCTCTCGCTATGCTCCGTCAATCTCTAACAAAACGAAAAGACGTCGTACCTCGCTGAAAGAATTCCTCGGGAAGCGAACGAATTCACAAGAATTAACCCTTTGCACCCGGGAGGTGACTCACAGTCACTACTCGATTCGATACAACGAAACTATGAAGTTGAATATTTAATATTTCAAATTAAAGTTCGCATTGCTACGTGAAATATTGAAATAAAACACCTCTGTTGCTTAATTTATCTATGAATCATCGTTAAATTAGTTTCAAACAATATGACCTATATCTCGTCGGAAAATGTTGAAATATTTCCAGTGAAAAACTTCGGAGTGCAAAGGGTTAAACGAATCTGTGACACGATCGAAAGGAGGTACAGTCGAACGTATTGGCGACCGCTCAACCATGTACCAATCGCATGCACAGCTGAATTCCAATTATTTTTCCCGTGTCAAGGCACGTTCGCGCTGATCTGCATGATGACCGGAAAAGTGGTCACGACTTACAGCTCCCAGGGTCACGTGTTCGGCAACGGTACCGAAGGAAACGAAGTGTTGTCCTCCGTCGCCAATCAATATTCACCCGTGGAAGTCGCGACCGCGGTCACGTTCACCGTCGCCATGATTCAGGTAATTATCCCGCCTCTTCGTTTCGTTTTTGACCGAACAAGAGAAGGTCGAGACGGAGATTCTCCACTGTATGTTTTCGGGACCAACCCCCCCAGTTAGCGATGTACGTGTTGCGGTTGGGGATCATCGCGACCCTTCTATCCGACAGCCTCGTTAGCGGGTTCACCACCGCAGCGGCCATTCACGTGTTCACGTCGCAAGTGAAGGACCTGCTGGGACTGAGGAATCTGCCCAAACGGAAAGGTCCTTTCAAGGTTATCTTGGTGAGTCTGATAATACAAAGATAATCTTAGTATATTATAGTAATCCCGGATGAGCCCCCAATTTTATAGTGGGGCTACTATTATTATAGATATTGAAAAGGTGGATCTTCGGTAAAAAGAGAATTAGGAAACAATATATATGTATTTAATGAGATAAAGAAACAATATGGACAACACGTAAAAATACAACTTAATACCACGAAGGCCAACACACTACTCTCTATCACGCACAAAAATGTTCTCCGCTGTCTCTCACCAAAATGTCCCTCTCGCACGCATTCCCACTCGCTTTTAACACACCCCCATTCGCTCTGTCTTTCTCACCCTTGCACCCTTCTCACTCGCATCTTTCGTCCATAGTCAAAATTCACGCGGTAAGAGTATAAATATTCGCGTAATTAATTACGATAGATGTCGAATTATTGAACTTCGAACTTAGAACTTTGACTAGGTCCGATCGGTAAAAGTGTTCGTAGCGATTATCTATATAGAATGAAGTTATCGAGACACTCGATTCACTCGTCTATAAACCGCGCTCGCCAAGTAAATAAACATTTCCCTTCTCGATAAGTAGGCCGTTTATCGGAATAAATAGAAACCGTCAATTACGCCGATAACAATGCGCCAAAGGAAAGAACGCGCGCCGCGTAATTATCACGTGCGGTTTTCATCTATAGCTGCCCGCGGAGAAAGGAATTCTGCCTTTCACTGCTGAGAATGTTCATAATCAACGGCGACGTCATACGTTAAATTAACTTTCGGAGGATGTACTAAGCTGAGTAAACTTCTCCGCGCGATAACACCGTTTACCGGCTCAAACAACTTCTATCGCTTTTTTGTGAATCCAGCGAGCGAGACATCTTTATAGGCAGTCGCTACAGGCTACCGCCGCCATCGAGAGCAAAAAGGTTCACGATCAACAGTTTCAACTCAGAATCACGCAATGATAAGTGAAGAATAATCTGCTAATTGAATTTACATGAAAAATCATTTGAAAGGAGAATTAAATGAAAATCAGAGTATAAATATGATTCATTCTTCTAAAGCTCGTGATCAACAGTTTCAAATCAGAATGACGCAAAAATAGGCAGAGAATAATCTGCTAATTGAATGTACGTGAAAAATCATTAGAAAGTAGAATCAAATGAAAATTAAGGTACAGGAATAATACATTCTTTTAAGTCTCTCGATCAACAGTTTCAAACCACAATCACGCAAAAATGAGTGAAGGATAATGTACCGATTGACTGTGCGTGAAAAATCATTAGAAAGGAGAATTAAATGGAAATCAAGGCACAAAAATGATACATTCTTTTAGCGGCAGTTTCAAGTGTTCATAGACCCATGAATTCGTTACCTAACAGTTTAACTGGAAAAACAATGAACCCGCCATCAAATGCACTTTAAGTATCGTTCGACCAGAAAGCAGCATTTTAAAATCGGTCGGCGCCCTCTGGCACGCATCTCAAGTTTCGTAGCAATCGCGGATTGCAGTCCTTGAAATTCGCTTTCGAAAAAACTTCCGTCTCTCGCGGCGAGTAACGAGCCGTGTCGGTAGACCCCGATACCGGGCAACCGGTTAAACGTCCACATTTTCCATTCGCACGGGAAATTAAATACCGTCGAATCTCCATCGAGAAAACGAAACCTGCACGAGGAAATCTGAGTTCAATTTCCGCATAGTTTCGGTAATCGTGGAGATTGTGGTCCGTTTGCGTCCGCCAGCGGAATAATCCACAATAGAAGAGTATACCTTGCGTTTCGAAGATCTATAATTAATCGGCGGGCAAGTAATCAATATTTAAGCTAGAAATCGTAACTCGATGATTCGTGTATCCACGTGCAATCTTGCAAAATTTCAGAATTGACTTGCAATTTTTCAATTCTGATACAATAATCTTAATTCCTAAGAGTACAGCTATTGAGATTTCAATTGATTTATGCTTCAATTAGCGTAATTCCTCGAAGAAGCATCTGTTATCTTTTGACTTATCGGAGAAGAAGTTAGGCATGATAAGTAACTCGATGTTTCAAAATTGCAGAACTGGCTTTTGCAATTTTTCAATTCTGACACAATAATCTTAATTCCTGAGAGTACAGCTATTAAGATTTCAATTGACTTATGCTTCAATCAGCGTGCGACAGAATGTCTTCGGTAATTCCTCGAAGCATCTGTTATCTTTAGACGAATTAAGAAAGAAGAATTCAGGAACAGGTGAAATTGACGCGTTGGTAGTACTACTGTCATCGCATAACAGGTCGATCAAGGAAACCGCATCTGGCGTCGTTTCTTCCGTGCCTCGTAGTTTTCCCATTCAGATTTACGAGCCGGACCAGTCGCGGTTTCCGGGTCACCCGATCGTCGTCGGAACGCGCGAGCATCAAAAAGTAAAAGCAGCTAATAACAGCGAGCTGCCCGACGGTTTTACTTCCTCTCGGGCCAAATATGTCGTTGTTACTGTGCAGCGACGGCAATTATTTCGTTTCCGACACATAATACAGCGGCCTCGAGGTACGCCGGGACAGCCGCCATTTCTCCGCGGCGACAGGTGACCGTTTCCCTGAGAACCGCCGCGGACGCATGAAATGCCGAATAGAATTCCACGATAAACTTTCCACCGCGTTTCATCGAAGAAATAGAGTCTTCGAGATCGAAATTGCTTCCTTAGCATCGATGGAAATGCTTACGAGGAAATTATTCGAGGATCGTTGCGTATGAATGCGAACGGTGTCTATAACAGGCTTTGCTACGTTGTTAGATCGGATAAAGGATTAGGCGAAGAACGATTGGAATATGCTGAATATTTAGTATTCATGTAGAAATACGTGTTTAGAAATAAACATTTCGATCGTTCACGGTTGTTTCAGACTTACGTGGACGTTCTCGAGAATATCCGCGACGCCAATGTCATCGCCATCTCGCTCTCGGCGGTGACTATCATCATTCTGATCATCAACAACGTGTTAAAGGTCGGTCTGAACGTAATGCTATTAACTGTTGATAGAGCTGTGCTTGTAAAGACACAAGGTTTCAACGGACAATTACCGAGAGGTTAGATCAGTGACTGAAATTCGTTCCACAGCCAAGAATTGCGAAAGTGAGCCCGTTCCCGATTCCCATAGAAATGCTGGCTGTAGTGGTGGGCACGGTTCTCGCGGTGTACGGGAATCTGGAGACCGCTTACGGAGTTGTGACTGTGGGTCACATACCAGTCGGGTAACAATATTATTTATAAAACATTCCACTGTCAATATAATACTATCGTTTAATTGCTAGATTAATGTAACGTTTTAGATATGTATAACAGAAATCGAGAGTAAACCTACAAAATCGAATTCCTTATTCTTCTTCGTACGTTAGAAATTTTGGTTTCATCGATGTTTACATTGATATATTTTTAAATTAGATTTCAGACTATACTGATATACTTTTAATCACCGACGCTCGCGTCTCTACTAGCTGAAATTTATCGTACAATGTGTTCGCAGCTTGCCAGCTCCATCGCTGCCGCCAATATCCCTGGTGCCCAGCATTTTAATCGACAGTTTCGTCATCACCATGGTGTCCTACACCATATCGATGTCCATGGCGTTGATCTTCGCGCAGAAGCTCAGCTACGAGGTGGACTCCAATCAGGAACTCGTCGCGCAGGTAAATTAACAAGGCGTTCGATACAATCGCTTCCTGCCCCCTCGCTGGGCTTGGTCACGCGGTTTTCTATAAATGACTCTAATGGAGTAATTATTTCCCACCTCGACCCAGTTCGAGCCTCCGAGCCTTCGACGTTGTCTCGGGATTCCGTTTTAACAATGCATAATGTATAGAAGCGTCTGCTCCGCTTGTCAACTAAGACGCGCGGATCTATGCCAGCCGAGCGAACTCTACGATTCTAGTCGCAAACGGCCTAGTTTACCAAAGTCGGCACTTTGATCCGGCAAGGCTGGCTCCTTGGCCGCGTTGATCTACGGCGAACACCGAAAACAATCATTACATTATCGACTCGCTGACAGAGCCGCGACGTGCGGGGCGAGATTATTGATCAAAACTGTGATTCGATGTCTTTCAGGGCGTCGGTAATTTAGTTGGATCCTTCTTCTCTTGCATGCCCTTCACAGCTTCGCTGTCTAGATCCTTGATCCAGCAAACTGTCGGAGGGCACACTCAGCTGGCCAGCTTGATATCCTGCGGCATTCTGGTCAGCGTTCTGCTGTGGATCGGGCCGTTCTTCGAGCCGTTGCCTCGGGTAAGTTCACATCGATCGAAATAAATCTTTAATTCGTCCTTGATCGACGCATTCGACTGGCATTGGATTAAAACGCAATCACAGATTAGCATCGCTTCTGCTGCAAGAAGTTAGTCATCTTTGTTGTAGGAAAGAAAAAGATCAATCGCCATTGATTTCATGGCTGTTAATTGGCGATCTCTCCGGTACGACAATGAGCTAGAAATTATTTACGTCGAACGATAACGGTAAACGTCAATTTTCCGCTGTGTTATCGGTTCATGCAAACACGCTTTGTGTCGGATAATGTAAAAACATTACCTTCGGTGAAAAAAACTGACTTTTTCGTGTGATTCTTATTAGTTATTATCGTCAATAGTAATGTATTCGTATAGAAATAATCAGAAACGAAGTCAAGAGAAAATATTTATATATAGATATACCGTTTTTCTATATGTACATAGTTCAACGCTAGAACTACCATTTAATACGATTACTATGCAGTTCCTATAAAAATTGTAACCATAGATTATCTTCAGTTTCTTCGGACATTCATTATAGTACTCTAGTGAAACTATTTATTTTCAAAATCATTTCGAATATTCAATGCTTCGAAGATATCGCGATTAACCCTTTGCACTCGAGAGATGACTCTCAATCACCATTTGATTTGACACAGTAAAACTATAGAATATGATATTTAACACTAAGTTTACGGGCATTTATTGTACAGTTTATTCTATTGTTCCTGGGGAAGTTGATATTCATTTAGATTTTGGAAATTGTAGGTGTAGAAATAGACAATCAGGATTCATATTCGTATAATGGGATCAACGAAAACCGATTGAAACGTTTACCAAATAATGTTTATAAAATTCAATCTTCAAATTGACGCGTTCCGTAAACCTAGTGTTAATGTTAAACTCTGTATAATGCCTCGATACGTGAAACATTGGAACAAAATAACTTTGTTCCTTAATGTACCGGTGAATTCTCTTCGAATTAGTCTCAAAGAACATCGTTTTCGTGAAGAAATGGTAAATAAAAAATATCCGAGTGCAAAGGGTTAACAGTAAAATACCTAAGTGCTCGATCTGACGACCGTGTCTGTGAACAGTGCATCCTAGCGAGCATAATCGTAGTGGCTCTGCAAGGGATGCTGATGAAGGTGACGGAGTTCAAGAGATTCTGGAAACTGGAGAAGACGGACGGTCTGATTTGGGGAATAACGTTCACGACGGTGGTCCTGTTGGACGTGGAGTACGGCTTGCTGATCGGGATCGTCCTTTGCGTGGGCAAGCTGATCATGTTCGCGGTGCACCCGTACACCTGCACGCTCGCTCTAGTACCTGGTACCGAGCTTTATCTGGATACCAAGAGATATAAAGGCGTATGGAATAACACAGTAGTCTCTTTATTTCGCTTCCCTCTTGCCTCCGAAGCTACGTGACCACTCGAGAACAACTCTCGACAGCTCGGCGCTCGTATCCACTTAAGAGTTCAGCTCCTGCGAGTTATCCTCTCGAGGACGAGTTAACCGTCGCGGAACTGCTCCCAGCTCCGTGCAGCTATCGGTTCTACCCTCGAAAACGAACGCTTTTAAGTAGACGCGCGGCATAAAGGGACTCTCGAGAGGAGAATTCTGCCGCCGACACGTAGCTATCCTCTTTTCCGACGAACTTTCCGAGCCAAGGTCTCCCGTTCATTCGCGCCGGGTAAAACTCCCGGCGCACGGCGAAAATGTTAATGTCGCGAATCTACGGAAACCTCCTCAGTCTACTTGTCACGATTCAGGCCAGGCCAAGCTCCGGGGAGTTTCCTAACGCGGAAGGATTGTGTTCCAGACCGTCGAGCTGCCGGGAATCAAAATCTTTCACTACGCCGGTAGCTTGAACTTCGCCTGTCGTCAGCACTTCCGCGAGGAGGTGTACAAAGTTGCCGGGCTGACGCCGCGGAAAGAACCGGACGCCGGCTTCAAGCACGACGAGCTCAAGGAAATTAAGAAGGTGGGTTGATCGCCTATGGTTTCGCGATCGATAGGAAACTTTCTCGGGTCAAATGTCCTTTGACTCGGCCTCGCCGAGCAGGATGTTGCACCGGCGTCTCGCTGTATCGATTGTGTAACGTCCGGGATTGAAACTTCCATGAAGCCACGGTAGAAAGTATCGAACTCTAAGTACCGAACTCTCTTCGAGATGAACTAACGTTGTTTATTAACAAAAAATCCTGATTTATGTAATAGGACGTTAATAGCCACGTTTCGTCTCTCTCGTCTAAAAGATGAATTTACGTAATGGGAATGATACGAATTGCTTCCGTTTCAGCTGCGCACCCTGATCCTCGATTTCACCAGGGTGAGCCACATCGATCTAGCCGCCGCGACCACCCTCGGGAACCTGATCGACGAGTACTGCGACGCCGACGTGTCCGTCTACTTGGCGGGCTGTTCCGGTGAGTAGAATCGATTAGCGGATCGGAAGCGGAAGAACCTCTTGGAACGATCGACGCGCGCGATAAAGCGGCGTCGCGCATTAAACGCAACGTTCGTCTTGACCTGCCGCAGGACCTGTGTACGAGATGACGAGAAAGTGCAACCTGACGGAATGCAGGGGCGGCCTGTTCGCCGTGTTCCCCACCGTCGCCGACGCGGTCAATTTTGCAAGATCCACCAACGAACTGTGCTCCGTGCCCACGTGGAGCTCCTCCGTGTACGAGGACGCCAACAGCGCGAGACTGTGACCGCGGAATCTTGATCGCTGCGGATCGGAACGTTCATTCATGAACGCCATGGAGATTCTCAATCGAACCGCGGTAGAACGGTAGTTGAGTGAAAAGCGTACGCTGATATCGAGATTCTGACTGTATGGTATTCTTAACGCATCGCGCCGCACGCAGGATTTTTCGAATATTTTTCATTAACACTAGATTTACGGACGTTTATTTTACACTTTAATCTATTGTAGAAAACTACGTGTTCGTCTATATAAATCGCGAAAATTGTAACTTCAAAGCCAGAGTGTTGCAGTGCGTATTGGCATAATTGCACGAACCAAAATCGACTTAAACTGTAAATAATGTTTAAAAAATTCAATATCCGTCAAATTGGGTTCCGTGAATCTAGTGTTAAAGATATTCATTGCTTTCTGACTAAATGTTAACGATATTTTTCGCAGTTAACACAATTGATTGTATTCTATAAGTTAGAAGACAGAACTATTCTACTTCGATGTTTTATGTGCTGATGCCTTACACAAGGTTTAATATTGAATTGAAAATTTTATTAGTTTGCTGCGTCGAATCAAGGGTTAACTGCTAATTCTACGTTAATGCAACATTTCAGATATGTATAACGGAAATCCGAAGTAAAATTACAAAGTCGGATTCCTTATTCTTTTTCGTCAGTTAGAAATTTCGGTTTGATCGACATTTATATTGATACATGTTTAAATTATGTTTTAGATTGTATTGATGTATATTTAAATTATATTTTAGACTATATTTAAGCCGGCGTACAATGCGTTAAGCTGTATGATACTCTGTTCAATTATCCTTTCGTTTTAGAATAGTCAATATTAGCTGAGAAAATATCGAGACTACTTTCGTTGTATAACTGTGGTTGTAAAAACAATGTAAGTCGTATGTTCATTTCTCAGATTTTGAGATTCGATTAACGCTCGAGTTCATCGTTCTCTTTTTTCAAGATTTTTGCACATTGTAGATGAAGTTTGTAATTGGCTCGTTTTAATTTCAGAGAAAAATTAATTTCTACGGTGTTTTCTCTCTTTGTATTGTAGTCCAGAGTTTTATAGATTTCGAATGGTAACCCTTGTTAAAGGAGATCGAAGATGATTTTGACGATGAAGAGTTGATAGTTTCCAGGAATTACATTGATGTACATATTTCCGTATTCATGTAAATAACGTGGAACTACGTCCAAACGTATCTTTAAGAGAAACAGTTGAATGTATACTCATTTATGACAAGAGTGGACGAACAAGTTGGCTGGGAAGGAAATGTCATGTTGCAAAAATGTTTCGCTTGGAATTCCGCGCGTGTAGAGGCGTGTGCCCACTCTTGTCATTATACGTCGCTACGAAATAAGAATGTCTAACATTGTTGCATGCCACCGTTAGAAATGCGTTTTCTATCACGTGATGGCGCAAGAGACTATTTTGAAGTTGATCGGTTTGAAATGCAGCGATCGGAACGTTTAACCTGTAGCAGTCCTATGTCGAGTCAGACTCGACATTCTATTTCATTGCAACCTCTACCTGTTTTAACAATTTCTTCTATATTTATTCGTAGTATCACAGTTGTACCATTCAAAGCTAACATTTCAATGACTCCCAAATATTCTTGAATAAATAAATAGAGGGACTGCACTTGGGACTGCAAAGGGTTAACGTTGATGTTAGAGTTAACGTACGTGAATGTTGATTGTTCTGTACTTAAAACATAGGTCAACAGTACTAGATAAAAATGGATACACTCAAAAGAAAGGACATTTTGACATTTAGCAGAATTATTTCCTCTACGGTCGCTGCAATGTAGAATTTAACACGTTGAACGCCGCGAAATACGCAAAATGGAAGAAATATTATTATTTATAATATAGAAAAGTTTGCGAATAATCGTTTAATCCAGTAGGTTATAGTAACTCGATTTGCTTGGGGTCACCGGTGACCCCCATGGCATTCAACGTGTTATAATAATACGCATACTTATATTTCAGTTATATTTAATTTATATATAGTATTATAATTACGTATTATCCGTTAGTGCACGTTATTTAAGTATAATTTATACATTGTAAAATGTAATAAATATAAACTTCAATACCGATATAATCATTTGAGACAATTGAAATTCCCGCCATATGAAAATTTACACGTAGCGATCTTAAAGCATTGCGCATGCGCGGGCGACGTCAATAGTTGTATACGTAGCAAGTGCCAACTGAAGTTTGCTTGTTGTAAACACTACCGGTAGTTTATAATTATTTATTTACAATGAGCTCGTGGATACAGTACATTAAATCCCTTCCCATGCATATGGTAAATTTATGAATTGTGTTAAATGTAACATAAATATCTGTTAAATATGTATCTAACCTCTGGTGTGTAGGTTATGATCTCCAGTACAACAGACGTTACGCATTTCAACAGATAGTTGCTTTAAGTCGAACCGCAATTTTTAAATAATTGATTTTCTCTGCAGGATTATGATGGGCAAGCACGAGCAGAAAATTTATCGCGGGTCATTATAACGCTATTTGGAGTAAGAAACCATTGCCTGAAATGTTTATTGTCAATACTCATAAAAAATATCTATTGTCAATGCTACTTTTATTTTTAGGTGGTTGGATTAATATGGGGATATCTGATTCAACAATTTTCCCAGACTATTTATATTCTTGGCGCTGGATTTCTAATGGCAGCAATAATCACATTACCACCTTGGCCAATGTACCGCCGTAAGCCTCTGGACTGGCAGAAACCACAGTCCGATGTCAATACCAAGTCAAAAAGGAAAAAATAATTTATTGCCAATTATGATTGTATTTAATAATATTTTGTTATGCGTTATGCAACAATTATTAGCATGACAAGAAAGTCAACTTTCTTCGACTGACATTGCATTTAAAAGTATGTATGTACAGTAGTGCAGAAAGAAATGGAATGGTTCAAGGAATACTTTTTAAGAATTAAATTCATTCCAATGATTGGAAACGGGAAAGAGTATCATTTCTTTACTCCCTTTTGCGTTTTAATGATAATACTCGCTGAAGCGAAAAGTAATGGTCAAATGAAAACATACTTAGCTGCATATGTGTCAGTGAGGTAGTCGCGTTCAAAATGAAACATGTTCAGAGTTTCGTAACTCTTGGTAGCCGATTTTCCTGCCCGATGTCAATACTGTCGTAACGCAACATCGCCCTTGAGACATTTTACATAAATCTCGTTTCAAATTCCGTGCAGCGAAGCGTCAGTGTCGCTCCCGAACAACTATTACAGAACCTGAATGACGAAGACCGTTGCGTGTCATTGCACCGGTAGAAATGCGTTTTCTAACGGATGACGACATCCTATTTACTTACGATCTTGTCAGCGTTTCAAAAAAGCAAAACGTAACTAATTAATAGTTTCCATCTAACCGATCAGTGACACGATCTTTGGCACGAACAATAATGTTAAACTCGATTGCAACTTTTTCCAGCAGTGGATCGTGGAAGGGGAAAGGGAAGGGGGTACGTGACGAAATTTAATGATGAAAACTTTTCATAACAAAAATTTATTCTATACTTGTTGTGCCTCTGCAATGCAAAGTATAGTGTATAATCTAAAAAAAGACTACTTCATTTAGGAAATCATATAAATCAGATATTAAGGGAAAATTTGCATTGTACGGATATCTGTTTAAATCGAAACTACAAATATGGACCAAACATCCGGTGTCGTAACAAAATTTGAATATCAAACTTCAGTGCTCAACTTATATGCTCGAATTTTAATCATGAAATTTCCATTCAGAGGCATTAGAAAGCACAATATACGTAACGTATGAATTAATCTACAAAACAAGGAAAAATTGCACAATCATGTCTGTCTACGGAAGTTGCATATACAAAGTAATCAAGTTACTGGTTATGTTAACTCTTCAACTACTTCGAATAAGCTGGTTCCACCGTTATTTCATCATCGCGTACAACTGTGAGTATTGCATTTTTGCCACTGATTATAAATGAACTCTTGTTTAAACGCAATATTAAAACATTTCGTTTAAATGACTCAATTTTTCTGGAACTTATTAAATCTGGCGCCAAAATTAATTCATAAGAAAACAACTTAAACATATTACGCAAGAGCTACCTTCATACCGAAGTTCGCCTCGTGTTTATTGTGACCGGTACGTCCGTGTTGTTTATTTACAATGAATTCGTGGAAAGAATATATTAAGTCCATTCCAACTCACATGGTAAGTTCGCAGTTCAATCTTCAATTAACATCAAACCACTAAATGCCGTAAGTAGTAACCTTTGAGCAATGTTTTGATTTTTCTATACATAGGTTATGTGCCATCAACTGTCAAAGTCAAATGACATATCCAGGTGACATTAATTAAAGGTACATTTGTTTTTTTTTTCATTCAAACTGCTTACTTTTCTAGGACTATGAAGGCCAAGCAAGGGCAGAAAAATTATCCAGGGTGATTATAACGCTGTTCGGTGTAAGACATTTATATTGCAAGTGCTTAAACACTGCACCATTAATAGACAATTTCATTTACACATAATTACCATTCACAGGTAGTAGGACTAATATGGGGATACGTGATCCAGCAGTTTTCGCAAACAATCTACATCCTTGGCGCCGGATTCGTAATGGCTGCTTTGATTACAGTACCACCGTGGCCTATGTACCGCCGTAAACCATTGGATTGGCAAAAGCCACAGCAACAGCCGGCAGTCACCGCCAAATTAAAGAAGAAGAAGTAGTTAATTACCATCCTGAACTGTCTATACTTAACACATTCTCGTTAATATAAGATACATCACTATATTTACCAATAACTGTGCATAGATTCTTTATTGTTTTGTAATTAAAACTTACCTATGATTTCTAAGCAATTAACTAAATCAGTGCCTCTATTGTACACACTATCGTAAATCGGTAATGTGTTACCTGTTATCTGTACATCGCATTTATAATATATTTATTACACGATACCTAACGTTTCACTTAGCACGCCCGATCTCTCTAGCAACTAAAACGGACAGAAGTGAAAAAAAGCCGAATGGAACGGGATAATTTAATTATATAAATGTAATATAAATGTGCGCGATCGCGTAACATATTTATTTATCATTGGAAAGTAATGGTTATTGCGAAACGCGACGGAGATCGACGTAGACGATCTCGCCGACCGGCCCGTATAAAATATCCGATTCAGAATTTCCCTTCCGCTTCGGAACCGCCGTTACGTAATCGCCGCCGGCAAAGGAAGGAGCTTCGTAACAGGATCAATCCCGGGCGTTTTCGATTTGCCATCGGTTCCCGGGACGAATGAGACAGCGGACGGCCGGCGTACGCGAACAATTAACCGGCGTTTATGATTTTATACGGCGCTCCGTGCACCACCCATTGGATCGGTTCCAACGATTGACTTTCATCGGCCGCGTTCCTCATTTTCTCCCGTCGCACGCGAACCGAAGCATATTTCCCTCAAAATTGGCCTGCCGAATGACTTTCACGGGACAGAGAAGCGGTAGAAAATGTTTCGGCGAACGGTGGGGATGATCACGAACGATCCTTACGTAAAAGTCGCAGGAACCGATTATGCTCGCATCGAAAAACACAAAGCGCCGCGACCGCCGTCGGACACCTTGTACCATCCTCCTCGCATTTCTCGGCAACCACTCGTCCCCTTTCGTTACACATTGCACGTATGCGATCGCGAAAAGGGACTGCGGTTTGCGCAACGAGACCGTCGCAATCGTTTCGCAAATGGCTTTTCATCGACACGTTCGCCGGACAAAGGAAGATCTTTCGATCCAGCTCGTTCTATACCGTTTCAATCGATTGTCCGTTAAAATACGAACGATTCAGTCCGAGCGCACGTTTATTACCATTACAAATAGTTAACACGTCCGCGGGCGTGAATAGCATTCGACTTCGATGCTATAACATTCAAATTTATAAGCTATATTGTATTTTATTTAAATAATTCTATATAGCCAGAATTTGTTGAAATTGTCAAGCAACTCTCAGAGATTTGCATTTTTTCTATTTTTGTAGCTCATCAAAACTTTTACTGTGTTAACGTTCGTAGAATATCATCCCTTCACAACAAATACAGATTATAGAATTAATTATGAATATTTTAATATCATTCAGACGTTAAATGATAAATAATAAATGCCCGTAGACCTAGTATTAATAAATATCAGTCAACAAAGACAGACGTTATTCCAACTCGACGCCTCCTCTGTAATCCTCCGAAGCATTCTACCCGGTCGCACGTGGAGTTACGTCGTCCACAAGAACAAAAGAACATTGACAAAATCGCGCAAGAAACAAGGCCAATTAGTGAATTCCTCCTTAAGCGTTTCCGTCATTCCTCAGCGGTGGAAGGAACGTTTCTGAAACGTTCCCCGCTCGGAGCGCGTATTAACGTCGGGACGGGACGATTTCGTCACACGGCCGGCTCGACGAAAAACGAACAATCGGTTCGGCCTTTTCGGATCCTCTTGTGCCGGGGACCGGGTTGTTGCACGGTCACTTTCACTGGACGGGCCCGGGATGGGCCGCCTGCGCGGTGGACCGAACCCAAACAGCCCCTTGCGTAATCGCGATGACTCCGGACCCACTGAAAATCACCGCGGAATTGCGTATACCTTTCTCGCCTCACCTTGTTACCGGGTGCAATCGCCACGCAAGATACACGCAGGTACACGGACGGCGAGGGTTACGAAACGCTTTCTCCCTCGTATGATGGATATTTTAAGTATGCAGTTTGCACCACTTCCTGCAACACGCTCGCCAGGTCAGCGGCGCATGCACGTAAAAAACGGCGAACAAAACGGAAAATGATCAACGACGGGCGAGGGCGGGTGGCGGGGGGGCGGCGGGGGAAGGAAAATGACCGAAAGCAACGTGCAGTGTCGGGACCGTGGCGGCGATCGTTACCTTGCTCTTAACACTGACTCCTTTCTCGAAACGAGCCGACTGGAAAGCGAGACCGTGCCGACGCTGTGTGCACCGCACCGGAAGCGCGTGGGATCCGATCTGAACGGATTACGCAGTCTATCCTTCTTTTTCCCTGCGCGACTGAACCGTAACGTGATAACATTCTCCGTGTCGTTGATCCGCGAGTCGTTAAAGCACACGTTACGTCGAAGATGGCGGCTTGTTACGTTTCGATTCGCAAAATGGCGGCCGCTCGGCGACGCCGATCCGACGCGTAGCAATGAATGTTAATTTTGATAGGGAGTTGGCGAGCTGGGTGTAATACGGAATAACTGCTTGTTTCTTGATCCTTTCGAGATTATTAAAATCGACGAGGAATTGATGTAATACGAGGTGTAATCTTGAGTAATTAAATACAAAGCGTTGTGTACTTAATGATACTTCTCGGTCGTGTGATTCTCATATTACGCACAATGTTAACACGTTAAGCGCCACGGAAATCTTAAGCGTTTTCCCATAGAGTTTGTCTTTTGTAGCAAAGAAAAGTAGGAATACTTATGAATTGTTTGCAACGTTTGCGTTACACTATTATCAACTTAGTTGCCTTATTAAACATTTTTATTTCACATCGGCTGTCTTGTGTGTTACGATTGTTTTTTAGTCATTCAGAAGCGTCAGTAATTACTTCAATAGTTTCAATAATCTCATCGAACGAATATATTCTGTAACTTTCAAGTTGCAATGACATTAAACTTTCTCGCCTGAGCGTATGAAAGTTTAACTGATCACTTAATTTTATTCACTACTTTGAGTGCAAAATGAAGTAAATCAACAAGATGCCAATATACTGATACGTGACTTCAAAGTTACACGAGCCTACAGAGGGTTAACGAGACAGGTGAAAATCCTCAAAATTCGATTGATCGAAGGCTGCCAATGGCAAGTACTTAGGGAAACTGGAACGAATACGATCCGAGTGTCGCAACAGCGCCGGGAGACACGGGAAGTCAACAGCACGGTCGGTTAACTTTTGCCCATGAATTTTATACTCAATTAACACGGGAAAATGTATACGAGGTTTCGATGGCTCCGCCGAATAGCCGGTCCGAGTTGGTGATTACCCGAGTAAAGAGGTTTCGAGGAAAGATCGTTGGAACACTTCTCTAATGTTCCGTCCCGAAGGCGTTATATTACCATTATTATTGGACTGGGAACGGGAAGCGGATGACTGGAAGCCGAATTGTCGACCGGAAGCGAGGAACATTTCGCAAGTTCGCCGGACAGACGCGACGCGGGAGGTCGTAATCTTTTCGCAATTAACCGTCCGCCGTTCGTCGCAGGAAGGACAATATTCGAGTAGGTTATTAGAGTTATTAGAGGGGCTCGATAATGAGATTTTCCTGTTCCACTTAGCCGGTCGCAGTCGACTGACGCCGAGCCAGATCCTTCCTTCCGATGCCGATTGATAAGCGATAATCCGCTCGTGCGCCGGGTACGTTTCGGTCACGCACGGTTATATCAGCGAACCGGCAGTGTCAACGTTACTGTTACGTCTATTATAATGAGATGAGTTTTTTGGGGCTCGTTGCGACATACACCGGAGGACACGCAATCAAATTTCTCTTTTTCGAGAAACGATGACGGGACGTTATCAATGGCTGTTAATTGATCGTTATATTGCCAAACACCTTGCGAATGGATGATGTCAATCGTAGGAGCTCGAGGATAATTATTCTTCGTATATTTTCAAGATGCGTTGTTTTGTTATGATAGATCATGGCAACGACAGGTTCGAGTTTCGGAAGTATGATGCAGTTCGACAGGAGGTGTAATGTTCGTTGAATCCTTCGAGTGAAATCGTTCACGTAATAGGAAAGAATTTCGACAGTGTTCCTCGTTCGCGCGACAAACGGAACATGTTTGTGGAATCGTGCATAATTATGCGATTTAGACGCAAAGGATATCGCGGAATTTATTGGCGATGTTTGGGCAAGTTCCGTTCGCTGTATCTCGTCTCTTTGGGCTATCGTCGAAAGTTGTGCTTCTACGGAGAATTTCGCTTAATTAATATTCACCTTGTAATCTCCTATTTGTAAATCACGTTCCCGTAATTAAGGCTTCGGCAAATATAAGTTAAGCCCCAAGTTTCGAATTCGATCGTTGAAACATCAAATTCTAATCCCGCGTTTGATCACTCCACTGATCTCCATCGACGCGGCGCGCCGCGGACGAGTTTTACGAAACCAGTGCAAGTTTACGTGCCAGATATCAGTATAGGACAAGAGCGGCTCGTAAACTTCATTCAACGCTCATTACGCAAATTACGATATCTCGTAGCGCGCCCGTTAAACGGAGCTTTCTCCTCGCTACCGATAGGTGTCGATGTTTCCTGCGAAAAATCCGCTCGATTCCCGATGGAAATAGGAAACGATTTTCCTCGATGGCGGCCGAGCGCGGAAACAATATCTTCCGACGATCACCGAAGCTTCCAGCTCCGGAACTATCCGTCTAATAACTCAACATCCAACCACTTCATTACCCGTTCTCAATGAACTTGGAATCCACTCGCCGAAACGCGCTTCGCTAAACTCATTTCCATTCCCGGAGTCTCGCAATCATCCCGAAAACTACCCGATTTCGACATCCCCCGAGATTACCCAACGCCCGCCGTCAAACCATCGAAAAAAACAAATTGCAACACGCGAATAAATCTATTCGTAACGGCGCGAAATGCGCGAGGTTGTGAAAACTCCGTAGAAACTTCATTAAAAAAACTCGCTTTCGAACTTTTCCCGATTTTCCCGGCCTCGCCCCTCCGACGCCCTCGTTTGCGACGCAGAACGGTGAAGGAAACAATCGTTCACGGTTTTTTGCGACGACACGCGAACGGTTCCGCGGATTCGCGACTCGATTCCTCGTTCGTCGTTCCCGGTATCGGAACATCGAGATTATCATCCGCGGCGGCGGGCCACGCGCGCTACGGCCGCCACGCCGCGTGTGTTACGCAGCCCATCGCGGCGGACACGCGGAACGAACGTAACCAGAGAGGCCGGCCGCTTCCTAGCTTTTACGTAACCCGTAAAGTCGAGCGACTTTGCTCCCCCACCCCGGCGACCCGCTGTTTCGCCGGGTGGTTTTGGCCACCGCGGTTCGTCCTTTATAAGCACACATCCCCGGCCGTCCAAAGCCAGAAACGTATCGACATCCGTAAAACAGCGGTCGCGTGAGCTGGTGCAGGCTACGTTCCTCGGTCCATCCTTCCGTTTCGTTTTTTTTTTTCACCTCTCTTCCGAGCCGGAGTACCGCGCGCTCGATCGCCAGAACACCGCAGCCAGAGGAACTTTACCAGACGCCGAAACAGCCGGACAAGATGCGCTCCCTGTCCATCGCCGTGAGTAATTCCCGGTTCGCGGGTGAACTCTGACCCCGGAACGGCTACGTGAGCGGTAGAGCACAGTGGATCGACGTGTTTCGAGTTTCAGGACTAGGGGAGATTAGTTTTTGGTGTATGGGTTTCTATCTTGGATGTTGGGGTATATTTTAGTTGAATTTTTAAGAGTTTGAGAGTTTTTGGGTTTCTTGGGTGATGTTATTTGACGTGTTTCGAGTTTCATAGGACTAAGGGGAGATTAGTTTTTGGTGTACGATTCTCTATTTTGGATATTAGGGTATGTCTTAGTTGAATTTTTAAGAGTTTGAGATTTTTTGGAGGGTTTTCCTTTGGTTTCCCTTGGTGACATTATTTGGGAGTTTTGTGTTTCGAGTTTGCTAGGAGTAAGGAGAGGTCAGTTTTTGGTGCTTTTAGTTGAATTTTTAAGGGTTTGAGATTTTTTGGGTGGTTTTCTTTTGGTTTCCCTTGGTGAGATTATTTGGAAGTTCTGTGAGAGGAAGATTTATTGGAAATTAGATTTCTTTTATGGATTCGGAGATGTAGATTTGTTAGAATACGCAGATAGGGAGGTTCGATACGAAAGTTGATGAGATCGTTTGAAACGAATGGTTCATTCGCTATTTTCTGGTCAAAGTTGTTCACTTCGAGCATCGTAGCGTTGTTCTTTTTAAACTAAATTTTAGCTTCACATATGTCCGTCTTCTTTTTACGAATGTTCTCCAGTCAGTTACGGTTGATTTTCATTGGAAATTTCTAAAATAAGAGATCGATATGTAATTAATGAATCGGAACGCGACACTTTCACACCAGAGTTCGTGATCGAACGACTCACGTCGCACGCATAGTGAAACTTCAAAAGGGAAAAAAATATGCCGCCGCGCATATAAACGAATCGCGGTGCAGCTGCAACGTGTTATGGACAAATCAGAAATTCACGTTTGTGTTGCAGCTGATCGTGTTCGGAATACTGGCCGTGGCCTTGTCTTCGCCGGTGCCAGGCTACCACGGGTAAGTGTTGTTAAAGTGTCTCAACGGTTCCTGAAAGTCCTCATACTAATTTACATAAGCAACCCTCTTAATCAATTACCATAAAAACAACCATTTACGAAGTGCAACAAATTTAAAGTCGTATCACTGAGTGATCCTTTAATCAAACAATGTTCCTTAATAAGCATTGAATTCTATTTCTTCCGAATAATCATTTTTTTTAATCCTATTTCTTCCAAATAACAATTTCTTTGAGTTCTATTTCTCTTGAATAACAATTTCTCTGCATTATATTTCTTCCAAATAACAATTTCTTCGAATTCTATTTCTCCTGAATAACAATTTCTCTGCATTATATTTTTTCCAAATAACAACTTTTTTGAATTCTATTTCTCCTGAATAACAATTTCTCTGCATATTTCTTCCAAATAACAATTTCTTCAAACTCTTTCATCAAACAACAAATCCCTTGAACCCTCTTTCACCTAACCAATAAATTCCCCGAATCTCATCTCCTCCAAAGCAAAAATTTGTTAAATCCTCTCCAGCCCTAAAGTGCCATTTCCAAATGCGTTTACCACCGATACCAAATCATAGTGCGCAAAACAGGAAATAATGTAACCTAGCTAGCAACTTGACTGAATATTTGCGCGGAGCGTTCCGCTCGATTAACAATAACCATACAAGTAACAAGTGGCGTCAAGTGGCAATTACCTCGTTTCCAAGAAAATCGATTCGGCTGATTGCAGTTCACACCACCACGTCCGCATCCACGTGCCTTATCACGTGCACACGGTCCATCATCATCATGTGAAGAAGATACCCGTGCACCACGTCGAGAAGGTGCCGGTGCCCGTACCGATCCCCATCCATCACGTGCAGAAGGTGCCCGTTCCGGTACCCGTTCACCATGTCGAAAAAGTTCACGTGCCGGTCCCTGTCGTGGAGAAGGTTCACGTGCCGGTACCTGTTCACGCGGAGAAGGGATGGTGGTAGACGGGAGCGCTCAGCTTTTCGGCTTGTTATTATTTAGGTACGTGTGCATTCGACCTTAACCCTTTGCACTGTGACTTCCTCCACGCTGTGCTGCACGAGACTATTTTCTTATTCGTCGTTCGTTGGAGAAAGAGATTCCACGCTCGTTCTAGATATACGTTTAACCCTTTGCGGTCCGAAGTGCTCTTGGTTTCTCACTTCGAGGTTCACGTCGTCAGTTCATTCAATTGCAGCTTAATATGACGCTCTATTGATTTATTCAAGAATATTTGGGAGTCATTGAAATGTTACCTTCGAATGGTACAACTGTGATACTACAAATAAATATAGAAAAAATTGTTAACCCTTTGCTAAAATAGTGGTTGAGTTTAGAAAGCTAAAATTGAGAGAATTAATGCTGTGCTTCTGAAATGATTGTATAAAATATTCGGAAGCTGTAAAAGGGCTTTCTAGAAAATATGAAGGAGTGAATCTTTGAATAGTTGAGAAGAATATGATTTATTTCACTAATATTTACAAAAATCAGAATATGGAATAACTGGCTTAATTATTGACTTCTTAGCGACTCAAACTCTATTCTAAAAATTCTCAAAATTAAACTAAATCTTCGCCAGAGTTTGACGCGATATAAGGTAAGGGGTTGAAATTTCATTGGTCGAGAAGTAAACAAGTCTTCGACGGATATGTTTCAATATAACGATTTATTATTTCATCTTGAACTGTAGGTTTTCTGAATCTTTCTTAAGGTAACTAAAATTTATCAGTGTTCGAGCGGCGATGTCATTTGTGTCGATTGTTGCAGGTTGTAAAACGAGGGCATTCGAGTCGCTAGAATCACTGTACTTACCATCCACGCAGACCAAATAGTTCTGGGACATGATCATTCGTAGTAGACGAGAACAGAAGCAGAGAATAATAGTACAAACCTAGCTCGCGATGCCTGCAATTAGTCACTTAAGTATGTAAAATAGAGTACCATCCCGGTATGCACATGTGTGTACTTAGATCAAAGACATTTTGTATATACTTGTATTATGTTGCATTATTTTTTTATACAATACACGTGTTTGACATACTTCGTGCTCGTTATTTCGAATACCTACAGCCCTTTCTTCGATTTCCATGGGAAGCAATAGTATCGAACAGTCTCGTTCACTTGGTTCAAGTCATTTTATTTCATACAACGTTACTTCGTTTCAACGGTCAACAATTATGTACAGTAACAACATAACAATCTTAACAATTATAACATGGACGTTTCGTAAAACGACGTCAGAGAAGCTCCAACGATTAGAACAGATTTCAATCCGAGTGATCACCATTCCTCTATGTGCTCGTGTCCGTCATCTTCTTCCTTGTGTATGTGATGAATCTTCTTCACGTGAGTGTGATGATGTTTGTGAATGAGCTCGGGCACGTGTATGATGAAGTGCGTGCTGTGAACATTATTAAGTGTCAATTGTGAAACAAACGAATGTCGATCGTTGACGAATGAATATTTACTGTTCGTGATGACCACCTCCAGGAGTCGGCATCGATGATACCAGAGCGATCGAAATGACGAAAGCAAACAGGAAAACCTGAAACGGAGATGTGAAAGTAAGTAATCCAATTAGAAATCCAATGTTAAGGAAATTTGAAAGAAGTCTCGTTGGAACTTATTGTCTGTATCCCTCTATTAGACCGTTTTTTCATTCGACTGTACACGCTTATTTAAATATTCGAAGAATCCTTTATTTTCCGTTGTCAGAAATGTCGATTTTATGGGCCGATCGACCCAGATAAAATTCAGTCGATCCGTTCAATTAGTTGCGATGTAAACATTCTCTCCAATTTCAGTCGCCAGTTGTTATTTAGTACAGGATCGAATTACTTGTAACAGGGAAGGCAGCGCGGAGTGAAAATCGTAGGCGGAGAAACCTTCTAACAGAGGCAGGAGTCCGTAGAGGATATTCGAAGCAAGACCAAAAAATGTATCAATCGTGTTGCGTTACAAGTTCGGGTGAAAGCGTCCACGTTTGTAATCAAACGAATCGTATCATTCGGATCCTGTTCGGTGAAATGATCGTACCAGGCTACAGGTTTTATTGTTTTTAACTGCATGCCTGTGTTCGTCGAGGCTCTAATGGCCCATGATAATTAACAGAAACGACCGTAAAAGAATATACAAGAGAGACTCCATACATATCGAAAAATCATTCGAATCATTGTACACATCGAACACAAATTAAACATTCTTAAATCCTGCTCATCCACTCCAAACAGAAGCTTCATTTGTCTTACTAAATAATAGATATCAAAGTATCAAATATTTCACTCGTATAGATTAAAATTCAAAGAAAAACAAACTTTTGATAGTACGAAATTATACGCTACTGCTAATTATATTTTCATCATGGCCTCATATAAGGACATACTAAATGCTTGGTGTAAATTCGGTAAATTTTATTGTTTGCAAAGGTTGTCCTATTATACAACCATATTCTATTTGACAATAGTAACTCTTTTGTCAAATTGTATTATCACAGAATCAAACTAAAGCACATTCAAGTGATTATAACAAAATTTGACAAGATCGACACCACTGTCGAATAGACTCTACTGTGACAATACGAGGACCTCTACAAACAATAAAATTGATCAAATTTCACCAGGCATTCATTCAGTATGTCCGTATATAATTACCCCACGACGGAAAAAGTTAAAAAGGAGAATGCACTTTTTCCGCGATAATCGCGTCCCGCGAGTCTAAAAATCAGCGATAATCGTCGAAAGTCCGTCAACGACAGGAAGCACCGACGACCGGTGAAAATGTCGGACACCCACGTGCGCTCTCTTGTCCATGGCGTCGGTCCCGGCTGTGCCCCTTGTGTTTCGCGAGTCCGCTGCGCTCCGGTAACTAGAAGACGCAATCCTGGCAAGCCTTATAAACGGAAACATAATCAGTGAACGGTACAGAAACGAGCGATACACTTCCTGCGTGCACCCCACCCGACCCGGATCGCTCTCACTCGGTAGATTACATGAAATTTCACGCGCACCTTCTATCATTGTCGTAGACACCGGGCGAAAGAGGCCGGGCCGCGTCCCTCCGACGCGTTTTTCGAGAGACACTTCCGAGGAACCGTCGACACAATTGATCGATTCACGGCCAGCCGTGTGTCGCCGGAGAAAGGATCGATTTTTCTGGATCGCCGAGGTGAGTTTCGGCCGTGAAAGTTAGAAACGCGATATCGGTTTTAGCGATTCATTCGAAATACGCAGCGTTCCCCATCAGACTCGATCGATGGCGACATCGAATCGAGAGATGTAACATGGAATATCGAAGCGCAATGGTAACTGTGCGATCCAAGGACACGAAGAGTGACTTCTATAATGATCGTTTGAGATCCGTGCAAACACGGTGATCGTTCAGGCTATTATTTATTAGCGACCGCAGGTTTTACGGCGCCCGCGACGCCATCATTTCACCGGAACATCTTATTTAGTCGGTTCAGACAGTTTCATTACCGACATTATCGTAACGGTTTATTAACGCAGCCCTCGTCTCGCGGAGATCCTTGTGCAATTATACCATTATCCGCGGTAATTCTCCTCCTCGCGCCGTTAGCGGTTTTAGGAGTCTACCGCGTAAATTGATGGGACGGCTCGGTGTCAATTGATTAGTCGGCGGTTTGATCATCGTTTTCACCGGTAAACAGGCGGAAACGCTGCTTCGAGAATCTTCGGTTCCCGAGGAACTCGCGCGCACTTTCTCCGCGTACGTTATCGCAACGAGAGCGGCGACGTTGACGCCAACGTTGGAAGTTTAAGTGACTCGCGGATAGAGTGCAATGATCTTCGAATAATCCTGCATCGATTCGCGTTGATAGAATTTTTCAGTTATCATTCCGTTGATGTTTGCGTCCTGGGTAGAGCGCACTGTCGAAATTTCGGTTCGGCTTCTACGCCTATGTGCCGAAGAAAGTAAACGGGAAATTCCATTTTTTTTTGCGAACGAACGCAACTCTCGTTCGCCGTGGTAGCTGCGGTTTTTGTGATTTTTCCTCCTCGGCGTTTATGTAAATTCGTAAGATACAACTTTCAAAAGACTTCATCTGCGCACGAAATCTTCGAGCAATTCTTTCTGAGAAATTCTTTTCTCTTACTTTGATTCCCCTGGAAGTTAATCGTACATCGAACGTTCCTTTAGCCGTTCTACAGTTTTTCTGCTAATTATACGTGGAGAATGGTACTTGTTTATTGGAAACGTCTGTTATAGCGTTACCGATAGTGATATAATCTGCTGAACATCGTAATGGTTGATTCTTCGTTATCGTCACGGAGGATTAATTAGCTTTCCTCGCGCGTTCCCGTTCAAATCGATAATGAGTTACCAGTCTGACTGGTTACAATGCCGAGCGTCGAACAATGTTAAGCGGTTTTTCTTACAATACAACGTTGAAAGCAGAATTTTCTCTCGAGTGCGACGCCTAATTAACTTAATTGGATTACCCTCGACTTCCGACAGACGGTAGCCTCCTGAACCGTTAATTCCGTTCAATTTTTGTTTAACTTTCACTGCTTTTTTCCGCTCGGAGCAGTTTCCCTTATTTAACCTCGCCTGTTTATTTCCTCGATTCCTCTTCAATTCTATTTACATAAATCTAATTCTACGTGAACGTCCGGCAGGAGGTAGCAGATTCTTATCCGAACCGATTAAATAATTACCGTTAACGATCCCGGTGATTTCTCGAGTTATTTACGCGCCATTAAAACGGAAAACCGCGTGTACCAATATTAGGACTACAGGGTGGATCAAAATTACCTGTCCCAGATTTCTCTTCTCACAGTTGTTGAACGAGTACAGTTGTCATTCTGAAAGATCGTTGAATAAATCGATGCAACAACGCGACAGTAACCTGTCAGCATCTCAATAAATATACTCGTGTAATTTCTTACTGTTAATCACTCTAAGGAAGAATAAAATTATCAATCTGACTAGTGTTACGTCTATAGAACCCAATTTGAAAAATAAGATTAAATAACGAATTAAATTTCGTAAAGACTCAACGGAACTAGCGTAACAAACTATATCCTAATTATCTTTCCTTCAATTACCAATATGAACACGAACGAACCATTTTTCTAGAGACAGTAAAATAAAGTACGCGATAAAGTAAAACTTAACACGGTGAATGCCATGGAGTCACCAGTAACCCAACCAAATCGAATTACTGATACACTCGATTAAACGATGATTATTTGATAACATTCCTATATTATACTTAATACTACCTAAACGTGATATTCAGCTGGATCAACCTTCAATAATTGCAATTCGATCGAATGGTTTAATATTATATTTTTTCCATTTCGAGTACTTCGATTTTCTTTCAAGAAAATCTATGATTCTATTCACATGAAGATAGATATATAACATTTTTTTTAATTAACCCTCTGTAGGCCCACGTAACTTTGAAGTCACGTGTCAGTACATCATCTTGTTGATCTATTTGATTTTGCACTCAAAGTGGTGAATAAAATTAGGTAATCAGTTAAGTTAAACTTTCATACGCTCAGGCGTGAAAGTTTAATGTCATTGTAACTTACAAAATATATTCGTTCCATGAGATTATTGAAACTATTGAATACATCGTTAACTCGTATTCATACGTGGATATTTATTAATTTTGTACTGAGGGTTATAGAAAGGTTATAGAGGGTGAATGTAATTTTATTTCTTCCGTTTCGTATATTTCGCTGCACGAAATCGTGCGGCGTTCAACGTGTTAAGCACCAGGAATCAAGGGCAACATCCGTGTCAGCGAGAGGTCCAGCCGCGCGGCATCGCGCGAGTGAAACCGTCCTCGTCTGGTGCACCATAACATCTGCTCTCTTTCACTTTCCGCTTACTTTCCATTTCAAGCTAATCACCGCGGCATCGGCCGCGTGTTAACGATCATCGTCGCGGGGAAATGGCTCCATTACGGCGAGCACGTCCGTCGCGATCGGAAGAGGCGCTGGACGCGCGCAGATCATCGTCCGATCGCTCTGATTAATTGCTCCGCGCGATGATCAACAACCTGTGAAATCGAAGGAACGGTGAAACGATGCGACGAAGAAGAGAGATTTCACCGGAACGATCGCGCCGAGGGGAAAAGAAACCATTCGAAACCGATTACTGGGAACTGTAATGACGACGGAAGTCGGACGGATCATCGAGAGGCACGGTAGGGCCATAACAGGGGTGTGAATGCGAACGATGACCGTATAAGGTCCTCGCCGCTGGAACTAGTCTCGAGGGAAAAATGAAAAGTGATCGAGAATGTGGCTACCGTTAGTGACGAGAACGATTTTGGGATATTAACACTGGAACTACCGAGCATTTGATACGATTGATATTCTATAAAAATTGTAGCAATAGATTATTCTCAGTTTCTTTGGATATTCATTATAGTACTCTAGTGAAACTATTTGTTTTCAAGATCATTTCGAATATTCAATGCTTCGAAGATAATTGCTAAACAAACAAATCGAAGTCATTTTGACTGGTACGGTAGTTCTAGTGTTAAGATCATGAGTCTCGGAGCTTTGGATATTCGTCATAGTACTCAAGTGAAACTATTTGTTTTCAAAGTCATTTCCAATATTCAATGCTTCGAAGATAATAATTGCTAAACAAACAAATCGGTCAGTTTGACTGTTACGTAGTTATAGTGTTAATGAGTCTCGGAGCTCGATTTCTTTCACTCATTTCACATTTTGTATTTATCAAGGTATTTTTGGAAAGCGTTCAAGGTTTTCAACCTGCGACGTTGAATTTTGATAGTAATCGTCGAAACACAGTTTAGAGAATACTAAAGACTCGTATTAATAGATTTTAAGAATTTATGTAGATTTCTGTTTTTAGAGACTAATGTCACTCATCAATTCTTTTGTGATTAAGAGATCGCGTTGTTGGATTACGCGAGTTCTTTCATGTTAGTAAGGAAAGGCGATGCTTAGAAAAACGTAAAAAACAATTTATTTAAACATAACATAAGGCAGCAGTATTTACATAGCATATGGTATGTACAAAACGCGACGAGTGCAGCGAACAATCGGTTATGTCGCAATCGTGATTAAACAACTAGAACGCCCCGCGGGACGCTACGGTTCAGGTGTTTCGCGGACGATCGTTGCGAACAACGATCGAACAACGATTTTCCGAAGTTACAACCACGAGGGAATACTTTCTCGTTCTTATCGGAACTTTCCATGGTCGTGTCGCGGGGAAAGAGCCTGAAATCTTTCTCGCGGAGGTGAACACGGCGCCTCGAGAATTTACTAGGAGGCATAAAGCGATTTCTATCTTACTAAATCGACGCTACCGTTCTGGTAGCGGTCGCAGCTTTTTTTCCCGGGATCGCGTCGTTAAACCCGCGATTCCGTTTCCAACCGCTGGAAATGATTTACGGTTCACATCTGGCATCTCGGAAGGCAAACGAAAGAGAAAACCGCGCCGAGCGCGAGTCACGGGGATCGATCGGTAGATCGACGGTTCGTGCGTGGAAATTGCACCATTTTGAAAACGTCAATGCTTTTTGCTTGAATCTCGCGTGAACGCTGGCCGTCGGTGTTCCTGATCGTCAAACGTGTGATTCGCTTGGAGAAAATCTAATATGACAATGAATCGTCGAACGGTTCGAAATCGAACGACAGCTTTGTAGTCCAACTCAGTTTAAGAACAGATGCAATGGTGCAATTTCATTGGCCGCCACTTCGCCGGCAGTCGCGATCGAAAGTCACGCAGCGCCGATCGCGTGATTCGAACGTGACTCGATGATCGACAATGGAAGTCGGTCAAGCCGACCTGTCGGGAACGCGACATTGGTCCTTCCGATATTACTTCTTTTTGTGGTAGCCTGAAAAACCGCCATGACTGCCACCGCCGCCGCCGCCGCCGCCGCCGCCATGGCCGCTCGAATAGGAATCGTAGCCGCCGCCGGAACTGTAACCGCCGCCATGGCCGCTGGAATAAATATTCACCGTGAATTCTCCCTACTTTAAAAACGTTATTAGCATCTGTCGTGAAAGTCAATTAATGCGGTGAAACCCGGAACGGGGTGACCTACTACTGTCTTTGGGTTATTAAACTTGTTTCGGTAACGCGGCAGATATTTCGGTCTTGCACTTTCTTCGGCGTGCTGTCCGTGTAACACTACATTCAGCGCATTTTGTAAATTATCATTATCTACTCGTTAACACGTTGAACGCCGCACGATTTCACAGAGGAAAATGCGTCGAATGGAAAAAATACAATATTAATTCGATCGAATTGCATTATTACTATTCCACGTTCATCTGGCCAAATGTCACTGTATTATGTAGCATTATTTACAATATAGAAATGTTTGCGAATAATCATCGTTTCATTGAATTAAACGGTGACTGTTTGAAAACATTTTTATATTATAAATAATATCACCCAACGTACTGACATTCGACAAGAGAAACTATAACAATAACGCAGTTTAATTCGATAATTCAATATTATATCTTTTTTCGTTTCATTTGTATTATGTAGCATTATTTACAATATAGAAACGTTTTCATATAATCGTCGTTTCATTGAGTGACCTATAGCAATTCTCATTTGGGGGAGTCATCGGTGACCCCCATGGCAGTCAACGTGTTAAAATAGAACATTTTGATGGTTAAACTCACCTGCTGCCAAAGCCTGAAGATCCGCCTCCATAGCCGCTAGAGCCAAACGAGTGATGATCGCCGCCAAATCCCCCTCCTCCATGCCCTCCGCCACCGAAGCCTCCGCCGTGGCCTCCACCGCCCCCGTACCCTCCGCCGTGACCACCACCGAAGCCTCCACCTCCTCCGAAGCCTCCTCCGCCGTGATGGTCTTCGATAATAGCGATCGCTGCGGTGCCTCCGAATCCTCCGCCGTGTCCTCCTCCATGACCTCCGCCTCCACCGAAGCCTCCACCGTGTCCTCCGCCTCCTCCGTAACCTCCGCCGTGTCCCCCGCCTCCTCCGAAACCTCCGCCGTGTCCTCCGCCTCCGCCAAAGCCTCCGCCGCCGTGGTGGTCTTCGATAATTAAGCCACCGCCACCGTGTCCTCCTCCTCCGCCGCCGAATCCACCGTGTCCTCCACCTCCTCCGAAGCCGCCGCCGCCGTGGTGGTCTTCTATAATAACTCCACCACCACCACCACCTCCGTGTCCTCCTCCGTGTCCTCCTCCGCCTCCTCCTCCGAAGCCTCCGCCGTGATGGTCTTCTATAATGACAGCACCACCACCGTGTCCTCCGCCGCCTCCTCCGAAGCCTCCTCCGCCGTGGTGATCGCCGAAACCTCCGCCGCCACCACCACCGTAACCACCGCCGCCGCCGAATCCTCCTCCGCCGTGGTGGTCTTCTATGATAACGGCGCTACCACCACCGCCGCCGCCGTGGCCGCCATGGCCGCCTCCGCCGCCGTAACCACCACCTCCTCCGAAGCCTCCGCCGCCGTGGTGATCGCCGAAACCTCCGCCACCAACTCCGGGACTCGTTACGATGATGTCTCCGTGGCCACCTGAAGAAATTCTGGTATCAGTGAAATTGGACGGATGAAGTTTGGATGTTGAGTTTCTTTGGTTTTTGTTGATGCGAATAGTACGATGTGGTTTTGATTATTTTGTCGAGCAGCATCTGTGATAGATGTACTTTCAATAGTGTTTGGTTAGGTCTGTCTAGAGTTTGTAGGAGAATTTATATTTGTAGGATCGAATACTTTTTATTTAGGTTAGAATCTGTGATAGAATATGTTTTTAGTAGTATTTGGTTGATTCTTTTCGGTAGAGTTTATGGAATTTATGTTTCTAGGAGTATCGTATGTTTTTGATTTATTTTTCAAGTGGAATCAGAACTTTCGTATCGTATGTTTTCGATTTATTTTTCAAGTGGAATCAGAGCTTTCTCTCGCTTGAACAGTTATAATTCGAATCAACCTGTACGGGTCTTTTCCGCGGAGAATATTTGAATAATAGCTCAACATCGTTCGGATAAGATAGAATTATTCAGTGAATATATTAAGACGCAGTGGAAGAACGGGACCAGGCAAGAAGGTTAGGGTCGAGGCGCAACCTTGCGGAGCAAGTAGCGCGGTGAAAATCCGAGGTATGCACAAAGCGATGCTCGATGCGGCTGCGAGACGATTTCTGGTCGTCGATTTAAGCCGGAAGTGAAAACCAACGAAACGAGTTCTGCGGCATGAATGGTGTTAAATATCGCCTCGAGAGAAACGTCAGGCGTATTCTCTCGAAGTGCTCGATGCGTCGTGTTCCTCCAACGAGAACGTGAGAACAGATATATTGTCATTGCTCTAACAAAGTCTAGGAATTCATTAAGATCTCGGGATTTTCTCTGACAGACTTTCATTTTCCTTTAAATTCGATCTACTGAAACCTTCATCTATCTCGACTTAAGAATCTCATATTTCAACCTGACACTTCCTACACCTGCCATTCTCTATTACAACCTTAAATATCTCAAATTATTCATCAATTAGACTATCACTCAAACATTGTTATTATTACCCAAATCTCGCGCCATCTAAATTGAACAATATAACAATTACTAGAATTACTAGAATCAAACGACCTGTAAAGTATTCCAACTCGAATTAGTCTTCGTTTCCCTGTAAGTTCACAAACTCTCGACATTTTCTCAACTAAATGAAACTTAAAAATATACGTAGAAATTAACAAACTTAAAGAAATGTTAAGCTATTCCTAGTAACTTACTAAAATATTCCAACTACTCGAATTAGTCTTCGTTTCCCTGTAAGTTCTCAAACTCTCGATATTTTCTCAACTAAATGAAACTTAAAAATATACGTAGAAATTAACGAACTTAAAGAAATGTTAAGCTATTCCTAGTAACTTCTCGTCCTCACCTCCGCCGCCTCCATGGCCGCCGCCGAAACCGATGTCGTGTCCTCCACCGAATCCTCCTCCTCCTCCATAGCCTCCGCCATGGCCTCCTCCATGGCCACCGCCGAAACCTCCTCCGAACCCACCCCCATGGCCACCGCCAAATCCTCCTCCGTGTCCTCCGCCTCCCCCGTAACCACCGCCACCATGGCCTCCTATTTCTAATCCAGGCCCGGTGACTTCTACGTGATGACCTCCTCCTCCTCCCCCGCCTCCGTGATCATCGCCGCCGTGCTCCTCATATTTTATAATCTTCTTCTCATCATGCTGCACTATCTCCGGCACATGGATCCTTATGTGCACGCTAGAAAGTTAATGAATAAAGTGATATCACATGAAAGTCTGGATGGTCTTGTTGCAACGAGGTTTTAACGAGCCTCGAGTACAACGACCGGCGGTAATTATGGGTACTCACTGTTCGTGGCCGAATGTGGCGAGCGTTGTCACCAGAGTCGTCGCGACAACCAAGCATCTCAACTGTAGAGGAATATAGAAATTGAATCAGTATGACACGATAACGATGAAACTGTGAAATTAGTATTTAAATTAGTATTAAAATTAGTAGTTTATGCTATCTAATCGACGTTAACGACGACAGTACTATCACCAGTTGAGTAACCCATCAATTCTTTGAAGCCAATCATTATTTCGTGGTTCCATCACAAAACGATCTATTCGATCATCTAACAAGCAAAGTAACGATCACGTCATCCTGCCACTAGACTGCAGATCTTTCTCTAAAAACAAATCTGTCTACCATATACGCCACAATGACATGAACTCTACATTATCCTCTATCATTCTACATTTATGTATACATTCCACTGATCTACACCAAAAGGCATTCCACAAACGCCTGAAAAACCGGCAGTCTAGCGATCACGGAACTTCCGTCACTCTACCAATCTCATCCCCGCGTCACAGAGCAACGAAGCATCACACAAAATCCTCGATCGCAAAGATCACAAGTCCCGAGTAGACGATCGGACACATCCTTACAGCAACTTTCGGCTCCATGGTCTTCTTTCGTCGGGCCTCTCTTCCTGCCTCTTCCTGGTCTCAGCTCTTCTCGATGGTCAGGGACACACTGTCATATATATCCAGCAAGGATCCTGCCTATATATAGCGGGCCCCGAAGGAAGTACCGGAAACGGAGCCAAGTGGGGAGGCCAAAGCGATGATCGGTGCCCAACCAACGGAGGAGCCTCGAATCGAACGCGCGCACAGGGGACGGTGCACGATCGTCGAGCGATGCCCGTGCAACAGGAGGGACGCCGGTGTGTGCGCGTGTCCGTGGAGGAACGGCCGTGACCCAGAGCCGAGCCGGCACCAGAGAAATTCACGCTCCGGGCGGTGCGTCGTTGCCCTCTGGGGTAACAAGGAGATCGGACGTACTCCTCGTGTGCTACCCCAGCCGACGCTGAAAGTGAACGGACCGCCGCCTCGGCTCGATCTGATAAGATCCCACGACGGCTGTGACACTCGGGAATCCTTTAACCAGTTAACTATAGCGATCACTTTGCAAAGCGACCAGCGTATGTCGCGATGATCGAGCGATGACGGGTAGAGTCGTCAAACTGAGTGACGCTGTTGAAATGTTGGGTCAAAGAGACGACTTTGTTTTAGGAAATGAACAATTTTAGTGGTAATATTTATACAGTCGCTTAACGTGAAAATGTATTTATACATAATGAATTTCAATGTTATAGCATTCGTGTCATTTTTCGTCGCAATGATGCAAATAATAATTATTGTTGTTCCCTGGGAAGTCGTTCCCTATCGAGGCAACGTAAGGCGATAGTTCAATGAAATAGTCGCGTCTGTTTCGTTTGGATTAAATTTATTTCGGAATGTTTAATTAACATGCTTGGCTTCTTGATTATTTAGATTTATCTGGATTAGTTAGGAGTATCTGATTGTTAACCTTGATTGTTCAAGATTGCGTGTTAGCGAAGTTTGAGTTTAATAATATGTTGCAAGAAGAAGAGAATTCTAAATTGTAGGTTTCGAATTAAGCATATAAATGAATAACAGAAAAATAACGTTTAATTCGAACAGTATTCGAAACTGTTGCCACGATCGTCACGCGATCTTCCGAGGCAACGTGTTAATTAAGCGCTGATAATACACTCGATTATTTACACAATTCTGTGAAGTAACAAGTGGAGTAATGTTAATTATTCGGCGCGTCTAATAATTGGAGAGTAAGTCGGAGATGTTACAAGCAGATTCCGAAAGCAATTTAAATTTCAATCGTTCGAATCGGGACCGACGACTTTCAAAATGGCGTGGATCCGCTGAATAAAACAGGAAACACTTCGGTGTTTGTCCGGCGGGTTGCTTCTTCGGTATATAGTAGAAAGTGTACTACACATTGTCAATGGAATCGTAGAATCGACCTTCGATGACTCGGTGAATGTGTTCAGTAACCGAAGTAGTGAAAGCTTTATTTTATTTGCACAGGTGAAAATTGATTTCGCACGCTGTCCCGAAATCGGAGGGTGGGGGCAGCTGATTTATGTAACGGAGAAATGATACACATTTTCGAGCAATTTTTTGCCGCCGGCCCCATCGACAACCATAAAAGTTTCCAATACAAAATCGAAAGTTCTCACGACGAACGGATCGAACAGTGGACGCGTCGCAGTGCGGCGAAACGTCCGTTTTCTGGACGAAACTCGATAACGCACGAAGTACGACTGATACCAAAAGAAATGCTTCTGACAAAACTTGTTAGCTATACGGCTAAACATATGGTGTTCAAATTTTCTGTAAATTATGGATTATTAAGAAGTTTTTTCAATGACAACGGATACTTTGCGTTTCGATTCGAACGTTCCAGAAATAGAGAAACGGAATTTATTTGCGGAAAATCGTTATTTTTCGAATGAAAATCATTTTGCACTATACTTAGCGCTACGTGACTACTATCTTCGTTGCGTTAATAGTAGAATTTTGTGGTTTTTCCCACAGACGGTCGCACTGCCCCGTTTCCAAAGGAGCAACGCCTTCCCTGCGCTCGCGACAAAGGGACGAAGGAACGCGAAAAATCCAAGAGAACGAGCGCGCGCCGATCGAATGTGAGAAACCCGAGGAATTCTCACGAGCCACAACAAACGCGATAAATTTCTTAATTAATCCGACACGCTCTTCCTTCAATCTGCCGGTGATTCGACGCACGCCGCGCGCAGACATTCCTTTCACTATTTTTTATTTCCACGTTGAATCGCTGTCGATTTCGTTCCTTATTCGTGAAACCGATGATTTACATTATATTACCCCGACTTCGAGTCAATTTTACAACGAACGCGTCTCTTGTATCTGAACGTTCATCAACCCGGTGATTTAGTCCTTTCTCCTTCTGCGTTAGGCGCAACAATGCGGCCAAAACGGATTTAAAATCGTAATGGCGGCAATTTACGCAGTTTAATAACGTTTCCCTTTACCAGTGTGCTTTCTAGGAAACCCTATTTTCCATCAGCGATCTGACCATGAAATAATAATCGTCGATTCGTGCTTCGGCTCTGTTATTGCACCATCTGGAACGGCAGCAACACTTTCGAACATTCTTGCTGCGCCGAACGGACACTCCACCGCGTGTTCCCTTACAATACGAAACGCGCTGCACGCGTCTCGGAAGATATCATCTACGATCCGAGCGCCGGGTAAGAGTAAAAAGGCAGCATTTTCACTTTTCATTCGTCGTGTGAACGACACCGCGCGCAGCGCACACGGCGCGGCGCATCAATTTACTTTCCTGCTGAAAGGTTGTTGCGTAAATCGATTGAACGGGGGCTTCACGGTGCGGGAGCACGCGCTTTCCCCGGTTTCGAGAATAAAATCAGATAGAAAATCGAGTTTTATCGGCGCGGGGCTCATCTTATCCAGCAGGACGAAGCTCTTGGTCTACACTTTGTCTCGTGAACGTGTCGGGAAATCACGAGTCGAACGAAAAAGGAGACACGGGGAGACACGCGTGCCTACGCGCGCGCAGATAACGTTTCTCCTGTCTCGTTTGCTACCGGCGGATGCACTCGATCAGCAATAAATTGCGCCGTTCCCGTTGCAGAAGGATTCCGCGCCCGTGAAAGAGAGATATCAAATTCCGCGCCGCGGATTTCCCTTTCGTGAAATTCGCGCATTGCTCGGATAATGTCCGACGACCTCTTTCGCCGGACGCTCTAGAATGCATCTAGAATTTCGACTTTAGATCGCCGGATAATTGAGATTTGATGGATTTATCGGAGAGTTGCCTGCGAGTCGATGCTTGAGGATTTCTTAACTCCTTGGTCTATGATCTCTTTCCCAACTCAGATCGATACGGCTACTTTGTCATTAATGATTTATTGGAAAAAGAGACAAATTCTAAGCATATGTTATGCATATGTATTGACACTCCTGAGTTCTGCTTACGATTATTAACCCCTTAACGCACAGTTTTTTTGAAAAAAACCGGTCAAAGAAAATCAATTGTATATTATTAGTGAAATTTGGATTATTATAATGTGTTAGGTTGAAATTTGTTGTACTTGGTTTAGTTGATTGGTCGCAGGATGATAGGAGCTACGTGTTGTCGAAGTAATAATATTAATGATCGTTACATGGGAAGGTAATCAGTGAAACCGGCAATTACGTCGATTCGACGGTTTGTAAAGGTAACTTGTTAAGTAATCCTAAACAGGCGCCGAAGTATCGTAAACCACCGTTTACTTCTCGATGCAAGACAGTAACTATAAGGCGCAAGAAAAGCAAGGAGACGTTGCGTAAGAATGACCGTTGTCGAAAAGTAAAAGTACAATTATCTCGGGTAATCGGCTACGACCAGAGCCTCGCTTGGACGTCTTCTAGGTAAATAGTTCGAATACACCGGCAACCAGTTTGCTCTGATTAAAATAGCTCCGTTACTATCGCTTCCAGCCTGTCCTGAAAGCGTCTGTGAATGGTGCCGTTCGTTGAATTGAAACTTTCTCGAACCTTCAGCCGTATAATACGTAAAATTTCGTAAATCTGGTTGTTACGGAATAATCATTCTTAAATCAACAGTTGTATCTAACGGTGACACTTGGGTGGGCAAAGGTAAACTCAAATTTGAAATATAGCGGTTGAAACGTTTGAATTTGAAAATTTGAATTTGGAAGCTTGAGTTTGGAAATTTGTATTTGGTAATTTGAAGTTGGAAATTTGAATTTGGGAAGCTTGAGTTTGAAGAGCTTGAATTTGAAAAACTTGAGTTGGAAAGCTTGAGCTTGAAATGCTTGAGTTAGAAAAGCTTGAATTCGAGAATTAGGATTTGAAAAGCTTGAGTTCGAAAAGCTTGAATTCGAAAATTGGAGCTCGAATAATTGCAATCCGTTATCTAATAAGTGCCATTGGTTTTTTACTTTTATTATAGAACTGTTATTCGCCACGTGTTACGCCTTGCACAGGAAGTGACTTAGAATGGAGCCTAATAAAATTTATGACACCGAGCATGTATCAACACTAGATCGTCCCTATTTGGCACCGATTGCAGCAATCAACACGCAAGAAATCGCTAGCCATTGATGGAAAAGAAAAACGAGTGGAACTGGTTGAACGGTGGCAACAGTCGACGCGAGTCAAAGGCGAACGCACCGCGATGAAAACACGGGCTGTCGCGCGCTGACAAATACACGGGGCCGGTGAAACCGGGAATAAATCATGGCATTGACACCGTGGCCCCAGGGGGTTGGTTTGAAGAGTTCCCTGGCCACGGAAGTGAACGGCAAAGGGAATCGCTTCGTGATTTATTGTTTCCCGAGTTGCTCAACTTTGTTCCGTACGACTGTGCGCGGAATAATCAACCTCCTTGCACGAGGTGATTTATAGGAGTTTCAAATAAGTAGAAAACGCAGTATATTGATCAAGCCATGATCTACGCGAGCATCCTTAAATCCTCCGAAACGAATCTCCTTTCTACCAAAGTAAACGATTCGATTCTTTGCAATAAGGAACACTTTTCGATAAGTCTAATAGCAATTATATAGTAATTCACCATATTAATTCTACGAAATCTTAAACGAGAGGAGAGAACCTGTAATGATCCAATAATCAAGCCCCAAGATTTCCATATTCCCTGCAATCCTAATACACTTCGAAACATTTTCACGATGACGCTGCTCGACCTTGATCGACCTTGAGCTACTCTCCACCATAAATCGACGGGTAATAGAATATAACACAGAGAAAGCAGAGGAAAGTTGAAATATTCGAAGGATCGGCGATTTAAGCATCGACCGCTACAAATTGCTCGTTGAATATATTTGATCGCACATCGGTGAACCCTGCGGAACTGTAACACGAACGGGAATCGACTCGTCGATCGTCTAATAAGAGAAATAACCTCGCCACCGGTGATCCATCATTATACCGATAGGATTACGCGTACGGAACGCTTTCTTCGCCGATTAACCGTGCTCCGTAACCCGTGCTCGTCTCTGCGAGAGGGCAGCCGGAGGTTCTTGCCGTGGAACGAAATAGAAAGTGGCGATACGGGAAGCGCCGCACGCCGCGCCAGCGGAAAAGGAAATAAGAGGGAAGAATCGGCGAGGATGTAGCAAGGGAGATCGAGGATCCGTGAGAGACTGCACCGAGAGATACGCTTGCCCTTTCACTTCCATTTTTGTGTCCGGACGGCGATCGAGCCCCTTGATTCAGCATGCACACGCTCTGGACACCATTTTACTTTCCCAATGGACTTCCTGGGTGATGCCCTTTCGCGGTCTTTTTCTTAGCGTCGCCGATACTTTCTGGGAAATAAGTAGGATTGCGAAGAATGGTCTGGAATTATTCCAATTTTCCGAGGAATCATTCTGATATACCCGTAGTTAAGGAATTTTTTAAGTTTCTAGTCTTTAACTGTTCGAGTCCTACCGGTTTTTGCAAAAACACGGTCGAAAAATGCCAAGCGGCGCGATTGCGCTTCTTTCGATTTAATTTAGAAACTGAACGACGCTTTTCTATTCTTACAAAAGCAAATTTCAAGTAGGGCGATCGTTACATTTTTCGAAATAGAAATTAATAATTAGAGAATAAATTTAAGAATAAAAGAAACGAATAAGTTTCGTGTGATTCTACGAATCGAAAGACACTTTTAGGCAGTGTAACGGAGAACCGCCATCTTGTCGCTCCCGACTCACGAGGTTACATGAATTTTTCAGGTTATGTCTGTCGGCCATTTTGCTTTTCCTAAAGTATTCCGAAAGGAATCACCTGAAGCATTCATTGGAAGACTAGAAACTTAGAAGATGCGCTTCTAGTTGCTCGAGTAGCTTCTCAAAGTAGACATTATCGTAAAATGCAACTCACGTCTGTTACATTACACGTTCTTACACTAGAATCAAGTTTCTAACTGTTCTGTGATCAACGGTACGCTTCGAAGTAAATGGAACCTTCGGTCTAGAAGTTAATTTCCATTTACATTGTTAAACTTCCTGATTCGGTCGTTAAACGTTCGAACAATATAAATAGCGTGTTACTTCAGCGGGAAGGTGGTGTAACAAGTGAGTGCACTTTCGATGCGTCCGACGAATCGCTAGGATACACCCTGACCTTTACTTTCGATAGAAACTCGCGGCGTAGGAACGGACGAATCGGGGAAACCTTTTGCTTTCACGCGACGAGCGAATCACCGGGTGCTGCGACACTGAAAGTGAATGACAAATAACACGAGTTACCGTTTCTTCGCGTGTCACGCGAGAAAATACAGCCTTCTCGTTAATCCTTCTTCCGGCGCAATTAAGGAAAATCGGAGACACCGAGAACACCCGCGCGGAAAATGAAAAGTTCCCGTTCCCAGCAATTTTCGTAATGCTCGCTTTTCATTATCTCATTGCTGTGTAACTGTTCGCGTGCGCTGCTCGTAATTTGCTTCAGCGATTAGCATTCAATTATCAGACATTAAAGCGTAATGAACTTCCGGCTGATTCATATTAATATAGTTGATCTCTCCTGCATGATAGACTGTTACTTTCTTTTTTGTCGAGATTGAAGGAGTGAGCTGTATTAGACGTTCCATTCGAAAAAACTTGCTCGAATTAGCACGGGTCCTTTAACTTGCAGACGTTTACCTCTTTTTCTCGAGATCTATCCAATTTTCACAAACCAGTCCGCGTGAGAATGCTTACAAAGTAGACACACTGTATCCATTTCCAACATTTTCATCGCGACAATTCCTCGATATCTTTCAACCAACAGCATTGCACTGTTCCACCAGGTCGGATCGGGTTTGCTACATTCCCTCAATCCGGTTCAACAGCTGAGTTGAGTGGTTTCTTTTAACTTTCTCACTTTTTGTCGATTTGAATACGTGACACCATTTTCTGAGGCGAACAATACCTGCGAAACTGAAACCTGTCACTTGTTTCCAGTAACGAGGGTCGCTAATCTAAATCACTTTCCTACGGGATTGTCATTACTGAAGCATCTTTTAATCTCTAAGTTACTATTCTTCTCGACATCAACATTCCAGAGCTAGAACTAAAAGTACATCCCTAATGACTCTACAATTCTTTAAATTCCTGTATCTCTGAAATTTCAGCCTTTGTTCTCCTACTAAAACAAGATTCGAACACTTGAAAATTGAATTCTAAAACTTCTCAAATTCCTGAATTCCTGATTTCCATTCTCTCTGTCAATAAGACTTTAATATTTCAAGATGAAACCCTAAAACTTCTCGAAACTCTATACCTAAAACGTCGATTCCTCTTCAGGATTCAAAATTAAATGCTAAAACTTCTCGGATTCCTGCATTCCAACAATTGCAATTCCCATGTTCTCTATCAAAAAAACTTTGACATATCAAAATGAAATCCTACAATTTCTTGAAGCTTCTCTGTACCTAAAATGTCGATTCCCCTTCTAAAAGTGATTGAAAAATCATCATTTAAGTCAGAAAAAGGAGTGATAACTTTAAGTCGCAAGCAACAATGGCGAGTCCCGTTACACGCAGCGAAGTCGACGAGACTTCCTTTTAAGGATGTTCGCGTGAACCTCGAGAGAGGTTGTCGGTGTCAAAGTTCCAGCTTCCATATGGATGCAGAGACATTCTTCTCGCGCTCATTGGCGGGGGCGAGCGATCTACCTGCAAAAATCGAGAGGATCGCGTCCTCTCGCGATGGAGCAACTTTCTCGACTTTCGAACCGTTCCGCCGGTCATCGGACCACGGAGTGAAAGTAAACGGGGAAGATGTGATCCTCGCGACCGTGGCATTCGATCGTTACTTTGTTCTTTTGCCGGCGAGCGGCGGATCGCCGGCGCACACGAGTCGCCCAGTGGACCGTGCAGCCTTAAGCCAGTTCTACATTCGCGCGAAACAATAATTTCCATACGACCTTGAGGCGATTAATAATCAATTATAATAATTGATAATAACAATCGATAATATATGATATAACAATCGATAATAACCCTGTAATTAACCAATCATCTGTTTACAAAACAATATCGCCAGTTTCGAAGCAGAATTGTCATTTGATGATGAAACATGTAATTTTTCGAATCGGATTGATTTAAGACTGTACAACTGATTATCCAATTAGAATCTTGTAATGGTTAATACTGTTAGCGTTAGATTAATATCTGAATTTTTGTAACGTGATCCACATTTCTGAAACCGTGCGATCAATGAAATTTCCGATTTACCCTGTGTCGACTAGTTTAATTGATTTTTTCGAATTTCAGGAGTATACGAATGTTTCGGTAATAAATGTAGAGATAATTATCCGTGCGCCACTTTAAAGAGTAAAATAATGTACGGCGTACATCAAGGTTTTTTGCAGGTTAATTAAGCTCGGAGTGTATTTCACGATAATTGCCTGTTCCACGTGATTACAGTGCGCGCGCGCGACGTTCCGCCGATTCCAAACGAAATTACACAAAACGCGCTTTTATAAATCCGGATTCGCAATTAATCCCGGCGATCTGTAACTTTCGAATGATAATTGGGTCCGTAATGAGAACGCGCCGGACCTCGTAAAGTTTTTAATTGACCGACAAATATGGTAATTGCATCCGGCGGGAGAAACTACTACCGATATTTCGCGAACCGTCTTCTTTTTTCACGCAGTTTTAATTACTTTCTCCGTATTTCGAGGTTTCGGCCGCCGCTCGCTGGGAAAGGAAAGGTGGCGGACTTCCTTCTTCGTTTATTGAAAGCTTCACCGTCGGATGGATGAGTGTTGGAAACAACCTGTCATTGTACTTCTCGCAACAAACATTTAATAACAATTGTCCGAGCGACCAACGTCGTCGCTCGGAATTCGTGAAAATCAACTCGAGTATACGTGTGCGGATCGTGTGATCTTACAATACTGCATGCATTTTTCAACGAGATCTATCTTCGGAGGCGCGATCGGACACGATTTCACGTCTGTCGTCCGCGCGTTTACAGTTACAAATGTTTACAATAAAGCTAAAAGCATCCTGAATCGCAAAGTTCTCTGGAATTCTCGATATCAAGCGGCCGTGCCGCCATTAAGGGGAAACTTTCCACTTCGAGAAGCGCCTTTCTCACCTCTCGGCGTGTCGTCAATTAATAGATTGCGCATAACTTTCACCGATACGCGGGGGAACGCATTAAAACGTGCATGTTAAGCAGTCTGCATACTAGCGTGCCGTCCGTGCGCATTAGCTTGCAAACTCGGTGCGATCCTCGGCGAATCGCCAGTGAAGTCAGAGAATCGTATCTCGACGTCTTAGAAGACCTCTGCAACGCGATCGCCTAAATTGCATTGCGAGACGAGCAGAAAGGAATGGACAACAGTTTTATTCACTCTACCATCGAAACCATCGACGAATTAAAACCTACGTCAAGCTACCGACGATTCTCGAACATTTACACATCCAAACAATTCTCGCGAATCCGCGACAAAACAAGAAACAAAAGCGCCAGATCTCAGGACACGAACAGCCAACAAGTCTCGTCCAGCTGCGATTCGGAATCACCGAATGCTCTCGTCAGTGCTAAACCCTACCTAAAACCTAATTGCGCATGGGCGATCATCCCGCATGCATGTCAAAACAAGAAAGTAGCCTAACGATCCGCTCTACCCGTGCACCGACTGCACGAGCGGCGTGACGGCGGCGTTCACGGGTACTGGGAACGATTGGAAAGGGCTGGTCTGAACGGGCATGACTCGAAAGTCGTGCGGCGGCTCCATGGTGTCCTCTTTGACGGCGTACCCTTGCTTCGGCTGGGCGATGTTCAGCGGCCAGTTGAAGGAGCCGGTGAACGACGAGGTCGACTGAGGCGCCGCGTAGCTCTGGACGACCTGCTGACCCTGGTAACCTCCGGCCAACGGGGAACCGCCGTTCACCAGGTACTGCGGCCAGACCTTGGTCATTTCCTGCAGCTTCTGCTGGTAGTCGTCCAACGACACGCTGCCTCTGATCACGACGCCTTCCTTGCTGCCGGCTATCGTCGCCGGCGGGATGCCCGACGGCAGGACGACGTCTCCCTGGGGATAAGGCGACGGGCTGCGGTACAACTCCGTCGCCTTCTGCTGAAGAAGGAGGAGCTGCTCCTTCCCCTGGTCGATGGCGGCGCTGAGGTCGAGCTGGTGGTTCAAGCTCAGGTCCTTCGCGATCGACCTCGACGTGTACAGCTTCTTGCGGTCGTTCCGCCTCTCGTTGTAGTTCAGCGCGGTCTCCGGGTCCGGGAAGAAGGTCTCCGGCTGCGAGGACTCGTACGATTGGCCAGATAAAGAGAACTCTGGACCGGTCGTGGAGTAGGAGGTCGGCTCGTAGGTCGGCTCCGACTGCTTGTGCTCCTGGCTGTCCGGGTACCTGAAACGGAGTTGCTTCGTTAGTGGAACTCTGAGACAGTGGGGTTTGCAGTTGTGAATTTTTCATTTGTCGATGTGGTTGGGGACCTAGGGGACTTAGGATTTGGAGTGTTGGGATTAGAGGTACGTTTTGCTGTTGCAGCTGTTGCAGTCTACTGATTCTTTTCGACAGGTTCGCTTTGTGGATGGGGAAGGTCAAGTTGAAGGTTAACCAGGTGACGTGGCATCTCGCGGATGGAAGTATGAATGAATATTCTACTAGGGAAGTGGAATGTTTCGCCAATGGTCGGACGTTAGCCCGATGCGCTTCGTTCTTTCGTGGACTGTACGAGGCGCAGGACTTTCTCTGGAATCGCAGCTGCCCGTTTTAATGGCCGTGCATTAGCGTGTAATTATCGGGAACTGGGTTTACCTTGTCCAACGTGTAAACAGTTGGAAACAGTAATTTGACTGATAATAATCGTTCATGCCATTGGAAGGTAATCGTTGAGACGGATCTTAGATGTTGGAAAGATTCTTCGATCTTTCCGAAAATAAGACAAATTTCAGTGACCTGCATTCGTTCTAGAACAAAACAATCTCCAATGACCTCTTGGGTTCGATGTGCCACTGTAATTCGCTGATGTCATCTTATGTTACGATACGATCTTTTATACGATATGATCTTTTTGAAGGTCACTGGGGCGCAATTCTTTCTTATCTAATTCAATGTAATTGCACAGTGGAGGATCAGTCTCAAATTGTGATATATTCGTTATATATAAACTATGTGAAATCTTGTAGAGTTATAGCTTCACAGCTAGCCCCGCAGTAGCTAAAAGGTTAACCTTTGCACTCGAAAAAACTTTTCGCAACAAATTCCTTATTTTTTGATGAAATATCAATGTTATTTTCTACAATTAATATAAAACAATACTTTGTATAAATTAAGTGACTATTTCATTTCAGTGTTCCATGTGTTGGTAGAGTGCTAAGTGTTAGTAAAACACTTACCAATGCTTGTTTTTTTTCATTGCCACTAATTTTTGGGCAGGAATGATGTTTTTTCTTGTTTTTCGTAAAGCCTGACCAATGTTTAGTCCTACATTTATTAATTTTTAAGAAAAAAAAAAACTAATTTTCGCCTGATAGTATGTTAATATTGAATTTTCAATTTTACAATGTTCTTGGGTCAGATCAAATGGCGACTGGAAGGCGCCTCTCGAGTGCAAAGGGTTAATTTGCCTGCATTTTGCGGATGACAGTAGCATCCTTCCCAACTTGACTTCCGTGCCTTGATTAACCTCTTAGGCACGACGCGCCACTATAGTGGCTCCTTCGCTACCAATATATCACATACCATACCCAATTGTACTACTAATTATTAAAGTAAACAGCCCTGCGCGAAATTCAACCGTGCCTAAGATGTTAACACGTTCTACTCACTTTTCGTTGCCCAAGGAGAAGCTGCCCTTAATCTGATCGTAAGGTATGTACCCCTTGCCGAAGGAGATCGCGTGATTGATGCCCTTTCCGTACGGTATCTGCACGTGGTTCACGGTCTCGTGGCCTTGGTCGAAATCATCGCCGCCATGGGGATAGGGGCTCGAGTATACGTGCTTCTTGTGGTAGTACGGCGGTCCGTGGTGTCTACGGAAATGCGGCTCGTGCGAGGACTTCCTGTATCTCGGCGCGCCCGACCGCCATAATGGCGCTTGGCTGCGACGTATCTGCTGCGGCACCACCACCACCACTTTGTCTCTGGAAAACAGATTTCAGGGGAACGTCAGACGCTTTACACGCACGAGTGATTCTACACGTGTAACAGACACGGTTTGTTAACGCGTTCGCGTGTAAGTAGAAATTTAATGCAGTTGCGAAGATAGAAAAGAAGTACTGCGAACTCGGATGATGGATTGGTATTTAATCAGTTAGCTGTGGAATTTAGTTGGATCTAAAGGAGGATCAAAGGAGAATTACATGTTTCTGTGAAAAAATAAAGAATTTATCGTTGGAAGAATTAGTATCATTAGTATTAGAACACAGTTAACTGGTTAAGATGATCGTAAGGCTTTTCAGAAGAGTAGTTTCGCGAGTTGAGAGAAGAACAGAGTGGACTAGCGTGGAACTGTGTAGTTTGAGAGTCTAGAGTAGGCCAGAGTAGATCAGCGTGGAGCATAGAATAGATTAAGATACTTAGTTTAGTTTAATTAACGCTTAATACACCTGTGCTTGTTCTCAAAACCTTCCAATCCCACAATAATTTCCACAAATTAGAGCTGTATAGAATTAAACGTGTGATAATGTGGCGTATAAATTTCAATGTTATAGCATTCACATGATTTTGCATCACAATGAAGATGAATGCTGTAGCATTCACATTCGTGTTAACGCGATCGATGTTTATCGTGATGATGTTTAGCGTGTACTTACGCGTGGGCAAGTATAGGCTCGCTGAGCGCCAACACCAGTATCCAGAGTGCCTGCGGGAGATTATCGGTCGTTAATTCTTCAGTGATTGAAATTAGGCTGAACCGTTAGTATATGAATGCCAATTATAACTCGCTACCAATTAATTTTTAGTAACCATCGCGGTAAACGCCGAGTAGGATGAGAATTAACTGGAAGCCGCTAGTTATCATTAACAGAAAGTCGACGATTATTTTAATCTCTGTAATAGACGCAGAGTTTCGAGCACGCGATCTGATTTCTTTATAAAAGCGTTAGAAAATTCTCGAATTTGATTCTTACAATGGAACATTATTCATGAATATTTCCGACTATGACATAGAACCCTTTCATTCTGTCGAATAATAAAATAGAAACTCGAAATTATACTACAGATTAGAAATTACTCACCCTTAGAAATTACAAATATAAATCTTACGAAATTCAAAGAAACTCAAAGTCAAGAATCTTTCTCCGAACAAAAGAAAAATCTAAAATCTAATCTCCTCGAGCTTAGAATTTCCAAATGAAATCAAAGGAGCCCCTAAACTTCAAAGTAGATCACCCGAGGAATAGCGAGACAAGAAAAGCGTAACACTTACAGGACACCACATGTCGCCTAGTCGGAGAATCCTTGAAGCTGGACCTAAGCTCGCGAGCACGATGGTAAATCCTTGATCTCGAGGGGACACCTGGATATATCTAGTTGTAGCCCGTTCCGAGCGTGTTCCGCGTGCTCCAACCGGTGCAGATAAATTGCAGGAGTGCGGCTCGGATCTCTTCTCTTTTATACAAGATAAAAAGAGCATAATCGAGGTCCGGCGGACGGACGCGCGCGGCCGCCTCCCACTCGTCCCCGTGGCAGCCCTGGAAAGAGATCGGTCGGTTCTCCCCCGTGGAATCTCCGCGACGTTGGAAACTGGATGGGTGTGGGTACACGTGGCGTGCAAACGCGAAACGGACAGCCGAGCACGGACCGCGATACACACCCGTCCGCGCGTCCCAGAGGCGCGCGATTTTTGTTTCGGGGGAAATCGACACTTTCTTCGGTCGGCGTTCACCCGGGGCCCGCGCGTCGCGCCTGTTTAATGCCTCTCTGCAGCCGGCGTCTAACGCCCGCGCGGTGCTTTCCAAAACGCGACCAACAAGAACGAGACCGCCGCTCCACATTTCATCGCATGACCTACGGTCCACTTGCTGCGATTGGCTGGACCGATTCTTTTCGAGTCGATCGGATGGAGTACAACTTCGAGTTCGATGTAATAGAGTTTTTTGGATTAGGGGGATTTTGGCTCGATGGACCGATGGTTTTGGATTGATTCGGGCGATAGAGGTATACTTCGAATTGGATGTAGTAGAGTTTTTTGGTTTATGGGGATTTTTGGCTCGATGGACCAATGGTTTTGGATTGGTTCAGATGATAGAAGTGAACTTTGAATTGGATGTAATAGAGTTTTTTAGATTATGGGGATTTTTGGCTCGATGGACCGATGGTTTTGGATTGGTCCAGATGATAGGAATGAACTTTGAATTGGATCTGATAGAGATTCTTAGGAATTTTTGAATTTCTAATTTGATTTAGAATTTTGAATTAGATCTAACAGAAAGTATTGAGTATTTTGATAATTTTCGATTGGTTGGTCCAACGTTTTTGAATTGGATCAGACGATAGAGATGAATTATGAATTGGATCGATGGAAGATATTTAATTAAGTCCTTTATCCCTTTTTGCCTGTGAATATTTTCTATTCTTGCGTGATCTAATTTTCGATTATTCTGATAAATACATTAGTCTTTCACAGTAATTAATTTTTGATATTGATAGCGATAGAAATTGTCCATTTATTCGAACGATGAATACGAAAATTCAATGAATGTCGCATAAATTACGCCATTCCGTAATTCACATCCCCAGACCCAATACCATTTACTACTGGTATTATGTCACACTTTCTCAATGTGTGAAATCACAAGCCAATACACGATTTTGAATACAATCAGCTACACGAATTCTGCATCGGAAGAAGACAGCGTGACGAAACTATTCCATCGTCGGTTAAGCGGCTCCTTATCTTCGACTAGAATTAATTCGGCTCGTTATTCACCGTTAAATGATTCTCCACAATGTTAGCTACTTTCGTTAGCTTGTAATTACATCTCGTTGAAATTCCTTTTCTCACGTCGTTCGCCTCGGTGTTGAAAATTTACCGCAACTAACAGTTCGGCTTTCTCCGTAAATCACTTTTACTAATAATCCATAATTCCCCACATTATTAGTGCTAGTCCCGACTTCAAAATTCGTACTACAAATCATTCACACCTCAAAGTTTCCCATTAACATCCTTCCTTCCACTTTATACTTCATATAGTAAATACTTCTCTGTGACAACATCAAAATACTACTTCTCTATTCATTAGAATTAACACGAAAAATCTTAATAAGCATTTTCAAAAGTATGAGTACCAGCAAGTGATCATTAAAATAAGACATCTAAAATACATTAAGATCCCTTACAATCGGACCGAGCGACAGAAACAAGAACCGAACGAGTAAAGAAATCAGTTCAACAAATAAGAAGGGTACGCAACGATCGGCGTAGAGTATTGAGTACCGAATGCGAGTCATCCGATCCAGTGACACTGGCAGATGAAATATCACCGCCCAACACCGCGAGGAGTCTAGATTTCCACCGAATATTCTTTCCTTCTGTTCCTCCAGCAACGTAGCTTCGTGTTTCCGACGTTACGGTCCACATATACGAAATTCGCTCGCGTTGCCGGCGCCGTTAACGTAAAAAAGCGTAACCCCGCATCAATTAATTCATTCACGCGACGGACTTTCGTACCAGGGACGCCCGGCCGGGATGGAAAACTCGCTCGAAAGTCATTCGATTCCGAAGCGTACGTGAATTTCGAGATGCGCTTGACGCCGAGGATAAAACACCGATCGCCGACGGTGAAAGCGATCGCGTCGAAAGTGTCGGTCCACCTCGTGCGATCCCCCTTTTCTCGCGGAGATCGTTATATTTGCATAAACATGGGAAACGCCTTGCAACTCGCTCCATTTAATGCGACCCTTCGGTGCACAAGTGATGCCAAGCCATTTATTCATGGTAAACTGAGTACCGAAAGTCTGGAACAATCGAGGATTTGATCTTCGAGCTCTGGAACTTCCGGTATCAATCAGTTAGAAGGAAATACTCTATTGTTACAATACCAAATTGCTCGTTTAATGGAAATTTCAATGTTTCTCATTTTCGCATAGACGAAGGATTAACGATAATACATTTTATCTCGTTAAGAATAAATTCTGCTTGAAAATAAACGATACTTTTCATTTGGAATATAGTGTTAGTCTTTGAATGGACGCCATTTTGGAGAACAATACGCCCTCTGTATTGAAAGCTGGTTAAATACTGAACGAAATGGTAACAGCATATGGTAAGTAGATAGTACATATATGACATGCGCACTTGATCTTTCGTGGGCCTAGTCGACTACCTTACCGACACAGAATTTCACTGTTCGTTCAAATAGCATTAACAAATTCTTCGGTGGACAATTGCTACCTTTCTGGATTATGATTTTAACTAAAGTAGTCTTCTTTGTAACTCAAACTATAAATAATAGGGTTAATTGTAACTGTGGCGTTCTATTGGAATGCTACCATCAGAGCTTTGTTCATCTGAAATTTAAAGATCCCCTTTCAGATCTCAGCGGAGGATTCAACATCGAACTTTGAAGATACTTTTCGAGTTGAAGAAGCTACGGCCGAGATTAAAGCTGGTAGTTCATGTTACACTCGGCGCAGAAGAATTGAAAGGCAGGAGGAAAGAGAACGGAGTTCCTCCAGGTCCGGAGACGCGGAGCGAACTGGGGATAATCACTTTCGTTACCTGTTTTATAGACTATCCCTACTACAACGCTCCACATTTCCCTGCGCGGAGAACTGTGTGATCGGCAATTAACAGAATTTATTATTCCTCGGTATTTAACCCCTTCCCTCGTGATACATTTATTTCTCATTATTGATACATGACATTATTCTCGACACATACAGGATACCATAATATTACTATATAATTATAAGATCAATATGTAATAATTAATAACAGAAGAAAAATATTTCATTCGACTTCAAAAGAACCGAGTAAAATTGATCTCTGTATCAATTTTACTTATAGTTTTTAATTATTATATATAATAATTGATAACAGAAGAAGAATATTTCATTCGAATTCAAAAGAACCGAGTAAAATTGATCTCTGTCTAAAATCTTCAGTCACGTTATCATAAAACAGGGACTTAATCGCAATAAATAATTTTAAGGTAACACTATAATCCGATCGTGAAAGTAATTCCAAAATAAAACTAAAAATAAAGAATCGAAATAATTTCGAGCTTTATCAAACTCCCACATCAAGGTTCATTTCGCTAAGAACGGCTGCATTCTGAATAATAGGAAACGTTCTGAGAATCGAACACATGCGAACAACGTGTAACAATAAAAATCGTGTTCCACGATCGTTTGCGAATCATTGTGCACGAAAGTTAGAAAATTCCCGTCCGGCGTCAGTGTACATTTATATATCTACGTATAATAACGGCGAGATACGAGGTTCGATTCGAGGAGAGAGCGCGCGGTTTGGAACAATTCGCGGAGAAATCCAACTGGAACAATGGGACGTAATTAAACGGCGGTCCGCGACGCGATCGGCGCGGCGTGGCAAATTTCTGTTACAACTAAAGGCAGGCATACCTACGTATCCGCAGGTTCGATGCCGGCGTTACGAGGTCCGGATCGAACGTGCATCCGGCGCGCCAATTCCGCCGAGTGAAAGATCCCATTGTGGTTACACGTTACTAACGACCGCTTAGCGATATATTAAGAACAAAAAACGAGGCCTCCGCAGCTGATAGCAACGCGTATAAATCCTTGCTACTTTCTACGGTGCCGGGATTAACGACGACGTCTTAGAAATCGGTAAAAAAGTAATGAGAGTAGACGGCGGAGCTTGAAACGGCGGCCTTGAAAGAAAAATGGCGGACTTCCTAGACACCAGACAGTGCAATTATCTCTATTTTCGAAGGAAACCCGTGATGAAAGACAATTTCACTTCGAATTCTACGTTTTCTTAACGAAACGATTTTTAATGAGTCCATTTGCTCGATCGGAATGACACGTACACCTTTATCGTTCACTTTTGTTCGACGATTAAACATTCGTTGGGCCGTTTAACGGCTCGTTGCTTAAGATCATTCTTTCGTTGAAAACGTAGCTATTCAGAAGATATGAAGACATTCATGCTAGATATTGAATATTTTATTAGCCTGGGCACGTACATAAGAGTTTATGTTCCAGAAACGAATTTATCTTATCTTTCTCGTCCCAGAGATCCTTTCTCTGTTCATCCTGCTGCCGCGGTTGACTCGATGATCGTACGTCTGCGTTCTTCCTGTTCGAAGGGGTTCCAGGATGACCGGATATCTTATTTTCAAGTAAACGTTGCATATCAGAATCAACTTTCCCGCATGGTCTGCTCGGTTAATGAGCTTTTCGCTTTCGAAAGTCCCGCGTTATCGCATCGCTAATGATACAGTGCAACAAATCATTTCTCACGACCGCGGAACTCTCGTTCTCGTAGGTGTCACGCATAAAGCGGGCAACGACGTCGCCCGTCGTTCGTCTCGTCGGCGTGTCGCACATCGATGAATCGCGAGTCACAACAAAGAAAGAAATCGTTCCCCGGAGAAGTACAGGAATTTTCCGCGTCGGTCGTCGGTCAGTGGAATTCTCTGTCGCATCAATCAGTCAGCTTTCGCGGGCAGGCCGAGGCAAACGTAATCGGTCGTCGGTCGTTGCTGCGATCCGAACTAGTTCGATCGCGGGTAAAACGACGAGCGACATTATTCAAATTCTGGGTTAATCAAAGTATCAATCATGCGTGAGCAGTCGCTCCTTTCCTAACGCCATGACCGGCAATTAAATTACACGTTACATTGGCTCGCCGCGTCGGGTTTCACGCGTTCCTTTTCTACGCGGTGCTCGATGAGCATTAACTATGTAAGCACTCTTTATTCCGCTTAATGAGCACCGCGCACGGTGCGAACGAGCGATCATTTGCCAAATCAAGCTTGGAGAACCGCCCAGACGTAAAGTCGCCGATGTTCACCTAATAAGATAAACGCTTGTTTAATAGCGAACACCGAGGTGGAATTCGTAATTTATCTAATAAACAGATCAACTTCATACGAACGGTCCAAAGGATCAATTAATTCAAACAGATCAATCTTCTCGCGTGCTGGAGCACGTCGCTCGGAATCGCTTCACCGTGGTAATTGATTAGATTCCTATGCAAATGAAAATGGCGGGCACCTGTGGGAACGCGGAATCGAATCCGCCGGTCGAAAGCCTCGAACGGAATTCCTCCAGTAGAGAGTTCACTGTCACGGTCTCGCGATCGGCGAGGAAAAGGATAACGTGCTGCTCGTTTTCGTTTTCGCTCGGCCTCCCGTCGGAATGCGCGTACAATTCGGTCCCCGTCCGCGCTTTACGAGGGGAACAGATCGTTTTCCCTTTCTCCTATCGTCTGGCAAGAGCACCGGCGATCGCAGCACACCTGCGGACAGCCGTATCGGTTTACCAGACCGCCGATTTCTATGGATCATCCTCTACTGGACCATCGCCGGACCGTTCGCTGAACACGGAGATCGGTTTCGCGAAACGAAATATTTCAAACCGGTGAAACGGTATCGTCGAGAAAGAAACTATGGTTTCCGGAGACGGTTCTTCTTCCAGGGCAGTGGTGCTCAACCCCTTTCTACGCTCTGTTTCTACGTTCGCCGCGAAAATACTCCGCTGAAACGCTTAACGAAGCTTTTCTTCCCTTGGGATCAAGTATATCGATTTTGCTTACTTTTTATTAATAGCGATGCTTGTCGCTTTCTTTTTAAAATAGTGTGTCGACGGTTCGTTCAGATGTAACGCGGAATGTTTCGTATTAGAGAGGAACAGTGTATTATAGATTTGACGCGTCAAGCGGAACGATCGCACTTACCACGCATTGAAATCACCAGCACGCCAGTCACGTTATTGCTGCGCTCGCCATATGACTTCATTACGAGGCAGTTGTATATTCGACAGTATGGTTCTGACTTTCTATTTTACAGATTCGTGGTGACCGTTTTGCACCTGAGTCTTCAGGAATGAATTATCTTCAGAGATTCTGCCGATTGAAAGTGCTGTCACTGGAAAACAGATAAAGATTAGACGAAACGTTCCGCGATCGATTGAATGTACACACAAATATTTCTATGAAATTAGGAATCGTAAAATCGACGTAAAGTGGAATGGCAAGCGTAGCTTCCATTCGATGACACAGTATAATGCGCCGGCAGTCGCGAGCGAAATCACGAAGCCCAATGGCGTAGCGTCTTATATGAGAAGAATATCGCCGGTTTTGAGAAGGGAGTCAGCTGTAAATGGCTCGGAAAACTTTCATTGCCGTTAGCATGCACCAGTGGGCGTCCAAACACAGCTGAAAACTTTCTTACGCGCGTTTATCTTTCTACACCGAACACCCACGCCTACGTTAATCCAGAATCGGACAAGCGGCGGGATTCCATTCGTTATGTAAATACTTGGGAAAGTGTTTCTAGAATGATACGTCAATTACAACAACGAAACTCAGTTAATTACGTCGCATTAATTAATTGTACGCCTGTATAACGAGACTTATGATTTATATCTCGCCGAGGTACGAAAAGAACCGCTCGCGATACGTTAATTCGAACTTTCGATATTTGCCTGTGCATTATTGACACGCAGCGAGTCAATTTTCATCTGCCTCAGATCGGTATCTTCGGCATCTACACACGATGAATCTTCGCGAGCGATGAATCCCCGCGACACGGTTATCTACGGCGCATCGACAAGTGAAACGGCACCTGTAACGAGTAGAAATTACTCTAAACACTAATTACATTGTGATACGAAACAGTTCGCCGACCCGCCGCGCGTCCCTCCTCCCCGGCGAACACGTTTCTCCTCGAGGAGGCCTTTTATTGATCTCGAAATCATCGATCGGAAGTCGGTCGAGGAAGTCCGAATAACCGGAAGAGCTCGTGAACGTTTTATTGATTCTTCCGCGAATTTCTCTACTCTCTTATACGGCGCAACCCGGCCGAATCTCATTTTTTTCGAAAACAACATTCCAACATTCTCGAACGTAATTCGAACTTTCCTTTATACCTCGATATCACCTTGAATAATATTACCACTTCCTCCTTCGTCGATCATCAGCGTATCGGAAAAAGTCACCTTCGACGGTACAGTCCCAATGATCCTAATTGTTCATTCGTTCATCGAGAAAGCCATTCCCATGCCAATCAAACGATCCCCCAAAGCTCAACGGAATTCCATCGAACCCCAAGGCAGAAGCAAAAACGCTTCGCCCGAAGAATGGTAAGCGCGAACGCGGGAATAAGCTGGTTACATCGAAACGGTCGATCGGATCGAAAAACGACCTCGAGGAAGCGCCGAACGCGGAAAAGCGGATTGTCGCGTAACCGGGTGTCATCCGGGCGACGCCGGTTCCCGTTGGCAGTAATTCCCCATGGCGCGGAGCGGCGCGGCGGCCAGCAAAAACCTTCCCGCCGTTGGACATCGATCCCCTCGTTCTCACACGAAACGCGAGAGACGCGCGAGTGAAACGAGAGATCTCGCGGTGGCACCCACCTCGTATTACGAGGCTGATCTTGATCTTGGCCGTTCACCCAGGCTCACCGAGTCCAGCTTTCATTAAAAAGACCACGAGAGGAATTACACCGGCGAGTCGGCGGACGAGGGGGGGGGGGGGTGGAGGCGGGGGAGGGGCAGGGCGAAAGAAAAAGAGGAAACGAAGAAAAGCGAACGACGAGTTGCGGCGCGCGTGTCTATCGAGGTGAAGGGTATACACGGCCCGGACACCGTGGAGGGGCGGTTGTTGGTCCTCCGTTTTTGCCACGTCTTCTCTATTAGCCGGATCCTTTCACGTGGTACGGGAACCGATGGGCGCGAAAGATTCCCTTTCATTCTTATCCGATCTCGAATCACGTACGTGTATAAAAGCGGCAAGCGTGTGCACACCGGGCAGCAGATCAAAACCGCGGCTTAAACCGCCAACTTAGATCGCGAGGTGGAACCGGTAGCCGCCTCCCTCCCGCTAGCGACACGCACCACGAGCAAACCGTGCACAGACGATTTTCAGGAGGCCTTAGGTACGACAGCGCGCAACATGATCAAGCTCGCGGTAAGTCGTCCCTTGGTTTCCGGATTATTTTCCGCCGATGATCGTTCGGGTCAGTTCCCCCGGATGGGAAACGTTTGGACAGCGGGTCGTTCTCGTGCTTAGTTCCTTCGGTCTCGAAGTTTCGATGGAGTTTCTAGGGTTGGGGACTTAGGACGACACTTCTTGGAGAGTGTCTTTTGCGAGGAATCGGAGCTTTTGATTTCTGAGGTTGGGGTCGATTTTGAGTTCGAGACGCACGCTGGTTGAGACGTGCCAGCTTTCTCCGAATCGTCGAAATTTGGGCTTGGTTCGATGATTATTGTGAATCTTTGATACATGTGCTGTAGTTGTGAGTTTTTTAGGTAACAGTGAGGTTCGAGGATCATTGCGATTTCGGTTGTATAGCTTTGGATACGCGGTGTTGTTTCTAGTGGTCGATTGGGAATTCTAGAACGCTACAATGTCCGCGTCTCCGGGATCTCGGCAACATAATATCTCACTGAGAGGCATTTTACCGGACTGTGGAGCTGGAGTTTCTATAAAGGAAGATTCCAGATTCCATTGCTCCGTAGAGGGAACGACGAGATATCTTGAAAAGCTACGCATACTTGAATTCTAGCGAGACTGTAATAAATAATCGTGAAAATTTCACGTGCCTTTAAGGAATTCCTTCGAACCACTCGCGGAATCTTGTTAATTTCGTCTGACTGTTTGTTTCTTTCACTCGTTTCACGGAAAAAGTACTCGAAGATCTCGAGATAATGAGCCTCTCTACTCGAAATTCGAAAGTTCCGCGATAACATCTAGACCGATCTCGCTGAACAAACGATTCTTTTGTTTACAGGCCGTCTTTGTGGCAGCCTCGCTGCTCGGCGTGGCCAATGCCGGCGGTCACCATGGTGGACAGTAAGTTTTCCTTTCTTTATTTTTATCGTGTAAAAAAAAGTATATATGTATATATATATCGGACACAGTAGATCGAAAGCGTATATGCGGAACTATGTTTGTATTTGCCCGCTTACCGATCGAAACAGAATGGACCTAACTAACCGTGTCCGGCGGCGCGAGCGGCGCCGTTGAAACGTTTAAGTACTTTCTCTCTTGGTCGCCGTTATCGGCGAGTGCTATGATTTTCTGCCGGCTATTATCGAAAGCAACGATAAACGAGTCTGTCGATCGTCCTGCTATCCATTTTTCCTCGTTCAACGACCTCGCTCCAGACCTTTCCAAGTCGTTGCACTTGCTGGGAAACGTCTCTTATGCAAAATCACATCTCGGTGATCGAGATAGATCCAATAATGTCCCGTTGCACCCTGGAAAAAGTTTCCATACAGAACCATAATCTAACGATCGAAACGAGCTCAACTAATCTCTCGTTGCAAGGAAATTTCTGTGCATAAAATCGCAGCTTAATGATCAATATAAATTCAACTAATCTCGTTGCATCTTTACATAAATATTTACTACACAAGATACACTACAAAATAAATATCTACTATGCAAGATATCTACTGTATCTCACAATCGAAACTAGTTCAACTAGTCTCCACGCAAGGAAATCTCTGACAACGAAATCGCAACTTAACGATCAACATAAATTCAACTAACCTCGTTGCATCCTTACATAAATATCTACTGCACAAGATACACTAAAAAATAAATGTCCACTATACCTTACGATCGAAAGTTCAACTAATCTCTTAGAAATCTCTACACGAAATCGTAGCTAAATCAAGCTAAATCCGAACTGAATATCGAATCAACTAATTCCGCTTATCTTCTCCAGCGACCACGTGGTGATCCACGTGCCCTATAAGATCAAGACGATCCACCACACCCACACGATCACCAAGCACATTCACCACGGCGGCGGGGGTGGTGACAAGTACGAGGTCCTCGGTTACACCGTCGGCCACCCGATCGACATCGGTCACGGCGGTGGCCTAGGAGGCGGCGGTGGTCTCGGCGGCCACGATTTCGGAGGCGGCGGCGGTGGCCACGATTTCAGCGGCGGCGGTGGCGACATCGGTGGCGGCCACATCGAATACAGCAGCGGCGGCGGCGGCGGCGGTGGCGGCCATATTGAATACAGCGGCGGCGACATCGGCGGAGGACACGGAGGATTCGGAGGCGGCGGCTACGGTGGCGGCGGTCACGAAGACTGGGGAGGTCATTAGTTGACGAGGATGATGTCGGGGAAATAGGGGTAGTTCTCTTCGCGAATAACGTGGTCGGTCGTTTGAACAAATGAAAGATGGACTCGTTCGCTTCGTCCTTGTATCGGTAAAACAGCTGCGGGAAATTTGTACCTTGAATGGTCCGTTCAGTGTATCGATGATCGCGTCATTTTTGTTAATACGGTCGTTTAAAGACGTGGAGCATTGAAGAACTGAGAATATCGTTGATTCATGAATTTTTAGTTTCTTTCGATTCGGTACGCCTAATGGATATTCGAAAGATGTTTATAAGAGAATTACTTAGGGGAAAGTTTGTAAATTTTCGTGAATATCGACTGAGGGACTTTCGTAAAGTGAATCGGGGAAGTTAGTCCCATTTGAAGCGAGATCGAGAAACCTGATCGATGAATGAGAACGCTTTGTATAGGTAATGTAAGAAGAGAATGTTTGGGTTTGGTATTCATTTCGTTCACTGGTGAAATCAGGGGATTGAATTATCGATCCCCGAGAAACCGACATGCACCCCCCCTCGCACGACAATCGTAGCTTCGTTTTAGTGAAATTGTATTAGAGAGATAGATACTTTCTCACATTGACTGGTGTTTCCCGGGGAGTGCCGCAAAACCACGCCTTAAATCACACCGACACACTTAACCGTCCTATCTCTTACCTCTCGTCCTAGTCTATTCATTAATCTGTCGACACATCTCTCACGTACTCACATGTAAATATTGTTAACTCGTTTTGTTTTCGTTTGTCTACTTCGTTGTTATTAAACACTGTACTTGTTGCCTTTATCGCATCCGTTAACCGCGACTCGGATAGTTCGTTTGTATGTCTCACGTGTCGCGAGAAAGTTGAATAAATTGCGTGTGTACCTGAAACTCACCCCCGTCATTGCCCTCCCTGGAATATTCCTTGATTTAATCATTCTCCCATTGCGCCTCGTTTCTCTCAGCTTCGAGTAATATTAAACCTCACACGTTCGGTCTGTATATACAATATTTAATCGAAATTTCTTATATCCAGATGGCAATACATTTTACGGTGCCATTGAAGAATACTTAATTAACCTAGAGCCACTATGTTCTACATATCGCACCGATCTTTCATTCAAGGAACTCTCAAACTTTTACCGTCATTTCATTTCTTAACCAGTTAACTGTGTTTGAGATTGTTTATTTTTCGAGACAAACACGTAATTCTTCGTTTCCCTTTAGTTCTTCGTTAGGATACATTTCAAGTGCATTCGGCCTAATTTAACGAGTATACACTTCATTTGATTTTATTGCGCAAGGAGAGATTCTTCAACTAAATTCCACACTTAACTGGTTAAAAGCTTCGCACAACTTAGTAACAAATATTCAAACCCTAATTACTACTACTTATTACGATATATACAGAATTGTACTCTCAACCAGGTCATCGAAAAAATCTACGATTTCCTTAATGTCCGGTATCTCCGTCTCCCATCCCTTTTGTCTCTAGCACCCTCGTACTCGACGTCATCGACAAGATACCGTCCTGCATCGGTCTTCCCCTCGAAATCTTCCTTGAAACCGTCGTTCTCAGCTTCGTCCTGTTCCTCGTGGTGGTCGTCGTGGAATTTACTCGACTGGTCCGTGCGAACGTGTCCGCTCTCCGTCTCCAACCCCTTTCTATACCCTTCCTCGTAATTGTAAGAGAAAGCCTCCCCGTTGTGAGGCACATCGTTCACGTCTTCGTGAACCGCGTACTGGCCATGCTCGGGATTCTTCGAGTTCTGCTCCAGATTATTGTTCTCGTGGTCGTATTGCGGAGAATAAGAATCTTTGTAACGATCGTACGGAGGAACGTGCTTCTTGTGATCCTGCGGCTCGCGATCGCTTTGGTCCTCGTGACCTTCGGAATGCTTAATCTCGCCGCCCTCGTTCTTGTAATCGTGGTGGTGCCCGTAATTGCTCCAGGAACTCCAGTTCTCGCGATGATACTCCTTGTGATGGGATTTAGGCTTCTTCGGCGCGGGTCTGTGCACGTGCAGGAACACCACCTTCGTGTGAATCAGGTGCTTGACGATGTCTGGCACGTGGATCTTCAGGTGGACGCTGTAACCGAAGGGAGGAGATGAGACGTTGGATCGAGTAATACACCTAAGATGGCGTTCGTTGGTAAATAAGAAAATTCCCCGTGATCCAAGAATATTAACAATTGATTTGAAACGTCGCAATAGAATTGTCCAACCGGAGGAAACGTAAGGTATCATTCTTTTCTCGTTAGGAACTGAAGGTATTAACCCCTTGCACTCGACGATATCTTTCATTGAAAATATTCGTTACTTTCTGACTGAATGTTAACGATATTTTTCGCTAACACAACTGGTTGTCTTCTATAAATTAAGAGACAGAACTGTTGTACTTCGATGTTTATGTGTTGATACATTACACAAGGTTTGATGCTGAATTGGAAATTTTATAAGTTTGCTGCTTCGAATCAAAGTGCGAAGGGTTAAAATCACGCAACGTGTATAGGCTTTGATCAATCTAGGATTGATATTTTAATGACACGATACAATACAAACGTGTTAACGGTACGCTAATGCGGATGTTTACGGTATAACTCGCGAGATGCTCAAGTCGGTTACACGTTCCGGCGAGAACGAGAGTGCGTCGCGCGGTCGTTGATCGATATCATCACCGGTGAAAGTGTGAATCATCGATGCGCTGTTTTTCAGCGTTTAGTGATCGACGAACGAGGATGTCGAAGAGGATCTTAACGCTTGTTGTACTCACTGTCTTTTGCCAGCGCATTCGTAGCTTGTCACTTGGATGAGCAACGTCAAAAAGAGGTAATTGAAGATTCTCTGAAAACAGGATTAACGGTGAAGTAATTGTTTATATCTGATTAAAGATAATAGGGCGCAATGTTGTAGTTACGAACTGAACATATAATTCAGTGGTAAATCAACGAAGAACTTCTGCAACTAAGTTATAGATCATCGCACTTCCGAATCGCTTCTGAACACTATTGAATCACTCGAACCGAAGAATCTATTTCATATCGCTGCAGAAGTTCTATCAGTTTCCAGTTACCTTGATCATGACTCCCAACGAACTGCCTTCGAACGGAATGGATGACGAGTGGCAAACGCTGTCAGTAGCAAAGTGCACGACATTGTCGAGGATGCTCCTTTATATTCCGCCTCTGTCGGCCGCCAACTGCAGATCACAAACGTCCTGGAACCGCGGAACTGCATCGAATCCAACGGAATTTAACGGCTGACCAACCGCTTTCGCCGTTTCGATGAGACATGCTTCATCTGCCAATTCGCTTCGAATGATATGCTCTGGAAAACGTGTGCACGTGGTCAGTGAAGTTCATTGCCACCCGGAAATCAATTATTGATAGATATATTACCTCTGTTTCGTTCCTTATCTATTCTGTGATTGACAAGATCGATAACTGGTCGACGAAGGTTGTTATAGAAAATTATAGAAATTCTATAAGATTCGACTAATTCTGGTTTGTTCTTTGAAATGTTCATACACTCGAGTTGATCATAATTGACCATTCCTCGGATTCTTCAGACTTAGATTCCCGATTCGTCTTCGTTAACACTAGGTTTGCGGAACGCGTCAAATTGACGCACATTGGATTTTAGAAATATTATTTTCTAAATGTTTAAATTTACAATTACCTACTATCAAATCTCCAGTTTCCACAATCTAAATAATTCTTTTAGGAATAATAGAATGAAGTGTACAATAAATGCCCGTAAACCCAGTGTCGAATAATTTGAAAGAGGTAGTGAGTACGAAGCTCGTCGAGAATGACAATAAATTTAATCGATAGTATCACACTGCTATTTAATAAGTTCGTTCTTAGCAATACATAATCTTAGGTAACAATACTGTTCGATCGCATTTGTACATCCATTATCACTATGCTTTGTCTTTTACGTCTAACGCCTGCAGCCGCGCGTTTATTGGCCACCGAGCACATGATTCGATTAAATATCATATTTGTCGTCGTCCTCCAGGTCCTCTTTCTCGTGGTGGTCGTGGTGGTCGTGATGGTCGTGATGCTTGTGCTCGTAATGCGGTATGAGCTTGTAAATCGTGTGCGTGTGCTCCATCTTCTTCACTCTGTACGGCACGTGGATAATCACTTTCTTCCTGCGCAAACGAACGACGAGCATTATTATTATTTCCTTCGACAATCTCGAAGGCTATCAGTTAAATGTAAATGTACTTACGATTCTACCGGTTGCTGCAGCAGTACGAGGAGTATCAGCAGAACGATGCCAAACTGAAAAGGAAAGAGACATGATAGTTCTATGATCATGATCTTATATAATAGGTCTACTAAGATGTCTCAAGAAACACTGCAAAGTCTAGTGATGAAGTTTACAGCGTAATTCTACTCAAGAATTTTAATCTTTAAATTCTACTTTATTTTAAGATTTATTCTACTTTATTTATTGTACTCTACATTACTTTATTCTACTTTATTTTAAGATTAAAGTTCTTGAGTAGAATTTTAAGATTTTTTCTTTAAAATTCTTTCTTTAAAATTCCATCCTATTCTATAATCTCCCATCGTTATTGTACTAATAATTCTATAACTCTATTATAAAAGAGAACAACGGAACCTAATTTAATATCCAGAATCTCCTAATGACACAGAGTAAGCACCAATTTAACCCTTTGCACTCGAAAGGTGACTCTCAGTCACTTGATTTGATTTGCAAAATTATAAAGTCTTATATATAATATTGAGCTTAATACATGGAATATTGAAATAAAATAACTTTCCTTCTTAATTTATACAAGTTTTCTCATTAATCAGTTTCAAAGGATATCGTCTGTATCTCATCGGAAAATATTGAATGTTTCTAGTGACAAACTATCGAGTGCAAAGGGTTAACATATAGTACAGGAAAACGTGTTAAAAACGGTGACGCGGCGGTCAAAGTGTTAATGGAAGTATACCAGACGAAAGTGTCGTACCAAGAACGTCCCTCTCATTGTGCAGGAAACAATGTCGATCGAGTGGTGCTCGCTTCAGCAACAGGCCGGAGAAATGGGCGCCTTCTGCGTGGCGGCGCACCGAACTCTACGTTTATATACATGCAGTTGAAATTAGCGAGGCGGATCATTTCATAAAGAATTCCGAGAAACCCTCCCGCCACCGTGCAAGGATCTCGCTTGTCGACTCGCATCCGACTTCGTTCCATGCACATTTCACTTTTTTTTTTCCCCCGCCCCCCCCCTTTTCCCCAAAGCTCCGCGAAGCTCGACGCGATCTGCACGGCGAGTCATGCGATTCCGCAAGCAAAACGGCAATTTGTATTCACGATTGAAGCCGTACGCTTCCACCGCGCCGTTCTTATCGCATCAGACTAAATATTCACCGTGTGGATCGTAATCTTTAACCAGTTAACTGTGGAATTTTGCTGGAAAATCCTCTCGGAAAGCAGGACGGATGCGCGTAGAGTATATTCTAATGAAAGATTAAAGCGAAACAAAGAAATTACATGTTTATGTGGAAAAATAAAGAATTCGTATTGTGTCAAGCTTTATGACGCGTATACTCGTCGAATACAGTTAACTGGTTAATTCCCTTTCGTTGTAAATAACAACTTTCCGTTAACACTAGAACTGCCGAGCATTTAATACGATTAACATGCAATTCCTATGAAAACTGTAACAATAGATTATTATCAGTTTCTTCAGACATTCATTATAGTACTCGAATAAAACTATTTATTTAAAGCAAAGGGTTAAAGTTACAGAGAATTTCGAATTTCAAAGGTTTTACGGAACAATCCGGCTCGTTACACTTCTCCGAGGTGTCTTGCAGCGTTGTTTTGCACATTACTTGAGAACTTGGGTTATTGTCTGGAGTAACGCCGCTTCTCGGTCTCGATCGCGAGGACATTTCTGGGAAGCCGAAACACTAACGCTCGGACAGAAGTTCGCAAACGACTGACTGCAACCAGGAAACTGCAGAGGCGAATGCATTTCCTCCGGTTGAGATGCACCCAACCGCAGATTTGCTTAATCAGTCCATGTCAGGTAGCAACGTAATTAAAGAAGTCATTGACAGAGAAGGAAACATGATGGAGAATGAAGGATGGATATACGTAGAGCGATTAAATGGATGCTTTAAAGATTGTTTAACTTCAGGAATTATTACATAAATATTATTGATGGATGAATTATTATATAAATAATACATGTTTCTGTACAGATCAGTTCTAAGTTTTATCGGAGATTCGGAAGTTTGCAGAAAAATAGAAATAAAATAAATCTTCAATTACGTTGTATTCATGGAATAAGGATTTTTATATTGTTCCAGATAATGCATTTACAAAATCGATTGTAAGATAATTAGAACTGTATCATCCGATGCAATCGCAACATTTTCGCAGTCTCTTAAAATTCTCAAACTTCATGGGATATTTCATTTGAACGTCCTGTACGTACAAGCATCATTAACGACCAGAGAAACGTGTTTCCCTCAGCCTCTAGGCAACAAGTGTTGTCTCTGAAATTAAAACGTAAACCGACGTCGCTCGCCTAATCCGACGTGTCCAGTTTACCTTACACAATTGAACAAGGCGCGCGCCAACGCGAAACAGCGCCAGTAAATTCAAGTCGCTAATCGTTGGAAAAATTAAGTTTCATGAGATTCTCGAGAGCAGCTCGTTTCTTCGAATCTAATTGCGGCGATTTTCTTTAAACGGTTTCCAGCGAAATCGTGCACCATATAATTTCTGTATCATAACAATAGGAAAGATCACCGCTTTCAACGAATTTCTTTCGTCGCGTTAATTCTCTATCGCCGTGCTCGCGTTTGTAATAATTACGAAACGACGTATGTATATCATAAACGCCGAATACGTGTATTATCCTTATTTAGATCGGCGGTAATGAAAATTCACCGGCTTGGTAACTGCGAAACCCGATATTAAGCGTGCATCAAGACTGGCATTAAAATTTAATGAATCAACATCAAACACGATCACGACCGAAGACAAATAAACGAAATAGTTTCGTTTGCACGGACAGGTAGAATTTCTTTACGTGGCATGTTGCTAAACGACGGACGAATAATAATAATAATCGCAGACGTAAAAAGAAACGAAAAAAAAGAAGAGCAACGATGAAAGCAGCTGCAGGGACGGGATTCGCCGAGAGATTCGTGTGTAAAATAAACTTATCGTTCGGCTGTGTCTAAACTAGGCAAAAACAAGACCGCTTTCCATTATTATCGGCTCGATCACTCGTCAAACTGGATGCGAATAGCACGCGAGATTTTCGACAATTATCCGTCATCGCCGACGAACGAATGTATCGTTAAGAAAGTCGTCGAGATGCGATCCGAACCCTGGCGCCCCTTTTTCCTCGTTCATTTCTATCTCTCGTTTCACGGTGAACCGTTTAATTGACCGAGGCTCGCGGTCAATTAACAGTGAAAACCGCCGGCGAAATGGAAAGCGGAGGAGGAAAAACTAGGCGTACGCTTTTACGTATCGCGCGATGGATCGCAGAATAATCGGCGCGCGAGAATCTCGGGAATCGCGGCCGATCGCGATGGTGTAGTTGTTACGCCGATTATACCGGTAACGATCGCTTAATTTTACGAGCGCGGTGCTCATCGGTGACCGCGCGAACGGCGGAACAGTCCTGGGCACCGAAAGCGAAGTTCGATCGAGGATCCTGATCGAGGATTATCATTGGTTCGAAAGGGAACCACCGAGGTTTGCGAGTTCGAACGTGGAAAACGTAAGGAACAGAAAGATCGCGAGCGATGAAGAGATATTTCGTTTAATCCTCGGATCGTTAGCGTTGCGAACACGCGGTGACATATGGATAATTTAGAAATTTCCAGGATCTTGGAGAGACAGTTGGCTCGGATGGGATAATGTTAGAAAGCTTTTTGTACTTGCTGCTTGATAGTTTAATTGGAAAAACGAGAACGTACAATTACCGGAGGCAACGCTCCAGTGACTTGAACGCGTGGTCAAGAGCGCTATCGCGTCTATCGTCTTAATGTGCAGTGGATGAGGGATTTCAATGCTTGGCAGAATACGATCTCACGGATCGTATTTTCTTTAGATTACAGAAGAGAAATGTAGCGAGGTATCATCAGCTGTTTCCATTAATTTCACCCCACACGGTGACTCGTACGTTGACTCCTAAAATGGAAACGGGTGTTCGCCATTTCTTACGTAATAATCGAACGAGTGTTTTCGCAATTTTTATTCATACAGTTTCGATAGTTTACAGTCGAAGGAAGTTTGTCCTCTCGATAAAGAGTCTCGACGGACTTTAAATAACACGAATATTTCTTCTAACGCTTAAACGATAAGTATCCTATAAATGCACGTTCGCTGATTCGGCGATGCGGTAAGAGCATCGAATCAGTCCATAAATACAATATTTCTCTCTTCCATCGTCGCCGTTAGTTACTTAAACGTTGTTAGTACAATATAAGCAGTCTTCTTCGGGAAACAGAATCTAAGAGAAGAGAATGGAAACCGATACGAGATATCATTCCACCGGAGCAAAGTTGAGAAACCGTCAGGAGGGTAACAAACCGTTACGAACTCGCACGCGCGAGCTGCGCACCGTATCTATCGTTCCTTCCTTCGCATATTCTTCGACGAACGAACACAAACTTGCAGATTGACTTAACAACTGTCTTAACGACCTATAAAATCAAGCCGCCTTTAGAGCAGCCGGCAATAAAACGCCAACGAAGCGGCGAGGGAGTCCATAAATCAGAGACAAGTCGACTTTGCTTGCAATTAAGGCTTACAGAATTAATCAGAGACGCGGTTCGTTGTCTGAAAAGTATACACTGTCGTTAGGAAAGCCGCTACCAACGCGATCACGGCCTCACCGATGCAAACGCGGATTCAACGATCGCCTCTCTCGTTTTTCTTTCCTCCGCCTCTCGTTCCTCGAATCAATCCTATCGCTGTTCGATCTCTTATCTTCGATCTTGCGTTCAAGATGGCGTCGTCGTTCCTCCGAAGATCCTTCAGTTCTTTTTGGCCTGATCGTGGGCCCTCTTGCTCCTCGAGTCCGCGTCCTTGATCACTTGCCAATACGAGTTAGGTCTTGGCATAGAGAAGTCTTCCTTCTTGGTCGTCGTCTCTTCGGGCGCGTCGACGGAGCCGTCCATGTTCAGGTATCTCATCTTCTTGCTGCTGAACTGGATGCTGTACCGTGGACCGTTCTCCACCGATCCGGAAGAATTGCTCGCTTCGAACTGATTCCAAGCTGCACTCTTCGCGGGAACAATCGGATCCCACTTCACTCGTTGCAGCGGGCTCGAAGCGTTCTCCGGTTTAGAGTACGGTGCGTGGACTTTAGACTCCGCGTTCGTGTTGTTCAACCAAGGATACTGATACTTATGCGCGACAGTCTCCCGGTAGGTGCTCGCTTGATAAGACTGGTCGTTCTGACTGTTGTTCCTCTGATCGACAGCCTGGAAATTCAGACCGTTCTGCGACACGGGCCCCGGATACTGAACCCTCTTGCGATGTCTGACGACTCTCTGGATGCTAACCGGTTCCCCGTCTTTGATGCTCACTTTGTAAGTCCTGGAGATGTGAGGATGTTTTAGGTGCTTGACAGAAGTCACTTGGCTTACTGTACTCGGCTTCGCAATCGAATCGTGGCCGGCCGACAGCGGGTCCGGTTTGATGTGCTGCCCGTAAGAGTTCCTGAGCGAATCGGTCGAAAGCGGCAGGGGCTCGTGGCTGATGGCGTGAATCGGAGGATGACCGATCTCGTGAGTCACGGAATGGATTTCGGTGTGTTTTGTTATCTCTTCGAGAGGCAGGATGCTCTTGTCGAACGTGGTCTCGATCTCGGTGACAGGCATGGACGAGACGAACCGTATCACCAGGTTATCAGGCTGGTCGGGCTCCAGAAGTCGAATGTAAACTTTCTCGCCTATCCCCGGGAAATGAAACGGACCCACCAGCGGCCCTATCGTCTTCCCTGGGCTGACTATGCGCTGCAGGATGTTCGCCAGCGTGTCCACGAAGTTCTTGTTCTTCGACACCCGGAAGATCGGCTCGAGATGGATCGAGCCGTCCTCGAAGGCGTCCGGTGGACCCTGCACGCTCTCGATCTGATGGTCGATGTGATTCTCGCCGGTCTCGTACGACCGACCGACTCGAACCAGGCTGCCGCCATTTTTCTGCAGCTGCCTGCGACGTCGGCCACCTTTGTAGCGATGCTGACGAGCGTGCGACGATCGAGTCTTGAACCTCCTGCCAGGACTCTGGATGCTCGAATGAACCTTCGAGCTGAACGACGTCACTTCCGGCTGAAGGGTGGTGAACGTGATCTCGCCGATGTCGGTGTCATTGTAGACCTTCGGTTGGAGCTGGTGGCCCTTCTTTTGTAACCGCCTGCGATAGGAGAAATTCGTTAGTAACCGGCAACGAGGGGCATCGACGTAATAGTTTGTAATGATCGATGAGATCTGACCTACGAATGGTAAATTAAATAATGGTACTTGTATGGTTCATGATTTACATAACGCTGATAAACGTACTTATCCGGTTGCACGGTTTCCGCGCGGCGGAATGCCGATATTAATGCAGCACAAGCCTGTAATCACACAGAAAGCATGAGAAGCGGAGGTTTCTGTATCTCCGGTTAAAATGTAACGGGGACGACGATTATTAGTGCGTTTCTTTCTGATTCGTTACGAACTTGTAACTATGAAGTGTACTTCCGAAACATCGAGATTTTATAGGTTTCTTGAGCCTTCGTTACGGCTGCTTGCCGCGCGGTTAATTGCGTTCACCATTTAACGATTCTAACGTGACCGATGCATCGACTTCTCGATCTAACATCTGGCAACGAATTTTCCGTTACGGAAGAGTTGACGGAATTTAGTTGCGTTCGTCTTTTAGACCTGATTAACACTTCACACAAGAAGTACGAGCACAAAGGCAGAACGCCGTCCATTAATGCACAGTTCAGTCTATGTAACGATTATCACATCGAAATCTGATGTTTCGGAAGTGTAACTCATTTATTATAGAGCATCTACTGTCACGGTAAAGTTTCTTTCGAAAGCACACTTGTCACCAGAACTTCCGACGCGAGTATCGAGAACTGAACCGAAAGATTTGGTACGTTAAACCGGAATACACGACGAAATCGGCTGAACGACACGTCGAGATCGAATGGGCGAATCCGAAGAGCGGCCCCACGAAGATCTGTTCACCACGTTCACAGCGCAAGACCCGACGAAGCAACTGATCGGCTCACCGTGACCACATGGGCGATCCTCATGTTGATGCTGATCGCACTAGGTCCCACTAGATCACCACACCGATCCAACTGTGGGGACTACTGCTCATGGACAACGTCTTTTAAAGGTTCCCCGGAGCGACTGGTAGGATCACTGTTGAACTGGACTTGACAACATCGTTTCTGCGTGTACCGACGCTGGTAGTTTTCTCTGCGATGAAAAAAGAAAAAACGACTCGTCCGATCTGTCCGAGAAGTAGATAATTGATGTGTCACAGAAGAATTTTCTTTGAAACGATCTCGCGCACCTCTAACCGCGGAGCCTCTCGATGAAAATATGAGCGTTTAAATGACTGTGTTTATCGTCAAAGAATACACGTCTATACTCTTCTCGTCAACGAGAGGGTTGATGAAGTATATTTAATTGATCGAATACACTGATTTAACCGCCACACGAATCCATGCACGATGGTGGATATATAAATATCTCGTTCGACGTGTTGAAACTGTAACAGGCGTGATTACCGTCGACAGCTCTGAAAGTGTAATCACGACGGTAACTCCGACCGGAGTAAAAGGATAAATGACTGACAGTCGTTTATTGCACTTTTTCATATATATATGGATACCCCCTGCATATTCACCGGGCTCATGAATATTTCTGTCGGCTTCCACCACCTGGAGGCAGTCGCTTCAATGAAAGTGAATTTCCCTGGGCTTTAATTGGCAGAACCCATCGGCGGTCGGTTGCGGGCAAACATGGAAAATCGCTGGATTTTATCTAGAAACGGTGAAGGTAGAACGCCGAACTTCCAAGTAGCGTGTGTAAATACGCATCTCGCCAGACCTGTTTATAAATCACCTAATTGACGTGGATCGAAAGCTATCGCGGCACCCGTCCCGGTCAAGAGGCGGCGTGTCGTCGACATATACGGTGCCGCGGTGAGGAAAAAACGCGGGACTGTTAAAAACGATCATTAAAGATACATAAGGAATCGAATTTACCGATGTTAACGCGCAAAAACGGTCGGCCGGGTGGGAAAAACTATGCATCCGCACGCGAACGGGGACCCCGTGACATGTTGCCGGTAAAAATCGGCAATTACAGCTCGATCGACAGTAAAGGAAACAGAAACTACACTGGTGGTCAGCTGGTGATTTTTATTACTCCCGAGACAGAAGATTATTCACGGAGTAGTTTCTAGACAAGTTCAACTTTGAATTAAATATTCTGCTACAAACATTAGATACACTAGATACAGAGTACTCGCGAACAGTAGAAACTTTGGCTGCTTTCTTTTTTGAATTGCAATTAGAAAAGGTGGTTTGCATGTGCGATGATAAAATACAAAATGATGGACAGACGAGATATAGCGTGCGTTAAATGAAACACAGTGCTCGGTAAACGCTGTCCGATACAAGAATTTTTAATTATTTAAATCTTCTTCAGAGATCGTTGACCGGTACCCGTTAATCGCTTAATTACAGTGTTGCTAATATCAAACGAATGCATTACTGAGTTCGTAGAGTTTCAGAAACCGAACGAGCAATGCTACGTTGATACATAATACATGCGTCGAAAGTTGATCGCAGCACGAAATCGCAAGGTTGTCTTGACGGACGTATCGAACTTCGCGATCGTTCGCGCTGCGCGGAGGTACGGGTACAACTTAATCGTAATTAAAACGGCGCTTTCCATCGAAGCGGAAACCGTACGCCGCGCTGTTCGGCGCGTTGATCAAGGCGGGATTCCTGTATTGATGAAACGATCCGTGAAGATGCGCCGGTCTAACCGCATTCTGCTCTTCCTCCTGCGAGCCTTTCAGGTAAAACGCCTCGAACTGACCCTCGGGCAGCAGTATGTCCTTCAGCGATTTATCGTTGGGATCGTACGCCGACGCGTTCCGTGTCAGGCCAATTAAAACCAGACCCTGCAATCGCAGACGTTTCGTTAGCGCTCGATTGTTCACCGCGGAACACACAATGAAATTCGTATTATTAATTCACACGAATCTTAACACATTGAACGCCGGCTAAACTTCAGCTAAAAACGCGAGCGTCGATGATTCGATACATTTTTAAACATCGATTAAACCAACATTTCTAACTTACGGAATAAGGAATTCGAATTTGCAAATTTTACTTTGGATTTGTGTTATACATATCCAAAATGATCTAAAAATCCAAAATGAGACTAAAAATCCCGCATTATCGCCGGGATTCAATGTGTTAACAGTGTCCTCGTTGACTTGAATATTATTATCGTTATCGGTATATTCACTACAATTTGAAGCTTTGATCAAGGTATGATAAAGTTCTAAGTGTAACGTAAAAAACGGCGAAAGCCGACATACCACTAAAACGGCAAAAGCGTTCGAAGCCATAGTTTTCGACACGTCCTTCACTGAGATCGTTGGCCGAATCGCTGAAATTATTGAGAAACAAATGTGTATGTAAAAAGTAGATAATACGACGAAAAGAACTGCGGCGTTCGGTCTAGTACGAGATCACGGTGGCCATAACTTCAACTAACTGATAGGATATAATCGAGGAGATTTAACATGCAGCGCCGCACGATACCGTAAAAAGTTTGCCAATTACGCGGATTCTCTGCACAGAATTAGTCAATTTCACGAGCGATGGCCACGTACCTTGTGCTCAAACGCCGTGTAATCCTCCTTCGGATCGCCATTTTACGCGCACGCCTTATTAAACACGGCCAACAAAACGAATCGGCCAGATAACGATACGTTCCATGAAAGAAGAAGATTAAATTAACATTTTCTAATGGGCGCGTTTCGTCTCTCGCCGTGTTGTATTCAAATGACACCGCTTTCAGAATGTCCGTCTGCGTACGATTTATCTGCTACAACTTAATTAAGTATAGAAAAATAACAGCGTGTGATCGGGCGGCTTCTCGCTTTCGATTTCAAATGCACGCAATATGTTCACGCGTTAATGGGCATGTATAAATACGTTTAATTGCTTTTTCCGCGTGCATCCTATATATACTCTCGGTTTCGTATTGTACCGCGGATTCGAAGCTTTCGTAACTACCGACGTTTCGCGCGAATATAAGGGAAGACTAAATTATTTCAAGAAATTCACTTCTAATACTTGAACTTGAAATAAACTTTCCTCGATTAGAAATGACGTTCACTCGGTTTCAATGGAAATACGTGTCTCGAATTGTAATACCGAAACTTGTTCTCTTTATTTGCGAAAAATGTATCGATTAAGGAAAGAAACAGTGAAAATGAAAGATTCTTTAAGAATCAACGTTTGAATTGAATTAACACACCGTTGCTCCAGATGACTCAGTTTGTCCGACGAATGCTCGGCCAATTCCACTTTCATTTTTCGTCGCCCGTTCGTTTACGATAAGTGTAAGAAAATAAACAGAGGATTCACGCATGACCGGATCGCGGCCGATTCGTTTTGAATTGAATCACGGTGAGCATCCTGTGTCGTGAAAAATTTGACGGGTTTTCATGGTTGAAACTTACCGAACAGCCGTGGCAAAAGTGAAAGCCGCTCGAGCGATCGTACACAACAGCACGCCGCCCGAGAACGTTTCCTCTATCTGGGCACGTTTAACGACCTTGTCACTGCGAGGCGCCCCCACGTCGAAGACCAAGAGCAGAGCAGCTTCGCAGCACGCTGAAACGGAAGCCGATGAAAGTGGAAAATGAGCGACCTCGGGTTTCGCCGGCGGAGCCGCTCGGTTTTTATGTTTTAAAAACTAAATGCTTCGAGCACGCACGCGATTAACGTTAGAAATCGTTTAATAAGAAACGTACGACGCCCGACAACTTCTTAGTTGTTTGTGCGATAATTAAAGAAAGGAATAAGTTTGTAAAATTTCACGGTTTGTTTCTCCTTTCTTTCTTTTTTTTTTTTTTTTGCTTTCATTCATTGGACGTTATTCGGAGGATTTGTTATCGTTTGTGAGACTTAAACCATCATATTTGCATGTGAAGTAGATTTTTTGTGCTGTAAGCTATTAGGTAATTAAATGAACGGGTATTTAAATTTCAACGTTGGGATTGAAGTACTTGAACAACGTCAGTTGAAAGTATGTAATAAAAAATACCACTGGTAATTATAAGAAACTGTACAACAATTTATTTATACAAAAAATCAGGTATCTTCATGTAAATACAAAATTGAATTGAGTAAGGAAATGGAATTAAATTATATATTATGCTTTGTTCGAGACATGAGACATCTCATGGAAACCTGTAGCGGTTGTAAATCACTGGATCCGCGACATTATTGTCTGGTCAAAATTTGATATGATGAATCGCGATAAAGCAAAACTGTAGTTGACTCTGAAATACGGAGTTTCATCAGAAGTACAATAAATAAACTACATTATTACCGAAATGTAATGCGCTACATATCACAATGTGCACTGTACATTATACGAAGAGTGCTAAGCCTCGATTTCGAAATTAATGTCATGTATTCTTTGCCACGTATAGTTATATGATAATGCTTGCGATGCCAGTTATGTTGATACAATAAACGCGTTCCACATATCACGGGTAAAACATTTAAAAAATTTTAGTCAACCCACTAGCACAATACAACGATACCAATATCTAAATACAAGAAGTTTTACAACAAGCATACTGTGTAGTATGCTCAGTAGTTTACAAATATTTGCTTTCATAATTAAAATATGTATATATATATTAAATGCTACACGCATTTTTAAGTACTTTTCGAATATGGTCGCAATAAATTGAAATCTTTAGATAGTGGTATAAAATTACAAACATTCTATTCAGTTGTACATGACTTCATGATACGTCATAGGTACACATATAACTATATATAATATATATATATAGTTCATATTTACATATATTAAATATTCCTAGGTTGCGGCCATAAATCCGAATACATTACACCGAATATAAATAAGAATCTAGCTTTGTTTTGCACTTTGGAGGTGAAGTAAAAGGTGAGAACCACGCAATTGAAAACCTTCCAAAGACAGCCTGTATAGATTTCCATTTACTATTACGAACCCATCTAGCTTCTTCTTTCTTAAGTTGTTCAATACCCTACAAACAATTACATAACAAAGCACAGTCCTTAAAGTTTGAATAAATTTTCTTTGTTATTGTATACAACTAATTACATACAGTTTCGTCATTCCAAATAGCTTGTAATTGTGTTCCCAACATTACAGCAGTAAAAATGGCAAAGAGAAGTGCTTCGCAAGCCAAAAAAAGTAAAAGCACCACTGTTGCCGGTGGACTAAATGTAGAACATTCTTTCCATTCTTGTCTCACACATGTTGTGAATTGTTGTATACATAAGAATAAGGATTGCAACGACATTCCTGCTATGTAGAACTAAAATAGATTTGATAAAAATTAATTTATATCCAATCCAACCTCAAGCATCCAGCAATACTCACTGTAAAGAGTACAAAATACTTTTGATTATTTTCCCCTACACAATTATTCACCCATGGACAATGGTGGTCCATTTTTCTAATACATCTATAAATGGAAATTTGGAAAATCAGTTGTTATTCAATTTTAATAATATAAAATGATAATGTGTTATATAAAAAAGATTACCTTTGGCAAACAGAACAATGATGTGCTCTATCAGGCTTAATAGAGCAACACTTTGGACATTTAAAAATGACTTGTCCATCTCTAAATCCCATTTGTTCTATCATTTCTTTAGTTGCATTACCTTTTGGAACAGCACCCTGTAAAAGCAGTGGTTAAAAACAACTACTTGCTTCTATTAATAATATTTTATTTTTACTTACTGGATCTGTGAACATTGTTCTTAAATGAGATGCAAAAGCTAAGAAAGTTAACGATTGAAATATTGCTGTATTTAGACCAGAATATAAAGTATTTATTGTAGGAATAAGGATTACTGCCATCACAACAAATTCTGCATATATTATTAACAGCCATGTTAAAACTGCACATATAATTCCACAAATGTCCTATAAATAACAAAGATATCAAAGGTTGTCATAAAATGATAGAAAACTATTAATAATTTATTTGTACATACTTTAATACACCATAATCTTCCACCATAACATTTATTATGAACATCCCTTTCTCTCTGAAAGGTGATATAATCATAATCCATGATTTAAAATTATCAACAATATCCTTAAACATTAATTATACGAAGACACAAATAACACTGATTAATATAATCATAGTTCAGTGCCTGAAATAAAGATTAAGATACGAATGAATCAGGTAATATGACACCTTACATCAAAAGTGACAGAAATTAACGAGAGGCCGACTTTCAGGAAAACTTAAATATAACCTACTACAAAGTAATTGTACTTACACTACAGCGCTTAGGCTTGTAGTAACTGAACAACACATATTGCCATTCATTCAAATTTTCTTTATTATATTTCCTTCGAAAATTTGTATAATACATACAATGAATATCGAGTAACACAAATTGATTTTTCTGTTGTCACCTCCGCGTAATTGGCCTGAGCAGGTCCATCCATTAATAAACAATCACGCCGCTTGTTAGGGGTTATCATTAAATATCCAGCGAACGTTCCCTCATAACGGTTCAAATATATTGCAAAGTATACGAACTACAAATGGAACTTGAACACGTTATCACGTGTAGATTACGATAGTGCGGTTTCTAAACGTCACCGATATTCGCCATTGAACGGTATTACGAACGCACCTGGCATTCGAACGGGGCAGATGTTTTCAATGATGGTACTCGCAACTAGCAAGCGCGCAGCGTTATCCAATTAAACTCGTGGATAGTTCAAAGTGAATAAGAATGGATTGTAAATAATACTAGCTAGCACCGGTATCAATCGTCCGTCCGTCGTGTTCTTGCACGCGACTGCAAGTTTGACAGTACACGACGTAGGGTGGGGGCCGTAGTGTGCAGCCATATTGGCTACTTGTGACTTTTGGGAGGAAGCAAGCAAAAAATAACTCAACTTTTCTCGTTTCTATACGAAAAAAATGTTGCCTTCTAGAATTTTTCATTGATTTCTCATACTGCTGTTATCACCGCGACCACAATTACTGTGACACGTGTGATCATTTGTACAAGGTTATTCTTTTTTACGGAAAATGGTATGTTAATGCCTTGATTAATAGATAGCCTATCTTAGGAACATGCAGACTCGTTCGTTGTTAAATTTTCACGATTTCTTTCGTTATTTAACGTGATTTCCTTCGTAGAGTTTCTTTGGATTCGGCCAATCGGCTGACATAGAAATTACTTTGGATGGTGCAGAAACCAGAAAGTCTGCAGACATCAAATCCGAAGATGGAAAAAAAGAGCGCCACTTGTTATACTATGATGGGGAAACGGTCTCTGGAAAGGTAAAAGTGGTTTTTAAATAAAATACTATCATTATAAAGGTATAAGCATTGAAGGAGAATATCGTCTACTCCGTACAACAGTTGATTGTATACTTCAAGCATATTGAAGTGGTAAATGTAGTTTCAAGGCATTCAATTGCGTTGTACCGTATAACAATTTGCTTATTGCAATTCCAAAAGAATTCTTTTTTTATATATTTCATCATTTAATTCCTGACTGCATGTATACGTACATGTGTATATCTATATGTATGTTTTATGTAACACAAACGTATTATATGTACGCAAGTTATAATGTAACTACTTAGCCAATAGTTATTATTAATTTTTCTCCATATTATTAATTTCAGATCAATATTAGCCTTAGGAAAGCTGGTAAATTAGAACATCAGGGTGTAAAAGTAGAATTTATTGGACAGATAGAATTATATTACGATAGAGCGAATCGTCAAGAATTCACAAGCCTGGTTAAGGAATTAGCCAGGCCAGGTGAATTGACGCATAACACTGTATACACTTTTGAGTTTGCCAATGTAGAAAAACCATTTGAAAGTTATACAGGGTCTAATGTGCGGCTAAGATATTCCCTGAAAGTGACAATTGTCCGAAGACTTAGTGATATTGTTAAAGAACTTGAATTAGTCGTGCACACTCTTAGTTCCTACCCTGATATGAATAATCCTATTAAGATGGAAGTTGGAATTGAAGACTGTCTGCATATCGAATTTGAGTATAATAAAAGCAAGTAAGTTATTTTATCATATATATGTTGCACCTTTTTTCATAAAAGTATGTTTCCCAATAATCTTAAATACTCAAAATTTCTTTCCAGATATCATTTAAAAGATGTCATCGTTGGAAAAATATATTTTCTTTTGGTTAGAATAAAAATCAAACATATGGAAATTGCCATAATAAAACGGGAGACTACAGGTTCTGGTATTGTATACTTTCTTTCTTTCACTTAGACAAAGATAGTTACAGTCATTGTTATAATTTCAAAGCTTTTATGAATCTTCATGCATATTGGAGAAAGTGTTTTGTTTTTTCAATATTCATTTTCTGCAACTTAATGTACCAAAGTAATAATTAGAATACATATTTGAAGGACCACATACATTCACGGAGAATGAAACAATAGCCAAGTATGAAATAATGGATGGAGCACCGGTCCGTGGTGAATCTATTCCAATAAGAGTATTTCTAGCAGGGTATGATTTAGCACCCACAATGCGTGACATTAATAAGAAATTTAGTGTTAGATACTATCTTAATTTAGTCCTTATGGATGAGGAAGATCGCAGATACTTCAAACAGCAAGTTAGTTTGAAAATTGATTGATACACTTTATACATTATTATATAAAGGAATACGCATAATTGTGTCGTTTTATTTGTTAGGAAATAACACTGTGGAGAAAAGGCGAGAAAAGTAGAAAATCTCAAACAGCTTCACCTCATATGCCATCACACTTAGTCTCTGCAGAAACGGGATTCCCACAAGGAGCAGCTCAAAATGGTCCACCATCCGTGCCATCCTCAGTACCTTCAGGGCAACTGCCACCCAGTAATATTACCAGTGTAGAAGATACACCAGCTCCAATAGAAGGCATGACACGCGAGGAAGGCGATGGTGAAGGTGAAAAAGAAGTTAACCCCGAAAGTAACTGAATGTTTACGTATGAAGCAGTTATATTGAATACGATGGAAATCTTACTAGTTCAGGAAATCGATAACAACGTTGAAGAATGATCATCAGAATGGAAAACTAGTAGCATTGAACAGAATTTCTCCTGTATGTAAAGAGAAATTGAATTTTAAGAACAGCGAGAAACGACAACACCTGCGGGCGAAGTTGTAAATATTTTGGATACCTATTAATAATGCAGGTGATAAATCGAATAAGTAGCCAATTATCGATCAAAATTTCAGATTATTGAAATCTATAGGAAATATACTATGATGTCTGATGGAACAGACCTAAAACGATTATAAAAAAAAAAAAGGAAAAAGTAATATTACACAAAAGAATAATGCAACCACATAAAATGAATATTCATAAGTGGACAATTTAATAATCGAATATTAATCAGTGGTACATTCTTGAATGGCATCTAAATGTTACAGTGTTCTGAATATTTTATACAAACTTATTTCTGTGTTATACAAATGATGCCTTCAACCACTAGATTATTCTTGAAATTCGGAGCCTCTTGTATGACTACTTAACGTCATGTAAGAGTTTTATAAATCTGAAATGAATATACATATACTCACAATGGCTGCCCTATTTTAATCCATCCTCCTAGTCTGCAATTAATATAATAAAGGCATTTAATGGAAGAATGCTTTTACATGCAACATACTATTGTTGAAATAATTTATGAAAAACAAAGAGTGATGTTTTCCATAAAAACTTGTTAATATTTGGAGGCTAATATTATTACTACAGTACATTAAGATATACGAACAGCATGCAGTAATATAATATCAATAGTTTTATTTCAAAGTTTGATATAATTGTATATACAAATTATTGAAGTATATATATACACATATATATATACCAATTACTTTTCTAATAGAATTTGTATGCAAACTTGACGATTCTTGATATACATCATTCTAAGGAATGTATGCCTTAGTATGCCTGCTCAATTTTAGCATGCCTTTATTAATATAAGAGTGGACTATGATAGATTAAAAATGGGATAGCCCCACATGTATTTATAGATATATACATACATATTACAATATGTGTGTGAATATATATATGCATATATATGATTTTTAATGATAACAGTAGTTACAGGCTGGGTTATACACACACCGCGCACACACACACATACACACGCGCGCCCACACACATACAGACACAAGTATCAAGATCTATTATAATGATACTAAAAACAGTAATAAATTATAATGAAATATAATCTTCTATCTGGGTAGTATGTACATTACTATCAAGATGGAAGCGATGTCGATAAAAGAGAGAATACCCAATTTTTTGTACAATTCTATGTTAACATGGGTTGACTGTAAAAATCTTGTTAAAAAAGTACATAATAGTCAACCACGTGTATTTCGAGGATTTTGTTTTGTGTAAATTAAAATTTTCATATTTCAAGCCTTTGTTATTTGTTGACAAGAAAGATATATGTGTAAAAGGGAGAGAGAGAGAGGGAGAGAAAGAGAGCGCGTGCGCGAGAGCGGGAGAAAAGCAAAACTATTTGTGAATTATTTGACATGTCAAATATTGTATATACATATACATATTGTCATACGATATGAAACTAGTTGTATATTTTAATGCCCGCATAAGTATATTATATATCGTATACAGTGTGCCTTGGTGTGCACGTATATTGGAAAAGATTAGTTCGTTTATGCATACACCCTTCCTATTCTTCTATATAATTGATGCAATAATACCAGATTTTTATTCTCATTATTCGTAAGTTGTTTTTTATTTAGCAAATATTTATTGGAAGGTGAATATATCACCATCACAATTAACAAAGCTATAGAAATTAAACTTTAAATGCAGTTAATTTTATGATAAATTTTAAAACATGAATTTTACCAATGATAATGAAATAGAATTATAAATTTTCCTAGATTCCTCATCATTTCCCAAATTATATAGTGTACATATTATTTTTTCTGTATAGTCTATTACCTATAAATTAGTATTTTTATAAACTAAATCTTCAAAATACAAGTTCCATTTCTAAAATTCATTTAAATGATTATTGCAAGTGAAACAATTATAATAATTTACTATGCATCGTTAACGTATTATTGATAAATTTTCTTACTGAACATAATCTATTTTCTTTAGCGAATATCAGTGTTGTACTTTTTACTATCACTGCACGTGAAAATTCAGCTTAAATAAACATGGATAATGAATTGATAACTAAACTCATTGGAGAGGAATAATTTATAGACTCTTATTGGGTGACGATTGATATTAAATATATCGGAATTTAACTGCATATTTTTCAACTATCAATGAATACTCTGGAAATGAGAAATAACATTCGTCGAAAATAATTCATGTGTATACACTGTGCAAATTCTATAAGATTCCAGTGTGTTAGTAACAAAATATTCAATTTCATCAACTTCGAAGTACAGTTTTGTACCTTATATACTCTTGTCATGACTTCTAAAATGGGTTACATAATGAAAATTATTTTACACGTGGATAAAATGAATTATTCATTTTTACGCAAGTTAATGAATTCGTTCCATTAAGTTAAATACTGACATCAGCAATATTTATGAGTACATATTTAATTTAATCTCATCACTTCTGCCAGGTATTTTGCAATACAAATTACGTAGCACCTTTTGAGACACGTTGAAAAATTGCAATACATAACTGTGCATCTCGTGCATCTATATAAAAAGCATGTTCAACATACAAGGGGGAAAGGAAATACATGAATGAAATTAATATAATCTAAAGTCCGACTAGCATGCGCGCCACTCTGCGCGCAGATCTGGTGTCTGGATAAACAATTATCGTTTGGCTGACACATTGTATAGTTCACCACCGGTCAAAGCTTCTTTTCTAGTAGCTGGTTAATCGACGATGGAAGTACGGTCAGAATTAATATCAGAACTCAGTGAAAAGTTCTTTAAAAAATTGGAGGATGAGGGGCCGTCAGATCCCAGTTTGTATATTTATTTTCATTCCATAAAATAAATCTTCTCTTGCCTGTAGCATGCTCAAAGTACAAAAGTGCGATCCGATCCTAGTGTCAAGAGCCAAGGTCAATTCCTTCTTTTTTGTTACCTTGTATGTTTAATAAAAAGTCTAATTAGACTATTATAACTGTTTGCATATTTCCCTATGTTTCACAGTTACTTTCTAATGAATAATAAATCATACAATATGTTTATGACAATACATGAATCTTTTTATGAAATAAAATTTCAGTGGGATTTCATCCTGCAGACATTGCTAGAATTAAAGAGAATAAGAACTGGTTAAGACGATTTTTAGAGCATACCGAACAGAATGTAGACGATGCGCTTAATATGTTATGGGACACTTGCGTTTGGAGAAAAAAATTTGGAACAAATGGTAAATATTCAGTGAATAAGGATTAATGATTTTGTTTGCACATTAACATTGATAATAATTTGATATTAAATATCAGTACTTATCTCATTGTAGACATTACAGAAGATACGGTAAGAAAAGATTATTTAGAAGATGGATTATGCTTTATTCATGGTAAAGATAAAGATGGTAAATCAATGTTTGTGATTAAATATAAATTGTATACTAAGAAAAGTAAAGACTTTGAAGACTTACAAAAGGTTGTAGTGTATTGGTTTGAAAGATTAGAAAGGTAATGTAAAATTAATGAGAAATATTAATGTATGTGAGAAATGTTCATGCCATTCATGTATTCTATTATTTTAGATACACTAATGGCAACCAAATATCACTTTTCTTTGATATGATAGATACTGGTATTTCAAATTTAGTAGATACAAGGTTCATTGAATATTTAATCAGTCTTTGTAAAAATTATTATCCAAATTTTTTAAATTACATTATCATATTTGAAATGCCATGGATGTTGAACACTACTTTTAAAATTATAAAATCATGGTTGCCGCCTAAAGCGATTCCAAAAATTAAGCTTATTCAAAGGAGTAACATACAAGAATTTGTGGACCCTAATGACATACTCATTTCTTGGGGTGGCAGCAATGACTATACCTTTAAGTTTGTATCAGAAGCACAAAGTAATATAGATACTACAATGAATGGTAAAGTTGATAACAAAAAGGTATATAAATAAGATATAGCATTCTTAAGAAGTTGTTTCAATTTATAAATTAACTTTAATCTTACAATATTTTGGAATTTTTAGGTACATTTTGCAGAAGGTTCTCCAATAACAGAACAATCTCCAACTAGTTTTGAAGATCGAGGAAGCAAAGAGGAATGTGAGTAATACAGTTTTAAACATGTATTTATGTTCTGATTTTCCTAATACATGGTACATTACAGTGTTGTCTGTTGAACCAAAAACAATTACATTTAATAAAACGGGAAATGAAACAGCTGGAACAATTACACTCAGAAATACAACTTCTGATAGACCTTTATTTTACAAGGTATTGGATAATTCTGTGTTTTTCAATATAAATCAAACAATGTTAACAATTTCACATGATTATTACAGGTGAAAATCACGTCACCCGAAAAATTCAGAGTACGACCAAGTTCAGGAGTTATATTACCTCAAACAACCCGCATTGTATCTGTTGTTTTACAACCTGGATATAATTTGCGAGGCCTTTTACACAATGATAGATTTTTAGTTATGTGCCTCCCATTGAAAGATGCAAACACACCTGCTCAAGAAATAGCTGCACTTTGGAAGGTAGTAATAACACTATTATTATATTTAATAAAACACATAATGATGGAAATGTAATTATCAATTTATTTTTTCACAGAGTGAACCGTCACCAGAACAACATAGATTGCGATGTTGCGATGGAGATGCCGATAGTAATGATATACAAAAATCTCATTCCATATTGTCATCTGGAATGTCAGAAAATAGTAGAACAACGGACACACTGTTTCATAAAGTAAGTAAAAAGTAGTATAGTACCATGATAAAGAAAGAAGAATATTTCTAGTAATTGGATTGACAAATTGCAGGTAGCACAATTGAAAGAAAGTAATATAAAACTTCAAAGTGATGTGACTTTTTTGAAATATTCACTATTGTTTTCTATAATAGTGACAATTATAACGGCTATACTGGTTGTTTACATTTTAAGGATTGATATTAAAAATTCTATGGATCAAGATGCCTGTCATATTCCCCATGGCATATAGGTTTTCAATTAAATATCTATCCGATTTCTTTACATATGTAGTAAAACTTTCTATCGTTTCATATTTATGTTTATTGCGTAATTCGTTATATTGATTACCATTTTCTCCATTTTTAGTTCTTCTAGTTCCTGAGTTTTTAAATATTTTTGTTATCAAATTATGTGAAATTTATTTGATTCCATTATTACTAATACAAGAACAATAAGTTACTGTTATTTAAGGAATTCTTATGTAAATATATTTATCAGGAAGGAAGATGTATTATTATTATTATTATTATTATTATAAAAATATATAACTAAATAGAAGTATTTTTATAACGTTTTACACATGTTTTTAGATGCTATTCGTATTCAATATAAATCATCTTATACTTTGTTGTTTAATTACGAAGATTTCTGAATTTTATTTGTCTCCAGTTATTCATACTACATGCTCATTGTATTGTTATTAAAAGTGTTACATATAATACACAACGTTATTTATATGTTCTAACTAGAAAGTATGTTTCTACATTACACTGATATAGAATAATAAACATCAATGTGGCTAATGCAAAATTCATACTAAGATAGAACAAAAACTTTCACTAAATCTATATACTATAATTAATACTTAAATATGTGTTCATGCTTTCTTAGTAATGTTTTTATAAATTGTGTTACTATAATAAAATCTATATTTAATATACTAATACTTAAAGAGAATTATTTATTATTTATTTGCTTGTTTATAACTATGCTATTTATTTCACATAAGATTTAAGAATAGTTTGAAATATTTTACACCTGATAGTGTTAAATTTTCCAAAATTCATATACTCTATTTTTCTTTACGTTAATTTCATCTGAAATCACGTATTCATTGGAATCGCGAAACACATGAATGTCGTATATTTTAATTAAAAAATTTATGCTTACGAATCATATGACACGAATCGCACAAATCATCAATATATCTTGTAATAGTAATCGTTTTCCAATTATTTCTAAAAATCTGATGATAATAAAAAATTATTGGTTATGCCAACAGAGGCGGGGCGTAGGATAAACTGAACGTACAATCACGGACGACTTATCTCATCTGTGATGCCAGTTCCGATTATACTTTCATTACAAATATATATATATATATATATTTGCAATCTTTCGGGAAAAAAGTACGATATCTCTATTAACTGGGCAGTGGTTTCCCCACCAACATTTTTTATTCCTTCCCCTTCTCCAGCCTAAAAATTTCCCGCTCTTTTCTCATGGCGTCATTTTTTTATCTCGCCCCGTCCATATCTGATCAGACGTGTATACAACAAATATATCTGATCGACGTTACCTATCGTAATTGACATTATCATAATAAACCAATGAAATAGCAACGCGTGTACCGATATTTTTTGTTTTTAATACGAAAAGTGAATAAATGTGAAAAGGAGGAAACGGTGGATCAGCTAGGTAAGGTCACGGAAGATTTAACGCCCGGAAGTACCTAAAACGACGGTCGTCCGGTGTAAACACGACGAGTGACGCGTACCATTGCGCAGCTACCAACGCGCAGCATTTGAACGTTCGCAGTTCGATCGGCCATATTGCCCTCCGGGTCTTACACAACGCCCTCACACGAACGATCGTGAGTTTACGAGGTAAGAGAATATTTCGAGGTTTCGTGTGGTGTGCGAGCCTGGCACAACGTGGAAATACATTTCCCTGTGAAGAAAGACAATTTTCAGTAGTAATCGAGGAAACCTGTGGCCACTGGTCGCGAGCAAAACGCGGAACATCGGTGAGTTATCCGAAGCACGTAGCAGAACGGACAGTATTCCCTTCCGTCGCGTCCTCCATATTGATGACAGCGCCGACGGTGATAATTTTCTGAAATTTTTGTCGTTAATGCCCCCTGTGTCCTGAAATCGAAAGCACCCGCGTTGTCTTAAAAGCTTTCCGACAGAATGCGCAACTTCGGGGACCCTGGTGTCCGACGAGACTCCTGTTAGCGGTTGCGAAAAACCTGGTGGACCGCTACGTATTTCCACGCGCTCCTTCGCCCATCACGCTGCGATCGCACATTTTGCCCATGGCGTCATCCTCGTTCGCATTACCCGCTTCGCGTGTTACATGGCGTTCCGCGGCGGCGTGTGTCGCTTCTGTCAATCCTGTTTCGTTCTCGGAACGCTAATGACACATCTGATATGCTGAATTTCGGTGATTGCCAATGCGTGGTCAGACTCCAATTTTTCCGTTCAGCCTTCCGTGAATGCGCCCGTCCATTCTTTCGTACCTTCAATTTCTTCACCTAGATATTGATTTTAGCCGTATTTTCTACACAGTCACGATGCCTCGTGTATTACCGCCTTTATTTCGGTGGTAATCCAGTGAAGCTCGTGTTACTTGTATACATGCACGTGTTTTGTATGTTACTTGATTGCAATACCGATCACACTTGCGCATTCTATCGATACCCTTACCGTACATAGCTGCATACCATGCTTGGAGCTTATGTTTGATTTTTCTTATGATTTTGGAACTATATGAACAACTGCATTCATTTGAGGACATTTATGTATATCCTTGAATTTATTGCATTGATGGTTTAAGTTGTACATAGCTTGTTTATGTATGACAATTTTTTAGTTGGTTCAGTATTAATTGTTAAAGAATATATATAAAGCCTGTCTTTCTGAGCACAATACTTTTCATTCTCATTACAATTTTAGTATATGTTGATATTATGATATAAAGTTCAAGTATGTATTCTTTTATGAATAAAATGTGCAGTTTGTTTGTACTATTTGATTTCCATTAGATGTTAATTCGATGACATACAATGAACCCTTATTTGAACTGTTGGATTATTTTGAAACAATAACTTACATGGTTTATATTGTAATTGACTTATTGGTACTATAAAATAAAAGATGTAATTGATATTGTTTCAGACTAATGAGAGAAAGTATAGTTGCATGATTTAATGATCTTACCATGACGAGTAACGTAGCAACAATTAAGTTAGAAGAGGGGCAAGAATCTGTGACAGAGATACAAACTTACTTGGAGACATTTAATAAAGAAATAGAAGGTGGTCAAGGGGAGCAATTGCAGCATGTACAATGTTAGTCTTTTATATTCAATTCACGACCTTCTTTATATGTCTGTATGAAAATACAATCACTATTAACATATGATATTGTAGTGCAACAAGTGGAAGGGTTGTCAGGTGGCGAAGAAGGAGGAACTTATTTTGTTGATCAATCAGGTCAATATTACTATCAGGCGAATAGTGATGAAACACCTGTGATGACACAGGTGCAGATCCAAGAAGTAGAGGAAGCTGATGTACAAACTGAAGGAGACGGTTCTCAGGAAGAACAGTACCAAGAAATCGAGGAACTTGAAAATGTTGATGGAGATGAAGATGTATGTTAGAAGAATTTATTAAGTGTTAGTTACTTGTATCTTTCTCTAAAAAAAGTATTTGATTAATCCACAGGGACAGGTGGCTACTAATGGAAACAATCAAGTTGTCATCAATTCTGGTGATGCATATCAAACAGTTACAATTGTACCATCTGATACTAATCCTGGAGAAGTCAGTTATGTGTTAATTGTTCAACAACCGGATGCTGAAGACAAAGAAAGTCGACCTGCTGAAAGAGAGGGAACAGAAGGTGAAGAAGGGGAGGGTGAACAAGACCTTACTGTGTACGACTTTGAAGACAATGAAGATAATGAAGCTCCTGTGGAGTCAGAAGCAGAGGATGATAAAACCAAAATTATTAAGTTCCTACCTAAGAAATCGCAAACAGTTACTCAAGCTCATATGTGTAATTATTGTAATTACACAAGTCCAAAGCGGTATGCTATCATAAATTTTGTTATTCTTTTTGTTTAATGATTTGTTCGTTCTGTTCAGTAAGAAAAAACTTGCATTGCTATCCAGGTACCTACTGTCAAGACATATGAAGTCACATTCAGAAGAGAGACCGCATAAATGTAGTGTTTGTGAAAGAGGGTTTAAAACATTAGCTTCACTACAGAATCATGTTAATACACATACTGGGACCAAACCTCATCATTGTAAATTTTGTGACAGTGCATTCACAACTTCCGGTGAGTTAGAAATTTAATGGATGTTTTATACTTTGGTCATATGCTTCACTTTTATGAATGAATCTCGTTAATTTGTTAGTGGAAAACATCTTAATATGAAAGCATAGTGATTATTATTAGTGTTTACTTTTAGGTGAACTTGTTAGACATGTTCGATATAGGCATACACATGAAAAACCCCATAAATGTCATGAATGTGATTATGCATCTGTTGAACTGTCCAAATTGAAGCGTCATATTAGATGTCACACAGGGGAGCGTCCATATCAGGTACATTAGGCTATTACTTTATCCAACACTTATCCCATTTAGTTACACTGATTCGTTACACATAGTTACCATTATCATCTATATATAATTCATTCTATACCTGTATTTTAGTGTCCGCATTGTACATATGCCAGCCCTGATACATTTAAGCTCAAACGACATTTACGAATACACACTGGAGAAAAGCCATATGAGTGTGATTTTTGCCAAGCAAGGTTTACACAGTCTAATAGTTTAAAAGCTCACAAACTTATACACAATGGTATGTTGAAATTTCAAGTACATATATGTATAACTACCCTAACATATAATATTCTTGAAAATTCCCTTATTGTTCATAATAATGTCGTGTATTACAGTCGGTGACAAACCAGTATTTCAATGTGAACTGTGCCCAACGACATGTGGCAGAAAAACAGATCTCAGGATTCATGTACAAAAATTACATACCTCAGACAAACCTTTGAAATGTAAACGCTGTGGAAAAACATTCCCAGACAGGTGAGTATATGCAAAAGATGTTTTATCCCATGAAAACATCCATATTATTTTATTTAGAAAAGATGAGGCACATTATATCTTTTGATTTTATAGATATAGCTATAAACTGCACAGTAAAACTCATGAAGGAGAAAAGTGCTACAAATGTGATTTATGTCCATATGCATCAATATCTGCGCGACATCTTGAAAGTCACATGTTGATACATACGGATCAGAAACCTTATCAGTGTGACCATTGTTTTCAATCATTTAGACAAAAGCAACTACTCAAGCGGCATTGCAACCTTTACCATAATCCTACTTACGTTCCGCCACCGCCACAAGAGAAAACTCATCAATGTCCCGAATGTGAACGGCCGTTCAGGTATGTATAAGACGTTCATATTAAATAAAAAGAAAAACAAGTTACGTAACAAAGCTAATACTTTAGGCATAAAGGAAATCTTATTCGGCACATGGCTGTTCACGACCCAGAATCGTCCCTTCAAGAGAAGCAACAAGCGTTGAAGATGGGCAGACAGAAAAAGATTCAGATCATTGATGGACAAAGGGTCGAAGTTATGACAGGTTAGACTCAAATTAGAAATTAATAGATCTCGCTTCATTCACTTATATGTGTATAATCGATAATGAGTACTGCCTCTAAACTGTCGTGAACAAAGTAAATTATTGACACATATACGATGAATAACGGTAGAAAATCGTTGTCACAAGGACACTTACGATATGATCTGTCTTCAGGTCATTGACTAACATCCATGTGTTATGTTATGGTAACAGGTGATTTAACTTCTAAACTTAAAGGTTATGAAGAGGAGGAGGAAGATGAAGAAGATATGATGGCAGTTGAAGGAAGTGATGGTCAACAATATGTGGTGCTGGAAGTGATTCAACTAGCCGATAATCAGGGGACCGATCAAGTGTGTATTTTACAACACTACAGTTTGAAATCCAAGTGTTATTATATAGAGATGCGTGTATAATAATTTTGGCGTTGTTCACAGATGGCTGTGGTAGCGAGCGAAGATGGAGACTTGGTAATGCAAGATCCTTTGAGTCAGGAAAGCGGCATTGTAACTGGTACAGGGGAAGATGCAGATGAAGTGGAAGAGGACGACACGGAAATGGATGATTTAAAAATGGATTCGGGGACGTCTTCGAAAGCTTCGTCTCAAAACACGCAAAGCGATCCAAAGTTACAAAAAGAAATGGAAACCTGTTTCGGGTTTGACGAGGTAATTCAACATTTCGTCACTTTCGAAGAGGAATACTTAATGATCTACTCTGACGATTATATTAAATTTTAATATTCCAGGAGGAAGAGGACGAGGAAGAAGAAGGCAGTAGCAATATCAATATATTGCAGACAATTTCGTAATGAGAAGAATTAATCCGAGAGGACCTGCGTCAGGAATAGTCAAATGTTTTTTGTCTCTCTCACAGTGTCAGTGCACAAACTGCGAGTGCAGTGAACTACTACTATTTGAAGACTCTGTGCATAGCTCCAATGAAGCTACCTTTCAGGGCTAGAGTGGTCCACATACATGGTACAAGAACTCTTTTTGCCACTAGTGCATTAGGTGTATCTAATAATTTATGAAGGAACAGTAGTCTTGTGGTTTAGTGAAATATCAAGCGAATGTACAATTATGATAATGTAAAATATTATTTTACTTTATTATCAGTGAAAATTATTATCTCTTTTGGAAATCGTCGTAAACCGGCTAAGCATGTTATTACTGATAAAAAAAGCAGATATATTAAGAGTATAGGTTGACATAATATTTTTAAACGAGTTATTTAAAAACTTTAATATAAAAGCACGGCGCATAGTAAAATGGTTGAGCTGGCCGAACACGTCAGTCATTGTTGGAGTGTGGTTAACAAAGACGAAATTATAAAATGAAGTGAGGCTGCAGTGTAAATAAATGCTTTCCATTACACCTCATTTTATAGACAAATACAGTTTTTCTGTGAATTACTAGAATAACGAAGGCGCTGAATTTTACGTTGTATAACGCGAGCAAGATTTGCAAATACATAGGGATGTATATAAAAATCGGTAGTAACGAGAACGAAAGATTAGGAGTATTTCGTTGACCCCGAAGGATGTTACATTCGTCATTGTATATAGGTATTTCGTAATAATAATAAACTGTCATTTTACAACTAAGTACCTACAAATACTATTAATGATTACAATTATACGAGGTGGATCTTTTTGTTGATATATAAAGGTATGAATGCCAGAAAATAACCCAACGTTGAGTGTAATGTTACGATTACCAGTGTGTTTGTAATTTTCTCCCCCTTTTCTTTACAACATTTCTTTTCCTCGTTTACAACGCAAGCTATTTAAAATATTCCTCTTACCGGGTTTAATTGTGAATATTAAAAAAGAACAAAAAAAAAGAACGAAAAAGAACAAGAAGAAGAAGAAGAAGAAGAAATGAATTCAATCGAATCAACGTTAGACGGATTTGTATAGTAAGAAATTCTGTAACTGTTTGCTTTATTATGTAATATGCGATTGTGTGATATTCAGAGACGTTAGTTTTTCATCAGTACGGATTTTATAGGTTTCGATTGTATAATCAATTTATTACCGTAAACGTAATTTAACACGCAGTTTTTCGTACACTATTGCACGTAAGTTATGCTATGTACCTCGAAAGAAACTAATACTGTAAGAAAACGAAAAAAAAAGAAAAAAAGGAAAAAAAGAATGAGAAACAAAGAACATGTAACATTTTTTTACACTCGTGCTGTAAAATTGTAATTGAGTGACTGATAATCATTACGTGCTCTGCAAGAAACGAAGCACTTTCGTACATTATCCCAAAGAAAAGTGGTGTAGCATTTTCTCTATAATAAACGTTATGTCATCGACAATGCCTTCTAAGATCCTTCGACGGCTCGAATTGTTTTGTAGCATCCGTTCCCATTCCCCGTTGCGGCGCCGGTGCAACATTTCTATAATAGAGATCGACTATCCTCCGCGGCGCTCTCGGGATTCGTCGATAACACGTCTCGGAGCGTTTGCTCACGCCTTTAGCGTTATTAGGAAAAGCCGCACCCGGCTGCACCCTTCACGGTCGTTAACCCCGTACATATTCACGTATCATCGTCTCGTTTATTAAGCTACTTTTACGGAACCCGCGCGCGCGGTATAGTGTATTTGCAACGGATTTTATTGCGTCACTAAAACATCGGGGAAAAAATAGAAATGCCTGTAGCCGTTTTAATTGGCCCATTAAACGGCCAGCTTTACTACTTTTATAATACGCGAACTTTCTAATTGGTACAACAATTTTTCATAAAGCCGGTTGCCTAATTCTAGCCATCATTATGAAATTCTACGTATCCAACGATTATAAATAATTCCAGAAAAAAAGGAACGAATAGTTTATACATTTTATTCAGAGCCGTTCCAACGATGACCCCGTAGCGAGCATTTGACCAACGCGATTTATGTGCCAAGACAATATGTCAATTCGTTCGTTTTACCCAGCCGATGGTTCACGCCTTCCATTTGTATTCCCGGTGTGTCCGTAGGACGTAATAATAATCTCTCTTTCAAAGGAATGTCGAATGAAAGCGGATGTAACAATACGCGTATAATTTCGTGCGTGCAAACGAATCGGCCGCGCGAACTTCGATGATCTCCGTCTGCGATCGTTACCTAACCGAAACCCTCGTCTTTCCTAAGTTGCACGGCATCTGCGCGCCGTGCCACTTAACAATGTTGTCCATTTTTACGAAGCCGGGGCACCGATCTATAACCGTCGCGGTATCTCATGCGCGACCTATAATTAAATGGTACCCCCGGTACACGCGGTCCGATCATACTCTTCGACAATGTAATTACACCCCGCTGATTTATTCGACATGAAAATTATTAGCGCGGAGAGTGTCAGCCGAGCTGTTAAGTCGAATTTTATTAGCCTGTTTTAATCTTATCGTTGAAAAGATGTCGCATAAACTCCGCTTTCCAATTGCTCATTTATGGTAACGACATCGGGAGGCGTGATGTTATAGTCATCGAAACGACAGCGCGAAATTTACAAATAAATATCGCGCGAGCCGAGATCCTCGATCGAAATATATATTCGTAATGTGGCTTTACTCGGAAACCCGGGAGAACTGTGGACGTTATCGTAAAAACTGATGGAAAAATTGATCATCCGACCACTTTTTTCAGTCGCTACCAGTGACGTGCGAAGGCAAAGTACGCCGAGTGTTCTTACAGCTAATTCGAAGTGATTATGCGAGTGTCGTGTCGTCTGGTCTAATGTGTAAAACGTGCTTATGAATAGAAAATAGCGCATATCGTATGCGGTACACGCGGAGTAATTATTATAAATATATGCGACTGCGAACCATTTTGAACGTTTCGTCACATGTGATGTAAAACTGGATTCTATAAGCATCAAACATTGTTTGTTATTGTTTCGTGTCAATATCTTCGGAAACTACAAGGTGCCTCGGAAGTTGGCATTTTTAGAATGGTCCTCGAACGCGTATCGCGAGTCACGCGCATAAAAGTTAGCCGATAAAGTTAGTCGACCCTTTAACTCTTTGCACTCGAGAGGTGACTCTCAGTCAACACTTGATTTGATACAGCAAAACTAATCGAATATTTAGTATTTTAAATTAAACTTTGTATTGCTATGTGGAATATTCAAATAAAATAGCTTTGTTGCTTAATTTATCTGTAAATTATTAAATTAGTTTCGAACAATGTCATCTGTATCTCATCAGAAAATGTTGAATATTTCTAGTGAAAAACTTTCGAGCGCAAAGGGTTAATATTATACATGACTTTATAATTTTGCTGTATCAAATCAAGTGACGACTGAGAGTCACCTCTCGAATGGAAAGGGTTAATTGACGGAATAATAATTAAACGGATACTTTACTGTCGGCTTTAGGTGGGAGCCAGCAGCGACAGGCTGGCGCGGAATCGCAGGGCTCCGAGCGATTTACGGTGACACGTTTTCCACCAAAAGATAATCTCAGTTCGACAACGTTTACACACTACTGTCGGCAAACGAAACGGACACGGGGACAAATGGACGTGGCACAGGATACAGGCCCACGCGAGTGCACTCTCTTCGCCTCCCACGGTCCTTCTTTTACGCGCAACGTATCGGCGGTGTTATAAAGTGCAGTTCGAGCCCTCGAGATAAACTTCACGCGAGATTCGCTGTTCGAGTAAAGAAAACAAACTATTAACCCTTTACGGGCGAACGTCGACGGTTCGGGGGAGATGAAATTTTCATATTTAGAATACTAGGTCGCGAACAATGATTTCATCGCTCGAACTTTTTAACTGGAAATATAGACATATAGACGACGCTCGAAGCTGATTTAACGATAATTCACAGATAAATTAAGCGACAAAGCTATTTCAAATATTTTCCATCGCAATACAAAGTTTCATTTAAAATACTAAATATTCAACTGTATAGTTCTGCTGTGTCAAAGAAAGTGGTGACTGAGAGTCACCTCTCGAGTGCAAAGGGTTAATTCCTTAGAATTCACTTTTGTTTTTGAAATTCTGGTTAGATTAGAGAGTCGACTCTTCCGGAAGAGGATAGAAACTATTTGTAAAATATTATAATCTATTTGTTCAACAAGTTTATCGCTTGTTAAATATGTTTGTCTCGATTTACTGTGAAATTAGAAGTTCTGGTTACATTACGATTTCGAGGCCGCTCTGTATATTGTCTGCAGTGTACCGGGGTCCTAAGGTCATTTTCACTAAATAAGATGACGTGTCTACGTTCGCGCAGCGTGATCTTCAATTCTGTGACGACACGCACGTCAAGTAGCGGATCTATTGATGTCCGTGGTGCAGGCTACTCGTAACAATGGCTGCCGTGTGAAAGAAGAGGCCGATGGCCGGCCGAACGGCCATGTTGAAACAGTCTTTTCGCTGGAAAATTAGAGGAATAGCTTAACGAACTCGTTCCAGCCGAGCCGATCTCGCGCAGTAATGATTTTCAATCAACGAAAATGTCTTATTAAGCACGCAGACGTTGTTACGCAGGGGATTTACGGCGCCGTATTGTTAACGTGCGTAACGTTCCTTAATGAATGCGAGAACCAGTTCGATGCACAATAATACTGCGACCGAAGAAAGTTCTAATGAAAGTCTTCGAACGGCGCGTACACGTAATCCCTTGCATCACTGTAATGGGAACTGCAAATATTTCGTCAGAACGACGCTGTTGCTGCGCCAAACACACCTAAGATGGCGTTCGTTAATAAATAAGAAAATTCCTCGTGATCCAAGGATATTAACAATTGATTTGAAATGTCGTATAGAATTGAATCGATAGTCATAGTTCAATATTTTATTCGAGGTTTTTCATCCAGTTGCCAATACTGTGAACCAAATAAATGCATAAACAAGCGAAAGCAAAGACGTGCGCACGTCAAAACGCATTAGTTGTCGAGACTGTTGCGATTAACGTCGGCGAATAGCGCGGTGAATTCTGTGCATCTCGGTTTGTTTGCTTATTTAAAATCGCGTGTGCCCGAAAGAGTTAAAATCGTGATTCGACTGATCGAGACCGAGCGCTCGGATCGCTTGCGATACGAAATGCCAGAAAAATGAAAGGAAGGGTGAGACAACGAGAGAGAAGGCGTAAGTTGGATCATGCCTGATTCCATTGCCGCGAATAAGATAAACCAACCGTCGTCGTGTCGGTGAACTCGTGTCGCTGTATAATGCGGCTGACTTCTCTTTATGCGTTTGTCCGCGGGCCGCAATAAAACGCGCGTGCATATATTATGCGGTTGCCTTTTCACGAGGACCACCTAGACGGCCCGTGACCATGGACAATGATGATCTAACCGTTTCCGATGTTGTGGGAACTCCGTGTCCCCACTGCATTCGCCGATCGAAAGGATAGAATCCGATGAAGAAACACACTGGCCGGCGAACCGATCCGCGGAACAATGAATAATAAAATTGTTTTCCTTAATTTCAAATGTACATTGTGCGCAAGCGAAAATCACCTTTTCCCACCGCCAACGCCGCGCCTCGCGCCGTACGCCGATGATTCTCGCACTCGCACGACACTTTCAATTTCACGTTCGTATCCTTACAGTCACGATTTCGAATTTCACGCGAGAACAGTTTTACGGGAGCGCATGTGACCTACTTACATTTTAATGCTCTCCGCGGAGTATACGCCGCAAGTAAATACATCGGACTGAATGAAGCGTCGGAAGCGCGGCGCGCTGTTCGATAAGTGATTTGCAAGTTTGCACATCGCTGCTGGAATACATCGCCCGGCGAGGGTACAAATGTCACTGATTGCGAGCCAGCCGACAGTGCATCGTTCCTTTTTCGGTCTATAGGGGCGCCATCGCGACTTTATCGTTAATTGTCCGTGTAAACAATGGGAGGTTGTACAAATGTTGGGACACGTATGTCCTGATTTTCCTTTTAGATACACTGGGAGAGGACTGACCGTTTCGTTCGTATGATAAAGATCATCGAAACAAACGGTGGGCTATCGGACAATCAACACGATGAACGTCGCATGATTTCATAAAAACTACTCGAAATGAGAAGAATAGAACGTTAAATCGTTTGATTGAATTGTCATTACTGCAAGTTCATTTGCTAGTCGCCACATTAACTAGTATTATTTATAATATAGAAACGTTTTCAAATAATCATTCAATTGAGTGAACTATAGCAATTCTTAATTAGGCAATCGCCTGGAAAGTACTATGACTACAACCTTCCTCATTATCTTCAATCGAACTTATTCAATTGATTCTATCGAGAACTTCGTTTTATAAAGGCAAGAAAGATATTCGACAAATTGCAAATAACTCGAATTCAAGACTTATTTGCAATTTGTCAAATATCTTTCTTTCTGACTCGAATTCAAGACTTACTAAGTAACAAGAAAAAAATGAACAAAACGAAAGGCAATGCGTTGCTAAGGGAAACGGAGATCCCATTCGGTTAAGAGTTAAGATCATTCTTCGAAAATCCTTCGAATTTACTTCTGATTAACTTCGTTCGTCGAAGACTTTGCATACTTCGAAGTATCTTCGTCGGCGAAGGGTTAAACTGCCGACCAGTCAGTCATCGCGTGATATCGGTCAATGGCAGCCTGTCTAGATCCCCGGCGCGAGCTCGGCGCAATCATATAAACAGCCTCGTGTATACATTCGGGTGTGTTGTACGGCTAAATGGAAAACGCTCGCAACGGACGCCGGGCGGGCCGTGTATATATGATTTTCGAGATCCGTTCAAGAGCGTGTATTCGCGTGACGTGCACGTATCGCGCGCCGCGCCATGAAAGCGATCCTTTCATCCTTTATGATCGATAAAGTTGAAATTGCTCGATCGTTCTGCTTTGCTAACCTTCCCTCCATTTAGCTGGGCGATTCGTGTTTTAATAGGCGGAGTCCTGTAACGACTCCTTACAGTGTAACAAAGCTTGCGAAAAACGCAACGAACAGCTCGCGTTGAATCGCTCTACTTAAGTGCACCGATGAGAATTCGAGGTAGAACGGCTAATCTCTAAACCCATCTAAATTCCTTCCAGCATCGCTACTTTGCCTACCGGCCTGCTGAAATGGGAATACGTTGCTCATATCGGCAACGTGATACTTCGATCTGTTATACAAGGGAACCGTTTCGAAATGTTTGTCTATTCGGAACTTGCGATCGACTGACATGTGAACAATCGAATAATGACTTTCGAACATTTCTTAATAAAAGATATAAGTGTGAATTTATTAAGATTTTTATTGGTTTGTATTTCAGGTTGGGTGTTAACCCTTTGCACTCGGAAATATTTAACATTTCCTAACTAAACACAGACGATATTTTTCAAATTAACTCATAGAAAAATTGCAAGTGAATTGAGAAAGCTTTTTATCCCAATATTGCACACCGATGCATTATATACAGTCGAATATTGAATATCAAATTTTATAGTTTCACTACATGAAATCAAGTGGTGACAGAGTTACCTCTCGAGCGCAAAGGGTTGAATATTCAACTTCATAGTTTTGCTGTATCGAATAGAGTACAAAGGGTTGAAACTTCCCTTGCTTCCGTGTACCTGTTAGTTGGTCCCGGGACATCGCGAGCAAAGAGAGCTGAACGCCGAGCGTAATGCACGCCCGTGGCGTTTCATTCAGCGTGATAATTGAATTTCCAGCGCATCGAGCCGCAATAAAAAGGTTCAGCCCTCCCAGCGAGGGTGGCCGACGCCGGCAGAGTTTTCTGACGGACGGAGACGTTCCGACGGCAGTGGCAGAGACCAATGGCACCGATCAAGATATTTGACTTCTGACTGCCGACGGGGTTAACTTGAATTTATGGGGGGGTCGCGAACCGCCTGCCACTCGACAAACCGGATTAAATTGCGTTCGCGATTGCGGCCGCGGAGGGACAACGCTCAACGTCCGGCAGCGTTCTCGCTCTTCCAGCTTAATTGCCGAAGTTGCGCCGTCGGTTTTGCCGCCGGCAAACGCGCTTAATCGGTTAAAATCGCGGTACAATTCCGTTAAAATCGCGCTACCGGTTTCCGAGTTCGCGGCGGCTTCGTTATCTTACCGACCTCTCGAAAGTTAACGCTGCGACGTGAAATGACGAGAAATCAGGAGCTCGCAGTGGTTTCTTTCGTTAAGTCGTAATTACCACAGTTGACGGGAATTTCTGTGGAGTTTCACGTTCGAAATTATTTAGAATACACGTCGCAGCAGTGGTTTCGGGATGATTACTTTAACACTAGGTTTACGGGCATTCATTGTACACTTCATTCTATTATTCCTAAAAGAATTGATGCTCGTTTATTTAGATTGTGGAAACTGGAGATTTGATAGTAGGTAATTGGGGTACATGTCGGTGTGATCGCATCAATCAAAATCGGCGTGAACGTTTACATAATATTTCTAAAATCCAATATGCGTCAGTTTGACGCGTTCCGTAAACCTAGTGTTAAATACTCGTTAAATTTAGTAATACGAACAGTATAAGAATGACAGAAAATCAAAAGCTCGCAGTGGTTTCTTTCATTAATTCCTAATTACCATAGTTGACAGGAATGTTCATGAAGCTTCACATACGAAATTATTCAGAAAACAAATTACAGCAGAGGTTTGAAGATGATTACCTTAAATACTCGATAAATTTAGTAATACAAAGAGTATAAGAATAACAGAAAATCAGAAGCTCGCAGTGGTTTCTTTCATGAATTCGTGATTACCACAGTTGATAGGAATTTCTGTGGAGCTCTACACTCGAAATGATTCAGAAAACCCCTTGCAGCAAAGGTTTGAAGCCGATTACCCTAAATAAATCTAGCAACGCGACGAATGCAAGAAAGTCGCGCAAAACGAGACACGCCCGACTTCAACCAAAAACGAGAACGGAACGCTCGAATATTAAAATTCCAGTTTTCCACGAGGATCCTCTGTCACGGGTGAATCCTGTTCGACATACGCAAGCGCGTTTAATATTCTCGGACGGTGAGGATAACCGGGCGATATTGATGGGTAAGAGTGGCTGATTGCGAACGGGGTCAATGTCAACTGAACCGTGAGATAGAAAGCCTGGGAAAATTGACCCGCGGCCGTGCCAGTCATACTCCTCGGATAATCCGCCGCCATACCACGCGCGCGGCGCATCCTCGGCGGCACGATTTTTCCCGTGAAACGGCGGAAACGGTTAACGAGTGAAAATGATTTCACCGAATTCCATGCGGCGTGTTCCGAGCTCGCTCGCTCCGCGGATCTCTCGCCGCTCCAGATCAGAACAAGTACTTTAATTGCAGGATGTTGTTAGGCCCATTGCGAGGCTCGGGCCGGCGTGAATGACTTCATCCGCGGAGCGTGACCGGGGCCGATGCGACCGACGGTAGGACACACGCAACACCCGTAACCCATAACGCCCCGTAATCGTGCCCGATTAAGTATCGAATCGATCCACGGAAAAATTTATTGCGCCGTTTATCGCCGCGGCGTTGTTTGCGGACGCGACGCGACGCCACGGGGCAGTTGCAAAATGCACGCCCATTCGCGGACACGCACGATGCACATATACGGGATCGTGGGCATATACGCGACGAGAAGCTGAAATAATCAACTTCCTTTTTCACCGGCGACGACTCGGTTGCTTAATGTCCCTTAATGCACGGGCTTGGGTGGACTTTTTGCGCCTGTCCGCCGCGAAATGTGTGATTTTCCGTGACGGGATTGAGACACTGTCGCTTCGGATAAATTGTTTCCGCGCGCGGCCTGTTATTTAGCTTGTCTCTCGCTGTCAATGGGAACCACGGATCTTCATTATCCTCTTATGAAACCTTTAACCGTTAACCGCGGAATTCAGTTGGAAAAACCTCTGGTTCTGCAGGCAATAAAATAAAATCGAGCATGTACTCGTCGAGCAGACGAATGCGCGTAGAGTATATTCTAATGGAAGATCAAAGCGAAACAAAGAATTACGTTTATGTGAAAGAATAAACTCATCGCTGAATTAGTATCAAGCTTTACGATGACGTGTATACTCGAACACAGTTAACTGGTTAACTGAAATCGTGTTCTTATTCACATCGAGGGTTTACCATGTTATTGTAGAGATGTCGGTGTTTACCGATACTTCGCGTATAGAATTCGATTGGATTGCATCGAAATAAACGTTTCAGAGGAACGTTCTCAAGCGAGATACGTATACGATGCAGTAGATATATATATCCAGGGATGAAACAAATATCCGGAAGCCGCGGTTCCATGCAGCCCTCAACGTCAGACGCAGGTTACCAATTAACCGGCGTATTCCCCGAATGGAACAGTTTTTGATAACGCGAGTAAAACGAGCCCGACGACGAAAGAGCATTGTTCCCGAACGAAAACGCTCCCTGGAGCAACGCGTGGTTCGAACAGCTGACACGATCCTGCGTGGCGGCCTTGCGTAATTCGTGTTACGTAACGCCGATGACAGAGGCTTGGATCGGCGTCATCGGCTTTGTCCTAAGCTAAATATCGATCACTGTCCCCCGTGCGCGCGGTTATTATCGCGGGTATCGTTTCGCCGCGCGATTTCCCGTTGCTCCGGAGCGGCGCCCCTTCCTCCCATAGAAAAAAACCTCCCGCCACGGCGACAGTTATGAAAGACTGTTAACTCCGCCGCTCCGGCGCATTGTGCAATAAAACTTAAGCATTCACGACACTCTTCATCCGTCCGCGCCCTCCACTCCTCGATGCCTCCGACGCTATCCGTTCACAGCCAATCACGTCATCATACTTCGCGCCTTTTATAATCTTCGCTACCCCCTTTTACGCGTCGTTGGAGGATTGTTTTATTCGATGGGGACTGTCGGCTGTTCAAAGGTCCTCGTTGAACGCTCCAGTGTCCTTAAATTAACCCCTTAACGCACAGTTTTTTTGAAAAAAGCCGGCCAAAAAAAATCTTGATATACTGCGCTTTTGTTTCATGGAAAAAGGCTATATTTTATTCTTGAATGAATAAGTGTTATAGCTTACAATCCCATGTAAATGATAAATATCAATAAAACGATTTTTTTTCTTTGCTTTCACATTATTTTCACAGTTTGGCCTGTTTTAGCCTGAATTAACTCGAGCATGCAAGTTAAGGGGTTAAGTAAACGGTCAATGATTCTTATTTTAATTAAGCTCGTCGGTTCTGTGAGGGGTTGAAATAAAGTTCAACGTGACGAAACGTTGTACTTTTAATTGAACATTAATAAATTCTTAGATTCTACAAGGGGTTGAAATATCGTTGAAAGCAGCCAGACGTATTTTTAATACTTTCACTGCCGCGTCACCCGAATTCGGGTGACATTATTTTTTACAGGAACGTGGACATTATTTTTTTTCATGACGTATGGAACGAACCGAATTTTGTTGAATATACGAGATATAAGAAAAATAATGGAGCAATTATTAAGAATCTTGATTTCTCAGTTTCTGGTTAACGGAGAAAACTGTTTCGACACGGGAGTTTTGATGAGTGTTCACGTCGCAGTCGAAGTGTTAATTGAAAGGCGAAGAGTTGTTTTTAAGCGATACGAGGAGCAGACTCAAGTTCGGGATTCACCGTGGAAAAAACCGAGTACTCATTGCGGATTCAGATTCGATTCACTCCTCTCGCGGCGGTATCACTTTCTCCGCGTCGTGTTGAAAATGTAATGCGGGGAGATCCTCCGGGGCTAGGCTTCTTACTATTCGGAGAAATATCCGCATATTTTACCGCGCCGCTCGTGTCGATGAGCGTGGTAGTCGTGCCTATTGTCTAACTTCGATTATGGAGAGGCTCACATCCGCCCTGCGTTAATTTAGCCTTTGTGCTCGTCGGCTCCGATACACCGCGAACCTATAATTACAGTCAGAGAAATCACGTTCCCTCTCGTTTTCGCTATCGACACGCGCCGATATTCCCCGGGCCCCAAAAAACCGTTTCCTTCTCTCAGCCCCGACATCGAGAGCACTTCTGGGCGTTGTATTCTTATTATTCAATCACCCATTGAGTAATACGTTACACAAGGCACTATAACATCAAAGACACGGACGTTGTTGTCTCTGTCGTCGACTGAACTCCTCTTTTACTAGCTGAAACGTCGAGTTCCCGATTCTAAAGATCAATCGTGGCAGTTCCTCTGGTTCTCCAATCTCACCCAAAGCTATTCAAGTTTAACACGTTCACCCAAAGCTATTCAAGTTTAACACGTTCACCGACGCGAAAAACGTTTTATGCGTCACTTATCCTTTCTATAGCAAAGATACGAAGCAAGAATTATTCATTCTTTGATATGAAAATTCTATTAGTCATTTTCTTGTAATTTGAAAGCTCCGGTGATCGGTGACATCTATATAATGCAATTTGCGTGGAATCGACGCGTTTACACTTTGACTGTCACCGAAAATTCTATTACCCTACTATCTAGTTATTCACTTTACGGAAAATTTGTATTCGATCAATTATCTTCCAAGTCATAATTCTCTTGTAATTTGAAAGCTCCGGTGATCGGTGACAGTCAAAGTGTGAACGCGTCGATTCCACGCAAATTGTATTATATAAATATCACCGATCACCGGAGCTTTCAAATTACAAGAAAATCACTTGGAAGATAATTGATCGAATACAAATTTTCCGTAAATAACTAGATAGTAGGGTAATAGAATTTTCATATCAAAGAATGAATAATTCTTCGTATCTTAGCTATAGATTCACATTAATTAAATATTCTATCATCGAGCCTCCGATTCCCAAGATTAAAAACATCCAGCAAAATACATCTCTCATTACCAAAGTCCAGTCAACGAATTGTCTTCGACGTTAATCGTCTTCCCGAATGGCCGATAAAACGCGAACAACGTATCCCCTAAACCGTCCGCTAACTCCGGCGAACCGGTCCGTTTGATCTCTGCTCCGGCAGAAAGTGAAACCCGCCGTAAAACATTTCGAATTGTTAATGTCGAATTCCGGGACGAGATTTGGGATAGGCCGAGGGCCCCCGTGCCTCCTCGCCGTTTCCCTTTCGTCGGTTCGATCCTTATAAGAAGCGTCGCGTCGCGTCGCGGGGAGAGTGGGTCCCCGGCGAGCAGCGAAATGAATTCGCGGCGCGCGGAACATAATCGCACCCACGAGAAACACCATAACCGGGCGTCACGTTACGTCTTTATCGGGCCCCGCTCCCCCGTCCGGAGAAAAAGCGGGGCTCCGATTCGCGATTCGAGGGCGTGGCGTGCGTGCGTCGTCGTTCACCGATCCGCAAGGACAGAGACATTAAAGCTTTATACCGTCGCGCCGCGATTTGCATGCCGCGGCCACGGATTTTCTCCTCGGTTTTACCCACGCGACACGCCGGGCGCGCACGACCCGGGGCGCGAGTCGAAAAGCCGACCGCGAACGCTGACTTCTCTCAAGGTGAACCCCCGGAGTCCGCGCGAGGGGACGACCGTCCACCTCCGGATCGGCTGCTGCACGTGTCGCGATCTCGTTTCCATCGGACCTCGCCGATAAAATATGCACGCATTCCCTCCGGACGATCCTCTCCGGAGAGCGGAGAGCACTTTCGTACGCTCGACTCGCGAACGGATTTCTTTCGCTTTTATGAACGAACGATTGGGCCTTAGCAGGCGGATCTTCGTGGTATGCGGTGTATCCCTGGGTTCTGAGACAGATGTTTCGATCGTTTTTATTCGATCGTTCACCCTTTGACGATGGTCGATATTTCGGCGAGATGAAATGTTTGTATTTAGAATGCCAAGTTGCAAGTGTTTTAATTACTTGGATAGCGAGAGTAGTTTCTGTTTTTTCTATTGTTTGAGTGATTGATGTAGAATTTAGCTTCAGCTGTTGAAGGTTTTGTAGATTTCGAAGAATCTTCGTCCGAAGTTAACTTGAAATTATTGGTTCTCTACAGAAGGGATCGAAGAGCCGAGGAATGGAAATTTTGATGATTCTTATCGAAGACTTGGCTTGTCAGGTCTTCGGGTCTAACGATGAAATCCTCGCAATGATGGATATTCTTGGCGTTCTGGAGTGTTTCGCAGGGTTCTGCTTGGGATTGTCCAGGCGCCACCGAGACTCAAACGAACGTGTTGTTCACCGCCGCCATTGCGCAAAACCGTGTATCCCGGCCGGCGATCTAGCATTATACATTGACAAGGTTTGCGAGAGACACGCTTGTGATTGCTTCATATGATATTCATCAAGTACGGGCAACTGGGACGAGTCACCCCCATGTCCTTGAATCTTCGCCGGGGTTGCGCAATCGGCGGGCATCTGAATATCGGTGTTGTGTATCTCCACGCGGAAAATGTTTCTTCGAGAGTTGCCTGTGCTTCATCTTCTGCATCCACTGATGGGTGAAGCGTAAACGATTCGTCAGGGAATCCTCTTCAAACACTTTTTGCTCCGCCTGAGATTCCCCGAGGAATCCTTCGAGGCATCCTCGTTATCAACTGAATCGCGGCTGCGCGAGTTCCTCCTCTTACTTAATACCAGAACAAATTACGGATTACACGATTACCGGTCCAATTCGCAGCGAACGATCTTCATCCGCTAACGGTAGCTAAGACTGTCAGATGTCCTCGGTCGTGAAGAATGTCCACCCCTTGTCCCCGGAGGAAAGTCGCTCGTCGGGTTGATCCATCTGGCAATTTCGCAGCCCGTAAACATGAGATATTTAAAAAAAGAAAGAAAACAGAGAACAAATAGAGGAACCCGGTTCACCGAGGATTTTCTCGATCGTGGAAGATCAAAGCAGTCCGATCGTCGATCAGAGCCTCGTTGCCCGGTGCCTGTCACTGACCACATCCATCCTCCGCCCAGTTTTTTGTCCTCCGCGCGTTACCGGGACATCGACCGGCGGCTCGACGCATGAAAAGTGACGAAAGAAAAACGTTCTGCACGGGGGACACCATCCCGCGAGCGGGGTAAAAAAAGCGCGGCGCAGAAAATTCCCGTGGCACGATCGCTCGAATCAGAGTAGTCGACCACCGGGTCTCCTTCTTTTTACGATGAGTCATCGCTCGTGTGTCGTTTCTGCCCGTTTCTCTCTCGCGTTCCTCCGTCTTCCCTTCCCGGGCCTCTCGGCGACCTCTCTTTCCCTCCGTTTCGCCTCTCTCCGTTTCCACCCGTCTTTCTTTCCCTCGGTCCCATTCCTTTTCTTCGTCTCTTGGCATCGCCGGGACTTCGTACACCGAACTCGCTCGCTCGCCCGTTCGCTCGTTCGTTCGCTCGTTCGCTCGCTCTCCTTGCGTCTACTTCGCCGCTGGTAGGTATTCACCGAAAAGAAAGCGAAGAGAAAGAAAATGGCCGCGTCGGGAACACGGGAAGGGGATGGGGGAGGCGGAGGAGGAGGACAAAGGCTCTCGAGGTGGAGGCTTTGAACGGCCGCGGACCAAAGGGTATCCCGGCCGGGCTGCGTGTACCGTCGTCGTGCAACGAAAAAAGACTCGTCGTAAATGTTGCTTCGACCGAGCCGGCCGTCGAAAAAAAAGGAGGCACCGGGGAAAAATAAGAACGCCGAAATGTGGCCGCGGTTTAACTGCATCCCCGACGAAATATCGGCGATTCCCTGTCGGAAAAGAAAGCGTTCGGCGTCGACGCCTCCCCGGTCGTAATAACGCGGGCCCTGTTCCTCGAGAGCGCCTCGAAAGACGGGCAACCGTAACGGGCGCGCATCACCCAGCGCGCGCGCTCGGACGCGGTCCGCCAAGATGGCGGCCGTGGCGGGCGGCGTGCTCGGCCGGGGAATTAAAATTCGCCGGGAATTCGGTCGAAAGTCGCCGGACTGTTTGCACAAACCCGAAATAACAGGTTCTTCATGCCCGCCGAGTTTTATCGTCGGAACGGCGTTAACGGGAAAGCCGCCGCTGGAGAGAGAGAGAGGCTTAATTATCCGAAGCGAGAGGATGCTCGGGCTAATGGCGGCGCGGCTGCATTTTTCGGCGAGCTCGTTTCATTATCGCCGGTGCCGCGGTTTCCACGAGTATTTATGGGTGTCGAAGGTCCGCGGCGAACGGTACGCGCTAATTGTTAAGGGGCCCGTAACCCCGTGAATGTTCCTTCGTTATTTTCGCTGTAACCTTACGCCGGCCGTGCGAGTACTTTACCTTACCTACCTGTCGCGGCGTGCACCCGGTGGATATAAAATGTAACGCGCAAAACCTGGCCTGGCCGGGCGTATGGCCACGACGAGTTTGCAAATGCGCCGCGCGCCGGGCTATGAGCCGCCATAATTCAGTCCTCCGGGCGAGAATCGTAAATCCGCGGAATGTCGAATCCTTACGCGGCCGTGAACCGTTAAGTAGCGCACTGTCCATTATCTTTACGCGTCTGTTTCCCCTTTATCATCCCCGGGGAACGTGGGATTCCGTTCGAACGCGGCGCGCTCGCTCGCTCGCTTTTCTCGTTCGAAAGTTTCAGAGCACTAACTTCGTTTGGTTTACGAGTCGCCGGGAACATCGATGTTTAGCTTCAAGTGAGCTCGAGAATAACGTTCACTCTCTATCGACTATATATTCACGCCGGTAATAGATAACGATAACGGCGGAAAGTCTGCGATCTTTATCGCGTTCCCCGCGGAACGGCAGGTGTCCTAACACTGTTGAACAGCCTCGAGCGCGATATTAATAACGCAAAACGCATTCCGTAACGGCGCGAATTGCGAAGTACCGGGATCTCCCGATTAAAGCTCGCTAAACCCAAACACGGTCTAACGACCCAGTAGACCGGGAAACTCGCTGGATAATAAGCGGGCCGCTCTCGTTCTTCAAGGGCCGAACACGTCGCGAGGTCCGCTTTCGCGGCCCGGCGAGATCGATACGCGGCTGAATTTCGCCAGATCGAATAATAATCGTCGTCGTTACACCGAGGCCCGGGGTTTCTTCGATTAACCCGGATAACCTCGTGGGGTCCCCAAAGGATCGTGATAATGCGATCTCCCGCATTTATCTATCGTCGATTCGTGGCGCGGCGTTCGTGGCGAGCACTCCCTCTTGCTCAACGGGGCCGGAGCCAAGCGGTGTGATTCACGAGTCGTGTTGCACGTTACGATTCCAGCGTGATACACATAGGAGCCGCGTGCACACGCGTCCGCCGCGTCGTTGTGCAGGTACCCGACGTCTTGCGACACGTTAATCCGCTCTCTAATTACCCGCGCTTCCTTCCACACGTCCGGGATGCATGTCCGACAACCTCTAGCCGCATCTAACGGCACAGGAACCTTAATCATCGTACCCCGGCTCTCGGAGATGGGAGTGACATTGTCTTCCGCAGCTGGAGAAGACCATCGCCGCCCTTTTGTTCGGTGATGCTGCGGCAAAGTGATGGATGCTGATCTTCACCGATGGCGCTACGAGTGATGGCGCAGTGTTGCGAGGTACCGTTGCTTGGCTATTGTAGATAAATAGAAAAGGGATTTCGTAGAGTGTAGCTGTAAAAGCTTTGATGATTTTACATGGTTACTTTGGTGAAATAGAGAGGGAAATGGTTTTAGGTCTTGTAGATGGACTTCATCATTAAGGCTACTTGGAATACTCTTGTACGCGAGATGCTTAATAGATGATTAAAGCTAGTCTATGCAACAATTTCCAAAATGGTACTGTTCTCTAATACCTTGAACCTCGTTGATCATTAAAAAACGGGGCAATCGGCTGACCAAGCATTCGGAGCATCGTGTTCAATGCTTCAGATCGAGATCTAATGGTTCAGCCAATAAACATGTCGCGGCAATCATAAAAATGATAAACATTCTCTGGAAATCGGTTCGTTATATTTGCCCAGCGATTCACGTGGCCGTGCACTGGGGAACGGCCGGAGCGTTTCTCCTGGCAGGCGGAGCCGCACGAAACAGTGGTTAACGCGGGAATAACCGATTCATGGACGCGCACGTAGATCGTTACGATTACTGTAAAGCGTAACGTGGCGGCGCGGCGGGCAGAAAGCGTTCAAACTTGAAACGCTTCGCGGGGGAGAGTGAGTCAGAGCCGAGCTATCTCATAGACCAGCTAGACGCGCCTGTTCGTTGCCCGGCAATTACGATCCGTGAGGGTCGAGCCGCGTTCACACGGGAGGGGTTGCCTTGCGAAATAATAAACGTCGGCTCCTTTATCGATTCGGTGCATGAAACCGAGCCACGTCCAGGAGATCCAAGAATAGTCGTGGAAAGCATTGACATTGCCGTTCACTCGCTTCGCGCCTTTTCCTAGACCGCGTTTAGAACGTTCACCGCTGTCGGAAGAAAAAGTTGGGCGCGTGTTGCGTGCCTACTAATCATAACATCGTAGGTTAACGCGTTAACCCCTTGCCTTACAATAACCCGTGAGACTCGCGGTGAAGATTTCAAATAGAATCGAACAAACATCAATTTTACTCGATTACTTTCGATTCAAATGAAATGTTAGTCTTCTGTTGTCGATTACTGTATTGTAGGACAAACGTAGAATACCCATAGAATTTTTCTCTTCTTTCAATAAACTATTGACCCTTTGAACTCTAGGCTCCAATATCGCACCAGTTGTGATATTAAATATTTTAATGAATCTTAAGGAAACTACCCTAAAATTATTCGACTTTCCACGCATCCAAATTTTGAACTAAGGGAAATAAAATAAAAGATCGAAAATAAAAATTCGTTGCAGTTGCTGATAGATTACAAAACAACCTAGAGTCGTTAATGGCGAAGTGCTTGTATCGATCATCGTTGAGAAATAAATCATAGGTCCAACAAGACAGATCTAAGTTAAAGCGACAGCGACTATCCGAGAACATTGTCAAACTCATTTCTCAAAGCAGTTTTTCATGGGAAATGAGCTTTAATCTTACATTGACAATTTGACAAACGATTCGAATCGTGTGTACAGGATACGAGACGCGTGGATAATGGTTCGAGGTTAGCGACGAACGTGTTAACAGATCAATTTCGTCGGACATCCCGGCCACGAGCCATCGCGTTTTAAATTTCGCTTTAATGTCCATCGACGTCGCTCGATGCCTGCTTTAAATTCACCGGCCTCAGGCGCTATGAATCATAGGCACGTGGACGGCCATTGTCTATTAAATGACTGAACGCTAGGTGGGCTAATAAGAGGTGTTTATCAAGGCTTAATAGGTAATTCCATTCGTATAATGGTTCTCAGGATATACTTGAAACGCGCGAATCGAGTTATTGCCGGTTTAATGGCTGAACCGATGCGCAGCGGTTTTATTGGCGCGAGGAACCATAAATAATATTGGTAGCTCAAGGTCGCTCGCTTAGACACAGTACTATCATACCATTCTGATCGTTCATAGTTTCCTCGAATTGTTTTCTTTAATTATCAATCGCAACGATCGCCATCGAATGAGATTGGATTCTATTAAATGATACAATCATTAACAATAAAACGTAAACGTACCGTCGCTGTCTAGTACGCTTCGAGGTTAGGGTTCGTGTTTACATTCCAAGAAAGTGTGTTATTCCCATTTCACGTTCCCGGCGCATAACAAAGCAACAAGTACTACTCGCATGTTCTCCTAGAGACGCGAGCGTCGCTTCCCCGGTGAGAACCGGAGTTTGCATAAAAGAAAGTGGCGGCCATGTTGGATGCCTCGGAACAGTGCCTTTCATATTTTCTACAACAATTATAACACCGGGCTAGCAGCCGTCATCTGCTGTTACCATTTCTGAACCAGTCCAACACGCTCTCTAATTCACACATGTGTAACTAATGGTCGCGGGATCGGCCTTGATGATCAACGATTAACCCCCGACGGCCCAATATGTTTTTCTACAGTGACTAATCCGTAGGAAATCGTTCGAATAAAACGGAAGAACCATTTTTTAGAACGGTTTCTTTCAGAGGAGGATCTATTAGACAAAATAGTGCAATGATACACCTAAACAGTTCCGTTTCAGAACAAAAAACATTCGGTTCAACCGAACAACAGAAAGGAAAATCATCGAGTTTTATAGGGTAAACCACCCCAGCGCGTCAACCGGCACAACGGACGATGCATCATTTCCGCGAAAAAGCGACTCCCCCGCCGATCCCAGCGGAGACAAACGCACGCGAGCCGCCACACCTGAACAGCCGTGCACTTTCCGCCCCTCAACGGGGCTGGTCTCGATTCATCTTGACTTTTCAAGGCGAGGAGGACTGTAGGGTCATCGGCGTCGCCCACGAAACGGGCGAATCGGTATGAATGAACCGTCGGGCACCAGGGGGGAGCTCTTTTCGAGGGTGCTCACGTGCCTGTCACGTGAGGTAGGCACGCCCATTGTCTCGCGGAGAATGCGGTGCCGTGTGCGTGCGCGCGCGAGAGCGACGTCGGGCACACGCGATCCCCGCGCGCACACAGGTAACGGCGGCGCAACGCAGGTTACGGGAACGGTGGCTGAATATTAAAGAAGGGAAGAAGTAAAAGGCGATAGGATGTGGCGCGAGGTGGAGACCGAACGGAAGTGCCGCGACACCGGCGCTAATCGTGAAAGAAAACCGCTCCGTCTACAGTCTGTTCCGTCGTCCGAGTGGCTGGCGTTGTTTTTTCCCCGCTCTCCCGACGATCGAACGCCGCCTGTCCGTCCCCGACGGCTCCGAGGCGGATTCCGAAGGCGAAATGCACGGCACGCGAGGACGGAGGGCTCGCGTATTAAAGATTCAACGAGCAGTGGCGGCGTTCCCGCCGCCTCTGCCCGCGCCTTGAATCATTCGGTCATTTTTATGCGCCGTCTGCCAGCCGCAATTTTCCATTTATCTCGACGTCGGTTCTCGTCGTGCGAATAATCCGCGAGCGAGACGACGGTTTAACACGCGGACGGCTCGAGATGAACCACTTCGGACGATCTTCGAGAAGATTTCGTTCCGCTTGGGAACGCGATGTGGAAGCTTGATTTACCGGGAGTTACCAGCCGGTCGGCTCAACTGTTCGGTAGCTAAGTCACTCGGGACATTCGATGAATTGCATAGTTTCTCACGTCGATCACACAATGCGCTACGATTCTACGGCTGATCGAGCACCTATCCGCCGATTGGGAAACCGCGCGGTGAACGTTTTTCCCCTGTTTCCGCGGGACGCGCGATTACCGTTCTCATTGGCATGCCGGCATGAGAGCAATTTGCGCCGTCGGGTGCACGGTGTCAACGTTGAAATAGCCGGGGACCGGCCCGGGAGGGGATCGATGAGGTGGCCGAGGATCGAGACAGCCAGCCGCGATAGCCAATAACGGGGATGTTTCATTCGTCCTAATTGTGCAGGCGATTAGGTCTCGTTAACGAGAGTGGCTTCGGAATGCTTTATCGACTGGTCAATTAATTGGTGCGGATGCGGAGCCGAGGTGGAGGATGGACGTAACGTCTTACGGTTTGTCTGGGTCACGTGTGCCCCGTTACAGGTCCCGTAAAAAAAAATCGACGGTTTTGTTACGGTGTCCGCGGCGGGGAATAATTACGCCGAGAAATTCGAGCCGATACTCCGGGATCGCAGCGAGAGATTTACACGTCGCGGATACTAATTAGGAATTTAATGTTCGTTATACGGCCATTTTTTACGGCCGGGAAAAACCGATCGATACGCTGTTCCTTTTTTTTCGCGGCGGACGCTAATTAATTATTCGTCGAGTATCTAATAACATTGAAAGGAATGCGCGCGTTGCGTTATTCGGGCCGCTCCGCGTCTCATTCACGATTGTAATTCGCTGCCGGGATTGAAAAATAGATTTACCGGTTCCCGGCTGTTAATCGCCGGCAGTAAAAAGCTTATTAACATATTCGCGGCTGCCTACGTAGGATTAAGTCACTTTACGAGATAACAAAAGGATGCGAGGAAACGGCATGAACCGCGGAGGAGCTTCCTGCTCGAACCGATCCCGGCCAGCGCCGAGCCACCCCCTAAGCGAGCGGCGCGTTAATGAACTCTTTTTCCATCCACAGTCGAAATACTGGCGCATCGATCAGCGAACACCGGATCTGGACAGCATTCCTAGTTCTCCGCTTTTTACCGTCGACGGTAAAACCTAGCTCACGGTAACTATTAGCGGAGCCATCGGCGGATAGGGTATAAAGCTTGAATGATCAGCGGTAGCGGTTCGCGGACGAAAAGGATATCTGGTTCGATGTCTTCTGTCTAGGCGCCGACGCGATGCATCGAGGTGCAACACCGCCGTGTAATGCAACGGCAAAATGGAAACGGAGCGGAGCAGTATCGGAGCGAAAACGAGCGAACGTAAACAAGAGGAGGCACGCGTGTGTGGTTGTCGGGCCATCGAGCCTTCCGCTTGTTTAGCTCTGTTTGTTTTGGCTGCGCCGTGAGACAGGCTACCCCGCTACAATTCTCTCCTTCGCTCTCCTCTCTCTTTCTCTCTCTTCTCCTCGCCGTCTCTCCCTCTTCTCCATTACGATCGCGGTGTTATATTGCTCTTTAAACGGCTTTTTCCGTTTCGCTTTTTATCCTCTTTTTTCTTCCCTTTTTATTCGTCGACCCACGTCCAGCGACGTCACTCGGTTTACGATGTCGTGACGGTAGGGGGACAAAGATCGGCGCGTGAGAAATTAACCTACGCGCTCCACGGACGGCATACGAAAAGAACAACCGAGGGCTCGGTGTCGATGAAGACGCGAGCGTGGCCGTACCTATACGCACGGACGGACGGACGGACGGGCAAAGAGACAAAGCGGACAAGTTAATACGAGTGGATACGATTACCGTGTCGAGCAGATTGCACGGAAGTATTATGTTTACCGCGTAAACCCGCAAAAACGCCGCGTTGAACCGCCATTCATCGTAAAATGCTGTCGCGGCCGCGATATCCCGCGACTGCGTCGCGAATAGTCGCGTGACGGGAAGCTTTTAGCTTTTCCCTTTTCCCTTCTTTTACGTCCGGACGACGGAGGTTATCTATGAATCGATTGTGTCGTGGCCCACCCCAATGGGGACCACCGCGGCGGACTCGCTCGCTAAACGATGCCTCCATAAACGGATACGCCCCGGTGGAAAGATGCTCTTAATTACGAGGGATGTTCCCATTTTATTAGCAGCCCTACTGCCTCCATTGTTATTGATTGCGTGGAATACGGCGGGGAGATTAGACTGTATCGTATCTGCTGGCTGACAAAGTGTCTTTAATTGTATCGCGTTCGTCAGTCTGAAAATAAATATAATTCACGTGATACCCATCGGTGACGCCATTTTGGAATTATACGTTGCTGAAGAACTGCCTCGTGTTTTAGTTCATTTAACACTAGAACTATCAGATGAGACAAAATGATCCATACCTTGATCCTTCTTTCGATTACTGTAAACGATTAACCTTTTGCACTCGAGAGGTGACTCTGTCACCACTTGATTTCACGTAATAAAACTATAAAATTTGATATTCAATATTGAACTGTATATAACGCATCGGTGTGTAAAACACTGGGATAAAAAAGCTTTGTTTCTCAATTCATTTGCGATCTTTGAGTTAATTTCAAAAAATATCGTCTAGTTAGAAAATATTAAATATTTCTGACGAAATACTTCCGAGTGCAAAGGGTTAACACCTAACCTGAAATGCAAACCAATTAAGATCTTAATAAATTCACACATATATTTTATAAAGAAATCTTCAAAAGTCAGTCCAACTGCTCCATAGTTCTAGTATCAACAACAATTTTATTCCATAATAAAACACGAAAACACTGTATCGAAATAGTACCCGATAAAAAAGAACGTTCCACCACGCAACGCCATTTTGAAATCGTCCGTTCAGTTGGAAAATTACCCGAAGAATCTGTACCACATTTCTAATCGCCAACGCCGCCAGTGAATCCGAGCCGAAGGGTAGAAAAAGACGTGAAAGTAGTCGAAGGTTCAGCGAACCGAAGATTTAAGGGACGTAGACCCCGGAGCGCACCCTTTATTCCCATTTAACGCGTCGGGTGGCTCGGGCACGCCTAAAGTCGCGCTGAAACGCGATCCAGGTATATATCGTTCCGCAGTTCCGGCGTTCCGGACGTTCCGTTCCGTCGTTCCACGGTTCGAGCGCGAGAGTAGGCAGTTGCGTGTGTCGTGTCAGTTATATCTCGGCAGCGAGTGCCGTCAGGCGCACGGGTGTTACGACGCGCGCCGTTCGTTTCGAATCCTCGTGCATCTCGTCTCATCGTTGGAACTTTGACACTGTTGCATCATTCGCGACGATCAACGTGATTACCTGAACCGACCGCAGTGTATATTTCAGTGTAATCGACTGGTGTTCAAAGCGTACCTCGTTCGTTCCTCGGTCGAATCATGACAGTCGTTCCCTTCGGTTTCGCTTTGACGAATTCGTCCGTGACGTCACTTCCAGCAGAATTTCGAGTGCAGAAAACAGTCGGCCGTTCCGTGGCGAATTCGTGCTCGATCCCCGGGTTGAGTTCGCTCGTCGACACGTGATACCGAGCGCATCGTTCCGTCCGTGCGATTTCCAGTTTGAGTGCCGTGTACAGAGACCGGTGATTCCGATCCGTATGAATATAATCGATGTGCATCTGCTATACATACGTGCGCGTCGGTAGTATCGGTAGCATGAGCGGGACACAATTACCGGCAGGACATCATAATGAATTATGCAGGAGATCGAATCACGCCTATTCGAGAATCATCGACTTTACGCTCGATCATTCTGTGTTGCACCGTGTAGTCCGTTCCTGTCATCGCTGACGCAAGTGCCTCGGGCTCGTTCCGCTAAATGTAATTTACTTTGTCTCTATTAATTAATCACGTTGTCGAGGAATATTTCAAGAAACCCAGAAACACGAGTTACACTGGAAAATAGAAAAATCGTTTGAGTAGAAAGGTACGAATCCCCAACGAAGCGAACGATCCGATCTAACCCCTGACTATCGAAGCGAACATCGGTTCGATTTGTATGCGAACCGCGTTGCCCTGGTTCCGGCCTGTGACTCATACGACACACGTGCTTCGCGGAACAACATTTCTCTCCCTCGGTTAATAATAACAACAGTTCCCCAGTGCGCGACACCTTCGAATGGACGCGGGAGAATTCGAATTAGCGAAACCTAACCTATTAGCGTCGCCCGGTCGCCGCCGCGAAGACTGCGCGGTCCGCGCGCTCCCCATTCCGCGCGTCGAGATCGAGATGAGGCGTGATTTCGATAATCGAACGGTCGCGGCGGCAGGGACAGCGGACCGTGGATTTTTCGAACGTCGACAGTGATATCAGTGGAGGTGTCGAGGAGAGAGGAGGAGCCGGAGAGTTCCGGGAAGGATTGCGGTGAAAAGAAAACTCGGATAATCGTCATGGCTTACGTGCTCTGGCGTGTCTTCATGAAGAGGTACTCGAAGGTGCGGCTGGGCATCAGGAATCTGCCGGTGAGTGGCGAGCAGGGCTCCACGATTTTTCCTAGCCACCATTTGCCTGTGCATTGTTATCGGTAAATGCAAATGCGGCCACCCTCGTCGGTCTGTAGTCGGGCAACACACGGGCCCAGTTTCCCCGTCGATGAGCACGCGCACAGATAAAACCCACGGCTCGCGTCGTGCTCTTCAAGGTTAGGATTTTACGGGCAAGCTTAGCCGCGGCACCGTGTCAAATAGCCGTTGCAATCGCGCCGGCCATTGAATACATTATGTAACGCGCCGACCGGAAAACCGCTCGGAACGCGGATCGCGCGAATTACCGGTGTCGACGCTTCCCGCCATTTCTGTTGCCTGTGTCATTCGAAGTCGGCCCGGAGATCATCTCTGTGATTACACGATCGGAAACCGTCGCGCGCATGCGTGACATTTCGAATTTTACGAAAGATGGCGGGAGACATTTTTGTTTGCAAGGAATTGTTGCGAGTTTCTGCAGGTTTCAAGGAGATAATATGTGAATTGTTATAAATTTAATATGTGGATTATGTAAAGAGCCATTTTTTATTTTACGGAAGATGGCGGGAGATGTTTTGTCCTTGGAGGAATTATTGCAAGTGTTTCTATAGATTCAAAGGGAAATGATATGTGAATTATTTAAATTTTACATACGGATTACGTAAATAGCTGTTATTTTGAATTTTACGAGAATTGACGAGATATTTTTATTTGTCCTTGGAGGAATTATAGATTTTATATATAGATCACGCAAAGAGCCGCCATATTGAAACTGACGAAGGGATTCGAACAATATTAATTATATTCCCATTTCTCGAGCAGTAAAATCAATTTCCCATGTTTCCAAATATTTCAACAGTTTCCACAAGAATCATTGGAACGGTTAAAGAGGGAACATCCTCCTCGATGGTTGAAATTTCGAAAAATTACTCGGTCATCACAGTAACGCCGTCACGTTTCAATGTATATACGTACCAACGACGATTGCAATTATTAGAGTGCAACCGGGGCTAATGCGAGCACGGTAATTGGATAATTGCCGTTCGGCTCGCGCGCGAGTTCTTTTATTTCACGGTTTCATGCCAGACGTCGTATCGATTTATCATGATCGATCGGATGCGTGCACGGTCCATTGAATTTCTTCACCCGGGATTCTTTCCCGAACAGTTCCATCGTCGAGCCGCGCGAAGTTAGTAAGCAGGCTCGCAATTATCGCTAGGAGAAACGTTCCTCCTTTTGCCGAGGGAACGAAATCGTTATTAACACGTCGACTGTCGTTTGAAATTACACGGCTTGATTTCCCGTTCACGCTCCAACGATATCCTCGTCATCAACACATTCGACTGTTCGGTTCTCTCGCTTTCCTCTTGGACGCCGCGTTCGATTAAACGGGTCCGTTCCTTTCCTGCAATTTATCTATTAAACCCTCTAATCTGTCGTTAGCTGTCCGAATTGGTACGTTTATCGCGCAAAGTTCCTTTAATCGAATCATTACACGTACTCGTTTCGTTTCGCGCGTTCTTCATCGTGGAAAGAGGGAAGATTTATTACCCTCGCGAGTCTTCTGCGCCGTTAAACGCTCGTCGCTCGACGGAGCAACGCTTCTTTCTGCTGCTCCCGAGTTTCGCAAGGGCAAATTAACGACGACCGATTAATCGCCGACTCGGTTTTCATTTGTCGATGGATCCTGTTATTGAATTTTCCCGGTGAACGGGCTGACCGTTGCCGGCGAACGCGGCGCCGACGGGCCTCCGCGAGGCGTGTTTAATCAATCAAGGAAAAGAGGTTCCTCGATGACCGGCCTTTTCTCTGTCTCTCTCTCTGTGTGTGTACCCAAAGGCACACCCTGCTAATAAATTTCGTACAGCAGGCCGGAAGGGAAACATAACCGTGGGGCAGGGTGCAATGCAATTTACGACGTGTCGGGTCGGATTACTTTGATCGGTAAGCCGGACGATCCGCTTCGCGGTTAGCCGAATGACTCTTCCGTTCTCGAGTAATTAGGGTACCTGTTAACCCGTTGATCGATATCTCATATCTCTAATTGTCACCGTATTCTAATTTCTACTGTCTACATTCGATTCTTCGACTAGTTTTCCAAGTTTCCTCTCCGAAACTCGAAGTACCAGTTCGGTTGATTAACATTACGAGTTCCAGGCTGATGCATTTGGGTTTCAAACGGAGAAATTGGTTTGGAGTTCCAGAGAAACTGTACAGGAACAGGTTTCTCGAACGTCTTAGAAACGATTAATAACGTTTCAACGAGATTTCCGAGATTCCTTTCGTACTAAATTTCTTGGAAGCCTATGGCGATTTGTCAAACCTTCAGATCCTGTCTCTTATTCATTTTTCTCACTTAAAAAGGCTCGAGTGACTGATGACCGCTGGCCAATTGTCGGGTTATCTTCCGTTGTCCTTGCGAAAGAGACTACAGCTGACTCGGTCTTCGGTGCCAACTTCGAATTGCCAATTGCCCGTTATGAAACTCTGCGCAATCGCGGATTGTTTGCGTCCGACACAATAGTTCACAGCTGAATACCCACGAATCCGATCGGTTAAACAATCGTCACCGCCTTTAATTGAGACCAAACGCTAAAAACGATTCCTATAATCTCAGCCCGTACCCTAACGGACTATTCTACTTTGGACTCTATACCCCTGCCTCTAGAACCGAACAAAGCGATCGCTGAGCGTTCAACTGAGAATAAAAGAAACATTCCCACGAACCTCTGAAAATCAACCGTACTCGACAACCCGGTTACATTTTTCACGATCCTCAACGGCGCGTACCCTAAATTTGCCTAAACGGCGCACGGCTGACCCAACGACGGTCCAGGAAAAAAAGAAATCGCCCCGAACAGGGCCGTGAAGCAAAAAGGCCCGGTTTCTCGTTTCGAAGTGGAATATCCTCTTAATAAATTAAGTGTATCGTCCCGGTGGGAAGGGCCGGCGAGGAGAGGGTGGGAGGTCAAAAAGGCAGGGTAGACGATCTAGAGGGAGAGACCTAGCGGAGCGCGCAGTCGGGAAGAAAGGAACGGTAGGCGGTCAGAAACACGTCGGCCAGGGGGTGCGCAGGGCGAGGGGGAGGGGTTGCAATTCAGTTTGCGGTCTCCGAGTCAGGTTACGTTAGGTTAGTCCAGCGGTTGGTCCCCGTGACCGTGAACCACGGCTGACCTGCGACACAAACACAGTCTCTCCTCTCTCTTCTTGCTCCTCCTCACCCACACCACTCTCATTCTCTTCTGTTCCGTCTCTTTCGAACCTCTGTTTCACTTTCCGTCCCTCTTCACCTCCGTCTTCGTCCCTCTCGAACCGCCGTTTCACTTTCTCTCCTTCTCTCTTTCAAACCCCGTTCTCTCCGTCCTCCTCTCCGCCTCTTTCTCCCTCTTTCCTCCCACCTTCCATAAATCTACCTGCACTACATCGCGTCTCGTTCCACCGTTGAAGCACTTTCTCTCTCTCTCTCTTTCGCTCCGAGCTCGCACGTAGCCCCTCGCGTTGCATCGCGCGCTCTTCGGGATGTTCGCGTGATAAATACGACTGTGGGCCACCCTCTGTCATCCTCCCCCGCCATGAAGGGTCTCTCTCCCTCGGCGAAAACGTTTCCCGGTTTTATCGTGGCTACGAGCCCGGCCTTGGAACTCCCCGGAGACAACGTCCATCGGACGCGTGGGCGTGCGCTGATCTATTTCGTTTCTCTCTCTTCCCCGGTGGAGCGGCGCGCGAACAGAACCGCGTGGAAGGTGAGCGCTGCCTTTTCTTATCGTCGTTAACAATTGGCGACTCGGACCACTACGATATCGCGCCATTGTAGACGCTGCCAATTGCGGCCGCGATGTGCCCCGTCGGTTGAATCGCCTGGATTTGCAAGCTGCGAGAAGTGTACTGGCCGCCTTAACATCGGCGGTCAGTGATTTTAGGTTTGTAGGGGTCTGAGGGTAATGCTTCGATGCTTCGCGTTGCGAGAATAGCGAATCGAATGTGGGAAGATGTCGATTGTAATGGGATTTGAAGCTATTCTTGATTAAAACATTCATTGTGGTCGATTTACATTATTTCTGTAGAGACAGTAGAGGGAAACTGTGAAGTTTCTGAAAGAATCGAGCTCATCCCGGATTAGTGAAGACGAGTGACCCTCTTTCGCTGCAGTTATCCGAACCTTGCCATATTCGAACGTTCTACTCACTCTGTTGCTTTAATCAGTCGCCGTAAAGTACGCAACAGCAATGATACACGTGCAATTTTGTTTCACTCGGATCTTCGATCAAGTCGAACACAATGGCAGCCGCGCACACTCACCAGAAACAGCGATAAGCGTCGCTGCAATTGAACCGCGGATTTATCGAGCTTCCGACGATTAGCGCATTCTTTCTCGGGCCCGTATCGCAATGTTTTCAGCGTTATCGCTGCCAGCGGCCGGGGGAGAGAAAGATCCGCTGCGTGTCTATTTAATTGTTTCGTCTCGGCGCTAATTTAATTGGCCCCGGCGGTATCGGCTACGCCCACCGCGGTAGCCTCTTCGGTTTATCTGAAATAATTTGTTCCATTATCGGCGCACTTGTGAATTGTATGTGGAAACACCGAGAAGAATGTTTCCTTTGAACGAATGTAGGCGGACAGATTGATCGATGGCTCTTTAATCGCTATTGTGAACGTTCACGGCCGTTGCAGATCGGATCAGCCATGTGAGATGAGTCTCGCAGTTGAACGAACGGGCCTCGCATTCTGTCCATCCCGCATTTGCATACTCATTGCGAGTCGTTTGTCCTCTTAATTCGTTTAAGACTGTTACGAAAACCCCTCGTCGGCCCGCCGTGCTCGGGCCGCTGATAAAAGAGAACGTATCGTGTATTTTACACCTCGAATTTCACTAGGAGAATTCGCGAAGCCTCGAAAGCAAGGAAATATTATATAAAACTGATTTCCGCTGCGTCGAGACTTTCAAGTGACTGAAGTTAAAAACGTACGTAGAGAACGGAGCATCGTTTCTTACAAAGTACCGGAATATACTCAACGATTTCGTGCTTAAAGTTTCAACAGCCTTCTTGTACATTTTTCCGTTCCCCTTTATTTTCCCCGTAAAGTTAACATTACGCGATAATCACGTAGACCCACGTGAATGTTCCCACAATGAGGCTACGACTGTTGACACAGCGATAGAGCCTCAGAAACTGAAATCCACCACCTTCGTTAACCCACGATACCCCGAAGATTCCCTCATCCTGTGCTTCGCTCGACGATATCTTGATTTATGGTCGCGCGGGTACCTTTTAGTGACTGCCACTAAACCAGTCATCGCGTCTCACGCGCGGAGAGAACGAGGAATGAAGAAAAACGCTGTCTGCTCGCAATGAAGTTTGATATCCGCCAAAAAGAACCCGGCGAACGAGATAAGATGAACGTTAATTCCCTCGACAACGCATCGAACGAGAATTTTGTCGGTTCTACGAAACATGCGAGATATACGAGAAATTCAATATGGCAGTAACTGCGATCAACGTTTTCACTTTCCGTTTCGTTAAGAGAATCGTTCAAACTGTACGAGTGATTTGACGAGCGCTAATCCGACAGTGAGCGTGTTAAACCGCTCCAAACCTCGTTTCTTTACCCGGTGGCCTACATGAACGATTATGATCAGCCGAGGAGGTAACGGAGGAAGGAAGAGGGAAAGACAGACGGGAACTGTTAGACAACTGACGGCGGCAGGACGCTTCGATCCGTGCAAGGATGCTCCGTCCACAATGCGCCGCGCCGCGTGCAATTTCACTTACTTTCGCCGCTAATTAATCGAGCTCGCGCTGCTAGCCGGCCGACTTCCAGCGTTCGTGCGGCCCAGAGAAAGGTATACTATGCAAATTCCATCGAAAAAACGAAACGCGTGCCCTTCCCCCACTCCGGCCCCCCTGTTCCGGCGATCACGCCGACTCCACGGCTCGTTGCTTCCGTTAAGTATCGTCATTGTGTCGTGCCCCCGGTACCTTGAGGAGTATTCACGAAAAGAGAAAGTGAGAGTACCCGGGCGGCTTGTCGAATTTTCCTTGAGCGTTGCGTGCCGGTCTTCATCCTCTCGTCCGTTGATCTACTTAGCGCCCGTGTTACTTTCTTCGTAGCGATCGCCAGCTTCTGGCAAACGTGAGAAGTTAACAACCTGTAAGCTTCCCGATCAGTTGAAAGCTTCTAAGTTTAGTAATCTCGACGACTATAGTCGCGTGAAGTTCGCAACCTCTAAGTTTTCTAATCTTTCAGCGACGACAGTCGCGAGAAGCGAAGTGCCTTAATCCCTTAACGATGGTAATCCTGGAAAGAGAACTCAATCTATCACTATCATTATTACATCCCTGCGTGAATTAACGTAACCAAAAATTTATCGTTCATTTATACAACTCTCCCTCGTCGAAGTAACTCCAACAAAAAGTCGCGAATAGCGAGTCCAATCGAATGTGCCAGCCGCGTTTCGTTCGGTCCTAAGGACACTCCATTACTCCGATTAGCAGACGGCCATTACGGCGTAATGGCGGAGGCGTGCGCGCCAAGTTCCAATGATTAAATTCGCCGGTTTCATCGGGGCGAGCCCGCGTCGAGGAATTTTGGCGTGGAGCGCTGAAAACGGTTCCACCGATTGCGATCTAGGCTGTCGTTCGTTCACTTATCCGGCGCTGCCTTTGTTTCGACGGCGACAGGGAGCCGGCGGTCGCGGAGAAACCGCGTACAGGGACTTCCGGCGTGCCGGGCAAAAACTTTAATCGCAATTAAGACAATTTCACGGGAGGAATGGGCATTGTCTTCAATCCATATCTCGAATGTTCCTCACCGTTGTCTCTCGGTGCCTCTCTCTCTCTCTCTCTCTCTCTTGGGCTGGTTCTACCGTTGTTTCTCTGTCGCCCCAGCGAGGTGAACGCTCGTGACAGCGGAAAGAGCAGTCTCCCGAAGGAGAGACGCTCGAGCGTGCTCCGCCGGCGATGTCGGAGGATAATTGATGATTGTTGCTTAGCGGCCGACGCACAAAAGGTTCCCGGGCTGCTTTTCGCCCTGGCCGCGTTAGGCAGAAAAATTTAAATTAGTACAATGAAAGAGCATTCAGCCGCGGCCCCGTGTAGGTAAGTACTCACGTGCACGCACCGAGTTCTTGTCGCGATGAATTATATTACGCCGGACTGTATAATGAGCTTAACGCGTAGGAGATATGCTTCCTTTGATCTCCTTCTTTGTTGGGACTCCCGTGACTGACGTCGGTTTGTTTTCGACCGTTTCGAAATCGGTGTCTCTTCTTTTCGTATCCGTCCTCGTTTGGCCACCGGTGATTGGTCCCGTGAATCTGTCCGTGGGATGGCAACAATGAAAAACCTACTACGGTCTTAGACCAATCGCTCGCTAGCCGTTCACGATCGAATTTAACGATTATCTCTCTCATATATTTTCTTGAGACGAAAGAACTTTGCGTCTTTATTCTTTCGAAATAGACGCTGCCGCGAGATTTCGTCTCAATCACGTGTGCACATTTAGACCTAGCGTCTTATAGGGTTTTTCGTCGGGGAACCGGAGTTTATCACGCGTTCGGGATCTCAGCGAGAATTTATCACGTGGACATCAGGTCCCTCGAAATGTTGAACGATACAATTACGATATTGAAAGCGTCGGGCCAGCGAACAGGTTCCCTGGGATCCCGGACACCGAAGACCCCTTATATTATTCAGCAAACCGAAAGTTACGAGCAGTCGCCTTTCCTTTCCATTCCTTTTCTCCTTCGCGCGGCGCGTCGGCCCATGAATTCGGTCATAAAGGGTGAAGAATAAATCAGCGCGGTAAACAGAAGATTTCCCGATAAAATACCGGGGCTCCCTCGGAAGCGATCGTGATCCGCTATCGGGCTATCTACCGTCTAGACAACGCTGTTCTTTCCTTGCGCAACCCTGGTTGCGCCATGCCCACGTTACACGACGATTTTCGGCCACGTGCCTTTGTTTGTTGCGTCGTAATGCCTCATCGGTGATTTGTATTGTTGCCGGAACGACGTTGCCGGCGTCTCTCGGTCTTTGTTCTTGCGGCTGTTAAGTCGCGACGGCGTTCGACGATTATATCGAAGGAATGCGAAGGGTTCGGGATGCATGTATGCTGACGATAAGTTCGATTCAGATTTACACAGGTATCCATGACAATTTCGAACGAATCACTTTCGTTGAGTTTTCCTTAATATGCATTTTTCACGTCGTGGAACGTTGCTTCTTTGCAATTACATTGTTTGCGGCTACTCGCGTGCCTATAGAGAGCGGTAGTCGTGTTTCTTCGATACTTTTGTTGCCCGCTACTTCTTTTGAGTTATGCTTCTCATTAGCTAATCGTTACTTCCTTGTTTCTTTTTCTTTCTCCCCGTTAATGAGGCTGAAGCAAAGATCCGCTAATTAACTCAATAACATGGCGATAATGATGCGTTTACAGGGAGTTCAACAATGTGCGATTAAGAAGGGATACCGAAGTATTTGTATTACCGAGGTGGTTAATTTGTTAAATACCCGATACATCTCACGATACATTCTATGTAAATGAACTTTAAACCGGGGAACTATAAAATTTGCGCGCTACGCGGGACGTATGAAACCGATGTTACACAGAACGGCTCGTTCGGGTACGATTACGGTGTTCCGCTGTGTGCCGTTAATGAAATCGTTGACGAAACCGCGGAAACAGATACAACTACGTCGGATTTCACGGTAGACTGCTGATCATTCAAGAACCGCAGCGTTGTAGTTGCTCGAGAATGAGAAACGACGATAATATAACGCTTACCGAACGTATACATTTCAGTCGGCTTTTTCTTTCGTAGAAAAGGTAAACAATTCAAGATTCCATTTAAACTCTTCAAGAAATCATAATACCAAAATCAGTCTCGATAATCAATATTAAATATTCATCTTCTTGATAACATATCGAACCAACCGAATTTCGTTGCATAAGATATAAGTTTGTTTCATTAAGAGTTTCGACTGCATAGGAGTTTCGATGAGTGCTTAATTAGTGAAACTGTTAAATCACCATGCTTCACATTTATATATTTCTCATTTCACTTCTATTATGCATTCCCATAATACCAACGTCTTATTCAATTCACCGAGTAGCACGAATAATTAATATCAATAATATCTGGAACAGCATTTCCTCCAGACGCCAAGTTTCTCCAGTTCCCAATTTCGTTCTCGTTATTCGCCTCGGCGATGGCAACGTATCCCATTCAATTCGGCCCGTTTCTTTCGCGCAGGCGAACCGCTTATTGAACCGATGCGGAGGGAGTGTTCGAACGTTCGTAATAACCGAGTATTATTTTCCCGCGAGTTGATTAGTGTGCAGTCACACTCGGAACCGCGCTGCTCCACAAAGCGTTCGCGCAATTACAAGGACTTTCTGCACGGCGTATCTGCATACAAACCCTGCCCCGGCATCCAGCACGCGTGCTGATTAATATTAATTTCCCCACAATGGATTTCGTCGCCGGAGGAGAGCGTGGGACCGTTCCGGCGAGCGTCGCGCGTTTTCACGGAATCGCGATAACCGGATGTACCCGTGAAATTCGCTCCGGAATCCTCCCCGCCCCGCGATCCCCCCGTCCGGCGATCTCCAGCGTCGTAAATCGCGACTCGCGTCGAAGTTTATGGACCGCCTGCCGGCGTGTAAAACGGATTTTCGGAGGATCGGAGAAAAAATCGGGCCGCGCGTCGACGGAACAATCGACGCTCGGCGCGCGGAAAATTGCGAGCGACACGGAGCAATGAGGAAGCGTTCGCGGCGCGTATTATTTATCGCTATTGCTCAGGAAGTTGTTAGCCGAAGTTATGATGCATTGAGTTACACTGAATACTGGACTAGATGCAGAAGATATGGAGTGTCCTGGGCGTAGATAGATGTGACGCACGTTACGCTTCGACTCGATAGAAGTGATACAGCCGGCGGAGCAACACGACTCGAATGGTATCGCGGCGGAGAAACTGGTTGCGGATGGTTCCGCGGTGAATGGATGTTTACAATGAATTTAGTCCGCGATTTATGGAGAATTTAGGGGAGCACGGTGCTTCGAGGAAGATTTCTAGAGTTGGTAGATCCGTAGATAGGATCTCGTTGATCTATGCACTAGGAGTTTGAAGACCTCAAGAAGCTATACACATCTAAAGACAGTAGAGTACTTCGACAGTCTAATCTGACGCGTTATAATAACTCATCCTTATAGTCGTGCACATTAACCAACTTAATCGCACAATAGAAAATTCTATCAGTCTCAAACAGTAATCCTGCAATACGCAGACCGCGTCAAACCTTACAGAGGTATAGCTTCGCGAGTAATCCCTAATAGCCGAAAGGTTAAAGACCTAAAATCCGTCCAAAAATCCAAGACACCTAGGAACATCGAAGACCCGACAAATCCCGAATCCTCCGGCTGAAAATGTCTCGAGCGCCTTGATCAGATACGATCGCGCGACCGTCGTCCCGTCCGCATTAACTCATAACCCGGCTCGAAACTGCGAGAGGATAATATACCGTTAGCGGCGCGTTTCCACGAAAAATCAGGAACGAAACGAACAGATAGCGTTTCCGTGTCCACCCGATAATTCAATCTCCCCGCGAGATCCCGCTGGCAGATATTGAAAAGAATGATCATTAGCGGTCCCCGGGGCTGTAGGAAGCTAGCGGGGCCCCCGATGATAATGAAGAATACTTCATAAGCATTTCAGAGAGGCGCTTAATTGTCAGTTGATCGTTCGGCCGGACGACGAAGGGGGGGCGGACGGGGAACGGGGGAACCCCGGCGATGTCTATGGTAAACGGACACCGTATCGTTCGAGCGTAGAAACGGTTCGGGGTGAAGAAGCGCGCGCTGAGATTCGTATCTTTATTTATAATGTTATTAGAGTCCGCGTTCACACGAGTAACTGTACAGAGGAGTCCGCTGGCATGCGGCGATAAATTGAAACACTTCGTTCCTTAGTTGGCTCCTGTGTACATAGATCCCGGCGACGTGCCGCGGTAAACCATCCGTGGCCTCGCCGGCGCAGCGCGGCGCATCTCTTGCGCGTCCGATTACGATCTTTGTTCTCCCTACGTGAGACCGGCACCACGCGACTACGTTTTCGGTGCTAAACACGTAAACACGTTCAACGGGGGCTGGTTAACCTTTAATCGGGAACGTTCCCTTCGACGGTACGTAGGACGGAGGATGCTAATTCACGGTGATTCGAGGAAACGGTGATTCGGGAAAATTGAACGATCCGATGGTCTGGGATTTGTTAATCTTTTAAGAAAGGATGTTCGCTGGATTGTTCTTATTGCAGGAAGTATTCTGGTAATGGGTCTATAAAGTTTTCTTATCTGACTCATTGGAATGTTCTAATTGGAAATGAAGTTTATCTCGTGAAGAATGTAGAGGAAACTAGCAATTAGCGTCTTCTTGTCGCTGGGAGTGAATGAAACATGTCATAGGAATTAGATGGCAACTTGTGTTCGAGCGCAAGGTTGTCATTGGTGAATATAAGTATCATGCAGGAAGACTATAGTCAGTTATCGGCGGTTATAATCAATTCCTCATACCAGTAATCCGCAGTCACGTGTATTCGATGGTTCAACCGAATCCCGTCACCCGGTGCGTGCCGGCATATCAATAGAAAGTGTCGTGGACGGTAATTTTTCGCGAATTGGAGCAAATTAACGGGGCAACCCGGGCCGCGGATATTTATCTGGGCCCACGTCGGTAAGGTCAGGCGATAAATCGTGGCTCGTTAGTGGAAGAAACGAAACGGTGCCCCGCAGAAACGGATTGTCTTCGCGTGCGCGCGGTTCCGGCGGCGCGGAACTTTTCGTCGTTAGACGCTCGTTAATTCTTTTCGTCGCCGGCACCTCGCCGGCCCGGCCGCCACTAAATCAATCGGATGATAAACGTGATAGGATATCGGCGGAACAATGTACAATGGCGGTATCTCGCCTATTGTTGCGAATTATCGCCGGTGATCGTTCGTTTCTTTAATAAGCGGGGGCCAGCGGCTTTTGTTTAGGCATATCGGCTGCCGGGTTTCCGCGAACATGGAAACGCGGCCGGTCTCCCGCGGGCCGTCCCGGAGGAATCGGCCGATACGCGACAACGACACAATGAACGCAGATTTATCGCGGCAGGAAGACTTTACCTACGTAATTATTTACCCCGGCCGATACCGGACTGGACAGATCCGTTTCCCGGTGGATCCGGATTATCCGCCATTGTCGCGGATAAACGCGGACACACGCCCCGACGACGACGACGACGACTCGCTTCTAACGATTCACGAGCGTTTACGAGCCGTTCGGAAAGAACGGGTTCGTTGCACGCGAGAACAAGCGAAACGAACGAGCAGGTTTGTTCCCTTCGTCCCGATAATTATTTGTCGAAAGTTTCTTTTTCCTACTGTCCCCACGATGAACGTTAAACCGCGCGCGCGTTGGTACCGTTCGATACCGAGCAGATTTATCGCGGCAGGAAGACTTTACGCGCGCGATCATTTATCCGGATCGATGCAGATCGGATCGATCCGGGCACCGGGGAATCCGGATTATCCGTTTTCCGCTATTGTCGCGGGCAAATGCGGACGGATCGGCGCAAGGATTTTACCTCTAACGATTCGACAGCGTTTACGATCCACGCCGCGTATGTGTTCGCGCGCGAGTTTCTACTCGTTTTTCTTGGTTTTGCTTTTGTTACGCGCGCGCAGAGCGAGCGGGTTTATCGCGTACACGAGTAAGTGAAATAAATGAACGAACAGCCGAGTTTGCTCCTTCGTCCCGGTATAATTATCCCCGAGAGTTCTTTCGCCGAGCGCGAACGTCGCGTCGGGTTTTACGGTTTCTTCGGAACGCCCGCTCGATTAATTACGAGTTTTGATCCGCGCCGATCGGTGACTTTTTCTTTTGGGGCTTCGCCTCTGTTCCACCGTTAAGGAAACAGCCGTTTTTTCGACGATATCCTGCGCCACCGGCGCACGTCCCTTCTCACCGGCGGACGGCCGCCGCGCTCCTCTATCCGAGCGGCCAATTAATGTCCGTTAATAACAGGCTCGTCAACGAGGCCCGTGTAATTACGGGACGATTAAAGCGCGAGGAGGACAAAGTGGCCGACCCGCGAGGCCTCTCGCGAAAAACGGGACGCAGGTATCAATTTCTTATGTAAATATCGGGGCGGATAAGGCGGGGATGTAATTGAGCGCTCAAATCGTGAACGGAACTTTCACCTGTTCCCGGCTTCCGATCGCCGATTAATCGATAACGATCGATTCTGCGGGATTTTCGAACATTCCGCGGGAACGCCGAGCGACGTTTTCGGGGAATTTTTCGAGCGAACTGCGGGAGGAGGGGAATATCGAAGATTTTGGGGGAAAGTTCGAGGTAAAGAGATTATGGCTTTGAAGGACGTTCCATTTTGAATTGATTTCGCGTTTGGCACAGTATAGTTTAATTCTGTATTTAAATCTGAATCTACGTTCGTGTTATCGGTGTTCTAATGGGAATTAGAAAGTTTCTATTAATATTGAAAAACGATTTCTTTGCGCGTCAGTTTACTTTGAACAGTGACTTCATTCCGGGGAGTTCCAGTTTAGTGACGATCGTTCGGGGAACAATGGATGCTTTCTAATTTGGTTCTAACTACGAAATAAACAATCAGGATACGAATAATTAAATATAATAAAAAAAAGGAGGTCAGTGTGTTGGGTAACTTTCTGTAGGTGATGTCTAATTCATCTGCGTGTAATGAACACGACATGTAACAGGATTAACGAAACAATAACAGTAAAGATCCAGGAACGTGTCCAATTTGAGGGACCTAGATTCAACTTCCAGGACTGTTGGAATTATATTTATTACGTCCCGCGAATGATTATGAAAACACCTCGTTCCACACGATACTCGGCGAACAGTGAAATCCGCTAATTAGGGAAATCGATATTAACGAGATTAGAATTCGCGAGGTGAAGAATACCAGTAACCGATTGAGAACTTACGGTTACAAACGGAAACACGTTCCAGCCGTTTCAATGATCATTCTCTCCCTTTCAGAACGATTAACCAGAACAATCGAATCACTAGAACAGGGTGGAGAGTGTAATCGAAGAAGGTCACCGATGTTACGCATCTTTCTCGGAATACATCTCATTCTCGACGCGCGATTAATTACCAAGAATCAAAGAAGACTCGCAACGATTGATCGCTGGGAAGCAATACTTCATTTACATTGACACTTAGGCGATCGCCTAAACAGAACTATAATTACAACCTCCTCCGTTATCTTCAATTGAACTCATTCAATCGATTCGGTTAGAAACTGTGTTTCGTAAAAAAGAACCGCATTTGATAGACTGCAAATAGTCCGACTTCAAGACTCACTAAACAACAAAAGAAAAGATAAACAGAATGAAAGGCAATACGTTGCTGAGTGAAAAGTGGGTGTGTTACCGCTAAAACTACCAGACGGGTCAAAATGATCCTGATTTCTTCGTTTTGCAATTATTAGAAACAACAGATGTTCCTCTGAGAAGTTATCAAATTGATTCAGCGATACGCAAACTGAATTATAAATTAATCAAAGTCTCGACAGATGCACAAGTTTCCATAGAGGAATTCCAGAAAGTCAATTTATAGGTTTAGCGTTAAAAAAGTTATAAATCTTAGATCTAACGATTCGATTAATTCTTTCATACCACTCCGAGCAAATTCTGTGGGTTTCCATGAAAAGTTCCTACGAAACATTACTCATGGTATGACTTGACGCGTCTACTGCAGCCACGGTGCAAACTCCCATCCTGAATCACATGGATTCCCGGACGAGCCGCGCGTACATAGCAACCAGTCCATTAAAGCGATTAAAATTTTCCAATATCGCGTAATAGTCGAACGAACCGGCGCGCGCATCAATGGAATCGTAAACGTGCGCAGGTGTGCTCCACGGTTCAACAAGTTTATTTCCGCGATCGCGTTGCGCGCGCTTCTCTAATTGGACACGCAATTAATCTCGTATTAATTCGAACGTTCCCCGGATCGCAGCGATATCTTCTGCCTCGCGTGCCGGCGCTGCCGGATGATCCGTGTTAGACAATGATCTGTTTAGTGGGACGGATCCAGCCGTGGCCAGACGAATCGTACGGTTATCGTATCGTCGAGGCCGGCGGGGAATCATTTTACTCGTGATTCCGGGCTCCGGTGTCGGACGATTATTACCGTGAAATTAATCTCCGAGAAGGTCTCGGGATTGTTTCCGCTTCTTAAAGTGTAGCGTGACTTTTATCGCGTTTCCATCTATCCGCTATTGTCAGGGAAACGACGGGTAACGGATGATATACCGCCGACGCGGATGAAAGTGCGGCAATTAAACTGTATTAACTCCACGGGGAAACGCGTAATCGAAGCATATTTTCCACCGATTTAATTGTCGGCGGGATTTCTCTCGAAATCAAGCCTTAATTGAGACCGTTTCGTCGATGAATCGTCGAGATTTACGGAAACGAGATATTTAACAAGGTTGAATGCCACGGGCGTCAGTGGTGATCAAACCGAATCGAATTACCGTTGTTCGTTCAATTAAACGATGATCATTTCAAGACTTCCCTATATTATAAGTAACGCTAATGCGGTGACATGCTAGATGAACGTGCAATAATGCACTTCAATCGAACGATTGAATGTATTTTTCATTTTGTGTATTTTGCTCTATGAAGTCACGTGGCGTTCGACGCGTTAAGAACAGTCATGAATAAACTGATAGCCGCAGCTCTTTGTATTGACAGTTTGAAGTACGAACTGGCGTGGAATTTAATCTCGAAACACGCTCGCAGTGGAATCGAACAGTCACGATAAGGTATTCTGTTGTCATTTATTCCATGTCCCCGCGAGTCGAATTTCACCCTCGAAATGACGCTTTTAAAATTCCGCCCTTACATTCGCCCTTAATATTCACCCTCGGGCGAGCGCGACTTCCTCGTGGAAAAGCGGCATTACCGTTGGGAGGAGATGACGATGCCAGCCTCTCGCCAACGTCGAACGATTCCCGGTGCACGTGCTATTGTGGCCGCGCGTTTGATTGCGTGGAGGACCCTAATGAGGCGAGGAAGCTTCTTTCGCAATTGATTTGCGTCAGCGAGCGTAACGCGCGCCTGGTCTCTCTTTCTCCCCGGTTCTCCCTCCTTATCGCCGGCGGCCCGCCATCTTTCCGGCTGATTTAACCGTTTGCACTCGGAAGGTTCAGTTCGACGTGTTCCAATGAGATATAGACTACCTGACCGACTCGAAAAACTCGACAGTTTTTTGTTGGAAATATTCTGTGTTCTATGTTCCTTGAAACTAACTTAACGATGATTCGTACAGGAAGGGAACGAGATTGTTTTATTTCAATATTTATATCGGCGTGTATAGGAAACTAGAATGAAAGTATATAGAAATATAGAAAACCAGCAGGTGGAGTTGAATTATGTATCAACTGCTTAATTAATGAACGAAGAAAACTACGTGCTCTCGTTGTTCGAGTAAATCAGTTGCTTGTTTAGTCTTCGACATGTCGACATTCTGCAAAGGGTTGATATTAAATATGAAATTTTGTAATTTTATTGACTCTCAGAGAGCCTGTCGAATGAAAAAGGGTCGAGAGGTATAAAGGTTCGTTCAATCGGACGAAACGCAGGCGCCATTAGTCAGCAGCGACAAAGGAATCGGAAGTATCGCTCACGCGAAACGAGGATTCGCCTGTTTCCTGATTCGTCGAACGTTTCCGTTTCCCTGAGACCGTTTCGAGGTGTTCAATCGAAGAATTCATTAGCGGGTCTCTCTTCCTTGAAATTATTCCTTTTGTTCCGCGCGCTACGGCGCACGGCATGATTTATTTAGGAAAAGTTCGCGGCGTTTACCAATCGCCGAGAGAGGAGATCCGAAAGCTGGATAAACGGCACGCCTACGGGTCGTTACATGGGAAGATTCGCCGTCCGTGGATTCTAGCGAGCGAATGGAAAATCAGAAAATCAGACGTCTCGCGCGCTAATAAACGCCGCCGCGGAATTTGAAATGCTAAGGCCCGCTCCCAATTAGAGTGGCGCTCTCAAACTAATAATGCGTGGAAACCGTATAATCCGTGGCAATGAAACTCAAGGTGCCTTCCATTAAGCGAGAGCATTGTTCAACGAGGATCGTCCGCGATATTTAGAACGTCACGCGGCTGCTGGAAGTTTCACATCTCTGGGAATATCGCGGGGAATTTATTAAGTAATCGAACCGCACCGGTTGTCGATGGGAAAGCGGAGATCGCGATAGGTTTATCGCGTTTCGATCATCGATTTTCTGTGCGTTGCGAAGTAGGCTTCATCCAATGGATCAATCGAACGATTCCAACGCGCGGAACAATGAATTCTAATTATCACTGAAGAAAGACGAAGCATCTGTCTCGATCTTTTCGGTTTATAAGACGAAATTCGCGGTGTCTCGTTTCCACGGTAACCTTTGCTCGCGCGGAATTATCGAATAATATTTCACTCCTTATCTCGCCTCGAAACGTGACGAGGAACGATTGTCGTCTCGTATCGCAGGAAATTCTGAAACTGCAGGACTCGCGGAGATGAAATTGTAGACGAGATAGGGTATGTCTTCTTCAGCGATATTAGATACCATCAGTCCTACCAGCGGACGTACCGGGTGTGACAGGAAAAATAACATGCTTGTTCCCATCTTACACGCCTCGCAATGGTTCTCCGTCGTTCTCTGCGTACGCTCGGGCGAACAATGAGGCGGAACAGAGGACGACTACGCTATTACTACCGATTTGATTCACTAAAAACGCATTCTGGTCTACGGTGGACGCGGCACCGGCCCGTTAAGCTCCAGTTACCGCGAATGAACTTGATCCTCCGCAACCAGCGTTCCCATTTAACTCGACGTCAACGCGTAATTGACGCGTGACTTTTATATTCCCCGCGGATTCTCAAAACTAGATCTCGGAAGGCGAGTTCTTCCCTCGACGAAGAGGGGAAACAGTTCGTCCCGTGCACTCGGAGCGGAGGAGAAGCAGGATTCGCACTTAGACCGTCTGACAATTTGATTGCTATCCGGCAGCGGTATCGCAACACCGTCGAACCGGGCCAGCGTCTGCGCCACCGGCCGATTTATCTTGATTTACACGTGATCCCGGTGCCGGATACCCCATAATTGAATCATAGCGTTCTCGCTCGACCGTGCACATTCTTTACGCCACGCCATCGACTCGTGGCGATCCCGCCGCTCGGACCGTTCACGCGCCCCTCCGTAATTTGCGGTTTCGGTGACCGTTATCGGTTTTCGGTATTCGTCGTCTGGTGCCCGAGCTCGGTTCACCTAGGATTCCCTGTTCAAATGCTGGCCAGTGTCCTCGGATTACTTCTACGGTCTTCCGATCTAACTGTTCCACGTAACCATCTTTTCTACTGTAGTTTAGACGTTAAGGGAACTCGAGATTCATCGTATAAATAATTAGAGAAGTTGGAATTAGAATCGTCTTGGATAATTTATCAAACTTATGAGAGAAATTATAACAGAGGTTAGGTAGAATTTTGTTTCTAGTTCTAGGGGTGGCTTCATGTTCCGAATACTGAATTAGACGAGTTGGATAAGAATCGTCCTACATAATTTATAAAATTCATAAGAGAAACTGTAGCACAGGAAGTTAGGTGGAGTGATACTTCTAGTACTAGGGGTGGTTTTAATTTCGAATACTGGATTACAGAAATTAGATAATTTATCATTCTAGATAATTTATAAAATTTATAAGAGAAATTATAACACAAGTTAGGTAGAATTTTATTTCGTGTTAGGGGTGGTTTCATATTTCTTAGTATACTTTAAATTTAAAATTCGAATCCTAGTGTGCTTTCAGTTTTAAAAAATTCTACTGGCTTAATTGAGAGATTATAAAATGTGCTGCATGATGTTCTATATATATATATAGTAAGCGGATATCTTTTTTGCTAAACTGTTCAGCTAATTGGCGGAAGTAATTGGGTTCTTCAGCGATCCGCGAGGACGCGTTTTTCCGTGTAGGAAGCCGGCGCGGATAAATCGTTCGCGATATTGTTCGCCGCCGGTGGAGGAAGCGGATAACGCGGGCCCGATTAGCATGCAAATTCGCGATGACTTTCTCGTTAGCGGCCCCGCAGTTGCTCTATCACGATCGAGACTGCATTGTTGATGAAACGCGGAAGAAGTCGGTCGGGTGCAGGCTCCTGTGGACAGATGGCGCCAGTCAGCCCGTACTGGACGCGTCGAGTCTCTGAATTCTGATTCGCGCGATGCATTTCCTTCCCCTAACAGTAAATTTAGAATCGACTTCTAACACTATGCAATTCAAACATTCTAATTCTAAAATTATATCGAATATTTTTATTGCAAACAACGAGACGATGCATTCTTTACAGAGCAGGAATTAAATCAAAATATTTTATAGTTACGCGAATTCCTTTCGAATTAGAAATATAATTAACACTGCGCTCAACTTTGATCGTTGGGATGTATTTTTGATATTACTGTTTGTCTATCTTTAACACTTGAAAACTGCGGAGTAGAATATTTTACGTTGCTATCTAGAAATGACGATGCATCGGTCGAATGGGAGATGCATCGAATTTTACAGGTATAACGGAGAACGTCGCAGCCAGCCGTCATGTCCCGCGACGTGACGAGAGGCAGGGTGCCAGTGGTGACACTGCGATTCTATCGTTGATGAAAGGGTCATTCAATTAACCACTGGGCCGGGATGACGAATCAAAGCACCGAGTCCGAACAAGGGGTCTAACGAAACGCGGTGTTCTTTTCTCTCGCCGCTCGGCGACGACGTTAAAGATCGTGATTTCACAGTCGCACGAGAGTCGCGAGCTTGAAAAGCCGCGGCTGTGTGCTCGACGTCGACAATCATCGCTTGAAATCCGATGAAACTGTAGTTCCCGAGCTGATATGCGTGCAGATACGCTGTTTCTTTGGTAAACCTGTTGTACAATGTTCGTTGAACCTTAGAGTAGCATCGGATAACGTAATTTTCATGGAAAAACGGGTCACTGGTTTTAAAGACATACAATTAATACCAGTATAGAAAAATCTCTAGATCTTAACATTTTATGGAATAAGTAGCTAGCCCATTTTCAAATCTAAAGCTTACGGAAAAATTGTCAGTTTATCATTGAATTGAACCTCCACATGTTAATAGCGATTGCCTTATTCTGCTTCTGAGAGACACTTCGACGGCTGCCAACAGGTTACACTTCAACAATGGAGATTAATTTCCATACGATCTTCCATTAGGCTTCAATCTCCCGTCCCCGTGTTCCCGTTCATTACCATTGTTTCTTCGTTTCCATCTGAATGCCCCCAGCTAACTGGTATTTAGCAAACGGATTTCGTTATCTGGGATCTACTTCGCTTAAGTTAATACTAAAACGCAGAACGTTCTCGCGAGCTGCTCGCGCGCAAAGTATGGCGGTTGATAAGGGCCGGTGGGTAGGGTCGTTACGAAAGCGGCGGGTTAGAAAGGAATTCATCGTCGAAAACCGTAATCCCCGCGGAGTGGGACACCGAAGGAACGCAGAAGTGAAAATGGGATGAGGTTTCGCCCCGTGATGTGTAGGATTTTCACTTGGCGGGCGAGCGATCACGCGAATCCGCTTCGCGTGAGATGAAAGTATACGAGAAATGAGAAGCCGTCGCGGATCCGCGAGAGATAACTGCCGCGTGCACGGCAGTCGATAAATTCTGCACGGATTTGCCAGGACAGTGATGTCCCGTTGTCGAAAGGCGCGACCCCGCGATGTTTCAGCCGGCCGTTAATTAATTCCAGGGGTAATTGTAGCCAGACCCAAATACCACGGACAGAGGAACACGCTACTGCGCTGAGATTAAAATCTCAACATCTGTTTAAAATACACTAAACTACAAATTACTCTTTATCGTAGACCTCTTTTACCATCGAAACGAGAGAGATCGATAAAACTCACACCGAATCAACGTTCACCCCCAGTTTCCCTTGCAGACTTCAAAAATGCACACCCTAACGAACACCGGCAAACCAGATTAACCTCGAAAGAAGGAAGAATGTAATCAGAGAAAGAGTCCCAGCACAATCAACTCCGTAATCCCTTCCATCACCATAAAACCAAGAACCATCCCCTATCTCTGCCCTCCTCCGACCAGCCGAGGAACTCCGAAGGCAAACTCACCGTCCCGAGGCCACCCTGTCGTCTATCTCGCCGAAACAATTATCCCGATCGGAAGCATCTCCCCAGGTCGACGTATGATAAATCCCGGCTGAGACCCGGCGTAGAGCACGCGTCGGTTTCATTCAGTAGGGCAGCCGTCGGCGAGTCGATGGCAGCAGTTCGATTATCCGCGGCGGTGGTGGACGGGGGCGAACGGTCTTCATCACGCATGCCCGTGCGGCGCGCCGCTCCGGAGAGGTGCCGGGCAGATCGTGGGCTCCGTGGAAACGGACAGATATTTTGACAGTGCGCCGCCCTGCATCCTCCGGTTTATGCCGGCCTCTCGCAACCCCTTTTCTCGCGTGTCGTCCCCGGCATCCTCGTGCCCGGTCGCCGCGCGTCCTTCCCCGAAACGCCTGGAGGAAACTCGGCAGCGCCTGTGCTCGGAACCGGGTCAGTCGATAGACCCCGCAGCCAGCTCTCTCTCGGTGGTGTTTGTGCGGGAATAGTGTTGCTCCGGCGGATAGAGGATGCACGAGTGCAAACAGTGGTGGGGCCGGGTCGAGTAGGTGGATCGCGAAGATTTACGTCCGTCCGCGGGGGCCCGAGGATCGCGGTGTCTTCTCGCGCGTCATCTCCGCGGGACGGATGGAAAGGTGTCACGCGAGCCGGTGCTCGTCCCGTGACGCAAGGGGTGCGCGCGGTATTGTCGCGTTGATCTTTTACCCGACGCTGCCGATCGATCGCCAGAAGCTGCTCGTGTAGCCGGTGTTGTTCGATCATGGTGAAGTGAACCAGCCCCTACGACGAGCCCTGGCGGTGGGTGCGCGTTCAGTGTCGCAGGATTCGCGGTGTACGTTTGATCGCGCGACAAAGTGCGGCCGACCATGATGGATACCACGTCGGGCGGTCCCGTTCCGTCGACGCTCGCGCGGAGGTTAACGCGAGGAACCGCGGGCAATGCGTCCGGCCGGCCAGCGAGCGGGTAGAGGCCGAGGGATATTATTAAATGGAGCACGCGAGAATTATCCTTTTAACGTGGAGGATCGCGAACCTCTATCGCCCGTACGAAAGCGGCACCGCCTCGAACCTAGAAAAAGAAGACGACTGAGGTGGAGGAGAAGAAGTAGGAGAAGAAGGAGTAAAAATCACCCGGAAGGCCTTGGCGAAATATCTTCGCGAGCGACTTCTCGGGCCGCAGGCTCGCTCCGAGGGATCCCGCGCTGCGCCGCGCCGCGCCGCGCCGCGCCGGCTCGCGTGCACATCCCGAGAGTGGGCGGATGCCGCTGTCCATACCAAGGACACGTATCCTCGGGCGCGAGACCGGAGAACAATGAGGATTTCAACGTGGAGGCTCGCGAGGATGCCGTGTCGGGAATGCAAAGTCCATAGCGTCTCGTGTCGGTCGTGTTCTTCGTTGTCCTCATCCTGCGGCTCATCCTCTTCGTTCTCGTTGAAACGCGTCAACGAAACTTAGCTTGCTGCTGCATCTCTCTCTCTCTCTCTCTCTCTCTCTCTTTCACTTCCATTCTCTCTTTCTCTCTCCCTCTCTATTTGCTATTTTCTCGTCTCTGTTTTCTAAGAGACCAGAGAGTAGCCCAGCCATTCTCGATACGAGAGAGCACAGACGCGACGCGACCGTGCTCACCGTGGGAATAAATCGACCGGCCGGGTGACACGGCGGAGAACCAAGAACAGGAGGAAAGGAGCCGCGGACGGACCAGGGGAACGGCGAGCCGGGCTCACGATAAAAGAGAGGCTAACGAGCCGAACAGGATGAGTCACTTCGACTGGAAGCTGCTGCGCCGGAAGAAGGTACCATAACATACCTTGTCCCGTGTGCGCCGAACACACTTTCCGTGTGCTCCTATTCCGGACCCTTGACCCCTCGCATGCCCCGTCACCGTTACTCGACTTATCGACTCGTGAAAAATCCGCTGCGGGGGTGGATCTCGCCGAACGCTGGACGCACGAGCTGAGTTCCCTCTACGACTACCGGATGGCTCGAATCTATCTGCTCCCGAATCCTTTCTCGATTGATGATTATCCAAGGAATTACTAATGATATTGGTTTAATAGTATTCTAACTCGATCGCAAGTCACTCGAAGTTTGAACGAGATCTTAGAGTTTCTATAGAAAATTCAGAAAAATCACGTTGACCCTCGATGGTCCCAGTGTCGAACTGACGACGCCCGACGAGCGTGCTGTCCATTCGTCAATGGAGAGTCCTTCAAAGGTTGTCACCGAGTTTTCGTCGCTTGCCGTCCCCTGTCAGTTCGAGTTGGGGATGAAGGGGATGATAAATCGCGTGCGCGATGCATCGGAACGATGCAATCTCCGGCCACAGGCTTTTTGCTCCTGCGCCAAGCTCGCCTGGCACGGCTGCGAGCTTTTCCAGAGCGTTCTAGGAGGCACAGGGTTTCTAGCTCTCCGGCGCTCCTTTTGGAGATGCTTTGTCAGCATTTCGAGGGTCGTGAATATTTCAGTGGGGAAGGTTCGGAACCGTTCTCGCCGAAGGGGGTTTTAAATTGTAGTTTTAGTCCCGCGGCTTTGTTTTTCGATTTCTGAGTGTGGCGAGGGTGCTGAAGTGTTCGGCTTTCATTCATTTAGGGTATCGCAGTGTTGTAAATTTCTCAATCGTTTCTCTGTATTTTGGGAGTAACAGTGGTTTCGGATGATTCGAAAATACAATTGGGTATCTACTATGGTCGATTAAGGGATTAAAATAATTAAGCTTCTTTGGATATTTGGGATCGCATACTAGGTCAGGATTAATAACCGAGCTGCGCGAGAACTGAAAACGAAAGACAGGTCCGATCGTTCCTTTTCGATTTTCTGAATATTCTCGTCCGTCGCGAGTCTCCCGGCGGAACTAGGGCACCGGGACTTAATCGGTTTTCTAGAAAGTAGCCGAGCGATGTAATCGCGAGGCGATTGCTTCGTTCCTCGTCGAATCGCGGAAGCCGGTGGAAGCCTTTTGCCCCGGCAGCTTTCGAATTCACTCGGACCGATGGTACACGCTTTTCGACCGCGCTCCTCGGCTCGGCTTCATCCACCTACTTCGTCCGGTGTGTTTACGTTGCTTTCATCCAGATATTACGACACACGTGTTCCATCGTGCTCATAACCAGATCGCGCTCGTAGCTTATCCGCCGGAATTGTCTGAAACACGTGTATTGGAAAGTTGAAGGAAACGTTACCCTTCTTCTCGCGGGGACACTTTGAAGTATCACTTTCACTGAAGTATTCCCGTCCGCTCGGCGAGTTTCACGTTTTCCCGGTAGAAAACACGGTAATATTCATATACAACCGACCGGGGCGCAAAGAAATTGTCAGCTCGCCGCTGGAAATTATTCCATAAAAGTCCCTATTAACGAACGGTTGCGCAAGAACACGTATCCGAGCGGCGTGCTTTCCCTGTCGGCGACGAGCCGAGCTTGAGCATCGCTGAAAAACCGTCCGGGACGGGATCCCGGCGAGGCTTGGTTAATTAATAACCGAATTACCACGACGCAGCCGGGAGACACGGCACGCTCGTTTCAGGCTTTCGACATAAATCTAATATGGCTTGTCTCGCGGCTTGTTCCCATCCGTTCCCATCCCTCGCGCCTCCGTCGGATTCCGCGGCGGTGGGCCCGACGTCTTGTAAAATGTATAACAAACTCATTTCCAATTAATGCTCCTCTCGAAACGTGGGTAACTGCCGGGTCTGCGGGATCGTGAACGGGCCCTGGGATCTAATGGGTGGTTCTCTCGAGGCTGCGGCGTGTTCCCCGAAGATGAAAGTTTTCCTGCGACCGAATGCATGTGCTCCGGAACGATTGCTCCGCTCTTCCTTGCGGTTTTTTTACGGACTTCGTGTAACGAGTACTTCGTTCGGACGGAAGATAATTTAATATTCCTATTACATAGCGAAGCACGGCATTACCGGGGAATCTTTGATTACCCGCTGCAATCGCAATCCAGGGGGGAAACGTGGAATCATCGGGATACTTGGAGGTTATTGTGATCGCTCTTAGTCGGGTCCGCTATCAGCCGCGGAACGGTAACACGTAGGTGATCCCTCCATAAAGGAGACGCTGATGGGATCGAAGAAAGCGGGGAAACCTCCGAGGAAATCTCGCTTGAATAAATCCCGATTCCTTTCGACGATTTATCTCGCACTTACCGCGTCCGAGCGTGCACAAAGGAAAACCGCAGGAACAACTGCGAGTGCGTTTATATAAAAGTCAAGCGTATTTATGCAGTCTTTGTGAATCACACCTAGTAAATTACGCTTCAGGCCGGGAGTCTTTATCACTGTCGTTTATTACAAATACACGCGAGATCCACAATCGCCAGTCCTAATAAGAACACGATGCACCGGAGCGCGCAACAGCCGTTCCACGGTGCACCCAGGCCAGCGGGGAAGTCGAAGTTACGAGGTTGCCGGCGTAATTATACCAATCATTCCGCTTTCTCAAATTTGCCGGGTCCGCGGCCGCGCGCGATTCTTCAGGATAAAAGACGATTATTGGCCGGCGCGCAGCATTGTGCGGGAAGCGTACGGTCGCACGTGCGCGCGGTTAAGGTCTCGGATAAGGTTCCGGCCTTAGGCCGCAGTCACACGAGCACCGGAGTAACGACCATTTTGACGGATGTTATCCATTCGGTTAGGCAAATTTAGATACTCGAGTCGGTCAGATCTACACGACACGATCGTCTGCGTTCAAACATTGTCACAGCGTACCGAATGAACCAATCTTGATTAACCCTAGATAACTGAACGTAAACCGAAACATTCAACTGTCTTAAAACAGAAAACACGTGACTCAGAGTGTTCTGCCAGTGAAAAATCGACAAACGTTGCTCTGATTCCATTGTACACGAGAATAACCTAAAGTCCTCTATACGTTGAAACATATTACAATTTATTTTTCTTCATTTTTCGTACGTTATGATCCATACATCACCGATTCTAGTAATCTGCATCAGTTTCAAAGCCTCTACCAGATCGCTGCATATACCAAGTGCCGAGAAGACTCTCGTCTAATTGGTAAAATTCGGTTCTAATTATGATCCGCCGAGGCGCTCGCGCGCACAGCGACCGATCCCACGACAAAGAGAGCGAAGCGATGTCCTATGTCGTCAGACTGCGCTGACGAGTGCCAGGTTCCCAGCACTCGAGGGCACAAGCGACTGAGCATCGCAACGTCCGTCGTCTGAACGGTCGTGTGACCCCGGCCTAAGCTCGCAATCGGCGCGCGCGTTCAAAGACACCTCGATGAACCGATTCACCTGGTCGCGTCGGAGGCTGTCCGTAACTCAACGGGTACGGACGTTTATGCCCGCCGCGGCGGGCAGGTTTATCGCGGCCTGAAAAACGGATGGGAAAAGTTAGGTGGAACGATAACCCGTGTGTGGTAGCCACGGCGTGCCTCTAATTATCGCTACGGTATAACGTACAACGTATTATGAAACCGCTCTATAAATATATCGTCGGAACAGCCCTATTAGCGGCATAATGCGAACTTTCCTGCATAAATTATCGCCGCTCGCGGAACGGAGAAAGCCACTTACAGCTTAATTCATTTTACCGTTTCTAATTACCCGTGGCCCCGCCCCCGAACGATACGATCGAAAGCTCTTTCGGACGCGTTGCGCTCGATTATCGATTACTATCGCTGTTCCTTCGAATTATCGTCTTCTGGGTACCTCCCGGTTCGCCGTTAACCCCTTTGTTTCGAAACGCGGCCGCGTAGAGTCCTCGAAAGTGGACGCGTCTTTGGAAGAAGACTTAATGAAGCGAGGATGTATACGAGGATTCTATTAAGTGTGGTCTATTATACTTACTCATCGCAAGATACGATTGGAACGTTTAAAGACTTGAAACTCTGAGAGTGCAGTACGAAGTTTTTAAAGACTTCAAACTGAAGATTTAAAGTTCTTGCTTTATCACTGGTAATTAACGCAAGGACTACTTTGTTTTTAATCTTCTTTGCGCAGGTGCGCCGTTAATACGAAGATTGAATATTCTTAACGGCAAAATTCTCCTTTGTACACGTCCAAGTCTGAATAGACGTGCAAATGACGGCAATGGCCGTTATATACTCTTAGCGTTATAAACAAGAAAGTATAATAATTTGATTCTCAAAATATGAAATCTCGATCGAACTCCCAAGAATCAATTAACGTTTGCACTCCGTTGGCTCTGCTATAGAGACATAATTTGCATCACAGATTACATTAATCTGAAATTGTAAAATTCTTCTTCCTGTTCGAATATGTTCAAACCGAGATTCTAGGTTCTTGAACGTTTCGCTATAAAAATGAACCATTACGGCATTTGAAATATCCGGAGTGCAAAGGGTTAACTAACAAAAAGGAACTGCTGAACGCGAGCGTCAGCGTTTAATATAACCTAAACAATAGTCACGTTCAACGAACTCAATCGAAAAATCATTGCTCCGAATTGCCGAGCGGTTATCAAGCGAACACGCGGCCGTCAATAAAGAAGGAACATTATTTGCAGCGGAATTTCGCAGCGCAACGCGACGCTGTGCAAACGGTCGGAGTCTCGTCGACGCGCGATCGAAAAATCAGTTAACGGAATTTCGTCGGACTGTTAGCTGGGTTCGCCGCGTTTCCGGTAAAATAGTTGCGCAGACAACGCGGCCTCGGTTATTACATAAACCGTTGTTCCGTGGCGTACGTTCGATAGTATCGACGCGCGCGCGGTCTCTCGCAGCGGAAAAATAGAGAGGAGAGAAAAAAGACGGGGAACGGTTTCGGTATTGAAACCGCCGATCGTGCTGGGAAAATCGAGCACCGGTCAAATGGAGCCGGGCTCGAGCGCGCTTTTACGTGGAACTCGAGAAATGTGTAACCGTTGACGGGTTTACGCGCTCCCCCACCCTATGATACTCAATCACAATAACGTGTTGCCAACAGATCTAACCGTTGAACGCTCCGCGCGCAGCGTTTGATTATCTTGATTTCAAAGTTACGAGTCAAACACTCTCCGTTTGTTATTCCCGGACCGAGCGCCGAGTGCTGGAGCGGAAGATTTAATCGCGCCCGCCTGTGCGCTGGATATTTCCGTTGCGACATCGGTGTCCGCCTTCGAAATTTCGCTGCGTCGAAACGAGGAGTGGAAGATCTCTCGCTTTGTTCTCGTCGCTCGCTGAATTTCTGGCTTCGTTCCTAGATAATTCTCGTGCGACCGCTCCGGAGATAGGAACATTGAACTTTTCATTGAAAATAATTCGATGCGCAATGTTTTATTCTGTTCGTCGAGTGGAAATGATATTTCAGGGAATGTTAAAGGGAGACGTTGCAGGATTATTCTCGAAGAAATTGATATTTTCGGATATTCTTTTTCAAGAGTGAATTAACTATCCGCATTCCTGAGAATACCATTAAATACTTCTCAAGTGGAAACGCAACTTCATCCGTTGCCGAGCAGTCTGTCAAGGTATACGCGCGAGGCAAGATTTTCCGCTCGTTACTTCCGTTCGCCCGTGGAGTTCTCGACGGTCTGTTCGTTCAGCGAGAAACGTCACGTATTCCTTTGTGAGACCCTCGGGGAGAGGAATCGATCAATCGAACACTTGCGCGACACGGAATTTATCATATGCGAAACAGAACGTTTACAACTTCACTGAATCATCCTGAAATGGAAAAGAAACGGCTTAACCCTTTGAGAATGAACTTCGAATAGTTTATTTTTGAATATTTCGAATAGTGACTTGAAAATGAATGATTCGATAGTTGACAATGAACAATAGTTCCCTATTTCTCTAGTATTCAAACGCTCGATGTATACATCTATTCTCCTCGATGAAAGCTTCGAATGCTTTCAAAAATCATCTTCAAAGGTTAATCTCATTCGTCATTTATATATATTCGTCTATATAATATTAACTCTTTGCAGTAAAACTATCATACAGTAAAACTATAAAATTTTATATTTAATACTATACTCCGTACAATGCATCAATTTGAGAAATAATGAAATACAATAGCTTTCTTCCTCAATGTACGTGTGATTTCTCTTCGAGTTAGATACACAAAATATCGTCGTTATCTCATCAGAAACTTCAAATATTTCTAGTGAAAAACTTCCGAGTGCAAAGGGTTAAGTTCTGTACAACGCACCAATGTCTGAAATATTTCCATAAAACATCTCCGTTTCTTATTGTACGTTTCCTCATTCGTTTCAAATAATGTCTGTTTCACCGGAAAGTGTCTGTTTCTAGCGAAAAGCTTCCAAGTGTAAAGTTCAAAGTAGAGGTTCGATGAGCATTTCATTCTTGAAATTTCTTTCCATATCCGACCGCCAGAGATCGAATTGTCGCGCGGTCGTACGCGAAACGGAGAATAGAATTTCCAGTCCGCGAGCGTGTCGGGGTTGCGCTGGCGGTCGAGTTAAAGTAGGCCAACGGAGAACCCGGCGTGCATCGAGCAGCACCCGGCGAGGGTAGGACGGTCGATGCAGTTTCGAATCAATAATCGTGTCTGCAGTCGGCTATTTAAGTTTCGTCGGGGATACACTTCGCTCCAAGAATAGCGAAACTGCCCGCCGCGATGCACAGCCGTCAATATTTGCTTGCATAACATCGTCGATAGGTTTGTTAACGCATCGTCTGCCGATCGTCGAATCGTTTCTATTCATAGCCGGCGGGCAGCAGTTTGTCGGATGAATATACCGGTCGCTACTGAACTACGCCGGCTAAACAAATCACGATGCCGTGTATCCGTGATTCCGATTTACACGGAATTCGCGGCATTCGAAGATTCGGCGGAGGGATCTTTAACTGGGTTGAATTATTCGATACATCAGACTGATCACGACTTATCTGGTTTAAACTGCAGGTTAAGTGCAAACTGCAGGATCAGACGTGGGTAATGGTTAATAAGTGATTGTTATAGATTCATTGTACAGTTACGTTAATGGAAACAACAGTTTCCTGTGGAGGTGAATTTAATGAAGTTCCTCGGGATCGTGGTCTTCGTTTCGCTAGCAGAATGAGCTGTTTTGGAGGCACGCGGGTATTGATTGAGTTTAAAGCAGCCTCGCTCGAGAATCTGGACCACACCCAACTTTGAGACTTTCTTGCGAAAGTAACTTCGAAGCGTCGAAGTAGGTGTGTCAAAATGAAATGATCGAACGGGTCCACCGACGTCGTCTTGCGCATGGTGAAATGATTTCGTCGAGCAAACGACAGGAATTTCTCATGGGGACACGTGCTCGCGTCTCGCGCGAGCGCGTAAATAATAAATAGAGCGGCCCGTTCGAACGCGAAGCAATTTCGCAACTTGTTAAGTTTTCAAAGCCGGGCCTTTTAATATTTCGTCGCAATTGAAACGAGCCGGTTGCCCCGTGAAAACGAAATTCCGTCGCCGGAAACGAGGCGGCGAGTGACGAGTGGCGCGGGGAAACGAAAGACTCGCTGTTTTTAACGAACAAGCCGCTGCAACGGAATAAAAATTTCATTGTTCAGCGAAGCCTTTGATAATTTGTGCGTGCCAGACGCAGAAACAATTTCGCAGAATTTAACATTAATCCCAGTGCTGCGGTAGCGAATCCTTTGAAGTAACGCGATTCGAATTTTCTTTTCTCTGTTCAAGCGTTTACCTCGAACAGAGGTTTTTCCATAATTAAAATAGCATCTCATCTTGACGGACGAAAATGGTTTTCCATTACCCGAACGGTTCCAGGATCCTCGACGCACGAGTCACCCGGGAGGAAGCAATTTCTGCCGGCCTAACTATATTGTCAACAAAATTTTTACGATACCCGCCTACACCTGTGAAAACAGATAGCAAAGCTACGAGACGAACACGGATGCCAGGTATTTCTTCTTGCCGCTGTCGCTCGAGTATTTGGTTTCCCGAGGCTCGCATGCATAATCTTCCATCCATCAATTTGTCTATTCTGAAAACCAGTAGAGAAAGCCTCTTTCGTTCATTCAGCCGGCGTATACGCCGTTGAACTTCACCTCGCCGGGGACCAGTTTATTTAAATAGCAAATCGGCTGAGAAATGGCGTGGGATCTGTCCCATTAGCGGACGGTGACGTTGAAAAATTGAATTTCTGTCCGCGTTCGACTCTATTATACAACGGAGCAGCGGGGTCTACATTCTAACTCCGCCGCGAACCACCTGAAACAGAATAATAACATAATAACCTAAGTAACCGGATAGCAGCGTAACCCAACGACTGCGTTACCATTAATAATCCATTCCAAAATCGTTTATCTCCGTCACGAAAGTATAAACAACATACCTACTATCATCTGAAATCAATATCACTATCATCCCAAAGAACCTCCATCTAAAAAACAATCCATTAAACAATCTAAACAATTCTATCCATAAAAAAGCCTCACCATCTAAAAAAAAGCAATTCATTAAACAATCTAAACAACCATTCTACCCAACACAAGAACTCCACAATTCCATCAAGAAAGACACCCTCGCGAAAATTCTCGACAGCCGTTGCACCCGACACTGAATAAACCGAGTCCTACATAAAACCACCCTAGCCGTACAAAAAGGCTCTTCCGTGACACACAGAAAAAAGGGGGTTCGCGGCAGACGTCGGGCACTAAGGCGAAAGAGCCATCGTTCAGGCCACAGGAAGTTGTTCCAGTTCGGCTCGCCCCTCGCGCGAGATAGACCGGCCCGGTGGATGCGCCTGACAAGTGATATATCTCGCGATTTTATACCTGCCGCGTCGTCGATAAAGTATCTTATTATAAAGCACGATATAGCCGTTCGCCGGCTCCCCCGGCCTCGCCGGCGATACGTCTACCATCGCAAAAGGATCGAGGGCACTGCCTCCGCCTCTCTTTCTCTCTGTTCCTCCGCCCCGTCCGCCTCTTCCTCCCTCTCGCCGTGTGTCTATTGCATCCGGGTGGGGCTGAAATCGATTTTAACCTCCCCCGACGCCGCGCGCCTCGGCCTCTCCTAGCCGGCGAAGTCGCTTCGGGACTCCAACCCCGCAGCAAAAAGCTTTTTCTCCCTTAAAGCGCTGCCGCTTTGTGCGCTTCGCCCCCGACCTCTGCCACCTCCACCCTCTACCGACTCCTCTCCCCCTCTTTCTCTCTCTTTCGCCGTTCGCCGCGCTGCTTCTCTTTCCCTCTCGCCCCTCTGTGCGATCTCTGCGATCCCCGTCGGCCCTCCAGCCTCACCTTGCCCTTGGAACTCTGTGTGCACGGTTCCCAACCGAGTAACCCCGCGCGCAGCTCTCTTTTATCGAGCTGCCGGGATGTACGCGACTTCTGCTCGCCGACGTGCCTGTCCCGGAAACTGGCCTGCTGCCGCGTTAATCGCGGCCGCTCGGCTCGTTCTTTCCACCGCCCCGGGACATCCCTCTGCCGAGCTTATTTTAGGGGTCGCGCGACCAGCGGAAGAATTTCTGCCACTGGCGAATGTTACGGGTTTGTGCGTCTGTTTTTCGAGGGAAAATGGACGCTCCTTTTTTCTTGGCTTTGAGACTTGGGGTTGATATTTGAGGTTTGAACTGGTGGGTTTGATGTGGGTGTTTTTGAACTTTGGAAGGGTGAGTTTTGAAGTGAGAGAATGATTTGAGTGAGAAGTGATTTGAAGTTTAGAGGATATTCAGTTTCGATGGGGATTTAGAGTGGCTTTAAGGGATTGATTGATCGGGATTGAATATACATGCGGGAGAGAATCACTTTGGGGGATGCAAATGGTAGGCTCTAGGATTTCGATAATTCAGGCGCCTTCCACCTTCCGCTGCGGATTTTACAGGGGAAATAAATCAGGCGTGTACCCACGATTCATCCAATCCCGTGCATTATGGTGATCACGTACACTCGTTACTACCGTAACGTGCAGGACGACCGGTACGTGGTTCGTAAATGAAATTCCGGTTCATCCGCGGCTGGTTATAATGGAAACTTCATTGGACGTCGGCTGGACGCCGGCCAAATTTCCTTGCCCTTCGCTGGGTTCACCTGAATACGCCGGAACTCGATTCTCCTATAGAGTAATATAATATTATTCTCTCGTCGAGCTTTTCATACACTTTTACTTATACTGCGAACACGAAAATCACGCGATTGCAACCCTAATATCAAACAGCCTCTAATTATCCTCTATCGCTAAAATAAATCAACAACCTCATTATTACAATCCAATTCAAGTCTTCTAAGACAAAAGGAATTATTCCGAAAACTCTAGCAAGGAGCCAACAACGAAAATCAAGATCATCGATAAAAGATACAGCCGATTTCTACATAATTATCAAACCCAGCTGCAGAATTCAGAGTACTCTCCACAGCAAACTCATCGTTCCTTTATTCAACGTTCACCTAATAAATGAATGAATCCATTGTGAAGAGCCTCCTTTGAATTTCATACATGTATTTAACAAAAATGCAGTAACTGCTGTTTTCCGGAATAAATCCGATTTCACCGAAAGCAGCCGTCTCGCCGATGTACACGGGGAAAAAACTGACAGCATGACGAAGCACGGGAAGTGCGGAAATCGCGGCGATCGCAAGAACGGTCGATCGAAAGAGGCCCGGTCGCGCGGGTGGCCGGTCGGTCGCGCACGGTTTCTTTTCGATCCGAAAAATTTCTCTCTTCTTTGGACGTGAAACCTGCGCGAGGAGCCCCCGCGGCTGTTACCCGCGGTGATCCGTGTCTACCGGCCGATTGCCCGCCGCGTGTACTCGCTTTTAGCCGTGCCGCGATTATATCTCAATAACCTTATTTCACGAGGATCGGCCCGCGGAGACGTGAACGGTCCTCCTGGTGAAATTTAAGCTCGAATTTCACGAGGTTTCACGCTCGAGTTGCCGGCCGAGCCTCGATGCGCGCTCGATCGGCGAGGAATTAAAATCGAGACGAGCGTAATTGCGAGGAGTACGCGTGTTCCGTGAATCCTGGAGTAGTCTTCGATAGGAGGAAACGGATCGAGCTGCCGATTTTAAGACCAGGGACACGGGAGTGACAAATTTTGTCTGCAGAGTCTGTTAATTATGTCTGTTTGAATGAAAGTAACTTGGCATAGTAAGAGACTTTTCGAACAGTAAGCTAATTGATAATAGAGAAATAATATTTAATTTAAATCTGAATTGAAAGAACAATTGTGAGTAATCTGTTAGTGACATTTGCTTCGACGATGAACGATTGATAATTGAAAAGTAATATTCAGTTTCTAATTTATAGAATTCTTCGTTTTCTCTAGTAAATTATTCACGATAAAGTAGTTCCAGCGATCGCGACTGCGAAAGAGGTCATAGGACAGGTGGTTAATAACGTCGAATATCGAGATAGTAATACGATGTGTACAGTCATTATTCCTGCAGTTCCCGTGCAAAATGACGCTCGTATTCCGCGATCATCCGCGTCCTGCGTCCCCGGCCTAATTCGTCCGTTTCAGCGATAAACCGGACACCGTTACGCGGCGTCGTAACCGTGCGTGGATTAAGGTTCCGCGAGGGATTTTCTGTTAATAAACTTTCTTCTGATCGTCGAATTTATTTCGCGCGTTCGCCCGCGCCCCTCCGCCGCCGTCGTGTTTATTGCAAGGCACGCCGCGTTCCGCGCACGGCCGCGAAAAGAAAATTAAACAGCCGTCCACGGGCGTTTCCTTAATTATCTTTCGCCTTTCTTATTCCGAGTTACGGCGCCGGCGTTCGGCAGATATGAAAGCTGCAGGATATGCTGAAGGATTTATGTGATTAATATTATTTAATGTAGAATTGATTGGTGCAAAGACAATTTCGTTTTGAGCCGCGTGCGTGCGTGCGCGCGTTTGCCAAAGAGAGCAGCTAGGGTAGAAAGCTATAACGCGCGGGCATAACAGCCAGGAAGTCTGCGGAGTTTCTTTTGTTCAGAATTTGACACCGGCCGTTGCGTGTACGTAGTTTTTCCAGCCAACGGTCGCCACACATCGGAATACTCGAACCGATAACAATCACTAGCGTTGAAACAAACGAATTCCTTCCATAATCAACCAGTCCATTCATAATCACTCAGGGATTGCTTTAATCCTTTACGATCGAGAATTTTTAAGATACTCGGAATCTTCAGCAGAAGCTAAATTATACATTATACCTCTGAATACTAGAGAAAAAGGAATTACTCGCCGATATCTCTTGTCCTTTAAATAATTAACTCCTTCGCTACCATTGGTGTCGAAAGGCGCTTTAAAAATTTTGGTTCAAACCTCGCTTAGATCTGACGAGAGTGAATTCAAATTCAACAATTGCATCTTCCATTAGTACATATTACATAAATCTGATGATTCTAGATTGCAATTTTCCGTTGACGCACAATTCTGCCAAAGGTTTAACCCTTTGCACTCGGAAGTATTTCGTCAGAAATCTTTAACATCTTCCAACTAGACACAGATGATATTTTTTGAAATTAGCTCAAATAAAATCGCAAGTGAATTGAGAAACAGAGCTTTCTTATCCCAGTATTTTACACGCCGATGTATACAGTTCAATGTTGAATATCAAACTTTATAGTTTCACTATATGAAATTAAGTGGTGAGAGTCAAGGATCACGAAACTTCCCGAATCTTCCCTGAAATCTTCGTTTCGCATTGTCTCGTCGACCGCTCACGTGACGCGGGGCGCGCGAAACGGCCACGCGACGCAAGGGAGCAGGAATCCGCTGGTCCCGGCCGAGAGCGGTCAAGGAAGTTTCTTCATACATCGCGCGGCGGCCGGGACGGTGATTTACGAACAAGTCGTCCGCGACGCTCCTCACCGTTCCTTAACGCGATCCATTCCGCCTCGAATAGCCGCCGGCCGACAGATAGAGTACCGATGTATAAATTACGCGTGGACCAATTAACATTGTCGCCGGACGAGGAGGAGCGGACCGCTCCGGGAACCGGGCGACCGCGTCGTTCCGGCTCGCACGCTTAAGTCGCAACGGGGGTGGACGAGGAAGATTAATTGAGACCTTCTCCCCTCGGCTATCTCGAGGAAAGCGTGGAACACTCCCTGGAACCCGTTCCAGGGGAATTAATTCCGCGCGAGCGCGAATCGTCGCGTTGATCGTCGACGGACGCCGTCTCGCGGCCGGCTTTTTTCCCTTCTTTTCTGCGTTGCTCGGCTGGAACGCGTGCACGCTGCTGCGCACGAGTATTTCGACGCGTGACGTGGTCTTATTCAAATGTTCACGCTTTTATTACGCTGCAGTGTCATTACATTTACGAGATAGAATATGGAGCGAAGGAATGTTCTAGGCATCCGAGAATGGTATTACTTTATTATGAAATTGCTAACATTCGCCGAAGTTGCTTTCTAACCCTTGCTTCTCTAGTGGGTTTTAATTAAAACGAGCAGTCGGAGTGACTTATTTCTAAGTTCTGATAATGAGAACAATAAAACAATACGTGTCTCGAGACTTGAGAAGAATTTTATTGTTGTATCTGTAGAAGTATACTTTATTCTACAATTATTCGCAGAAGCCTTGCAATTGAAATAGACTAGATATTCCAAAGATCAATTTCACTTGGTAGTGTTGAATCGCTTCGCACTTCAACCTTGATCTCCTCCACAATTTTTCTGTGTGTCCGACGTATCATTCAAAAGTAGGAATGCATAATCTACTTAGTCTTCGTATATTATTCTCGAGTTTAGAGACACTCTCGACGAAATGGTAATGCACTGAGAAAGGTGAGGTAAATTAGTACAGAGAAAATGAGAACGTGTCTGGGTGAGATACATTCGAAGAACGCAGCGGTTGACTGTTATACAGGCATAATTAACGTTTTCATTATAAATCGTATTGTAATTGAAACTATATTAGGTTATCCTCCATAAAAACGTTACTTTATCGTTATGCGTGTCTAGTAATGGGAACGTGCCCGAATACTTGTGCACGATAGTGTGCCAGAAATTTACAAGCGTGTCAACTCCGCCGCGAAACACGATCAGGGGAATCGCTCGCATAATTTCGTCCCTAACGAGACCGCCGGGATCACCGGTTTACGATCGGAATCGGAAATTTTCAATATATGATAATCTCAGGCAGAGGTGGGCATTTTACGGCGGAGCGAGGGAACGCGTTGGCCGATGTGCTCGCGGATACGCAAAAAAGCCGCAGGAACCCGCCGCGGATAACCGGCGGGAGACTCTTAACTCAATGTCCGTTCAAGTTCGGCCTGTAATCGGCGCGCGTTATCTAATTCCAATGGACGATTAAATTCACCGTTACGGGCCGTGCCGTGTTAATCCGCGAAATGTCTCGTCGTAAACCGTGACTTATTTCCGAGGGAAACGCGTATTTATGTAATGGTGGCGCGATCGGCGCCGAGAGAGCTGCGTAGGAGAAGTCCGCTTTAATCCGGGAACTCCGGGGAAAAGTTTAGCGACGACGATTCCGTAAAAATCGCCGACGCCGCGCGTGAGATTGTTTTTCGAGGGTAGCTCTATCGGGGAGTCTTCGTGGAGTAGAAGTGAACGCTATGCGATGTGCAAGAAGATGGTCACTTGTTTCGATGTCAATATTGTTTTCTCTATAGATTCTATCTATCATGACACTCGGATGAATTCGAGTAACTTGTTAACTGAGTAAAGACTGATTAATATTTTCATTGATCTAGCGCCTAGATTCTCAGTATTCAAACATTTAACTTTCTAGTGCCTCAATCATAGATCCGAGAACCCCTAGCCTCTTTTTCCAACTAACCATTCAGCTTCCTAGATCATCAGAAATCCAAAAGCTCTAAGTCTAATAATCTTAGCGAATGGAAAGTCGAATTGTCCGCGTTTCAATCGGTGGTTTAAAGAGAAGCAACCCCGAGTCTCGGTAAACAGAGCCCTCCTCATTCTCTCTAGTCTTCGAAGGTCATAGTAAAAAGAGTCTTACCGAAACAAGTTCCACCGTTCTATTTTACGCGTACAAAATCCTATCTTACGAACCGTACCTCCAACGAGCACAGCGTCGAACAACGGAAAAATAAGGGACAACACAGTTTAGCGACGCACCGAGCAAAAGAGGGTGGCTAAGAGCAGGATCGAATGGCGGGTTCAGGAAATGGCCGCCGCGTGAAACGTGCCGGGCTACACGGCGGAAAGATGATACCGGTGGTACGCAACACCGGCAGCCCGGTCTCCTCGTCGGGGCCCGGCGATTACACGATATTTCATTGTCTCGTTTAGCATTGTTGCGCAATTATCCGTGCACCCTTTTAGCGGCAGCGATTGCACAACGGCCTGGCAAGTACACGCGGCCGCGGTGGCCATTTATAAGAGCCGCTGGTCGCGGGGCGCCGCATCGACGATCGGTAACTTCTCGTTAACCGCTACTACCGGTGGCCTAGCGGCCGTCGCGTTTCTTAACGGGTCCCCCCGTGGCACACGGGGAACGCGTGCTCGCCGGCGCGGCCCGTGCACGCATCTCTCACCCACGGTTCCGGCGCGGCGGTGATTTAGCGGCGCGCCGCGGAACCGCATAACGCCGCGTCGATTTCACGTGTCCCCTCCGTTCCGCTCCGCGCCGCTCCGTCCCGCCCGGACGAAGAAGATATCGCGTGAATAATCACGCGGCCGGGATCGTTACTCTCCCCCTGTCCCCCGGTGACGATTTAATCGGACCCGTTGCCTCGTGAGGAACGGCGATCCTCCGCGGGACAGTGAGGAACGGCGCGAGTGCGTGAGACGCGACGGCGGTTTCTGTGATCTCGCGTTTCGAGAACTTGTAACCGGACTGTTGGGCTCGCGCGAATTTATGGTGTCCCCCGCGCAAAGACGTTTTATTGAGATTTATGAACGGGAAACATCATTGTGGTTTATTCAAATCTCATTCTCCTCTCGCTTTCTCGTTTCGTAGATGCGTGCGCATGCAAATTGGATGTAGCTCAGCTTCAAGCGGTTACGAAATAGGATAACCGAGAATAATCTCCGTTCGACTTTAACTCGCGGTGTTCGTCTCGTGGAAATTCCTTCGAACTTTCCTATAAAGATCTGACTTAAACTGCAACCGATGAACAATATACAAGTTCCAAACAGTAGACTATGTTCCAGTGAACAAGATCCACGATTTTAGCGGCTGCCTGTGATATTCCGCCACGAACCGAGACTGTCTTCCGTTTCAAAGGGAAACTCGGATCTCTCGTGAACAGGGAAAAGCGAGGTACAAGCGCGGTTGGAACGATAAATCCGCGACGGAACGGAGAGAAAGGGTACTCCGGCGCGCGTTCCATCAATTCGCGTCCCACAATGAGCTGCCAGAGTCGTTTAATATTCCCCGGTTATTTTTACCGCGGCGCAGAGGCGAGAGACGCCGCCGCGCGGCGAACTTTCCCTCTTGACGGCGGGAGACGGGGACGACGCTTCGAACGAGCGTCTCGAAAGATTAGCTCTTCGGCCTCGCTCCCACGCCTCATCTCTCGCTATCGCGTCATCGGCGAGATTCGATCTAGCGGCGGGCTTCCAGCGGCCGCTCGCTCGCTCGCGCGTTAAACCTGGCTGGGGCCCGCTGTCGATCCGCGCCTCCGGAATGCCCCCGCGCAAAAGCACGCGGACTCTGTTAGCGGTCAGACTTGCTAAGGAAGAGATACTCGCCCGTCGTTTCCGCGTTTACATTGAATACCCCGGCGACGATTGATGGACCCGAGTTAAACGCGCGTTAAATCGGGGAAATATGAACGAGTACGCGCCGGTTAACCGCGCGCGGTGAACGATCGCCGCGTTGAACGTCGGACCTAATACTCGTGACGTCGGGGATTCGCGAGGTGATTCGCTGAGTTTGCATTTTCCTTGAATTTTCGTGCCGTCGCCTTGAGAGACCTTTGGAGTTCTTCGTGTGAATTGGTTCTCGTGAGTGTAGAGGATGCGTTCGGATAGACTCGATATTAGTGAACGAATCATTCGTACTTGACATTGGTACTAGATTAAATCCCGACATTTCGGAGAATATAATTTTGCAGAAGTTATCATGGATACGGAGCAATTGAGGATTAAGAATCTAGAGAGCGTCTCTTTGTCTCGACTCGATAAAGCGACTCGCCGTACGACGACGTCATAGGTAACGAGACGGTGCCCCGCGGAGGGCGTAGATGCACCAAATCATCGGTCGCAAGTGTTAACAATCCATCGAGACAGCCCGCAGCGAGAGAGCCCGTGCAAGAAACGTTAAGTAACGAGCGGGGCGATACCGTTCCCGGTGCATAAAGAGGACAGTGAACCACGACGAAGCGCGGGCAGGGCAACGAGCGTCATTTAGAAAATAACCGTGTTCCATCCTAAAGATCGGATTTACGACGGAGCCGTTTAAAAGGCGCACTTTGTAGTGGACGAGGAGACACAACGACCACGGGATCCTCCCGTTCGTTCCTCCACGGATGGAATGATGGGTGGCCGAATCTGTTGCGCCGGCGAGGAGGAGCGGCTCTCTTCCTTCCAGGGCGGCGATCTCGCGGGCAGGGCCAGGATGACGCTAATCCTCGCGTGTGAAGAGGACAGTGAACCAAGAGGACCCGGCCGGCCGGCCGGCACGGAGGATGCTCCACGGGTCCGTAACTCAGGCCGCGTGACTCACGTTCGCGGGATCAGAGCGTCGTTGTATTTCAGAATCCAGGAAACCAGGAAGTCGCCGGGCATTATGAAATCGGAGATATTACGCGAGGAAGTTGTATTCACGGCGATCTTATGGGCACGGCCGGCGGGAAGGTGCCGCTGAAGCGTAGCGTAAAATATCATCGTTATGCACCGCCCGAGGTTAATATTAGCCGCGGCGCCGTCCGCGATATTTACTATAAGCCCCATTGTTTTATGCGGCGCTGAACTACGCCGGACAGCCGCTGATACAGTTGTACGCCGCACCTCCGCGCGCTGCCTACTGCGGCCGCCTCTTGCGAAATCGAATCGAATGACCGGCACTCGACGCGCTGTCAACCTCGGCTCCCCTCTTCAAGTTCATTCTGGATTCGCGTATCTTCTCCGATTGCTGGTTCTCCCATTGTCCACCCTTGTATTGTTGTCGATCCCCTTTTGGGAGTATTCACCCTTTGCGACTTCCAGTCGCCAGATGATTTGAAAGAGCAACATTAGAAACTTTGGTATTTACCATTGCCCTCTGTATATTGGAAGAAAATAGCTTCAGTTCTATAATTTATATGTGATTTCTTGATAAATTCATTTCAGAGTATCTCGTCTACATCTAATTAGAACGTATTGGATATTTCAAGTGAGAATCTCTCGAGCGCAAAGGGTTAATAGGGGAATGACATGTAGAAACTCAGCTCTGGGATCATAGGATGAAAGTCTCATTAGGATAAAGGCTACGGGGTGCTAATCACCGAGAAAGGGAGAGTATTCACGATGGGGTGCAATGAGCTAGTCCAGGTGCTCAGTGGACGAAGGGGGAGTCGTGGGGCTGGAAAGCTGTCAGGACCTCATACTTTGAAATAACCCTGGTGTATTATAGTTGTAGTCCTTTGATATTCCGAACTTCTCCTTTGAGCTTTGTTAGTGCCAAATCTACTCTCCCCTAATCGAGCCGGTTACAATTAAGGAACGCCCCTAACACGTTTCACCGTTCTGTTCCAGGTGATACCGGCCGAGCGTCGGGGACCAGAGAAGGAAGAGACCTGGACTCTAGCCCCGGAGCCGCACGACCCCTTCTACGACGAGCTGTCCGACGCGAAACCCAAAGGACCCCAGGACGCGGAGTCCTCGAAGATCCCGGAGCCACCGGCCGACGCCGGTGAGCCCTCGGAAACCGGCACCCTCCCCCGCAACCAGGAGTCCCGGAAGAGCAAGACGAAGAAGGTGAAAAGTTACCTGAGAAAGTGCAAAGGCGCTCTCTCGAAAGGGGACGAGGCGTCCTCGGAGAAGAAGCGGCAGGAGCACTGCACCTCCTGGTACCTGGAAGAATCTCAGTCCCCTTTCCCCGAGGAAACAGCAGTCATATGCGAGAAGCAGCAGGAATCTTCAACGGAGAGGATCACCGAAGTCGACGAAGTCGGCACGGTCGCGGAGGAGGACAATGTTACATCCACCGCGAACCCCTCTAAAAACAACGAGGACACCGACACTCCGGACGAAGCCCTGTCGAGGCTGCTCGACGAAGATCGGAAGAACGATCTGAGAAGAAGCAGATCCTCCCTGTACGAGGACGCGAGGGACTGCGAGCAAATCAACGTCAGCGCCGCCGGCAAGGCGGAAGACGAGGGGAACGGCGCGATTTCTCTGGAGACGCTGACCACGGAGGACACGAACCTGAACAAGTGCGACTCGAGCGACACTCTGATAGCCGAGGGTGGTTGCTCGACGGTGTACGGCGAGCAAGGAGACGACGAGGAGGCGGGCAACGATGAAACCCAGCTGGCGCTGTCCCTGCTCGGGGTGAGTAGGCCTCTTTGTTTACCCGCGGCGAGCAAACAGGGGAATTACTCATAACGCGAGATTCCCCGTGATACGCCGGGCCCGATAACATCGATCTCCGCGGCGGCCTCCGTGGCACAGCTATTGAATCTAACGGTACCCGGCCCGCGAGGTATATAAAAGGAGCGTGCAGCGGCCATTTGAATACAAACCACAAACGGTTACCGCGGACGCGCGAGCGCGAGGCAGTAAAGCAAATTGCGACACAGACGCGGCGGACATGGGCGCTCGCTCGCTCGCGCGCGGATACGTGTATACATGGAAACGGTGGCTCGGCCGGGCCCCGGCTCCCTGCTCGGTAATTTATGCCGCGGGTCTTAATGCACTTGTACCGATGATTAAAACGTAATTTCCCCGCGTCGGGAAGAAACGCGGCGCGCTGCCTTTTTGCCGATCCTTCCCGGTTCCATGATTTACGGCGCCCAGTTTCCCGGACGGGTCTGATTTACACGCGTTGTTGTCGCGTTTCGAGGGTTCCCCGCGTTCGATGTTTATCGCCCGCCGCGGACGGTCGACACGGGGTGCCGCCGGGATTATTGAAATTCGGGGCTTAGGGGGCTGCGATCTGGGTGGTCCGGCCGTTTCCTTGGTTCGTTTATTTTCCGTCGACTCCGGTTTTTCTTGCGTTCGACCAGCGTTTGTAAACTACAGGTGCATTCCGTGATGTCTTTGAACGACGTCGAATGAAATTTTTCAACGATCTAAGGTTTCGTTTAGGTTCGATCCGATGAAAGTAGCGTTCCAGGCTTCGGGACGGTGTAAGATTATTCGTACTTTTTACTGCCCCGGTTGATCACGATGTTCGATTTCCAATGAATAAGTTGCTATAGCTAATACCGCGGGATTTTTACCGATCGTTCGGTATTACCTCGGCCCGAGTCTGGCTGGCATCGATATTACAATGGGAATAATAGGCACTGTAAATCACCCGGGCGTAAGCGAAACCGAAACGTAAATTGCGAGTGTGCCCCGGCGTGTCTTAACGTGCAACGCCGGTTTAATTTCGTAGGAGAGTGTTAATGTTACTGGACGTTTCATAAATACAGTATCCGCATTGATTTCCGCGCGGGCTACGCCCAAACTTTCCCCGTCATCTTTTTCAACGGGCGTGCACCGGTGATTTCTTAGTGGCACCGTGAAGGATCCACGATCTATAAATCTTTCGCGAGCGATTAAGCGTACCGTCGCGCACGACAGTCACGAGCGTCGTTATTTACAGTTATTTTAAACGTAATTTTCAATCGCCGTGTAATAATTAAGTAGGATTCAGTTGTGGGGAACACTTGTTTCGCCGCGGGGTTTACAACTGTTCTCCGATGTGATTGAAAGGTGGCTGCGCCTTCTAATACAGCGGGAGGTTCACGCTGCCGCGTGTTCCGCTGCATACAGGGTGGTCCGCGGTAACGACTGCCGGAATTTTTCCGATTAATACCGTTCGTTCCGCGAATAACGTCTCGCGCACCGAAACGGCCCGCGACTCCGTGACAAAACCGTTTGGCAATACCTTCGAGGTGAACAGAGCGACGACTAACGTCGGAATCTTTACATAATGCCACCGCCGTCCGTTTCACACGATCTAAATAATACACGAGGACCGCGACGAAACCGAAAAATCTCATCGTTAAAACGTTCGCCGCAGCCGGGGCCTGTAATTTCCGCCGGTAGAATGCCCCCGTTTATCTCGCATCTAAACTAAATAAAACTATCTAATATCTGATTCATGTAATATATAATCTGCCCGGCATTCTGCATATCTAATACGCAATCTGTCTAATACCTAATCCATCTAATATTTACTCTATCTAATATCTAATCTGTCTTGTATCTAATTTATATAATACCCAATCTGCCCGGTATCGAACGTATCCGATATCCAATCTATTCGATGCTTAATCTATCTCGTATCTTATCTACGACATCTGATCTATCTAATTTTTACTCTGTCCAACATACAACCTATCTAATCCTCGATCCAACATCTATCCAATTTTTCGTCCATCCAACGTTCATCTGTCTCACCTCCTAAATCAATGGAAAACTCCAACGCAGAACATCCAATTTATCCTCTCCTAATATTCAGACCGTAGAGCCACCGGGCCATTAGTATTTCACTCGATCCATCTGGATAGCTCGGGATCTCCAGGATCAGCGAACAGACCACCCTGTATATCGCGTCTTTCGGCATAGGCGTCGCACGAACCGAGGAACGGCGGCGATGTCGTTTGTCACGGTGGCCCGCGGTCGACTCGCGTACAACGCCGCGCCACGTCGCGCTGCGCGGCGCTGCGCGGCGCTGCGCGTACGGTGCCTCGGATCCCACGAGTCATGTTTCCCCCGCGAACTGTCATCGATAAGGCATGATCGATAAACGAGACAAATTCACGGCGATCTCACCCGCGTTTACGCCCACGCGAATTTCAACGGGAGACAACGATCGAAGGGAACACGGGACGACCTCGCGTGTCCCGGCACACACCGACCACGTGCTCCTTATAAATTCACCGATAACGTTCGCCAGCCTTTTTCCCGGTTGTCGGCCCGCTAAACCCGGCCCGCGCCGAGTTTCGCTCGTAAAATATACGAGCACCGGAACACGGTCTAATTGGGGACTCGCGAATCCCCTACCGTTTCCTTCTAAACACCGGACACTCCCTTTTCTGTTTCTCCCTCCCTCCCTCCCTCCCTCCCCCCGGGGACGAGCCGCGATAACTAGACTGCGAAATTTATGCGTTCATTGCCGATGCCGTTGAATAAAAACAATGAGCCGCGCGGACTCCAATAATATTTGATGTCCGATCTTTTGTTCCGGCGGCAGTTTCGGCATCGCAACATTGTTTCGTTTACAGACGGATTCTGATTGACGTACTGTTAACCCTTCGTATTGCCAGGAGTTTTTAATATGAGCAACTCTGATCATTTTTAGTATGAAATAGCAGCTACTTAGTAGAATGGTATTTTGCTGTGAACGATTTATATGTTTTGTGAAAGGTTTATATATTTTGAAGTTGTTTGATTAAACATGGAGTTGTACACTTATGATAACGAAGTGCGAAGGGTTAATTTCGTATTTTTTAGAGAATCTGTGTTCGTTATAGGCACACTGCGTTTAGTTTGTATAATTCATGGATCTACGAAGATTTCTATATGGTACGTTTCACAGCTTCTTTCCGCGCGGCTCTTCGGTAACGTCGAATTTATTAACGCGATCCGGTTCCGCGAGCAGTAGACAGTGAAAATATGAATTAGCATAAACATCCGCAACCCGTCGGACGCGTTGCGAAATTCCGGTTATGGCAAAGATATTGGCGGGAAACGATATTTTGTCACTGTCGCCGGGTACAGTGCGCCCGTGTGTTCCCGGTACACGACCCCTGGAAAGAATCTGGTACGAGGAACAGAATCCAGCGCCTATCCCAAGCTTTCCAATGACAATTTCTTTCGGGATCCGAGTTCAGTATGTCTCCATCGCCGGCGAGAATCCGGCAAAAGCCAAGTACGACCGAGCGTCGATACACGACGCCTGTAAACTGCACGCCGGTGACTCCCGGCCGACCGTACAACCGACTCTGGTCCAGATAGATCACGTCCGATATAATTAATGAGCACGACCTGCAATTCCCATACACACCTCTGGCTCCGCGGGTCCGCCTTAACAAGTACCTCGGCGAGCCCAGTCTAACCTGGCCCAAACAGGGTACACCGGTGATAGCTGCGGAACTACTTCTACCAGTGGAAAGACAGTTCAATGATATCTCAGATACCCGAGACGATCCGTTCCATGTTGGCCGAGACCGTTCGTTTCATAAATCGGTTTTTCCGTCCGCGAATCGTGGATCGACTGTGGAACGTAGAAGTAGCGATCCTTGAGCTTGATGGTGATCGAAGAAAATATTCGAAGGAATCTTAACACTTGGCACTCTAGGTTGTTTTGTAGTCTATCGGCAACTGCAGCTAATTTTTATAGTATTCCTAGCGAAAATGAGAAATGCTATTCCTTCGATCTTTTATTTTCCTTAGTACAAAATTTGGATGTGGGGAATCGAATAATTTTAGGGTAGTTTCTTTAAGATTCATTAAAATATTTCATATTATAACTGGTGCGATATTGGAGCCCACAGAGTTCAAAGGGTTAACTTTGGCGAAGCTTAGAAAGTTTGTTCTAATACTTCATTTAGCTTAATTAAATAAAAACATTATTTGAGGAGTACATAGATCTTGCAGATATTAACTACATAATAGAATATAATATTCATCTTAGAAGACAATATCTGAAGTGTCCCAGCTTCCTACTGACAATCTTCGCGTATTTAAATGTCTCTACTAACCTACACTCGAATCTACCTCATTCCACTTCGAATACCTCCACCAAAATCGCGCCCACAAAGCCACTTACAAAACAATATCTACAATAAACAGGAAACCAAGTCGCGAACGATTTGCATCGCCAACATCCAACCCGAAAGCTAAAGAATCCATCCCATTAAGGTACCTCGAAAGCGAATCATCTATCGCCGGTATCTCGAAGCGGGAACTCGAGCACAGGTACGTGTCCGCGGAGCGCAGTGACGTGACGGCGTAAATCTGAGCAGCCGACAGTGCCGATCGCCGCTGAAACGCTACCCGATCATCAGTCGTGAAAGCTGGCCGGGGAAAATGACCGGCCGATCCCGTGGACGGGTTAGGTGGCCGGTCCCGTCGCGTCGCGCATTCTCGAAAAGACTCGCATCGCGGCGGGATCCCCGGTCCCCGTCCGATCGGGCACGCATACCTGCGAGCGGGGCCCGTTAGCTCTCGCGCGTCGGATTATAGATTAAGCCGCGCCTCCGCGCGGAAAACGATAAGCGGAATACGGCGCGGGATTTATTGTAATTGGCGGTAATGATGGTTTTACGCCGCCGCTGCCACCACCATCGGGCCATTAAACGGCCGTGGCCGGGGCCCCGAGTCCCGGGGCCGCCTCTCTCGTTGCGCGCCGCTTGCGTTCCGTCCTCTCTGCATACTTACGACCGGGTGCCCCGCGAAAGCGCACGCACTCGCGCGCTCGCGCACCCGGTCCGGCCCCGGCGCACACGTGCTTCTTCTCCATTCCGCTCTCTACCACTCGGGGGCCCTCTCTCCCCGGGACGTTCCGCGCTGGAAACTCGACGCCGAGCCGATCGCCGCGGAGCACGCGCGCGATCCGACCGCGGGGGATAGGTTTCCCCGGCGGGATCGTAAATTTCTTGCCGGTCGCGTTCCATCCTTTGATAGAATATAAATCGTGGCATTACGTAAATGCGTTTCGGGCCCGGCCCTGGGACCGCTGCGACTTAGCGGTGCAATGATTACTCAATTATAGGATGGATCTTGATCTTATTACGGGCGTCTCTCGTGCGTTCGGCTGTTTCGGTGGTTTCAATTGGTTTCCGATCGAGGATTCGATTAGGGGATGGAGCTGGTGGTCTTGTTGACTCGGTCCTTGAGCGAACCCTGGCTGGGACTTAGCGGTGCAATGATTACTCAATTATAGGATGGGTCTTGATCTTCTTATGGACGTCTTTCGTGTGTTTCGCTGTTTCGGTGGTTTGAATTGGTCTTCGATCGAGAATTCGATTAGGGGATGGAGCTGGCGATCTTGTCAACTTGGCAAGTCAGGTGTAAGGTGAAAGGAACTTAGACTTGGAGACTAGTGTGACAGGACATTATGTGCGTGGGACTTTGTGTAAGCAAGCTGCTCGAGGATTCGAGTACGTTTGAATGTACTTGGCTCGTTGCGAGTGGTATCGAGATATTTGTCGAGTGCTTGTATCAGCGTTTTGATTGAAGTGTCTCTAGTGTAGATAGCTTTAGAGGAGCTCCTGCAACTTCGAAGTACTTGAATTAATTGAGAGTATCGCGGATATCGTAGAACTCCAGTAGATTTAAATTGGTCACACAGATTTCAAGGTGGTCTAAGACCATCGCCTTATCAGCTCAATCCAGAATCCTTTCTACCGTATAATTTTCTTCGGTTATCAGCGTCTGCTCGATCCAGAGTAATCTACATTGCTTCTCCCTAACCCGATCAACCTGTTACGAAAGCCGCTCGGCTGAAAATCATTTCTACCTCACGATCGCTACCCGGTCCACTTCCTACAACATCTACCCGACCCAGAAACGTCTGTATCTCCTCGTCTCGATATCATCAGCATCCAGCCTCTTCCGATCCCCTATGCACAAGTCGCAGCCAGTCAGATGCTATCGGCGCACCGCGTCGTGTCTCCCGAGTCGGAAGTCATGCCGACAGTCTAATATATTTCAATCAGCCTTCGACTCCGGTCACGTGACAGCCCGGTGCAAGGATCAAACGAAACTCGAGCCACGAAAGAAGAAAGGAAAGAAGCAGGAAAAAATCAGAAAACACCGATACCCGATTCATTTAACGTGCACCTCCTTTTTCCAGTCGTCCGCCTCCCCGTTCCCCATGTCAGACAGAGAGGGAGAGCGGCCGGACACCGGGAGGTGAACGCGACTCTCTGTCGGCGTGCCCCATTAGACCTAATAGGAAGTGTGCTCGCAATTTGCATGATTCGGCCGGGAGACAGGTACCTTTCTAGTTTCTTTATTAGCATCGCCGCGGCCGGGGCTGTTTAAATATGGAAGATATTGAATAAGCCGGTTACGTGCCCGGGGTTCTCGAGTGTCGGATAAAGGATCGTTTCTTCATTGAACCGTGGCGGGTCTGCTCTCCCGATCGCCTGAGCCGCGACGATCGAATCTCTCGCCGCGCGGCGCGCCGATCCGCTCGACGCGCGAAACGGAAGGGAGAAACGTAGAGAGAGAGAGGGAGAGTAACAGGGAACGAGATAGAACCAGGCCAGGATTATTCCGCGTGACTTCCGATCGGAATATAGTTTACCGGGCCATTCTTTTCTTCGGCCGGGCGACTTTCGCCGTGACGAACGACCAGTTGCCGGCCGGCGGAGGGGGCGGAGGGGGCCAGGGTCTCTCGGCAATTTCTGCCCCGATGATCGGTCGGGCCCCGGGCAACGCGATAATAAGGTGTCAACGTTCACGGACCTCCGTCGTCCCGTCGTCTCCGGACCGTTTCCGGGTTATGCTCGTGCGAACCGAAACAACCTGGGCCGATAATCGCGCCTCGTTCCCGATCGCGCGGCCCGACAAAGACGTCCCCGGTAACGATCGCTGAACGAGGTTACGGTGGCGAACTTTACCCCGCTCGGAAATTACTCTCCGCAGCCGCTTTCGCGTGTCTTTGTCCCGCGACGCCGCGGAATTTCGCGTGAAAGTGAATTGGGCATTCGTTGCTTCTGCATCGAACGGCTCTACGGTGGTTGTTTTCGAATCTTCCTCGATGTTCCTTTTTTCACTGGGCCTTCGTGATTATCGGGGGATTCAGAATTGATCGACAACGTTCTAGTGGGAAGTACAAATTAGATTGAATATAATTGCCGAGGGTTGAGTCGAATATCCGTGCCAAGGGATAGGATTCGCTAACCTAATCAGTCTGCGTCTCTCTAACTCGATCTTCGCAGAATCCACGCCCCTATTTAACGGATGTAGAAAAAATCGAGAAATTCCTGTTCACCGTGCTCACGAGAACTCCCAACGATTCTCCGTACCCTGAATCATCGTTCCCCTTCCCACTGTTCTCTTTATTAAAGCTACCTCGGCGCAATCTAAACGGAAAACAATGTTTCACAGTCGTCGAGATAGGAATCCGAGCAGCGGTATTCCAAATGAAATCGCCTTACACGAATCCAGAGCAAAAAAACACCGAGGACATTCGACTCGCGGTAGCCTGCTAATGAAAACAACACTCGAGTACCGCCGGGACACCGGGTGGCTCGAGCGTGCAGTCGAAAAACAAAGTTATTCGGAAGATAATGCGATAGCAACCTAATACGCACCGTTACCATCGCTCACGAGCCCAACAAGAGGATCGAAGCTCTAAATCATATCACGGACGCGCGAATCGCATCGCATCGCATCGCATCGCGGTGCATCGCGGTGCAGCGAGTCCGGTACCGGCGAGTGCATTCGATCTCAGTGGCGCGCGCGCGCGCGAGCGCGAGAGCGAGCGACCGGCCGTATGAAATTCAATCCCGATAAACGGGGTCGAAAAGGGGACTAATAACAATAATGCCGGGGCATCGGTGTAATCGGCGCAATAAGTAGCCGATTATCTCCGCGTAATTATCGACAAGTTATCGGTATCGCGGCTGAGGATCGTTCGGCGCGGGCGAGCGATCCGGGGCTGATTTTTACGGCGCGCGCCTCGTAGATTCTCGGACTCCGGGGCCCGGAGTCGAAAAACGGCCTCCGTCATTAATATTCCCCCGGAGTTCGGCGCAAGCAACACCCGATACCCACCACTTGGAACGTATAAGATTACAATCCTCTCGCTACGGTACCTGACTACCGTTAAATATATGTTTTACAGCGTGTTCGGGTCGCGGCGGGCCCAGAGAAGGAGAAAAAGAGAGAGGGAGGGAGACGAACGAACAGAGTCGGGAGAAGAATGAAAGAGACAAGGAGAGAGATTGGGAGACGGAGAGAGGACGAATCAGAGGAAAAGGTTAGAGAGGGAAGAGGAAGGGAATAATGAAGATGGAAGGAATGGAAAAGAGAAATGAAGTAATACGCATGAAAGAATCGGAAGAGAAACCGATGAGCAAGAATAAAACGAGAGACGTAATGAAAGAACGAAAGGGAGGAAGAGACTGAGATATAAAGAAAGGACAAGTGGTTTAGGGTGTTAGCGTTCAATCAGGGCCTCAGGCCCGATTAAGAGAAGCGAACGCGTCGCGCGGCTGTCTCTTCGTCTCCCGATATACGTTCCTCGGGCCCGACGATGTCGCTCCGTTCGGAGCCGGCATCCGATTCGATCGGATCGTGTCGGATCAGCTTTCAAGGTCGCCGAGTTTCCCGAGATTCAATGGCAGCCCACGCGAACCACGGCTAATAAGCAATTAAATTTCGCGGTTTACCGAGCACGGCGACTCGCCGATACGCGTTACGCGGGCTGCGGTTTACCGCCGGCTCTACCGATCGATCCTTTTCGCCTACGACCGCTGCGCTGCCGGCAATTAATGCCGTCACGACGCGTCCCTCTCCGACCGTCCGCCTTGATTTTTAGTCGACCCCCTACAGGAAGATCTTCGGAACTTCGTAATCGTCGTTTTCTTGTCACCATGGGATACGGGAAGGAATCATTTAGCCATCTTTACCGTTTCCGTGTGTGCTTCTTTGCCTGTTACTTCGGAGAGCTCGGAGGATCGAAATTCGGTGTAGAATTTCGAGAAATCCGTCAGAATTTTGTGTACAGACATCATTCTACCGCAGAAATCTGCCATTTAATTAGGGGATGCTCCGATAAGAGTATACACTTCGGTAAACATACGTTCAGTATCGATCGAGACACTGAATCTAGCACAAGACCTGCTAGAGACTCGAGAATTATCGCGCGATTTACGGTTTAACGCGTTAAGCGCCATGACAGTCACCGGTACTCAATGACTAGGAAAGGATTGTAACATTCGAGATAACCGACGTCGAATGGAACTGTTTAGCAAAGTAATTAAGTCGATAATGTAACGCGAACATCGAATAACGCGTAATTCCTGGCTCTCTTCGCTACGAAAGGAGAACTCCACGCAAAAGCGCTCAAGATTTTCATGGCGCTGAACGTGTTAATACCGCGCGTTATAAATTCGATATATCGAGTGTTCCCTTCGAGATCCGCGGTCGCCGGCGATTCGTCCCCGGTAATCGGGCAGTAAATAAAGCCTTTTACGATTCCTGCGGCGGCTCGGAGGCTGACAGATCCCCGGCTCTCCGCGGTTAAAATTCCCGTGAAACTCATCGGCGCGGCGAGTTGATAAGAATCGTCGAAATCGCAATAACCCCGGGAGAAAGCATCCGCGGAAACGGCAGCTTTCACGAAACCGCGGAGAGGCTTAAGCGGCCACTTTTTCCGGCTGCCGGGTCTCGTCCCCCCCCGGCGGGGGGATCCCCCGCGGCCCACCGAAATCGTTTTGCGGTTTGTTGTGCAACGGGCCGGCCGCCGGGCCCCGGAATTCGGGCCCGAGGATTGGATTTTGCCTGGCACTTTTACTTTCCAATTGGTATCGAATTATCCCGTGTCGTACAGGTAATTCCCTGTGATTTGTGAACCTCCCCGAACGTTAAGGCGAGCTAAGTACCCGTCTGGCTTAAGTGAATTACTCCGAACTGGTTCCCAGGCGTAAAACTGTACCTCCGACTTTCGACTCGATAAGAATTCAACGGCACGTATCAGATTCTCGCACATTAACAAGGACATTCCATTTGGCTCTCGTTTTCAAGGATCTATCCACGAAAGCCTGAATTCCGAGGATTTTTCCGAACGCCCGACTTCCTCGTAGGTGCACGATAGGAGAAGGTTCCGCGCACACGAATCTGGCTTCATATCGCGAACGAACGAGTTAAGAACCGAAGTGACGCATAATAAATCACTTTCTAATATTATCTTCAAGACGAAGTGCCCTCGATGAGAAGTAAATCTTTCGATTGCTCCCAGCACGTTTAACACGTTGAATACCGTGGGGGTCGCCGGTGATCCCCCTCGAATTCAATTACTGCGATTTCCTCGATGAAACGATGGTTATTCGAGAACGTTCCTATATTCTAAATAATACTACCTAAATACTATTACTACCATTCAAAACAAACCTACGATAATAACGATGCAATTCAATTAAATAGTTTAATATTTCCTTCTGATTTCACGTATTCTTGAAATCGTGCATTCAACGTGCTATCGAGCGATATCCCGTGTTAGCACGTTGCCCAACGGATTTCGAGCGGGGACGACACGTACCTGACGTCCGACGCTTTCTTTCAATTTCACGTCTCACTTCGCGAGGTATCTCCGGGTTCTCCGTCGGGCCCGTTTCCCCTCGGCGCGTCCGTGAACCGTCCGTCCGCGGTCTTATTAGGTTCCCCGGGCCGACCGTTTTCAAGGGTTCAATCCACCGTGAACCGGAGTCTGCCAGCGGTTCGCCGTTTCGCGTAGATCAGAACCGTCCAGACGTGTTCGCCGGGAGAAAGTGATTGGCCAGGAGAGACTTCCACGGCCTAACAGACGCCCTGCCTCGAGCCCCGACGTTCTTTCGTGATGCTCGTGATACGGCGATATCTTCTTGCCGGCGCTGCTCGCTCGGCCGATGCACATGAGCCGTGCTGCGCGTGTCACCCGGCGAGCGGGTCACGTTTCCGGTAATTAATGGCTCACGTCATCGGCCGTGGTTCAGCCACCGGTTACATCTGTCGATCGTCCTCGTGCATCTGCTTGGACGCTCGATGGACGAGCCTCGGGATGGGTTTGTTTGGACAATGACGATTGTGGACGCTGGCTGTTCGCTTGATTGGCTCTGGGGAACTGCGGAATCTTGTGTGTTCATGATAAATTGATACGGTCAATGTTTCGGTAAAGGGTTGTAGATACGGTGTGTTTACCGGTGTTATTGTATCTAATCACCTGTGGAATATGTTTCCGTTGTAGCTGAGGATGCTTAGCTACCTGGCTCTGAGTATTTACCAGTGAAGAGACTAACTCGAAGTAAAAGGGAAAATTGCGATTTATCGATGTTCTTATAACTAGGTACTCGTGGAATGCTTCTGTCGCTGTAGGAAGATGCTTAGCTACCTAGCTCTGAGTATTTAGTAGCGAAGAGGCTAACTCGAAGTAAAAGGGAAAATTGCGATTTATCGATGGTCTGGTAACTAGGTGCTTGTGGAATGCTTCTGTCGCTGTAGGAAGATGCTTAGCTACCTAGCGGTAGGGTATCCAGTATTAACCGTTTCGATGCTAAACAACTTTTGTGGATATTTACCAAATATGCGGAAGTGATTGGGTGTGTGTGCGAAAGAATTAATAAGAGTACTTATCTAATGAGATCACGAATATTGTGTTATTACAAGAAAATACCAAAATATAATATTCATTCAAATAAATTTACTTTGATTTATTTTTTGAAGAAATTTTGGCACAACACAAGAGCGCTGTAGCGCTCCTCAGCACTCTGCCTCATAATTTATGCAAGGTGTTTCTTTATGTAATGAAAAATATTGTCGAGTGCAAAGGGTTAAAGTCTACCTGAAAGTAAACTGAAAAATTGGGGAATTACAACTTTCTATTCAGAATTCACTTCTGAATGCTACTCTATATCCACGAAAGTCCTAAGTATCACCATCAGCCCGTCAGACTTATTCTACTCTCACCCCTCTACCGCCCATCCCACTAAACATACTCGAACTTCTCCCACAATTTCCCCGAGTAACACTCGAAACGACCTCTCCCGTAGTCTTATACTCCCCGCAAACACCCTCTTCAATCGCAGCGACGACAAAATTAACGAGCCACTCGCTAAATGTTCGTTCTCACCCCTCGTTCCTTCACCCTCCACTCGAAGCGAAATAACGGAACACTTTCGCCCTCGAGAAGGCAGCCCCGCATTTCCATAAGTCCATCGACCAAGCAACACCCGTTGACACATTTTCCACCGTGCCGACAGAGAGGGGTTGTAGGCGAAAAATGCGCGTTACGTGACGCAACACGGCGTTTCGATCCAACAATTACGAACCGTATCGCAACGGTTGCGTCTAGCGTGGCGCGCCCGCGCGCGTGCATTCGTGATCGATCGTCATGATTCATCCGCCGTTCGGGGAACGAACGAGAATATAGGTTGCATACACCCGTAAGTCGCCGTGCCGTGGAAATAGAATCACGCAACGCTTGTCCTAAATCCCGGGCATGTCGTTCTTCACCGCGGAACACAACGAGAGAGGGCCGCCGGTGCTCGGCCATTAATCGACCGTATCCTTTAATCCTTCAAACGTGTACAACCGTGGCCCCTCGCTCGTCGCGGGCCGAAGCAACACGCTAGGACGACCGTGCGCAATCCCTTTTGTTCCTCCCTCGACTTCCGAGGCCTCCGCTCTCCACCTCCTGATTTCACGTTCTTGTTAATTTCGTTACGAAACGGGCTTACATCGCGCTTCGCTCTCGGGGAATCGTTGTACCGCGGCGAACCGTGTGGGAATTAGGGACGGGATTAACTACGCTGTGAGAGGATTCGAATAGACACGTCCGGAGGAAGATGGCAGTGTTCGGAGATTTTTTGGGAAGAGGCTTGTCCATTCGATTTGTTTCGGCGTTCCTCGGAGAACTGAAGGCTTGTTTCATTGGTACTGATAGTATTGTTCTAGGTTTCTGTATTTCTGTATTAGTTTCTATATTAGTTTCTCTATTTTCAGATTTCTGTATTAATTTCTACGTTAATTTTTGTATTAACCCTACGAAGATTCTTTGAAATATTCAAAACCTTCGGCAGAACTGAATTACAGATCAATTGCTTGAATAATGAAAAAAGGGAACTACTCTCTTGCTGTTTCAGTGACTAAATCATTTGTTATTTAGTGTAAATATGAAAATTCGATCTCTCTGAAATGTCGACAATATAGCTATACTATTTATCTATTGGTCGTTTATCACTGAGAGGCGTTTAACACTCAGAGAAACTCGAAGCTAATGAACGACAGCGTTGTTTTATACCAGCAGTATTTACTAACTATGCGAATCGAAATTTAAATATTGAAATTTATTCGGATTCGCGGGCATGCACGCAAGCTAATTCTCATACCGAATGGGGACATAGCTGTCGAGCGCTGTTTGCTCGAGGATACAGCGACAGACACGCGACAAAACGGCGGATAGAGCGAATAACCAGCGGAAAATTTCATCGAACGAGACGAATTAATCGGCGTCAAATCGGTTTACCACGGGGCCCCGGTTATCCGCCGTGAAATTCATGCGGATTAAATAATTCGTGCACGCCGGTTACAAGCCTGAGACCGTGACGAACGCGGCTCGAAAGCGCATCGCGCCTGCTTCGGAAGTGCTCACGGTATAATAGAGCACACGCGGCTCCCTTGATTCGTGTTTCTCCTATGTAATCGTATAAATCATTATCCACGCATTTCTCCCAGTAACAATTCAACGTTTATCCTTCCATCATCAATCTTTCAGTTGTCCGAAACATTCGTTCACCTTTGTACATCCACCGGACCCAACTACTTTCCATTCATTCTCATTTTCGTCGAGAAACTACTAATAGAAACTACAACCACTAAGAGAAAAACTAATTCAATTAGAAAACGATACACCGGAAAATTAAAATTCCTTTCGAACAGAGGAAAATTACAAAAATGATTTCCCTAGTCGCATGACACCTTAACTCACCCCTATGCGCTCGAAAGATTTCCACTGGAAATATTCAATATTTTTCGATGAGACAGACGACGTTTGAAACTAATTTAACGGTGATTCACAGGAAAAGTAAGGAACAAAGATATTTTATTTAAATATTTCACATAGCAACGCAAACTTTCATTTAAAGTACTAAATATTCAACTTCATAGTTTTGTTGTAAATCAAGCGGTGAGAGTCACCTCTCGAGTGCAAAGGGTTAACTCACCCCTATGCACTCGAAAGTGTTTCAACGCAAATATTCAGCAGCTTCCGATTCAGTTCTGAACGAGCATTCCAAGCGAACGGTTGCTAAATTTACACCAATATATATACTCTTTTCTATATTTAATTAATAAATAAATTCTATGGAAGCCAGACCTGCTGATCATTCTACAGATACATATTCGTGCAATCGGATCAACCAAACCCGCCCGAAACATTTACCTAATGATGTTTACAAAATTCAATGCGCGTCGAATTGACGCGCTCCGTAAACTAGTGCTAAGATAGATGAGCGAGGCTCGTCGTTCGAGTTAGAGGAAGGAACACGTGGCGTCGTCGCGACAGGATCGTGGTCATTAAAGACGGGCCCGCGGGACGGGGGATAATCGTTAAGAGGTAGCCCACGCGTTCCGCGGCCCCCTTTTTGCGAAGGATGCGCGGCGATGCGCGGCTGATGCGCCCGCTCGTTGCTCGATATTTATTCCCGTGGCGTGTTACCATAGCGCGCCGGCTGATTATCCGTCCGCCTTCCGAGTAACGACCAACAACTGCTGCGAGTCGAATCGCGGCGGAGGATAGCCCTCGCCTATTCCTCGCCGCGCACCTGGCACGCGGGTACGTTTACGCGTAGATTAAACCGTACGTAATCAGCCGTGATGGAACGTTCGAACAGGCCGATGCGCCGGAGTCTTATCATTCCGGAACTCACGCGCGTTCCATGAGGATGCTGCGTGTCTTCCAGCGATCACCGAGGTCAGTTGAACATAACGAAGGATTTCAACGGCGTGATTAACACTGAAACTACCGAGCAGTTAAATCGACGTTCTGGAATCCGTTTATAGAAACTCGAGGAGTGCATCTATCGCAACTGTAATTGAATTCAGTTTGCGTAGCACTGAGTCGATTTCTTTAACTTCTCGGAGAAACATCTGTCTCTGTTAGTAACTACGGTATGAAGGGATCAGGAGTGTTTTACCTGTCTGCTAGGTAAATTGATGACCAGAGACGAATTCGAGGACGTGAACACTTTAGGCGGATGATTAGGCTAGTATAGATTGCGATGAAAATGAAGTTATTCGAGAAAGAGTGAAATAGGGTGTTCAGAATTCTTTTGGTTTTAACCCTTTGCACTCGGAAGTATTTCGTTAGAAATATTTAACATTTCCTATGCGTTGAAGAAGAGAACTATTATCTTTCAATATTTCGTACATTGATACATTATACAAAGTTAAATACCAAACATCAAAGTTCACAGTTTTGCTGTGTCAAATCATTTGGCGACCTAGAGGCGCCTCTGGAGTGCAAAGGGTTAAATTAACTCCAAGAGAAATCGCAAGTGAATCGAGAAACCCTTTCAATATCTATAATAATAACTACCACACTATAATATACAAGACTATTAATACGGAAGTTTAAACTATCCAAACTACAGACTACAATCCCATCTTGGTCTTACGTACCAGTCGAGCAGTAGACGTGTCAAGGGTTACCAGTTCCCCCGAGAGGGTAGAGGGACTCTCGGAACGAGGGTTTGAGGTCAAGAGAACAGGCCCAGAAGTGAAATGGAAACACATGTTCGCCGGTCGTAGCCGGCGAGACAAGGGTGACCTTTAATTGCGCTGCCAGATAGCGATCGCGAGTCGAAAGAGCGCGATCTATCGGGATGTTTTACACCTGAAAACGGGCCTGTTCGCACCAGGGGGGGTGTCCCGTGGTGGTTTGCCGGCCGCGCGATTGAGCCGTCCAGGTGGACGTCCCGACGCACCGGGACGTCTGAACGGTCTTTAATGAAGAAAGACATCCAGTGTCGTGGTGGCTGACGGAGTACAAGCGTTGCTAACGCGCCGCTGATCCTCCGCCTCTTCTTCTTCTTCTTCTTCTTCTTCCTCGCGTTCTCCTTCTTCCTGTTCTTCCTCCTCTCGTCTCCTTCATCTTCCCTTTCATCCGGCCTCCGTCTCCGCGGACTTTCCAGAGACCGCTCGGCCTTCTTTGCCAAAGAAACCGGTGAAGTGCGATCAACCGGTCGTCGCCAGGTGCTTTCTACCGGACGTCGAGGAGCCGCGAGGAGGCCGGCCGTGGCCGGGGTAAAAAGGCCCGCGCGTCTGATTACATGCGCGAAAAAAAGCCGCGTTGACGAAAACGGCTCTCTCGGCGGGTCTCGCCGATTCAATCAACTTTTTCAATCCTCGCGGGCACGGGTTCATTAACAGGTTCATTGAGCTCCGCGCTTCCGCCTTCGCCGGTGGTTTCTTCGAGCGTCGCGAGATTGCTTGGATCTCGGGTTATTTTCACGTGGCCGGGGAAAGGTTCAATGTGGGACGCGCTTCGCAATTTTCGAGGATACTCGAAGATTGCGGAAAGTATCGTTGAAACGTGAGACGAAAGAATTAACCCTTTGCGGACGAACGTCGACATTCCGACAGCATGAAATTCCCATGTTCCGAAGATTAAGTAACAAACGAATGATTTAATTGCTCGAATAGCAAGAGAGCACGCAGTTTCCATTTGTTCTATTATACAATTGACGTATAATTTAGCTTCATCCGTTGAAGGTTTGGTACATCAAAGAATCTTCCGCAAAGGGTTAAACTGGTACCCGCGATGGCGGAGACCGCTTTAACCGTGGGTATTTCAGCGACTCGAGAAACCAGCGGTCGTAGAGAACATTGTATATTCAGTGGCAACTATGAAACTCATTGACGCTATCGTCCGCGAATATCGAGAGGATCAATTTGCGACGTTGTTCGAGGCTTCACAATATCCCCTAAAGTACTCAGACGGAAACGAAACCCGACGTTTCACAAGTCCCCGAGCCTAGCGCACAATACCCTAACTCTTCCGACACGAAATATAGCCTGCTCGCCCGAGAAGCTCCTGGTACCCAGGCTTTCCTACAGACACAAGCCCGACGACGACTCATCGTGAGCGTTATAGTCCTCCACTCCAGGAACGCCTAGCTCCCGACAGTTAGTATTGATCTTGGGTTCAAGCAACAGCCATTAGAAGCCACGTAGCCCGGCGGTAACCCCTCGTGCCGCGGAGATAAATACACGGTGGCCCACTTTCCGCGGCGTCTTTCGAGCGTCCCGGGGGCTTCAATCATAACGGCAGGGCCGGCTCCATAAATTTGTCGGAAAAAGATAGCGGCGCGGCGGTGTACACGTACCACGAGCGTCGTGGGCTCCATCGCGACAAGACGGGCCGGGTCCCCGTCCCGGCACAACCACGTGGAAAATGTCATCCTCGTGGCGGAAGAGGAGGCTCGACGTGTGCTGCGAGCGTGGGATGTGGGTCACAGGGCTCGGCCCGGGTGCGATCGCCTCTTGGAAACGGAGAAGAACCGCGGGGACGCCGCGGACACGAGCCGCGACCCCGTGTGGATGCGACAACGCCGCTCACCGCGCCGTTGTAATGACCGTCTATTACCTAATACCCGTGCACAGACATGGTCTGTGATTTTCAGACGTGCACAGACGGCCACGGTGCCGTCGGTTCGCGACGAGCGGCAGTCGATCACGTCCTGGCTTCTAGGGAAGAGCTGATCTCAGACTCCAGCGAGCCTATTTCTGGAGCTTACGCTCCCTGGAGACATGTTCTTCTTTTCCAACAGGTTGCAGAATATCTAGAAATTCGTTATTTAGTTTTTGTCTCAAGTTTTATTGATTCGTTTCGCCTACGTTGGAGTTTCATCTAGCGGTCGTGTTGGTTTTCGAGAAAGAGGATCGGTGATCTAAGACGCTATCGATGATTTTTTAAGAGCTTATGCTTTCTGGAGACATGTTCTTTTTTAACAGGTTGCAGAATATCGGAGAATTCATTGTTTAGTTTTTGTCTCAAGTTTTATTGTTCGTTTCGCCTGCGTTGGAGTTTCATCTAGCGGTCGTATTGGTTTCCAAGGGAATTTTCGGGTGCTTTGGGAATTGCTTTCTTCGAGTATCGTTGTAGTCTTGAGAAATTGTTGGTTCTAGGTGGGCAGACATTTTGGGGAATTTCTGAAGAAGTCTGTTTTGTGTAGTTGTTTGGATTGTTGCTGTTGGAGGTTAGACTATCGAGTATACGATCGGGTTACAACTCGATTTTCTCACGGGTACTCGGAAGACGACCAGCCGCTGCATCAGTTTCTCCTAAAGAAACTAAGGAAGCTCACCCTGGTGCCGGTACAATATTCATGCATTCAGCGCTGATTATATTTGCAAAACACTTTCGAGCACGCGACTATCGACGAACCATCAAACTGTTTGAGCTATCCTCCTTTCCCGTCCGCGTCAGAATCTATTAGGCAAGATCGCTAAACTGTCTCTCGTATACTTTCACGGGTACGTCATTAAACATAAAGTTTCATGGCCAATCTGTACCGGGCCTGAGAACACCGGAAGATTCCCAGGATTCTGTCGCGCGAGGAATTTTTCCACTATGAAAAATAGCGCCGGAGAGAAAGAGGGGGCAGCGAGAGGTGAAGCGTCCCGGGGATCAATATTTGTCCTCTTGTCTAGCGGTGACTCGGACCTCGTCGAGAGTATCGGACGTTGCTCGAGTAATTTAACTCTCCCATTTAGCTCTCTCTCTGCTACAGGGAATTTCTAACAAACTATTCGAACCACCAAAAACCTGAAATTCCATCCACAAGATTGCTCAAAATTCAAAACACACCTTCCAAAAACTTTAGAATTCCACAATTTTAAGAATCGAAACCTAATAATCGATCCTTAACATTTTCAAACCTAAATTTCATTCGATTCAATTGAAACTGTTATCATAACCCCCATCGTGTTCTAATTAGAATTTAAATACAACCTCTGTAAATTCAACTTAATCAGTTGACTGCGTTTGACGAGTACACACGTCATCTTAAAACTCTTAATGGTGCTAACTTTTTCAACGATGGATTATCTATTTTTTGAGACAAACACATAATTCTTCTTCGTTTTGCTTTAGTTTTTCGTTAGTTTATCGCATTTAACGAGTATACACTTCATTATTTGATTTTATTGCGCAATGATTTTTCAAACGAAGTTCCACACTTAAGTGGTTAAAATCTTCGAATGGTAGCCAGAGTCTTACCCGAAAGGTCCCACGGGATCGATCATCCCCTGTAAAAATGAAAATGAAAGTTCGAGCAGGCGTCCGCGCGTTGTTCGCTCGCGGAAGCATGCGTTTCGCGTTGGCGCGGGATAGAAGTGTGCCGTGTTCCGTCGACAGGTACCAACTTGATCGCCACTCGCGACGTTAATGCTCCCTATAACCTGGAAGCGGATAAGCTCGCGACGTGTACGACCGGTCAGTCGACTTAGCGTACCCTCGCCTCGCCCCGCGTCGCGTTAGTATCGTAACGAGCCAGTGGTATCGTTAGCGAACGAGCCATCGATGACGTTTCCACCGGCGAGCGTCAGTTTCGACGGTCCGCCGCTCGGAAAGGGGTCAACGGTGTCTTCGGGGATTAAGCTAGGATTCCACGGTGAACCGACGACCCCGTGGAAAACATTTTGGAGATTCTGCTGGGAAGTCGGACGCTCGGACGTTGATGTCTCAGAGGATTAAGGCTTAACTTCTCGGGGACTTATCCTGCATAGCTGCTCGTCCTCGATCTTCAGTCCCGTGAATGACGTAATTTAACTGTTAAGTGCCATGTGTTTCGATGCTTTGACCTTTTCATCTTCCTGTTTTCAGTATTAACCCCTCGCCATACAATAAGCGAGACAAGATTTCTAGACGAATTCAACGATCGATGTTGTTCGTTCTCCAAGAATCAAAGCAAACAATATATTGATAATAGCAAAATAGTTTGATTCGTGGAGAATGAGCAGCATTGATTGTTAGCAGTCTAGAAATCTTCACGAATCTTCAAATGAAATTTCCACTCGAAGAATTGACAGTTTCCTTGCATTTCTCCCGAATTGGTAGTAAAATATTACACAGCGAAAGTAAATACTACATAATATTACTATTAACCCTTTGCAACTCAGGAAGTGACTCAGTCACTTGGTTTGATACAGTAAAATTCCAAAGTTTGATGTTCAATTTTCATTAGCAACACTTTCTCCAGTATCTGAATACCCACACTTCTAATCGCACCTAAAACCACCCACCCCTACGCGACACCGCACCCCAAACCCAGAACAAACTCAAACATAAACTTCACCGAACGAAGCTCCTCAGAACAACTGTCTTCCTTAAACTAGAATATTCAAAACATTAGCAACACTTTCCAGTGTCTAAATACCCACACTTCTAATCGCACCTAAAACCACCCACTCCTATGCGACACCGCACCCCAAACCCAGGACAAACTCAAACAAACTTCAAACAAACACTCGCAGCGCGACTTTCCTCCCTCGAACGAGATCCACCTACCACCTAAAAATCCCCGAAGTTCAACCACCCCCGACCCTCGACTCGTCGATCTTCCGCTCGAGCGATCAAAGGCAAGAACGCCAACGCGAGAGCCTCTATCCACGACACAGGAGCCGCGCGCAGAGCCGCGAGCGGCAGGCCGCAAATTTGTCGAAGATTTATCGAGCGGGGTCCACGTGGCGATATCCCCGGGCGTACCGGCCGAGGGCAGCCGGAAGTCGGAGCGCGCCGCTAACGGAACCTCTAATAAACGCGGACGCGTGCCCGCGGAATCCGATCCGGCGACACACCGGCCGAGCCTAGATACCGCGGGCCGTAGATTAGAGTGATAAAGACGCGCGTGCTAGGGGGGCCCTTATTGTGCGTGTCGCCGCGGCCGGACAGCACAGTAAGCGCGTTCTGTCACTCGCGCGAGCGTTTAGGAGCGGGAAACGGCGCGGCGCCTTTTGCCGCGATATCCCGGCGAGCCTAGCCGCCCCGCCCCGCCCCGCCGCGCCACGCCTCGCCTCGCGCTCGCGTGGGCGGAAACGCGCCGCGAAGGCTCGAACCGTCCCGTAACAGGCCAACTTCATGCTAATCGGGGGGACGATTGCGGATAGCTCTTGTAAACTTCCTGTCGACCGACTTCGATTGCCACTCGAACGGTACCGTCGGATTTTCTTCGCTGATCGGACAGTAGGAGAAATAAGAGGATAAGGGAATCGATCGGTTCGACCTTTGCGGATTTTTCTTCGGGGTGAGTTTCGCTCCCTGTCGACGAGTGCTGTGGATGTGGAGCGGTTGGAGGGAGATTAATCAGGTTGCTCTGTGGGCGAGAATGGTAGTGCTCGAATGCTGGTAGGGTATGAGAAGCGTTTAGTAGATCGGTGTTGTAGAGAGTAGAATGGAGACGTTAATCCTTTGCACTCGAACGTTTCTCAGTAGAACTGTTCAACGCTCTTTGATAAAATATAGATGCTCGTTGCGACTAATGTGTAATTTAATCGGTAAATTAAAGGACAGAACTATTTTACTCTGATATTTCACATAGCGTTATACAAAGTTTAGTGTTTATGATTCTAGAAATCGTAATTAGAGGTGTAACTATTTGGACATTAAGGAAACATGAAGTCTCGAGCATCCGTTACCTTGAGGTTGTTAATTATGTTTTCTACGCTTTTATTTCTGAATGCATATGCTTGATTCTTCTTTCTTACAATTGATATTCTCACGAGAAGACCAAGATCGCAGGAATCTAATAAATTTTGATCAGCGGAGAACAAGTTAGAGGCTATTCCCGGAATATTCGAGAAGCAGTTTCTCCCTCCCCGCCACTGGAACGGTTAATTCTCGTGGGTGGCGTGCGAACTTCTCGGCGTATCGGGCGCGAGCCGCTTATCGTCGCCTCGTTTCGCTGATACCGTCCGGGGAATTGTGTTATCGGGATGCTGACACGCGAGATAATTCCGCCTTTCTACTCGCACCGAGAACGGAGCTCGGCTCGCGAGCCGGTCGGATGCGCCCGCGTGAAAGCGGGCCCAAAACCAACGAAATCGGTCGCGCAGCCTTCGCCAACGGCCGACGCCGACCTCCGGTTAATTGCGTGCTAATCTTCGCGGCATTTCACGTGGCCGTGGTTCACTTTCACATTCTATCGTTGTTCGGTGAAAATGAAACACACCGGACAATCAGGACTATTCCCATTTACTTCGAGCCAATACATCTTTCTCGAAAATTATGCAACATAAATTATGTTCATAGATCTAGAAACTGCAATCGGTTCCGTTCACTAATGACAAATGCAGCGAACTGTTCAGCAATAAAACCGAACCTGCGATTCAGGTACGTTCAACGCGAACTCCATTTTATCTCTGCTCCGCTGAAACCACTCACTCTTCCGAGTTTCTTATTTTCTCTTCCGCTATTCCGGATGTTTCCCTTGCGCAATCCTGTCGCAGCGAGAAGGAACAAGTTCGTCGCTATCGCCGGATCGAAATTCGCGAGTTGAACATCGCCTCGAAGCGAGCAGTTCGGACACGCGTGTTTCCGCGCTGTTCTTGTAGAACTCCCGCGTTCCACTCGAGAACTATTCCAATTATCCTGGTATCGCGATGGCATTCCGTCGGAGCGATAGGGTTCGCGCGGCGACGGGCTAAGTATGAAACGCGAGAGTAATTAGCGGCGACGATCAGCGTCGCCGCCCAATTTCTCGGCGCGCCTTCCCGATTAAACGGTCAATTTGACGTTTCCATTCTCGCTTTCGTCGGCCGGTCACGATTTATCGCGGTTCCGCTTGTCCGGACGTCGGGAGGAACCGCGACACCGTGGATGCTGATTAATAATACCGTCTCCGTCGGCGTACGCGCCGTTGCTAGCACATCCGCGCCTGAAGAACGCCGCCTGCGCGGTGGTCTCGCTTAATTACTCCGGGAGGGACGGACGACAGTCCCACGCGGAATGTTCTCCGCGCTTGTTCGCCGTGCATGTCGTTTTTGAAGTTCAATGGGCTGCTTGTTTGCTGTGCTGCTGTTTCGTCGTGTTTCGAGCGTGCACGCTCTCGAGCGCAATTATGTGCGATATGTTCCGTTGAACGCTTTATATTCCACGAGTACCTTAATCCTTTGTCTGCCACGTAAACGCTCGTCAATAATTGCTCCACTATCTTTCTTATACTTCATGTATCCAACAAAATTCGGTTTGTTCGGTACGTCATCGAAAGAATGTCCAAGTTTCTGTAAAAAATAATGTAACCCGAATTCGGGTGACGTGGCAGTCAGTGTTAAAGTAAACGACATTACGAATGAAATGTCTGTTTCGATCGAATCGAATTTAAGTAAGCGTCGAAGTGCCTAGAACAAAGATAGGAACGCCAAGCAATGCCGTAATTCAAGGAACGAAAGATTGATCCATTAATTGGGTAACCCACGGAGTGATTAATTGCTTCGTAGAAGATGCGTCGATGTAGGTGGAGGAATATGATGAAAGTTATCGATAAAATTGGCGGTTTCGAGTTTCTACGGTTACACGCGTCTTCACGGTTACCAATAAGGAAATCGTTAACTTCGCGGAATACAACTTCACTGGGTCTTCGTACTCTCGTGTCGGCAATCTTAGAAATCGGGCTATAAATACATACATAATCAGCGAAGATTCTGAAGTTCAGCGCGTACGCTCCATCGTTCAAGGCATTGCACCGTGATATACGATCTTCTGTAGTAATTTTCTTCTTTCACTGTACGGGGGAATTGTTACACGAAGCTAAAATCACTACTCGCCGGAGCGTTCCGAAGTTATAAATTTCATTACCATTTTATACATTCCCTCGCATCGCACGCGGCATTCCATGTTTTTCCTATCAATTAAGTGCTAAATTTCATCGTCCGTTAAGCTGCTATCACAACAAAGTTCACCGACACGACACTCGCGATCCGCAGGCGGAAAGAATTGGAAGCATGATGCAATTATTGACCCAGAGAGCACCGGTTGAATCAGAAGTAACGTTACACGCGGCGCGATCACGCGCGCGGATCGTTTCGACGAAAGAGATTCGATCGGTCCGTCCGTTGCGTTACTGAAACCGCGATTCCTTTTAAATTATAATCTCGGCGGATCGTTGGTGCAATTACCGGTGCAATTAATAGCGGCGTCGTCGTTGCTATCGGCGACGATTCCTCAGCCATCGGCCGTCACGTTCCGTAATCCTAACTGAAACTCGGATCACTGCTATTGTCGTAACTGTCCCGCGGATATTATTACGTCGGTCGGTTTAAATCGACGCGGCGAGTTGATAGGCTTTTGCGGTGGACCCTGGTTAATCCAGTCGGGAAACAAAATGGTCCGTTGCTCGTGGCGCTTTCGCGCGCACAATTAAAGCTGCATCGGTCGCAAAAAGACCACGTAATCGGGAATTGCATCCGGAAAAACTGCTTCGAAACTTCCACCACATTACGTAACCGTTCCAAACAGCTATGACAGCTGTTTAATTATATTTTCAAACGAATGGCATATATCTAGGTTGTTTTATTGTTTCCGATATTTCGCTTTCGTTATACAAATAGGAAGCGGAATTTATTTGCACAGAATTTCTATTTGTGAAATGCAAATCATTTTGTATAGCAGGGACTATTCAGCAACGCATTGGTAACCTTCAATTTTCGTTGTCAATAGTCGAATTTGCGGGTTTTGTATACACGACCGCGCTGTCGAGTCAATGATATCGCGTCTATCGAAGGCTACACGCGCTTATTCCTATATCCAACGATAATAGTGTGTCTAAGTTGGACTGCGTACGCTTAAGGGGACGTTCTCCTCGAAGGTTAGGGGCGTAAAGTGAGAAGCGTCGTCAGTCAACAAAGGACAGTCTTCGAAACCGCATCGCAGTAGTTTCGCAAATAGTTTCTTACACGGAGTTACACGCGCTTAGATTGCACGCAGGAAACGCGGAGCAAAGTCTAACGATTTATAGAATACCTTTCACACGCGATAAGGCGTATATTAACCCTTTGCACTCGGGAGGTGACTCTCACCACTTGATTTCCTACAATGAAGCTACAAAGTTTGATATTTAATATTATACTCCATACAATGCATCAATCTGAGAAATATTTACGTAAAACAGCTTTCAATTCACGTGAATGTCTCGTCGAGTTGGTTTCACAAAATATCGTCTTCGTCTCGTCAGAAAATGTTGAAATATTTCCAGTAAAAAACCTCGGAGCGCAAAGGGTTAACCAAAGTGTGCTGTTCGAAAGGATCGCGCGCAAATTGAGTGTTTCGAATATTAATTGACAACGCGCGATTATTTGCGCCGTGGCAAGAGAGTTTGCAGCGCGCCAGGAGGAGCAAGAAAACAGAAGGGAAGATGGAGGATCCAGGAAACTGAAGAAAGGACGAAAGAAACGAAGGTTGGTAGCCGGGGAGCGAGGGGGTTAACGCGACAACGGGATGCCAGGAGTGTTCCCGGTGACGGCGTCGAATGTTTATAAAGGGCAGCGACCTGCTTCTTCAGCGTCCAGGAACGGCGTAAAGTCGCCGGGCAAATATTTGCGGTATCGTCGTAGCCGGGAGTACACATAGTCGGCGCGCAGGGTTAATAAAAGCAGCCGGACGGGGGCCCGCGGTGCTGCCGACGGAGGGAGAGAGAGAGAGAGAGATAGAGATAGAGAAAGAGGAGAGGAGGAAAAGAAAGAAGAGGAAGAGGTGGATCGTGGCGGCGAGCACGTCGCGGTCGAACCACTCGAGAGGTGGTTGCTCCTGTGCCCGATCGGTACGAGCATCGAGATATATCCGAGTTTCCACCTACGAGTCGCCGGAAGGGACGTTTCCGCGCTCCGAACGAACCACGGATTTCATTTCGCCGGCGTGATTCCGTTTGAAGAGCCGAGGCAGATCTACGGGGCGGCGGTCTGTCCTTTCTTTTATGCGGCACGGCCGCTCGATCCCCTCGTGATCGTCGTGGCAACCGCGAGGGACCAGGTGAAAGTCTGTCTCCTCCGTTCCTCTGCTTTCTTCCTCTTCGTCTCTCTTTCTCGCTCTTTGCCTCTCCGTCTGCTGCGGGCAGCTCGCCTCTTTCTGCCAGTTGCAGCTCTACTCGCGTCAGCTATTCTAGCTGTTCTAGCCCTTCTTCTTTCTTGTTAGGTTGTCTGGATATTTTCTATTTCTAATTATACCAGGTCTTCTGCCTTCTTAGACCATCTGCCTCGTCTTCGTGTTGTTTTCTTCTAGCTGCTTTAGCTCTTGTACTTTTCTAGCTCTTCGAGCTTTGATAGCTGTCGTAGTTCTTGCTTTGGCAATTTCTGGCTCTTGAAGCTCATGAAGCTTTTTGAGATTTTCTTGTCTTATTCTAGCTCCTTGAGATTTTCTCTGTTGTAGTTCTTGCTTTGGCAATTTCTAGCCCTTGAAGTTCATGAAGCTTTGAGATGTCCTTGCCTTATTCTAACTTCTTGAGATTTTCTAGCTGTTGTAATTATTGCTTTGGCAATTTGTAGCCCTTGAAGCTCATGAAACTTTGAGATGTCCTTGCCTTATTCTAGCTCCTTGAGATTTTCTAGCTGTTGTAGTTATCGCTCTTGCCAATTTCTAGCTGTTGTAATTATTGCTCTTGCCAATTTCTAGCCCTTGAAGCTCATGAAGCTTTTTCAGTTGTTCTTGCTTTATTCTAACTTCTTGAGATTTTCTTTGTTGTAATTCTTGCTTTGACAATTTCTAGCTTTTGAAGCTCATGAAGCTGTTTCAGATGTCCTTGCCTTATTCTATCTCCTCAAATCCTAGCTCTTGAAGCTCTACTCGCCACTTGTTCTTTCCCAGCTCGCCAAGCTCTCCCAGCTGTTCTAACTCTTGCCATTTCCTAGCTCTCCTAGTTGTCCGCTACTCTTGCCTCTTTCCAATTCTTCCAGCTCCCCTCGAGCCTCCCGTGACTCTGAAGCGTCTCTGTTCGCTCTTCCCTCCCCAGGAACGTGGCGAACAACAGCTCTCCAGACTCGACGCATGCATCTTGCTCGCGGAAAATCGCGGTTTCGCGGAGGAAATCCGACTCCTTCCGAGCTGTGTACTCGTTCATCACCCGGCGACTTTGTTACCGGAGGGACTCCGAGGTCGTTGCACAACGCGATGTTTTCGTTCCGCGGTGATTTACGGGGCGAGCGGACGCGTTTCCTAGCCGCGCGAACAACGTGCCTCGCGGGTTCACGCGGGTCCCGACTCTTGGCTGCTCGGTGTTTATGAATCGTGGGCCTCGAGTGCGCTTTCATGGGGCTAATGGTGCAAGCGATTTGGAAAGAGGGTGAGCGTTCGTTCAATGGGATTTTTGTATCAATTTTAGAACTGTTCCCCTTTACTGCTGGCGGATTATTTATTGGCCGTAGACCGATCCAGTTTCGAAACTAACAATCTGCTCTATACATCTGTCCAATTTAGAAAACAAAATATAAGAGCCCTATCTCTTCGGAATTGCAATATTGAATATAACAAAAGGACGAAGAATTTTCACATGTTTCTTAATCGTGAAAATATACACCATAATTGCAATTTCAAAAAAAATTGATAAACACTATTCCTGGGAACTTCGGACGACATTAAGGTAACAACCCTTAACTCGACCAGAAATTAACCGTTCCCCGAGCAACGACGGCTCGCACGTAGCCGTCGGAATCGTTTTAATCCCGACAAACGAGCTACACGCGAGAATTTCCCTCGGCGGACAATGACGCTCTGGTTTTCTTGCGTTACGTCGCCCCGCAAATTGCGCCGATTAGCCGTCGACTTACCAGCACCCGATCGCGGTTACGTAACGGAAATCTGCCAGGCCGCGGACTTCAGAAGTGTCGTTAACTCGGGGAAAATTGCGTTACACGGTGATTGCGCAACCTTTACATTTCGCCGCGATCGAAAATTACGCTCGGCCGGCGTAAGCAAACGACGCCGCGCGATAATGGCGAGGGAAGCCTGTCGTTATTTAATTTGTCGAATCCATGATATATCGACCGGTCGACGGTTTCCACTCGCGGTTTCGAAAGTTTCCATTCTTTCGGCGGACACGAGCGCGAAACAAACGAGCGTCGTTATTAAACGGTAAATCTCTTCTTTTCGCTGCCGATTAGGGACGCAACGATAAATATACACCGCAATAAACGGTCCAATAATATTTCTCACAATTTTCACGGCACCTCGGCTTAATATACGCGATGATTATGATTCCACTTCGAATCCGTCGAATAAGGCATTTCGTTCGGGTACGCGCCGTTACGAGTCGCCGAGCCATAAATTACGACATTCGATGGAAATGAATAGTTCCAATATTTCGAGTCGCAGCTGTCGATGGTTGTTGACTCGCGGCCTCGAGAATCATTAGAAGCAATCAATCTACCGATTCCGACGCACGGTGCATAAACGTCGCTACCGAGCACTGTCATTACACAGAACCACTTCCTGGAGAGTCAATTTTCGCGATCCAAGCGTCCGCGGGCAAACTTCTTCGTTCCCGGTCGAAAAGTTTCGAGCAGACCAGGCAGGAACGCCGATTCCCCTCGCGGATGGCATTAAAAGGCTAATTGGCAGCGCCGTGAAACGCGTCGCTGGAATCACAGTGATTACGCGGCCGTCGTTCTTCGCCGTTTTCTAGCGCGACGGTCGTCAGGCTGCTCGAGTACCGTGCAGAGCCGGTGATTTTTCGCTGTTCGAAGAGAGAGCTGAAACGATATCAGCCGATAAATAGACGTCTCGTATGATCTGTCGCGTTTCTATTATTACCCGTTCGACGTTCGATTGGACTTTCCCCTATTTGTTTCGATACACGCACCTACCGGCGCACGGCTAATGCGTCTCGAGCGGTTTGGCAGCGCCGATGATGGACGAGGGAGAACTCTCTAGCGCGGCGAGCATCGTTTAGTTTCGTTTAATATTGTATGGTCGCGGGAAATATCGGTCGAGCGTTATCTTCCCATTAGAAGTCGATTCGAATTGCCTGTAAACTCGCGGCGTGAGGTCGCAAATCATTCCGGCGAGTGTTTGCTTAATTGAAAAATCATTAAAATCACTCGCCTACCAGTTATACGACGGACTTTATTAACGACGAAGAAAATATTCCTCCGGTGGGCTTTAATGAAGCACATATACCATAATGAAACACAAATTATACATGTAATTACCGACGCACCGAGGTTTATTATGTCGTTATAAAATAGCATTATTGTCCGCCGTTCATCGTAAAATACTGCTCGTACTTGACGTCGATAACGCGCGCGATACGGTGCACGGTGACCGTGTGTTCTCTCATTAACTTGGACATTAGACACCGGACTGCTTTCGCACCGGAATAAAAGGAACACTGGAATTCTCCGCGCGCACATTTTCATTCTGACAGTCAATCGAATTCAATCGTCCATTCTGTACCGACCGCTACGAATCTGTATCAATATCTCCAGCCTCCTTTCAACCCTTACGTAACTCGACGCAACCTCGATCCGACAAAAATCGAACAAAATCCCTCTTTCCAAACACTTGCAATCGACGTACAAACCTTCTAATTCATTAACCAACTCCTGTACAAACCTTCAGCTCTTAACCCTTCAGACACTAGATATCTTACGTTTCCATTCCAACGTTACATAAATAAACAGAATAGATTCGCGAAATCTCAATCTTCCAAATAAAGATCATTTCAGCAAGTACTTAGCACTTTGGTAACCTTCAATTTTCCTTCTACGAATTCTCAAATCCCGATGTTTCCTCCACAATCGACCGCACTGCGCGTCGCAGCGTTCGAAAGGGTTAACCCTTTGCGGTCCGAAGTGCCCTTGGTTTCTCACTTTGAGGTTCACGTCGACGTTGGTTCATTCAATTACTTAATACGACGCTCTATTTATTTATTCAAGAATATTTCGGAGTCATTGAAACGTTATCTTTGAATGGGACAATTGTGATACTACAAATAAATATAGAAAAAATTGATAAAAGGTAGAGGTTGCGATAAAATAGAATGTCGAGTCCGACTCGACACAAGACCGCTAAGGGTTAAAACTGCCTCAAGTTCCTTGCAATTTCACCATTGAATCGACACCATTGAACCCTTCGAAGTCCTCCGTATCCCCAGACCCTCGGACCTCTGTCCTGCTCATTAAACCAGCCTGACCAGGACACCTCCAGTTTCCTTGACCTAATCGCGTTAAGAAAGCGACTTCTGCGTAACATCGTTCCAACTTCAATGTCGTCTTTGACATTTCCCCCTTTCCGTGTCGCTGCCAGGTCCAAGGATGTCCTAACTGTATCGCGATACCACAAACAAATACAGAAAAAATCGTTGAAACAGGTAGAGGTTGCGATAAAATAGAATGTCGAGTCCGACTCGGCACAGGACTGTTAAGGGTTAAGGCTCCGGTCCGACGAAATGGTATCTGGTTCTGCGCGCGGGCCGGCTCACGATTACCTTCCCTTTCGTGGCCGGTCGTTTGCGCCGCGGTTAAACAGCGCGGCGTTTGTAATAGCGGCCTCGTCGCTCCTAGCGCCAGCCGGAGTCACAAAGGGTATGGGAGCGACACACCCACCGGATGCATTTTATATACGCTCCTGCCGCTCGTAGGTAACCCGGCTCGCGGGGGTGACGTCATCGTCCTATATACAGGGTGCCGCAACCGTGACCCGTCGCCGCGACCCGCGCCGAGCCGAGCCGCGCCGCGCCGCGCGGCAGACAACCGATTCTTTGCCCGTGCGGGAAAGTCTCTTTAAAGCGCGTTTCTATAATGCCTGCCGAGCGGCTGGCCCGAGCCTCGGATTCTTGATACCCACCACCGATAACACAACCACCCGCCGCATTCCAGCAGCTCCGCGTGACGCCATTTGTCGGCGCTTTTCTCTTCGTCGCCAACCTTCACCGGACACCCTTTCTTTTCGCTTCGCCGTCCCCCGGGCCCGCTCCGTTATGCATGTACCCTATCAACTCGGGAAATGTTGTAATTAGAGGCGAGAGACCCGGCCACTACGCCTCGCCGTCTCCTTTTCTCGCTCTTTCTCGCCGTTTCTCGCCTCGATCCCATCAACGTCGACACGCCGCGCAATGATACCGCCGACCCGGTTATTACCGAGGTGTTGCCGTTCCTCGGTGAATGTGATCGCCGGGGATTATATGGGATCGAGGGTATTTTCAGTAGCGCGCGGAGTATGGAGTATCGAGTGCGGACTGCATCGATACGCGGGGATTGAGATGTTGCGCCGGAACTTTCGTTTGACTATGGGATTCAGGGTGTTGGGATGTTATCGGGTGATATGGTAGAGGTACAGTGGTATCGTTGAAAGGATTATGGAAAGATTAGACATTTCAGGGAATGATCTTTAAAATGTAAGCATTCCGTTAATGGATCTGTGTTGATTGAGAACAAATCTACCAACTGCAATAACTAATCATGACTGATACTAGTTATTCTAACATTCACTACTCCCATCGACACTCCAACGCTCCAACTAAAAATCATCCGCTCAAATATCTAATTTTTAATATCAATCGTATCGAGTGCGAAGTGCATTGATATGTGGGCATTGAGATGTTGCGGCGGAACTTTCGTTTGACTATGGGATTTAGGGTGTTGGGATGTTATCGAGTGATATGGTAGAGGTACAGTGGTATCGTTGAAAGGATTATGGAAAGATTAGACATTTCAGGGAATGATTTTTAGTTGAAGCGTTGGATCGATGGGACAGATGTCAGAATAATGAACCAGTATCAGTCACGATTAGAAGTTATCGCAGTTGGTAAATAGATTAATTCTCAATTGACACAGGTCCATTCATTTCAGAAATGATTTTTCCATACACCGATAGACATACGCAATTATCGAAAGAATATTTTACACCGTGCAATCTCGCCAGCCACGTGTCCAACCGGCAATTCCACGGTGCAGCGATTTTTCCATAGACCGGTGACCCGTGGGTCCGAAGTTGCAATGAAAGTTTCGAACACTGCCCACGGACCGGAACGAATTAATTGCCGGCGAGCAATTAAATCCGGACAGGTTCAAGATTGATACATCGAGCAGCGGAGATATGATAATAGGTAAAGTCGGCCGTTCTTTTCGGTGCGCGTTTATTAATTCGTCCTGGGAAATTGGCCTCGTCAATCTCGATCCTTGGCCCCGGCGACCGGGGCGAGCGTGCAATTAATTCGTGGCTCTGTCAGAAATGATTACTCGTGAGTTTTATGGCCGGGCCCCGCTAACGCGGCAAGTACGTTTCGAATTGTGCAACCCGATCGACACGGAGCCGTGCCTCTAACGCAGTATTACAATTAGATACCGCCGGTCGAGGCGTGTTGCGCGCTCGGCGCGCGGACAGCTACGAGTCCTTAATTATTCTTGATTAGGTGCAATGCGCCGGAACTTTATCCGATGAATGTGCAACAATGTTTCAAGCGGGCGCGTTTCACCCGATACTCGTAGCGCGAGGTTCGAGGACTGGGCGCTACCAGCAGTTAACTCGGCGATAGAAATTCTACGCGGTGATCTAGATCACTTACCTGAAGTAATTCGCTAAGTGAAAATTGGTTACAGCGGTTCGTTTCGTGTAAGTTTATTTAATAGCATCAAGAGACTCGGTTGGAAAGTTATTATCATAAACGTCGGCTCGCTCGGCGAACAGGTGCCCAGTGAAACCGCTGCACGACAGTAGTCGTCGAAATGTTAAGACATTTCTATCTAACAATCTTGGATTTTTCGCGAAACGTTTCCGCTCGCTGTACTCCATTTCGACGGGACGCGAGAGATCGTGTCTTCGGACTCTTTTGCTCGTTGCGCCTTTCTCGGTTCACTCTCGATACCTCTTACGTTTTAATCCCGCGTCCCCGGCGCACGTCAGGTTATTAATCTCAAATAGATCTAGCGACGTGAACGTCCACGCGAATAAATATTAGGAAACGTGACCTTTGGTCCCTTCAAAAACTTTCACCGCGGGGGACACCGGCTCATTTATCTCTCTCGTCTACGTAGCGGCCCGGCGCGATGCGTCGTCCCGCCGATGGATTTTTCGCCGACGGCCCACAGGCCGCCGTCGCGTGTGGCAGCGTGGAACCCCGCGGAATTAACGGCGCCCATTGGTGGCCGTTTCTAGCATGAAATATCGGCTGGTTGTCGCCGATATCTGCCGTTGTAATCTGAGTGGAAACAAATCCCTGGAATGCACCGCGGCCGGATTGAGTCGTCGTTGCGCGATTGCGATTGCGCCTCGTCTGGCGTCGAGCGTCGCCTTCCTGCGTCCACCAAAGCCGGGCATTGTTCCTTCCATCGACGGAAGACTGGTGCCCGGCGGAATCGAGATAACGAATCAATTTCAGATACAAATATCACGGTGACATATAAAGCCGTTCCGGGGCTGCGAGCTACCTTCGCTGATTCGGTCGATGACCGGCTCGGTAAAAGTCGATTTAACGATCGCAAGAATTCTCTAACCGTGTTAGAACCCTTTGTGCCTGTCGCAGAAGGTCACCTCTTTGGAATGCTACACAAAAACGTTCACAGAAACACCGTGGATCGTTATGCAACCCGACTACACCGTAGTCTCGATATTGCTACCTATCTAGCTGTCTTCTGCGAACCTCTGAACAATTTATACAAAGTAGAATATTAACTTTCTAGCATTCTCATTGTATTACTAACCTTCTACAGTTACAACGCTATTAATATTCCGTTATCTCCCCTACCGCGCTATTAATTTCCTACCGACATTGTTAACGTATCGCCGAACATCTCGCGACCTCCGACACCCTACTTCCCAACTGTTCGAGCAGGTATCTCGAATTCTTCCCAACAACAGTTACCCGCCTCGCAACTTCCTCCAACCTTCGCAGAAGTCTCCGTCGGAGCGAGGCCGACGTTCCGCGACAACGGCGGAAAAGCTGTCGCCCGACGCACGACGTTTCGCATTGTGGAGGGTTCGAGCGGGGTCCGGCAACAATTCACGAAGTTAATCGGGAGTCCGTGCGCGCGGCGAGCACGGGTTTCCACGTGCGGAGATTGATTAATGCGCGTTTCCATGCTGTCTCCCCGTGCTTCCCGGCGGTGCTCGTTCCGTCTCGCTCGAGAAACTCTCTCCGCGCGTTGCTCCGCGGACTCCGGTGGTCCGTTGCATTATCCCGCGGCCTAAACAACGCTGCATATTGATGGATATCGCTTCTGGTGTATTGTGCAACCGGTCGCCGCACCGCCGCCGCCGCCGCCGCGCGGCCGCTTCCGATGGCTTTTCTCGTCCCGTTGCCGCGGATTTAATTAACGACCGGATCGATCCTTCCGCCGAGGGGATTTTTCGATAATTACCGGTGACGCGGCGTCGCCTAGCCGGCTAACGAGCCCCCACCGGGGAAACACCGGCGAAAGTGGCCGGCCGCGAGGTTCAGACGCCGCTTGCCCGCCTCAAATTGTTTCGCGGCTTCACAATGAGAACCGTTAGGATACCTTCGGCGGGGTTCTAACGAAGTTACGCGGACGATCGATCTTAGATAGCGATTCGCCGGATCACAATGCGGCCCGTTCTTATCGCTGACTCCCTGCCTCGTCATCGGCGCGTTGACGCTCCGGCCGCGTAGATTGAACGGCGATGGCTGGCTATTGTGCGAATCGCCGGCGAAATGTTGTGGGAAGTGTCGTTGATTGTTTTCTCATGGAAAATGAAGTTCCTGGCTGAACGGGGGTCGCGCAAAGTTACCGGGATGCAGGAGTGTAATTAACAACAGATTTACGGATGTTTATTCTTTACTTTATTCTATTGTTCTTGGAGAACTGCAAGCTTGTTTGTATAGATCGGGAGTGTTGTAGCTTGAAAATTAGTGTTGCTGGTGGCTGTTACTGGATAATGTTTAAACAATTGAGTATCCGTCACGTTAATGGGTTCCGTAAATATAGTCGTTTTTGCTGAGAATGGAGAATTTGAAGTAACCAGTAATAGTATATAGAAATGCTATTTATTATTTATTTAATAGAAGTTAGAGTATCTGAAGCAACTACTGTAACAAGAAATCTAGTATACAATGCTCTTAAAGATTTTGATAGAAAAAACATTTGGCTAACGTTTAGTATACTAAGAAATCTAGTATACAATGTTCTTAAAGATTTTGATAGAAAGAACATTGGGCTAACGTTTAGTATACCAAGAAATCTAGTACAGAATGTTAAAGATTTTGGTAGAAAGAACGTTCGGCTAACATTTAGTATACCAAGAAATCTAGTACAGAATGTTAAAGATTTCGATAGAAAGAACGTTCGGCCAACGTCTAGGTGAAGAGTTCACGAGAGGATAGTTTAAGGAGGCCGAAGAAAAGATGAAGGCGTGGCGCTACCCCCCGCAGCGTTTCCATCTTGTAATATTTACTCTGCAAAGAATATTTTCGTCCTGGCCTGATGTGTCAGTTACCTCCTCGCGATCCTCGTATCAGCGCGGGGATTATTATCGCCCGGGCGAGCGCGCCGACGCACTCACGAAAAATGGTGTCCGACGGCCATTTTGGTGAACCGGTGAGTCTAATCGGGAACGGAAAGCGCAAGTGACGGGCCGCAAATTCGCCACGAGCCCGTGAATAGGGGCCAGACACGTAGGAAAGTGTCAGACACGCCACGGAGAGTGATAACCCGTCAGTTATATAAATGTATTAAATTATATTCTATTGCGCAGACACGCATCGCGGAGAATGGGCTGGACGTCTGGCTGATTGGTTGGGGAGATCGTGTAACAAATGTTTTCACGATCTGTATTATTCCGGGCCACGTAAAAATCGCATCGCAGACCCGCTCTTTCTCCTTCCTTCTCTCTCTCTCTCTCTCTTCTTCTTCGCCGTCGCGTTTCATTGTTTCCATTATGATCGCCATAGATTCCCATGGCGCGCAGAGTTTTCGAGCAACGACCGGCGCGGCGCGGCGTCGCGGGAAAGACAAATCTACCGAGATTGCATTAGAACGTTGCGAAACCCTCGTATCGAACGAGTGCACGGGAGTGAGATATCGACGGGAAGACCGTTTTACATAGATAAACTTCGACTTCGACTTCGTGACGTCGATAACGATTGACTTCGATGGACGCTGGCTCGGGGAGAGCTGTTAGTTACTAGGTTGCTATTGGGAAATGTCGTTATGAAGCTTGTGTTTGCTTAGTGCTGTGCAGTAAAGTAGAATCGAAGCGATCATCGATGATACGAGATCTTAGTCGTCGTAAGCTGATATCGAGTTTTCTAGTCGATTCAACGTTGGCGGTCCGTATTGCGCTTTTAACCAGTTAACTGTGTAAAAGATGATATAACGAAAGCCACTATACAGTAGCTAAATGTTTAAGATACCTAACACTAATCAGTATTTCTCACTGACCTCAAATTAGTACGTGTTATAACTTTCCTCTTCAAGATCAAAGCGAAACAAAGAATTACATGTTTATATAGAAAAATAAAGAATTCATCGCTGAAAGAATTAGTATCATGTCAAGCTTCACGATGACGTGTATACTCGTCAAACACAGTTAGCTGGTTAAGCTAGATGCATCTAGTACTAGGAATTCCTGGGACACATCTAACTACAGATTTAATAAATATTCCTGACTACTGTCGTTCACCTCTTTCGACACTAGTAAATACTAGTAAACTGGACACAAATGAGCATCTTCACCCTCCTCCCACAACCCTTAGAAACATGTTACCAATCCTTCCAAGCAATTCTCAAGTAACTAGTACATTCATCCCTCTAAGCTCTTGGGTGGCCTCTGTAAGCGTTTCATGGCTCTCCAGTTACTCTGGTGGTCCTTAGGATGAAAGGGCCTCTAAAGTCCTTGGTGGTCTCCGGGTCCACTTAAAGGGCCTGCAAGGGCCTGGGTGGTCCCTGAATCCTAAGTACACCCTCGCAGAATTCAGACTTGTCCAATCCTCTAGCTTCTCAGTATCGTTCGTCTAATTACATTAGCACCCATTGCTCACCGAATGAATTCAACCTGTGATCCAATTTCAACCCCGAGCAGCAGGTGCGCTCGCAGCGCGAATTCGCGTTATTTCCCTGGCAATTTCAATGTTCACTCGGCTGTGCGTCGTTGCCGCTCCGCGAAAATGGCGCCTTGACTTCGCGAAGCCTCGCATTCAGACCGGCGATGCTCCCTGGGACGAAATGCAAATTGGCGGGCGCGAAGGGAACCGCGGCGCGCATAACGGGCCGCGATTAAACAAAGCGGCCGGTTAAACAAAGAGGCTAATCAAGGCCCACCCCGCGGTACTCACCGCTCAATTTCAATTCCGCGGGCGGAACGCTTTGCTGTCAGCGGGCAGCGAAACGCGAAAGGCAGGGTTGCCGGCGCGCTGACGTCCCAATTCTCCTCGCGTTCTTTCTATGCCCGGGACTCGGCTTTGTGGCGCCGACAGTTTCGGCTTACTTTTTCTCCATCCCCCTCGGACCCGGGGTTTAATGAATGTATTCGCTGCGGGGATTTGCGTGAAGCTGATCCGACCGACGTCCTCGCGCGCCCCGCGCCCGCCGCATTGTTCCTCGTATCCGCGGAAGTGAGTCTCCGATTGGGGCTCGTCGAATACCCGTGGATCTCTTTGTCGTTTCGGACAGTAGACCCTTGTGCGATCACTTCGCCGTGTTGTTCACTTTCTCCGACTTGGCTAGGTGGATATTTGGTTTTGGTGTTCTTATTGGAAATAGTGGCTTTGAATTAATACTAAGTTGATAGTATATTGATAATGAACTGTGTTAGTGTATGAATATATTTTAACACTAGGTTTACGGAGTGCGTCAATTTGACGCATACAGTTACAAGTTATAAGAATACGTATCGTAATAACCTAATTTTAAATCCCTAATTTCCAAGATGTAACTTACTTTATTTCAACATTCCATATATTGATGCATGCAAAGCTGAATATTATATATAAGACTTTAATTTTGCAAATCAAATCAAGTGACTGAGAGTCACCTTTCGAGTGCAAAGGGTTAACACTTCGAGCGTTCGATCTATGTCACTCGAAAATTCTAATATTGCCTGAATGAAATGATGTAATTCAATATCTTGTTAGAGATATTACGTTGAATTACAGATTAGCAGTTAGCCGCCCCTAATAGGGGTAACATGGTATCTTAATTTATACCATTCCCAGGATCCATTTGTAGCTACATGCCCCGGCGAAAGAACAAAAGCGTTCATTCACTCCGAATAAACATACCGCTAGCAAATCGAACAAACTACTGTATCAACAAACCATCCGCCCACGCGATAAATCTCGAACCGTCCGGGAACGGACCGAGAACGCGCAGGCTCACCCACTATCGGCTGTTAGCGACCGTCACCGCAGCGTCAAGCGGGCTCTTAGCAAATCGGCGGTTTCGCAGTTCGTTTGCTCGGCACCAGGAAAGTCGCCGGACTGTCTCGTATCCCGTGTTTCCGCGGAATAAATCACCGGCATGTTAGCGCGCCGAGCCATAAATACGCGATGGTAGATCGGCATTGCGCCGGCGAAACGCATTAATAAATGAACGCGTTCCTGTAAACCGACCGATTAACCCTCCGTTTTCGAGCGGAAACTCTGAGCTTCTTTCTCAGCTCTGATGCGGCGGAACTCTGAAGTTTCATACTGAATATTAAACTCCACGGTGTAATAAATGGAATACTGCAACTGAACGTGTATTCAGAATTCTGAAGTTTTATGTTGAATATTAACCCTTTGCACTCGGGAGGTGACTCTCACCACTAGGTTTGATACAGTAAAATTATAAAGTTTCGTGTTTAATGCTAAACTTTGTGTAACGCGTCGCCATGTGAAATATCAAAGTAAAATAGTTTTGTTTAATTTATCGATTAAACTATTTACATTAGTCGCGACAAGCATCGTCTATATTTTATCAAAGAGTGTCGAATGTTTCTAGTGAAAAACCTTCAAGTGCAAAGGGTTAACCTTGTCTATTGTTAAAGGAGATAGCGACATTGCGCACCGAGAGCAATGGCATCACTTTTTCGAGTTGGTGAATTTTGGGTAGTGTGATTGGTGGAAAATGAAATTTGGATCGGTGGATGATGGAACTCGCAGAGAAAGATCGACGTTTGACAACCTTGTTCTTAGATGCGTCGTCTCATGGTAGAATAGTTACTTCGAATCTCGTGTTCCGTTTATCGGAGACTTTGAAAAAGAGAAAGCTCCGCTTGACGTTAAGGTGAATTTGAAGTTGAAACGATTACATGCTAGCAGGTTAACCGTGTTAACTAACTCGGCAGGTTGGCTATCTCCGAGGCACGCCTATAACTTAGAGCGTATCCACATATGAAGCAGGAAGGCTGAACAATTCCAAACATCTCCCCCCAGCAGAACTACCCAGCATAGAATAACACAGCACAAGGGGGACACATAATTTAATTAATAGCCGCAGTCAGCCGCTCGACGTGCCGTTCAATCGCAGTTACAATCTGTAATGTCCCATTTACACCGGCTCGGCCGTTGTGCGGCTCGTAAACAAGTAGCATAAATCTGCCATTGTTCGGCGACACGCGGGTATCAATAATTTCGAGGCGGGGTATGCACGTGAACGTTCCCCCGGGACACGCCGAGCGGAATAATAAGGCCACTCCGGGGCGCGTCAGTGCCAATATTTGGCCGGATCGAAATTTATGGGAAAAGGGTAAGTCTACGGCGCATGAAGGACTCGTTAGGGGAGGATCAGGACGTCCCGATGGGAATCCGAAGGGGCGGGAACGGGCCTGGAGGCTGCGCCGCTCCATAAATCGAAGTAAGGCGGCTTTGACCCTTTGCATTCGATAGCCACGCTATAGATACCGATCACTTTCTAATCAAATATTGACGACGTTTTCTATAGACGGTACGGAAATATAATTGAACCCTTTGCGGACGATGGTGGTTTGGAATATACAAAATCAGCAGACGAAGCTAAATTATACATGAATCGCTTAAATAGAAGAAACTACGCATTGATCTCTTGCTGTCGAACAATGAAATTTATTCGTGACTTTGTCTTCGAGACATGAACATTTCTTCTTGGAGTGTCGACGTTCGCCTGAAAGGGTTGAACAGAACGATTTAACCCTTTACTCGATATTTTTCATTACGGGTATCCATTGCTTTCTGATGAAGTATCGATGTTTTTGTAACTAACGTGGATAACCTTGCGTAAATTATGGGAATTATTGTATTCCGTGTATCGATACGTTACGCGAGATTTAATATTGAATATTCGATTGGTACAATCTCGATTGCAGTGTTCCATTTATTGGGACTGTTTCACCCTTTGCACTCGAAAGTTTTTCACTAGAAATATTCGACGCTCTTTGATAAAATATAGACGATGCTTGTTGCGACTAATGTAAATAGTTTAATCGATAAATTAAACAAAACTATTTTGATATTTCACATAGCGACGCGTTGTACAAAGTTTAGCGTTAAACACGAAACTTTATAATTTTACTGTATCGAGCCAAGTGGCGACTGAGAGTCACCTCCCGAGTGCAAAGCGTTAAAATTCCGCGAGCGTGTGGGCTAACCGCGTCAACGGCGCGTTGGCCTCCCCGGATCCTCTTCGCATCGGAACCCGGGACGCGTCCTCGGCCTCCGTCGAGGCGGATCGAAGTGGCAGCCCCTGCCAGGATTTTTCCGCGCGTCGCGACGCGACGGGGGGAATGCAAACTTCGGCCACCCGAGACCGTAAACTAGATACTTTCGTGCAAAATCAGCTCGTTGCTCGCGGAACGGCCTCGTCGTGGCATCAGCTAGGGGCCCTATCTCGCGCGGATCGCTTGCCCGCCGCGCCGGGACTCGAATACCAAAGCGGACAAGTGGCGTGCGCGTCGCGGAGCGGCGCGGCGCAGCGCAGCGGCTGGATGTGAGTGCATTATACCGGGTCGCGTCGTTACAACGGACTGCATAAACATCGGAGTTTAGTGGTGGGCACGGACGCACGCGAGGGAACGCCGAGATGTAACCATTATACATGCGCTCTCGATCGCCCACGTGTTTCCGCCCTCATCGTGCATCCGCGCGATCATGATTGCGTTATCGGAGGAAACGCTGCCGAAATTCTGCAGTCCCCTCGGGACTTTTCGACCGTTCTCTGTAACTTTTGCACTGGAAATTGCTTTGTACTGGTTTATTAATTGCTGGGTGTGGTGAAGAGATCGTTAAGTGGAATTTTCGAAGGGTTAGTGTAACGAGATTATCGAATATATTTACTTTTGATGGAGCTTAGGTTAGGATAATTCCCTTTTGTGTATTCAAAGAGTAATCATTAGTTTACTATATCAAATCAAATTTCTAAAGGGTTAATAGTATCAACTTAACAGTTTCTTATATCAACTGAAATTTTTAAGGGATTATAGCTTGTCGAATATAATACTTACTTTTAAAATTCATCATTCACTTTTGACAAAGCTCACCGTAGAATTCCCTTAACTTAGTTTCCACTATTTCTATATCACAAATGTTTCGTTTCCGTTAACTTCAACCCTGCAGCTGCAGCACGTTCAAAAGGATGACGAATGCATTAACTCTTCTAATTAAATTGTCTACCGGAACGATCTAATAATCCCGTGCAGAGAGTCTACGATTTTCTCAAAGGAATAGCATAGAGTGCTGGGACAGGGACGACGATGCTGCCGGAATTAATGTCCCACCCTAAAAACGTGTACCTGACGTTCGTTGGTAGTCATCCCGGGCGCTGCCATAAAATTCAATTTATTCCCCCTTGTTTGTTCTCACCGTTGGGGGAGATCGGCGTCGATAACAGATTCTCCTGGCGTAGGCCATGATTCCATAACAATATGGAAGAAGTTGGGACCGTTACTTCGCTTGTCCCCTCGCTTCGAGCGCTTCCCGTTTCCGGAACCGTAGGCTCGCGCGTTAGGGAGCTTCTGGGAATGCGGAAAGCCCTCGCGGGCATTACGTAATAGAGGAATGCCGTTCGGCAACGCGCTAAATCCTAACAATGCGTATATTTCACCGTGTTCCGTTGCAGTAACGTTTTCAGCTTCCCCTATAAATAATATTCAAGCAAACATAGTCGTGGACTAACCGTCTTCTAGCTGGAACATAGGATAGCTTTACACCTTCTTCAATCTTTCGGTCAGTTTCCCTAGAAAATCAATTTTTCTGTAGGTTATCATTCACTTTTAAAATATAAATATAGGATCTAAGATACCTTACAAATTTCATGTTACAATTGAGTTACTCAAACGTCTGATTGCAATCGTATAGATATAGAACTCAAAAGTAAATTTTTAATGACTTCTTTTCGAGGTAGTAATATTCTTCAATCTGTCAGTTTCGCTAGAAAATCAATTTTTCTGTAGGTTATCATTCACTTTTCAAACATAAATATACGAACTAAGATACTTTACAAATTTTATGTTACAATTGAGCTACACAAACGTCTGATCGCAATCGTATAGATATAGAACTCAAAAGTAAATTTTTAATTACTTCTTTTCGAGGTAGTAATATTCTTCAATTTTTGGGCCAGTTTCACTAGAAAATCAATTTTTCTGTAGGTTATCATTCACTTCTCAAATATAAATATACGAACTAAGGTACTTTACAAATTTCCTGTTACAATTGAGTTACTCAATCGTTTGATTGCAGTCGTATAAACACAGAACTCAAAAGTAAATTTTTAATTCTTCCCGAGGTAGTAATATACGAATTAACGTAACAAAGTTCGATACGAATCGTAATTGAGTCACGGAAGTACTTTTTTCCGGTAATTGAACGTCGGGCTCGGTATTGATAGTCCGCGCACGGAATCGCAAGCAGTTCCTCGGAATCGCGATAAGCTAATGACACCGCGGAGATAATCATTGAGCTATCGGTACAATCGCGCGGAGATAGGGGCACGTATCGCGTTACTGTGCCGAGCACTTGCTCCTGCTCGGATGTAGGAGTATATCACGATAAATCCTAACAATACGAGTATCTTGTTTTACGTTACGCGTTGATGGCTCATCGTTCCCGGCGAGTATTTATCGGGCCGGTGAAAGTGGTCTAAAATGGTACCGAAGCGACGGCACCCGCGACTTTTCATTACGCGGAACGTCGTTTGCAACGTCGCCGACTTATTAAATGCTGGAGATCTCGGTCGGAGGATCGGTTCGTTTCTCTTTGACGGATCGTTCGCGAAGCGCGGCGACTGCGAACGGGTTAAGTGAGTTTCGTTTGTTCGCCTCGTCCCGATAAGCATCCGTGTATCATTAAAATTCCGCGGGGATAAGGGCCGTATCGCGCTGCCATATTTAATCGCTGATGAAAGGGTTCCTGTGTTGCAGGGCCGCGGAGACGTCGCCTCGTTGGTCCGGAACTTGCTTGGCCCGATTTACGGCGATGGCGTTATCAATCTGCTGATACGACAGGCCCGGGACATCCTGGTCTGCGCTTATCACGGCAACTTGGAGAACTTCCTCAGGACTTATCTCTCACCGGCCGCTTCGCTGATCGCGGAAGTGAAGACCGTCGCCTCCGAAACGGTGAGTTACAGTTTTTTCGATTAAACAGTCATGAGTAAATATTTATAGCAATTATATAATTAATTAGACTGTATAGATACATATAGAAACTTACATCTTCGATGATTGATTTGGAAAAATCTAGATCGATTAGATGCTCGATACTAATATAGAGAACAAGGAATTGTTTTTATGTAACTATAGATCGTATCATATTCATTTCTTTATGATTATTTATATACTCAGTTATATAAACATGTAGTTAAAAGTGTACATTGAACTTTGCACACAAATCTTCCTTGAAACCTGCACGCAGTAGAAACCGTTGGCTAAAACAGCCAAGTTCTTCTAGCAGTTTTTCAGTTTCTCAAGGGAAAATCAACTACGTTCTTTCGCAAAGGTTTTTGCTTAATTATACTGAATTCATGCGGTCAATTATTTTGCATGCTCGCGTATGCATGAAGCTCCGGGATCTAGTAATTATTCACAAATAGTACAGCTCGTGGAGATTCGAATGTGTATGTACTTGTATATAGGATTTTTTCCCTTCCTGGTTGGTTGATATATATATATATATATGTACGTACGTATGATGCTTGTGAAAACTGGTCGCGGCGGATTGTCCGCGAGGCAGAAAATGTGAAAGAGAGGAGAGAATGTCGTTCGCCGGACGGATTGTTCCGCGAAGCGATTAAAGTAATCAGTCGTGTGCTCACGTCCAAGTATGGCCGGATACCTTGGATCCAGTTCGCGGACAGTTGCGAAATCTGAGTTATCGCCGCTCGTCACGATGACACGGCCTTCTATTTATATAATGCCTGACCGATTTAATCGCCGATGAAAGCACCGATCGAACCCGGGAAGCGTTCCCGCGTACGGAACTGCTCGCGGACGTTCGTTGCTCCCTGGTGAATCAACTTCGACGCTTCAAGACTTGATTCCTCGTTTCCTCATTTATCACCGAAATAATTGTTAACCCTTTGAACTCTGTAGCCTCCAATATTGCACCAGTATATCAAATGTTTTAATGAATCGAAGAAACTGCCCTAAAATTGTTCGATTTTCTACTGAGGAGGAACATAAAAGATCGGAGGAATGTTATAGCATTTTTCATTTTCATAATAAAAATTAGTTGCACTTGCTGATAAATTGCGAAACCATCTCGGGTGCTAAGGGTTAACACTGAAACTAGACGGTCGAAACCATTCCTGATTCCTTCGTATAAAATTATTGATTGCCTAGTTTTACATCTACAATTTCCAAAATCTAAATGAACGAATATCAACTTCCCCAGGAACAATAGAATAAACCTAGTGTTAAATATCAAATCAACCATAATGGAGCTCTAAGTTCAAAGGGTAGCTTGATCCAGTTCTATCGATCGTAATCCTAGTTCCCAAATCCACCGTCAAAATTTCTATTCCCAGTTAATACATCAAAGACCCAGTTATCAGTTAACCAAATCAACGTTTCATCGTTCAACCGCGATGACCTGTCGGCGATCTTTCAGCTGTTTCGCCTCTGCTTGAACCCCAAACTGGCCACATTCGGGGTGAGCTTTAATTAACGTCCCCGAACGGTTGAGTGCAGTCAGATCCGAGACGCTACGTCGAAACACCCTCGCGAGACACCTCGTGCGGCTGGCGTAGCCCTCGACTCAAATAAATTAACCCTCGAGGAGGCACGTGCTCCGACGCGTTGCGTCGCCGCCCCACGCGGCTAGGCCCGTGAGATCGGAGACGGTTACCCGCAACTACAGGGGTTATTAGCGGCAATCACGAGAGAAGGGTTGCCTTCTCCCATTGAACTGTTCCCCGGTATCCTCTGCCCTCGAATTCTTGGCGGGTTAATTGAATTCCCTCGTGTTAATACCGACGGTCGTCGTCGGGAGTGTCTCCGCTTGTTAGGGGGTGAGTTTCGATGACTACTCTGGACAGCGCACGCTAATAAATATAATGAGTTCTTTAGAAATATCTCATACTTCACATTTGAAATTAGACATTCGAATGACAGCATTCCCTTAACCCCTTGCCCTATGATTTAATTCTTAACTATGATTGATATAGGTACTTTATCATGAATCATTCCTTAGAAAAAGAAAGAGTAACAATTGATAATAGAAAAAGTAATGTTTAAGTCACATTTAAAGAAAACGAATAACACTCACGTTTCTCGAATTCAGTTTAAAATTTTCGTCACGAGTGTGACACGTAATTGTAGGTCAAGGGGTTAATCATTCTTTTTTCTAAGTTTGCTCGATCGAATCAACTTCATGAATCACTTTCATGCTCGGCTAGATCTTCACTCAACCCTTTGCACTCGAGAATATTTTTCTCAACAAATGTTCATTATTTTCTGATGAAATATCAATGACATGTTTTACAACTAACATAAAGAAATACCTTGTATAAATTAAGTGACAGAACTAGTTTATTCCGATGTTCCATGTGTCGATACATTATATAAAATTTGATAGTGAATTCTAAATTTAATTATTTCGTTCGGCCAGATCAAATGGCGATTGAAAGGCGCTCGAGTGCAAAGGGTTAACAGTCGCGATATATCTCTCAAGACTGCCAATCAAAATTCTCTTTAGACCTTCGCAAGAACATTCCTACTCCTACGCGGACAGTATATCTTCAAATAACGTCGAACGTTCATTAAAACAAGAAAGAACGTATCCAAATGAAAACTCGATCCGACAGAAACTTCCAGCGAAACGACATTTCCAGCAACAAGCTCCGCGCGGGAGCGATTCCGCTGCGAAAGGTTTAACGCCACGGGCATACCAGAGCGTCGTGCGCCCCCCGCGCCGTGTAACACCATAGCGCACGCGAGTCCTATTAAAAACACCTTGAACGGCCGATGTAACGAGCAATTTGACTCAAGTATCCGGGGGCCGCGGTTAATTCCTATATTTAAGAGCCGGCTGCGGGCACGACAATGACCATTAACCCGTGAGCGCGAACTAGGCGAGCCGAATGAACTCGTTAGCGGTATCGTGTTTCCATAATTCCGGCCGATACGGGCAATTTTCGCGCGCTGCTCGCCGGCCAGCGGCCGCGCGCGCTCGCGGACTTCCGTACAATAGAATTTACGGGTCGACGGTGCGTCGGCCGCGACGGCCGGGCACCGATAAATTGCCGGCCGGCCAATAAAGAAAACGATGCGCTCGCTCGCTCGCGCGCGGCTCACGACAATTTGGCAGATATGGGGCAGCGATGTCCACGGTGGAAAGCGGAGCGAGGCTGTTCCATCGCTCGTTAGCGCAGAATTTCTGAAAGTAGGTAGGCAGAACCGGCGCGTTCTACCTAATATAGGCGAGCGCCGTGCGAGCTCGAGCGCGCGCGTCCGCCTCGGAGACGTGCGCGAAAACACAACGGCGTCGGATGAGATCCGGCACTGTCGATCTGGAAATTTGTCCCCTGTCCCGGCGGATCCGCCGGGGACGGATTCGGGATCTCCTTCTTTGGGAGTGCCACTTTGTTCGCGTCACACGGCTAATAGAATTCAACCGGATGAAAGTATTGCTGCGCTGCTCGCTGAGATTGCCTGGATCAAGGGGACCGTTCCGGTGAACTGGTTTGCGGAGGTGGAGCGTCGCCGTTAAAACGTCGCCCTGCTGGCGATGTTCTTTTGAATAAAACGGGAGACTTCTGTGTCGAGATTAGGGATAGTTTGACCGGTTAACTGTAGTTACTACCAGTTAACTCGTAATTATGTATTTAATTTTAAACTTCAAATGATAACACTAGAACTACCGTACCAGTCAGAATGACTGGTTCTGATCTTTTTCTTTCGCAATTATTGATTGATATGATTTGACGCGTTCCGTAAACCCAGTGTTAAATAGATCTACGGATAAATAAGACGCAGCAACGAATTCTTGAATAAATCTACTCCACTTTATATTACCCAGAGAAATTGAAGGTGGAATAGGTGGAAGCGAAGGCGAAGTCACCGGACAGCAAAGTGATAACCCTAAGGGCGTTCCGTAATTTCAAGAACAGAGGTCGTTTCGTAAATCATCCAATCCCGGTGCACGGTGGGACGGTCGTAGCTCGCCGTGAAATTATTAGTATTACGTCGAGAGCGCGCGAGACCGGGCATCCTTGTTATCGGTTATGTTGATACGCCGATTATGGATGCGCCGTAAACCAAGGATCGGTGTAAACATTGGTCCTGGCCCGTCGGAAAACCGCGAATCGCGAGTCATCCGGGGCCCAGCCTTAATTGGATTCAACCTGGGCGTAGCGCGAGCTCTATCGAATTACTCGTCCGTTAGGTAATTCACTCTCAGCACGCGTTCGACAGCCTATCGCGTGGCCGCTCGTATTTAACTGGGGATAATTTCTATTTCGCTGTAAACGCGCGTCCCGCGATACGACGCCGGCCCGCTGATACCGGCAAATTGCGTTATTTACGCTGCTCGCTTCGCTGGCCAGCCTCCGACGCGATTCGTTGCTATGTAAATGTTTCTTTATACAGTTCATACTCGAACGCGCTGTTCGTCGCGCGATAACGCGACCGGGACTCGTTGGAACGCAGTCGATCCTCGGGATTCTATAGCTGAAACGGACTACAACATTTCGAACGTCGTTTTGTACGTCTTATTTCGGAAATAATAGAATGCACCGACGAGAGACAGGTTTATCTTGTAACCGAACGCGTCCACTTCACGCAAACTTTTTCCGAAAGCAAACCTCCGCATGAGAAACTTCTATTAATTGTCCTCGATTTCTATTTGACACTAGAACTATCGAGTAGTTAATACGATTGATACGTAGTCTCTATAAAAATTGTAATAATAGATTATTCTCAGTTTCTTTGGATATTCATCGTAGTACTCGAGTGAAACTATTTCCAAAATCATTTCAAATATTCAATGCTTCTAAGGTAACCCTTTGCACTCGGATGTTTCTTACTAGAAATATTTAATATTTCTTTACGAGGTCTTTGAGACTAAATCGAAGAGAAATCACCAGTACATTGAGAACCAAAGCTATTTTATTCCAATGTTTCACGTATCGAGGCATTGTACAAAGTTTAACATTAAATATCACATTCTATAGTTTTACTGTGTCAAATCAATAATAATTGCGAAACAAACAAATCGAAACCAGTTACTTCAACTAGTACGGTAGTTCTATTGTTAAATCACCAATTCCCATCAATTATCCTCTATTAATTCCCATCCAAACCCATTCCATAACTCAATATTCCACATTTATACACCGTTCGAATCGCGAAGCGTCCATTGCCTAAACTTCACAATATCCCCATAATATAAAAAACCTAATGTCTCATATCATCGTTTCACCTAAAACACTTGTCTATCACTCATACCCCCGAAGTTCCGTCGCGAGAAGGTCGGTTTGCGCGCGTCGCGTCGCATCGATCCTAACGAGGGGCCGACGGTATCTCACCGTGCGCAGAAAGGAGTCCCGCGGACGCGTTCTAACAAAGGAGCACGTCAGCCGCGTTACAAACAGAGACACAGGTAGGGTCTCGGGCGCAGCACATCAGGAAGAAAAGGCAGGCAGGCGCACGTAAAGCCTCTCTGATCGAGAGGCTGCCAGGTGGCCGGGGACCACGGACAGCGGCCGTCCGCGTAGCCGGTCGTGTTGCTCGGGGTGTGTATAGGTAGGGTACCACGGGTCCACCGTGGAACGGGACTGCGTGGCACTGCGCCGCCAAAGAATAGCAGTAGGTGTACCTAAGATAGCGAGCTGCCCGGCGCGAGCACCGGAGAGAGATAAAGAGAGAGAGGGAGGATCGAAGCGAAGACACCGGTAACGGTGCCTCGTCCGAACTGATTGACAATGATTGAAGGCTGCGGGGTTTCGACTACGGGACTGCCTCGCCGAAGCGCGGGTGTCCGGCGGGTTCCTGTAAACCACTGATATATATTTCTGCTATCCGACCATCTTCTCCGTTGAGATAGCGGCCGGGAAGGGGGGATGTTCTCGCGCCGGGAGCAGAAACGGGAAAATCATCGGCCCACGCGCTCGCGCGCGCGCCTCCCTATCGGTCGCCGGTCTCTCGATCATCTCGATCGCGAGCGTTGCACCGGCGTCGTGCTCCTATAATTTCAAACTGATTAAATTAACCCGATCTTTCCGCGATACCCGTGGATCGCTCCGAAGGGGAGATCTCGCTCGACTGACCGACTTCGGCCGGCCACGACGGACGTCACCGTGTGGGCGAGGTATACGAATATTGGGATTCCGATCGGGACTGGACGCGCAGTTGATCGGTCAACTCAATCGTCCGGAAAACGAAGGATAGCGCCGAGCTGAATCTAGGTTGGGGACTAGATGCGAGGCTCGGGAAAAAAGGAGACCGCTTACGGGGGGGCCGCGCGGATCGAGATAGGAGCATTGATTGGGATTGCCTGGCGAGCTGCCATTGACTCGGGCCTAGCGGATCCGCTGGCGATCCGTCGATGTCCTGGATAGGTCTCTGATGGTCGGTCTTCCGTTCGATGGGGAAAAATCGTTACTTTCACTCCGGCTCTTTTTTTCGCGACCGCTCCACGGAGGAATCTAACCGGTGGTTTTAACGTCGTCTGATTTATGCACTTCTTCGGAGTCGCGCTTTCTTTGAATCGGCGTTCCACGGAGATTAGTATCTGGGATTTTCGTGGGGATCCGTTTGCGCTTCGAGAACCGAGTGTTTCCGTTCTTTTTTTAGAAAGCGTGAAAAATTGACGGACGAAGGGGGGGAGTGGGGGATTACAGAATTCGCGGTCGTGGATGGTTCTGCGAGCGTTGTCGGTCGATTATTCATCTTCGGGCGAGTGTATCGAGTGGAACGGAACACTTGTCGCGGACCTTTCGAGACGTCGGAACAAAGCAGCGCGCTGGGAGCTCGCGGGTAACGCGGTTTCATTATCATACAAGGTCGACACCGGAGGAATCTCGCGGAGAGAAATCCTTTTGACGCGGAGCATTTGTCTTGACGGAGGCGCGCGAGGCTGTTCGATTTTACAGCCTCGTTCAACAGGGTCAACGCGATCGGCTTCGGCGTGCACGCACGCTCCGTGCGAGCCAGACGCACGTTAGCGCTGGGAATTGAACACGCTCCTGCATGCAGATTTTCAAACAAATCTTCTTCGTTCTTATGAACATTCTTCCGAACCGATGTATACATAAATTTCATGTTTTCAAAAAGATTTTAGCAATTATCTTCAATAGTTCCAACTCTTTGATGACTAAAACTTCAACCACATTCCTGTGAATCGGACTATTCACCTCAAATTTCATTCCTATAGAATCGAAGATTGAAATAACAGAACTCTAATGTATCTTGGGAACTAAACTTCATACTTCTAACTCGAAATCTTAAGAACTAAGGATTTTAGTGCTCCCAGAATCCTCAATTGAGAAGTGATACTTGATATAGATGACGTTTTTGAAAACTAACTTAACGAGGAATCTATTCACAAAATAAGGGGAACAATGGTATTTTATTTCCACATTTCACGTATCGACAGATTACTCGAGACTTAATGTTAAATACGAGATTTTACAATTTTGATGCACCAATCGAGTGTTGACTGAGAGGCACCGTTTATCGTTTTAATATAAAGACACTTAGCTGTGCAACTTCGCTAATTACCACAGTACTGAAAAAATATGAAACTTAATTCGATTTGATTATCTATTTAAAATATATCACATAACAATATTATATCCGAGTTTTTCTATGTGCAGTGATATAAGTTGACCTCAGTGAAAATTGCCATCACAATTCAGTTTTCTGAAAATTAGCCGGTACGCAATGCGTTAACTTGTGGTTCTAACGAAATATTCTTCGAGATAACCGGCGTACGCAATTCAAAGTTCAAACGGATCGAAAGGGTTCGAGTTCCATCACTACGCAGGCTCGCTGGTTTCGCACGCCGCCTACCAGCGACGGTGGATTTCGTGTGCGCGTCGGACGAGGCGAATGAAAACGACGACACGCTCGCAGGCCGGCCGCTCGTCGCCGCATGATATATCGGTATCGAGAAGACAGTATCCGCGTGCGGCTACCAGCTACTTAACCCGCGACCAATCGGTTACGTACCCGGCTGCTTGCATTACCTACCTACCTACTTGTTTAATGGTCTGCCAGCTACCAAACGGGAATCGACCTCCATGCGAGGGACAATGAGACTGGGCATCTTCGCTTTCGAAGTAGATACTACCGTTCGTTGTTCGCTCGCTCCTATTCGGCGATGATAGTTCCCCGCTACGCGAAGTCTTCATTTGCGGAAGGAACTTCGTCGAACTCGGATTGCACGCAACGTCAATTAACGGTGGAAATAGTTGCAGTAATGGGACCTGCCCTAACGGACGGCAGTAGGTATTTGTATAAATGTGTAGTACCGTTCGAAAGTATTTTGTGACGTGCGCAGAGCGAATTAGATGAAAGTTCTACCTAGTCGAAATCAATATATTCAAAGTGAACAAGTAATCGAGTGCTCGAAGATTCACCTAGTTCTACCTAGTCGAAATCAAATATTCAAAGTGAACAAGTAATATCGTTACATTCACTTGCAACTTGAAATTACGAACGTCATTCCAAAGTGACAAAGTTACACTCGAGGATATAGATCCTTTGTTACCAAGAAAAACGAGTGCTTGAAGATTCACATAGTTCTACCTAGTCGAAATCAAATATTCAAAGTGAACAAGCAATATCGTTCCATTCACTTGAAACTTGAAATTACGAACTTTATTCCAAAGTGACGAAGTTACACTCGAAGATAATGATCCAAGATTCACCTAGTTGAAGTTCTACCTAGTCGAAATCAAATATTCAAAGTGAACGAGTAATATCGTTCCATTCACTTGAACCTTGAAATTACAAACTTCATTCCAAAGTGACGAAGTTACACTCGAAGACAAAGACCCTTTACCAAGAAAAGCTAGAAACACAATATTAATATCATACCACAAATCTCCCAGTAATCCCCTAACCCTACTCAATATTCCCAAAAAGAAGTTAAACCAGGATAAAAGAAGTCGCCAGTCTGCCCCTAATTGAACGCGGTCGAACTCGGCTCGTTCCCCCCGCGGAAAGCTCCGAAAGTTCCGAGTGTTCCGATGGGATCCCATTAATTAAATGAGTTCGCAGGAACAAAGGAACTCGGCAGAACTCCGTTTCCCTTTTGCGCCGTTGATCCGGCGCGATGATTTATTAAGAAAGACGCGGCGTGCAAGAAAGCCAGCCGCTTTTTCCCCCCTCGACGCGGCCGCCGCCGTGGCAGCCTCTATCTATCCGACTCTGAAAGTGTTTTTCAAAGTTTTCTTTCGGGCCGGCTATCGGGCGCAGCATCGCTTACGCGTATCACAGGCGGCTCATTGTTCGCGGAAGATTCAATCTCGCGGTCTCTCCGCGAGGAGCCTTTCTCTCTTCCTGCATCCCGGCGACAGAGACGTAGAGGCCCGGCCTGGGCCCAAGATAAATGAAGCAAGTGTTATTTTCCGAACGGTCCGCTTTTACGTAATACGCCGATGGAAAGTCAGGAAACCGCGGCTCGCGGCGCGAAATTTCGTTTTCTACTATTTCCGTCGCGCACGCCCGCTCGCGCCCGCGCAGCTCAGACACCCGGAGACAAGGGGCGATCACCGGGAAGCTGGCCACGGACCCTATTTCTAATAGCTGCCACCCGGGACAACGGGAAACTGGTAACGCGCGCGGTGCCGGACACACTCTGCCCGACAACGTGAAACGCTTAACTACGCACGCGTTCCCCTCGATCGTAGATCGCGATAAGATAGATACACCGCCGCGGCTTGTCATCGTAACCACGAGCCTCCTTGCGACCGTGCTAGCGACGCGCAGCTCCTCCACTCTCTCGGATGATTCTCTTCGGCTTTATGAGTCACTTTGTTTCTAGCAGCCTCCTCTTTTCTCTTGGCCCGCGGCATTTCGGTTTTCGAGATTTTTGGAAACTGTCACTGATATGCTGGTTCAGTTCTCTTTCGCGTGAGGTTTTCTATTGCTACGGTGGTTAATTTAAGAAGTTCCTTTGGAGTTTAACACTAGATTTACGGACGTTTATTCTAAACTTTACTATATTGTTTCTAGAAGACTACATGTTCGTCTATATAAATCGCGAAAATTATAACTTCGAAACTATTGCAATGCCTATTCGTATAATTGCACGAATCAAAATCGACTTGAACTGATACTAAATAAATGTCCGTCAAATTGACGGGTTCCGTAAATCCAGTGTTAAACGAATTTTGGGATTGACGTATTAACCGTTTGCGGACGAATCATTCTGCTGAGCATTTTGCTGGTGGATTTAGAATCTTTAGAGCCATGGATCCCATGGTACTAGCGTCGTAAATAATTATAGATCCTTCTAGGGATTTGCAATGAGAAACTTAAGTTTGACAGCTAATTTCAGATACTGTCATTTATCGTTGCACCTTCTCTATGTCATGATTATAACGCGAGAAAGTGAAGATAGCACGTGTATGCTATAGTTTTCTTTGGGAGTATGGTTTCTGATTGAACCGAATTAACCCTTTGCGGACGAATGTCCCAGTTGTAACAAATGATTTGACTGTTCGAACAGCAAGAAATCAGTGCACAGTTTCCTTATTCCATGATTCAAGCATTCAGTGTTCAATTTAGCAGAATTCGCAATAGGTTTTGTATACTTCCAGCAATCTTCGTCCGCGAATGGTCAATGCTTCGAATTTCCTATTGATTTAGAGCCTCGCGCCTCGCTAACTGAAAATTAACAGTTGATACAGATGCCTGTACAAGGTAATTCTAGACTCTTCCAAGAAAACACAACTCAATTATGATTTACCCGAGAAGCGACGAGAAAGTCCCGATAAAAACGTGTCTACACACGAACGCGATGTTGCTCGTAACTTACCCGCGTTCGTCGTGTGCCAGCCTCCTTTTCTTCGAGTAAAAGTTCATCTGTAACGTAATAAAAATCGAACGACAGTCCTGCGATCTCAATTCGCGTTCGCACGGTATCACGCGAGCTCTCCGGGACGCCGAAGAAACTCTCCCCCGCGGTTCCGTCGCGGAAGAATCGTTGAAAATTCCATTACGCCGGTGGCATGCGCGGCGAGACATCTAATAATCCCGTAAAAACCGCTTCCGCCAGCTAATTAGTATTTTGAACAGCAACAAAATATGCGTTCGGCGGCGGGGCTACGCTCGCGTGTTCCACGCCGGGTAGCGTAACGAACAGTCTATTTAGCACATAGAGAATAAGTTCAGCCTTGAGTGCGCGGCGAGCGAGGGTGCTGGCCTCGGCCGGCAAGAAAGTGGCGCGAAGAAACCTATGGGGGAATCAAACTGCTTGCATTTCACGAAGATTGGTAGGAAGATTGCGCGGGTTTCTTGCCGGCACGAAGGCCGCGAGCGCGAGCGCGAGTCGCCGGCTGAAGGAACGGCGTGTTCCGTGATGCTGCTCGCCCAGGTAGTTAATAAATTAGTCCCATAACGTTGCCGGCCCCGTCGCAAAAACTGGCGCTACTTCATAAGCCTTGCTCTCCGTTTGCCCGTACCGGTAGCTCTCTTGTCTACGCTGGCGCGCGCGCGCGCGCGGGGGAGAGACGCGTTCTACCTTAAACAACCAGCACGCGAGGTATCTGTAACACAGCGGTCCTCTTAAAGGAGATACAATTTAATTGGAGCTCCGCTTCCTCAGCCTTTCACCCGCGAGACCCATCCTTCTGCCGCGATTCCGCTCTTCCCTCGCCGCGAGTTTCTCGTTTGTCGCAGTTTCCTTTGATCCGGTTAACCCTTTGTACTCGGCTCACTCTGCGTTGCTGCTTGTTCCCATGCGGCGCATTTGGGGAGTTTTATGGAGAATATTCAGGCTGCGTGATGCGTCGATAGGCGGAATGTTGAGGTGAAACACTTGTTTATGAGTAGGAAGAGTGTCTTGAATATTTCTGGTGAAGTTTCGAGTGTAGAAGTTGGTTTGACCTAACCAAGACCTAATCTACCTAAAGTTCAGACAAAGCAAATTGATGCGTCGATAGGCGGAATGTTGAGATGAAACACTTGTTTACGAGCAGGAAGAATGTCTTGAATATTTCTCATGGAGTTTTGAATGTAGAATTTACTTGACCTAATCCAGACCTAACCTAATCTACCTAAAGTAAACAGAGCAAATTGTAAGGCCGGAGGAATTTATTGAAAAATTTGCTTTGTTTGAACTGTAGGTAGGTTTGATGGAATAATGGAGGTTTCTATAAGTATACTGTTTTATATGAGTGAACGGTAAAAACCTGTTAGAAACACAATTGGAGTTTATGGCGTGTAATGATTTATCATAAGAATGTTTACAATGGAATGATAGTGAATAGGAATAATTGGAGACGAAGGAAGCACGTGTATCATTGAAAGTGTTATACCGATTGATACTCCCGAGGCGAAGTTTTCGCCGGGATCAAGCCAGGGATCGATTAAATCGATTAATAATCCGCGAGGAATTTGTTGGACTTATCCGCGCCGGTTACTCTTGACTGATGACTTCCTTCACCGCTTCGGATAGTTTGTCTAACGCCATTCTCTTAATAATTCTTCATTCTCCCGATAAAACACCGACGTGAAACGCACCGGAGGTTTCTAACAGGTTTGAGTTAGGCTCGATCCCGTCTCGCTGCTCGGGTAATCCCGCCTGAAGAAAGTCTTTATATAATTTTTCGATTCCCGACGCGTTCCATTAACCCTGAATGATGTCATTCTTATTTTCCAATGTTACCTTCGCGACGCTCCTCGAGTGTTGCTCGAACACTCGTCCAAAGTACAAACGTTTCCTACGATCGTCGGAGCGTGACCATAATATACATAGTTTCTTCGATCAAATCAGATCGAATCTCATAAAAAGACCAAAGATATTCCATCGCGTCGCTTCGATGCCACTAATTAAGTTCTCCCGAGCACTCGCCTGGTACCAAATGGAAACATCGTCAACGCATCTAGACGCTCGATCGCTGAAAAAATCCGTTTCTGAAACTATCACAATTAGCGGTGCAAGTAACTGCGAACAGGTAGATATTTACTACCCGGCGAGCACCGCACGGTAACGCGTTTCTCCCGTTGAATGGATCCTTTGTGCCGCGATCGGGCTTCATCGTCGTCGATCTAAATTCAAGCCAGTCAGAAGAATAAACAACGTACCGGCTTCTATCGATCTCCGGGCCGCTCAGTCCGCTGATTCCAGCCTATTGTCTTCGAAATGTATGGCATTAAACGCGATACAATTTGCACGTATTAGCCGGCCAGGGGCCGGGGGCGGTGCGGGGGGAGGAGAGGGAGGATTTTCCAGGCAGCCAGTGTTACGCGTGATAACGTCGACGGGGCCCGGAGAAAGTGGTCTTCGTAAATTCTCGAATGCAAACGGTAGCCGGCGGTGGCCACGGCGAGAAAGCAATCACAGAGAGATACCTTTCGTAACGAGTACGTTTTCCGTTTTGCCCGATCTATTTTCTGCCGATGAAAAGCCGCCGCTTTCACGGTGGGGCGGCATCCTCTACAGGCCGGACACCTAGCACCCCTCCAGGCCTCCTCTCGCCGACTTCTTGCTGCTCGTCGTTAACATGTTGCTTACCCGTGTAACTTGTTTCTGGTGCCGGGCAGATCCCTGCCGTCGTTATTGTGAGCCGGTGTACGGGAACAAAACTCGCTCGCGGAGCTCGTCGCTTTTTCGAGCGTTCCCCGCGCCGAGTCGCGGGCGTTTCTGTCCAATCATCGCTGCCCGCGATGGCGGACGCGCGATTCCATCGACGGGATATTGACGTCTCGATCGCGCGAAAGTTAACGATCTCGGTATCGTTTCGGAGCTCGAATCGCCGAGTGCTTACCGCGAGAATATAGCGACTCTTTTATAGGAACTTTCTCGATCGCCTGTAACTCGCGTTGCTTTTCCGCGCGGTCTTATTTCATAGATCAACCCGTGGACAAGCGAGTTCGGCTGTAATTGAAACGTGCCCTCGCTACTTAATTTCCAATTTATGTTTCCCACCTCCGTCTCGTAGAGCGCGTGCGCGGGCAAATACGAGGCGGCGTAACGACTACATCGTTCTCCTTGTACGGTACAACTGGAATGATCAATTCCGTGTAGGTTCACCGTAAATACCACTCGGCTGCTAAAAATAGCCGGAATAATTAGTTTACCGGAGTAACGCTCCGGCCGCGAGACTAATGCGACCACTTTACGCTTAACAGTACCTATCGGAGGGAACAGGCTCGGGACAAGTAAGCTCGCGTTCTCTTATCAGGGACGTGCCAGCCAGTGCTATGTTGCCGCGATACTCGCCGGCCGGGATACACTCGCGCTGGCAACTTTCCACGGTCCGCGCGTCGCTTCGTATATTAATTGAATGATCGAATCCGCGCCGATTCATTATGCCCACTTTGAATCCCGCTGTACGCCTGCGACCGTCATATCCGCGCGATCCCCCTGCCGCTCCTTGCGCCGCGGAAGCCCATTACGCGCCGCGTAATAAATACGCGGCCGATCAGTTCGGGCAGAACTCGGAGGCTAGCACCGCGGAACGGAGTCGTTCATCCGCATCGGTAGATACTCCTGCGATTAGAGTAGGAGGCGAGGATCGGCTGACGCGATGATTAGATTGGGAATGTTTGCGCATTTACGGCGCGCCGGTGGTTTCAGAGGCAACGCGGATGCAAAAAGCGAGTTGGATTACATCGATTGATCTGTTACTGTTGAAAAGGTGAATAGGAGATAGACTGTGTTCGAGGACTGGTACATTCTAGGATCTCGAGGCTCGTCAGAGGATTAGAGGATCTGAACTTAGAGGCTAGATATTTTGATTATTATTGGCAGATCGAGGATCGTGTAATCCTGAGATATCGAATGCTTCGAGATTCCATTGCTCTCGATAACCTAGGTGGGACCTAGGAAGTTGAAAGTTAAAATGCTAAGGATCCCAGGAGTCTCGAAGAACTAATCTAGACCCTGATGACGTCCATTTCCTCGAACACAGCATCATCAAGACTCTATTTTCCTTAATGTCCCACGATCCGAGTATTTTAGCGACAAGTTTCTCGCATCCCTCCGTCAATGTTGCTCCGATGATCGGCACCATCCTTCATATTGATGCAATGTGTAAGAAAATCGCCTGCATGCGCTTCAGGTTCCATCGGGCGAGCAACTTTTCATCCGCACGCACCGCTCCTCATTACCGGGCGCGTAATACCGAGCGAATCACGGAACCATTATCATTATACTTCTACGCGGATAACGTAATTGAAACTCCGAGTGCATCCTCGGAGCATCGCTACTTATTACCGCAGCGGTCGTTAATCCGCGCCGGGGGAAGCCGATAAGGCGAGAAGGCGCGCAGGTGCCGGGAGATCGCGAGCGGCTCGATGATAATGGATCGGCCCGCGTAGCCGGGGCCCGATCCCGGGGAAATTAAATAATTACCGACAGTAATCGATCTGTCGGCTCGATCCGACCCGATATTGATGACAGCCGAACGAAAACAGAGAGCGGCGCTGCGCTCCGCGGTGAAAGCGCTCGGTAGTTCCCGCTTGTGATTGATTGTCAAGGAGATTGAGTATCGCTGATGTATCTCGTTCATTCGCGTATACACGGTCTCCTAATGACGGCTGCTCGAAGGACCATTCGCGTACCTTCTGCTCGAAGAAATATCGCGCGGCATAATCGATCCCGGGCCAAGGTACTCGCGCGTCGAGCGTTCGCGCCGGGAGGACGAGTCTCGAGCTTCGTTACAAGCATCGCGTATTATTCGAATCCTGACCGGATTCGATGGCTCTGCGCTCCCTTATCAACTTCGTAGGTTAATCAGGTGTAGACGAAAACGACACCGATGATTTTCCCGGATCAACCTAAGAATTATCGTCAGATTCGAGATAAACCGAGAGATTTTCTAGACCGAAACCGCGTGGAAGAAGGTAAATTGAATTTCACAAGTTTCAGCGTGTAAACGGCGGATAACACGACTGGTATGGATTATGTAAATATTTATCTATTAATTGGCTCGTCGAACCGATTCCCGATCAAGATTATCCGATCCCTTATTTGTTACTCGTATTATCTTGACCGATCGGTTTTACGGTTCACGAAATGTACACGAGCGAATTAATGTTCCGCGAGTCGGACAGGCTTCGCCGGGGTGCAACGATTTGTTGGCTGCCGATTTTTCCTCCCGCGGCTTCTCGTTTTGCCGAGATACCTGTCGATTAGAGCGGACTCTATTATAGTCCCGGGAAAACTCGCGACCTCGTAAGCTTTCCGCGATAACATCGCGCGGAGCCCGGCCCGCGAGTAGGCGTATGAAAATGCTCGGACGCCGGAGAAAGTGTATCGACGCGCGTGCGTCCCTCGCGCGTGCACGCCGTCCGATTTTCGCGGAAGAAATTCTGCACGTGGAGAGAGATAACATCGCGATTAGGATAATTATGTTTTCCCGGGCCGCGCGGCCCGCGCCGAGTCCAAACGAGAATTTGTTAATCACTATCATTACGTCGCCGCGGAATTAAACCGATTCTGGAACGATCACGGTGTTGAAGTTTCGCCGCGTTTTATGCTTGTCACGCTGTTACCGTAACTTGTTTCATCTTCCCGAAGAATCTTCGGCTTTTCGAGGCTGTCGGCGGCCCGTCGCGGTTGAAGTTGCTCCGGATAAGTGGAGTTTGGACGATATTTGGAAAGATCGTTGATTGCAGGGTACGCGAGCGCGATGAATTGATTTATAATCGGACATTCTTCGATCATCGCCTGAAACAAAATGGAAAGGAGCCGGGGAGCTGATGCTCGTTTTCTGCCAGTTCGAGAGAAACTGGCTGTGGGATCGAACACGTGTGCCATTCGTGTTTACAGGCTCGTTTGAACGCGCCTCCTTGATGAAAGGGTAACGCGTGAGCCATTATACTTATAAAAACCTACAATAAATCTCGCTACCATGCGTGGTGGAATAATTATAGGAGGGCAGCGGGAAGCACTCATTTGCTTTCTACTTCGTTCGAGTTACGGACGTCTATAAATTAATTTTTTTCTTCTACTTACCGGGACGGATAAGTGAGAGACTCTTCGAAGTGTAATCTCGATGATGTATCTCCTTTGTTCTTTCAACCGTCTCGAATCTTTTTCATTGATTTCATGTGTATTTAATGAGATTAATTTATTTTCTTCTTAAATGGTCTTGATTCAGAAGGGAACGTTCGCAGTAAGGTGATGATTCAAATTGATTCATTTGGAAAGTTCATTCCTAGTTCGATTCTAGCATTCAATCTAATGTAATCAATGATGCAAGAATGTTTGCGTCATGTTTTATTTTTGCATTGATGTTTAAATGAGATTCTGTTATTATCCAGAGAACCGAGAAGGTAGTGCAGATTCTCGGCGTGTGGTAAACCGTTTGGCAAGGGGTGAGTGTTCTATTGAATAGGGTGAAGTGGGGGAGTTCGTTCGGTGGCCGCTAGATGGCGACTCGCTTCTTATCGTTTCTCGCATGTCAAAGTTTTCGCGAAACGTTATAAGTATCGGGAGCAGAGGCAAACTCCTCAGCTTTGCGCAGTGGCGATATCGTAACCAATGAGGTTCTACCGAGGTGCGATTATTGCTAGTTGAAAACTTTTACCAATACCCCGCCATGACGATGTGAAAGACCATCGGCTACGGCAATTTTTGCTAACCCTTACGGGGGTTGTATACTCACCGCAAACATAATAGGTTTTTTTACAGGTGTTGAAATGTTGTTATTTCAACTTTGACTTAGCTTTTAACCCCTTGGCCTATGATATATTTCTCAACTGTGGTCGGTACTTTGTCGTTAATAGTTTATTGGAAAAAGAGGAAAATTCTTAGCCTATATTTCCTTTTAAGTATATAATAGTTGATTAAAGAGGAATAATATTTACTTTGAAGTTGAATGAACTGACTAATACATATATTTGTTGAATCATGTTGAAAATCATGATAACTTGTTGTAGGGCAAGGGGTTAATGGGAAATTTGTAGTTGTATCAAGTAAGTTTCTTTTTATATTTTCATGCAACTTTTTTTATAATGAACAAGTTCTTGTAGAACTTTAATGGCAATTATTCTAAATAATAGTAGAACTTTTCTAGCTTTACAGTCCTTTATATTTCTACTTTATGTGAATGGAAGTATATATAACCTAAAGTTATTTGTAAAATTATATCAATATACTAGATATTTTTGTTGCTTTTTGTGATGTTGATTTGATAATTACTTTACATTATATGGAATAGAACAATATTTTCCAAGGACTTAAAGTCATAACTTGAACATTTTCATTCGATATTAATATAAAGACTTTCAACTTAGAGATTCTATCCTTTCATTCATTGAAACGGTACTACTACCCACTCCGATCTTTACACCAGTTCATTGAAGTCGATGGTAACGAGAATCGTGGTATGGCATTCGATTCATGAAACTTTTATGAAAGAGAGTCAAGCTCGTATGATGGGAATCCTAGTGAAGCAACGCCCTGTAATTCTTAGCAATTCTCAAGCTCCCGGAGTGCTTATTGTTACGAGGAATTGGCTGAATGAACTCAGACTTGTTCCAAGTCATTTGCTTCCCCTACTTCTATTGTCTTAGAACGAGGAATCGAGTTAAAGCTCCGAACTACCTAAATATATAGAAAATTCAGCCTTTCACATCTCAATCAAGATGTTAATGATAACAATAATATAAGAACGAATGAAAATCTCTTCTGTTTTCCAAAAATTCAACCATTACGAAGTCGCTAGTAGTTGACAAGAAAATGAAGTTTCCCCTCAACTCGCTTTCCAACCACGCAACACACCCATGTCAAAAGCAGCTATAATTTTTCATTTCCACAATACAACGAACCGGGAACACAACATCCAGGAACATCAATACCTTGTAAATCAAACGCACCATACATGCCAGTGGCCACCTGCCGGTGGTTCGATTGTCCCCCGCGTTTATTTTCATTTCATTGTCCTCCGCTCGTTTAATCCGGCTCATTGGCTACCGATTTCACCAAGCATTTCCCGCGGTAAATATCTTATCGATTTCACTCCATTCGCAGCCGCTCGATTCCCTTATTGTGCGTGGGACCTATTAACCCTCGGGCAGCCGACACTGGGTCGCTTCTGGATATGTTCGTGCATAGTACAATGCTTGATCGTATTTCCTTCATCTTTCTGAGTCTCTTCTTTCCCACTTGTTCTACTCTAGCATCGCTTTGCTCTCTGCGCTACAATTCTAATTTTACTTTGTTCTCAAACTTAACCCCTTATGGGTCGAATTTTGTTTCGTGATTATAACAAAATCTATCCAGTACACAATTAATAAATATCTACATATGAATACAAATTAACAATGTGTTCAATACTTTCAATAATTTCATCAAACGAATATGTTTTGTAACTTTCAAGTTATAATGACGTTAAACTTTCACGCCTGAGTGTATGAAAATTTAAGTTAACTGATTACTTAACTTTATTCACCACTTTGCCGTGAAAAATGAAATAAATCAACAAGATGCCAATATACTGATATGTGACTTCAAAGTTACATGGGCCTATAGAGGGTTAACTTTCTTCTTAAACTTCGACGACTAAGTTTAAGAGTTCAAGAAAAGTTTATGTTCAGGAAAGCTAGTGTCCTCACGAGAAAAGTAACTTTACATTATGAAGCGTTAACCCTGGAATACTAATCTCTCGTCGAAGTTACTATCAGGTCTATTAGTGTCTACGGAACAAGTGCCTGTTGAATATAGTTCATCGATCTAGGATTAACCCCTTACCCTACAGCAACGAGAGACTCGTGGTGAATTCAAATGAAATATTATTCTTCTATCAAACATAGGCATAGAGTATGCCTAGAATTTTTCTCTTTTTTCAATAAATTATTACTGACAAATTTGTGTCGATCACAGTTGAAAATTAAATCAAGAAACAAATCCGTCTACGATACAATGGAGCACATTACAAGTATTCGAAGATCATTTTTGTTTAAATAAATAACTCGGCGTTGGCTTCTCATCATTGCTAGACAGTCCGCACGCGTGTAACACGCCCGAGGTCATTTAGGGTCCGTCAACCGCGTGATTTCCGGCCCGGAGACCGTTTAGCTGAATAGCGACCGGATCGCGTTTTAGGTCTGCGCGTTCAGAGAGTTCGAAACTCCATTCAGGACGGACGACACGCCGCGATTAACCCATTTACCTATTGATCGACGAGGTCTTCCGGCAACCTTGTTTCGACGTGGATCGATGTGTACCCGCCGGTCGTTACGCGCAATTACCGCCGAGGATGTTATCTGTGTTCTGCCACGGAGCCGCGGCCGCGGTGCTATCCTTGTGGTTATGTAATTTTCTATGGTGGGGAGAGTCCTGTTGCTATTGACGCCTTCGATGCGGCGACGGGAGAGTGTCACTCTTACTGATAGTGAAACGGCTGATTCTCTGAAACACTCGAGAGCAAAGAAGAATCTGGTTATTGAATGATCGACTGTCTTCATCTATATATGAACTGTTAATTTCGTTTAAATTACATAATCGTTTAGATTAACACTTTGACTGCCACGTAAACACTCATCAAAAATCCCGTGTACTAGAAACAGCTTTCTCCATTAACCAGAAACTGAGAAATCAAGATTCTTAATAATTGCTCCATCTTTCTTATATCTCATATATTCAACAAAATTCAGTTCGTTCGATACGTCATGAAAAAAATTAATGTCCACGTATAGTTGTGTCTGGTAGTATTAACTAGTATTGCTGAATTTCCTTATCCTTCCTGGTTCAATCAAATTCTGAAATTAGTATAAATAGCTTTTCATTAGAATTTGTCGAAAGAAATGTCACGTTAGCACATAAATTTTGAGTAGAGAGACATCGTGTCAGTACAGAGGCATTAAGAGTTCAGCTTTGAAAATGTGGCGCAAAGGGGAGAGAAGTCGCCCGGTAAAAAAGGATATTAACAGAAAATTCATCTACACGGTAACTGTACATTTAACAGGGTACGCGTTGCAAGAAAAGCAAGAAAAATGCTGGGCGACTGGGGGGGGGGGGGGACGGCCTCGCTGGCATCGTATACACTATTGTAACAGGTTATCGCGTGTTCATGATCAAGCGGATCGATGAAATCAATTATAAGATGCTAATAAAACGCAACAGACACGCGTTTAACATTGAATCGGCGAAACACGAGTAGAACGAGTATTAATGGGAATGATCTAACGAAGGCCCCGTATGATTTTACGAGACGCGCGAAACGGGACTCGCGGCCGCATTTACATAATGATGTAATACTTTCCGTTAAACGTTGCTGGCGAAACGATCCGACGCGTCCGAACAATGCGGACGCTCGTTACTCACACGCGATCCGCTCCGCATGCGAGAAGTAATTACGCGTTCGCCGGGGATCGCCGGAAGATTCGTCGGAAGTTCGAGCGTGATCCCGCGGATTCGTGAACTTCGTTGCCCGTGAGAACGTGCGTTACATTATGACTTCGCTCGTCTCCATCTTCTGCGAAGATAATTCGTTCCTGCACGTTCCCGGCTGCGTCTTGTTATTTCTTATTAATAAGAGAGCCGCAGAAAAACGAGGCGATTTACTGCATCGAATTTCATAAAAATTCCTCGTGCGTTAACACCTCGAAGATATCCATATCCTATAGTTACACAAGGTTCTTATTCGAATTTTTATAGTTAGACAAATGGAATTCTATTATTCTGTTAACTACTTCATCCTTCCATTATTCTATTATTATCGTTGTATCATTCCACTCTATTATTATTACCCTATTCCATCTCCCAAACAATTGTTCCTTTTTTCATAGGAACAACTACCTCTAATCGCGAATCCAGCAACCAATTATCCTCCTGTTCCATCTCCCAAACTATTCCATTTTTCATAGAAACACCCCTAATCTCGAATCCAACAACCGATCTGGAACTTTCCCCGTAGTTCGACAGTCGATCACGTTCCCAGCACTTGACAGAACTATGCGCCAACATCCCCGGCATTCCGTCGAAGTTCGGTGAACTTCCAGTTCCGTTCGAGCCATCGATGGTCACACCCCATCGGCGCGATTCGGCACGCGAACGCCCCGCCGTCACGGCAACCGTCGATGTCGAAAACTCCCGCGGGAAGTCGTTAGTCCGGAAAGACAGTGGCGAAGACCTCCGCATCCGTTCCGTACTTTTAATCGCGTAATTTCCACGGCAACTTCGCTCCGTTCCATTTCCGGCCGGAGGCCTTATCATCCGGTTCCAGGTGGCGGGAGTAAGTTGCGGTGCAATTAAAAGTCTGCCGTCGTCGATCAACACCCCCTCGCGCCCCTCTGTCGCCGGACAGCTGGATGGAAAAGCGGCCGGCGATTCGAGCCCCACGAACTTCGCTCGGATTCCGAGCAGGCGAAAGTTCGCGATGCACTTTGCCCGGCTCCGCGGGGGCGTTGCCGGCCTCTGCACGCGTGCACATACAGGGTGGAGGTTAATTCGGGGTTACAATCGAAGATTTTAGACCTTTCAGCCGTCGCCCTTTGATCTCGACGTCACCTTTGTGTCTCTAATCACCTTCAACCCCTTGCACTCGAGTTTTTCAGTAGAAATATTCAACGCTCTTTGATGAAATATGGACGGTGCTTGTTGCGACTAATGTAAATAATTTAACCCTTAGCACTCCAAGCTGTTTTGTAATCTATCAGCAACTATAAACTAATTTTTATAGTATTCCTAGCGAAAATGAGAAATATAACATTTCTTCAATCTTTTATTTTCCTTCTTAGTACAAAATTTGGATGTGTGGAAGATAGAATAATTTTAGGGTAGTTTTTTTAAGATTCATTCAAATATTTAATATTAGAACTGGTGCAGTATTGCCTACAGAGTTCAAAGGGTTAAAGGACAAAACTATTTTACTTTGATATTTCGCATAGTGACGCGTTACACAAAGTTTAGCGTTAAACATCGAACTTTATAATTTTACTGTCACCTCCCGAGTGCAAAGGGTTAACTATTGGTTTCTGTCGTTCTCCCTGTGTACTTTCTAGTATTCTCAATTTTAGCGTATAGCATAAGTGTGTTAGATTAAAGAATATTAAAGTAATTCTTCGAATAATCAAGTATAATTGAAAAATTCGTAACGATCAAGTTGTAAGTGTATTGTAAGAAGTATAGCTGAAATTTGTATTATTTCGGATCATCAGAAACAATTAGGACAATTAGAATGTATACTTTTCCTAGTTTCTCGTTTTTAGTTTCTTCAATAAGAAAATTCGTTGAAAGGTGATTCATGTTTTCGTGTTCTACGCTCGACGGTAGGTTTCACCGGTTTCAGGCGGCGCCACGAATAAAGTCCCACCCTGTACGTGGTTCTACGCGAATTTTTCGAGCCGGCCGAGAGCAAGAACTCGTTCCGCGGTTCCGATGCCAACGGCGCGATTGCCCGACGCGATTTTTATCTGGCGCGTGTGCGTCGGCAATATTATCCGACCCGGTGTGTTTTTTACGGGGAAGTTCGAGCTCGTCTTCCGGTTGCACGTGAACAATTCTGGGAAACGTTGATGAATCGTTTGGTATGGTCGTCGAGTAGATAACAGGGTGTACCTTTTAATTGAACGCGAGCGCCGCGAGTGATGACGTTCATTATTACACCGAGGATTCTACTTAAGAAGAATCCGGTTGCGGTACATAAATTTTGAAGTTTATCCAACCCGGCTGCGAAGTTCGCGCGGTGCTTTTCTTATCTCGGTTGCTCGCGAACATCAGAATTTTCGAGTCCACGGGGTTTCTTTTCGCTACGAGAACTTCGTCCTACTTCGTCGCTCATTAACTTGGATTGAATATAATCTCACGTGAAATTAGAGGGGCCTATAAATCTTTAACCGGACAGCACTGGATTCAATCAAACGTAATTTCTATTTACTTTCCATCGAAAAAGAAACGTGAAACCTATTTAATGGCTCCATCGCGGCGGTCTCCTCGTTTTTCCGCTGGAGAATTTTCATTTAGATCAACGTGCCAGGCGCACCGGTCGATCCTGCTGCATCGAGCTCGAAATCATTGACAAACAAGTAACTTATTTTCGAACATTACGAACGAGACTATTAATTATCTCTTGACATAGGATACTTTATTCCTTCCGTTTCCAGCTATTTATCAAACTACCGACCTGAACTGAGTAGAAAACTGACTATTAACCCTTTCAAGACGAATGTCGACATTTCGGTGAGACGAAGTATATTTGGAATACTGAATTGCAAATGAATGTTTCGATTACTTGAACCGCAAGAGATCAGTACATAGTTTTTTCTATTAATCCTTTGCACTCGAGAAGTGACTCTCAGTCATCGCTAAATTTTATTTGCAAAATTATGAAGTCTTATATATAATATTAAGCTTCGTATAAAGCATCGATATATGGAATATTGAAATAAAATAACTTTCCTTCTTAATTTATGTTTTCTCATTAATTAGTTTTAACACTTTGACCGCCAAGTAAACACTCATCGAAGCTCCTACGCAATCGAAGCAATTTTGGTGACTCACAGTCACCATTTGATTTGATACACCAAAACCATGAAGTTACATATTTAGTCCTTTAAGTAAAACTTTGAAATATTGAAAAAAAACAAAGTTTGTATTGACGACGAAAAAACATATAGAAATTGTCACCGTTCAAATAAACGTCTATAATATTGAATTCCAGATTCGAGTGCAAAGGGTCAACAATTCCCCGCGTGATCCTCTAACCTCTCCGACGTCTAAGCTCTCCCAATCGGTTCCACTCGCGGTTTCATTGTCTCGTTCTCGATCCCATTATCAGCTTCGAAAACCTGTAAAACGAGCTCCCGATCGTCCGCCGTCCGTTCTCGATCCGCCTCAAGTTCACGGTTAACCGTTGTCGACCCCCGGGTGACTGAATCATCAAACACGCTAATCCCGCTAAACACACTCTCTCTTTCTCACGTTACGTACCGACCGCCTCGGTTCGTAAATCGAACTCTATCAAACTGAGATTTTCCACGGTGTGCCGCGCGGAAAACCGTGCGGATGGAAGAAGGCGGCGGCGGCCGAGTGGCGGGAGATTGCGAGGCGCGAGAGGATAGCCGGTTGGAAGGCGCGGCTTTCGGCGCGTACTCATTAATTGGATCGCCAGGAGCGACTCGCGGCCGAGCACGGTCAGTCCGCGGCCGGTGATGGGCCTGCGAGCGTTCCGATGTGTTCGAACGAGCACGGAGCGCGGCGGAATGGCTCGGCGCAGCTGGACCGAGGATGATTCTATGCAAAAACCCCGGACATAAATTATACATTGGTCCTGGCAATTGTTGTAACTCGTGGCTGTCATCTCGGTGTAACCAGAGAACGTATCGCGCCGGAGAGAAATGATCATTCGCGAATGAAAATTGGAAGATTATCACGTTCGCGGCGGCGTGTACACTTTCTAAGCGCAGTTGCACCCGGGAATTCAAGTCTTTCAATTTTTCATGTGAGAACACTCGTGCCGTTCATTCTGTTTATCTACGAGCGAAGGTTTAACCCTTTGCTTTCCGTTTTATGTAAAATTTACCAGTTTAGCCCGTTGCACTTGAAACGATTTCTCATTGGTATTGCCAGCAGTTCCAAGCTATTTTAATAGAAAAAGCGTGTTAACGTACAAATAAACGATACGCGTATGAAAAGAAAAGTCAGATATATTTCATTGTTTTTTATCGATTATACATACAAATGTTATAACATATTTAACCCTTTGCGGTCCGAAGTGCTCTTGGTTTCTCAGTTTGAGGTTCACGTCGACGTTCATTCAATTGCAGCTTAATATGAGGCATTTATTTATTCAAGAATGTTTCGGAGTCATTGAAATGTTACCTTCAAATGGTACAATTGTATACTACAAATGAATATAGAAAAAATTGTTAGAATCAGTAGACGTTGCCTTACAATCGAATGTCGAGTCTGACTCGACATAGGACTGCTAAGGGTTAATCGCGGTTCATGTGAGTGTAAGGATTTGTTGACAGAAGTTCTACGTTCTTGATATTGATCGTGATATCAACGTGATAACAAACATCATCCACTGTCAATCCCAGTAAACATCGAACAACCCTCAACGGTACCATTTTTTCAATTGATAATTCCGAGGAACTCCCTGATCCGTGCCCGAGTCACGCGCAGGGCTTCCGGGACGAGGAATCGGTGGCCAATCGGATCGACAAATCGGCGCGATCCGCTGCTCGGTATCCGGATCCGCTGACACTATCAATTTGTAAACAAGCGATGGCAGCGGTGCTTGTCACGCCGGTAAAAAGTCGCGTTTCCACGAGACGCCTTAAAATCGAATGTTTATTCTGACTCGACATAGGACTGCTAAGGGTTAAACAGACAGAATCGAAATATCGACGCCAAGTTTCGTTTATTCGAGCGTTACTCGTAACATTCGAAGTTGAATCGTTCGCGAGTGACGGGGACCGTGCGATTTCGCGTGTTCCGAGACGGTTCCCGACGGAACACTGCCGGATCCACCGCGAGCGCGTTTAAAGAGGTCCGCGGTGGGCTATTTGTCTTCGTTTTGCGGCGTTCATGCACTGATAGCAACGCCATTAATCATATTGCCGGGGCCTCGACGCCGAGGCGAGAACGGACCGAGCCCTGGCGCGGGCCTAGGCCCCTGCGGACCCGATATCCATTATTACCGCGGCGAGACACTGACGCGCGATGGATTAATTGCGTATCACGTCGTCACGCCGATTAGAATATCGCGGCGCTGCTGGCCCCGGGGCCGAGCCGGAACCCGCGCGCGCGTTCCCTCAATTATAAATTAAATTCGCCCGGCCCCGTGATCGCTCGCCACCCTAAAACCCGCCGGCTCTCCTCGTTTCACCTCGGACGAATGAAAGATATGGGAAGACGGGAAAGTGTTCGGCCGTTCCACTGGGAACGATCTCAGGGGAAGGAGAACCGATGGGGCTGTTGTTCCTTGCGTTGAAGCGATCGTTGAGAATTTCATGGGGATTCGGAATTTAACACGTTCCGTGCCACGGGAAATTTCAATTGTATTTTGCTTATGAACTGTATTGATTTTTTCGTTGGAATAATAAGTTGTATTCAGGTTTTTGGTAATTTTTATGTATTTTCATATTGTTTCGAGAGGTTTTTCCAACTAAATTCCACAGTTAACTGGTTAAAGAAGCAATTACTACTGGTAATCGTTCCGATAAGTTGTAAATTTGTTTATTAACCCCTTGACGTACTATTTACTTTCTCTACTAAGCTCGTGTACTATTTGACTATCGACAATTTAGAAGAAAAGCAGCAAAATTTTCCATTCTATTTTAAGCGGAAATTTCATTTGGAGATAATACATTGATAACAGCGAAATAATTGATTGCTGTTAAATTAGTCTAGGAATCTTCATCACGAGTCTCGCTCGTCATTGTACGTCAAGGGGTTAATGGCTGTTGCCGTGATTGATAAGTTGAAAATACTTTTGTTCGCGATTGTTCTGTTCGGTTCGAACAGATTGGTTTCCCAGGGAATCGGAGGCGTCGGCGAATCACAGCTTACAGGGGATAATCAAAGAAATCCTGTTAGGGTGATCTCCGAGGTATTTTGCGATTACTCGTTTTCCGGGCTTATGTAAAACAGTTGCACAACGGAAAAGGGCACCGACGGCACTCGCATTACGCTCCGTCCATTGTATAACTGTTTATCCTCGCACTTTCCAAAGACACGGATGAACGCGTGGTGCGGCCGAACAAGAGCCATTACAGTCACCACTCTCCCATCTCGTTACTCCCCTGTAATTCCACTTGGAAACCGCCCTGAGGTATCCCGCTTACACGAGCCACGATATTCCCGCGCGAGCTCTTTCGAAAACTTTCGAGATGAATGCTTCATAATAATACTATAAATCAAGCTAAAAAACTTTCTCATAACACGGGCACATTTCGTTCCTACCGGCGTTGCTCTCGAAATACTACCTTAAACTGCATTAATCTTTCCGTAGAAGTTGCAGAGACCTTTTTCTGATGCATCATGGAAATATAGTTTATAATATTCTAATATTAATATTCTAACCCTTTGCACTCGGAAGTATTTCGTTAGGAATACTTTACATTTTCTAACTAGACGAAGAAGGTATTTTTGAAATTAACTCAACGAGAAATCACAGGTAAATTGTTAAACAAAGCTTTTTATTCTAATATTTCTTTTTATTATAATTTATTATAAATTTTATAGTTTTACTACATGAAATCAATTAATCAATAATCGTGAAGGAAGGATCAAGGAATGGGTGATTTTGTCTCATCCGGTAGTTCTAGCGTTAAATGAACTAAAATACGAGGCAGTTGAGCAACGTATTGGTATAATTCCAAAATGGCGTTTTATCATTTCACTGCATCGAATCAACTGGTGACTGAGTCACTTCTATAGTGCAAATATTCTAACATTCGAAAATCCCAACATTCCACAAGCAGCCTCCTATTTCCATTAGCGACAGTATTAACGCCAAGTGTATCAAACCATCCGAAGATCCCCATCGTCCCGGCGTTCTCCCGCAATTAATATTCCCGGGGCAATCGGAGCGATAAAATTAATCGAGCAAAAGAACCACCGCGAGAGTTCCCGATTCCCCCGCAATCGGTGCAGCAGCAGTCGAAACAACAACAAAGGGGGCCTCGTATCAGGACCATTACAAATGCAATGGTCACGACGAGACCTCGAAACAACGGCCAGAAGGGGGACTGAATGAAATAAAACGAAAAACCAGTGGGGAAAAAAGGGGAAGGGGAAAGGAGAGCGAGAGGCGGAGAAGAGGAGGAGGAAAGGAAAAATACGCACGCACACGATTCCACGGGAATCGATACGCATGCCGTTGCTAAAACAGCCGGGGAACGTTTTGCGCGGGTGCGGGTCGTTGTACCTTCCGGTCCCGAGTCACGTGCGCGAGCGAGCGCGTACGAGCCGTTCCCTTCTTTCGCCAGTTTCTCTCTCCGTGTTGGATAATGGATGAGTCCCGATATTTACATATTTTTCCATGTTCGTGCCGGGCACGGGTAGGTCAGGCGAGGTACAACCTAGCACAAAGTAGCACCGAGTCCGCGAGCATCTGCCGCGGGCCATGGTTGCGGTTGTGGCCACGCCGTTGTCCCAGAAATCGACGTCGAACAGATTTCTTTAAACAACAACGTCGTACGGTGGTAAACTATTATTCATAGCACCGTTATGAGTGGTACGTAGTATCGTTTATAGTACTATTGCTTGGAGAACTTGAACTAGATAAAGTTGTGGAGGATGAATAATATTGTTCTAAGTAAGTTCTAAACAATTTATTTATATTATTATTCATAGCACCGTTATGACTGGTACATAGTATCATTTATAGTACTACTGTTTGGAGATATTTAGAATAATATTATTCATCCTCTACAACTTTATCCTTTGCGGCGCGAATGTCGACTTCGAGCTTCGATATCTAAACTCTAGAACTGCGAATGAAGAATCTAATTACTTGACTAACGAGAGACTCATATGTAGCTCGTTTCCTTTCAGTATTTCACACTTCGATACACCATTCAGGTTTTTATGAATAGAGATAGTAGATATTATGTATACTACAATTCTAGTTTTACTGCAACGCACAGAGTGTCCCGTGGAAATTGGATATAACAGTTCTTTCTGTTAAATTATTCTATTTCACTTTCATCTCGAATTTAACCGTCCCACGGGACAATTCCATTTCCATTCGACCCTGACTCCGATAAAATATTCGCCAGCTCGAATTATGCAATTTAATTCGAACGGTACAATTCGCCGACGCGTTTAGGCGTCGTCGACCCGTTGTCGCTGTACAACGGAGGGAAGCAATCCACCGAATAATGGAGAGTCTACCGTCCTCCATTATCCGCGCGCTGTTGGTTCGGGGAATTTCGAACGGCCGCCGCCGGTATCCGCCGCGTAGCGGAAGAGACGGGGGTTTCGAGGCTCGTCGAGTGTCTGAAGTTCCGGCTGCGGGGTGAATGGCGGTTGCTACCCCCGCGCCTGCCGCAGACGGTGATTTTTCATCCCGACGCCTCCGTTCCGGCTAATGCGAGAATCCCCTTGCTCCGTTATCATTGAACCTCCCTGTCTGCTGACCTTTCAACCTTGGCTTCCCTTAACACCGACTGTTCGTTAACCATTCGCGGACGAATGTCGACGTTTCGAGATGAAATGTTGATGTTTCGAAGACTGAGTCGCCAACAAATGATTTAACCGTTTTTAAAATGTAAAATGTTATCGTCAATAATTGCAGCCTCGCTTAGATCTGACGAAAGCGAATTCAAATTCAATATTTGCATCTTCCATTAGTATATGTTACATAAATCTGATGATTCTAGGTTGCAATTTTCCGTGACGCACAATTCTGCCAAAGTTAACCCTTTGCACTCGAATGTTTTCCACTGGAAATATCCATTTTCCGACGAGATATAGACGACATTGTTTGAAACTAATTCAACGATAATTCACAGATAAATCAAGCAACAAAGGTGTATCTCAATAGTTCACGTGACAGTGCGAAGTTTAATTAGAAGTATGAAATATTCAACTTTAGTTTTGTATCGAATCAAGTAACCGAGAGTCACCTCTCGAGTTCGAAGGGTTAATTATTCAAACAGCAAGAGATCAACACGTTTCTGGTTTTTCTATTATTTAAGCAATTGGTATAGAATTTAGCTTCGTCCGCTGATTTTGTATATTTCGAGCAACGGGCCCTTTATTTCTCTAGTTAGCACTCTTGGAGTGTCACTGGACCTTTCAGGTTTGACAGTGTTTGTGTCGAATAATTCGTGAATATTTCTAATAGTTCAATGCAGTGTTTGCTTCATCAGAGCTAACAAAATTCCATCCGCAGTATCACCTCACGATACTCGAATCAACCATTTAATCTCCTTCACAACCTCCCCCCTTCGCAGTCACAAACCTCTCCAATTTCAAAACCGAAGCATCCAAACAATATTTCAACATCCCCTGCAACCCAAACATCACGGTACCAAAACAAATACACCCCAGTATTCCCGCCCCGTCATTCTCCCGGCATCCCCCAGCGCTCCCCGGTGCACCCGTCAACACTCAGTCACCGGCCACAGTGTCCGAACAAAAACCATCAGGCAGGAAGCACCGAAACAAATTTCCCGAGTCGTTGGTGCGTGCACAACGAGAAAGAGAGACGGAGGAGGAAAGAGAGCACAGGGTGAGCTCGCTAGTCCGGCGCACCGGAGGGATAGTCGATCGTAGGACCCGACCGACGCGGCCTGGAACGAGCCGCGTCGGAAAAGTAGCCGGCTGCTGGTGGGGATGCCGGGTGGTCGATGGTGGGGAGGAAGGGAGCTCAGGCAGGGTTCCGAGCGCGTCGGCGGCGCTTAAGCGTCCGTCGCGGGGGCATTGCCGTCGTGGCCGCAGTTACGATCCGATCGAGCGTCTCGCAGCGCGTTGCCGACTCCCTTCTGCCAGGACACTCGTTGCGAATCAACCGGCCGCACACGTGTTCCACCGTGTGTCCCTCCCTAACCACCAGTGATCAGAAACAAAACGATTCAGCTATTCAAATATTCGACGCGACACTGACATGGTAGCCAACGGCTGAGCTTCCGGAGGATCCAGTGCATCTTCGAAATCGGTCAAGGATTCTCAGTGCACGTTCGTCTCCTGGCTGGACAGAGGGTTCCCCAGGGGGAAGTGATGTGAGTCCTCGGATTTTTCGTACGCGAGCGTGTGGCCCATTCAGGCCGGCCGGTGAATGAAGCTACCAGAGGTGAACGATTCGCCGTAGGTCAGTTTCTCGAAGGAGGTCGTCGTGCACCGCGGCCCGTGCTCCCCGTTTCGCGTCGCCGGCTGACACTCTCGCGGACCATGTCCCCGGGGCCCGAGTCCGTCCTGGACCCGTTCGCGCGCCAGGATCCTGGAACCAGCTCCGACCGAAGGAGATGACGGGATGACGAGCGGAAACTGCCCGCGCGACCTGGAACCGCCGCGATCGGTGCTGTGACTCCGGGACCCGTCCCGATCGACACCGGACGATATCCGCACGAGTGTTGCCTCCGATTCCGTGCCATTTTCGCTCGCCCGCGATACTCCGGCCCGTTCGCCTTTAAGCCGCCCGGTGAACTTGCCCGGGAATCGCTCTTAGTCGTGACCAAGTGCTCCGGAGTGGCCGACCGGCCCGGTGAACGAGAACTTTGTGTGGACAGTGTGTGCTGGTACCTTCGGCTGTTCTTTTTCGCACCTTTTTGGGATTATTCGTTGCTGAACCGAAGGTCAGTCTCTTTCTTTTCACAGTTTTCACTCGGCGCGCTGCGGTTTCGATGGGTTTTACCCTTTGCACTCGAGAGGTGACTCTCTGTCATTTGATTTGATGCAACAAAATTACAAAGTGTTGTATATATTTATGTAAATAGCTTTGTTTCTTAATTTACGTATGCTTTCTCATTAGTTCGTTTCAAATAGTGTCTCATCGGAGAGTGTCGAACGTTTCTAGTGAGAAGCTTCCGAGTGCAAAGGGTTAACACTAGAACTACCGTGTCAGTGAAAATGACTGGTTTTGATTTTTTTTGTTCTACAATGATTCATATCTTGAAGGCATTGAATATTCGAAATTACCTTGAAAATCAATAGTTTTACTTGACTATTGTAATGAATGCCTGAAGAAACTGAAAATAATCTGATACAATTTTATGGGGATTATATATTAATCGTATTGAATACACAGTAGTTCTAGTGTTAATGGATCGTACTCGGTAGGATTGTTTGGCTTCTCTGTTTCTGGTTTAGGTTCGGTATGTTTACAAATTTCTTGTATCTTGACTTTGGTTGCTTCGGTTCTCAAAGTTATCCTACGTTCAAAGTATTCGGAGATTTCACGATACTGTAGTTTATTCATTCGAAGCAGATATTCTTTTCTACTATATGTTTACGATCTTTAACCCTTTGAACTCTGTAGGCTCCAATACTGCAGCAGTTTTAATATTAAATATTTCAATGAATTTTACGAAAGCTACCTTAAGATTATCAGATCTTCCAAATATACAAAGTTTGTACTGAGGGAATTAAAGGTCTAAGAAATGTAACATTGTTAATTCTCAGACTACTATCAAAATTGGTAGGAGTCGCTGACATATCACAAAACTCTGTGGAGTGCTAAGGGTTAAAGATTCGTGTTGATTGTTGTATTTTGTTCGAGATTTTGTTCAGAAGACGTAACTTGTATAATAAACCGACGTGAGTCATTTGCATTTATCGATACACGAATCGTTATTGCCGCTTCAATTAAGAAATTACGGTTGCATTGCACCTACGGTACACCGATGAACTTCTCAGATATGAATTATAGCAGTACAATAGCGTGCCGCGACGAAGGAAGACCGTAACCTTAAAGTGATAATCGGTGGGCGACAGCCGCAAGAAATATGGCGAATGTGACAGAATTCCGAATTCGAGGTCATGCGGTTTTCGCTGTGCAAAACGTGAGAATATGGCGGAGCATTGTCACGAACAGGGACACTAGACCCTTTCCGTTATGCGGTGTTGCTTGTTCTGGCGACGTTAGAATTCGAATCGATATCCCAGCCAACACACAGTGGAAACACTGTATCGAACTGATCATTCCTCCAATTACATAACATCAATAATTTCAATCAATCATTTCTCCAATCAACACCTTATCATATTAACCCCTTGCACTCGACAATATTTTTCATTATAAATATTCATCACCTTCTGACTAAATATTAACGATATTTCTCGCAACTAACGCGATTGCTTATCTTATATAAATTAAGGGACAGAACTACTTTATATCGATGTTTTATGCGTTGATACGTTACACGGTTTAACACGTCGAACGCCGCACGATTTCACAGAGAATACGCCGAATGGAAAAAATATATTAAATCATTCGATCGAGTTGCATTACTATTCCACGTTCATCTAGTTGAATTATGTAGCATTATTTATAATATAGAAATATTTTCATATAATCGTTTCATTGAGCGAACTATAGTAATTTAGTCGAGGGTCACCGGTGACCCCCATGGCATTCAACGGTTTAACATTGAATTTAAAATATAACTTTTCTGCGTCGAATCAGGCGACTAAAAGGCCTCTCGAGTGCAAGGGGTTAATTTAAACCGAATCCCCTCTTTATCCAATAAACCTCAATCTCACTAATCGCACTAATAAAAAAAAAACAAACTCGTCATCACAATTACTAAAAGACACCCGTAAGAAAACTCGTCAAAATCTCAGCAGGACTAGCAAACGTATCCACGAACCGCAAACTCGTAACACAAGTGAATTTACGTCGCGACTGGCCAGTATTAGGAGCTTGTATTTTATCCTGCGAGAAGTTCCATGGATATACAGTGGTACGGCAACAGTGAATCGACTCGAACACAGAATAAACAGCGAGAACTACGCTGCAGTCGATAGAGTAACCCAGAAACGAAGGGCGGGCGTTTATCGTTGATCCTCGAAGGTAGGCAGTTTCGACGACGTCGTCCGTCCGTCCGTGGCACGGAGTATACGAAAGGACGCCAATAAAACGTATCCTAGCCTCTCTTCTCCTGGAACGGTATTAAATATCATCAGGAAACGGCGTCGCGCTACCATAAATCGTGCACGCTACAACGGCCTGCCGGCCCGTAAATCGGCCTTGCGACACGTTTATTTCCAGGCGCCATTAATTAAAAGCCCGGGGCTCGTTGCTACCCCCTGTCCGTACCCTGTTCCATCCTCGTTCGCGCGGGATCACCGGGGAAATCAGTGGAATGCGAAATAATTATGCAATCCGTTGGCGGGTTACGTGGAAATCGACGGCAGAGGTCTCTCGATGCTCCTCGAACTAATGAAAACTGATCGAAACTCGGTTCGATCGGGGATAGTATTAATGAAAACGACTCGATCGATCAATGAATACCTTCATTAATACATGCATACATACATATTCACCGGGTTGGCTTATACATATACATCACCGGTGATATATGGGGCTAAGGTGTATAATTATACTTTGACCTTTCGATGACTGGATTACAAACAGCACGAGGATATTCTCGTCTGCGAATGCTATTGTTAACTTTAGGCTGACTAAAAGCTTCTTCGTACATTACAGTATGAACACAGTCCACCGAGCAGTTCAATCGGCTTCTTGAAATTCCTCTGTAGAGACTCTATAACTGTATCTATCGAGAGTTCGGTAGATTTACAATTCAATTTGCGTATTGCTAAATCAATTTCTATAATGCTGTCTCGGAGAAACATATGTTACCTTTTCGGTAATCATAAAAAGACATTAGGAATGGACCTTTTGACACGTCTGGTAGATTTAGTGTCAAAGGAATTGTGCATTCAGCTTCTCGAAGAACTTCCTGTGTTCCTAGGTTCGACATTAACCGTTTCAATGTATTCAAAGTGTATATCAGTGTCAATTATAATTTTCTTATTACATTCTTCAAGAAATAGATCAAAGTAAATTTATTTGAGTAAATGTTATTTTTTAATATTTTCACACTCAGTATTCTGAGTGTTTATCAGTATCAATTATAATTTTATTATATTCTTCAAGAAGCAAATCAAAGTAAATTTATTCGAATAAATGTTATTTTTTGATATTTTCTCGTAATAGCACAACACTTGTGATCTCATTAGATAAGTACTCTCATTAACTCTTTCGCATACACACCGAATCGCTTCCTAATTTTTGCTAAACACCCACAAAAGTGGTTCACCATCCAAACGGTTGATATTCACAATACATTGATCCCAAGGGTTTGAAAAGAAAGTCCTCAGAAGAACGGTGCAGCGAAGTTATAAATATCTACTTGAAACGTAACGCTCCAGTGCCGCCGGAAATTGATTCTATCCTCTGTAAAATTGACAAGAACACGATTAACGGACGTTTAACACGATCCACCCCTTCCGTTCACCTCGGTTCCCAGGGATCGTCGCGGTATCATCCGGAAAATGGCTGGAACGCGAAATAATTACGCAACGGGGCCGGGAAGGGCGCGCGTTCCCGCTACTCGTCCGAATCTCATTTCCATTCAGGGCGTTGACGGTGCGCCGCTGCCGAGATCGAGCCACGAAACGAGTTTGGCAGGTCGGCTCCTGGCACAACCTCGCCCGTTTTATCGTCGACACGCGCCGCGAAAAACTGTGTCGCGAGGCATGAATGGTCACTCGCCTTTCGTTCCTTCTCGAGGCTTTTTCGAACGTTCGCCACCGTTCGATCGATCGATCGGCCCGGCGAGTGAACATTCCTGAATGCCGCGCGGAAAATTTCTAGCCGCCGCGTTATTAATGCGCGTTGACATCGGGCCGACAGGTGTCCGCTCGATTCCTTCCCTCGGACTCCGTGACCGGCCGGACACCTTTCGAACACTTCCCTTTCGCGCTGAGATTAACGCGATACCGTCTCTCCGCTGGACGGTCCCCGGCTGCGATTTTCTAAACGCTGAGTTTATTCCTTTCGACGATCCAGTGATTCGTTTACCGTTTGACTGATAGCTATAGCTTCGGTAGAATTTTTAGGGTGATAAATTATAATTAACCGGTGACCCCCGACCAAATCGAATTACTATAGTTCGCTCAATGAAACGACGATTATATGAAAATATTTCTATATTATAAATAATGTTACCCATCGCGGTGACATTCAGTTTGAACGTACAATGGTAATAATCCAATTCAAATGATTAAATATTGTATTGTTTCCACTTTGTGCACTTTGCTCTATGGAATCGTGCGGCGTTCAAAGTGTTAATGTAATTGCTGGAATTTTTTAAAGTGGAGTGGAGGTTTCTTGTTTTAAATTATAAACATGTGTCGGTTAGTAAGGTATTGTTACATGATTACACACTTGGGAAGTATTTACAGCAATATTTGTATATTTCACCCTTGAATTGAACTGAATTAAACTAATCTGACACAATCACATTAATATACGACCAACGGACGATGAATTAGAATTCACTTCAAATTTAAGCTGGCTCCGCTGCAATTGTCAATAACATTTCACAGACGCCAATGGTCCACTGAAGTCAAATGTTTGTCGTCAGGTACCAACAATAGCCAAGGGTTAAAAAGGGAAAACGAAAGAATTCGGAGTTAATTATAATAAACAATAATTTATTCCTTCGCAAATGTACACGTTGACAGACGTTCGCGTGCTACCGTTCCATTTCCGTATCAGACGGAAAAGAGGACAATCCGTTTCGAATAAGAGAGCAATCGTCCGCCGGACGAAAGAGCGGGGGAGGCCAGGGTTCGTCGAGTCGTGATCGTTAATTGACCCCCGGCTGCCGGTTCGTCGGTCAGGAACGGAAGCTCCGGGTTCGGTACGCCGGAATTAGTCCGCGGCCGATCCGGCGAAAACGGATTCGCCAATGGCGACCAATAAACTCCGGGCCGTGAGAAAAACGGTCTCGATCGGCTGGTTAATCGCGTCTCGATCGTGGGGACTCGACGTTCGATCTCACGCTCCGGCGATCGTGGATTTGAGGCCCCTTAAGCTCTACGGGTCTCTCGTTATCGTATCGTTCGATGGGCGTGTATATCGTCCGCGTACAAGGTTCACGGAATGGGCTAACGTTGTACGGGGCCGCGATAGCCGCGTGTTTCGAAACTCTCCGAGCCGACATCGCGACGGTCCCGGGGATTTTCGGACGGGTTGTTCTACCGCCTCGTTTCGGATCGTGGTTTAAACGACTCGTGTTCCCTTGCTCGCGGATTTTCTCTCTTTACGCTGTTTCGCTCGGCCTTTTCCTCTTCCCTTCTCGCTCTGATTTTCTGCCTTTTCCTCTTCCCTGCTCGCTCGACCTTCCTATCTTTTCCTCTTCCCTTCTCTGTCTACTTTTCTATCTGCTCTCCCTTGCGCTCTCTCTACTTTCCTATTTTTTCTTTCCTTTATTTTTCTTGCTTCTTCCCTTTTCTATTTTTCTGTCTTGCTGTCACTCTCTTGTTCTCTTTCTGCTGCTTCGCTGCCTTTTCCTCTTCTCTTCTCTCTCTACTTTTCTATCTGCTCTCTCTACTTTCCTATTTTTTCTTCCCTTTATTTTTCTGTCTTTTGTATTTCATTCTTTTTCCCTCTTTCTATTGCTTCTTCCCTTTTCTATTTTTCTGTCTTGCTGTCACTCTTCTATTCTCTTTCTGTTTCTTTCCTTTTCACTCTCATTCGTCTGTTTTTTCCATCTTCGTCTATTTCTTTCACTCTCCCTCTTATCACTGTTCTTTCGTTCGTTTCCTTCTAACTTTCCCTTTCATCGCATCGAAGCTCGTGATTCCAATTTCAGAACCCCTCAATCCCGACATCGCTGTGATCCCGTGGATTTTCGAGCAGGTTGTTTTATCAGGACGCTTCGGATCGTGGTTTAAAAGGCTCGCGTTCGTGTGCTCGTGAATTTTTTCCGCTTCTCTCGTTTTCTAAACCCTTCTCTCTCTCTCTCGCTCGTTTCGTCGGATTTCCCATCGTCCCCGTTGGTTCCAGCATGCACAATCCGCGTCCACGGTGAAAAGCACGCGGTGGAACGCGAAGAGACCGCCGCGGATTACTTTCTCGGCGGGACGTCGACGCTCGTTTCGTGCGATCGGTTAAGTATCGTTGATGCGATTTATTGCTCTATCGTACGGCACGCTTCGATCCGATGCCAGACCGTAAAAGGATTATCGGAGCATCGACGGCGCGACCGTTTATTGCACGTTGCCTTCATTCCGCGTAAATTACCGCGGAAAATATCGGCCTGCCTGTTTCGAATCAACCCCCGTGTACACTCTGTACAGTGTGTGTTTCGCAATACACGGTTATAGCAGTCGAGTTGAATCGATGCGAATCGCGCGGAAGTTTGTTCTCCTCGAGTCTTCCGACAGTCTAAGTAATACTCGTTTCAACGTATCACTTGAAATTTCACTCGCGTTTCTTAACCCCTCGAGGACAGATATCAAATCGGCGACATAAAAATTTCATATCTACAACACAAAACTAACTTAATTACTATACGCAAAGCTGAATAAGTAGATTAGCTCATTTTCCAACGCTCAATACTATCTACTTAGCTTCTGAAAGTTTTAGATTCACGAACTTTGAAAACCAACCAAAGTCAACGAATATATTATAAAAATTCGACACAGTTTCCCTAAATAATTCATCCGACAACTCAGTTGCTCAGCGACAAATTAATCGCGCGAGAAGCATCCTGCACCTCCATTCTCCCACGGGTTCTCTGTAAAGTCCTCGTCGCTGATCAAGCCAGCACACCCTGGAAGAAGGTAATCCTCGGCTCAGCGGGATCTCAATGAACGTAACACCGACACGGTAGCCCGAGAAAGAGGACAAATAATCCCGAGCACGTCCTTTCCCGGTTTTATCAGGTTTATTCCTGGAGAGAATCGCTCAGCGGAGCGTTACGAGTGCCGCGGGTACGGCGCGAGGGGGCTCGGCTCCCTCGATAATCATTCGTTTACTCGTTTTCTCTCCCTCGAGCGTGCTACGCGCCGCGTTTCTTTTATCCTCCCCGGCTGTTTCTTTCCGCGTGGCATCTGATACGCGGCCAACCTAAAAGGGAGAAACGAAACCCGGCCCGTTTAGCCGAGTTTCTCGTTTTCGTGCGTCTCGCCCGGCTCGCAGGACTTATTAAGCGCGAATCCGCGGCTCGTAATTATTTCAGTTGTCTCTCATCTAAAAGTTACGTCTCTCTCCCGGCCAGGAACAGGGGTGGGGGAGGAGGAGGATGAGGGGGAACACGGGGAACACGCAAATGCGTTGCCCTGCCGCGATCTCATTAGCGCGTTCCTGTTCCTTTCCAGGAAACACGCTTTGTCCGAACGTGTTTTCTCGATTCCCGCCATTTCTACCCCCCCTTCCGAGCCTAACCTTTCCCGCTGTCTTCCCATTCCAATTACTTGGTACGTTTATTGTTCGGGTTTTATTCCAGCCGGTAATTTATTGAACCGAGGACCCTACCGGTAATATTCGAGCCGAACAGTCCTTTACGCCACGGACGCAGGCTATCCTTGGAACAAACTTTATTACGTCCGCGAGTGAAATTAACGTTTTACTGCGACCTGGAATTTATTCGTATACCGCACGGGAATTATTGGATTGGGGGTGTGTAAATTACTGATTACCATTCGTGTCCGTGGAACATTCCGCCTCGCCACGGATACGCGAGCAACGCGCTACCTCTGATGCTAATTTACGTGAATCTTCGCGTTTAACCCTTGCCACTCCAGGCTGTTTTGTGATCTATCAGCGACTGCTACTAATTTTAGTATTCCTAGCGAAAGTTAGAAATGCTGTAACATTTCTTCGATCTTTTATTTTCCTCGGTAGAAAATTTGGATGCGTGGGAAATGGAATAATTTTAGGGTAGTTTCTTTGAGATTCATTGAAATATTTAATATTACTAGAATCGAAAAAGAAATTAGGGGTTCTCTTCCACTATCTAGCTCGAACTTCGATTCTCAATTATCCTCGTTTCTTATCCGTCGAGATACGAAGCGCTTCGGATCAACCGATCATTCAGTATCCAGAATACGCAATATCCCACCCTTCGGAATTGCCGAGTTCCCCCGTCGCGATTCGAATCGACCGGCGCGAAAGTGTCCGCGAAACGAAAGCCGCTTTCTCAATGGAACCGACACACCGGCAGCAGCCCCGGTCTCGGCCGAGCGAAGTTTTCAGTGCGGCCAGCCGATTCGTCGAGACGTCGACGGAGAATTCCGCTCGCCGCGGCGCGCCGCCTCGTTTCGCTATTCGCTCGTTCCCGAAGACCGCCACCGGCGCGCAGCCCGGCCGGAATGTCCGGCGCGAGCCATTAGAGACTTTTCCCGGGCACCGATACCTAACAAGCGTTTATCCGACGATCGGCCGGGATAACGACGTGTCCACCGGCTGCGTTCCACCTTTGCATATTCACCGCATTCCACGCCGATACTGCCTAAACTGGATTCTTTCGATTGTTGTCGCGGCGGAGGTTCAACGCCAGGGTGGAACGTTTAACTGTTTTCCACGGCCGCCTTGGGGCCTCCGTGCGCAGGCCACGGAGAAAATGGGGATTTCACTTTATTATAAACCTTCATTAGGTTCCTCCGATTTGAATCTTAAGCACGGCACTCCGATAAACGGGTGGCGTGGTTGGACGTTACGCTCCCGACATCGAGACAATAGGGTATTCCCAGCGTTCCGTTGAAAAATCGGACGCCCTTATCTCCGGGGAATGCGGACACTTAGTATACGAACGATTCCCGTATCTAGAGCGACGTCCACTGTCTACACCCTACATCTAAAGTAGCTAAACAACTCCAGATTCCAGAAAAACATTAACGCGCTCACTGAGAGTTTCCAGTTTTCTATACATCCCTCATTCCTTCGCAACAAAGACAAGCCTCATTCGAATCATTCGCTGCCACGTCGCGTTACATCCTCAATGAACTCCATTCCACCAATACACACTCTACACGAACTGGGCAGTCCCAAACTTCCTTGCCACGAGTATACTCGCGATTGGCAAATGGGTTAACGTGTTACCTATTGTAAGGCTACTAAAATAAAAACTAAGTCCGTAGTCAGGTTAAATATATTTAAAAAGGAAAACTCTTCAGACGAGGGCGTACGTGACCCGGGTCACGGTGGTCCCCTTGGTCAAATTTGTCAATGGGCCTGGACTATCTCTGAGGCCCCCAGGTATCGACACGCAAAAGGGCGAACCGAAAGAAGACTCGAATCATCAGCGCACTCGTCGACACTCGAGCGAAGTCTCCAAACGTACCCAAAACCCATCGGACATATCTCGATCAACCCCTGCCAATCCTCGCCGACATCCGCCTCGACCAGTTCTCCTTGATACAAACTTTCGTTCCGAGACCCTCTCCCGCCGCACCGTACGCGAAACACCCCACGAATCTCGGCGCAACTCTGTCCGTGACGTAGCCGCGACGGTGTATCGGCCCGCGGGGCCCAGTAATATCAATGATATGAATTATCTAACCGCGTGGGCGTGTAGCCGCGCAGCCTGCCAACGCCGGGTCCGCGTTCGGCCGGTCGCTCGCGCTGCGCAGCGCGTGCTCTCGCGCGCGGCACCTTCGTTCGTTCCCGCTAATAAAGACGGCTCGCGGTGCTCGGTATTAGGACGATAATACTCGACGAGCCGCCTGCGTGTACACGCATTCCGCGCTGCCCACGGCCGCTCTCGGCAGGTAGCACGAGGTGGTTACTGGTCCCCGGACGGACGGACGGACGAGGGGCCCGAGGAGCGGCTGCCGGGGTGGTTGTGCAGAGGGGGGGACGGGGGGACGGGTTAATGGCGCATAATCGAGCCGATACGTGGGCGATGTGCCTCGCGAAACTGGCGATTTCGAAAAGGCTGGATCGTGAAGGGGCCGCATTCCCTCCTGCCTCGCCCCGGCCGCTCGACATGCCTCCTCGGAACGGGCAGCCGCTTCATATATCATAATTGCTGCCAGGTGCACGCGCGTCGGGAATACCGACGGCTGATCGGTGTGGACACACCGGCGACCGGACATCGGGATTTTATTATTTCGTAGACCGAGGTACGATAGAGATGATGAGCTGGGGAATGATGATGGCGTTTCGGAATATTGGGTAGGCTGGGATAGGGGAAGAGGATGAGTGATACGAGTGTCAACACTTTGCCACGTTAACACTTGTTGAAACTACCGTGTCGAAACTGTTTTCTCCAGTAACCGGAAACTGAGAAATCAAGATTCTTAATAATTGCTCCATTATGTTTCTTATGTCTCATGTATTCGACAAAATTCGGTTCGTCCGATACGTCATGAAGAAAATTAGTGTCCACGTTTCTGTGAAAAATGTCACCCGAATTCGGGTATATAATATAATTTATTTCAGTTAATATTTCTTTTTATTATAATTTATTATAAATTTTATTGTTTTACTACATGAAATCGAGTGACTGAGAGTCTCTCGAGTGCAAAGGGTTAAATATCAAATTTTATAGTTTTCTGTATGAAATCAAGTGAGTGAATCTCTCGAATGGAAAGGCTTATGTTAGGTCAAGGGTTAAGTTAAGTTAGGGTTTGAAGATTTTTCGAGTGTATTTTCAGAGTGGCGAGGTATTTAGAATTCTCAGTAAACTCGGGTGTCGCGAACGAGGGAAATTCGGATACACACGGAGTTAGGTACCGGGAGTACCCATAAGGAAATGAAGGTATTTAGGTATTCGTTCGGTAGTCCATATCAGCGCAGCGCGAATGTCAAAGAATAAGATTGTTCGCGGCTAGAGTAGTCGGCCGGGTAATTTATTTCAGTATCGGAGAAACTTAGCTACCGCTAGTAATTTAAGTCACATTTCCTAGCGATGTACCAACCTCCGCGTTTCGTTCTATCGGCGAATCGTCGAACGGAGCAGAAGACCAGGCATCGGCTCGAGTTTTTTTTATTTCGTTCGTTTACCGAGCAGAGCGAACTCGCGGACGATCGTCCGTGACGATTGTCCCGTGATTTATTGCCCGTTGCATCTATGCACGCGAATAGTTGCAGTTCACGAGTATTCCGCCACGTATCTGCCTACAGAAGCGTGGCTGCATTTGCGAACGATCCGGGGAAGGGATCGAATTCGCGAGCTTTCTCCAGCTTACGGCCTACGCTGCTCAAATTCCAAGTTCATTGGACTCGGTTGATCGATCGAATTCCTGCGATTCGTTGTCGAAGCATTTCTTTCTCGTATCGGATTTCTCGGTCTAAACGTTCCGTGATATTTCTCTCCGCGACGCGATTGCGAATTGCTAATTCTCCGTCGTTCGTTAGTCTTCTAATCTTTTAGTGTATTCTAGGCTTCTAGGTTTCTTTGTGCTGTATCGGCTAGTTGTTGTTTCAATGGCTTTCTCATTGGAAATTTGATGGTTCGATTAACCCTTTGTGACTCTCAGTCACCATACAATTTGATATAAAATCATAAAGTCTTACATATAATATTAAGCTTCTTACAATCCATGAATATTTATTATTTCAATATTTCAAATATTCATGGATTGTATTTGCTTCTTAACTTATGTACATTCCCTCATTCAATTCGTCTTAACACTAGGTTCAGTGCGTCAATTCGACGCATACTGAATTTTATAAACATTACCTGGCAAAACGTCGGTTTTGGTTGAATACGTATCGTAATAACCTAATATTAAATCCCTAATTTCCAAGATCTAAATGGTCGAACGTCAATTTTCCTAGGAACAATAAAATAAACCGGACAATAAACGTAAACCTAGTGTTAAAGGATGTCATGTGTAACATTGGAAACTGTTGAATGTTTCTACTGAAAAACTTCCGAGTGCAAAGGGTTAATATCGTTCGATTCGACTGTACCTCGGAGCAGTTTCACGAAAACTGTATCTATTCGCGGGATGTCAGTTTCAGAACTCCGGGAATCGTAGATCGGTGTTCCCCGCTCCCTTTCACCGACTCGCAAATTTTTCGCAACAGTTCGTGACGTCGTACTCGTTGATATTTGCTTTCGTTGCGTTGCTGCGGCCTTTGTGGTACGTCGACGAGAGAGACCACCGTGGTCGCGTGTTCGATACGCCGTCGAGCACGTTCCACGCCATTGTTTGCCTTTCGTAATGGCGGCCGTTTCCGGTTTCGGTAATCTCTCATTACTGGCATAACACGATTGCCCGGTAATTGGTCACACAGAGATCGAAGTAGCGCAAACAGACGGCACGCGGTTATTATCAAGGGTACTGCGGACGACTCGGGTGGCTCTCGAATTATCCTTTCCCCGGTACATCCTGTATTTCCTCTCTACACGGTGGTCCAGGCATCTGGCGAAAGTGGACTCGTAGACGCTTCTACGTCTCCGACGTTTATGAAATATTCAGATTCCGATTATTCAGCGCTCGCGAGCCTCTGGATCTTTCGAATCTCCTACGCTCTCAAATCTTTGGATCTTTTGAATTTTCTACGTTCTTGAATCTGTATGACTTCCAAGTTTCGAAAGCTTCGAAATTTCTAGGTGGTAGCTTTCTACAGCTACCAAAATTTCCAAAGTTTTCACATTTCTAGAGCTTCAAAGTTTCTAGAGTTCCTGGACTTCTATATCTCGAACTTCTACAGCTCTCAAATTTCCGAAGTATTCAAATTTCTAGAGCTTCAAAGTTTCTAGAGTTCCTAAACTTCTATATCTCGAACTTCTACAGCTCCCAAATTTTCGAAGTTTTCAAATTTTTAGAGCTTCAAAGTTTCCAGAGTTCCTAAACTTCTATATCTCGAACTTCTATAGCTCCCAAATTTTCGAAGTTTTCAAATTTCTAGAGCTTCAAAGTTTCTAGAGTTCCTAAACTTCTATATCTCGAACTTCTACAGCTCCCAAATTTCCAAAGTTTCCAAATTTCTAGAGCTTCAAAGTTTCTAGAGTTCCTAAACTTCTACGCCTCCCAACCTTCTACAGCGTCTAAATATCTACAGCTCCTAAACTTCCAAAGTTTCCAAATTTCTAGAGCATCAAAGTTTCTATAATTCCTAACCCTCTATATCTCAAACTTCTACAGCATCTAACTTCCTAAAGCTCCAAAACTTCCATAACTCTCAAACTTCTACATCGTCTAAATTTCTGCAGCTCCTAAATTTCCAAAACACATCAATACCTCCCAAAATCTCTACCTCAAATCTCCCTCTCCCAAATCTCAAGTCCCCCAAATCCCTCTCTCCTCGAAAATCACATTATACTCTCCTGCATGCCCGCAAAGGAAACTTTCAAAAATTTTCCTCGGCGCGCTCAACGAAATCTAACGGTACGCCGGCGTCATCAGAAGCGACGATCGAGAAACAGCGAATCCCCGTTCCCAGGATTACAGTGATCGCGGCGGCGTTCCCCGCATCTTCGCATCTTCCCGGCCGGCCGGCCGGCCGGTGGAAAAGAAATCGATTCACATGCGCGCGTACGATAGCGTCCGTCCCGAGTGCCTACCTCGGGGCGTCCGTTGCAGATCCAACGGTGATTTACGTGGTGCAACGGCCACAGCCTCGCATCTTCCCCGAGATGCGCGGCGGCCTACGCACGACCGGGATACACGGTGTATCGTAATAACGCGATGCGAAAGGGGAAGCGGCACCGGCTGATTGCCACCGTGTGTCACGGTTATGCGTTCGCCGCGCCGGCGATGATAGAAAACAGCTACGAGCCGCGCCGCGCCGCCGTCCCTCCATGTAAATCCCCGTGATCTCGGCTCTCGGGAGAGATTCGAGATTTCCTATTTTTCCCCCCCTGGTCGATCCGTGTCTCGTCGTTTTTGTTGGCAGCGACGGCGAACCGGCGGCGAATTAAACGCGCGCCGTCTCGTTAATCGAGCAAGACGTCGTTACAGCCCCGCATTCTTCGGATGGCCGCCGTTTAAAAAGCAAAATCAGAACACGCGCGCGGGCGCGTTCCATCCGTATCTAGAATCATTACGGGCATCGCCATCGCGCACTTTCCTCTAATTAAGAGTTGTAACTTATCTCGCCGTAGGTGTAACTCCGCCGATCGTAAACACTTGTCGGCGGAAAGAATTCAATTTAGACGAGGGCAATCCGACTCGATTGACGCAATAAATAAGAGCGTGATGCAATTCCGCGCGCCGGCGGAATTGTAATTGCGGCTCGTTAGTGCGCGTGGATATCATTTTTCCCGGCGGCTCCTCTGAGGGATATTGAATTGGGTAATTTGTTCGTTCAATAAGGAAACATCTCGTTTACCTGCGCGACACGTGAATCTTCGTTTCATTCCTGTTGAATCTTTAATTATTGCCTTTATGCGCTGTGTTCATTGGTCCTATGAAATAATTAGTATACGTTGCCGAGAATACGCAATATTCTATCGACCAGTGGAATTTCGAATCTAAGATATCATAATTTTCAATTATAATTTTCTTATTATATTCTTCAAGAAATAAATCAAAGTAAATTTATTTGAATGTTATTTTTCATATTTTCTTGTAATAACTCAATATTTGTGATCTCATTAGACAAGTACTCTTATTAAGCCTTCGCACTTGAAAGTTTTTCACTAGAAATATTCCAACATTTTCTGATGAGATGAAGGCGATATTTCGTAAAACCGGCTCGACGAGAAATTCACGCGAATTGACGGACAAAGCTATTTTTCAATATTTCTCAGATTGATGCATTATATGAAGTATAACATTAAATGTCAAACTTTGTAGCTTCACTCTCGAGTGCGAAGGGTTAATATTTGAGATGTACATTGTACCCGAATAACAATATTTTAAGGATGCACAGGAATTTCGTTCGCCCAGGTAGTTCCCTTCACGTTTCAATTCCAATTGGAAATGATACACCGTTAGCGAAGCACTAAGATCCAATTTCGATGGTTGCCGGTTCGTTTCCTCGCGACACGCGACGCGACGGCGAAGACGGAGCGGGAAGCGCAACGGAGCTGCCCGGGCACGGGCAAGATTGCGATCGTTCCTCGCGTCGGACTGGTTTTCTACGAAAGAACGGCTCGGAAATAACGAAGCCGGCGCGAAACGAAAGCCGGGGAGGAAACAGCCGACAATTGCAACGCAACCTGTCATGCGAACGCCGTATAACCGGGGTCAAATGCCCGCGCCGTCGTGTATTATTCTTTCCTTGACGCGTTCAACCTGACAACCGGCTCGTTTTTCACTGAGACAGGAAAACGGAGGCGTGGCTTCTTACATGAAAATATTACTGGAACGTTTCAAAGAGTATTTATCATAAATATCGTTGGACATTTTCAATTGAATCGCTGCGTTTCTGCGTTCGCCGTTTCTACTCGCAGCGAAAACCTGTTGTGTTAACTTATTATTGACTAGCCAGTAATAGCAGTGGGAAGCTTTTTATAATGTGTAGGTGAAAGGAAATGTTATTGAATCTGAAAGCTTTTTACAGTCTGTAACGACCGGTAAAAATAATTAAATCCGACGAATCGGAATAATTAAATCCTAATAGTAAAACTGATACGAACTACCAAAGTTTCCTCACTAAATCGTCAGTTCCAAATGTATAAAATATCTAGAACACGAAGCGTGCAATCGATAACGAACAAAACTCTTCAAACAAAAGTCATCAAAACCCATCCCCCAACTTGAACTTCCCAACCACCCCATTGAAACGTACGCGAAGCAACTTCGACCGACAGAAATTCCCAAAAATGACTCTCGCCGTTCGCGCGAACGGTTACGGTAGTTTCGATAAGAGCTCAGGGCCGTTCACACCGGTGGTCTAGCGAGAGGATAGTCCGCTATCCCGGAGGATCGCCCACGCGAGGGCACCCGGTCTCTCAATTTGTCGATTCAACTCGCGGCGGTCGGGTTCTTTATCGTCGGGGCCGATTACGATAACGAATCGCGGGGAATCCGAGCGCGTTTCCTTTCCCGGATAATTGCAGGCGCGGTGACGGCCGTGTTTTTTCGCCGGCAGGCTCGATCGGTTCGGGGAATCGTCGACGCCAGGGAAATCTCACCTCGGCGCTCGGCTCGATACGCGGCGCGGCGGGTTGCAACGAAAAAAAACCAGCGAAAAACACGCTCGACGTAATGTTATTTGCGGGAATAACAAGCGGACTGGTTCGTCGTTGATATATTGCGTCGACGACACACCCCCTCGCCCCGATTCAATTCCGCCCTGTCTGCGCCGTCACGCCGACGGATAATCGCGCTGGCCGGCGCACCGTCTGCCGTCGCGAGGTGGAAAAATTCGCTGCGCTATTCGGCGCGTTCCATTACCACGATTGGATGCGTTTCTTTCGATACTTCGCGGGTGGTATTCGGCTTGGTCAAGGTCATTTTGATAAGAGATGGCTGCAAAAAGCGTAGCATCGTTTAGGAGACGAAACATCGTTTTAGCTTTTGGTTGGCTTTTATACGGCGAGTCGCTTTAGGTGACGTGACAGTTTCGAGACTAGATCTATCGGGTCGAAGTGATTAATTGCTTTCTTATAGAAACGAGTGCTGTTTTATGCGCGCAATTCAGGTTATTGAATAATTCTTCAGGAGAATGTTTTGCATTTACAATCTTACAAGGAATACCAGCTCCGATCGAACCGACAGCTCCAGCGTTAATGTACCGTCCGCGTTTATTTGATTTATTTCCGAATTCGCGGGACTCCAATCAATTCCCGCCGAAAGAAACGAAGTAGCCCACATCTGTTTTTCCGCGATAAGAGACGCGGTCAGTATTTGCTTCGATCTGAGCTTCGTCTGTCGAGACAAACTAGCGCCACAATGTGTACGTTAATTCCAGCGTGACTTTCTTGCGGTATACCGTTGGAACGTGTCTATCATCGGACGCAAACATGATTAATAGCTGTCTTCGACTTCGATCGCGTTTTATTACCGGTCGGACGCGATGCCTCGCAGATCGATTTTCCGCCAGGTTTTCGCTGCATCGTGTTCGGACCGCGTTCGATTCGATTACGATCGGGCGAAACGAGAGTCTGCGTCTCTCGATATTACCGAAAGTGACTCGGTGTGTTCTCGGTAAACGGTCGAACAAAACCCGATCGCCGCTTTCACCTCGATCCACCGCGCACCCTTTTATTCGCCCTGGAATCGTCCGTTATCTGACCGCACGTCGATCTTGTTTCGCGTTTCCTCGTCCCGGTTCCCGTTTCATCGATTAATCGTCGTCGCTCGCGGAATGTTTCCCTCCGAGATTCGCGGCTGCTCGCTCGCCCGCTCGCCTTCTGCCCGCCTGTTTCCCGGTTTTATCTGGCCTCTCGAGGCGTCCGGACGACCACCGACAATGGCCGCCTTTGTTTCGACGAGTGTTATTAATTTCGCCGCGTCGTGACGGGACGGTTTACGTCACGAGCGGCGCCTGGCCGCGTTTGATTGCTGCCTGGATCGATTCGTCTCTATCTACTTCTTTTTTTCTTCCCGTGTTTCGTTCGTTCTTTCTTTCTTTTGTCTTTTCATTCTTTCATTTATTATGTTGCTCTTTCTATTCTTTTATTTTTTCATTGTTTCATTCATTGTTCCTCTCTTTGTATTTTTCTTTTATTTCTTTACTATTTCATTCATTATTTCTCTCTTTCTATTTCTTTTATTTCTTTACTATTTCATTCATTATTCCTCTCTGTCTATTTTTCTTTTATTTCTTTACTATTTCATTCATTATATCTCTCTTTCTATTTTTCTTTCATTTCTTCACTCTTCCATTCATTATTTCTCTCTTTCTATCTTCCCTCCATTTTCTTATAGTTTCATTCATTATATCTCTCTTTCTATTTCCCTTTTATTCCTTCACTCTTCCATTCATCTCTCTTTCTCTTACAATCATCTCCGTTCTGATTTTCCTTAATTCACTCTTCCCTTTCCCTTTGCTATTTATTCTCCCTCCATCTTCCCTCTTATTTCTCTCATTTCTACCTCTCTATCTCCTCTCTCCCTCTACCCTTTCTAATTACTCCTCTCCGCTTCGTTCTTCCGTTTCCAGGTTTCTCCGGCCTCCCCCTTTTTTCCCACAGCAATCTAGAAACTGATCGGATTGCACAACCGATATTTTTTTCGGCTCCCCGGGTTCTTCTGGGTCCGGCGAGCAGGAAGTCGTAGCGGGTAATCGGTGTTCGCCGCTCTAAGGGTGCTCGCTTACATAAAAACACCGGCGCGAAGCTGTTCTCGAAACGCGAAGGTACGCGCACACTTTCTCCGCCCGTATCCAGCGACCTTTTTTTCGGAGCTGTCCGCTCGGAACGCTTGTTCCCTCGCTATTTTATCGCCCGGCTCTTCAACATCTGCGAGACGTGCCTTTCTACCGTGCCCACGTGTACATTTTTTTTCCCCTCTCCCGCGGTTTTTAGCCGTTCGACGGTATCTCTAGCGCTTTTCGGTGCGTGTGGGACGACGGGATGTTCTAGGAGTGACGCGCGTTCGCGCGACGCTCGCTTCTTGCGCGCCGCGGCGCGAGCGCTGTCACTAGCGACGACGCTGCGCACGCGAATGTGTAAATCTTGATGGTACTCGCGAGTCCAGCTCTTTAACGCTTTGACTACGTCACCCGAATATGGATGACACCGTTTTTAACGTAATCTATGAGATATAAGAAAAATAGTATTCGTTACGAAGAATCTTGACTCTTTAGTTTCTGCTTCATTCAGAAAACTGTTCCGACTGCATAGGTGCTTCAATGAGTGTTTACTTGGCAGTCAAAGTGTTAATGACGCTGTCATTTCAATTGTAGTCTAATAACTTAGTTTGTAAAGAATTTCATTTTGATTTCATAGTTTGCGCTGATTTAACCCCTTCTTACAATATCGAGTTGTTTTTCTTGTTAACTTCTATAGTTTAAAGACACAGAAAGAGCATGGAATTTTTGTTTTACTAATGTATTATTAATAGCAGATAAATAGTCGTAGTGCAACTGCGAAAGATATTAACACGTTGAACGCCGCGCGGTTTCATAGAGCAAAACACACAAAATGGAAAAAATACAGTACTAAATCATTCGACTGAATTGCATTATCATTGCACGTTCATCAAACTGAATGTCACCGCAGTGGATAGCATTATTTATAACACAGAAATGTTTGCGAATAATCATCGTTTAATTGATTAATAATAATCATCATTGCATTCAACGTGTTAAAGTTTGATTTACGATCTACACGTTTCTTTCCCGTCTACGCTAAGCATCCTCGAAAAAAGAGACACCGTGGCGCGATGATAATCCTTAGATTTTATTCAGTGTCCCACACAAAAGCGGACGAAAAGAAACGCAAAACGAGGAAAAGAATGAAACTATAACAATCCCGGGCACAAGCACGCAAACGAGGTTGAACGAGCCGCGCGAAATAGAAACGGGACCGAGGGAAGTAACTCTTCTGAATAGGCCCGCGTCCGCGTGGCTCTGTCGCCTCGGAATCACTTTCTTCCGCAGCGTCGCTCGGAATATAGTATTCGTAACGCTCTCTCGGGCCGAAGAAAGAAGAAAAGTCGTCTGGAACGATAATCGTTAGTCACGCCGCCGCCTCGTCCCGCGCGGGCGAAATACGTAACAAAACTTTCGCGCGCGGACAAAGCTCGCGCGCACATCCAACGTAGCTTGTTTGTTTCTATAGAAATGTACACGGGGTGTCTCGTTATAATCTATTATGTTAATACATGTATTATATTCTTCAAACGACCGGTGGAGCATTTCTTACTAATTTTCGCTAGTCAGCGATAACTGATGGCTTCGGTTCTTGGGAGTAACCTTGTGGGATTCGTTGATTTGCAATGGGTATTTGGTTGGTGCGATGAAGTTGGCGATTAATGATGGAAGTGAATATTGTGATGAATGTAAGAAATATTGTCATCTTGGTAATTATTGTAAGAAATATTATAATTTTGATAAATATTATAATATTATAATAGATATTGTGATCTCGATAATTATTACAAGAAATATTATAATTTTTATAAATATTATAATAAATATAAGAAATATTATAATAAATATTGTGATCTCGATAATTATTACAAGAAATATTATAATAGATATTGTGATCTCGATAATTATCACAAGAAATATTATAATTTTGATAAATATCATAAATATTGCGATCTCGATGGATATCGCAATAAATATTATCTCGGTGAACACTACAATAAATATCGTAATATCAATGAATATTCCAATAAATATTTCAGCCTCGGTAAATACTTCGACACGGCAAAGCTTAAAAATCCGTACAGCAAGAAATCCAATCGCTAATCCGTACGTGTTAGAGTCTACCGAGCAATACGTCTCGCGAGATTTTTCAATTAGCTCGAGCGACAGATTAAAATGGTACACCGCGTGTGCAGGAACTACGGGTCAACGGTCGTAGGTTTTCTCGGCGCGGAATGGTCGCGGACCCGGACCCACTCGGCCGGTCGTCGAAGATTTCGCAAGCGGATCAGGCGTTTGCCCCGGCACCGGCGTTCTCAGGTATGCGATAGCGTGGCACACTCGGCATTTGCATGTCACGTTGTTACGCGGCTAAAGCGCAGGTAAGAGCGGGAAGGCTCCCACCCCGGGGCTGATCCGGGGATTAGTTCGCGATCGATGCCCGGATCGCCGGTTGATCGATGGAGATCGTGCACAGGCGCCCCCCGTCACACTCCGGCAAATTATCATAAGGCTGGACCAGAGTCAGAGACAATTGTTAACGCTTCAACTAAACACTTCAACCTAAAAAGAACTGTAACTACAACCTCTTCCGTCATCTTCAATTGAAATCATTCGATTAACCAGCTAAAGGAGAAACTTGAGTGCAAACGGTTAAAAAATAACCTCTTTGCGAAATTCATGGTAACCAAAGCGTAATTTCGTTGTGAAATATCTTCGTGAACATTGAATCAAGAAGAAATCTAGATTATCAGTTTCAGAGAGGAGAAATCATATGACTGAAGCATATTCTTGATATTCTGTTCTTTGTTTTGATTAAAGACAAATGTTGAACGTAGGGAAGTTCGAAATTCAAAGTTCAAAGTCAACCAGTTAACTGTGTTTGACGAGTATAATTCAGCGATGAATTCTCCTTTTTTCACATAAACATGTAATTCTTTTGTGTTTTGCTTCGATCCTTCATTAAAAGTTCGACGAGTACACGCTCCATTTTTTTATTTCATTGCACTCAGAACGAGAGGTTTTCCCAACTAAATTCCACAGTTAACTGGTCAAAGCGTTGAAAATTGAAACGTTGAGAGTGTCTCGAAACGCCAAAAGTTGAAGTATCGAGAATTCAACTGATGAACTGTCTTCGAGCGATAGATTACCGATAGTCGTCTAATCTTCTAAGCTTTAATCCGAATCATTGAATAACTCTCTCCTTCGTCCGCAAATTTAACCCTTTGCACCCGGAAATTTTCCACTAGAAATGTTCAACGCTTTCGATGAAACACAGACGACTCTTTGAGACAAATGAGAAAACATACATAACTCGAAGCAAAGCTATTTTACATAAATATTTCACATATTGCTGCATTATACGAAACTTAATACTATATACAACACTTTTTAATTTCATATATGAAATGTAACGGTGACTGACAGTCACTTTTCGAGTGCAAAGGGTTAACAGTGCACACGCAGCATAAAGCAGGGCAATAACCTCGCTCGGACGCATAAACGGCGACAGAAAATTCACGCGGACGCGTGACATTGTTTATAGACAGTCGACATAAAGCGCCCGGCGGCTGTCGGTAGACAATGTATACACAGTGTGCGAAGTCAGTCGGTCCGAAGTAGTAAACAGACGATCGACAAAAACGGTTCTACGGATTCGGTATTTACTGGCGACACTTGTTGCGCCGCCTGCGATTTTCACCGCGCGCGCGTTCCGGTCACACCGGTTGCGCGGAGAACCGTTTACGCTCGACCCTTGCCGTGATTTTAGTCGAATTCGACAGTAAAAGATTTTAATGACACGACGACCATAAGCGGCGGTGGCGGCGGCGGCGGCGGCGGCTCGGGTAAAACATTCCGCGGGATTCATAGGAGCGTGAACCGTATTTCACTGTTTATGCCCGGAATTACGGCGTTCTGATTTTCCATCGGCATATCCTTCTCGCGGGTTATTTTAACGCTGTTTATGCGGTGCACGTGCTGAGCACATTTCCCATGGTTATATTAAGACGCGAGCGTACGTATCGGCGGGCATTCAATTAAATTTAATTGAATTCCAGTCAATTGAGAAACAACCTTAGCACGTATGATTTACAGCGGCGCTCGAATGGAAACGCGAAGTGGAAATGAAAATGTTTCGGTACGATCGTCGATAATTGTCACTAATTTTCCAATCGCAAAAGTCCGACTCCGAGCTACCGTACGCGGGTTTTCATGTATATCGGCCGTTTTGTTCCGGCGACCGGCGCGAGAGACCGCGAGAGCCGCTCACCGGGCGTTAAAGTCTCCGGACTTGTCTCGAAAGTGGAATCGGCCTGCGTTGATCAGACAGTCCGCACCGACAAGCTGCTCAGATCTTGATGCAGGGGCACAGATAAATTTCAATGGTGACATAAAGAGCTGGAATTAAATCCGCGCCACTTTTTCCTCGCAATTTATCGCGCCGCGATCGCATTATTTAACGGAACATTGACATTTACATTTTCAGTAATGAACTCCGCAGCCTGACTCCACTTCTTTCGTGTCTCTGACACATAAATTCACTTTCCAGCGACTTTTCTATTTACGAGAGACAATCGGACTCTTCAATAATTATTTTGAACAATCTCTAATATCTTCACCCTCTCTTTGCAAGTTTATAACATCCTCGGCCAAGAATAGTCTCATTAAAATTCTCCGCGAGCTACAAAGTAACGCGATCGCGCATACGCGAGATCCATCCGCAGCTCTGGATCGTGCATCAACTTTTGAAGCAGGAATATTCACAGGTATCGGAGAGAAAGAGAAAGATCGGCCGGTCGGTGCGGACCGGTTGCTGTATTTTTCCTTCCCGTTCCCGTTCAACGTTTGGGATAATTGATTCGCGTCTGTCGTTGACATTTTCAACGGTTTTTCGCTCCGCCGCGAGACCAATCGGAAATATACCGCCGCGCCGAGCGGAGCGGAGAGGGTAGGGGGTGCGTCGAACGAGCATTTGCATTCTGCCCGGCGGTGGACGCGGTTTCATAATCGTCACGCTGCCGGCGCGGGCATTCGTATCGGGATCAGCCCGCGTACGGTTGACACTCTCATTCACCCGGTTACGTAACAGTGACGACGCAGGATCGACTGTGCTCGCGCGACGAAAAATCCACCGACCCATTCGCCGGTCGCGCGCCGGTCATTGACATTCGAGCGACGATCGTTTTCGTTCGCGTCCGGAATTCAAATGTTAATACCATTGAACGGAATGCATTGTCAGCGGCTATTCGCGGACTGCGAGCGTTTATGCAAATACGCCGGTACAATTGCCTCGCAGGAATTGGTGCTGATGTAATATTCAAGGTGTTAATTGAAGCGTTCGTTCGAATGGGAATAGAGGAACAATGATCTTATTAGAAATGAAGCTTTTAAATGTTTCTTTGAATAGATGTCGGAGGAATGTTTCTTCTGATATTTCTGAAATGTCTGGACGCAATGAGAATAATAAAAAATTAACAGAAATTAAATTTAAAAATTTGTCTTATCTAGACGTATCTATTCTCTAATCTAATATAGATTATAGTAATCTGTATAGACGTTGCGACTCGTAAGAATCTCAAATCACGTTTCTCTAATTATCAACTGAAACTTGACGAAACTTCAAACAACCTCAATGTCATTAACTCTACTTTCCATGAAGCTAAACTAAACCGTAAACCATTTAAACCTCTATTCGCAGCTTTAAGTGGTGACTGAGAGTCACCACTCGAGTGCAAAGTGTTAATTCAATGGTAGCAAGGAAAAAAGCCGCGAGCAGTTGCGAAACGTCGAGAGCGTGAAAGAAGAGCGACCGAAATAGAATCAGCTCGCGGATGCACCGGCGTTCCGCGTTGCGTTTATCGCGCCGGTTACGTGCCGGTCAATTCGGGGAAGGGGAATATCGTTAACGAGCCGGTCGTTCCGCGATACCGGTTAACATTTGCACGGAGTCGCTGGCTGACGCCGTCGCGGCGCGCAAAGTGCATCGGGCGCATCGGGCGCGTTACCGGGACGGCCCACCACCTGTGTCTACACGATTGGCAACAACGTTCCCGTCGAACCGCGCGCCGACTGCGTCCGTGGAAAAAAGAACGGCGCTCGGCCGAGCCCCGGCGAACACGTGCTCCCTTACGTTTTACGAGTGGTAACGCGATGATGGAGAGCGGCGCGCTATTCTCTCGGTTACTCGGCGCACGTACCCGCCGCGGAGAGGATATCGGTACGCGTGTTCGACACGCTCCTCGTCGCCGTCGCGCGATTCTATCGATTACATTAAACCTTTGCAGTCGACAATATTTTTCGTTAGAAATATTCTTTACTTTCTGACTGAATGTTAACGATATTTTTCGCAACTAGCACGATTGATTATCTTCTATAAATTGAGAGACAGAACTATTTTACTTCGATGTTTTATGCGTCGACACATTACAGGTTTAATATTGAATTGAAAATTTTATAAGTTTGCTGCGTCGAATCAGGCGACTGTAAGGCGCCCCTCGAGTGCAAAGGGTCAACCCTTTGCATTGGAAGTTCTTCACTGAAAATATTCAACATTTTCCGACAACATATAGACAACATTGTTTGAAACTAATCTAACGATAAGTGACAGATAAATTAAGCAACGAAGCTATTTTATTTAAATATTTCACATAGCGATACAAGGTTTAATTTAAAATACTAAACATTCAACTGTATAGTTTGGCTGTGTCAAATCTAGGATATTCTTTGATAGTAACTCAGAGGAAAATCAGTACACTGATGAGCAAAGCTATTTTATTACAATATTTAAATGTCAAAGTTTATAGTTTTACTGTGACATCAAGTGGTGATTGGGGGTCGTTAACTGAAAAAACAGATTTTCCTCCGGTTCCCTTGTAAATGTAAATGACGCAGGAATCGATGGATGGAACTATTACATTTTAACGTTTCGTGAGTCGCCTGTGGATTGCGATTGGGTCTCAGTGATCGTAATACCGAGAATCACGCGACGCGAAGCAGGTGTGGACATTTTTCTCTGGGTAATTTATGGAAATTGCAATCAAGAAGGTTGCAGTAGGCTTAACTAACGTTGCGCGTGGATACTGTGCAGCTGAGTATCTACAATAATATAGATCATTATGTAGATGGAGAATTTTCTTTAGGACTGGTTCGTGGAAGTTGAAACGGTTACAAAGTTGCAGCTGCATAAACTGCATTAAATGCACCACTTCGATTTTAATGTTTCGCGATCTCGTCGATGTACACGAACACGTAGAATCATTTTCAATTTAGTTTCATAAAAACTGGAATAGACTAAAGAGTTCGTTGACTAATGGGCCAACGAAAGATATCCGTACAAAGTTCCAGCGATTTCGTTGAACGTGTTAATTGGAAGTTAATTTAAAGTATCGCTCGAGGCGAAGAAAATTAACGACTCGTCCCTGATACGCTTTTCGTTGCACGTTGTATAAAGAGGATCCGTATAATCCAATGAAATATCGCAATCGTGCAGGTTGTTACGGAAACATATGGCAGCGGCGAACGTGTTAATGAGACAGGGTAAAGTGTCCGCGCATTACTCACGGTTTCCACTGAAAATATAGACCGACAGCGTTACGGCGTAATTGATATATTTGTTGCTGATTAATAGTAGACCGCGCTCGCGCGCGCGCGCGGAGGCTCCGAGATAAACGACTCCATTAATGTGCACATAAGAATTCGATCGTTTCAAAATAGACACTTCTTCGCGTCGCACTAAATTATCCGCGCGAGGTATTAATTACCGGGATCGTTGGACTTTCTAGTTTTCCAATTAAGCCTGCTTCCAAGTGTGACGCGAAAGCTCGCGAGTCAAACATATTATTAAACGTGGACAGGGAAATTAAGTCTGCGTCTCTTCCGCTGGCCAACCGACGTTCCATCTTTTATCAATTCCTTAATGCAGTCCTAATTATCTGATAATCTCGCTCTGAACGTCGAGGCGCTTTCATCGGTATTTAACCCCTTGCCCTGCAACGATTGAGACTCGTGAAGATTTTCAACGTGATTCGACAAATATATGTATTACTCAGTTCATTCGAATTCAAAGTAAATATTATTCCTTCGTAATCAACTGTTATACTTGAAAGGAAATATAGGCGTAACATATGCTTTGAATTTTTCTCTCTTTTCCCAATAAATTATTAATGACAAAGTAGCCGCATCAGGGAAAGTCAGTATATAAGTATAGTATTTTTTCCCGAAAGTAAGATCAGAATCCAAGATCAGAATCCAAATTATCGAATATTAAACAACGTTACGCTGCCAAAGCGTTAACTTATCGTATCGTATCGTATCGTCACTAAACGAGCATCAGAAAGCAAATTATCATCCGACGACGGTATGCTACCCGACGGAGCGTTAACTCATCATATCGTATCGTACCGTAACTCATCGTACCGTATCGTATCATATGGTATTGTAACTCATCGTATCGTATCGTATCGTAACTCATCATATCGTATCGTATCGTATCGTATAGTAACTCATCATATCGTATCGTATCGTAACTCATCATATCGTATCATATTGTAACTCATCGTATCGTATCACATCGTAACTCATCGTATCGTAACTCATCGTATCGTATCGTATCGTATCGTATCGTAACTCATCATATCGTATCGTATCCTAACTCATCGTATCGTATCGTATCGTATTGTATCGTATCCTAACTCATCGTTTCGTATCATATCGTGTCGTGTCGTATCGTATCGTATCATAAGATCACATCGACATCGTCATTACACCGCGACACGATTTCAACGCGTGCTCCGCCGTTAATTCGTGAGAGGACATATCTCGAGCACCGACGCTCAACGCTAGAATTACCTCGTTCTTTTTCACCGGCCAACGAAACAAGATAGAAAATCTAATTGCGAACAGGGTCTCGTTCGCCGATACCATTCACCCGATCCACCTTGCCTCGCCTCGAAATCCGTAGCACGCAACGCGACGTGTCACGGAACAAAACCGACACGTCCGAGTAATCTGTTCGCCGTCCCTCCTCGACAATGTACTCGATACGCTCCCTCGCTAACAACTCACCCCGGAGCGGGGTCCGCCGTTGACGTCGGGACTACCGATCCCGAATAAACATTGACAATCATTGTTCATACGAAACTAATAAGCCATCGGTAGCTCCGCGGTCCCTCGTCTCCGCGTCGGTGTAACACGCTCGCGGAGGGACGCGGCTGGAAAGAAAGAGACGCCGCGTAGCTGGGAACAATGCATAACAAGCATTGTGTACCTCCTCCCTGCAATTCCACGGCGCCGCTATATTGCCTCTATCTCTTATTCCGCTCATTCGTCCGACACGCAATCTCGCGGTCCACGCGAAAAGGGAAAGAGGCGAGGCATCCCAGGCGAATCCGACCGAAAGAATCCACATTTGTCGTGTCTTCGACGATATTCTCGCTCCCAGGTTCTCTCGCTTGCAAACGGAGGATTTAACCTTTTAGGAGACTAGCTGTGTCGTTAAACCTCTGTACGCAGGGTTTGCGTATCGTGCATGTACCATCACTGCGATTCGAGACTGACAGAGTTTTCCAGTGTGTAATTACTGTCGACTGCTGGGAAACTGGCACTCGTAACGTCATAGGACGTCACTCTTCGTCGCGCGATTGGTAGGTGCAAGCGTCTGGCCGAATCGTATAATTAGAACCGAATTTCAGCAGTTAGACGGGAATGCCGGGTTCCTGGGTTGAAGGGATTTTAGAGTATAGCACGACAATCGATGATAGAGATGATAGACGAAAGCACAGTAGCTGAGAGGTTGAGCCTCGTTCACTTTTCATTGGTGCTGTGGGATGAATGGTTCGTTGTGCGTGCGTGCATAAGGTCATAGGTGACCTGCGCCGGGATGTTTGGAAAATAATGTGACTGCGTTTAGAAAATCTTGAGTGGCTGAAGGAATACGAGGAACGATGAAAGTGACTGCGTGAATTTTGACTGTGGACGAAAGATGCGAGTGAGAAGGGTTCAAGGGTGAGAAAGAGCGAATGGGGATGTGCGTTAACACATTGAGCGCCGGCAACGTATCAGTCACTTAGCCCAAAACGCCAGTTTCATTCGCTTGAGGACACATTGAGGACTCGTACGGGATAATTCCTACAGTACTGTTTCATCAGCGACGTATTCGTATACTCTGATCGTGAAAACGACGATCATAGTGTAAGATCTATACTGTAAAATTGTCCCAAGTAGGACAGGTGATAGGAGAACCTCCACAACAGTATATAAACAAAGTGAAGAATGCGAGCCGGAGCATTAGAAGTTAGCAATTGAAGACTAGCGAGCGTGTAGAAGTGGAAAAGAAGTGAAAAAGTGGAGTAGTGCGGTTTTGCGTTATACATAATAGCCTAATAGATAAAAGAAACTCTGAAAAAGTCCTTTTTATTTCGCATAAACCTTACAATAGTCCACCGTAGGAAGAGAGGAGCAGAGCGTAAGAGAGTTGCAACAAGCGATGGCAGGGAAACGGGGAAAGAAGGAGGGACAGAGGGGGGAAACGCAGCGGGTCTTAGAAGCGAGGGAAAAGGTAGAAAAAGAAACGGTAACACGTGAAACATGTGCGCTCAATTATCCGGCCGCTTGGCTCCGTTCCTGACGATCGTGTCTACCTTACAAATAATCGTGTGTCCGGCACGGGAACGGCGGCGAGGCGGGGGCGCGGGCGGGGAGATACAGAAGAGAAGAAAGGGGAGAAAAAAAGGTCGGTACACGACGGTGAACCTGCGCGCGCTCGTCAATCCTTTCATTCACGAGCACCATTATCTGTCGTACGCTCGATGGACAATCGACCGGTTGAATAAGCGGGACCGTTGCCGGGTGTATCGATCGTGTAATGGTTACTTAGACGGCGGACGAGAGAGGGGCCCAGGCGATAATGCGACTCTGATTCATTCGACGGCCAGATTAAAGGTTATCGGGTATCTGTGCGCGCCAAGCCGCGCCGAGCCGCGCCGAGCCGCGTTGCGCCGCGTGCTTCGAATTCACCGGAAAAAGTGGACGCTCGAGAGAGCCGGGGGAGAGAAAGGGAGAGGAACGGGTTGCGCAATACGCCCGCTGGGAAATGGACGGGCTCCGGGTTGCTCGATCGCGTGAAGGGCTGATCACGAGGATTCTTTTCCGCTCGGGAACCGCGAGGGGGGAGATTGATTTTTATGTTTCTTCGGGGGCAAGGTTCTCTTCTTCGTTCCAGCGAATCTTTATCTTTGCTTCTGTTAACCCTTTGCACTCGGAAGTTTCTCGCTAGGCGTGTTATAGTATATATTATGGTATACTATGGTGTAAATAATGAAAGGGTGGGTCTTGAGCGATCGAGAGCTAGGAATAAGTATATGTATTTAACCGTTTGCACTCGAAAACTTTTCGCTAGAAATATTTGAGACTTTCTGAAGAGACGTGTACGATACTGTTTGCAACGAAGTTATGGGGAAACATACGTAAATTAACCTTTTGCACACGGAAGTTTCTTACTAGAAATATTTAACTATTATAGAAATATTTAACTATTGTAAAATATATAGAATTATGTATATAACTATATTATAGAATATTAAGTATATAACGCAACGGTACGTGAAATATTGAAATAAAACAGCTTGATTCCTTAGTTCACGAGTATATTCTAATTAGTTAAATTCGAAGAATGTCCATATTTAGAATTTTGAACATCTCAAGTGAAAAGCTTCCGAGTGCAAAGGGTTAATAACTACCCAACGTAAAGAAAATTTGAAATCCGCCATTTCTCTTCGAATTAGTCTCAAAGACCATCGTCTTCGCCTCGTAAAGAAATGATAAACATTCCTATTAAGAAACACCCGAGAGCAAAGGGTTAATAGAACCGAAATAAATCTTCTTAAACAACCGTAACAAGATCCCATAGCAATCAAAATTTCTCCATATCCCGAAAACCTCCGCCCACCGTAAAGTATACACCGTACCGTCCGAAAAAACGCATCAATTCCGCTTAGACAGTCCCACGTCCCGCCTGTTGCGCGATAAATCGATCGCCGGGTCCGGCTCCAGTTGGCCGAACATGTGTAAGCCGATCCGTTGTTCCGTCCCCCCGCCGAGCTTATGAATTACCCGCTCAATGATCCTCGAAAACGTCTAGGCCGGGGCGTACAGCTCGCCCTTTTCCCCCGTGAACACACGCGCGCGCGCTCCCGCTCGCACTCGCTCGCCGCCCACTTCTCGATTCGTGGCCGCTGCGCGTTATTATTTGCCCGGGCTTCTAACGAGCAATAACCGGGCGCCCGTTGCCCGTCGAGCCTACGAGCGAGGAACGGAACGAGTGTCGTTAAACAGCCGACAACGAGAGCCTGCCTACCGGAGGGAATTAAAATGGAGCGGGACCTCGGGTTGAAGTTAATTAATGGATCGTTCGGGAAATTGATCGGCAACTATACACGCGGTAATTACGCTTCTTCTGGAAACACGGCGATGCTTAATGGACCAGAAATTATTGCCCGGCGTGACTTAAGTGGACAGAAACCGCGCGCGCGCGCGCCCGCGAGCTGGGGGCACGTCGGCCAGCGGAAGTGGATTGAGTAATTTCTGGAGCGACGCGCGACGCTGTCTCCAGACGACGCCGTTAGCACCTTTTTCCTCGCTGATGAGCTCACTTGTTGGAGTTATTGAACTTATTATTAGCCTCGCGAGTTTTCTTGTTGCGACGCTTGATATTTAACCCGTTGCAGAAGTTTTCCACCGGGAATATTAAATATTTTCTAATGAGATGCAGATGTTTTCTCGGAATGAACTGAGAAATCTCACGCGCATCGAGGAAGAGAACTATTTTCTTTCAATTCTTCATTCTATTATTCCTAAAAGAATTACTCGTTTATTTAGCCTGGAAACTGGAGATTTGATAGTAGGTAATCGGGGTACATGTCAGTGTGATCGCATCAATCAAAATCGGCGTGAACATTTACAGAATAATATTTCTAAAATCCGATATGCGTCAATTTGACGCGTTCCGTAGACCTAGCGTTAACACCGGTACTAACAGAAATATCATATCAAGGAACAATGCACGCGTTCATCGAGTCTCCTGTCCCAGTCATCGCAGATAGCTCCCAGCCTCTCGGTTTCCGCGAATCTTGGAGGTTCGTAGAGCACGGTGCATCGAGTCCCGGTGCATCAAAAGTGGCTCGCTCCTCCAGGTAAACCGGCCGAGCCAAGTGATGCATGTAACTGTACGGGAATATGATACAGTCCCTCTGTGCTCCTCTTTATAAGGCCGCGAGCGGCGCGGGAATCGCGCGTAGGGCCTACTTTATGTACTCGGGTACCTAGCGGGATTATGTAATGACCTATGTACCTCGTGTGTTTCTGCGTCTCCGCGTCGGGCCGGGCCCCGAGCCGCGTAGATGGTTTCGTATTGCAAACTGGGCTATTGCACGCGATGCATCCCCGCCGCTTCTAGAACAATGCACCGCTGCCCGGCTCAGCTCGCGTCCGCGGCACCGTCGCGCGCATGCCAGGAATGCGGAGCACGTGCTCGCGTTTCGGCTTGACCCATACTTTAACCCTTAGCACTCTGGATGGTTAAATAATTATTTAACCCTTTGCACTCCGAAGTTTTTCACTGGAAATATTTCAACATTTTCTGATGAGACGAAGACGATGTTTTGTAAAACCAACTCGACGAGAAATTCACGTGAATTGACAAAGCTACTTTACGTGAATATTTTTCAGATTGATGCGTTATATGAAGTATAATATTAAATATCAAAATTTATAGCCTCACTGTGAATCAAGTGGTGACTGAGAGTCACCTCCCGAGTGCAAAGGGTTAATATAATACTTAAATATAAAATCTTTAACCCTTTGATTTATGTATACTGTCTCATCGGTTCATTGCGATATACAAAATCTTCAGCAGATGAAGCTAAATTATATATCACTTCCTTAAATAATAGAATAAAAGGAAGGTACATGCCGATTTCTTGCTATTTGACTAATTAAATCATTTGCTCGCTCGTCGGTCTTCTAAATACAAAAATTTCATTTCGCGGAAATGTCGATATTCGTCCGCAAAGGGTTAACACCTACAGAATTCCCAATGGCAAATCTCCCTTCGATCTCTAGCAGAAAACAACGATAAGAGACATAAAATTTCGACCGCCAAAATGTCGATATTCGTCCGCAAAGAATTAACACCTACAGAATTCCCAATGGAAAATCTTCCCCCGATCTCCAGCAGAAGAGGACGATAAGAGACACGAAAGTTCGATCGCCGGGATCCCGCTACCGAAGCCATGTCCGGCCAGAAGCACCGGTCGCCAGCGATAAATCATCGCGCCACGCCGTCGACGATCATAATTTACCCGGTGAATAATAAACAGCGAGCGAGCGTGCGAGCGTGCGGCGACTCGGCCGATTCGCGGGCGAATTTGCATTACTCTCGGATCCGTTAAGCTCACCCACGCGAGGAGGGTATATCGCGGAGGCAAGGATGGCTCATTAACGCAGCTCTCGCCGACAGAAGGTGGCATTTCCGCTCTCTCTCTCTCGCGCGCGCGCGTTCCTCGTCCTATCGTCAATCTGGTAAGGTCAACGCTTGGTCCGGAACGCAACCCCTGTAACGCGATACAGCTCGGCTAAGAGTCCTGCGCCGTGCTTTCGGAAAACGGGGTGATTCGCGACGCGATTCGTGCCCGAAAACTACCATTCCTCGGCCGTGCCCCCGATGTTATCCGCCCACGTGATGTTACGTCCGAGAACCGGCGACGGCGTTACGAGCCCTCCCGCGGCGGAGGACACTTCGCGTACTTTGAATTCCGAACAGGATCATTTCAGGCATGTTCCGCTTGTTAACGTCATTTGTGGGTAATGGTTCCTCGGAGGTGATGCGTCTTGGGAGCCGGCAGCTGCCGAGACCTGTTGATCGGCTTCGCTGTGCTCGCCTGGGAATCCCGGTGTCGAACGGTGTATATTAGCGTATTGGACTCTGTCGACTTAACGTTAGATTTATAGACGTTTATTCTCTACTTATCCTATCGCCCGTAGAAAAGTGCTCGTTCAGATCGTGAGAACTGGGGCTCGCCGGAGTGCCGCGATGTATTCGCATAATTGCACGAATCGAGAGAAGCTCATTCGGTATCCGTCAAATCGTAATTCTAGGTTCCGCGGGTCTAGTGTTAATTGAATATTCATCCGAGATTCAGTGGAACCTTCGAGCAACATTCCACGTTCGAACTTATAATTATTCGAAGCTTGTGCAATATCGCCTGTAGCCTAAAAAGGCAGGAATCGCCGATGAATCCAAATTGCAACTGCCAATCGTCCAAAAATTCTACCAACATCACTCTAACAACATCATGCAACAAACACTCCGTTCCACGCAATCATCAGCCAACCCTCGAGCACCCGCGAAGCGCCCAGTTCACCGCGCGCGATCGAGGAATACAAACGAAGCGCTGGAATCCGGCCGGAAAAGGCGTAGCTCGCCGACGCGGCGAGAATGCGAGTGCAAAGCGGAGCGAGTGCGGGGGCGGGCCTGCGGTTGAACTCCGTCCCGATGTTTCTTATCGCGCCGCGGACGAATTCATTAGCCGTAATTATTATGTAATCGGCGTCGGTCAGTGCCGGGGCTTGGGAACCAGTGCAGCGCGCCGGGTCCCGGATCGATTTCCAATAAATCAAGGGCCCCATCGGCAGCACGCCGTGTCTCCCTTAGTATGCGCATATTAAGCGCGCGAGTGCAGCGCGCCGTGTGTTCATTCCGGCCGGGTCCCGACGCACACGCCCGGTTATCGGGAATTTATTCCTCCCCCGGCTACGGAGCCGATCCGCCGGCCCGCACGCGTTTCCCAATTAGAGCTGACCGTCGCTGGGAACGGCTTCGCGGGGACGGGGCAACGTGCACGCGAGCGGAGGCACGCAAGTACACGCTTCGAGCGTTCGTCGCGGCGGGACGCGTGTAGCTCAGCTGCGAGTTTGATCGTAGCTTGATCGGCGCTGGAAGTCTCGAAAGCGAGAGTCGAGATGTTGGTGCTTGCGCTTGTTCGCTGTTTGATTAACCCCTTGCCGTACAATGGCGAGTGAGACGAGTGATTAGCTCCCGAAAATTGAATTTTGACAAGTGGGAGTCGATGTGTCGTGAATCTGCTCGGGGACGATCCTTTGTTTTCATTAGGTTTGGTTAACCCCTTGCCGTACAATGACGAGTGAGACTCGCGATGAAGATTTCTAGACTAATTTGACAACAATCAATGTTGTTCACTACCCGTTTGATACGTCATGAAAAAAATTAATGTCCACGTTTCTGTAAACAATAATGTCGCCCGAATTCGGGTGACCTGGCAGTCACAGTGTTAATGAGTGATTAGTGGAGGTTTGATGGCACGTGTACTGGCGGGATTCGGTTAGTTCGATGAGTTGATCTAGGGTGATATGAAATGAGCTTGATCTTCCTGCAGTTTCCTTCGGTTCCTATTTTTCCGTATAAACGAATGTAGTTCAAGAATTTCTAACTCCATCTAAACGAACCATCATCTTCCAATTTCCTTAGGATCCTATTCTCGCATAGAAACAGCTCTAGTTAAAATATCAAAGAATTCTCTACGACAGCAATCCATCCAGCTGAAATATAAATGAACGAGTTTCAACGTCGGATAAAGAAACTTGTCCGTTCACAGCCCACCGTTTCCACTTACTAGGAAGATTGCTTCGAAACGTTCCTACGAAAGAATTTCCCATGCCCGTCGTTCCGAATTCCGTGCGATATCTCCGTTCGCAAGAAAGACACATCCTTGAACTCCCAAGCGAGGCTAAAAACTCGAGGAAAAACCTCGCCCCCGCTTTCTATTTACCTTTTTACCAATAAATCACGACCGCTTCCCCCGCAGCGCTACTAAGATCTAGATAATCCAAGTGACTTTTTAATCGGCCGTCTCAATCTACCCGGAGCGATATTGTCTCGCGGCCATTAATCACGTGACCAGCGCCGATACTTTTGGACAGAGGTGATGGATACTTTCCCGCGAAGCCCGAGATTCTATCTCGGGACCGTAGATCACGGGGCCCCGGTTTTTATTGCACCACTTTACCAGTTATGCGCGCCGGGGCGTGTATCCCGTTCACGTACTAATCTTATTCCGAAGTTGCAACTTACTGTCAGTCTTGAGAAACTAATTGTTGCAAATTACAGCCTCCCGCCGACCGTGCTTTTTCGCCGTTTATTCAATGTCCGCCGCTCGGAGCCCGCGATAAAGGCATTCACGATCACCTCGTGACGACTATTAAATCCCCTCGCCGTCGATTCCCGGGCAAATTGAGTTACCAAAGCGGCACGGAAGTTCGCGTGAACCCGTCTCCGTTCCGTAACGCGGCCAAATCTATCCGAATCGTTCTTACGTCCCGCGGGAGAGCGAATTGTTGCACGGAATCCGATCGAGCGCGGCCGTTTTCCCGATCGCGCGTTCGAGAAACCGGGTTGCGAAGTTCCGCGGGTAGCAGAGCGTAGTGGGAGGCTGTCAATCAAAGTTCCACGGAACGCGGCGGATTGCTTAAATCGAGGAAAATGGAAGGAAACGCGCCGACGAGCGCGCGGCTGCTCCCGCTTTCACTCTCCGTCGGTAGATCTACATACCCGGATCGCACTTTCACGGGATTTTTTCCGGACCGCTCGATTCCGAGTCCATTTCGGGTTAGAAACCGCGAGAGCCGCAGCGCGAAAATTGAATAGGTTAATTCCCCGGCGAGACTGGACGGAAGATTAACGCTAGATTAGATAGAAAAGTGGCACAGCAGATCGTATCTGTGCCTCTCGAGCACTAAATAACGCCACGCCCGATTTTATTAAGTGCCCTATTATCTCCGGCTTCTTTATCGCTGACATTTTTACGCGCTCGTATTAATACGTCAAGCTTTAAAAGTCGTTCGCAAACGCGAAATATCAACATCGTGCGCAACGTAAAATCACATCTCGCACCGTTTCGCTATATTTACGAGTGCGCGCGCGCGATACGATGACGAGCGGGCTACGGAAATATTGTTTGTTGCCGCGGCGATAAAGGGAGCGCGCGGCTCGAGCATTCGATTGCATTAGCGGACGGTCCGCGAGCCGGGCCGTGGCTAAACGCGTAACGCGAGCGGAGATCGTTCGCGCGGCGTTTATCTGGTCGCATTAAAGGCCAGGAATAGCCTGAAACGGCGCGCGCCCGTAAATAATTAATATGGCCGCGGATACCGGGGAGAGACAGGACACCTAACCGCGGCGAATCGAATTTTACGAGCGCGCGACCGTGGCATAAACGCGCGAGAGAGGCCCGTTCGGCTAATCGCGCGGCGCACTTTGCACCGTTTCTCATCGGGCCGGATAACTTGTTATCGCGCCGCTCGGTTCGCTCGTTCGCTCGTTCGCTCGTTCGTTCGGTAGCGGCCGCGGGCTTTAAGGTATCGTGTCACTGACCAGGCCAACGCGATTATTATAGATGCCGTATTTTCCCGTGTGCCTGCGCGCGGCCGCGCGAGCGCGTCAGCGCGTGGGCCCGTTTATTTGCGGAACGCACGCGCCGTCGAATCGTCACGTGTACCGAACGCGTACGCGTGACGCGGCCCGCGCGGCCGGAATAGACCACGGAATTTCTTGTTTTGGTAAAGCGATAAAGCCGCGTATCGGCCTGGAATAGTTTTGTCTACGGTCGGCCGGCGGTTATTTTTAGACCGGGAAAGTGTTCGAGGTGGTTCATTCGAGTTTAGAGATTGTTTAGGCGCGGAGCGGTTACACTCGGATCAATGAACATTATCCGGGAATCGTGGGGAATAGTTTCTGTATAGTTTGAAATGTGTAGTATTCGATTGACAATAGTCGATCTGGTAGCTTAGAAATTCGTTGATTATCAGTTTTCAGGGGAAGTTTATTACGAACGCTACAAGCGGAATTTAATCCTGAAACATGTAGTTTCGATTGACAATAGTCGATCTGGTATCTTAGAAATTCGTTGATTTCACAGTTTTCAGGGGAAGAGTTTCTTACGAACACTACAAGCGTGGAATTTAATCCTGAAACATGTAGTACCATTTCGATTGATAATAGTCGTCGATCTGGTATCTTAGAAATTCGTTGATTTCACAGTTTTCAGGGGAAGAGTTTATTACGAACGCTACACGCGGAATTTAATCCTGAAACATTAGTTTCGATTGACAATAGTCGATCTGGTATCTTAGAAATTCGTTGATTTCACAGTTCTCAGGGGAAGAGTTTATTACGAACGCTACACGCGCGGAATTTAATCCTGAAGCACGCAGCAGTAGAATTAGACGGTGGTCAGACAATGCCGCCGAGAGCTGTTCTCGCAATCAAGATTAAATTCAGCTTGTATACAACCGATGGGAAGCTCGACAGTGTACTTCCTTTCACAAGGACAATTTATACACCCAATAAATTACCATTCTACGTTGACCGTAATCTACCATTAGCCATGCAACGGAATCAAGATAAACGCAGATAACGCAAGCCAACATGGATCTTTTCGAGCGACATGCAACAATGATCAAACGATAATCGGCTACCGCTGGCGACCCGATCGCGGAGTCACGAACGTCTTCTTCGTCTCATGAATTGCAGAATCGATCTACCCGGGGCAGTACCCTCCCGACAAAGTTGCTCTCGCGGTCGGTTTCCGACATGGCGGCGACAGGGAGCCGATGCGCCGCTTCTATCATCTATTGTCTCCTCCTGCGGACCGTGTCCCGCGGGTCCCCGCGCGTGTGTTGCGCTCAGCGCGCAGCCAGACAGCGCCTTTCGTAGCGTTGGCGCCGATACCAAACCGGTAGAAACAGGTAGTCCATCTAAGTCCGCCGGGACCGACATGACAGTCGTCCACCACGCGCGTCCAGGACTACGGCCGCGGGATTTTATGGGAGCGATTGTTCCGCCGATGAGACCCGGCTCGTTTTCCCGTGCTTCCTACCTATATTTAGTCGGCCCCGCTCTACCTTTGTTCCCTCGGACGCATTAGATGAGCCCACTTTTATCTAATTACCGCGACGCACGGCCCCGTTTATGGCCAACTGTAGCGAACGGATAATGCATGAACCGGCTTTTGTATTAGCTCCCCACGACGTCTCGGCAAGTGAAAATTGAATTAATGCCTCGCGAGATTACGCTGGGAATTGATCGCAGCTGTACGTTGCTCTTCGGATTGCTGATATTGTTTATCTTGGTATCTTATATCGTTCGTGATCATGAACGTTTGATGCAGATGTTCGGAGGTTTAACCCTTTGCACTCGAGAATGGTTTTCACAAGAAATATTCAGTACTTTGTGATTAAATATCAATGATATGTTTTATAAGTAACGTAAAGAAGTACCTTTTATAAATTATGCGACAGGAATAGTTTATTTCGATGTTGCGTGTGTCGATAGGTTATATAAAATTTGATATTGAATTCTAAATTTGATCGTTTTGTTCGGTCAAATCGAATGGCGATTGAAAGCCGCTCGAGTGCAAAGGTTAACCCTTTGCGGACGAATGTCAATGTTCTGTCATCCATTCTAAGTCAGAAAAAAATGATTTAATTGCTTGATAGCAAGCGATCAGTTTCCTTTTGTTCTATCAGTTATACAAATATAATTTAGCTTCATCCGTTGAAAGTTTCGTACGTTTCAAAGAATCTTCGTCAAAGGGTTAAAATTTGAATTAGTATCCAGTGCTTGGTAATTATGGAATCTACGAGATGTTTCTAATGACAGAGTAGCTATATTTTCTATTGATAAGAACAATATCAGGGAATAAATATCATTTTAAACAACGCGTAGAAATCATTTCTTGCGAGAGACTATACGTACTACTGAAAATCTAAAGCACGTTTAGTTACAGGATCGGATAAAAATTCAGTTCTCTTGCGATTTCTCTTTGAATTAATATCAAAAAGTATCGTCTGTCTACTTAAAAAATAAGTATTTCTAACGAAATACTTCCGAGTGCAAAGGGTTACGTATCAGTTATCATTACCAGTTATCAATAACTCTTTCCTCATTTGAAAACCATTCGGTAACTCGTCTCGTCTCGAGTTTGAACTGAAACCCGAAGTCGATCGGATACAGAGTTTCCAGAGGATTAGCAGGACCGTAGATCGCGTGGAAGAAGCGTGCGGAGGTTCGATCCACCCCGTGGATCGATGATGTCGTCTCGGGAATGGCAACAATAAGTATTCCGCTCGCGGCCGAACGATCGTTTCGACACGGATCCTTGATGGTATGCGAGCTCGTTAAATATGTTGAATCGCGGCCGTGGAGTGCTTTCGATATGAGGTCAATAGCACTGGAACGATAACGAAGTGCTGGCAGCCGTAGCTCTCGTCGCTCTTTTCACGGCGCGGAGGGCCGGCAACGAGCCGCACTTCACCTCTATTTTAAAACGTGCTCGATGCTCGACAGACACCGCGCTTGATCGCCGCGCAGACGACTTTCGATGGTTTCGCGGGACGAGTAAATACGCGCCGCGCCTTCCACTTCGTCACGCTACCATGGGATCGTAAAACCATTCGAGCTCTCGAGTGGATTGTTTTCCGACCGCGACCACGGAGCGACTTTGATATTGTTGCTTTAACCGTTATCGAGACGCGTATTCGGATTTGTTCGTAATATTCGCCGATCACACTTCGAGTCGTTAGCAATTAATTTTAACAGATCATTGACTGCCTCGGTGGTCATGGCCGGAGCTGCCAAATTGCTGAAGAACGATTACAATAAAGAACTTGATTTTAAATAAGAATATTCAGTAACATAAGTAGATCATAGTGTAATACGACTGCTGTGATATTGAATGATTAATAATTATTTTCAATATCATTTGCCTTTGTTATTAAAGAATAAGTATTACTAATCAAAACGCCAGAAATTCTCGTGGCAGTCAACGTGTCAACTGTTAGCTACATACTTATATTCTTCACACTCAACAACACTACAAATATTGAAACTATTAACAATTATTGAAATAATATCAATCCTATTAGTATAAACAATTTATAGAAAACGCTAAGTGAAAGTCACACCAAGAACATCTTCACACACACAGAAGCAAATCTATTCTCATTTACTCGCGTCAAAGGTCTCAATCGCGTCTGACCATCGACAGCTCGTTCCACTTGCCAAAAACAACCAAGCGCATACAGAATAAGCATTTCCCCAGAAAATTGGCAGCTCCATTAATCAAACTTAACGAAAACAGAGGATCGTCCCCAAGCGGATTCGCGAGACGCACCGGCTCCCATTTGTCAAGGTTCAGTTTTCGGGAGCCACGGTCCTAATCACTCGTAGGCGAGGCGGGAGTGTCCTGGACAATTCGCGAAATTGCCTGTTCCTTTGTTCGCGGGCCCCGTGGGGGCCGTAAAGCGGCGGGGGTGGGGGCAACGAAGAGGACCGAGCACGCGGCGTCCTGTGTTCCGCGGGAGCCGGCAGAGAATTATGTCCTTATTGTATGTTAATAGGGTCCCCTCGCACGAGCCCCTCTTAAAAATAGCCAGCCGGTGAACCCACCACCGTCCGGTGGCTGGCTGCCTCCCTTTTGATCGGTATTTTCTAGTTTCTGGAACTCGTATTTTAGATAACGCCGGTCACGAGCCGGCCGCGGCCACTCTCGGGCCCTCCTTCTGCACAGTTCTTCTGCGAAGCTCTTATTATGCGTCATTGTTGAGCAACCGTTCGGCCGAGGCCGGCCCGAATAAATAAGGATTCCTGCGACGCTTAGGCGAGCCACGATATCGTCCGATCAAAATTACATCGTCTTCGTCGCGGATCGCGCGACTCGGCGCTTCTGCGATCGGAACGGCGCGCAGGCCGGCCGGCCGTCTCCTCGACGAGGCTCGATAACTTCGAGCGTATGAGTGATAACGAGAAACGCGCCGGACAAAAGGTTGTACAGTTCGACGTTTCGTGGTTATTCTGTTTTTTACGTCTTCGATATTGTCGAGTTTCTTCGCAATCGGTGTGTCATTTGATTCGAATGTTACGTGAATGAAACGGGATTCATTCGTTGAAGATTTTGATTTTTTTTGCACATTTTGTATAGGTTGCTTAGCGACACGGTAATCAATTATCGTTATCTGAACAATCGAATTGGGTTTCATCGGAAGATACAACTGACGTTCGTTGTAATAAATATTCATAGGCGTTCACAGTATTAAATACTTTAACACTTTGACTGCCAGGTAAATAACCATCAAACTTCCATGCAATCGAAACAGTTCTCTCAATAAAGCAAAACTAAAGGGGCAAGATTCTTCGTAACGATTACATTGCTACTCTTCTTATATCTCACACATTCAACGAAACTTAGTTCGTTGAAAAATGAATAATCAAGATTACGTTAAAAATGGTGTCACCCGTATTCGAGTGACGTGGCAGTCAAAGTATTAAGTACAATACCATTTTTGAAGCTTTATGTATATTATAGAAACATGATTAAGTAAATTTCAAGAAATTAATCGTGGAACATCGGAGTGTAATTCGACTAACTTGAAAATCGATTGTAATTTAATATACTCGGCGATAAGTTTTTTGATGATTTTTACCGGAGTTCTTCCAGAAACTCGAATATCTACGAGAACCTTCAGGAAGTAGTCTCCATATCGAATAATCCCACGTTTCGATAGCCGACGAAGATTCGCGAGGATTCCGCATCCGGTTTCAAGTTTCATACGTCTATTCTCGGTTTTCGTAGACGCAAGGGTTCTTTCATCCTTCGGCATTTCCTCCGGTGTTTTCTCTGCAAACCACTTCCTTCCTCCGACTTCCTCGAAACGCATTCGAAGCGGATCGCTCAAAGGCGGTTCCATGCTCGCGGCGTTCGCCGACGAAAGAGGTCAGTTTCGAAAAAACACTCGATATTTTCTTTGTGCCGGTGCTCGATCGGTGTTATTGCAAGAGAGAGAGAGAGAGGGAGAGGGGGGCACGCGCGACGTTTCCCACGTGGGACACACCGGGTTCGAGGTTTCACCTCGCCCCATGCGGAGACAGTGTGAAATTATCGTGACGTACGATTGTCATGGCCTGTACAGGAAGGGAAAAAAGTAGCGCGGAGTGCACAATATACCATTAGGTGAAACCTCGGAACCCGTTCTCTTCTGGAATAGTTCCGTTCCGACGGGAATGGAGCGTTTACGTCGGATTTAGTTTCCACCGCGAGCGAGGCCAGCCCGCGCTCGTAATTCGGGCTAATTTAGTGTTCGCTCGCAGCTCATTTGCGATTCCTTTGACCTTTCGCCACATTGTGGACTTTGCGCCCGAGCTTGAATCACTATAATCAGTAAGCTGAGACACGTTCTGCAGCTGCATATATGCGACCGTAGAAAGTTTACGGAGAAGAAACTCTACAATGTGCAGCGTTGGTCGTTCAATCATCTCACGAGTTCATTAGAACAATAGACAACGCTGTAGGTTTGTTTATTTCACCGTGGAAACTGTCGGACTGTCGTGCAATGCTGTGGATATATCGATACTTTATGATGCGATATTCTTTGAGATGTAGATGCGATTCGGATTAGGGTGGAATAACGTTTGAACTAGCTGGGATCTACGTGTAGACCTGGCGGAGATGTTGAAATATATCTTGAAATATATAGACTCTCATGATTTTCTCATTAAAGAGCACGATGATATATTCGACTTAACGTCTAATTAAAATTTCCCACGTCGATCTTAATCTATTACATCTGTTAACCCTTAGTCGAAAACTTTTCACTAGAAATATTCAACATCTTTCAATAAAATATAAACGACATTCTTTGAACCTAATGGGAAAACATAAAATATAACCCTTTGATTTATATATATTTACTCATTGGTTGCTTTCAAACAGAGTCTATATCTTACTAGGAAACGTTGAAAACTTCTACTAGAAAATTTTCCAGTGCAAACAGTTAACCCTTAGCACTCCAGAAAATCGGATAATTTTAGGGTACTTTCTTTAAGATTCATCAACCCTTTGAACTCTGTAGGCTCCAATATAAAACGTCGGAATTGACCCTTTGAACTCTGCAGGCTCCAATACTGTACCAGTTATAATATTAGATATTTGAATGAATCTCAAAGAAACTACCCCACAATTATTCAATTTTTCATCCAAATTTTGCACTAAGAAAGAAAATAAAAAATCAGAGAAATGTTATAGCATTTCTAATTTTCGCTAGGAATACTATAAAAATTAGTTGCAGTTGCTGATAGATTACAAAACAACCTAGAGTGCTAAGTATTAAAGTATTCAATATTATAACTAGTTCAATATTGGAGCCTACAGAGTTCAAAGATTCAATTCCGACATTCATATCCAAACACCAAACGATCTCAGAATCTATTATCCACGGAAACCCCGAAAACGATCGTCGAGTCCAATTACATCGCGCAAAATAAGAAGCTAGTCCCACGAGGCTGCGAGGAACGCCCGATACGTGAAGCAGCGCGCATCAAGCCGAAGAATCCGCGGAGCGGAGTGAACGGATCGCGGAACCAGTCCCCGTCCCGGGGTCGTCGTTATCCAGCATCTGCTCCCGTTCCCATCTCGCCGCGGCCCGAAATCCCGATAAAGGATAAAAGGGCAAAAAAGGAAGAGGAGGAGGAGGAGGCGAAAAAGGAAATACGAGGCTGGCCGGGGAGTGGGCGTGTCGAAAAGCTTGGCCCCGATTTCGGGCAGCTCGGGGCGGCGTTTACGAGCGGCTCGTAAATGCAACCGGCCCCGTCAGCCCTCACGGCGCATCTCGTTAACGCGCCTCGTAACTTTATCGTCGGGCCAGCGTCTCGCGACGGCGTCGCCGACCCGTTTATTACGCGGCGAACAATATTCCGGGGTTCCGCAACACGCGCGGCAGGTTAACGCTAGCTCTACGGAACGCGTCGAATTGACGCATACCGGACTTTAGAAATATTATTTTTTAAATGTTCACGTCGATTTTGATTGATGCGATCGCACCGACGTGTACCCCAATTGCCTACTATCGAGTCTCCAGTTTCCACGATCTAAATAAACGAGCATCAATTCTTTTAGGAATAATAGAATCAAGTATACAATAAATGCCCGTAAACCTATAATAAAGTAATATCATCGACGAGAAATCACGGGTATATCGAGGAACAAAGCTATTTTATTTGGATATTTCTCAAATTGATGCATTATACGAGGTATAATATTAAATATCAAATTTTATAGTTTCACTGTATGAAATCAAATTAAATATCAAATTTTATAGTTTCACTGTATGAAATCAAATGGTGGAAGTCACCTCTTGAGTGCAAAGGGTTAACTTTTCATTTATGTTTGTTCTCTTGTAGTTTCTCGTAATCCTTGCAAATGAACGATATCAAAGTAACTCTTAGTGTTTCTAGTTTTACTATAAGTGATCGACTAACTAGGATATAGTCAATTAGTACTCTCGTTTCAAAAGATCTAACAAGCTTTGTATTTTCGAAAATGTCCAAATTTCAATAATATAGCCACTTCAAAGTTCACACAGTTTACCATTATTTAGAGAATTGTTCTCAACTAATCAACTGTTAGTGCTTCCATTGTAATTACTTCGTTATTCTTTCCGCGAATCAAAATAAACGGAGATAAAGCGTTCACCAAATATAGACGCTTCTACGGGAGAAATATACACGAGACGCAAGGGTTCCTCAAAAGCCGCGTCGTTTTCGGGTGAAATACTGCGTTTCCACAAATTGGGTTAAAGAACGCCGCAAGAAACGTCTGCCGTATACGTGTTAACGTTCGTTCCTCGTTCGTTAGCGTTCACTGGCTGCTGCGGTCCGTGGGATTCGCACGAAAACCGTGGCCCCCGTTACACGGGGAATTATTTATCGCCTTGCCCCGCGAATTGCTCGCATCCCGTGGCGCCCGGTTACGCAACACGCCTCCTCGCGAGCGCGAATTTTAACGGGCGGAGAATTTGTCCGGCGAGTATACGACAGTTTTCGGGCCGTAAATCCTTGCGTAACGGGGACCACCTGTACACAGGACGATTCGCTCTGTTCGCGTCCTGCGCGGCGCACCGGCCGCCGTAAACCTCTTTTTAATCGCTTTATTGCGTCGACCGTGTCTCCTTGAGAATCCTGCAGTCGAAGAAAGTTTATTCTCTTCGGACGGTCGACTCTTATGCGGCCGTAAGGAACTTGGAACCGGAGAATTGCACGGAATGCGCGTGACACCAAAAATATACGAAACATCCGAAGCATAGTGGTATTCACGTTTCAGGGAAACCCATGGTTTTCCATTGGAATTTCCTTTTTTCTAGTTTTATTCTTTGAAATTTCTGTCGACAACTGTGCGACGTTCGAATTTGATTTGCTTTCATTGTGAATTGATTTTTTTAAGTAATGAAGATGAGTTTTTGATGATAGAAGCTTTGCTTATAGTTATATATTTAAAATCATATAATAGAATTATATAATCACAATTCTACTCCCATATCTTTCGCATTTTAGCGAAAACCATGGTTTTCCACTGCAATTTTCCATTGTAATTTTCTTCTTTCTAGTTCTATTCTTTGAAATTTCTGTCGACAACTATGTGACGTTCGAATTTGATTTGCTTCCTGCGTTCGACGAGTACACGCTCCATTTTTCGATTTTATTGCGCGTAGAACCAGAGGTTTTCCCAACTAAATTCCACAGTTAACTAGTTAATATCTTAAAAGCATTGAAAATTGAAATGATCTTGAAAATAGTTTCATTCGAATACTATAACGAATGTGTAAAACAACTGAGACTAATCTATTGTTACAATTTTTATTATTACATATTAATCGTATTAAATGCTCGGTAGTTCCAGTGTTGAGGGGCTTTTAAATCGGGAACGAGCAAGTTCTGAACGGTCCGTTGTATTGTCGAGACTCGTTCTACAACGAGGCTTCTCGTCCGAACGATACCTTGAACGATAGTTCCTCGACGTTGATATGATGTAAGAGGATGTCTGTGATTCCCGCCGGTTTTTCTGTACCCGTGTGACTGGAAACCTTTGTGAGGGTATCGATGAAAGTTCCACCAGCAACTTTGTAGAACAGTGGACGTTCTGATCTGCTTAGCGATCGCGTATCTCGGCCGGCGTTATTGAGATTCAGATAAAATCGACACCGCCATCATAACGGGTCTTCTTTTAACAGTTTTAATTATAGGACGCGTCTCGGCTACTGACGAACGAGCTCTAATTCCTGAGTATCATTGCAAATGGATTTCCCGGGTTTCCATAATCGTGTCTTGCAGATATTCCAATGAATTATAAATAACTCAACATCCCGCTGTCCGCGTTATCGGCGAATTAGAACCGTTCCGTGAAATTACGGATAATTATTCATTTATTCAGATTACGGGCGTAGGAAGCCGTGGTTTCCCTAAATTGCATAAATATCCGTGAACCATCGCGTGCAGTTAAAAGCTTCGAAGATATATATATATCTATAATATATACATATAAATACCATTAATTATATATATAATATACATGTGGTATTAATGGTATTTTAAATATGTTTTATCTTAAGAAAAACACAGGAGTAGGTAATCGAATAAAATACAAATAAATAGAAACGATATAGCTCTCAGTGTGCAGGTCTCTTCTCTTCTCCAGTCAACGCAACTCTGAAAATCTCTCGCCGTCACTTAAAAACCATTCTCTCCCCCACGTTAAAGTCCCCAAGTTAAATTCCGGCGTCACCAGACGCAATTTCGATGCAGCGTCCCCAAGGCTACCGCCACGCCTCGGCTAACTTTAGTCACCACCAATTTCTCGACTCTCCCCGGCGTTATTTTCACCGTGGCACACCGCCAGAAATACGGATTTACTTACTCGCAACTTTGAACCACCGCCGTCTATATATAACTAATCTACTCGAAACATTGTTCTTAATAGTACGTAATTTTTGTTTCAGGTATGTATCCTCCTGTATCTATCCACGATCGAGTTAGACGTCTCCGAAAGTCACGTGAGTCAGTAAATTATACATTAAACAACTCGCATTCTTCGAAAACACTTCGAACTGTTTCGATATTTTCTTATCTTATCGATATCTTGAAGGCATTGAATATTTAAAATTATCTTGAAAATCAATAGTTTCACTTGACTACTGTAACGAATGTCTGAAGAAACTGAAAATAATCTGTTACAATTATTATGGGGATTATGTATTATTCCATACATTAATGTCCACATATTAACGTCTCATCGGAAAGTGTCGAATGTTTCTAGTGAAAAGCTTCCGAGTGCAAAGGGTTAACACTAGAACTGTGTCAGTCAAAACGACTGGTTTTGATTTTTGTTCCGCAATTATTGATATCTTGAAGGCATTGAATATTCAAAATTATCTTGAAAATCAATAGTTTCACTTTACTGTAACGAATGTCTGAAGAAACTGAAAATAATCTGTTACAATTATTATGGGGATTATGTATTATTCCATACATTAATGTCCACATATTAACGTCTCATCGGAAAGTGTCGAATGTTTCTAGTGAAAAGCTTCCGAGTGCAAAGGGTTAACACTAGAACTGTGTCAGTCAAAACGACTGGTTTTGATTTTTGTTCCGCAATTATTGATATCTTGAAGGCATTGAATATTCAAAATTATCTTGAAAATCAATAGTTTCACTTTACTGTAACGAATGTCTGAAGAAACTGAAAATAATCTGTTACAATTATTATGGGGATTATGTATTATTCCATACATTAATGTCCACATATTAACGTCTCATCGGAAAGTGTCGAATGTTTCTAGTGAAAAGCTTTAAGAACAACGCGGTGACTAAATCTATGTAGTTGTTTCAAAGGTGACGCGCCATCGTTTCTTCGGGAAGCCTAAAGAGAAAGAAGGAAAGCCGAGTTGCTGTATTTATACGATCGTCGAGGCATGTAATTCTGAATACCGTGACGATCGATAAAGCTTTTTATTGACGAATGGGCCCGATCGAGATCGCCCGGGCCGGTATCGCGGAGAGCGATCGGCGGCGCAAAAATCGAGAGCAGGCCGGCACCTCCGGCATTCCTCTGCTGGTCGCAATCTCGTTTTTTTCTCCGTTTTTTTTTTTTACGAGGGCGGCAACGGTTTACCACTCGAGGCCTTAATTTGTCCGGGCGCACTTAGGTAGTCGCCTTAACAGCCCTTAAGACAACGTCGGTAACTCGTGTGAACGTCCATTACGACCGTTAAATTGAACAATTGCCGTCGATGGGATCTCTTTTAAACACCTTCGATCTCACGCGCTTCTTCTTCCCACGCGCAGGCCCGGCCGCCGCCGCCGCCGTTCAAACTGTTCCGTTAGACGATCCCGCGAAACGTTTTGCGGAAACGTTCGCCTTTTCTGCGTCGAGGACACGCGGCGCCCGCATCGGCGTGCCGCAATTAAGAGTCGTACGGGATCTTCTTGAATTATTCATTGTTCCGAGTAATTAGGACATTGCACTTTGCCGCGATCGGGAAATTCCTGCATACGCCTTTCGTTCGAGTTATGGTTGATAATCGTCTTAGACGCGGTACTTTTGGATGTTACTGTCTTCTTGGGCTTCGCGAGTTTCTGTGACTGAATTTTTGGACGTGGTATGTTTAGGTTAAGATTGAGATATTGGTAGATTCGATTTGGTTGGAACGTAGGTAAATATTGAGTTGTCAGTATTTGTGATCTAAGAAGTTGGAAGATGAAGAGTGGATAGCTTAGGATATCCGTTCAAATCGCATCGAAGTGAACAGTTCAATAGAAGATCAAGTCAGAAATAAATCAAAAAGAAATTAGGAAGAAATCTAAGGGAATTCGAAATCTGCAACGTCCGTACTTGGAATTTCCATTAGCTTAGGATATACCTTCAAATTCCGATCGCATCGAAGTAAACAATTAAGTACAAGGTCAGATAAAAAAAAAATCAAAAAGAAGTTAGAAGAATTAAAAAGGAACTAGGAAGAAATCTAAGAGAATTCGAAATCTGCAACGTCCGTACTTGGAATTTCCAGTAGCTTAGAATATCCCTTTAAATTCCAACCTCATCGAAGTGAACAGTTTAATAAAAGATCAAATCAAAAAGAAATCAAAAATAAATTAAAAAGAAATCTAAGAGAATCCGAAATCTACATCACCCATACTTGGAATTTCCATCAGCTTAGAATATCCCTTCAAATTCCAATGGCACCGAGGTGAACGATTAGACACAAGATGAAATCAAGCAGAACTAAAACAAGCCAGAAAGAAGTCAAAGAGGATTCAAAGTCCGAGGCATCCATATTCCACTAACATTTCAATAGCTGAAACCGAGGATCCCGGTTCGAGGCCTGGTTGAAGCCAAGCCCGAGTAGCATTAACATCGCGTCGCCGCGTCGAATCGCCGTCGATCCGCGCGATTCATCACGGTGGGTAAAGTGAAACGATTCATAAAGCGGTAGCCGCCGTCTGGCCGAGCATTATCGTCACGAGCGTAATAGGAGAGTTAATGCGGCCCGGGGACCCTTACGCCGGCCCAGGAACGAGCCGCGCGTTACATCGCCGGGATTACGGGGTTACGTAGTCACGTAGGAGGAGCACACGACGGATACATATGTATATACGTGACCCGGTGTAATTCGAATGAAAATTCTTTCCTCATGTTTTATTCGAGGAACGGCCGGACGGGGCGGTCCTCTTTGAAATCAATTGCTAAGGACCTGAACGCGTACGTCCGACAAAGACAGAAAGAGAGAGAGGACGCGAGAGTTTCTTTATTTCTATTCTCTCGCTTCAAGTACAGCTGATCCTCGTTCTCCGTCGCGTTTCCATGCGAGAAACGCGATGAATAGAAGCGAGCAACGGAGGAAAGAGACGGACAGGACCGCCGCCGCCGCGACGAGACGGTCTCTCCCCCTTCCGTACTCTTCGCCAGTCCTCCGCGGCAAATGAATTCAGTCATGAATATGTATCGGACGCTCTCATAACTGAATTCATACCGTACCGGATTGGGATGTATGGCCTCCGCTCATGACGAACGGAAGCCGGGAACGAATTCCACTACTTCGGATTCTTTTACCTCGGTAATCAGTGGCTACTAGTTTATGGGGGAGGATGTTCCCGTTGGTATCCTACTCGCGGCTTGCAATAATTGGGAGTTCTTACGGACCTGAAATTGGAGGAGATTCTACTTGGCAGAAGGACTGAGTTCGAGCTTGTAATTAGCTGACAGTGGAGACTTTCGAAGATATTCTACCCTCTCGTATTATAATAGACAATCTTTATACTAGAGATATTTATATAGACATTCTACTTGGCAGTCCTTTCGAGCTTGTAATTAGCTGACAGTGGAAACTTTCAAATATTCTACCTTATCGTATTCTAATAAACAATCTTTATACTAGAGATATTTATATAGAGATTCTACTTGGCAGTTCTTCGTTTAAGCTTGTAATTAGCTGATAGTAGAAACTTTCAAATATTCTACTATTATACTTTAATACTTAATACCTAAGTAATCTGATCATTCTAATCACTATCTTTCTATCTAACAACAATCCTCATTAACTCTTTTCGAACGTAGATCCCTTGAAATCCAGGAAACGTTCAGCAGATGAAGCTAAATTATACATCGATTGCTTAGATAATCGAAGAAAGGAAACTACTAACTTCCTACTATTCGAGTAATTAAATCACCCCTTTGTCACTTATCATTCCAAACATGAAAATTTCATCACGCCGAAATGCCGACATTCGTCCGCAAAGGGTTAACACTCCATCAAATTCCAATCCAACCTAAAAATAGAGAACCACCCATCCACTCCTCACCTATCCAATCCCCAAAGTCCTCGAGAAGCATTCCGAAAGCTAAAGAAAGCACGAGAGATCCACGATCGATCAATTGACTGCGATCCGGGTTCGTCGCAGTTTTTTCCCAAGCCAATCGAAACGAACGGATGACATTTGTCCGCAAAGGGTTAACACTCCATCAAATTCCAATCCACCCTAAAAATAGAGAACTACCCAACGATCCTCGAGGATCATTCTAAAAGCTAAAGAAACCACGAGAGATCCACGATCGATCAATTGACTGCGATCCGGGTTCGTCGCAGTTTTTTCCCAAGCCAATCGAAACGAACGGATGAAGCTGTTGAGCAAGTCGAGGCGGGGGGTGGCTCTCGAGATAAGCTCGGTGTGTGCCGCGTGGTCCCGTTGCTCGGCCAATTGCCGAAGCATAAATTCTCGCGATCGTAAAGGACAATCGGCGTCTCCGGCGGCAGGGACTATCACTTTCCAGGTCGTCGCGCGTGACGGAACACCAGCGGCACCTGGAAGGGCGCGAGCGCGAGCGCGAGCGGCGCGCGACGTGTCCTGCTCCCGGAGCCCTGCCACCTCCGCCGCCTCCGCCGCCTCCGCCGCCACCGTCGCAGCCGCCGCCGCTTGCCATGGAATATGCAAAACGCCGTTCGTTACGCGCTCGCATAAAAAATCTGTCTAATGCCGGCGCGGCGCGGCGCGGCGCGGCGGTCGACTGGCAGCCGTGAGCTCGGACGGCGTGCCTGCCCGTTGTTGGTAATTACGCGTTGCAAAACAGAGACACGACATCCACGACCCTACGACCCTGCGCCCGCCTGCTGCTCGGGACCACGGCCGGCCTGGCTGAAGCGAGTCGGGAACGATCACGAGGACGAGCTGAATAGAACGTCGCGGAACACCTCTTCTGCGGATTATGCTAAGTTTGATGATTATTTTTCGCTTGACACGTCGAATGCCATGGGTCAACGGTGACCAAATTCAGTCACTAATTCTCTCAATTAACCCTTTGCACTTAATTGTAACTTAACCCCTTTGATTTCTTTCTCAACTCTGATACGGCTACTTTGTCATTAATAATTTATTGGAAAAAGAGAAAAATTCTAGGCATATGTTACTCCTATATTTCCTTTTAAGTATAACAGTTGATTACAGAGGAATTATATTTATTTTGAATTCGAATGAAGTGAGTAATACATATATTTGTTGAATCATATTGAAAATCTTTACCTATAGCGAAATTTTCAAAAGTCAAGTGCTCGGTAGCTTTAGTATTAAATCACAGAGAAAAGGTAAGTTAACCCGAGTAATCGAATCATTCGTTTGAAAGTTTATATTCTACACATGAACATTGATGTCTGAAATGTTATGGAACCAGCTATATTGGAACATTTCTGTAATTCGACAGTGAAAGAGATATGGAATCTATAAATGTCCCAAGAATCTGTCAGTCGAAATTAGTCCCGTTCGAGGTAATGAAATTCAGTGTCGGAAAGGCGAGGATTCCGGTCTGAAATGAAAATAGAGATAGAGGATCGCAGGGTACAAAGACGTTCGGCGATAGCGTGCCGAAGTTACGCGCCGCTGATGCAGCGGGATGCATTCTCACGGGTATCTCTCCTGCGTCAGATAAATGTCGTGCCATCGGGACGTAGATAAATGATAATACCCGTCGGATCGCCGTTCCTCGTGTACACTCCTGGAAAGACAACAGGATTGAAACGGGAATCCCCGGCATTGCGATAACGTGTTTATTATACTCTCGTTATCAGCCGTTCGATGTTCCTCGCTGACACTCAATCTCTCGCCGAACATTTTTTAACCCCTTTATTTCTTATCAAATTTTGAACTTATATTTGTCAATTCGCCATTTGCAGTAGTTCCCTAATTTCAACCTTTAACGGAATTTCAAGTTTACTCATCAAAAAATACTGTAACAGACAAGCAGAAGGAAATTCACAGAAGTGAATACTCAATATGTTAATTGTAAATATTACAACATGATTACTAAAATGATTTTTTCTGTCATACGCATTGGACCTAAGTAAATCCGCCATGCCACTTATATGGCGACATTGCTTCGTTGATTAACCCTTTGCACTCGAGGCGATTTCTAGTCGCCAGATGATTTGACAGGAAAATTATAAATTTTGGTGTTTACCATTAACCTTCGTATACTGCGTCAATACGTGAAATATTGAAAGGAAATAGCTTCGTTCCGTAATTTACGTGTGATTTCTTGATAAATTTATTTTAAAGAATCTTGTCTAACTAGAAAGGATTGAATATTTCAAGCGAGAAACTTTCGAGTGCAAAGGGTTAATACAACACCCAAGATTGCCTACACAAATTTCCATCAACCAGAAATCATTACTATCTACTTCAATATTAATTCAACTCCATCCAGACTACCATTCTCCCATTACAAGCGTCCAATCGTAGCACCGACAAAAGCAACAAATCAGAACCCCAATCAAAACAAGAACCAGATCTCAAAACCTAAGAAATCCCAGAACGTTCACGACGGTCAATCAAAAAGCCAAGATGAAAACCGTCGAAAGTGAACAGCGACAGCGGGTCCGTTACCGCGGAACTGCCGTCGAATGTCGGCTAATTCGGATTTTTCCGCGCGCGGCTCGATGTCGCAAGCGTAATACGTCGCCGGGCGAATAAGTCCGCGGCCAGGTCGAGCCTGGGCGTGCCGCGGTCGTGAAACACTCGAACTTGTCCGGTTAAAAGTCGGCCCCGATCTTAAGTACGTGTTCACGCCGGTGGTTTTCGCTTTTGCCGGCCCGTCGTCACGATCGGCACGGCGTCGAGAGAGTGGTCAGCGCGCTCGGGACACGTCCGGACACGCGGTGTCACCTGGAAGGTCGATAATGAATCCCGGACCCGACGCGACGCGACGCGGATCGGTCACGTTCCGCGGCGAGCGTATCGATTTTACGAAATTACCCGGCTAATGTCACTCGCCGCGCGATTTCTCTCGTCTCCCCGGCGGGGGTTCCCGTGCCGGGACGATTTTCCGTTGCCGCGGATTCCTCGCGGAATAGCAGAAACTCGCGAGCCCGCGCGTTCCTCGCTCGACCCGGCTACCCAATAATTACGATGATTGGCGGTAGCCGGATCGAGAGTGTGCCGAGGCATTTAAATATCACCGGGCGCCGATTAAAAGCTGACGTTTTCGTGGGAAACAGGTGGACGTTGAACGGACCGACGTGCCTCGCGGCAAGACAGGGCCTGCGAAAGATCAAGGTTCAGTGGATCCTCTTCTGTTTCGGCGATTCCCTCGGATTTTCCGGAGAACCACTCGCCGCGAGTGTTCTCGCGTTATCGCGGATCTGCGCGGCGGCATCCGGGAGCCGCGGGGATGCGGAGGAGCGGGGCGTAATTTATTCTTCGCGATTTTTCAATGGGACTATTGTGTGTTTATCGCCGGCCGAGACGGCGTCGATAGAAACCGCTTCGCGCCGGGTGAATCATAGATTAGCGGTGTGAACGCGGCTTAAGGTAGATCCTCCGGGTCCCACTGGGGTCTTAGACCGTGACCGGTCGACACGAGGCCCGTCACACGATCGCACGGTTCCCGATCTGCCGATCCTCGTGGCCGATTCTACCTCCTTTCCTCGCCGTCTAAACTGTCCTTGGATTTCGCGTATACACTGTGTCCCGTGGAACATCGTCTCGATACTATCTAACGAAACACTTCAATCTATCCGATACGACTCTACAATTATTCTCCAATTAATACAAACTTACCTCTGCGATCGTACCAAAACCTATATATTCCTCGCAACTTTCTATTCCTTCCTATTGAATTCTAACTCAGTTCCTTATCAATCCTTTAACCTAGAAACCCTTCGAACTCAACTGCTATTTAATCATCCGTACAATCTTCCGATGCCAATCCATCCTCTATGCGCGCCGAACCATCGACACCAGGAAAATAGCACGAACTCTCCGCGATAGTGCCCATAGCAACCGGCCATATTCACGGGACACCGTGTATGCACGAGCCACGAGGCCGTGGAAGTATTGTGGGATCGTGACGGCGATAGCGGATAGGCCAGGAGAGGCTGCATCGTTCCCGTCGTCTCCGCGTTGTCGTCGGCGTCGATAGTCGTCTCCGTCGTGTCACCGTTCCATGGCTCTGCTGCACTAGTTTCCCTGACCGAATTCGCCGGCGGTTCGCCCCGTGAGAACCGCGCGCGGAAACAACGAGAGTACGATCCGGGGATACCACCGCCGCCGCCGATGTGTTTTCGTGGGTCGTTAGGGGGCCGAAGTGGGTTGGGCGGCCGTGCATCCGCCTGCCTCCATCATGCTCCTCTAATTAACCGCGGACACAACGCTCCATTTCGAGGCGGATCGCGGAGGAATTTCCTCCCGGGCGAATTCATTCGATCTGCTCCGATGACTCCCCCGCGATAAGTACTGAGGAAGATTGGCACTGTTCCCCGCTAGGCCGGATTGAACTCTTGTTATTGAGTTCCTAGCATTTCGCCGGAGCGCAATCTGTCTTTCTAATCTGATATTCACGGTGGCACCAGGGCCGCACTGCGCTTCTAGGATCCTCGGTTTGCGACTTCTCTTTTGGGCTTCTCGATTCTCTTAGGAATCTCAAAATTTTCCAATGGATCTTAACCAGTTAACTGTGTTTTTTAATGGTGCTAACCTTTTCGACGATGGAGTATTTATTTTTTGAGAAAGCATGTAATTCTTCTTTCGCTTTAGTGTTTCGTTGGGATATGTTTTAAGTGCATTTGGCCCGTTTAACGAGTACACTTCATTATTTGATTTTATTGCGCAAGGAGAGATTCTTCAAACTAAATTCCACGCTTAACTGGTTAAGAGTAACAATCTTCAATTTAGGTCTCATCTCTCTATTTCATCTATTTCCTTCAGACGTTATAGCCAGAAAGTCTACAAACCCACGAATCGAAAGAATGAAAGAACCCATAATCCTCGAGACACGAGAATCCCCCAATATCTAAGCTAATTCTCCGGAAATCTCGAAGAATCAAGAAATCGATATCCTCCACTCGGAGTGTTTCGTTCCGAGTGTCTTCGCCGGTCGATTTCCTCGCGCCGGCGATCTCGCGAAGATTCGAATCACCGTCAGCCGTCGAAGGGGGTGGGAATCGTCTACTTCCCCGTTCCGATGCCCGTGGCACTGGGCTGGCTGCACTCCTTTTCCCTTTTGTTTCCCCACGACGTGTCCCTCCCTCATAAGGCATTCATATATTCGAACGATCTCGACGGGTTCCACGGGTTCCTGGAAGACTGGCATTAGAAACCGGACGGGGAACCGGAGACCGGCTCTCCTTCCTTTCCGATTTGCTCCCGGGGGCCAGTGTTTATCTCACCCGGGATCCCACGGTGGTGGCTTTCGTCCTTTGACCCCCCCTTCCCTTCGCCCCTCTGTCCCTTTCTACCGTTCCCCTCTCCCTCCCGCCTCTCCCGGGGCTCCCTTCGAATAGATCGTCCACCCGGATCGCACGATCGAACGCCAGAACGCCGCGTACACCGGCAGATTTATCGCTATTTGATCGTCGCCGTCCTATTGATATACCGTCCCCGGTGTTTTCCCTTTTATTCCCCTTTTTTCCGCCGTTCCTTTCGGCTCCCCCCCTCTCTTCCCTTTGGTTTTCTTTTCCTCTCCGGAGGAGACCGGGACGTCCGGTGAAACCGAGAGCGCTCGGGAAGAAATCGAAAGCGAGCCGGACACGTACCCGCCGCGTTACTGCTACCCCGTGATCCAACAGGATGCGGCCAGGTTTGTAGAGAGGTGTTCGTTACGAAAGGCCCGCGGCCGACTGGATCCCGATCGCTCGGGTGAGCGACTGTGTTGAATATTTAGTTGTAGAAATGAACGACACAGTTTGGAGAACTGAGTGTGTAGACGTGTGGGTTAATATTGATGTGAACTTCATGGATGTGCGCCTCTGGGTCACCAAATGATTTCACACAGCAAAACTGTAAAGTTTGATATTTAATGTTAATCCTTCGTGGACGAAGATTCTTTGAAATATACGAAACCTTCAGCAGATGAAGTTAAATTATATATCGATTGCTTAATTGATAGGAAAACAGGTAACTACGCGCTGATCTCTTGCTGTTTAAGTAATTCAATCGTTTGTTTTGCAACTTACTCTTCCAAATATGGAAATTTGATCTCGCCGAAATATCGACATGCGTCCGCAAGGGGTCAAACTTTGTATAATGCATCAATGCACGAAATATTGAAAGAAAATAGTTCTCTTCCTCAATGCATGTGAGATTTCTTAATTCAATCTGAGGAAATGTCTGTATCTCATTAGAAGATATTTAAATATTTCTAGTGAAAAACTTCGGAGTGCAAAGGGTTAATAATATTATTCTCATTGTTATTCGATATAAAAGGCACAGTAGGTTTCAGTTAAATAAAAAAACGTAAAGGTCGCCAGGTTTTTCATGCTGCGCGGCGACGTTAAATCATCGAGAGCCAACGTTCCAGTTTGCGCAATTACTTTCCTCGAGCGATTCCCGCGCGGTTCTTTTAAATAAATCAGGGTACACGTTACACATTAACGTGGAAAAGAGCGTACGCCGTATATTACCGGCCGCATAGCTCCTCCGACAACCAGGATACACCAGTGTGTCTTTGTCGAGCCTCGAAACGCCGCGTCCCAGTGTATAATTCATCGTGTCGCGTTTATCGTTTCCGCGACATTTTATTGAATAATGAACAAGAAATGGTAGGAGCGTTCGCGTTCTCTCCGGGGATCCGCTTTTCTATGCCCTCCTCCCTTTCGCGGGGTTATCATTTCCTTCGGCTGAACGTTGCTCGCCGGTCTGAGTCGCTCAATTCCATAGATCAACGTCCGTTAAGGCCACTTATAGCCTTACCGTTTCGTTCGGGCCCTTGAACCACCGTAGTTTTAGTTTTGTGTACACCTTTTATCTTTTCTTCTAATACTAATCTTCAATTTTTGTTATCTAAATAATCGAATCAGTTTTGTCGAAAGCAGAGCTTAATTGCTACGATGAATCGACAGGCTAAAAATCAGCTCCGCAGATGTACAGCTTTGTTTCGCCTCAAGTAATAAAAACTAATAAACTAATAAAAAAGTCTGCAGTATAAAGTCGAAATTCAAAGTACATAGGATCGAACTATCTGAAAAGTATGCTAAAGACCAGCGAAATGAACTCGTCGAGAATTCTTACGCATAAAACATCGGACTAGGCCTTTCCAGAGGCGAAACAAAGAATCGGTATCGAAGTCCCGATTTCGATTAGCCGGAGTGAGTCGTCGACTTTCCACGGCGCACAGGCACGCGTCGCTCGGTCCCTGGTGAACAGGGTCGCGCTAAAAAATCGCACGCTAGCGCCATTATCCGTGCTCACGATGCATCGTGAATAAAGTGCCAATAAACATGCAAGTCCGCAGCGGACGCCGGGATCGGTTAGAAATTGACCGGGGTCCGGGCCAGCAGGGATAACTCAGAGAAAGCTTAATTATCGTTCGAATCGCGCGGCACGAACGCGAGCCGCGGGGACGCGGGAAATTTAACTGTTCTTAACAGACGTCGTCGAGTTGTTGCTAGGTCGTGGCCGTGGCTTGCGCGAGAACCCTCCCGTTGACAGCGGTTCGAGCGAAATATCATTCTACCGTACGAAAACGTGGCAAACGTGATACTGTAGTACCTAGAATATTTATTGTCTCAGCGAATCCACTTTCTCAGTTGCTGCGGAAGAAGCAAAGACCATTCGACCGAACGAAATTCTTCAATAAATCGATAACATTAAATCCAATTATAAACCAAGCGAAGTCTGAACGAAACCACTTTCTCAGTTCCTACGGAAGAAGCAGAGACCATTCGACCGAACGAAATTCTTCAATAAATCGATAACATTAAATTCAATTATAAACCAAACGAAGTCTCAGCGAATCCACTTTCTCATTTCCTACGGAAGAAGCAAAGACGATTCGACACGACCGCTCGGCAAGACCTAATGTCAAGGGTTGAACGCTGAACGCAACGAAAACAAAAGATCGGCCGGCGATGGTACACGGAAAACGCGGAGTTTCCTCCGGCCGATCGGTCGATCGCGCGCAAAGTCGCCGCGGCGAGAGAGTAGGAGCCGAGAGGCGCGATCCGGCGTGTTTAATGTCACCGCGGCACCTGGACCCGATCGGCCAATAAAGATGCGATAGGGGAATCTCGGAGAAAGCGGCCTGTCTCGGGGACTAGCGCGGCCTCCGTAGGGGGCCTACGAATATCGATGAGAAAATGGTGGAAGCGGAGGAATGGCCGATCCTCGCCGCGCACGAGCATCCTAGAAGCATCGCGCGGGAACGTAACAAGCATCATAATTCAGTTGACAATCTACGATTTTTATCTGCGCTTTGAACCCACACCGCCGACGTTCGGCGAAACGAGAGATTTTAGGCGCGCGCCTTTTTTTCCACCGATCGGCTTTAATAATGGCGATCGTTTGCCGCGTTTTTTCCCCGCGATCCTAACATTTGTTTCTGTGTCTCGTCGGCTGTAGGCGTTTGTTAATCAATTTATGTTTCTGCCGGCATTGTCTGGCTCGCCGGGACTTTACGATCTCCGTTTTCGTAGCTGAGGCTCGCTTCGTATCAACGATAATAATTTTGTCCGACCGATCTCGCGGCGGACGTGAATCTCGTGCAGATAGAGAAACTCCCGAGGTCTCGCGTTGTTACGTGCCTTTTCCAACGGAACCGTCACATAAATCGATAAAGAAATCCATAGAAAATCACTGCTGCTATAAGCACGCGCTAATAGATCGCCAAAAAACGTCGCGATACGTTGCGAAATGCAAGAGTCGCTACATTTCGAACCGTCGATGCCAAGATCGAAGCGCGAACAAAGGGAACTCGATAAAATTCCGGGGAATTCCGGCGAATTCCGGTACGCGTATCGCTAAAGATCGGCGAGAGGGGTCGGCTTTTTCCGCGAACCAGTTTCCAGGTGTCCAATCGTGAAACACACCGAGAGAGAACTCGGCTTTCCGAACGCTCGTATTTCGCGGATCGTAGAGCAGAAAAGTGTCGCCCACGTGAGATCCCGTAATTCAGCGACACGTGTGAAAGCGCGCGTGCGACGGGATTATTCCGCGGACCGTAGAAAATCATTCGCCGAGATCATTCCGGCACCGCCGCTCCGAGCCGGGGCGTGTTCTTCCTTCTTTGGTCCCGATTTCTCGCGCGAGCACGCCGCGCAGCGGCGATTGTCGCGCGTCGATCGCCCCACGAGAACGTATCGAGCGTGTAAATCGATTCTCGCCGGTTTCACTGTTTGTCCGTGCGATTCGCACTCCGGCTACTTTCGATTGTTGAGCCGGGCTCCCCCGGTCCGTGGAGAATCACGCGTTTTTACGCTTATCGGGGGACCGCTTGCCGCTTGCCGCGCATTCGAGTCGCTGCTCTGCGCTCACAGGGGCACCTATTCATTTCTGTTCGGTAGGTGGAAGTTGTTCCGGTGGTTCGGAGTTCGGAATCGGTTACGCTGGAATTCTTTGAGACGTTGATTGGGTTTGCGAAGTGGAAACGGTTTTATTTCGGAGCTACCGACTGTTGTTCGTTTGTTCAGCCTCTTTTTGCTGGGTAATTGACACGTTGAATGCCATTGGGGTCACCGGTGATGATGATTATTATTCGCAAACATTTCTATATTGTAAATACTGCTATCCATTGCGGTGACATTCAGTTTGAACGTGCAATGAGAATAATCCAATTCAGTCGAATGATTTAATATTGCATTTTTTTCTGAGAAACATCTGTTATCTTTTTAATAATTGCAGAAAGAAGACATCAAGGGGTCATTTTGACCCTTCTGGTAGTTTCAGTGTTAAACTCGAATCTCGACTATCGAAACACGTTACATTCGTTCTATATTCTCATGAAAATGGTACCTTCAGGATACGATCTACTTCCCATACCATATAGGATCAAGAATATTTCGATAATTCTATACACCGTTAACACTAGGTTTACAGACGTTTATTGCCCGGTTTATTCTATTGTTCCTAGAAAAATTGATGTTCGACCATTTACATCTTGGAAATTAGGGACTTCTTGTACCTGCATCAACCAAAACCGACATGAACGTTTGCCAAGTAATGTTTATAAATTCAAATTGTCACACTCCGTAAACCTAGCGTTAACAATCGTCCACCATCAATCCCAGTAAACATCGAACAACCCTCAACGGTGTCATTTTTTCAATTGATAATTCCGAAGAACTCCCTGATCCGTGCCCGAGTCACGCGCTGGGCTTCCGGGACGAGGAATCGGTGGCCAATCGGATCGACAAATCGGCGCGATCCGGTGCTCGGTATCCGGATCCGCTGACACTATCAATTTGTAAACAAGCGACGGCAGCGGTGCTTGTCACGCCGGTAAAAAGACTGGATGGGACGAGTCCCCGGAGCAGCAAAAACGAGTCGCGTTTCCACGGTTCATTACTCCAGCCACTCCGGCGACTACCGGCGCACGGACCGATCGTTACATACATATTGCATGATCCAACGGCGGACGCCCCGATTCAGCAGGAAACACGGACGGACCCGCGGCGCTCGGGCTTTCGACGGTTTTCCAATGGAACTGGCATCTCCCAGCGGAGCCGGAACGCGTCGCGCCGGCTCCTTGAAAATCCAGGGACGCCGCCGATTCCATCCGATTGAAACGTCTCCTCCGCTTTCCGCGTTTCTTTCGTCGCGGGGAAAAAGCTTCGGCTTCCACCTCTGAAGTGAAAAATGCTGTAAGTAGGTAGTCCACCGGTCCGTTTGCTTTTCCGCTCGGGAAATCAGGTTGCGAGGAGCTGAATGTATTTGCGGTTGTATCCGAGACGCGGTTCTCGGAAAATCTGTGATCTCAGTTTAGCGATCTTGATGCTCTTTGTTGGTGGAATACAGTAATAGAGATTTCTGGTGGTTCGCGTTGTTTGTTGATTAACTTTGGCTACTGCAGAATTTTGCGTCAACGCATATTTTTAAGAAAGTAACTCTTTGCGGACGTCGGCATTCTAGCGAGATGACATTATATTTGGAAAACCAAGAACAAATGATTGAATTAGTCGAACAACGAGAACATGTAGTTTCCTTCTTTTTCTGTTAATTAAGCAAGTGGTGTATTATTTAGCTTAATCTGCTGAAGGTTTCGTATATTTCGAAGAATCTCCGTCCGCGAAGGGTTAAAGCTATGAAAACACTGAACTAAATTAAACCAATTGAAAATAGTCGGATTTGTATAATATATGGCTAACGGAAGATGTAATTGTTGAATTAAAATTCACTTAGATTTAATCGAGCTTTGCTGCAATTATTGTCAATATTTTCCGGACGCCTATAGTTGGCAACAGTGCATTGAAACGAAACTTTTGAAGCGCCTTTAGGCAACGGTACCCAAGAGGTTAATACTTTTGCACGCAGAATCACAGGGGTAGTCCTTATTATAAATGTTTCCTTTTGTTCCCCGTAACTTTCTTCTCTGCTCCCGGAGCGAACGATAATCGAATGCAAAAACGCGCAGTGCCACGCGCATTGTCGCAAGTAAAAGTACCACCGGTCGTACAGAGAAAGTACCTCGCCGAAAGAGAAACAAAAATGGCATTGCGTGAGAATGTTTTCACTTTCGACCGGCTTCTCTCACCGTTATTAAGTCCCGAACTGGCCCGATCTATCTTAGCAACCCCCCGCTAGGAGCCGCGGGCGTCGCGCACGCGTCTGCGAATCGAGCGACCTCGTCCAGGTGAATTAGTGTTTTCCTTGGGAAAATGATTGTTACCCGAAGGCGCGTTTAAATTAAATCTTACACCGACTTAACGAGGAACGTCACGGGTTTGATGGATGCTGATGCGACGCGTGTGTTCCCAGGGAAATTTTCTCATTCATACTCCATTCCGCGCAACCATCCATTTAACGTTACGAGGAAAATCCTCGTCTCGACGCTTGACAACCCGTATAATTCAAACACGAGCCCGCCGTATCAATCAATTTCTTTCCGCCGCAGGAAATTAGTGTTTTACCATTTTCATTACCATTTTTACAGTTTCCATTACCTTCGTCATTCTTACTATTTCCATTATTTCCATCGTTATTTCACCCGTAATTGCATTCGGACGTAACCCCGTAACCGAGCGTTAATTAAAGACGGTGGTAGCTCATTAAAGTGGCACCAGCCCTTTGAATCTTAATTTCCTGATGGCGCGCTAAATCATCGCGGTTCGACAGAAGACGCTCCCTAACGAACCGGCTCGTAAAATTCGCTCTGCCCGGCGTACTTTCTTGTTGCCAATGGCGGCGCTCGCGCGTCGCGCGGCCACAAAGTCGCCCCGCTTTCGGCGAAATCGGTTGCAACCCGTGACGCGGGTCTTCCTCCGATCCGGGACGATTTAATTGCCGCTCGGGGAACCGGTGGTTTTCTGCGATCCGTCCGGACCGTTGTCCTACGGGGAACCGGTGCCCCCGGAATCGTTCGTTTTCCCCTCTTCTGCGAATCTTTCCCCGATTCGAGGGGAGCGCGCGTCATTCCGCGCACGTCGAAGGCCACGCGACCTGTCGCCTCGAGGACGCGTCGATGCAACCGGTGGACTCCGCCGATTCTTCCCTCTTTCCCTCCTTTTTCCCCTTTGGTCATCGGGCTCTGTTGTTTATCCTTCTTCAGTGTCGCTGTCGTGAGTCCCCCCTCCTCCCGCCGCGGCAGTTTCTGCAAAATGGACATGCCGGTTCGTGGAAAACGCGACGACTCCGGATGCTGGTATCCGTCGATTGATTGGACTGCTGCTGCCCCTCCGCTGCGACTTTCAATGGGGATTCTAGCGTTTATCTGGAGTGACGTCGGCGGAGGGCGTTTGACTGACAGGGGATCGCTTTTTTATCTGGAGCAGATGTACCGAGGAAATTGATGTCTTTTGAAAATGGGACTGCGAAGTGAATCTTGATAAAATCGTTCGTGAAATATAATTATCGTGTCTTGGGTAGGTCTTGGGTAGCTCGTTATTCATTTATCCATTTTTAATACTTTGATTGCGGTCACCGATGAACGGAGGTTTCGAATTAGAAGGAAATAATTATCACTTGGAAGATGATTTCGAGTACAAGCTTTCTGTAACAGTAACTAGATAATAGGGTTATATAAGAATTTTCATATCAAAGAATTAATGATTCTTGCTTTGTTTCTTTGCTATAGAAAGAATAAGTGATAAAACACTGATGTTTCTCGTGGTAGTCAACGTGCTAATATTGTTCATTTCTAAAATTATCATCGATGCCTTGATTAGGTCTTGGTTAGCTCATTGTTCATTTGTATTCCTCATATCTAAAATACAGTTATCATTCGCATCTATTTCAAGAGGCCTAAGTAAACCTATCTTCATCTAAGAAATACTTCCAATTTCGATTTCAACTTTATTTCAACATTTCCACATTTTCCATCATAACACGACTCTCGAGGAAACTAACTCGCATCACTCGACGAACGTCTAAACTGCTGATCGATCGTTTGCGCCGTCTGCAAACACTAGCAACAAAGTATCAAGCCGCAGCATCCATCATCTGTCCTCTCCACCGTCGTACACCGTGGAAACGTATCCTCCATCCTGGAGACCCGACACGACCGACTGATCCAACAGATCCACACGCGTTTTATCAGCGCCGCGGCCGGCGTTAACAAAGCGACTCATTATTCCGTGGCGCACCTGTACCGCTACGTCTCTCGCGGTCTTCCGCGAGTCGCTCGTTACGTAACGCCGGGACGGCAGAAAATTTACGCGGAGAAACAGGAATACCAATTAGTCTGCGCGGCGCAGGCCGCCGCCGTGGGGATTTATTCGGACCCGTCGCGTATCGCGGCGCGTAACGATTCCTCGGGCACCGTTCATCCTTCGTTTCGCCCGGCGGACACGGCAGCGTTAAAACGACGTGCATTGCAGACGTGCGTCGTACATTCGAAACTGCGCGTGAAAAATGCGTGTCGCGTTCAACACGTTGACTACCGGAATGCTCATCGAGGATTTCTATATATCTTATAAACGACAACAATGTGACTTCTCATATTGAATGGAAACGTCCAGTATGTCTTTGAATATTATTTCTAAATGTTAAATGATTTACTGGTTATAACAAGTAGATAATATTATAAAACGACTGAAACAATTCCTAATACCTAATTAAGGTAACCGGATACCAATTCAATCAAACGTCTTACAGGCATTAATTGCTAATACCTAGACAATAGCTTCCAACAAAACAAAATAACCAATAGACCAAATTAGGTCTTCGTCAGCTATTAGTGTCTCACAAGTACCTAGATAATAATGCAAACTAACGACTGTCACACCAAACAATTCCTAATATCTAAATAATACCTCAACTACGAAAGAATAACAATACATAAGGGTGAGAAGGGTGCAAGGGTAAGAAAGACAGAGCGAATGGGGAGTACATGAAAAGCGAGTGGCGAGAGACATTTTGAGAGAGAGTCAGCGAGTAACCGTTAGCATCAGCGAGTTATACTGGAATAAAGTGTTCTGCACATTTTTTATTGTTACCCAGCGAGCGTATCTTTTCTTTTTATTCTCCCCCACGGCAACACGTGGGATTTTTAACAAATTAATTCTACACTACTGGTCAGCTGCATCACCAAGAAACAATGCCAGTATCGATGCAGCGACTTCGACGCTCCCGTGTCGCCGGCCTAAAGGACATCGTACGCGAGCGAGGATGCCATCGGGATTTTTCTCGGCGCGGCAAAAATAGCCCGCGCGACAGGATTACCGGCGCGGCAATTGCACAATACCCTGGATAATTCCGTGACGGTGACCGGTCTTCACTCTCGCCTCGTTACCGGCGACGAGTATCTCCGCCGCGCTGCGCCGCGCTGCGCCAGGTCGAGGCGTGCACTCCTCGCCGCTCCTCCTGTTCATCGCCGTGTCCGCTCTTTCCACCTTCGACTCCGCCGGTTCCTGTTCCACCGGCAGAAGAACTGGAATCGCGGTCTCTCTCCGCGTTCTTGCCCGGCAGCCGGTCCGACGATGATTATCGTGCTAACTGGAGAAGACCCTGTCGCCTTTTACTCCCTGCAACTGCGGAGACGCCTCCCAGGAGGAACGATCGTGATATATCTGATCCGGCGCGGGGAACGCCATCTTTGCGGAGGATTTCTTGCGGCTCGGGGAGGTGATGGGAGGGAATGTCGGACAGTGGAGTTTGATAATTGAAGAGCCCTCGGTGATCGGAGTGAGGCGAATTCGATGTGTCGATGGTTGGCTTGATGGATCGTCGAACACTCGAGGTTTTCGCTAAGTATAGGCTATGGTATGTTGTGTACATAGACGATTTAACCGTTTCGATGCTAAACAACTTTTGTGGATGTTTACAAAAATGCGGAAGTGATTAGGTGTGTATGCAAATTAATAAGAGTACTTATCTGATGAGATCACAAATATTGTGTTACAAAGAAAATATCAAGAAATAACATTTATTCAGATAAATTTACTTTGATTCATTTTTTGAAGAATACAGTAAAAAAATTATAATTGGTACTGATAAATAGAAGCGCTGAAGGGCTCTCCGCAATTTTGGCACAGCACAAGAGCACCATAGCGCTCCTCAGCACTCAAACAGTTAATCCAATTCGATTAGTTTCATATTTAACACTTAATACTAGATTTTCAATTGAACGAAAAATATCTTGACAGCTTTCGATAATTAACACTTAGCCAACAGAATGGGGAGATCTCCCACTTCTCACTTAGCAACGCATTGCCTTTCATTCTGTTTATCTTTTCTTCTGTTGTTTAGTAAGTCTCGAAGTCGGATTATTAGTCCATCAAATGCGGTTCTTGTTGTTACAAAACACAGTCTCTAACCGAATTGATTGAATGAGTTCAATTGAAGATACTGGAGGAGGTTGTAGTTATAATTCTTTTTAGCCGGTCGCCTAAGTTAACACTGATCCCTCAGTTTCGTAAGACGAAGGAACGTCCAAGCAGAACCACGCGAAGAAAGGAATACCTGCGAAGCCTGCTTCACACGTGACTCACTCGAATCCACTCGAATTCGCGCGAACTAATTGAAACCTACCTCGGTCTGAATCCAACCAGGATTTGTCCCGAGCATACCTCGAGACTTATGTAGGTCTCCGAGTCGTTGGCTAATATGTCCGTTCATAGCTCTCCGTTTCTACTTACATGAATCACGAACGCACGTGTATCATGCAACGTTTCAGCGGCCTCACCCCCCTTCCCTAGAAACAAAAGCCAGAAAGAAGTCGTTCCCTACGTTTCGAGCGCGTTTTTTCTCGTATCGGATCATTTCGGATTCCGGCGAGAGATTGCGCGCAGGGGAGAGAACAATCAAACGGTCGGCGTTATTGCCGCAGCAACGAACAACGCGTCGGAATTTTTCCGGCTGGCCGCCGCGGCGAATTTGCGCAATACGAGCGTAGACACGCGCGCGCGATTGTTCGCGGCGAACACGTCGCGGAGTCACGTAAAAGGGGAATTAATAGACGCTTGTTCGGCCGTATCAGATTCCTTCCATTAACAGTCGCACGATGAACGAAAAGGTCGTCGTTACCGGCAAATGCCAAGATAGTTTCCTCAATGAATTCACGACGATCCACACGGCCGGCAGGATCGTTCCGCCGCGCTCGCCGTTGCTCACCCGAAGCTCTCCTCGCCGACTGGATCCATTAGTCATCGGGCTGTTCCCCGGCTATCATGGGGACCCGTTGATGCGGTTTCCATTCGACTGGGTGGTCCGCATGAGATACGCCCCGGGCAAATCGGATTAGAACCCGGTCGCCGGACGAGCGACGTCGACCATGGAAATTCGTGTGTCCTCTTCGAGGACCTCTTCTCTCGGGCGAATCGGTGGACGTTGCGTCTGGATCGTGAATCTTCTGACGAATGCACGAGATATTCGTGATATGACGTGAGAATTCGTGCGTTCCCTTTTATCCCTTTGCACTTGGAAGTTTTTCGCTAGAAATATTTTAAGATGAAAATAATATTTCGTGAAACTCAAAGAGAAATCACAAGTACATGAACAAAGCTAAATTGATGCATTATACTAGGTATAATATTAAATATCAAATATTATAGTTTTACTGTATGGAATCAAGTGAGTGAGAGTCACCTTTCGAGTGCAAAGGGTTAACTGTTCGAGGCAGACGATTTTAACCCTTTGAACTCTGTAGGTTCCAATATCGCACCAGTTATAATATTGGATATTTTAATGAATCAAAGAAACTACCCTAAAATTATTCAATTTTCCACACATCGGAATTTTGCATTTAGAAGGGAAAAAGATCGAAGGAATGTTATGCCATTTCCCATTTTCGCTAGGAATACTATAGAAATCAGTTGCAGATTACAAAACAACCTGTTGTGCTAATGGTTAAAGGAAATCCAAGTTACATAGACTCATTTCATCGCGAACCTTCAAGATTCGCGGAAACCGAAGACTGGGAGCTAACGATGACTGAGCTAAGAGATGATTCGATGAAGATATTTACATCACTAAGGGAATTACTTTCATTGGATATCTTCGATGGGATCTGCGAATCGTATAGAAGTCATAAATATCAGAATCACTGCAAAGCAGTAACAATCATTGGAAGTGAACACAGAACAGCGATCCAGATATTCGTGATACAACGATGATCGATTCCGTAGACAGAACTATGGACGTTTCCCATGAAACTCCGAGTTCGCTTGTATACACACGGCTAAAAGGCTTTCACTATGAATTATGTTACTAATAATTACATCAATCAATGTATCCTGAAACGTATTCCAAGATGTTCGATCCGTATCTAGATTAATTGAGCTACTCGGTCGAAGACATCGATAACTCGGTACTATTTTCCAAACTGTTCTCGGTGAAAGCATATGAGAACAAGACCAACGGGAAATATAATATCATTTCCCAAAGGAACGACTTATCGACTATCGACTTATCAGTCAACAGCCCGTAGAACGACTTCCGTTTCGATCGCCGAAGCTCATTGAACTTCCACCGGGCAATATCTCGCTTCTCCGGTTAATAGATATCCCCGGGTCACATGGTTTTCGCCGGTAGTGTAGGTCGAACCGGCTAAAAGAGCCCGCTAATGGATAAACGCGATAAAAGAGGAGTGGAGGTAACAAAAACGTTCGCGGCGGTTATAGTAGTCGAGGAGCGTTATCCGCGCGCGGCCGCCTGGTAACGGCGTGAATCGATTTCGTGGGTTCGACGCCTGGAACGTTGTAATTCTATGGAGATAATGATGCATCGGATCCGTTTAATTTACTGCCGTGATTAACGATGGAAAGCGAGGTAGTAACCCAACATATATATTTCCTTGGGCAGAACGTACTATCGCGCGCGCGCCTCTTCTCTTCCTCGAACGTACGCGTACGCGCATACACAAACACACGCACGTACACATACGCATGCTCCCCTCTTATGACCTTTCCGAGCGATCACGTATCGCCGGCTTCCGGGAGGAAGACGTTTTTCGTGATGGATTGTTCACCGTTTTGTCGTGTTTACAGCCGGATTGAGATTTATTGTTATTGGGGGAACGGGCCGCGATTAATTGAACCGACGTCTTGGCCGAAGAATACACCAAACTTCAAGACGATCGACTCGCTTCTAGCAAGAACCCCTGTCGCGGAGGAATTGATACCTTGGAATTTCATTATCTGAAATTAATCGAGCTCGTGCGAGACTTTGTATTGTGGAATTGCTTTTGTAATTAGAACTAGTTTCATTTTGAGCTTTGGACGGATAATATTGGTTGATCATGGAGGGGAATTAATATAGAAACTTAGCATACAGTTTTATTTATACTAGGAACATCTTGAAGCTTCTAATATGCAGGAACTATGGGAAATTTCAAATTTTACTTCGAGACTGTATTTTGCAGAATGGGTCTCGTAATTAGAACTAGTTTCATTTTGAACTCTGGATGGATAATATTAGGTGATCATGGAGAGGAATTGATATAGAAACTTAGCATACAGTTTTATTTATACTAGAAACACCCTAAAGCTTCTAATACGTAGTAACAACTTGAAATTCCCGACTTTACTTCGCGTTTCTAAATTTCTATCGAACTATTCATTTACCAGCGACTCGTTAAGATACTATTCCCTCGCTAAACTCTCCGCAGAAACTTCCTCGTAGCGTTTAACAATCAGCGTACTTCTAGAAAGATTTTGTAAAGACAACTTTCTTCCCGGGCAAATAAAAAGAACACTCGAATCCATTAACTTGGCCGTTTCAGCCTCTCGAATCGAAAAGCGCGGCTGGCACGCGAGCCAAGCCGAGAAGCCGTACACGGTTCCCATACGGGTCAACGAGCTCGTTTCTTTTCCCGTTCGATTAAAAGGGGTAAGCCTCTTTTTCTAACGAGAATGCAATCGCCTCTCTCGCTTAACGCGAACGCGTCGGGTCGCCGTCCCGCGGCTAACGAAACGTCACGCGTCTCGTATATCCAACCCGAACGACACACCTGCCCGTTAATCCGATTACCGGCCGCGGATCGACGCCCGCGTAGCCGATCGCTCGAAATCGCGATCCCCCGTGAACGAGGAACGCAGCCGAGATTGCGTTTCCACTTTGCCGCGTGATTTCCACCGCGAACGCGCGGCGCTACGGGTCGGACAATTAGGAGCAATTAACCTCTTCACATATGATCCATTTCTCAGCTACGATCGACGCAACCACTTTATTCTTAACCCTTTGCACTCGGATATTTCTCGCTAGAAATATTTCACATTTTTTCACGAGGCGAAGGCGATATTCTTTGAAATTAACTCGAAGGGAAAACACAAGTATATTAAGGAACAAAGCTATTTTATTACAATATTTTAATAAAATATTCAATATTATAACTGGTGAAATATTGGAGTCTACAGAGTTCAAAGGGTTAACCGAAAGTGAAATGAATCAAGGAAACAACGCTTACGAGAGCATTATAAAAATTTAAATGTTGATATACTTTGAAAGTGACGAATTCCATTGATTCGATTTCGATGATGTTCGATTTAGGAATTAGAAGTGCGTAGAAAGCAGTGCCGCGATGAATAAAAGATATGCTTAGAAATTCTGTGTTCCTAGGTCGAGAATCTTGACCGCTGCCTGGCGGGCGACCTGATTTTTTAACATTCCGCCGAGTTAATTGGACAAACTCAGGTGTCCTTTGTTTTGAAACACGACGTGCAATGACAGGGCAGAACGTTTGTATAAAGGGAATTGAATCTGAGGTTACCGTTGTTGATTTTGCCGTGGGGCTCGAACGGGGTTCGGTTAATTGTTTGCTGGATCTAGGATCGAAAGAGAAATCTCGCGTAGCTGTCGGTTGATTGGCCAATGATTCTGTTTGTTCTAACGCGTGTAAAATAGATTGCGCCCGGTTTCGTCTGTGGTCACGATCCGGTGGAGGGCCATTTCACCTAACCTGTAGGAGGACAAGAGAAGTCCGGGCAATAAAAGTCCACCAGTTTTCCCTTTTACTATTATTTATTCGTTCGTATAACAGAAACTGGGTCCTGTTACACAATGAAATTGATACTCATATTAGTGAATTTACGTTCCAATTCGCCGGCGTTATGAGCTGGAATTTTATACATACTTACATATACTGGGTGACCAACGATTACTCGGGATTGCTTGACCCCTTGACCTATGACTTCTTTCTCTACTCTGATACGGCTACTTTGTCATTAAGAATTTATTGGAAGAAGAGAAAAATTCTAAGCATATGTTATGCCTATATTTCCTTTTAAATATAATTGTTGATTACAGAGGAATAATATTTGCTTTGAATTTTAATAAACTGATATATATATATATATAATATGAATCCTGATTGTCTATTTCTACATCTACAATTTCCAAAATCTAAATGAACGAATATCAACCTCTCCAGGAACAATAGAATAAACTGTACAATAAATGCCCGTAAACCTAGTGTTAATTATTTCAAACGGAAGAGATCAGGAATGAGTCATTTCGATCTCTCTGGTAGTTTTAGAGTTGAACTACTTCAATTCATTTTTTCTCAATATTAATTTCCAACTGATGTTTCGCGTGAAAAGCAAAGAAAAATTGTGTCACTCGATTGAAAGATTGATGAATGATTACAAGATCGAAGTATCAGCGACTGCAACATCGACACCAGATTATCTCTTAGATCATCTCGAAGATGAACGCATCCACGATCGTCTAACAGGTGACACTAGACGGTTAACTTTCCGGCGTATAACGAGCGTTTAACAAGCGGTTTTCAGGAACTGAAGGATTCCTGGAAGCTGGGAAGAGGTCTGATCATCAATCTCGAGTTACGCAGAAATGGTCCGCCACTCCGGGGAAGATTGAATTAGAAGTTGATGGAGGTGAGAGGGATGATGACTGCCTTCTAGATTTTTACGTGTCAGAGGACTTCTGGGAAGTTCCTCGCCTAGGATCGGCAGGTAGTGGAGGACCTTCTGCATTCGAAGCTGTTGAGATCACTGGAGAAACTGCATATGATAGTTCAAGGCTCCACGGATTTATCGTTTGCATGTGTCCTTGTAAGAGACTCCCATTTTTCATCTCTAATATCTCCTATGACATACTATGTAGAAAAATGCTTAATTAAGCATGCACTTAACTAAGAACATAACAGGCTGCAATACAACGAACAAACGTGCAAAGAGAAGTCACTGATTGAACCAGAGTTGAATCAAAACCGATAACTATAACTATTTTATTCTAGAAATACTCAAATCTTAAACACACCCTCCACATTCATAAACAACCCCTTCAAAATAAGATTCCAAACGAAGAAACAGAACAAGTCAAAACATCCCAATTCTCATCAAGAAGATATACTATACTACTTAACCCTTTGCAGACGAAGATTCTTCGAAATGTACAAAATCTTTACCAAACTTATCTAAACTATCTATCAATTGCTGAAATAATAGAAAAAACAAAAATTACATATCAACTTCTTGCTGTTACAGTAATTAAATCGTTCCTCCGCGCCTTATTCTTCGAAACACAAGAATTCCACCCCATCAAAATATCACATTCGTCCGCAAAGGGTGAAACCCTCCACATCCACACTGAATTCCTTCAAAAATAAGATTCCAAACAAACACAAGAAGTCTCTCATCAAAGAACTACGATCCACGATCTCCAATCAGCGAAGGAATCCGCAATCCTCCGGAGAATCTCGCGAGAGCAATGCAGCGCATCGTCGCAAGGGAATTCCGGCGACCGCGCGAAACCGTAGCCGGCGATGGGGCAATTAAGTCGTAATCAGGGCTAATTAGGCGAAACGCGAGCGGCGGTTCGCGTCGCGTCGCGTCGCGTCGGCGAGCGCAGTGTCCGCGCCGCGCCGCGGCGGCGCGCACGCCCACGCGTTTTCTCTGTTTCACCTCTCCGTCCGGCTTTCACGCGGCGGGCCATTAGCCACGCCGTGTCCCCGCGCGCGCGTGTCGTCAGGCCCGCGCGCGTGGGCGTCGCGCGCATTATTCACGCGCGTGCGTCGCCGGCGAATTCGCATCGGGCCCCGACGGACGGAACGGGACGCGACGCGGAGCGAATCGCGCGGCGACGACGACGATTAGGCCCGCGTTAAGGCTAGCGCAGACTCACTCGCAATTGAGTTACTCTTCGGCTCGGACGATTCGCTCCGCTTCTCCGGCGTTTTCGAATTCCGGTTGGAACGTTCCAGTCGCTGAGAAGCCAACGTAGTTTCGTCGATTTTCGTATGTTTCCGGATTCTTCTGAATTTTCGCGGAATAAAGAATAGAAACAATCTTGTCAGTTGTTCAAGGAATTACTCGTTTCTTCGTTTTTTGGAAAGCCTTCTTTTTCTACCGAATTGTAGTTTCGGAAGCCGTTCTCGGAATTTTTCTTTTCTTAACCCTTTGCACTCCAGAAGTTCGCCGGAAGTATTCAATATTTTCTAGTGAGATACAGATGACATTTTCTCAGATTGATTTAAGGAATCTCACGTGCATCGTGGAAGAGAACTTCTTTCGATATTTGGTGCATTGATGCGTTATACAAAGTTCAATATTAAATATCAAAGTTCGCAGTTTTGCTGTGTCAAATCATTTGGTGACTTGGAGCGCAAAGGGTTAAACTGAATGTCGACATTTCGGTCAGATGAAATGTTCTTATTTGGAATACTAAGTTGCAAACGACTGATTTAATTACTTGAACAGCAAGTGATCAGTGTATAATTCCCTTTTTACTATTTTTTAAGCATTCAATGTATAATTTAGCTTCGTGTGTTACAAGCTTTGTGTACTTTAAAGAGTTTTCGTCCGCAAAGGGTTAATATTGTTATTCGATTTGATACAGGAAGGAATAGATCGTAGCAAAGTGGAAGTCTGAGGATATTCCATTCATATTCAAATGTTAAAAGAGACGAGCCAGCAGACGCGTTCACTTGAATTATAGTCCATATTATCTACGTCTATATCTTCTACCAGGCTCAACAGATCTCAGCCAGCATTAACGCTTGTTTCCTTCTGAAATTCACAAACGTACACATCATAGACAACAACCTTCAGAGTCACGATTAGAGATACTAATTCAACGTATATACATATCATTAGACCATACACACACAGACACGTGCATAAAGTCCGTCAATCCAGCCTTTAGATCGTCCAAGGACCGGCTCACGCGAGCCAGCGATTCGTTGTCTTCCGAAGGGCTTTCTTCTCAGCTGCGAGCGGTTCCTTTGATAATTATAATCCCGGTTACCGTTATGAATACGACTCGCGTTTCGGATCATTAGCGCGCGTGATTTATACGCGGCTCGAACGACCCAGCCTTTACCTTATCAGAATGGTTTCCACGGCCGGGAATGGAGGGAACGATAGGTGGTTTTCTTCCGGTGGCGAGGAGCGTGCGACGAGGCAATTCTCTTCGGCAAAATCGGCCGAACCGCCGCGATTTATAGGCTTATTGATCGCCGACTTTTGTATTTTTTTTCTCCTTCGTTGCTCCCCGGTCCGCGGAGAAGGGAACGAGACGCGGCCAGCCGGCGTTCGACGCGCTGCGAGGCTGAAACGAGGATTTTACTCGACCCCGCCTGATGAAATGAAATTTCTGGTTATCTGCTTTAATGAGGGTGGACGTTGACTTATGAAACCTCGCTGTCTAGATAAGGAGATTTAGCGGAGCCGCGATATTCAGGCTGCGCAGCGCCGCGGCGTTTTGCTTTTCGCCTTTCCGTCGACTCTTTGTAGAAAGTTCTTGTTCGTTTTGAACGGCGAAAGAGACGAATTTACGGCGTTGATAGGACAACTTTATCGCCGCCGATCGCGACCAGCGAAAAATAACGGATGACGGCGGTGCGATTTTTCATCTTGAATCGAAAGTGACGTTTCAAAGGTCCCGATTCGCGTCGGGGAACTTGAGGTTCTTCGAAACGCTCGTTCGATTGAATCTGAGTCGAGATTCGATGCTTTCTAGCTTTGAAGAATCAAGAGGTTACTTAAGGCAGTATCTAATGTAACATTAGATTCACAACACGATTGTTAACGATAGAACTTCTTTATTCTACATTTTGTTCTATTGCTCTCAGAAAACTGTTTGTCTATGTAAATCGCTGGAATTGTAGCTTCAAACTCAGAGCATTGCAACTTGATCGCACAAATGCACGAATAGAAATCGTTACTGAATGTTTAAAAAATTCAGTATGATTTTCTAATGAAATACCAATGACGTTTTGTAATTAATATTAATATAAATAATATAGAAAAGGGACAGAACTGTTCTATTTTAACGTTTCATGGATAATTACGTTGAATGAACTTCAATATTGAATATAAAACTTTGTAATTTTACTGTATCGAACCAAATGGCGACTGTGAGTCTCGAGTGCGAAGGGTTAATTAGTGAAATTGTATCGACGCGACAGACGAAACTTTTGTCATCGATTTTCCCGGCGACCCCCGCGAGGAACTTTCATTCCCCATTATCGATTTGTTCGTACACGCACTTTCGCTTCTCGCCGGTCCGTGTACCACCTGTTACAGGACACCCTGTATGTAGACATGAATATAAACCGTGGCAACAGATTTCTTCGTACCCGCCTCGCCGACCGGACCGACTCTCTTTTGCATACATTTTGTCGCCCGGCTCTGTCGCCGAGATAAACAAGCGGCTTAACGTTGCCGCGACAACGACGATATTCTTTCGAGACCATAAAGTCGCGCACACAGCTCCGCGAGGCTCGTAAGGGTCGTGTGCGATACCGCGGACACGCCGAGACGCCGGCGATCGCGCACGAGCAAACGATTTATCGATTTTCCGCGGGAAAATTGACTTTTAGTAGGAGAAAGTGATTCGCATTCTCAGATCTATATTTCGATAAATTCGATCCACTCCGTTTCGTTTCGAATATTTCGAAATACCTTCGCTTTCAACGCTGACGCTACAGTTAAATTGTCTTTTCCAGCTTCCTGTGGAAACTCCGAGATTTCATCTTTTGAGACTTTGCAATTATTAGATAACAGCTGCTTCTCTGAGCAATTATTAAAGAAATTCATTTACCAACGCACAAACTGAATTGTCAATCAATTAAAGTCATTTTGACCCGTCTGGTAGTTTTAGTGTTAACTATAGTAAATTATCTGTAGCATTATCGAACTGTCATGCAAAATAAAAACATAGTTCGTTGAATCTTTTACTAAATATAACTTAGAATTCGATTACACTAAAGCCTATAATCATCTTAACTCTCAGCACTCCGTTGCCACTGCATTGTCATAAGTTGATGACTGCAACAAAACTATAAAACACATACACATTTCTTCCACTAACAAAGGATCTTCGATCCTTCACAAAGACTCGCACTGTACTCCTGGAACATTCGAAAGGTCCTCTCAAAAATTCCTCGCGACGACTTAAATAACACGCCTCAACTAATTGCCTCATTACCATCCACTCATCTCGCTCTCATCCTCGCCAGCCCATCAACACAAACTTTCCATTCCACTCGGATCCCGATAAAACCGCGGACCACCTCTCAACTTCTCGGAACTATCCCCTAAAAAACAGCCGGCTGACACCGACATCCTCTCATCATAAACCCTCCCCTCCCCTAGAACTCGTCTCCGCATCTAGTAGCACTGAAAGCGCGGAATGATTAAAATACTGAATAATTTATTAGGTCCAGAATCGCGGAGCGACGCCGGCAATTAGAAATCCCCGGCATTCCCCCGGTGAACGTGTACTTAGACCCTCATCAAGCAGTCATCGACAGGCACGGTGCTCGCCGTTAAACACGCCCCACGGGTTTCGGTTTCCTTTTTTCTCCCCCCGTGGCCGCGTGTAAACCGTCCCGGGTAACCCTCGCGGGACACACGGCCAGCGCGCGGCCGGCGATTTTTCCTCTCTCGGAAGGGAATCGGCGGCGATCGGGGGAGCCGCGGCTCGCGGTGCTCGGCTGCTTAGCATAACGGAGCAACGACGCAGCGGCTCTGAGTACCCGGCACACCCACCTCGATCCTGGGTGGCAGGTCGTTGGTAATAACCCCATAGGTAGACCACCACGAAAGCGCAATCTGCGCTTAATGGCGGCAGCCGCCGTGAGATATCGCGATACCAGTTCCCCGCGCCGCGAGGGACGTGTCTACACGCATCGGGTATGGAGGGATGGGGGGATGGGCAGGGTGTTTATGCGGCGAATTTCGTATTCAGACGAGAAAAGTCGCGTCGCGAGCCCACGGGCCAGCGAGCGTACACTCTGTCCGACAACTTGTCCTGTTGTTCCCCTTTCTAGCGGAGTCGCACACCGCGCGCCGCTCTTTAAAGGGAAGATTCATGGCCGCGGGCCTCGCCGAGTGTTTAGAGATGTTCTGTGGGTGTTGAGGGGCTCGGATTTTTCGAGCGTTTAGCGGACGCTTCGCCGAGGCCGAGGCTGATACAGGAATCGCTTGGGATGGTCGTAAAGTTTCAGGATTTTTCGGTTCCTCTTGTTAATCGGACGATCGTTGGGTGGCACGGCCGATTTTGTTGGGAGTGTTGATGTTGTTGGATGTTCGGGTTGTCCTGTTGAAGAAGAGATTCGTTTGCTATTAATAACTATTGCGAGCGATGTTAACCACTAGAAATTCTGTTATAGGAACGTCAGCGACGTGTATACGTCGACAGGAAATTGTCACAGAAATGTCAATTTTCTAAATTGTTTTGAGAAATATCGTAATATTATTTATAAAGAATCATTAATAATTCAAGATTATTAACAAAGAAATTTAGTATTTATACATGTGCAGTTCTATCGCCAGTTGATGCGTCAATGACGAGTGAGACCCGTGATGAAGATTTCTAAACTGATTTAACAAGAATCAGTGTTGCTCATTACTGGAGAACGAGTGACCCGGACGAAACGATCACGCGAGTTCGCGCACGTCGACAGCGGAGGAAGCTTCTCGTGGATCGGGGCGTACATATGCGACGCACGTGTCCCACCGTTTACTCATGTTCCCCACGTAAAGAGCAGAAAGAAACGGGGGACACGTTTGCTCACGTCCCGCGGCGGCGACGGGCCGCAGAAAAATACGCGCACGTCCTGCCGCGGCAGGAGGGAAGAAAAAGGAAAAAATGCACGCGTAAACGCGCCTCGCCGTCCGGGACGGATCGCGCCAGCACGCAATCTTATTAGGGACGTGACGTCGCGGAGCAGGAAGTCCCCCACCGATATTCTTTGGTCGATAAGGATAACGAGGCAGGTCAGTGAGCGAGCGGCCGGGCCACGAAGCCCGCTTAATAAATCACGTTTTCCCAGGCCGCGACGATTATCCACGTGATCGACGATAACTGTCCGTCGATGCCAGATATAACAGGATCGTTTCGCGAGCCGAGTCACTCGGTCACGGATTTCGTATTGCTCCTTACCTTTGACCCTTTGCGGAAAGTTGCCTTCGATACGAATGCTCGCGATTGTTCGAAATACCGATGATTCGTTCGTGGAGAATGGAAAATGGAATCGGGGGAGAGAATTGGTTGTGTTTTATGTTGACCCTTTGCACTCTGTAGGCTCCAATATTGCGCCGGTTATAGTATCAAATATTTTAATGAATCAAGGAAACTACCTTAAATTTATTAGATTTTCCACGCATCGAAATTTTGTACTGAGGAGGAAAATGAAAGATCGAAGGAATGTTATGGCATTTCTCATTTTCACTAGAGATACCATAAAAATTAGTTGCAGTTGCTGATAGATTACAAAGCCATCTGGAGTGCTGAGGGTTAATAGGTGATACGGTGTAAGGAATTTTTAATAATTATGGAGGGAGATTTTTGGTAGTTTGATGATTGTGTTTGTTAATGTTTGATAATGTTTGAGAATGTTTGACGTTAGACGATTAGACGACGTTGCACGATTTTCAAAAGTTCAGCGTATCAAACGATATTCCTCGATTAGATAGGCAACTCCAGGTTCACTCGAACCTTTACTTATTAACCTTTGCAGACGCATTTTGTAATATTCTTCTCGGAGTCCCGTTGATGTTGCCGTAAATCTCGATACCGACAGCTGTTATTGAAATACCCGGCGCGGAGTGAGAAATCAGATAACGTTTATGAAATCCTGGGAAAAATAGGAGCACGGTATACTTTCTAAGGTTAACTCCTAACAGAAGTCGGTTGCGGGCCTCAATGAACCCGTGAAACTTTCTGAGAAACTCCTGACATTCGGTGATAGTGTAAGATATCCCATAGTAGCGGCGTTTCTTTCGAATAATCGGAAATTCTCGTCAGGAACCGCCGCAGCTACACGGCGTTACAAGCTGTAACTTGTCAGAACACCGCGCTAACAAGCGCGCGGAACGACTACAATGTTGCAAGAATTCAATCAACCATGTTATTCTTCCAGCAATCCCGCGGCAGGTGAAACCAGGCGCAATAAGGAAATCACGCGAACCGCTTACATAAAGTAGAACGAAATTCGCAAATTTCTCTAACGGTCTCCGTGCATCCGAGCGCCGTGCGGCGAGCGGGGAACAAAACCTCCGCGCGCGAACGTTAAAGAACACCCTGGAACGTAAGCTACGAGCAGCGGCCACCGTAAGTCCTCCTGCTTCCATATCTGAATCGGTAGAAAAGAAAATCCGTGATTTTTCACGGAACTTCTACGCGTCCCGTATCTCGACACAATTATCCCAGATCGTTCGAGCAGATAGGGCGCATGGAAATGCGGTACGGGATCGTTGCGCGTGCTTAAGATCGATAATTAATAATATCACACGGTCGCGCCATCGAGGAAACAGGTAGATACCGAGGGACTCCGGCGTGGAAATGCCGCGTTATTGCCGATCGTCGCGCGTCGGGAGTGCGCGGGCACGCAACAAAGTCTAGGCCGGCCACGCCTTTCTGTCCCGTAATTAAGACGAGATAGGAAAGTGCCCACGGTCGTGCGGTATCGGCGGAACAGTCGATATATAATCGGTAATCGCGGTACCGATATTAACGCCGAGCCGCGGCCGCCTCGCTCGTTGCGGCGATCTCACCGGTCCGTGAAACGTACGCCGGCCTCTCGTTCTTATTAATTGGAATTATCCATTCCAGATACCCCCGGCCCGCCCCTCCCGCCGCCTGGCCGGCCAAGCGTGATCAGAGTCGAGTCGCGAATCCGTCTATTAGCCGCGTCCCGGCGACCAGTTCCCGCGATTAACATTTCACGCTGCAACGACGATATTGGCCCGTCGCTGCGAGCCGACGTTTACTAATCGTCGTTCGGTAGAGACGTCCCCGTTCCACTGTGGGAGCTCGCTGGATCTTGCCCGGTCGTTGTTGGCTTCCCTTCGCCGTTAATTAATGAACACCCGTAACGGTGTAAATCATTTAGCCGGCTGGGAGCCAGACGTTCGGTAGAAAGCCGTAATTTCAGGGCGGCTAGGACCGCTACGCGCGGTAGGTCACGTGGGATGGGAGGGGCTTGCCGCCACGCCCCGCCACGTAGCGGTACGCTATTGGCTGCGGCGATTGATGAGCGATACGATCGGGACTTTCTTAGTAGTTCCGTCGATTAGCTTCGTTAGGAGTCTATTCTGGTATACTTAATCGAAACGTTACGCCTAAGAGATAGTTGATTCAATTTCTGTAATATCAGGATTTTTAGGTAATCGATATCGCGTAGTCTACTACTGGTTCAGATTATATCGTAGCGCTGCAGAAGTCATTCGACTGGTTTCTCGCGCGAGTTCTTGAAATCGGCTGAACGTTTCGCGTTCGAATATTGAAAATGTCGGTCGCGATAATTGAGGTGGGCGGTGTCGGTCACCAGCTGCCCTGTAAATCGTGGCTTGTTACGTGAAAGGATAATTGCCGCGATACGGCGAGATCGGAGACATAAACCGCGTAAGTGGCGGCGTTAGTTTTCTAGATCGTGTAAACGGTAAATAAGCATCACTCGAATTCTCATTAAATCCGCTCGTTCCGCGAGCCTGCCGCGACGCGGCGCGACGCGACGCCATAAAACCGTCCGGCCCCGCTCGCGACAAGATTCCACGGTGTAATCCGCGCGTTTACAAATTGCCGGAACGGGTCGGCGCGGCGCGCTGTTTATCTCGCGCAAAACTCTCCGCGGCCATCGGCTCAATTACGCGCGCATTACCGGCCGCTCTTAATTACGAACGCGTCCGTTGTTGTTATTAAACGCGCGGCCGCGTCGGATCCGGCCAAACGGGTTCCACGACGAAAACGTAACGCGCGCGTACCTGCTACCGCGGAACGAGCGCAATTAATTACACCGTCGCGCGACGCACGGCAACCTTCTGTCGAACTACCGTGGCAGCTGTTCGATTGCGTTAACCCCCTTGCCTTAAGCCGCGTGGCCACTGGCTCCGTTTCGCTTTCCGATTTCGTTCCTCGGCTTGTCGAACCTTTTTCACGGTTCGCGAGGCTTATTAGCTTGGACATCGGCGATTTGACTTGGCATTGCGTCGAAATATGGCGGAGCGGGTTATGTCTGTGAATTTGAAAGTGTTTCTCTGGAAATATTCATTTTCTGAGGTTATCGAGAAATTACACGTGAAGTATCGTTAATTCGCAAAGATAGTTTATTTTAATATTTCATATGTTTTGGTGCATCGTAGAAGATGTAATATTAATTATCAAATTTTACTATATTCGACGCGTTTAGTTTGAAAGTGACTTAAGTGCAGTTAAAAAAGATTAGAGGATTATTAAAGAGATTACGTGGAATTATAAATATTGTAACGATTAACTTGATTCTCTCGATGAAACGGACTTAAGCGAGTTTTAAAATAAACGGCTGATTCGGTCGTACGCAAACACTTAGACATTGTGAGCATCACTTTATATTGGGTTTAAGTAGGTTCCGATGAGGAATTTATATGGAATATTAAACGAATATAAGAAGTTTCTAATTGTACGGCGATGAATGACATTTTTTCAAGAATCATTGACTGATTCCCCGAGACGGCTATTAGGCTGATTGGTAACGATTTAATAGAAGGAAATCGATCTATTCATCAAACAACCTCTCGTTCCAACCGATCCACTTTAATTCGCGCGTGGAAAGTCAGCCTCGGTACGGGCAGTCGATAATAATTAAGCGGGCCGGTGTTCAAGGTGCTCGTTAATTATTGGGTTTTTCATCGGCCGTGAACGGTTCACATGTGTTTCTCATTCCTGGAGATCCGCAGCTTTCCCGCCTCGCTGAGTTATTTCGTTATTCGGCGAGAAAGCACCGGTTAAACGACCCCGCACGCGATTTACGCCTATTTAATACCGATAGCGAAATGGAGGACGACGCGTTTAACCCTGTTTCGATCGAAATTCCTGCCGGTATTGATCGTGCGCGGCGCTCGCCGAGTGTAGGCCACCGCGGAGAACGTATCAACGCGAATTCCTGGGAACGTATAATTGTCCAAGGGAAATTTTCATATCCACCATTCTTAGAACTGAAATTAACCTGAAAATTAATTCGGTCGATGCCTATCGGGGAATATTGGAAATCGATTTGATATGCCATTGTGAAGTTCGTTTCTAACGAAACGATTTATTCCCATTTATGTGGATTAGTTAGGGATCGTTCGTACGCGGACGGGAATTCAACGTTAATTTTAATCCCCCGGCGAAAGGGAGAGCCGCGGAAAGTTAATTACATCGAGACGAGCAATTGATTCCCTTTCAAGACGCGAGCGCGCCCTCGCCGAGAAGCACCGTTCGAGCAGCGCCGTAGAAAAGAAGGAAAATTGTCTGATGACCTGTACAGTTACGTCGCTGATCGAGGAGCACTCGGCTCGTGGTTCAGAGTTCGCGCCATGAGACAAACTCGCCGTGGTAAACACGTACTCACGTGCTTGGGAAATCGCTGCTCTTGCGAACAAGATACTATTCGATACTGGCAAATATCATCTTCGCGATGCTTTACGATAAAACATCTGGAACTCGGGGAACAAAAATGAACACGGACGGGAAGAATTCTCATCTAAATTATATAAAAATTCAGAATGATCTCCACCTATTGATTATCGATTTTTAATACTTCCTGCGTTTATTTGCATATTGAATTTCTTAAACGTTTCGTAAACGTTTGCAGTTCTCATTACTCTATTACATAAATATCTACGTTTGGACTTCGAATTACCAATATCATCAATGCATAAGCTCCAATTTTAATTTTTCTACGACCAATAGAATGAAATATACCACAAGTTTTCATAAATCTAGCATTTAAAGACCTTGAAGCAACCATCGAAAGCCTTAAAGCAATGTTTTCTTTCCGGCTGTTCAAAGTGCACGGAAAACTCGCATGTTCTCACGAGGATTCGCCGCGGAGTTTAGTCCCATTTGAAGGCGACGATTCATTCGAGGACCCTCCACGCTAAACGCGCTAATGAATTCCTGAAAGGGTGAGTTCGTGCGGGTCCCGGCCCGACACACTCGAGACGCGCGGCGCGCTTTTTCTGGAAACCCATCTTCCGAGCGCGCCGCGCCGCGCCGCGCAGGATATTCAAGCGTCGGAAGTGCCTCGAGGTGCTTGACAATTTAAGCTGCTTACCGCGCCGCGCGGGATCTAATGCGAAGAGTAACTGCCTCTGGATTAACACGTTAACTATCAAGCGAGACCCCTTCCAAGTTCCCTGCAGCCGCGCGGGAATGAACTTGCCGCTTCCTGCCGGGGAATCTTCTTTGATGGAGCGAGCGCAGTCCGTGGAAAACGCTCTTTCCGCTCGAAATCTTCTCCCCGTTTCATTCATCTTAATCGTAACTTCGTTTCCGGTGTTAGAATTCATCGTTGAATTGTCCGGAATGACAGAGATCTGTCCGAACGTTCGTCCAATGGGATTCGAAGATGGGAGTCGGCGATTTTTCCGTCGAAAGAACGCTCGAGAAGACGAAGTTCGATTTAATAGCCGATATTAGGTGTACGGTTTTTGTGGAATACTAGAATTTAGTGGTCAACAATCGAAGTAAACGATATATTCAGACGTTCCCAGTGCTATGAAGATGAGAAACGTGTGAATGGGCCCGAGTTGCAGTATCCAGACACCAAACGTCTCGTCTGAATAGATCCTAAGCTACTTACCGCGCATTCAAATCACCAGCAGGACGTTCGTATTAACCGTACGTTCGCGGATTTATTGCGTGAAACTTAATCGCGCCGTCAGTCTTCGTTCGTAGAAATCTAAATGAACGCTTAATAAACAGCGTAATTTTATAACTTACATTTCTCTCTGTTGCAAAAGAAAAAATTACGGGACATCGGAATTTCTCTCGAAACGTCATGGAAAAATGTCTCACCTTTCTCTCGAAAAATTATGCTGTCGCCCGGGACTCGTTCGTTCCGTCGCGATGGAAAATGGATGTTTAAATAATACAACTTTCCCATAGAAAGTTGTCGTAATTGTTGATACACGATCGAGATCCGCCGCAAAAATAACCTGGAACCGCCATTCTGGTTCTACGCGCTCCTACATTGAAGCACTTAATCCCCCGAGCGAGATTTCTGCTAACAAAAATCGGTTGAATTTGATAAGCCTGAAATATTGAGACGTGTAAAAAATGCACGACCGTCGGCCGCGGATATTAATTCGCCCTCCTATTCACCGCCGTGACGGTCCCAACGAAAATTTGAATTTTTACGAGACACACGGCTCGGAATACCGGCGACGATTTCACCGGATTAAAACGGCTCGGTCGCCGTTTCACGGTTTCTTTGCTCCGCCGCTTCTTTTTGGGGGCCGCGGTGGCCACGCTCGAGTCGACGCGACACCGTCGGCGTGTTTTCGGCGGCCATATTTCAGCCGGAGACGCTCGAGCGAGTCGTGCTCCCAGGCCAGCAACGAATGATTAGCGTCGCTCCTCCGACGAGAGCGTGCAACCTCCGCTAATTACTCGGTAAAATCGACGAGACCTTCGCCGCATTATCTTCACTGGGATATCGGGATCACGCCGACTTTGCGCGGATACGAAGATCTCCGGGACTCCGCCATCTTGGACTGAATGATCGGACAGACGAAGAGGTTAAGCTGAAAATTGTCTTCGCGCACGTGAAGTTTGATTAGTTTGATTTAACCCTTTGCACTCGGAAGTTTTGCACTAGAAATATTTTGAGGAACAAAGCTAGTTTATTTCAATATTTCTCAAATTGATACAAGGTATAATATTAAATATCGAATTTTATAGTTTCACTGTATGAAATGAAGTGAGTGAGTCATCTCTCGAGTGCAAAGGGTTAATATTTGGAACGATTGCTATTTTCGCAACGTTGGAAGATTACTTTCTGTTAACCTCGAAACTTGGAAATTTGTATAAAAATTCTTGTTGACCCGAAGACATTAACACTGGATTCACGGAGCTATTAAGATATAAATATTCTAATGATTCTCGAAGAACCTTCGCTAACATTCTCCACGCATCAAAGTTCTGACGAGGAAAATAGAAGCTCTGAAGAATGTTGTAACACTGTCAATTTTCCCTTGGATACTATACAAATTGCTTTGCTAATAGATTGCGAAACCGTCCGAAGTGCCAATGGCTATTAAGACTCTATGAAAATTCCGCGACTATCAACTAAAGCCCCGAATCGACGCAAAAACGAGCGATTCACCGAAGCGCAGAGAATCCGATCGACGGATCTCCCGTTCGTCAGTGGAACTGCTAGGGGTGGCCTCGGCGGAACGATTAATCAGTCAACTCCGCGGAAACGGCGCTGGCAAGAAAGGGTCAGCGATAAAACTGGGAAGAGCGGGCGGAGAGAGACAGAGAGGAAGAGTGGAATGAGCAACGGGCGGGGAGGACAGGGACGGCCAGGCACTCGATGCTTCACAGATTTATCATCGCCCGGAGCAACGGACTCCCGGGCGAGCGGCGCGCATTCAATTGCCGTTGCCGGCTTATTCGTCTCCCGTTAATCCCGTCCGATCGTTTGTTACCTCTTAACTCGCGATCCACGGGCAATTATTCTCGGCATTACCGCCCTCTCCGCGGACCGATTGGCCGCACGACGATTAAGTCGGCAAACGGTCTCGAGGCGGTCGCAGGTGGCGAACGAACGAACGAACGAACGAACGCGGCCACAGGACTACCCCTGGACTCCCTCGGAACAGGAAATCATTAACATACCTAATAATGCATAACTCGCCGCCGCTGAAGAATGACCCTCGAGATGGAATTACGCGGCGGCGATAAGGCAAATGAGGTACGATCTGTAGTGCGCCGACTATCTAGCAGCTAACAGTCTGCAAGGTGAAGGCCGAACGCATGCGATTTACGGGGAAACGATTTTGGGATAATGGAGCAACATAGTTCTTCTGTGATTTGAACAGATGAAGAAGAGTATATGTTTTTTCAAAAGTAATGTATGTGTTGTTCATGTATCATCTGTAGTGCGCCTCTTGGCCGACTATGTAGCAGCTAGTCTGCAAGGTGAAGGCCGAACGCATGCGATTTGCCGGGAAATGCTTGTTTTTGGGATAATGGGGCAACATAGTTCTTCTGTGATTTGAAAAGAAGAAGAAGAATGTGTATATGTTCTTTCAAAAGTAGTGTGTACTGCGTTGTTCCTTTTGTCGCGATTCAGTGCGAGGGAAAGCTCGATCCAATAACGAAGCGCATGAAGTAGGGCCCGATATTCCTGAAAAAGCTGGAGGATCCGTTTACGGAGACCGAGGAATTTAGTCTTTTTCCAACGGAGATCCGTAGAATCTCGCGCGGACGAAGGATAAATCATAGTTTGTTCTCGTTGTATCGTTGGTTCCGAGCAAATGTAAATTGTTATGAAGTAATTTATCGAAAGTGGTGGGAAAGAAACGTATTAAGGCTTTTTCCCCGAGCCGGGCGTTTTTAGCAATAAAGGATATTAGAAAATCGTTTATGACGCAGACGCATAAAATTCCCAGTCCACTTACTAATAATACGAACCGGCGAGCCCGCAAGAAGTAGACGGGGTACGTCACGAACCAGATAAGCCGATTAATTGAGAAAAGAGAAATCGCTGGAAAAAATTTTATTGTACGTCTCCGAATGATTTTCTTCTTGCGAGGATCGCCGCCGCGGCGGTTACAGTTACGCTCGTTCAGCGGCGTGTTCTGCGGAATTATTCGGCGGCCGATTCCTCCAAATTCAATCTTCCCGCGCAGAAATCTATGTACGCGCTCGCTGTTAATTTCTCCGCGGCAAGCGATATTTCATAGTTTATATACCATCATTAACAAGAAACCCCCGCGATCATAAATTCCGTCTGATTCGCGAGTAATTAGAAAGGATGTCGATCGTCCCTGATCCTCCCAACAGAAGTCCGGCCGCGTTTATGAGGTTCACGCAGCCGGCGTTCTATTAGGGACCGGCGTAATGCTCTCCGCGTCTTCTATAAATCAACCGGCGTTGCTCATGTGTTTGTTCATTAGTTTCTTTCCGACGGCGAACCATCGCGCGCGATTATCTGCCCGATTAATCTCGAACCGGTCACCGCTCGCGACTCCGCGCCCCCCCGGACGCCGCGGCGCGGACGCTTTTTCGCCGCGTCTTCCCTCGGGACGCGTCTTCTGCCCGAGATACTCGTTCGACCGAGTTCGACCGATTAAACGGTCCCATTCCTGACGGAATCCTATTGACCCGAGACTAACGTTCGGATACGTGTTACTCGATTGTGGCTTAGAAACCGTGGGTTTGTATGTGAAATTTGGTGAAACGGTGCATAGAATGCATGCGATACGAAATGTAGGTGAAATATTCGAACTTTTGTAGTATTTTTTTGGAAATTTTGTTGCATTGTAATTATGCTTTTGAAAGATTGAATTTCTTTTATATTAGAATTACCGCAACAGTTTAAAAGGTGTTCTTGTTAAGCAATTGATGTTTCCGGAGAATTGAATATTGGTAGTGATCTCGAAAATAGATATTTCAGTTGAAGATTGGGTGAAATTTTGTTGCATTGTAATTTTGCTTTTGAAAGATTTAATTTCTTTTGTATTAGAATTACCGCAACAGTTTAAATGGTGTTTCGGTGTTTTTGTTAAGCAATTGATGTTTCCGGAGAATTGAATATTCGAAATGGTCTCGAAAATAGATATTTCAGTTGAATATTGTAATGAATGACTGGGAAACTGAGGATAATCTATTGTTACAATTTTTATAGGGATTAAAATCGCACGAAATATTGCGAGAAATTTAATAATATTATTTACGTGTTCGTCGAGATTTCTTTATTTCTCGAGGATCAGATTCTTGAAAATAAATCTCTTAAGTTTGAGAACCACTAGTCCATGATATTATAAACGTGTAATATAAAACCTGATTAACGTTACCTAATTTGGCTAACTTCGAAGGAAAGTTCGGGCACTTTTCTCCTCCTTCTCCCAAAGTTCCCGTACTTTCACGTTAATTTAAGAGGTAATTGCTCTTTTTACGACCTTACCTCATCTTTCCAAAATACCTGACGATACCGTTCCTCACGAAATTCCCCCGTAAACTTTATAGTTGATATTTAAGGTCTCGGATTATGCGTATGGGACGGTTAATTCTCTTTCGCCGATAACTCATCGTCGGTGAACCTTATTTAACGCGCGTGCAATTTAACCGATTCTACGTGCTGCCTCTAAAATTCCCGCACAATATGTTTCTCGATTGCTCGCGGTGAACTTCGGGATCGCGATACAGCGGCAGGAAATAATATCTTCAAGTGTGCATCAGGCTTAACAACGCTCGTGACGTCTTTAGTAAAATACTGTCCGCGTAATCCTCTGCGTACATTGAGGTCCCTTTTGTCGCTCGGCAATGGGAACTAGTAGAGTGCCCGACGCGCGTCGTCTTATTCTACTTCGGTATCCTCGGTTCGTTCAATCGAGTAATTTACAGTTGTCCGGCTGCGAAGCTTCCTCGACCACTTTATCATTATTCCGAACATCCTTGATCTTGGTAAAATTCTTAAAATTCTTAAAATTCTTAAAATTTTTAAAATTCTTAAAATTCTTAAAATTCTTAAAATTTTTAAAATTCTTAAAATTCTTAAAATTCTTAAAATTCTTAAAATTCTCTCCTAAAATTCTTCTAGCTCTTCTTCTTCAACCCTTTCTCTGCAGCGTGAAGTATTAGGAATAATTGGAACATAGGAATTGTTGCCTAGGAGGGTTAATTCAATATTTCCTACACTTAACACTTAGCCAACCGAATGGTGAGATCTCCCACTTTTCATTTAGCAACGTATTGCCTTTTATTCTGTTTATCTTTTCTTCCGTTATTTAGTAAGTATTGACGTGGGATTATTTGCAATTCATCAAATACGGTTCTTGTTTCTACGAAACATAGTTCTTAACTAAATTAATTGAATGAGTATGATTGAAGTTAAAGAAATTGAATTCTAGATTAATTCTAATTTCAATAGACGCACTGGAAGCTTCTATAGATTTTCGAGAAGTCAATTGAACTGTTCGGTAGTTTTAGTCGACGCATCGTCGGATGTACGATTTTGGAGAGACACAAACGTAAAGTGCATCCTTCTCTTGCGAGACAGAAGAACTTTCTCTAATCTCGAAGGATCGCGTCGCTCGTGTGAATATATGCTCTTATTTTCAACGTCGCCAGCTCGATTCCCGATTCCCGCGAACCTCTCGCGGATCGAGGGCAGATTCGCCCGATTCCGAGAACCCGTCGCGCTGTTATAGGATAACAGAGCACGGAGATCCAGCAAGTGTAGCAAAGCGTCGGCCGTAGGTGCACGAACGATAAGCCAATCGCGGGTCTACGGCTTCTTTGAATGACAGGAAGCGGAATACGAGTGGACGAACATCTCCGTTGGCTCGGCCGCAAAAAACAATCGACTGCCCGCCGGTTTCTGCGGCCGGTGCCGAACCCTTTTCATTGCGCGGCGCTTACCTTTCAACGAGTCACCGGCCCGCCGGTAATTAATTTCAGCGCGAACGCGGGACAACTCAACTTAATCTCCGCTTAATTAATTTCAACGCGAAACAACCGAAAGAACGGACCGAGCGGTTAATATCCGTCGATCTCGATCCGACGCGGTGACTTAACGAAGCGTGCGATTTTTACAATTCAATCCGTAAGCTACCTCGCGCAATCATTTTCCCCTGTAATAGGACCTTTAATCGATTTAATGATCGACGATCCCGCGAAACGCGTCGGCCCTGATCGGCTTATCCTCCGGAGCATCTGCGAGGCAACTTCACTTGCCCGGATCCTTTTCCACGGAGAAGGGAACACCGCCGACAATAAAATAAACCACGCGTGACACTCGATTATCCTCGACTATGTAATTGCTTCAAAGTAACCCCATCATCTAATCAATTAAAGGACCCACGGCGCAAGAAGGCGCGGGCAGGACGCCGAGTAATTTAAATCGGGTAGCCTGCGCGAGTCGCAGCGCCAACCAGAGCGTATTATTTATTGGATACTTGGCGCGTATCATTAAAACATAGTAAAAGCACGATTTAATGCAGCGAATGATGAATGATGTTTAACCTCTTCCGCTGGAAACGAGCACAGGCGCGACGGAGTTTCGCGCGAAGAATTTCGTGTTTACCTATTTTACGCTAATTTTATGTATTAATCATTTAGTATGGAGTGATGCATTTCGAAACGATCTAGTGTAACGCAAGACTGTTGACGTGTATACGTCATTGGCGATGTTAGAGCGAAAACATCTCGACGTAAGGTTAATATCAATTTCGATTAATGAGAACAGAGATGCTTCGTATTTGAAGCATCGAATTTCAAAATTTAAATATTCTTTGCACTCCGAAGTTTTTCACTAGAAATATTTCAACATTCTCTGATGAGATGATATTTCGTGAAACCAACTCGAGAAATTCACGTGAATTGACGGAGAAAGCTATTGTACATCAATATTTTTTAGATGCATTATATGAAGTATAATATTAAATATCAAACTTTATAGCTTCACTGTAGGAGATCAAGTGACTGAGAATCACCTGCCGAGTGGAAAGGGTTAAATGCAGACTTCCGAATAGAAAATTGTATAGAAATGACTAAACCAAAGGAAAAAAGAGTATCATACCGAATTAAATAGAGAAATAAATCGCACTCGGTGTACAACGACACAACAGTGTCTATAGTTAAACGAGAAACGCAAGTTTTAATGCGACAAAACTGTAGCGCGACAAACAACGAGCGAGATATCGAAGGCGCAGCACGGCCGAGAGCAAAAGCAATTATGCCCACGCCCAGGAAAATTAATATCGATCCCCAAGGAAGACAGTGAGCCGATTGTCGGATTTTTCGAGCGGCCCGACGGGCGATAAATTCATCGATGATTATCGGTGATGCGCGACGGGGAAGTTTTTCATTGGTGTCGCGCGGACTTATTAAAAGACAGACGGTGCCGCGATTTATTAGCCTGGCGTGCAAGCGACTCGCAAAACAATTAAGAAATTGTTTCGGCCGTTAACCCGTGAGGTCGCGGCGTGATTCATTGCCAGTGACGCCTTCCGACTCCGCTTCGCTCGCCTAATGCGATTCTAATAGCGGCGAACGCGCGCGGATGCTCCCCTCCGCTTCCGCCCTGGACTTTTACGCGTCCTATCTGCCGGCGCAGGCGGTTGGTAGCCACACGGGATCAAGGTGGAATAGCGAAATCGTATTATAATTAAACCGATCTTCTTTTAATCTTTCTCGGTTGCCGTTCTAACGTTCATCTGTCAGTCGTACTAACTAATCTAAGTGAGTAATATATCGGTGCAGTGAAACGGTCATTCCTGCGGCGCTTGAAAAAGATGGCAGTTACATTAGATCGAAGTTTCCCGTTGAATTTTATTGAAATATTTATTGCCCGGTTTGTTGCACAATATTTTATCATTCCTCGGTGCACTCGTTTATTTGCTTGTTGGATTTAATCGTGCATTACGAACGCCGCGTGAGAAATAGGGAATAGATAGTTTGAAATTTTCGGGAGGACGTCGCGTCGACGTTAGTTCATTCAATTACAGCTTAATATGACGCTCTATTTATTTATTCAAGAATATTTCGGAGTCATTACAATGTTACCTCTAAATGGTACAATTGTGATACTACAAATAAATATAGAAAAAATTGTTAAAACAGTTAGAGGTTGCAATAAAATCGAATGTCGAGTCTGACTCGACACAGGACTGCTAAGGGTTAACCCTTTGCACTCGGAAGTTTTTCATTGGATATTTTGTGAAACTAACTCAATCATCACTAAATCATACTTATATTGAAGGACAAAGCTACTTTGTTCGGATATTTCTCAAATTGATGCGTTATACGAAGTTTAATATTAAGCATCAAATTTTATAGTTTCACTGTATGAAATCAAGTGAGTCACCTCTCGAGTGCAAAGGGTTAACGTACCAGTTCTGTGAACGTCCGACGTCGAGCCGCGCGAACTTCATCCGTCGTCGAATCAGAATTCAAGAAAAATCGGACGTGTACAGTTAGGCGGTAGAACCGCGAGGTGGCGAAGGGCCAAAGGGCCAAAGGTCCCGTGGCACAGAACGCACCGTCACACTCTTCTTCAATTAGAAGCGCGGCGTCGCTTCGTTTCGCGTATGAATATGCATGCTTCCTGCCGGACGGAGCACGCGAGAACGGTCGCAGATAATAAATATTCGGTCCCGCACGAAAAGACTCGCCCGATAATCATCTGCGTTTCGACGCCCCGTGGCCCTCGCTCTTTGGTGTTGATTTCGGCCCCCTCGGGAACCCTATACGAGTATAAATCGCGACAAAATTTCGCCCGCGGCTCGTGAATCCTCCGACGAAACGATTCGGTCTTCTGCCAAGTTGGCGAGAATCATGCTAGTGTTCCAATAAAAATCGATCTTTTTGTTATTCCGACGAGATAACCGTTCTGAAATATTCCGATTAGTTACTTGTGCATAACTGTTTCTAATTCGAGCCAAGTTATCTCGTAGAAACAATTAACACGGTGATGTAAACGTGTTCTATGCTCGCGAATGTAGGTGCGAATGACGGCAATGACTGTCCTAGTAAGCTTGAATTTATATTTCTGACTAATTCATCTAATTATCAACGCGTTAGATCTCAATCGAATCTACAGAATACTTAATTAAATATAAAATATAAAATATATAAAACATAATCTTATTCTAAGTATGAAATCTCAACGAATCTCCCAAGGATCAACTAATTAACACTAGGTTTATTTTATAAACATTATTTGGTAAATGTTTCAATCGGTTTTCGTGATCCCGTTAGACGAATATGAATCCTATTGTCTACTTCTACATCTACAATTTCCAAAATCTAAATGAATATCAACTTCCCCAGGAACAATAGAATAAACTGTACAATAAACGCCCGTAAACCTAGTGTCAACAAAACCAAAATTCTGTCATCCTACCAAGAATCTCGCTTTTCCTTTCAATTTCATTAGCTAACTTCCTTCTATCCAACAATCTACTCTCAGTCTCGCTTCACCCGGAATCCCCAGAAGTCCGACACAAAGCTTGAAGACAAAGAGGCTCGTCCCTCGAAAGGCCTCGTTCTCGCGTATCGAAGTATTTGCATGAAATTGACAACGCGTCGCAAATCACCGATAGAAAATCTCAATAAAACCGTATACTCCCCGGTCGTTCGAGGGGAGCGCGTCCCGGCTAAGTACACACCGGATCGGCCGACGTGGAACTGGTTTCCAAAAGTGATTCCGTTCTCATTGAGGCGCCGTCCGAAGTTTTCCTCCCCGGTGTGATCCTAATATCCGATCGTCGCCCAGAGCGGGGAAGCGCCGTGAAAGGTTGCGCGCGTTCCCCCGTCGCCGAGAAACGCACTTGACCTGCTCTCCATACCGATGGTGCGCTGTATACTTAGCCGCTCGCGTCGCTGCGGCTATTATGAATATCGCGCGTGATGTACGACGCACCTGAAGGGAAGCCTTTCGCCGATGTTGATTACGAGATTTTATCGGAGTGGAAAGTTGACAACCAGCCGCGCTCCGCGCTCGATACGCTCGCGTGTCCTCTCCTCCGTCCGACGATTCATTCTCGCCGATTCCGCGTCGTCTCGCTCGCAGAACCGCCGGCACGGCTCGTCCGAGGATCCCGAGATGATTCTCGCCGGTTCGAGCGCAACGCGTCGCGGAACGGCCGGCAGGTATCATTCGGAAACGGCTACGGCCATTACCGGGGAAGGCTCTTAATGGTCCGAACGGAGAAACTTGTGTCCCGAGAGGTAAGAATCATTAGCGCGGATTGCAAATCGATGATTTTGTCAGTGTCAAGTTGTTCGGCGAATATTTATGAGCGAAATGTTTGCTCAGCCATAAAGCTAATAACCTTTCGGATTAACGGGCCGGCCGGACGCGTTTCGAGCCGATCCGACCGGTGAGAGTGTTGCCGGTTATTTATCGATATTTTGTATCAAAGCGCTGTGTAACCAGTCGCAAATTACATTCGATCAAATGTTTCTAGCTCCTCGGGGAATATTACTCGACTCGCGGAATTCGGAGAGGAGAGATTCGAGTATTCGGAGAGGCTAGTTCTAATCGCCGGTTGCGAGATACTGGGGGAAACTGTGATTGGGTTTATGAAAGAGATCGCGGTGGTCTCGGTAATTATACTCTGATTTATGGAAGTGCATTGTGAAGTGCGTACTTCACGAGTACCGTATAATAATTTCCCTCGCTCTCGAGCGAGTTCGAGATTTTCCGTTTTAATTAGCCACTGGAATGGCGAACACACTAAACGGTATAGAAGTTCAGCTCTCCGCACTGTTCGCGGAAAGCGTAAATATTGTCTAAATTACCTGTGATTCCATCGAGCCGTTTCTATTTCTAAATCTTGTCTTCAACGCTAATTCAAACTAATTATGAAAGTGGTCCACGTCGAAACTGAAAACGTTATTTTAAATTATATACACAAGTTTCAGTTCTAAAACTCTCAACGCCAACCGCGAAAAAGTTGAACAGCTCTCTGCACTGTTCACGGAAAATATAAATATTGTCTAAATTACTGTACAGCACTTACAAAGTGCTGTAAGTCGAAACTGAAAACGTTATTTTAAATTATATACACAAGTTTCGGTTCTAAAACTCTCAACGCCAACCGCGAAACGACACAAACCAAAAAGAAACACCGGAGACCATTTTAACTGCGCCAAAACATGTTCGTCTATTATTTACGCAGGTCCGTGACTTCGCCGGCGATAATGTTATGCGCAGCCGCGGGGTTGCGCACTGAAATATTGGCCGGAAGAGAAATTCCGCACGCGAGCGTAATTGCGTTCCCGCGGAGGACTACGACGACGACGACAACGACGACGGGGACACTGTCGGATCGATTTATCGATCGATCGGCGAAATCTCTTTCGCTTTCCCGCGCGCGCTTGTCGCGTGGCCGCGACGATTCCGATCCTTTTGCGTTTTGCTCCGCGAGCAATCGAAGATTATCGTGCGCCGATCGTTCCTTTTTGCTTCGACTCGTCGCCCGAGTTTCACCGTCCGACGTCTCCATGCAATAACGATCGAGCGAATCTCGTTCTGGTAGATAGCGCGGTATCATTAAGCAATTATTAACACCGTTCTCATTGGCGCCGAGTTTTATGCCGATCGAGCGACAATTGCACGCATGTAAATTAGCGCGGCTCGATCGCCCGCATCCGGTGGCTGCACGCGGATTCGCAGAATCGAAGATTCCTCGCGTTGCTCCCTTTTCGCGGAGAAACGTGCCGTTTAACTTCGACGCGAGCGACATCGGTAACAACTTTATTATCTATGGAAAGCTCGAGCGACCCGCGGCGATCCGGTGTCCCGGGCGCCTCGAATAAAGTGATAATTATTACCGTAATGGCAATTACGGCTCTTCATAGGTGAAATCGAAAGCCGCGAATGGATCATCCGGCGATTCGAACGGGAGATTCATACTTTTCCTTCCTGTTACCCGAGATAATTAAACGCGCGGTTTAGTGGGTTTTCCCAGTTTTTGCTACCTTCTCGGCAGTTCCAGAACGTCCGTGAACTATATTTAACACGCAAATGCCGCCTATAACCGTTCGGCGCTCGTAAATGTAGGTTCAAACAACTGTAATGGCCGTCCTATATTCTTCTAATTATATATAACAAAATGCAGTAATTGCATTCTGAAACTATAAAGTCTTCATCAAACTCGACAATTAAATCAATATAAACAAACTTTCGTCGACCGTCACCGATTTCGAAGTGAGCGTCCGCGTAAGTTAGATCCAGCTGATAATGAAGCTTCAATGAGGAACTCCGGAGACTGTAAAACTAAGAGAAACCGTTAGATTTTCCCATTATTAGATTATTCCTCAGTGGTTGAAAGAATCGCTGCGCGCAAAGGGCATCTTGTTGATTTATTTCATTCTGGGCTCAAAGAGGTGAATAAAATTAACCCCTTAACGCACAGTTTTTTTGAAAAAAAACCGGCCGAAAAAGATCAATTTCGATATACCGCGCTTTTGTTCCATGGAGAAAGGCTATATTTTATTCTTGAATAGATAAGTGTTACAGCTTACAATCCCATATAAATGATAAATATCAATAAAACGATTTCTTTTCTTTGCTTCCACATTGTTATTCTCAATTTCCGATTATATTCGAGTGTGAAAAATTATAGCAAAACATATTCGTTCGATGAAATTATTGACAGTATCGAACACATTGTTAATTTGTATTCACATATGGATAATTATTAACGTTGTACCGCATAGATTCTGTTATAATCGTGAACAAAAATTCGGCGCATAAAGGGTTAAATGTGTTGTCAAAAGTGGAGTTTATTCCGTGTCCTATCCCACAAAGAGGAGCTGGCGGGCGCGCGCGCGCACGCAGACAGGCCGGGGAGAGAAGAAGAAGAAGGAGGAGACCGGGAACAAATTATATAAAAGGACCACACACGGCGCACAAGAGGGGGCAAGGAGGCGCACGGGCTGCGGCGAGAGCATGTGGTACACGCGAAATATATACGACTTCTCTCCGTGACTATGCCGGGGGATTTACCTTACGTCGGGCTTTGAATCGCTCGTTTAGGATGAAAAGGATCGGTGGCTCGACAGCTCCGGCCACGTGGGTGGTGCGACGAAGACGAGAGCCCGGAAGGATCTCACGGGGGCTTAAGGATTCGCGGAGATTTAATGTGCGTCGTCTCCGCGGCGCATGGCAAATCGCTCCGCTCCGGGACCGGTCCGGGGCTTGTTTCGCTCTTCCACTCGACGGGTCAGCACGGACCCGTGAAAATTATTTGTCTTGCGCTCGGTTGAAATTTGAATTTCCGTCGGCATTCGAGCCGGAGGTAGAGAGAAACGAACGTGTGCTGATTTTCGGAGATCCGTCGTATGGAAGGATTGGAATTGGGAATAGTACGGGTTTGGGAGTTATAGTTTGGAAAGACTGGAATAGAGAATGATAGTATAATTTTTGGAGAGCCATAGTTTGGAAAGACTGGAATAGAAAATAATAGTATAGTTTTGGGAGATATATAGTTTGGAAAGACTGGAATAGGGAATAATAGTACAGTTTTGGGAGATATATAGTTTGGAAGGATTGGAATAGGAAATAATAGTATAGTTTTGGGAGATATATAGTTTGGAAAGACTGGAATAGAGAATAATAGTACAGTTTTGAGAGATATATAGTTTGGAAAGATTGAAATAGAGAAGAATAGTATAATTTTTGCAGATCCATAGTTTGGGAAGACTGGAATAGAGAATAATAATACAGTTTTGAGAGACGTATAGTTTGGAAGAACTGCAATTTGGTAGGCTCAAAATTAGGGACAACTGAAACAATAATGGCACAATCTCAGTAAACCAATAAACTGTAATAACTGCAACAGAAAGGACAACGATACAATCCACACCGAAAGTTCGGAACGCCCGAAATATCACTAGAAACCAGGAAACTCAGCAGGAAAGCTCTGAAATCCCGAGCGAAAATGTTAGGTAACAACCGCGTCGCAGTCAATCCGCAAAACCCACAGCGCCGCGCATCGCATTACGCAATGAACAGAAGAAACTCGGACACCGCTGATTGAAGGCACTCGAAGGAAAGAATCCGGCGACCTTTCCAGACGTTTCTTCCCCGACAAAACCCCCTCGGTCCGAGCCGTGTAATTCCTTTGAACGGGACCCAGCGGGTAAACGCCGCAATTCCCGCGGACTCGTTCCATCGCGCATGCATACATATATAAAAACACACACACCTACATACATACATACAGTCCGTCGCCAGTCGGTCAGGTGAGAAACGCCGGCGATTCACCTTGCGTCATTAGCTCCGTAATACCTATCGCGCCGCGGATAATAATTGCGGACCGTCGGCTAATGGTCAAGCGTTTCCTTCCGCGCGTGGTTCCGCGCCGAACGCGCGCCGAAGCGACAAGCTTTCACCGCTCGGACGGTTTCCTCGGTCGGGCCACCCTCGGGGTGCTGGCCGGCAAAAAACCCGAACGAACGGCGCGCATGCCCGCGAAACAAACTCACTCCTCCGTTACCCGGCGGGTAATAGCCCGTAATTGTAGGTGTTCCCTGTGGGAACCCGTCGCCGCTGGAAAAATACTTTTAAGTATCATTACGCGATACTTAAATCCAGGATTACGAGCCGGCCGCATTTAGAAAACCGTAATACAGCCGATGCCCGTCGTCCCGCGCGCGGCGTTCCCCGGGATACGGCCGATTTGCATGCCGGGAAAGGCGAAAGTGGACGGACGGACGGTCGGTCGGACGGACGCGAGCCGCGTCGTGTCCGTTGGGTCCTCTTCCACGGAAGAGAGGGACGTCGCCAGGGGTAATCGATACTCGTCGCCGATTCACTCGTAAATCATTGCGCCGGGGGTCCCGGCGCATCGGCGCGGGGAGAGGAGGGGACGCGAGGCTGATTTTTCCGGAGTCGTTTCGCCTGGGACCCAGCCGCCATAAATCTCCTAGTTAGCGGCGGAAGAAGTATCGAGGGAGCTGGAACGCGACCGCCTCGGAGGAATCAATTATGCCACGAATTGCCTTCTGCCTCTCCATCCCTCTTCCCTTTGTGCTTTTCTTTTGCTCGCCGTTCGGTCGCCCCTTTCGTCGAGGCGACGCGGCTCGACGGAATCGGGGATGTGGCTTTTGGAGATTCGAATAGTCGGGTTGATGTGCTGTGAACTTTGCGCTTATTAGAATCGAGGTCTGGGATTGTTGTGGAGAGATTGACACTGGAAGTACGTACTAGTCGAAATGACTGGTTTCGATTTGTTTAGCAATTATTGATATCTTCGAAGCATTGAATATTCGAAATGATTTTGAAAATAGTTTCATTTGAGTAATATAGTGAACGTCTGAAGAAACTGAGAATAATTGTTACAATTTTTATGGGAATTGCATATTAATCGTATTAAATGCTCGGTAGTTCTAGTTAAAAGATCTATAAAGCTGAAGTAATTGAAGAACCAAAAGAATTACCTTAGTTTCATATAATTAAGGTCCTTTTCAACCCCTTGGCATACTATATACTTTCGTTACTAAGCTCCTGTAATATTTTCCTATCGACAATTTGTAAGAAATACAACAAAATTTTCCATTCTACTTCAAATGGAAATTTCATTTGAATACATTGATAACAGCAAAATAGTTTTGCTTTGATCCGTGTGTAATGAACCTGATTCTTGTTAAATTAGTCTAGAAATCTTCGTCGCGAGGCTCACTCGTCATTGTACGGGGTTAAAGATCATCAATCTATCAAAATAACTGTCGCCACTATAAAACGAAATTCTTTCATCGATCTCCAATTAGAGCCAATCTGCAGAACTAAAATCAAATCTTAAGAAGGCAAACAAAAGCGTTGAAAGACCGCCGAAGGTTCATAACCGATTCGAAGCAGCGCAGATCATCGATCGATCTTTCACTATTCGCGGGGGAAGCGTGAGAGGCCGCGATCGAGCCTCGTGGACGAGGAATGGTCGCGTGGGAACTCCTCGGCCGTTCTCCCGCCCTTCTTTTCCCCGCGGAAAATTGAATGGTACAACGAATGGAGCCGATCGTTAGGCGACCAATCGTTGCCGCGCGGCTCTTCGCGAATCGGACCGGTGAAACGGCACCGATAAGTGCGCCGATAACGACCGGCCGCCGCGGGACCGTCGTCCCAGGACGCGCGCACGCCGCCCCGCCGCACGTCGCGGACACGTCCGCCGACTTTCGGGCCCATCGTTTTATAGTTCGTATGAAAATTATGAGTAGAAAGCTGGTTCCCTTCGCTCGAGCGTGTGTAGGCCGCTGAAAATTGCGGAGCGCGGCGCGTACACCCAACGATTCGCGGCTGGCAATGCGGCCGCAACGCCGGATTTCGTTACGTGTTTGTTCCACACTCGGAAATCATTATTCCACGAAGAATTACGGTCGACGTGATCGATCGTGATTTTATATTCTTCTTGATTCCGTTCAACATTTATTGATCGTTAAGTGATTTAAGGTAAAGATGAGCTACGCGAACGGCGCATCCCCGGGTCAGCCAGCGAGCGCGCTTTCTACGGGTGATATACTGCCGCGCGTGAAAATTCCTGACAGTGATTGTTTAATAAATATTTAACGTCGCCGGGAGAACCCCGCCTAGGAGAACACCATTTTCACTATTATTTTCTACACTCCCGTTGTACTTTCTACGGGCAACAAATTATCGTCGAATTCGACCGTAAATTTCCCTTTTGAAACTCCGTCCGACGTAAAACCGTCTCGCGGGCAACATCAATCTATTACCGATTTTTCCGGTTTCGCCCCGTTCGCTCGGTGTCTCTCTCGATAGTAGAAACAATTACGCGCCGATTTTTCATTCGCCCCGTCGCCAGCCGGCTTTTCCGCGGAAAATAAGATTGTCACTTCGGGAAGAGAAAACACGTCTCGGGCAGTTTATCTTTCCGCGGATTTTTCCCGCGCTTCCGTCGGAGACGACGGAACCACGAGCTCGGGCCCCCAGCACGCGAGCAGCTGGATTTCTCCCGCGTCGAATTTATCGCGGAGCCCGGCAGTATTTGCACTTAAATGGGAAGAGGTTAATCGCGCGTCGCCGACCTTTCCGCGGCTCCCTCGCCAGGCGGGTTTCCGCGCGAAAATCGCTCGCTCGCTCGCTTTCATTGTGGCGTCCGTTAGAAAACCCGACGCTGGATGGATCTTCGGCGCGCACGCGAGCAGAACTTCGCGATTTCATCGGCGGAGCCCGTAATTTACCGGCCTCGGGTTTTTCAACGGCACCCGGTGTCCCGCGCGCGGTTCCTCCGGGTCACTCGATTCAATTTCCGCGTCGCGGCTGCTTCGAAACCAGCCTTTCCCTTCGCCGGATCGTACCACGCTCCTGGGAATTTTAACCCTTTGCGCTCCAGAAGTTTTTCATTGGAAATACTCAAAATCTTTTAACACTAGGTTCATGGTAGCCTCATTTATTCTTTCCAGAATATTTATTTCTTGATAGACACAATATATATCATACAATACAGATGAAAATTGGCTTCATAAAATTATCTTCATTCGACTATTATAACGTTCGTTAACACTAGGTTTATGGAACGCGTCAATTTGACGCAGATTGAATTTTATAAACATTATTTGGTTAGGTCCTGGTTAGGTTCACTGTGACTCTGAGTTAGCGTCTGATTCGATGTAACGTAATTATCACTAGGTTTATTTACGGAACGCGTCAATTTGACGCAGATTGAATTTTATAAACATTATTTGGTAAATGTTTCATTCAAACAGCAAGAGATCAGCACGTACTTTCTGGTTTTTCTATTATTTAAGCAATTGGTATATAATTTAGCTTCGTGTGCTGAATGTTTTGTATATTTCAAAGAATCTCTCGACTGCAAAGGGTTAATTATATAATCTGTATAGCAAGCAAAGCCGAAATATCGGCTTATGGGTGCCAAGAGGATTAATAATAGAATTCTAGAAACCGAGTATCGAGAATTTTCAAAAGGAATGTATAGCAGCACGTCATTTTTCTCTATTTCATCTGTTTGCGGAGTCGACTAATTTAGTTAATGATCTTCGCATAAAATGAAACATAAGAATTCTCCATTCGCCGTACGCAGGGAAGATAATGCGGCTGTAATGAGTTGATTAATTGGCGATAGTTCTTTTCGTCGATTTTCATAGCGGTCGGAAACAACTCCGCAGCTTTACCGAGTCGATCGTTTTCCCATTGATAACGCGCCGCCGTAATTGCACCGTTGAACTCATACGTCCGTCGGAGGTTGGAGACGGTAATTGGTTTATTTGCACGCGCCACCGGCGGTTCTCGCCTCCCGGTGATTTAAGTGAACCGGTTTTCTCGGAAACCAGCCGTTTCGGGTGTTCCGTTCAGGGATCAGCTGCGATCCTCCTTCCGTTGCGTGCTAAGTTACACGGAGGCCGCGCGGGAGCTGCAATTCCGTGTTATTTGAATTTGTCTCGTGTACTTATGCTGCTTATTATTCGAAACTGGCTGATATTAAACAGAACAAAGACCATCGACCAACATTCTGTTTCCATTACAAAGCCGTGCATTTGATTTAACAAAAATGTAACCTCCTTCATTATAAATCTTCAAATTAAATCGTTCAATTGTTGAACTGTTGAATTTACCATAGAACTCGTCTCAGTGAAACTTCATCTAATTCAATTCTCTGTTCGAGAACAGACATAATAATGTCACATCTGAAATACCTGTAGCTTACTTCATCGGCAATGAACCGAATCTATAATCACAGCCTCCCACGCGCCGATCAGACGAGCGGACGATTTAATCGATCCGTCACAGAACGTTTCAATGAATCGCGTAGCTCAGTTCCACGCGCGAGAATTTATTCTAACGCGGTTTCTATTCCCGGTCGATTTGAATCGAATCGAAAGGGGGATGCTCTTTCACGAATCGAGATGAATGGAATCGTTGCAGCCGGTCCGTCGATACGGCAAGAATGGATCGCGGCGGCATAATTGGGCACGGTTTTCGCGCGGGATCGATACGCTCGCAACACGGTGGAAAGCGAGCCAACGCGGTTGCATCGGTATGCAAACCGGTCGTAATTCATGCTGCCGGTCGGCGCTTATGAGCGCCCCCCGCGGCTTTTATGCGCGCGGCGTTTGAACAATGAAAACGGCCCCACTGAAATATTGTAATGGCGGACCGTGATGCATCGCCGCGGCGCCCTCTGTTCTCACGCGTAGCAGGATCTTCGATTTTCGCGTGACTTACCGGAAGTATCCGCGAGCGCCGCAGAGTTCCTTACGATATCGCGGCGTATCGCCGATCGATCATCAACCCCCTCGCTCGTATATTCGATACGTTCCGTCGGTTCCGTCGGCGGGATGGCTGGAACCTGACCTCTCCAAGATTTTCCTTACCATTCGTCGCTTGAACATCGTGTTCCACGCGACTGACGCTCCGTACTTTCGGCTTGACGTTTAACCAGTTAACGCTGGAACTACCGAGCATTCAACCCTTTGCACTCGAGAACATTTTTATCAAGAAATATTCATTATTTTCTGATGACGTGTCAGTGATAGGTTTGCAACTAACATGAATACCTTGCATAAATTAAGTAATGGAACTATTTTTACATTATATAAAAATTTAATATTGAGTTCTAAATTTTATCATTTCCATGGTTCGAATCAAATGGCGACTGAAAGGCGCTTCTCGAGTGCAAAGGGTTAATACGATTGATATGTAATCTCTATAAAAATTGTAACAACAGATTACTTTCTGTTTCTCAGAGAGACACCTGTTATGGTGTTAATAATTGGAACAGAAGATTTTCGGAATGCATCAATTTCACCTCTTTAGTAATTCTATTGTTAAAAGCGAAATAAGAATCATGAAACCGGTCACTTTGATCCGTCTGATAATTACGATGTTAACAGTTTATTAACCCTTTGCACTCGACAATATTTTTCATTAAAGATATTCATTACATTCTGACTAAATATTAACGACATCTTTCGCAACTAACACAATTGATTATCTTCTATAAATTAAGAGACAGAACTATTTTACTTCGACGTTTTATGTATCCCATTACACAAGGTTTAATATTGAACTGAAAATTTGAAAGTTCGCTGCGTCGGATCACGTGGTGACTGAGAGTCATCTACCGAGTGCAAAGGGTTAATCATTCGCGATTACTCTCAACTAAACTACACATCTCCCGCAATCCCAATTGTATACAGATCAGTCTAAACGAGACGCACGTCACGGCTGTCAGACCCATTTCCCCGATACAAGGGAAACCGGTCGAGAAAAAGATCGCGAGCGGACGAGAAGCGGCGGCCGTGAGCTGGCGCAACGCGCCGCGGAAAGGAGAGGAGAGAACCCGCGATGTTCTACGTCGGTTTCGCAAGCGACGCGCGCGCACCGCGCCGTTTAACCGGCTTAATAACCGCGCTCCTTATACGCGCGCGAGGATAATTGTTTTTGCATAATCGGGATGGCTCTCGATCCCGACCGAGCGGGGGAAAGAAATCGGGGGCCCTACGTACCGCGCGGCGCTCGTCGAACGCGCGAAATCGCGCGTTGCACAATGCCGACTCGCCACCGGATTCCCGCCGCGGAAGAAGAAATCGGTCACGCGGCACGTTGCGCTTAACCCTTTGCGGACGAAGGTTCTTTGAAATGTACCAAACCTTCGACAGATGAGGCTGAATTATATATCAATTGTATAATTGATAGAACAAAAGGAAACTGCTTGCCGATCGCTTGCTATTCGAGTAAGTAGATCATTTCTTTGTGACTTAGTCTTCGAAATATGAAAATTTCTCGCCGGAATGCCGACATTCCTCCGCAAAGGGTTAAACCGTTTTGTGGACGAAATCTGAAAATTCGATGCGAATGCGTTGCTAAATTGTTCCTACTATACAAAATGATTTTCATTTGAAAAATAAACATTTCGTACGAAAATCCCGTTTCTCTATTTACACAACATTAGAATCGAAACGCGCAATATCAATTGTCACTGAAAACACTTCATTATATCCACATAATGTACACAAAATGTAACCACCATATGCTTAGCTCTATTACAACTCTTCGAATCATTTCCTTGTATCACTTACTAATCACGGGATTAGTTCGTACGAAATGTTTATTTTTCAAATGAAAATCATTATGTATAGCTAAGTATACCACTTAGCAACGCATTCGCATCGAATTTTCGGGTTTCGTCCACGGACGGCACTGCGCGGCGCGTCGCGCGAGATGATTAAGCAATTACGTAACGGATGACTCGCTAATATATTGTCCGATATCCTTAATTACCGAGCGGACCGACTCGGAGAAAGTATTTACACGTCTCCCGGGCTGTTATCGCGGGTTTATTTTCGGGTACGGGGTCAGCGGAGCAGCATTCTCGGTTTTCTTGCGTGCTCGCCAATGGGAATTTGAAGGAAAGAGCTCGTTAATGGGCGGTTGTTAACGTTGCGACTCGTTTCGCGCGAACAACGGGGAATGCCTCTGAAATGCTCGGTTGGCCAATTAGAGTCAGAGGACACCGGGACAATTAAAGCTGGATGGACAATGTCTTTATTGAAGTGGGTCAATGTTTACGGTGATTATTAAAATCCAAGGAGTTCGGTGAGAATTATTCAAATCTGTAGTTACCGATGGTTATCAGCCTGCAATTAATCTATCGTTCTCTTCTGGAGGAATCGACAACAAATTATTTGTAACCAAATGTTTACTTAAAGTTTCCACCCGCTGTAAACTAACAATAAATACGTGAATCAGAGGGAACAAGAATTTCTGTCAAAACGCATTGTTTCCTTTAACCCTTTGCACTCGGAAGTTTTTCACTCGAAATATTTGAACATTTTCTGATGAGATAAAATCGATACTTTGTGAAACTAAGTCGACGAGAAATCAAAGCTATTTTATTTCAATATTTCTCAACCTGATGCATCATAGGAAATATATTATTAAATATCAAATTTTATAGTTTTACTGTATGAAATCATCAAAAGGTTAAAATCGCGTGTCTTAGAAAATTTCTTATTTCTTCGTTACTAACTACTCTTCTTCTGCTGATTACTTTACGTGTTACTATAATTTGTTGACGATCCTTTGTAACACTGTTTCCGAAAGAGAAAATCTGTTGTGATACGATTTTATTCATAGTTTTGTTGTACATCATATATTAATGTAAAGTGGTCTGAGATGGGTTCGCAGTAGGAAAGAAATCGTCCAGATTAGGTTCGGGTGCTTTCGTTGGATGACAAGCGCTCTTGGTTGGCAGTCTATTGAGTATATACTTCTCGTATTCCACTGCTGTTGGGCTCACGTCGGCTTCTTGCATTCTGCATTGGCTATTGATGTTGAACTGCAGTCCGCGGCAGCCGGACGGCTCCCAAATCGCGTTCGATGGGTTATTGCGTCTCGGAGTGGGATTTCTGACGGAGTCAACGGAAAGAAAACTTCTTATTCCTATTTGTGACTCATGCATTCGATCTGTATCTTTTACCTTTTGCAAACGTAAAGGAATTCTTGTTCTGGAATTATAGAGAAGGCATTCAAACTCACCCGTATTTCGCGAAGTTCGCCCACATCGCGGACACCATTTTCCTGAATCGGTTGACGGGATCGTTGGGGTCCTCAGGCTCGCGGAAGACTTTCATGTAGAACACGTACTGGACGTCATCGAAGTGAGAAGTTCCTGTAGAACATGTGGAATTCTTCCTCTAAATATCGTTCGATTGTATTATAACCGACAAGGAAATCTTCTCAACCGACACACGCCGATTTTGATGGAACTTCTGTGAAACATGATTCTCAAGCAAGTATTTCACGTGTATTTTTCCTCAAAGTTGAGGATTGAAAGAGTTCTGAAACTACGGAGTATATAAAAGAAGTCTAAATTAATTTCGGTTTATTCTACTGTATTCTATTGTTCCTAGAAAACTGTTTATATAGATCTCGAAAATTGTAGCTTCAAGATTAAAGTATTGCAATATGTATTCGCATAATTGCACTATGTTCCACACAAGTTCCACCAAAATCGGCGTACGCCGGTTGAAAAGTTTCTCTCGTGGACCACCGTACCGTTCAAAGCTTGTCCAAGTTGTCTGTGCAACGCGTACGGAGAATCGAAGGTGTGCTCGTAGGAATAAACCGGCTCGTTGTTGTACTTGGTTAGGAACTTGCGAGTTAAATCGGTGGGCGCCGTGTAGTAGTAATCAGTCACGAACTGCAACCATGAATAAACCACTCTTAACCCTTCGCGGACGAAGATTCTTTGAAATCTACAAAACCCTCAACAGATGAAGCTAAATTATATAACAATTACTCGAACAATAGAAAAATAGGAAACTACGTGCTGATCTCTTGCGATTCCATTAATTATATCATTTGTTCGCGACTTAGGCTTCTAGAAATGCCGAGGCTTTAAACTGACTTCGGAGAATTTCTTTACAAACGTGAATTCATTAAGGTTTGAATTGGTTTAAATTCCAGCTTATTATTATTATTATTATTATTAAATCAGTTTCTTTGGTACTTCCTCAAAGAGAAGTTCGTACCTTTTCAGTAATCGCAAAAGAAAACATCAAGAAATTGGTGATTTGATTCATCTAGTAGTTCTGGCGTTAAAAGAGATAAAGGAAATTTTGAATAAGAATAGCCAACGAGACACAAAGGATACTCACCACACCGTAGTCGGTGACTTTGTCCTTCACGAAACGATTGAACACTTCTTCGTCGATGTCTATCAATCGATCGAAATTAGTCCACGTGTCGTTCACGCCGGTGAATCCATCTGTAGCGTGCGAAGATGAGACACGGTGTGATTTATGAACGACATTTCTCGTGAAATTTCGAAATAGAAAGGTGATCTGTGAAACTACTCACCTCTCGTGAAGCCAAGTGCTTCCTCCTTAGTTTTACCTAGCATTATGGGAACCTTGCTGAAGGATCCATACTTGTATATCGATATAGGACACTGAGTGAGGAACGGGTTCTTATCGACGCTGTCCAAAGTTGGCCTGAACGGCAGGGTAAGCTGGAATTTTCAAAAATTGTTTGAGAAATTTAATGACATTCTTGCAAGAATTTTCTATTCTTCGATGGAGATCAAGTGAATGTTTGTCTGCGGAACTTAACCATTTGCGCTCGAGAGGCGCCTTAAAATTATAAAATTTCAGATTCAATATTAAATTTTATATGGTGTATCAACACATGGAACATCGAAATAAAATAGTTTTGTCACTTAATTTATACAAGGTATTTCTTTACGTCAGTTGTAAGAAGTATCATTGACACCTTATCAGAAAATAGTGAATATTTGTTGAGAAAAATATTCTCGAGAGCAAAGGGTTAATGCTTTTAGTTTACTGATAATATAAATTGTCAACTGGTACCATTTGCGTAACTCCGTCCATTTGTTCGGTTCCATTGACGAGATCCTTGGGAGGAACATTCAGCAGGAAATTCAGGATCTCGGAATTAGTGGTTGCATCGCTGCCAAGGAACTTGGTCAGCTGTTTTGCTTTGTTCAACGATTGCTCCGGCGTGTGGTACGCCCATGGGGACAATGGCGTACCGCTCATAGCAATGGCTCGCGCGAACAAACCTAATGAAGCGGGCGAATCAGACAAATATTAAACTCGTACTCGCGTTTAACACTAGAACTACCGAGCATTTAATACGATTAACATGCAATTCCTATGAAAATTGTAACAATAGATTATTTTCAGTTTCTTCAGACATTCTTTATAGTACTGAAATGAAGCTATTTATTTTCAAAATCATTTCTAATATTCAGTACTTCGAAGATATCAATAAATGCTAAACAAAAAGATCAAAACCAGTCAATTTTGACTGGTACGGTAGTTCTAGTGTTAATCGAATCTCTATCACTGAATTGTGTAAATTAGAAATCTCCGATGTATGGATTAATTTTGGTGGCTGCTATCATACCTGCCGAATGTGGTGACAGTACGTGGTAGTGAACCGATGCGCTGCCAGAACTCTCGCCGAAAATCGTCACTCGACGTGGATCTCCACCGAATGCAGCAATATTCTGCTGTATCCATTTCAGAGCTAAAGCTTGGTCCTTCAACCCACCGTTTCCTGGCGCCCCTTCTAGGCCCAGTGCCAGGAATCCTAACACAGAAACGGTTACAACGGTAAATTATTGGAAAACTGTGATTTTTGGGGGAGGTGTTATCTCATCAGACTTGGCTATCTCATTGAAGATTAAATATAATATATAAATCAACGTTGAAGCTTTGAAGATTTGAAACATAATATATAAACTGACGTTGAAACTTCTTTTGAGCAATCGATGCTCATCTATCTGACAAGGTTTGAAAATGTGATTTTTGGGAAAGGTATTATCTCATCAGACTATCACATTGTAGATTAAAAATAATATATAAATCGACGTTGAAACTTATTTCGAACAATAGATGCTAATCTGACAAGGTTTGAAAATGTGATTTTTGGGAAAGGCATTACCTCATCAGACTTGTCTATCGCATTGAAGATTAAAAATATAATATATAAATCAACGTTGAAGCTTATTTCGAGCAATAGATGCTAATCTATCTGACAAGGTTTATAATTATCAATTTCAATGGTTACCAAGAGCACCAAGACGATAATTGAAGGTGACCACCACGACGTCCTGCTCGATCAACAAATCTGGTCCGTATATAGACGTATTGGTACTTCCACCAGCAAACGAGCCACCGTATATCCACGCCATGACTGCTTTCTTATGTGCATGTTTCCTAGCCGTCGGCTATTGAATAATCAAATCGATATTTTCATATAAGATACAGCAAACGCGTACCCCTACGAATTCCCTCTCATTTACACTTGAATGTATTCCAACCGACAATAAACCGAACAAAGCAAGAATTCGTCGTTGCAGCGCGAGTTCATTGGCTCCCGGGTTACGTAAAAGCCGTCGGAACACTTTTTCTCACGTGCGCGCGTCCGACGCGGATAATGTCTGCCGTTTCTCGGCTAAAATTACCATTGCATCCGCGCGGGCATTAATCATCGCAATACGATATTAATATTAATTAGTATTACGGGTGTAACAGTACTTGCCACAGGAGTGAAAACGTTGATGTACAGACAGTCTTCGTTCCCGATGTATTGTTGCGAGAAGATATCCAACTGGGGACAGGCATTAGGCTCCTTATTAGCCTTCAGCGTTCCCGTCCATGGCTCCGCTGGCATTGGCGGCTGCACTGACAATGGACAATTAATTACAGGGATCAGACGGTGTCAATCCCCCGGCTACTGTGTTCACCGGGGATTTCCAATTCAAATGAACTTAGCGTCAATTCTATTTACTGGCGTTCGACTATTTTCTGTTAAGTGCTGCCAGCCTGTTTTCGGAAGAAAGGTACTTAGACGCGGCGATATTCCTAACGGCTATTATCTGTGTTTATTATCGTACGGTCATTAGCATTATTGGTATTCCATAATTCATTGGAGTATTATTGTAACAGTCCGTAGCTCGGCGTCTCGACTTTAAATACACGGTCTCGTTAAAAACGTCGATTTAATTATACTACGTCGAATGTCCTAGGTTTATTGCTTTCTTCATGGATCAATTGTTACGGGCAGGATTCTTACGAAGAACACATGGTTCTCCGAAAAAATCGGAACTCGCCGCTGGCGAACTCCGTGTCTCCTTTTTCGGAAAGATTATACGAACTCGAACTTTACCCTGAATCTAAGGTTTCCGACCGGCGGTTTCCCATAAGGTATACTCTGGAACGACCAGTACGGGACCGAGTTCCATGCAGTGGTTTTCACTTCGCCCTGCACGGGGCCGCACTGCGTACGGATTACAGGTGTCTCGCTCGAACTGCCGAGACACACCGACATCAGCAGGACAGCTAGCGCCGACAGCAACTTCATTTTCACAGGATCTCGCGGCTGCAACGATTTATTAAGGAAAGACGTTTTAGTTTCACGAATTAGAGAAGAAACGTTTCAGTGGAGAAGGTCCTTTCATTCGGGAATAGATGATTGAATCACTCTTAACTTTTAGCACTCCAGATGGTTTTGTAATCTATCAGCAACTAATTTTTATGGTATCCCTAGCGTAAATGAAAAATGATATAACATTCCTTAGATCCTTTATTTTCCTTCTTAGTGCAAAATTTGGATGATTTAATAATTGTAGGGTAGTTTCTGTAGATTCATTAAAATATCTAATATTCCTGGTGCAATATTGGAGAACAGAGTTCAAAGGGTTAATTTGGCACTTCAACCAGCAATTTTAACCGTTTTAATGCTAAACTTTTGTGGATATTTACCAAAAATGCGAAAGTGATTGAGTGTGTATGCAAAAGAATTAATAAGAGTACTTATCTACTGAGATCACAAATAATGTGTTATTACAAAGAAAATATCAAAAAGTAACATTCATTCGAATAAATTTACTTTGATTTATGTCTTGAAGAATATAATAAGAAATTTATAATTGATACCGATAAACAGAATTTTATTAGAAGCAGTATAATTATTTCTTGACAACTCACAATAAACTAACTAAATCAACCAACGCACACACTATTTATACTCTCATTAACTTTACATATATTTGGAACATTCTAGATTCATAAAAAAACGAACATTATTAACATATAGAGAAAATCAATTTAGACTATCCCAATGCTTTGGACATTCATTCAAAACGCGCTCACACACAGTCGCGTCATCTATTGCACATTCATCACTCATCAATATATCTATTTACACACTCAAATACATCGATTCGCACAATATCAGCCATTAAAACCAGCGATCGACAATGTTTCAACACTTTTCTCTCTACCTTTGTGAACTCGATAAAACCGTTTCGCTAGATTCAGCGACAAAGTACAGCAGCCGGTTCCAATGTCACTGGTCCGAATGAAACACTAGATGCGCACGCCTACCAATATATATATCAGTCGCGCGGGACTATCACGACTAATGTCAATCATGCGAAAACCAGCCGCGAGCGAGCCCATTGCAGCCGTGAGTCACGTCCAATTGAGCTGTCCGCGTCGAAGTCGGAAAAACCCTGGTGTGTAGCATACGGCGAGCATCTTGATAACCTCGGTGACGAAAGCGTCACTGAGAAACCGTAACCTAAAACATTATCCGTGCATTCTTTTCCTCGTTCATTTGCAATTCCTTCCCATTTTTTCCTTTCTCGGAACGATAGAGGTAGTATAGTTATCCCGGACGAGCCCCAAGTTTATAGCGAGGCTACTGTTATCATAGATATCGAAAAGGTGGATCTTCAGTAAAAAGAGAATTAGGAAACAATATGGACGACACGTAAAAATACAACTTAATACCACGAAGGCCAACACACGACTCTCTATCACGAAAAATGTTTTTCGCTCTCACCAAAATGTCCTTCTCGCATTCCCACTCGCTTTCAACACACCCCCATTCGCTCTGTCTTTCTCACCCTTGCACCCTTCTCGCTCGCATCTTTCGTCCATAGTCAAAATTCACGCAGTCGCGTACACGCTTTTCTCACGGTCCAGTCGCTCGGTTCCAGACACTCCTCGCATTCTTTCAGCCACTCGAGATTTTCTAAACGCAGTCACATTATTTTCCAAACATCCCGGCGCCGCTCCGTCGCAATACGACCTGGTCGCCCTTACGCACGCACAACGAACCATTCATCTTACAATAAATATTCTAGATACTACAGTAGTGTCAGGTTTTCTTGGTTTCAAAGGGAGAGTACAAAAGGTCGTATCCGATAAGATAATCGACGAAGATTTTCTCATTCGAGATAAATATTAGCCGCGAGATAAGAGTTGCGCAAACGTCGCTGAAGACGCGTCGTTGGGGAGCGTAAACATGCCGGCGAGATCCTCGGAATTCCCGAAACTGTAACTGTTTTTATTACACCGCCGACAGACGCGAGATTCCGCGAGCTCTCGTTTCGAAACGTCGCGTCTGGCCTGTGTATTATCCCATGAGGAAAACGGTGAACAATCGCATCGGTTGCGGAATATTCCGGTTATGTAACAGTAAACAGAATACAAAGTTAGATAATTTTTCAATAATATCGATAGCGTTCTTCCTGCTGACGTTCTAAGCCGATATCTGCTCGTTCCGATGTTTGTAAATCTTGAATTTTTCACTTGTTCCCGTGTATCCTGTTTTAACCCTTTGCACTCGAGAGGCGCCTTCCAGTCGCCGTTTGATTTGACCCAACGAAATGATAAAATTTGAAATTCAATATTAAATTATTTTATAATCTACCAACACATGCATCGCAAAGTATTTCTTTATATAAATTGTAAAAGATACCATTGATATTTCATCAGAAACTAAGAAATATTTCTTGCGAAAAATATTCTCGAGTGCAAAGGGTTAACCCTGTGTTCTTGGTTTCTCACTTTGAGGTTCACGCCGACGTTAGTTCATTCGATTGCAGCTTAATATGACGCTCTATTTATTTATTCAATAATATTTGGGAATCATTGAAATGTTACCTTGAAATAGTAAAATTGTGATACAAATGAATATAGAAAAAATTGTAAAAATCAGTGGACGTTGCCATAAAATCGAATGTCGAGTCCGACTGGACATAGGACTGCTAAGGGTTAATCCAATAAGAAAAATTAACCGAAAGTGTTACGGCCATTGTCAATCGCGAACCGACGAATTCTCATCGAAGATTGACTTATCGTGTAGTTCATTGATGTTAAGAAATCTACAAATGTTTCGTACAATTCCGGACAATTCTCTGCATCGAGTGCAGTCAGAATATTTGCACTTGACGTTGGCCCCTCCGAACGTATCTATGCAAAAACGTATTTGCGCAAACGTTTCCGGTGAACCCGGGAATCGAAGGTTTCCGTCCGCGAGATAAAAATCGAGGCTGACAGTTCGAAATGAAGGAAACCACGGAGAATGCATCGAGACGTATGTCGAATGCACCGAAAGTCACCGGCAGAGGTGCACCTTTCCACGGTGCCAGTGACACAGGTTTACGACTGGCGGCCGTAAAACGGCAAATCGATTATCGCCGGCTAACACTCCCATGAATCGGTCGTTAATTCCGATATTCCGATATTATAGCGCATTGCTCGTCCATTATCTCGGTTTTGCCTCGGCCACGACCGATCGTTATCGGTACGGGGCCTAGCGGTTCGTTAAATTAACAATGAATTATCGCGACGATGCGTTCGACGGTTCTAACCTGCACGCAGCGCGGGACCAAGGGCGTAGTTTCAATAATTTAAATCTCGGGTATAGCCATCGGGCAATTAAAAATGCCAGTCTAGCGACGATACGTTACATTGAATTTGATACTCGCGCCATTGTGCTCGTCCGAGCTAACGTAAATCACCGTTTAACGATTTCTTATAAATTCTAACGGACCACTTACCCTAGCATACAATAGATTCATCCATTTATAGGAAATTTCATTATCGCGTTCGTTTGTCGTCGATAGTTCGAAAACTTCGATATAGAGTCGTTCGACTACCGAACTGAAACTTCGAACCTTCGCAGATCATTAACAGCACACCGTTCGGGACAGAATTTAAATTTCAAATATTATTCCTAGAACCTTTATAATTATCTACATTGTAATCAACGTAAACATACGTTAATGTTTTATACATTAATTGCCCCCGTTTCCTTACATCGTATATTATTCAAACTTGATTCCGCGTTAATTAGCTTCCTCGTTGTACAAGGAAAACGACGAGCGTCGTTGTTCGCGAGCGACGTCCTTGCGAATGGTATTTACAGTTTGTTAGCGGCGTTCCCGCGAGAAACAAAGTTCCCAGCGTTGAATCGGCGATCGTTAGCCGGCGCGTTTCGCCGTCCGGTGTCCTTGGCTCGAATCGATGAATAATGAAACCCCTTTCATCGCGCTGATGATCGGTTGAGAGATCGCCGCCCTGTTTTTGCCCGCGGTCCGGCCCGGATGACACACGTAATAACAAATGGCACGCAACCAGAGTGATGCGTCGCTTCGGGTGCAAGCCTCCGACTGTTCGAAGCGCAGACGATCGGCTCGCGGTGCTCTTTCGGTCCAGCCAGGTGCGTTTCAACAGGACTCCGAGCTGTAATCGACAGCTGCGCCCCATGAAGATGTCTCGTCCGAGGGCGTAAATACAGTAATAAACTCCTTCTTCGGTTAATTAAATGCTTCCGCTCGCCGGAGCCTAGGCGGACGCGCCCTGCGCGGCCGCGTTGCCATTGCCGGCTGGTTAAAAAACGACCGTCGAAGCGGAACGTTCGGCGCTGCCGAGTATTTCACTCGTTAATTCGATCGCGGCTAGGTGGCCGCGTTCAGCGACAACACGCGCAATTAATATAAAACATTTAGACCGCTGTTCCCGGCGGAACGCCGAATCGGACGCTAATAAGGTCGGGCGAGATAGGTGTTGCGTCGAGATGTTTATGGAATCGTAAAATCACACGCTGGTTTTATGGAAGGACAGTTCTCGATTCGATGGAAACGAGACGGTTCTTTATTAGAGAAGATAATTCGCGACTCCTTCGTTCGACGCGATAGATCGAGATAATTAACATACTTTTACGCGCCTCTATTTTACGGCTGTCGTTAATGCAATTCAATTTTAGATAGAGATCTGTCGCTCGAGTGTTTACCGAAAGTAATTCCTTATTCCCGCGTTCGTGCGCAGGAACGAGAGGCACTGGTCCGAAACAGGCGGAAAGCTATGCAGCACGAACAATAAACGTCTTACGACGGCCGTACAGTGTTATACTGCTTACCTAACAAGACCGGCGTACGCAACGCTCATTAATCTTACTCGCATTCATTACAGAAGCGGTAAACCACTCATTATTAGATCTTCATGGCGTTCTTGATGCGTTTATCCCCGGGTGATCCCAGCGGCGATCCTCCGTCGCGAGGGATCCTTCCAAGCAAGTTGAAATCCTCAAGCGACGCGTCCGCCATCTTCCTTTCCCGGAACCCAGCGCATCTTCGGATACGCGCGCGCACCCGAACAGTCGTTACGGAACGCCGCGGCGTCTCCGGGTTCGATTATGCCTCTAACTGTCGACAAATCGGTAATCCGTTTCCTTTCATCGGTCTCGAACACTGCCAGCATTTCGCTTTCCTGCCATCGAAAGTCCATTACACTCTGGAATCCCCGCGCGATCCTAACGGAGCGTTTCCGTTTCGGCCTCCGGAGCAATACGACTGCTCGGCAAATCGAGTACCGGATTTCGTTCAGCGTTTCCCAACTGTTTCTTACGTTTCTAGGGACCTTGGTTAGGTGTAAATAACAACAAATGTCGATAAACAGTCGAATACTGCAAAAGTTTCTAGAAAGATAGGATAAAGGTCTAGATCCCGACTATCACAGGATCTCCCAAGCGTCTGAACCTTAACTCTTTACGGACTGTCGACATTTTGGCGAGATGAAGCTTCCATGTTTCGAAGATTAAGTCGTAAACAAATAATTTCAAGTATAAACAAGTAGTTTCTTTTTCCTGTCATTTAAGTAACTGATATATAATTCAGCTTCATCTGCTGAGTATTTTGCATATTTCAAAGAATCTTCATCCGCAAAATCATCACAGAAGCCTAGATCTCATTCGGACGTTGAGTCTACATCACGCCTAGCACAATGCAATCAGAAAAATCGCCTGAACCGGTGCATTCCGCAGAAAGGAAGTTGAAAGCTTCAAGAAGCCGCGGCGAAAGAGAAAAGCGACGGAGCTGTAGCCGCAGTCGGGAGATCAGGCGCGCGTTATTAACTCCTTAAATGAAGACACGCTAATTTACAACCGCGCCTCGAACCAGTTGACGGCCGCGTTCCACGGCACACGTATTCATCAAGGCTTAGCGGAACGTTTCTTCGTTCGGGAATTGCGCCGCGGATCCCGTTCGCTCCGCGCCTATCGTCCGTTCGCCGCGCGGCGCAACGCAAATATCACGGTGTTATGAAGCTATTATGCGCGTCGTGCTCGAACCTGAAGCGGCGATAAAGCCCGATTTCGCGGATTTCACAGCGAGAACAGCAAGACGTTACCCCACCGGGAGCCAATTAGCCAGTTCCGTTCCGTTCCGTTCCGTTGGGTTCCGTTCCGTTGACGTTGACACTATAATTGTCGTGGGCAGCATCGTACGCGTGTCCACAGGTTCCTCGAATCGTCGTGATTAATTACGAGCACGTAGCCGGCGATCGGTTCCGCGGGACAATTATAATAATTGCATAGAAGCGAGTGGCTGGAAGGTATCGATGATCTCGTTGCCAGGTGGATAGACGTCGACGAGATAGAGAAATGAAGACTGAGGGCGTTATCTCGGCCATTGGTACGCCGGATCGTGATCGTTATTGGATTGTTATTATGCCCGTGATGGGTTTATATTGGATCGTAATTTATGGAACGGCCGCGCGGAAAAATCGCGACTGTAATTAGCCGGACCTTTGAACTCGGTTAGGCCGCGTTGCTACTTTTGCGCCGTGATATATCGCCGTTTGCGCGATCGACAGTGACGGACGTGGAACGTTCTCGAGTAATCCGAGGGAACGGTCGTGAATAAATTTGGAATAATTCAACGGCGATCCGCGTGACGGTGGCATTGTTAATGCGACCTAATTGCAGGGGAGTATTATAATTCGAAAATGTACTTTGATACTTTACCGCGGTGTATTACGCTGTAGAGTTCATGATTTTCAATTGGAAATCGAGGACCTTGATTATGACAGTGTTCATTAAGGAAACTTACTGTATAGATGGAAGTTTGAGTTTAATAACGAGATTTAACCCTTTGAACTATGTAGGCTCCAATGTTGCACCATTAGTCGCAGTTGCTGATAGATTACAGAACAACCTGGAGTGCCAAGGGTTAATTATAAGATTTTTACTTTGATTCGAGAGGTTATAGATCAGTTGACAGAAATCTGTATTGAAACGTTCGCGGTCCACTCGCACCGCCTGCTGACACGTGGCGGGAGGTTAAAGTGTCACCGTGCCGTGAACTTAGGTTCACGGGAGGATGCAGACGATTCTATAATCAGCGACAGGATGCGGCTGTCTAGGGGAGACCTGGCTCCTCGCAACGCCAACAAAGAATGCCGATAACGAAATGATTGGCAGTCTGCTAATTAAGCGGCGCAATTTACTTGGCCGCTCTATATTTAGCCGCGACAATCTCCAGTGACAGCCGGTCGCTCGCGAGACCCGGTTCCATGGAAATCGAACCGTGTGTCTGCTTCGTTTCTACAGCTGGCCACCGCTTTCACAATCCTCTAAACGTACCAGGCATTCCCAGGAGACAATGTTATCTTCCGGTTCTTTCCGATATCCATGGGAAAAAAGAATTCCGCGCGGCGATAGGTAATCCGGGTACACGATACCGAGGCAGCGCGCTCGATTCATCAGGAAAAGAATCTTCTTTGTGTCCGAAGAGGCTTTTTCCCCGGCATCTTTTCCTTGTAGTTTATTGGACAGCGGCACGCGAGCGAGGCTTGGGATTCGCTCGATTTCATAGACTTCGGTCTATCGGATCTAATTAATAATACATATAGGAAAAGGAGAGCTTAACACCTAGCCAACCGAATCGAGAAATCTCCCACTTTTCATTTAACGTCTCTTGGCAATTCTAGGTTCCAAACTTGGATTCACATTTTTACATTTGATCTCTACAAATGTGCGAAAATTCTAGCGTCTAGAATTTACATTTTCATCTAATTACCAACGCTAGGCTCCTAATGATTAACGCAAGTGTCGTCTATAATCACCAGTGCTCATAGAGATGCAAATTCTATATTCTTAATATAACGAATGTACGAAACCTTGATCGAACTCCCCAAGAATCGACTAATTAACAGGAACGAAAGAATCGGTTTTGTTATCCGTCGCCGATTCCAAGGCGAGCGTCGACGCGTTCAACGATCCGCCGTCAAGCGTTCTATTCCCCGACAGCTTTCTCTTTCAAATTTCATCTCGCCGGAGAGACTCGAAGGTTTCATCATCCCGATTCGCTCGGCGTCCCTCCCAAGGGATTGGCAAAGAGGGCTCGGGTTCAGGTGCAACCTGAAAACGAAGAAAACAGACGGGACTTGTCCGAGACAGCGTCGTGGCTGCACCTCGCCGGACCTGACCCCGTTGGCCTCGCCCCGCGGACTGGATAACAATCGCGATAATTACACCGTGAGAACGATAATTGCCTAGCGGCGCGTTGCCCCGAGCCGGAGGCGAGCTAATAGCGCGCGTGCGGTCGCCGTCATATTTTCATGAAATGTCACATCAGATAATGGCCGTCTGTTGCGCGACCCGGAAAAGAATCGGCGTCCCGGCAACAGCGAAAGGGGGGGTGGGGGTGGGCAAACGTTACACACGCCGGCCCGGTGAAATTGCGAACCGATCGCGATTCCGTTCCTCCATCCCCGATCGATCTCTGACACGGACCCGCCGCGGACAGATAGGATCTCACCGTCGGGCGACGACAATGTTGAAAGTTGGCTGGATTTTCTTTCGCGAGCCGCCGGGACTCGTGTCCAGTTGTTATCTGTCACTTGTGAGAACGCTGTTTATGATATCTGATCGGTACAGGACGCGGTGTCGCTGTCGCGTCGTTTATCTCGCCGAATGATGGATGCCCGTGGAATTGCTAATGTCCCCGGCCAGGTTTTCTCCCAGAGAAAACTGTTCGCCGGATTCGCCGTTCGCGGATGCTCGCTTGAACCGTGAAGCGACGCTGATTCTCTGTCTATGGGTGACTGGCTTTTATAGAGGATCTCAATGTTACGCCGGAATTGCTCATCGCCTGGAGAAGATGGCTTTAGGGTATTTAATCTACTTAGAGTCCATCCGTCAGCGGTGAATTCGGATGATGTTACCGAACAGTTTTCGTTTCAAAGACATCTGACTTCTAGGCTTCTAGGGGCCAAGAGTCCATCCGTCAGCTTGCTGTGAATTCGGACAATGTTACCGAACAGTTTTCATTCCAAAGACATCTGACTTCTAGGCTTCTAGGGGCTAAGAGTCCATCAGCAGTGAATTCGGGCAATGTTACCGAAGAGTTTTCATTTCAAAGACATCTGACTTCTAGGCTTCTAGGGGCTAATTGAGACCGTTCGTGTTTGGTGGAAGATGATGGTCCATGAGATTTCCGTTAGGTGTCCTAATAAAGGCTGATTGACGCGCTCGATGAATCCTCGATGAAAGGCAGCGGACATCTTCATTAGGCGGTCCAGGTGGCAGGATCTTCTTCAGCCGCTACGGACAGGTAGCGTTCTCTAAGCACTGAACTGGCGCCGATAGGAGAAGGTGGCTCATCCGAGGCGACGATGCAATTCATTATCGACGTATCTGGGATCACCTGCGTTCCCGGCTACCGCTCCCGAGCATTCGTCTCGTGAATCACGATCGATTCATCGGTGCCTCGGCCGGTATCGAGTTAATAAGTCCGAGTCCCGTTCGAGGCGATCGCGGATGCCGATTAACACGTCGCGTTTATCGCGATCACCGGTGTCGTGCGACCGACCGCCGCGTCGCCTCGCGTCGCCTCGCGTCGCGTTTCACCGGATCCGTACCCTCGAACACCCGGGTCCGTCTTTTTCACCCGATTTTCCCCCGCTAACACGATTTAATCCAATTTACGAGTGTCGCTGTCCTGTCGGCTCGCGATCGAGAGATACGCGGCCGTGGGTGGTTTCAGCCGCCGGTGCATTCTGGAACATTGATTTTGTCGGTGCCAGGACACGGTGAGCTGATGCTTGGACTCGTCGGAGACGCATGTTGATAGATTCGGTGCGGTGTATGGATTATCCGTGTCGAATCTTATCGTTGTGCCGATTTCAGCGCTGGGTGACCTAAGCGATTCAGCTGTTCGATCACCTGGAACTGATCATCCGGTAATAGAATTAACCCTCTATGGGCCGAATTTTTGTTCATGATTATAACAAAATCTATGTTGTACAAAATTAATAAATATCCACATATGAATGCGAGTTAACAATGTATTCAATAGTTTCAGTAATTTCATCAAACGAATATATTTTCTAACTTTCAAGTTACAATGACGTTAAACTGTCACGCCTGAGCGTATAAAAGTTTAAAACTGATTGCTTAATTTTATTCGCTACTTTGAGTGCAAAACGAAATAAATCAACAAGATGCCAATATACTGATATAGAGGGTTAACAAGCTTCTTGATGAAGCTTTGCCAGAAATTACCCGGTGAATCCAAGTTACAGTTAGAAATTTCATTTCGATATTTAACGTTGAACTTCGTCTAACGCCTCGATACGTGATATAAAATACAATATCTTTCCTCGATGCACCGGTGATTTCTCTTCGAATTCCCACAGAATATCTTCATCAAGAAACGCTAAATATATCCAGTAAGAAACTTCCGAGAGCAAAGGGTTAAAATATTCAATAAGCCACGTCGAATATCTAATCAGCTGAACAAATGTTTATTCTTCCAAGTCCTACGAACACAGCGAATAAACAGTTCCATCCGATTCAAGCCTTTCACGGAGGCTGGTTATCAAACGTAAAACCAGCGGATTACAAGCCGACGATGCGTCTCTCAGCGTTCCGTCGACGGTGTCCGTGGCGCAGCCACAAAACAAATTATTACACCTTCCTAATAACTATCCGCGGTCGGTGTCAAGACTCCTTAATCCGTCCTCCATCGGTACGTGCTACTTACTTTGACACCGTCCATCAATCTCCGCCGGTAATTGTACGGTACCCGTTCGCGTCTGACTATACGCGGCGTTATCTACTTGAAGATTCGAAGCTCGATAAAAGCCGTTTCCTTTAGAAATTTCTCGGCGTCGTCCGCGGTAGCGTTCATTCACCAGTGGAATTAACGTTCGCGGGGCCTCCGGGTTATGAAACGACAGCCGGCGCATGAGCCCAGTCACCGGGCAACATTGAATACGGGATTACGAGCCGCGCGGTCCGGTATAAATCTTAATTTCAGCGGAATATTAATCGGTACGTGCATTACCATCTTCGGCGATTCCTCCGCCGGGGGGTTGCGCAAGGGTTAATAACCACGTCGCGGGCCTGGCGCGGACGCTAATTGCGAATAATCGTCAACCATTATTTAAAACTCCACTTACCGGCGTTACGTAACCCCCGTGGACACGTAACACAGGTGCGCGACGTCCTCGAGCCGAGAAGTTTACCGGACAAGGCTTCGGGTGCTTCCATTGTGCTTCGATTGCGCGCGTCGACGTCGGTCGGATCGCGTATTAAAGGCACCCGATCGATCGGGGATTATCGAAGCGTTGAAAGATCGCGAGATCTGTTTCTCGGCCGCTCGTTAACGCGGCGACGCGATGAAAGGATTCGAGCGTGGACGTTGCGCTCGGTAATTACCGGCAAGGCCGTTATGTCTTTGATTATCTAGGCTTTTTAAAGCTCCGCAGGTTACACGAAAGAAACACGTTTTCCATTATTTTTAATTAGCGAGCTTAAGAACTCAATCCTCCGGCCTCCGCAGGGTCAACGGACATTGCCGCGCGCCTCATTGCCAATGACAAGTGTCTCGGCGCAAATAATCGTTTAAAACGCGTCTCCCTGCGCGCTCGATGGGACTATAAACACGCGGGCTCGCCGATCGTCTCGCGTCTCTGTTCAACTTTCCCACGTCGGCCGAAAGAAAGAGCAGAAACGGAGGAGAACGATGCACTTAATGAACGGCTCGCGTGCGCAGGCGTTTCTCTCTCGCCGTGTCGCGTGTGTATCTTCGGACTAATTAAACGGGAATGATAAAAGAGAAAGTGCCGGTCGAACGTTGCCAGCTGGCCGTATATTAATTCATATAATTCGCGGAGTAAATAAAAGGGAAATCACCGGCGGAGGCAAAACGAGGATCGCGACCTGGTACGCCTTCGGAGCTTGTTGCCGGGCTGTGGAAGTCTCGTAAAGTACTCATAGAAACGCGTCTTCAGCGGGAGATGAAGTCAAGCCCCCTGTACACGGTGAAACATGTTGCAGTGTCATCGACTCTCCGGTTTCATGATGCATGTCGCGATGTACACTGCGTCGCCGGCGATACGAGGCTTTCCGGAGGGACGCGGGTATAATTGCTTCGAGCGGAACACTTGTTCTTGCACACTCTTTATATAATAATGTGTCGTTCGATACAATCTAAGCCAAAGTTTCCTTTGTTTCATACATACTTTTCATCGTAAACTATGACAATACTATGGAATATTCTATCTCACTTTCCGAATTTCTACTAGACTAAATATTTCGAGCAGTGCATGGAAACTTCAGGAGCAACCTAATCAATCAAACAAAGTTTCCTTCATTTCATCGATACATACTTTTCATCGTAAACTATGACAATACTGAATCAGACTTCACTCTATGGAATATTCTATCTCACTGTCCGAATTTCTACTAGACTAAATATTGCAGTGTACGGAAACTTCAGGAACAACCTAATCCATCGTCTAATCTAACCTGTCAGAATTTGTCACGAGTGAATCAGCGTCGCAAGCAACTTCGCGGGACAAACTGAGAAGAAATCGGTAGAGCGTAGGCCCGAAGCTTAGGGATCGATGCAAGATGTCTCAACGCGCGTGGAGAGCTCAAACGAGCAGCGAGACGGAAAGCAGACGTTGCTTCCGTCGAAGTAAAACCGCGAAGGGCCTCATTGTCGGCTGGTATGCGTCCTTTGACACGCGACGCGTCGGGACGTCCGGGATAATTTAGCGATCGTTCCGCCGGGGAACGAACTTTCCACCGCGATTAACCGGTTCTATAATTCCGCGACGGCGAGCGACGCGGTCGAACGATGATTAATCGGTCGCGAAGAAAAGCGCGCGGTTTACAGGGCCACATAACACGCTCGCGGAGCGTTTCTCTCCTCCGCGCGAACCCCGGTGGCAATAACTCGCGACGAAATTGATTCCCGCGTCGCGAATTCCGGTTCCCAGATTGTAAATCTTCGCGTCGCGAGTGTCAAATGTTAATGTCCGCCAATTAATTGCGCTCCGGCGGCGTCTTTCACGCGCCTCCCCGTGCGCGCGCAGTCCTTGTCACGATTGTTTCGAGAAATCCTCGACGCCGGTTTTTCGACCGGCGATCGGTCTTCGTGAAACCATCGAGGCGGCGCGTTCTTGCCGCGGATATCGTTTCGCACGGTCACGAATACTTAATAACGCGTTATTGGAGAAACGGTGGATGCGTTGCGTAGTTAATGCCGCAACGGACGAGGTATTAAGTGTTCGTTTTCTTTCGAGACGAAGCTTCTTTCGCCGCGTATATTAATCGACCGTGCATCAGTGGATAATTCTGCTTGCGTCATCGAACTCGCCAGTACGTCATATAACACCGAGAGCTTCTTTAATTCCATATATTGATTGACCATGTATCACTGGATAATTCTACTTGCAGCAACATAATGACCAGTGTGTCATGTAATACCAAAGCTTCTTTAATTCCATAAATTAATTCGCCGTTCATCACGTGATAATTCTACTTATTCCACCAAAATGGTTATTATATCGTGTAATACCAAAAATATTTGAAATATCGTTAAAATTGCAATCTATTTCAATGACGAATCTATCAGAGATCAATTCCTTTTCAAAGATAGTATAAACTCAAACGAATTTCCCGGGAGTGAAGCAACGAAACAACATCGTCTTAGAATTTCATTCGAAGTCCGCCGCGTACTAAACATCAAATCGTCGAGCAGCGTTCTCACGAGCGGAGCGGCAGCGAGCTAGGCTATCGCGAAACAGCGAGCGCGGTGGCGTCGTCGTGCGCAAAGACAAATACACGCGGGCTACCGCGCCAAATAGGGCCCCGGTGCGCCGCAAATGGAGACCCATTGTGGAGTCATTTGAAAAGCCGCAAAGGCCGGGTTCCGGCGCGCGTGTCGCCAGAAACGAGCAGCTCTGCGCGGAGGCCGGCCAGCCGCGCGCGGCTCGCGCTAAAAGACGGCCTAACGTCTAATCTGCATTTTAAACGAGCCGTGCTCTCGTACGCGGGAAGGCAATCGGCCCAAGCTTCGACTGTTCAGTACGCTCGCCCCGCTTTCCTCCGATTCCGCTGCGCGACGTCTGAAATCCTAATGAACGCTCATAGAACGCGGTGCCCGTGATCGTGACAAATGTGGCTGATGCGAAGGAAAGCAAGCTTTTCGATTATTTCAATATGTCAAGCGTCGTAGCTGCCCGGCTGGAACTTTAGTTCGTTTCTTTCGAGGATCGTTCCATTAGAATTGACACATGGAACTACGATAAGCTATACTTCTATTTCAACGTTACTCTGTCTTATCTGCTACGAATAATATCCGAATCACTTCCCTCTCATCGATTTCCAAAAACTCCTCGCGAATCATTAAGTCTTCAGAAAAATAGCTGAAACGCCAACAGCTTCAAAACCGTTCGCACTATACATGCAACGCGTTTTCCTCCAGTTGAATGACAAAGGATAGCTTGTTAAGCTTCATAGCTACTAACTTTAGTTCATTTCTTTCTAGGATCGTTCCATTAGAATTAACACATAGAACTGTGCTAAGGTATAATCCTATTTCACGTTACTCTATCTCACCTGCTACAAATAATATCCAAATCATCTTCAAAAGCGGAACCTCCAAATCTCCAGAAAATATCTGAAACACCAACAGCTTCAAAACTGTTCACGCTATACATGCAACGCGTTTCCTCCAATCGAATAACAAAGGATAACTCGTCAAGCTTCATAGCTACCATCTAGAACTTCAGTTCACATCATTCTTGGATTTTCATTACAACTGACACAGAACTATGATAAGCTATAATTCTATTCAAACATTACCTCACCTGTTACAAACAATATCCAAATCATCCTCAAAAGCGGAACCTGCAAATCTCCAGAAAAGCATCTAGAAACCCCAACATCCTGAAAGCCGTGATTCCCCGCTCAACGCATTTCCCCGCAGCAACCGCTGAAACAAGGTGTTCGCGATCCGCCGAAAAATGCCTGGAAAATTTATCAGCGGCGCGGCTCGTAAACCACAGGGCAAGCGAGATTGGAATCGCCGAGGCATCGAGCGGAGCCGCAGCCGGCAGGCCGAGGAGGCCGCAGCCGGCCACGCAGCGATCCGCGACAAAACAATGAACGGGGCCTGAAAGATCTCATCACGCGAGGCGAGGCCCCGCCGGTTCCCGTAGCGGAATATTACACGGTTCTATATTATTCATATCGTCGCGATTTAAGCTCGGGCCCGTATTGAACCGCGTTCCCTCTCGACACTTTATAGTCTCGTCCCGGCTAACTTGCCGGGAATCTCGGATCCGGTCGCGGCGTTTAACGATCGCGGGCGCTGGGTCCCCGGTGAACGTTTGATTTACACGCTTCCTATCTCTATGTATCCGCCGTGGCGTTTTCTTTGAGGCCGGGGCATGAAAACACGAGGCGCGAGGCGCGACGTAAATTGAAGGGCGCTAGATCGGTAAATCACCCGGCCTCCAGTGAAAGCCGGTTAGTTTCGGCGGTAGATACATCTCCCGCGGACCGTTTACCGCTAATGAGACACGCGGTGACAGCCACGGGCCCTCGTTCCTTATCGCGTCCATCATAAACGTCCGGCCGCGAGCCGACACGCCGATTCCCCTCCGCCCGCCCCGCGTGTCGCGCGGCCGATGCTGATTGCCGGCCGCCACCTAGCCGATGAAATTCTATGATATTACACGGCCGTGACTACCTTCTTTATATTACCTTAACGACGCCGATTCAATTGGAGCTTAAGCGGCTGCGCGGCTCGGGGTACGGCCTTTGTTCGCTGTTTTTCTAGCGCGATCAATGATGCTGTCCGTCTGATTGAGGGTTTTATTGTCGGGGTTGGCCTTGCGCGGATACTAGACGCCACTACAGTGCACGCGTAACTTCTGTGCGGTGTGTATTGAGGATACGTCACTCGAGCTTTGGTGAATCTTAAATTATACCTTCTTTAAGCTAGTCGATTCATTCTGTTGAAGAACTCTCGAGTGCTGTTGATCCCGGATTCATTCGCCTCGCGTCTGAGATAATCGAAAATAGTGTAGACGGTTCGCCCTTTTTCGCGTCAATACCTGAGGGCCTGAGAGATAGACCAGGCCCAGTGACTAATTTATGACCGAGGGGACCACCAGGACATATTTAACCTGACTACGGACTTAGTTTTTATTTTAGTATCCCTACAATAGAATCGTTTGTACTGCTCTTTGTAAGCTCGTATTCGATTACAATCGATATATCTATGGTCAGGGAATATTATACTTACAAAATCCAAACGATTCTATATTTAACCCTTTGCACTCGGAAAGTGACTCTCAGTCTAAAATCTGATATTTAATATCAAACTTTGTATAATACCTCGATACGTTAAATATTGAAATAAAATAGCTTTGTTCCTCAATGTACTTGTGATTCCCCTTCGAATTAGTCTCAAAGAATATCGTCTTTGCCTCGTAAAAGAATGTTAAATATTTCTACTGAGAAACATTCTCGAGTGCAAAGGGTTAAACCATTTATAACGTTTTATAAAGTTATTTTCGCTGGCACTAAAAGGGTCAAAATAAGAGCTTCCAATAACCAATCTCTAAAGAAACATCGAATCAAGCGGGTTCAACGCGAACGAGCGATCATCCGGTAGATTAACGGCGATCACAGGGTGGTCAAAACAAGTCGCGCGCCTGACTGAATCGGCACCGCGCGGGAATGGCAGCAATGCGCCCGCAAAGCTCGCCGGGCATTGTTCATTCATTCGGTTCGGGTGTCCCGCGTCGTTTTCGCGCTCGGTGCCGCGCCGAGCCCCGGAATCTGGGCCAGTTCCTGCTGGCCGGCGTCCGATAAACACGCAAAGAAACCGCAACACGTGCCACGCGACGCACGTACACACCGGCGGGCGACTTAATTAAGCCGCATTCCCGCCGCTCCGATTGCGCAAAATTCTGCCTCGGCGATACGATCGGCCGACGCTCGCCGATTTAACGGCAGCGCGTCAGAAACGCGTTTTTCGCGGGCCGTGTCGCGCGCGGATGGAATTCGACTGTCAACCGCCGGGCCCCGAATAATCGGGGACCACCTCTCTCTCTGTCGCGGGCCGTGCTCGAGATTATATTATCTTTGTTATTTATTGCCGGCGGCCGGTGAAATCCTTCGGTATCTATGATCTGCGCGACTGGTTGACATAATGGGCCGAGGCGGAGTTCATTAGCGGCCGTGTTTGCGGCGAGTTAATTCGGGTAGTGAATTCCTGGCTGCTGTTAACACGTTCGCTGTCACAACGTCGTTCGCTTTGACACCCGCTGCGGGACTGTTCTGTCTTTCGAGAGATATATTTGCGTTCGGGGATTCTTATTTTCTGCTTCACGGTGAATAGATCTATGCGAAGCGAACGTAACCCTTTTCACTCTGTCACCGTTTGATTTGCAAAACTGTAACATCTGATATTTAACACGTTAAGCGCTACGGAAATCTTAAGCGTTTACCCATAGAGTTTGTCTCTTGTAGCAAAGAAAAGTAGGAATAATTATGAATTGTTTGGCGTTGCAGCGTTTGTGCTACACTATCAACTTAGTTACCTTATTAAACATTTTTACTTCACATCGGTTGTCTTGTATGTTACGATTGTCTTTCAGTCATTCAGAAGCGTCAGTCACCAGTGACTGACATGGCGCTTAACGTGTTAATGTTGTTTGTATAATGCCTTGGTACGTGAAATATTGGAATAAAATTGCTTTGTTCTTATACCTGTGATTTTCCTTCGAGATGGTTTCAATATCGCCTTCGGCTCGTGGAAAAATGTGAAACATTTCTAATGGGAAACTTCCGAGTGCAAAGGGTTAACCAAGTCGACTACTCAGATACAATCTTCTTCGGTATAATAAAGTATTCGATGTTTATCTTCCAAGTTTCTCGAAATTCTTCATCAGAAAACTCTACTCGACACCTGTTTTCTAAATTCCTTCCAGAATCCACTGCAAACCACATGCACCAATAAACATTCACAAAGCTCAAAGGAACTCAACAAGCTAGCAAATTCCTCTAATCTCAAGCATAAACCGCGTTCTAAAAGTAGAATCAGTGATTCAGTGCCAGACACTTGACCGCACACTCGAGTCGTCGCTGCTGCCAGAAAGTCAAACCTCGACAATTCAACGACTTCGTTAATTAGTTGGTGCTTGAGTGGTTCAAGATTTTGTACTTCCGGAATAAAATTATTATACCTTTTTATTTATAATGCTAAGAATATAAATTTCCGTACGTTAAATAATTCTAGATACTACATATATATATATAAAAATACTGATATAGGGCGGTGTCCTTAGTGACAAATCAGAAGGTTAGAACGCTCGGGCTGTTGCTAATTACAGTTTTTTAACCTACGCCCGCATTACTTGTAGCGGAGGTAGGGGATACGTCGTCCCTTCTGACCTGCAAAGGTACCGGTGGCTGTGCGCTCGAGATTTAGGTGGTTGAGCTGCCGTTTCTTTATGATACGTTAGCTAAAAATTGCAGCTAGCAATAAATGCTTCCAAAATTTACTTATTACTGTGTTCAGACACGACAGCTGTGTCCCAACGAAATAAACCGTGCCGGAACAGGAATCCTCCGGGATCGATGTTCATTCAAGATGTCCTGGCGCCGTTCGTTCGCGAAAAGTCCACATACCTCCGCTGAATCTTCGTCCCGTTTGATTTGCAACGGTTGGTATGCAGGCAAGGTGTGAGCATTCTACTGGTCGCTTTTATTCGCGCGCTGCGCCGTCTAATTGCTTACACGTTGGGCCGCGCATCGATGCACGTGGGCGAGACACCGAGGGGGCGCGCGCATTGCTGCGCAGCCACGCTGTCCTTTCAGAGATTCTGACGAGGAGCCCCCGGAATCTGATGCTCGCAGCGAGGGCCGCTCGTTCTTCACATTTCGCGGCTCGAAATTTATCGAGTTTGACACCGACACCTGGCTACCGTGAACGATACCGTCGCCGATGATCGATTAGAGGCTTCCGGTTGGAAAACTCTCGGTGGGATCTTCGGCAACTCGATGCGTGATAATCCTACGAATTTATATTTATAATTGACCCACTCGGAAGTTACCGATTAGAAACATTTAACATTTTTCGACGAGACGAAGATGATATTTGAAACTAAATCGAAGGGTACTTAGAAATTGAAGAACGAAGCTGTTTTATTTGAATACTTCATGTTTCGAGAGATTATACAAAGTTCAACGTTAAATATTAAAGTTTATAGTTTTGTGTCAGTTCGGTTAATTAACCCTAAATTAATTCGGTTAATTAACCTAAAATTTACGGAATATTATAGAGAGTGAAATCGAAGGTGAGTCGATTGAATGATCTAGCTATTGTTATTCTCATTCCTGTCTAATCAATTTCACTTCTAGATAAAGTCGTTCGTAGCGTTCATCGTTATCAAATGATAGATTGAAATGTATTCGATCTCGAGGTTTCCAGTCGGAGAAACGAAAGTGGTTGGAATAGGAGGTTTTAATTGCGAACGACTTTAATGAACGATCAAATACGACGCCGCGGCGTATGAATAATAAACGCGAGGTGTAAGAGTACTCGCTGCGCTAGGAAACGAACATTACGAGACGATATTTCCCCGATAAACGAGTAGCAGGCAGGCAGGAAGTCTACGATAGGCATTAGGGAGCAAGTCTCGGCGATCGGAATGTCGGAAGACGTAGAGAGGAAGACGGCGAACACGCGGCGCGCGCGTGTAAAGTCTGGATACAGGAATCTTAATTAACATGTCTTTGCATATTAATCTGTTTCGGGCGGGCAGGACATTCAGAGGAATATGAAAGAATCGGTAAAGCGATCGATAATCACGTATTAATTATTCTGTCTAACGACCGCGGCTGAGTTCGTTAGAGATTTAATGGCTCGCTGATACATGGGTTATTCGAACGGTCGAAGACTTTAATAGTGGCGACTGGAATTTCGAAGATTAGTGGAACTCCGCGTCTGTCGATCGAAAAGCTATTGCAACTCGAAAATTCATAAATATATCGAAACTTCCTTTATAACATTCAATCTAAATCTGTAATTCCAGATCGATCTAATACTGAAATTTCAAGTTCATACTATCATCGAAAAGTTGCCAATTAATAGTGGCGACTGGAATTTGAATATTAGTGGAACTCCGCATCTGTCAATCGAAAATTCATAAATATATCGAAACTTCCTTTATAACATTCAATCTAAATCTCTAATCCCAGATCGATCTAATACTAAAATTCCAAGTTCATACTATCATCGAAAAATCTACACTATTAGAAGCACAATAATTCTCCCAAGTGTTCAACTAAAAGAAACACTTTAGATAGTTTGTTTTCTACAAAGAAATCTCGAGAGCACAGCTACCTGATGCGATTTTTCTGGAATCTCTGTCTTCGATCCATTGCTCTTCGTACCAAAGCAAACGAACGCAATTTGAAAACTGACGAAACTCTGGCCGCATTCCAGACTGGTAGATCCCAGAAGGCAGCGAGAAACCGTGGGACGCGTCGAGCCGGGCATCACCCAGCTAGCGCACGTCTCCTCAATTTTGGGGCGTATCCGCGGCGGCTGTTGATTACTCTCTAATCAGCGTGATTAACGTTCCCTGAGCGCGGGCTTGGCTCGCAATTACTCTCCCTTTCGCGTGTAACTTATTTAGAGGAATTTCATTAGCCGCGGAGCTTCCGGCTTGGTTTTAATTAATCGCCCCGATTGTCCGGGGGCCTTTTCAACGACCCTAACCACGCGCGCGCGCGCGAGGGATCGAATTGATGTGGGAAGGATGGGGCGAATTGCCTTCTCGCGTGTTTACAAGCTCAATCTTCTTAGATTTGTTTGGCCAACGTGCCCGGCGAGTTATGATGTGATCGTACGAACGCTGATGTACTGTGTCAATAAAGACGACGCTGTGTTCGTGGACGCTTCGGGCTGTTTTGCAATGCAACACGATCTCTGCGGCGCGCGCGCGCGCGAGGGCATGCAGATTTATCGGCATCGCGGAAAGTATGAGGAAGTTTGCTGCGGTTTCCAGTTTATTTTCGGCTCGCTGGGAGACTGCGAAACGCGCAATATTTTACGCGTATAATGGTAATTAATGGACTGCGGGTTCTTACGCGTTCAGGGAAATTTGGAGGTGCAACGTTGCATAGAATGCATGCGAAAAAATGTATGAAATATAACATTTGCTAGGGAATACCATTTTCTATTAGAATTCTTACTAATATTCTTGGAAATTTGAATTGGCATCCGTAGTAATTAATTAGCATTTTCGAGTGACAGGTGACACTTCGCTTTTAGTTAGAATATATTAACACGTTGACCGCCATGAGAATTTAGAGCGTTTCGTATAATATTACTTATCGTATTACAAAGGCAAATGGTAGATTTAGTTATTAATGATTTGGTATCATAGTTTTTAAGTTACATTGTATATCAAATTTTACAGTTTTACTACGTGAAATCAAGTGACTGAGAGTCACCTCTCGAGTTCAAACGGTTAAAAATGAAGAATAGATTTCACTTGTCATCGACGTAAAGTTAAATATGATTCGAATCGATGTTACTAGATCGACAAGATTTATGTAATCGTATAAGGGTTTATTTTACGGAGAGATATCGTGCGCTCGGAGTGATCGACGGATCGGCGAAGCTAAATGAAAGGACTTTGTTTCTGCTGCAGGGGAACGAATCCGTGGTACCGGAAGGCTGGCCTCTGACGTTAGGCAGACGTGGCCTCATCCTGCAACTAGGAGAGCTAGAAGCCTCCGCACTACGTCTCGGGGAATGTTACCTCTGCATACGCAGCGCAGCTGCAGTTGCAACCACCTCGGGGAGCGGCGAAGCGGCCGCTGGTGAAACCGTCGAGCGGAATACCGTCGAGGTGAGTCACGTTCCTTTGTCAATTTTTTTTCTATTTTCTTCATTTCGATTCGCCGCCTGTAGTCTCTAGGTTTCTGGGGAACAACTTTTCTCTGTCGCGACTATCATTCCTAAAGTGCCTCGTCATTTTTCCCGTTGAAACCTTGCTACGTTCATCCTACTAGAAAATCGCAAAGAAAGAACCGAAGTTTAGTAAACATTCGCGTGAATAATAAATTTCCTGAAACCATAACGTGAAACATGAATAACCATGATTGTCTCGTGACTGTCAACGCTTCTGTCTTCCATAAACCGAACTAGAATTATTCATCGCCGTCATCTCAGAATAATTCCAGCTGACAAACTCCAAGAATTGTTCATTCTTTGATAAGAACCTAGACTAATATCCTAACCTATAAACCATCTCTAACTCGAACCCATAAAATTCCAATATTCCCTTCATTCATCCTTCAACCCATTGACATACCGTTTAACCTACAAAATCCGGGAATTACAACGACCGCTCACTCGCGTTGCCTCGACACGTGATATTTACGTGAGAAATTATAATCGCAAGTGAAGCTGGTTAAAATGCGAGGGGTTAACGTTCGGGAACTGATCAACAGATCGCAGTAGTTTGGAGAACGACGTCGATGAGGGCCCCAGGGTTCCTCGGTTGGGACCGCGAGGAGGAGTTCATGGACTGGCGGGAGGTGTCTCGCAAAGGGCAAGGCAGTTCAGCCGGCGGTGGCGGCGGCGCAGGCATACCCGGACCCCAATCCTCGAGCACCGCGAAAGGCACGCGCCCGCGCCGGAGGTCGCGCGAGGAGACGCGCTCGAGGACCCGCGAGCTGCTATCGGCCGAGCATCGCCGCGACGAGACCCGCTCGATCGACAGGTTGGAGTGCAAGAGCTCGAATGAGAGCCGCGCGATCGACGGTGACGCGGAGGCGGGTCACGCGGTGATGAAGTCCAGGTCGACGTCGAGCGTGAACACGTGGAAGCCGGAGCTGAGCGAGGACTCGGACGCGGCGGAGACCCGGTTCGGCCCGAACAGCAACAACAACAACACGTCTAGTCTGTCCAGCGACGAGAACCGCGCCAGGGTGAAGAGGTGCGCGAAGGTTGTCTCGTCCTCGACGATGGAGAAGTGGAAGGAGACGGCCAGGTGCGAGACCAGGAGCAAGGCCCTGGTGCCCGAGGACCTGAAGACGCCCCTGAGACTGGACAAGGCGGTCCTCGAGCAGAAGAAGAAAGGGCACGCCGCCAACGACGCGGAGGATAGACTGCACAACACGAGGAACATCGACGACGTCACCGACGACGATCTGCCGGCCTTCATCGGGAACCTGTTGATCTCCGTCGAGAGGAAAATCGAGAGGGTCTCCCTCGACGACCTGACGTTCCCCTGTCCAGCCTGCAGGAACATAGACACCGACGATCCTCTGCTGGGCTGCAGGTGCGCCGGAAACAGTTGCGGCTGCGGCACCGGCGAGGACTCCTGCGACTGTGCCTCGTCCTCGAAGAGGAAGGAACAGTCGGCGAGGAGTTTCGAGGTGGCTGGGATTAAGCATATTGACAGCGACGACGAAGAGGAGGTGCGGATGGGATTCGGTGAGTGATTCTCTTTTATGTGTGTATTTCGAGTGGGTATTCTTAACGGAACTACCGAGGATTTAATCATTCTAATAGATTATTTTCGGTTCCTTCAGATATTCATTATAGTATTCAAGTCGAAGCTACTTGTTTTCAAGATCATTTCGAGTATTCTTTTAAGATATCAATAATTGCGAAACAATCGAAATCAGTCATTTTGACTGGTAGTTCTACTGTTAAGTACAAGGATTCTTTCGTGACAGTATTTCGTTTAATCATCTCCCCTATTGGGTACTTGGAACTAGCGTTACAAGGAACCACGTTCTCGAGTAGGTCACGTGAGATCTACGTTAACGTCTGAATCTTTAACTCTACACGCGATTGAGAAGAATTACAGACTTCAACGTCTATATAGCAGTCTTTGATTTATCGAAGCAAGTAAGATTTTTTCCGATGTTTCAATGAAACCATCTCCAGAATCTGATCGCGCCGCGTTGACCTCTCGATCGGCGGTTCAGAGAACCGAGCTCCGCCCACGTCGCAACCGTCCCGAACAACTTCATACGCCGGACATGATTTACCGAAGCCCTCGATGAACTTGAAATTCTGTCGGAAGCGTCGCGTGGGCGCGCCGCCGCAGTAAAGCGGCTACTTCGCGCCGCGTCCGCCATCTTGGCGCCCCCTGGTAAAGAGCCGTGACCGACGACGCGACTTTCCAGGAACGCGTCGCGACTCGATTGTCCGCTGGAGACCGACGTCCCTTCGTGCATCTCGCTTCTCGACCGTCAGAACCGTACGATACCTCGTACGTATCGATACATCACGCGTCCCGGCCGCGACATTTGCATTTCGAGAGTTCGCGTTTAATTAAAGAGCCGGCCGGCGCGGCACGCGCGCGCAGCCGGAATCCCGACAGCCGCCGCGAGACTGTTTTCACACTCGAGCGATTTAGAGCCGCGGCGAGGCGGTATTAATCTCGAGCGCGGTTTGTTTTCCCGTCGACCATAGCGCGCCGCGCCGACTGGCTCGGTTTTCAATTTTGATCCGGCCGCGTCGTGACGCCGGGCTTTTTGCGGTCATTATTCAATTTGCGCCGGCTCAGATTAATTGGGCCGCTGACAGGCTGCCCGGGATATGATTAGTGGAGCCCGGACGTTTGCGCAAACGTAGAATGCTGTTCAACGTTCCGCGGAGGCCGAACGGACATTTATTTCCTTCGACGATGGGATAATTTATTTTAGACCGCCCACCGGCAGATTTGTTACAGTTTCTGTTTCGAGTTTACATTTATTTCTCCCGTCGACGCGCGGCAACCGTAAACGTCGGAACGCTCAGGAATAAATAGAGATACCTATCGCGAAAGTTTGCGCAAACGTGCATCCGTCGCGGGGGCAACACGGTAAACTGCGAATTCGCTAGGGGAATAATGAAATTCGCATTATTAAGATCACGTTCCAGTTTACTATCGTAACGGGTTTCTATGTCTCGCCGCAATAACGCCGAGAGAACGTTTCCATCCGTTGAATAGCTCGTCCCAGTCACGAGACGTGGATTTTTGCGCGCGCCGCGCCGGTTCGACTCAAACCGGGAGATGAATAAAAGGGTCGTTTGTTAAGGCGAATCCCAGTCGGGTCGCGGGCCTCTCCGTGACTCGGCCGATCTCTTTTCGCGTCCTCCCACGCTCGTCTTCCGGCGGTCTTTGGTGCCGCCGCCGACAGGTTTGCAGAGCGAGCCGAGAGATCCCGGGACGAAAACGCTCGCCACCCACTCGCGCGGCATGTCATTAGCGGTGTGTTTGCGGCAACGTAACAGTGACTTATGGTATTTGTCTCCTCTTGTACACGGTTACGTAATACGGATCTCCGGGGCTGGTTTAGTGTCGTCGCGTAGGTGAACGGGAACCATTCCCCGGCGGACCTTTCCCGTTTCGCCGCGCGCTGGAATGAGCCGGCACCCTGAAAGGGATGCCTGGCGTGCCTCGGATTCGGTGCAATTCGCTTGGCCGACTTTCTTCGGGAAAAATCGACGAGGAAATTCATCTTGATCCGCTGGACTTCTGAATCCAGTTTAGAGATAGGAGGTAGATAGCTTTAATCTGTGGCGATAACGCGTCGAACTTGTTATTTAGAACTCGAACAGTGACTAATGAACAGAATCGTGTTTATACTATTGATTTTCGAAGGTTTTATTTGAAATGTCGCTATTTGTCGCTCAGAAGCCAAGTAGAGGAAATAAAGATTGAGAAGATTTTGAAACTTTTGAAATTGTTATGGATATATTCGGAAGCTATGAAAATCTTTGAATAACTGGAAAGAGTATTATTTATTAAAATTGACAGGAATCGGAGAATATGGGAAAATCGATATTTATTTAGAACTCGAATAGTGACTAATGAACAGAATCGTGTTGATACTATATTCATTTTCGAAGCTTTCATTTGAAATTGTTATGGATATATTCGGAAGATATATAAATCCTCGAATAACTGGAAAGAATATTATTTATTCCGTTAAAATTGACAGGAGTCAGAGAATATGGAATAATCGATTGAACTGCATCGACGTCTAAGCGATCTATTTCTGAATGATCGATATTCAAGCTTCAGACTTACTGGTGATTTATAATTTATAGGTTTCTTGGGACAGATCTCCTTTCGAAGTTAATAGTCGCTTGCGAGTGAAAGTTTCTTAGACGTTGCTTCTTGTATTAGAAAAAAGAGATGTTACAAGGTAAACGACTATAGAGTCGATTACGATCAAACGAGCAAGAACTGCTTTACGCAGCCGTAATCATCGTCGAGAACAATTTTCCAGTTTAACCTTCCCCCGGGCCAGGGACCGTGAAACCGCGGACCGTTGCCAACCGTTACCGTCAGTCCTCTCGGCCGCGGTGGCCCGTCTGCCCAAAGGTTCCTTGACTTTTCAGACACGCCGTCTGTTTGCGTTCGCGATCCGAGACTCGATCGAAGCCGACTCGCCGGCACGGAGTAACGAACTCGTCAATGAACGGCCACGTGATAATGAAACAGGACAATACGCCGCCGGATGTTCCCACCCACCACCGTTTATATCGACGGGGCTACGTCGATACTGCTAATTAAACGCTAATTCCCGGTGCCGTCTCATTTAGCGAATTTTTTTTTCGTCGCGGACTCCGCCGCGCCGCGTCGGAAGCTGTCGAAATTCGTGAGAATGGAATGCGCGGTAATCGATGCGGCACGCTGACATGCTCCTTGGGGAACGGGGACTTTGGGAATTATTTCGAGTCACCGGTTTTCGATTTGAGTTACGAATTGTCAAGTTTTTGAACTTCTACTTTCAAGACTTATATGTGAAGTCTCAAAGCGAAATAGCAAATTTTCAAATATCGAATATTGAATATCAAACGTCAAATGGCAAATGTCAAATGTCAAATGTCAAATGTCAAATATCAAATATCAAATATCAAATATCAAATATCAAATATCAAATATCAAATATCAAAGATCGAATATCAAATATCAAATATCCAATATCAAATATCAAATATAAGACATCAAACATCAAACATCAAATATCAAATATCAAATATCAAATATCAAGTATCAAATATCAAATATCAAATATTAAACATCAAACATGAAATTTCAAACATTTTAACTCGAGACTTCAAATTACAATTCCAAACGCTGAACCTCGAAACCTGAACCAGAAATAATTCAGCGGTGAAAGGAAGCTTCAGCGAAACGTCCGCAGTTCCTGTTCCTCCCGCGGTGAAAAGGAAGAGGGTCCGAGGAGGTTCCCCCTCGAAAATCACGAACCCTTCACGGGTCCCCTTGATCTCGCCGCCGGACGAAAGAACAGATAACTCATTTCGCGAGTCCGGGGCGGCTCGGAGCGTAGGCAGGCCGCGGCGCTCGCCTATTTATGTCCTTAAGCGAGGACGAATCACGCGAAAACGAGTGGGCCGAGGAGAGAACGATCGCGGACGGAACGGGAAGCCGTAGCCGGACAATGAGCCGCGCGCTAATGAAACGCGACAGCCGGCGCAAAGTCACGTCCGATCCTATGGCGTTAAACGGCCGGCAGACGAGTCGCAGGTTCTTCGACGCTGACAGCCCGACTGACGTCCCGACCGGTTTCCGCGCTTTCGTGTCACGCCGCTGAGCAACGATTTTCGGTGACTCCGGACATCGCCTGCGCGCTCCGTGCCCAACAGGAATTCCGACCCGTTTCGTGGGTCGGTTTCGAGGGCAGCGGATTCCTCGACAATGCTAACAGTGATTGACGATCGAAGAAATTGCGGTACGGTGAATTCTAGAGATCAAGTGCCAGATCAATTTTGGTAGTCTACGGAGTGAAAAAGAGTTGATAACGATTGGATCGATTTGATTGATTATCGAGAATGATGGATTTTCGAGTGCTTTGATATGTTTGAAGAGAGATTGATGCGTTCGATCTAATTTGTTCAGTTCAGACAGCTATTCAGCTGGTAGCTAATAATTTTACGAATTATCGAGATTTATCTAGGCACTGTAGTCGCGAGAGCAGCTCAAGTGAATGACAATTGACTGGCGCTTAATTGCTTCCTGCGGTACAATGAATCCTGTTCGGTCGTACGAAGAATAGGCTCAGTCATAAAATGGTCACGTAAATCTACCGGCACAACAGGACATTCGCTAATGAAGAAAAGTCCATTCGCGTCTCGGAAGAATCTGCTACTGTAAAGATTCGTTGGAACGTTTTATTACTGAAAGATTAGTCTACTTGCTATTTGCTAGAAAGGTAGTGCTCGAGCGACAGTCCTCTCACCTGCTAAATCAGCTTTCGACATCCAACCTGGACTCGAATAACATGTCTGATCTTTGCTCGCTGTTTCTACTGATCGCAATCTCTGTTATACCGAGACCTCGATTAACGGGGGCACGTTTGATCATCTGACACAATGAACTACATATAAAACAAGAACTTTCTACAAACACCCGAAACTCATAAAACATTCAGAAACCTTATGCTTCATTAATTCATCAACTAATTCGAGATAACCCCAACAAATCGCTGAAAAAACCTTCTAATTAAACCCTCTCAAACATCCCTACACTCAAATTATCCTGTCCCAATACCAAAAAATCATCTAAGAAACATATAAACTTTCTGAAATCGACCAATCGACCATCAACAGCGAAGCTTGTTCAAACTTACTCAATCACTGAGAAAACCTTCCAATTAAACCCTCTCAAACATCCCTACACTCAAATCGTCCTATCCAAAAGACCAAAAATTCATCTCAGAAACATATAAACTTTCTAAAATCCACCAATCCATCATCAACAGGGAAGCTTACTCAATCACTGACGAAACCTCCCAATTAAACCCTCTCAAACATCCCTACACTCAAATCGTCCTATCAAAAACACCAAAAAATCATCTAAGAAACAATATATAAATTTTCTAAAACCGACCAATCCACCATCAACAGCGAAGCTCGCCGAAGCTATCGAATCCAAGGTCACATCTCGCTTCATCGATCTTCCAGCGTTCGATCGTGCACCGATACGTTGCGCAACGTTCCGTTTCCACGGGGCGATCTATCCGGCATCGTCTAGATAAAGCTGCCAGCCGGGTAGCTTGTATCACTATGTCATCGTCGGTGGGTTTCGCCGGCCTCCCGCGACGACCGGCGGTCAGCACGGCAGCCGACGGGAGCACGGGAGCCTCCTCCGTGCACGCAGCGGCGTGTTTCCGCGGTGTCTTATTAAGCAAAACGACTTCTCCTGTTTACTGAACCGCGAAGCTCGGCTACGGGAACGCGCGGCTGCTCGCGCGTACTCGGGCATCTCTCGCGGTCGAACCGTAGGAGCGTTTCGGTGCAGGAGGCCGGGTCGATCGATCGAACGAACGAACGAACTCGGACACCAACAGCCTCGCCGCGCCGGTTTCCTATACCCGGTGGCTTCATTGATCGTCTCTATGGCGGTCCTCAATCATATCTACTTAAGCCGGGGGAATGAAGCCGGGGCTACCGCAAACAGAGGCTGTTCACCTCTGCGAACAGTGCCCCGCGCGCTCCATGCGGTACATAATGGACGATGTTAAACGCCACGATAAAATAGTGTCTGCGTTTCATGCTCCGCCGGTCGGTCGCCCGTTTCGGTCGCGACCGGCTGGACTCTGATTCATTTCGCTGTTGCGCTAATCTGCACACCGACCGCGACACCGCCTCGGCTCTCTTCTTTTGTCTCGGTCCACGTGACCGTGTTCCCTCCGATGGAGCTAGGGATTTTAACCCTTGGCACTCCAGGTTGTTTTGTAATCGAATTTTTATAGTATTCCTAGTGAAAATGAGAAATGCATTTCTTCGGAATTTCATTTCCTTTTTTATAAAATTTCGATGTGTGGAAAATCGAATAATTCTAGGGTAGTTTCTTTAAGATTCATTAAAATATTTAATATTACAACTGGTAATATTGGAGCCTACAGAGTTTAAAGAGTTCAAATTCTGCGGTTCTCCGCTGCATTGGAATATATCTGGAATTCGATTATTCGATATACTGATCTTCGTGTATATTTGAATCTCTTAGGAAATATGATTTATTCTAAAATATACAGTAGAGTCGATAAGATTGATATTTGAGAAAAATCTCTCGATTAACTCTACAGTGAAGTATAACGAAGGTAACGCAGTTTAAGAATACTTTACTAAAATGAACAAGCGCGACACCTTAATATATCATCGACTTAATTGTTCCCTTTGTCGTTCGCATCCCCGGTATCAGTTTCACTTGAAAACATCGCGCAGAATTCTCTTCGGAACGTCTACCGTGACAAGACAATTTCATTCGGCACGAAGGAAAAAGAACTTGGGAGGGGGGTGCACGTGACCAAGACAGGATTCATCCATGGCTGGCAACGGGTCGAAAGTCCTGGAAGCGGACGGTAACTCGATCGTCGGGGGTTGCTGTCCTAATAAGAGGAAGCGCGTAATGGCCTTCCGCCCCGTTGTTCCTCGCGTCCTATGGGACCCGCGATGCATGCGCCCGTTTGTAAATAAACTCATCGCGTAATGGCCCGTGTAATTCCTGGGTATTTATTCGCTTGGTTGAAGGCTAGCCCGGCAACAAACAACTTTATCCGACGGGCACGGATCGGGTGAGGCGTCCCCGACGGCAAACGAAATTCATTTCGACGCCGATTTTCCCCGTTTATCTCGCGTTTCAATCGATCTCCGGCCTCGCTCGCGCTCCTCCGGCGTGAATTACGGACTGGAACCACCGTCCAGTACCCCGCTTTGTCCTTAATGCCGGCTGATATTTAATACCGGGCCGTTGTTCGCGGCGCGGGGGCAAACGGCCGCGCGGAATCGAGCCATCTAACTCAATTGTCGGAACCAAGGGAATTACTGGTCTGAATTAATCCAATTGTCCTCGCGGATAATTGAATTGGCTGAGAAATGAAAAATCAATAGACGGCGCGCGGTCGATTACCGGTCTTGTCGCTCTTGTCGGCCGACGATGGCTCTTCAGCTTCTGTCGAGCGCGCTGAGAAACTGCGTCGGCGAGGAGGGGTGAGAGAATATTTACCTTTGTCGTTGGTGTTGTAAAAGCTCCGGCTGAAAGTGTTTTATGAAATACATTTAACGAACTTTTCAAAGAGGACGTTTCACTTTAACTTCTTTTTGAAATTGTAGCTTCGGTTTCATACTCTTTATTCACGTTGCTAGTTATTTAGAATAATATTTATTAACATTCCGTAGATCGTTACTGTTGTAAAGCAATATTCTTAGGTACATGTGTCTCAAGATTCTCGAGCTAGCAAGTTGCTATTTATTCTCAGTAACATTTCATAGATCGTTATTGTCCAAAAGCAGTATCCTTAGATACATGGATCTCAAGATTCTCGAGCTAGCAAGTTGCTATTTATTCACAATAACATTCACTAACATTCCGTAGATCGTTATTGTCCAAAAGCAATATTCTCAGATACACGGATCCCAATATTTTCGAGCAGTGCCACGTCCCGCTGCTTTGTCGAGCATCGGTTAACATTCCGTCGAGTAAAAAACCCAGCCGGCGGCTGTCGGAATGCGCGTGATTTATTTTTCCGACGAAGGAAACCGCCCGGGAATGAAACGAGTGAACCGATGTTAATTTCCAAGGCACACCGCGCGGCGTGCGCAACGCTAGGCGGCGCCGGTGCTCTCGCGCTCTTCCTTGAACCTGACCGATTTATCCGCGGACAATCCCGCGCCGCCATTATCCGCCGCGCTTGCCATTCGAAGTTACTGAAATCTGGCGCGACTGGCTGGTAGCGGAAGCAGTTAAAGTCGCAAATGGAAACTGGAAATGATCTTCCAGCGGGCTGTTAGCTTCCAAGATTCTCGGGAGAGCCGAGGCGGCCGACCGCGGACGAGGACGGTCCGCTGAATACCAACGACCTCGTCTCTCTCGCGAAAGGCCACGGTAATTGCCGAATCGTTCCGCGTGCGAATTCTATTTGCGCGAGCTGGAAATCGTTCGTGACGCGAATCGGCCCGAGTCGCCCGAGATCATAGACGGATAGCCGGCCGAGTCACCGTTTATGCAAATCGCTCGGAACCGTGTGCAATGATAACGAGCGGCGTAAGGGAGCCAACGCGCGGCCTGTTCGGAATATTCTTTTACGCGGGATAAACGAGTCTCTTGCATATTATCTCTTAACGCGTGGCATTAAGGAAACATCTTGAATTTCATTAGGGCGAACGTAGACCTCGGGTAATCTAGGGACTTCTCAATGGAGAATCACGAAAAACGAGCAACTGCCATGTTCGCGGTGCGAAGCGTAGGAATACGTGAATTAGATTAGAATCGTGATTCGAAGAAACCGAGGAGCAGCCATTTTAGCTACGGACGCGAAGCAGTTTTCTCCGAATATCTCACGACGGAAGCGTGGCATTCCTTTCGTAAATGTAACGTGAGACTCCATTACCCGTCGACAATGGGAATGTTGAAGGTACAGGCACCAGAACGACCAAGCGACGTCCGAAAAAGAAATCTCCGGCGTCCGCGACGCGACGGCGGGATGTCACGAGGCCACGCGACCGCGAAAAATCGCCGAGCGAACGGAACGAAGCGCGGGACGCGGCGCGGAGAAAGGAAAGAAGAAAGATGGATCGCAAATGGAAGCGTTTAAATCGCGAACGGCTCCTCGTAAAGCAGCCAGATCCAATCAACCTTCGGTTACAAGTCAATCCGAGTCATCGTCTTATGGTAATAGACGCAGTTTCCTCGCGGCGAGTCGCCGGGGCCTCTCCCATTCAAAATCTACGACTCCGAGCGCGGCTCTCGCGCGTCCGAAACGAGCGATTTCTAACGCGGAGTCGCGCCGCCGTTGATTTTTCGCTCTTATTGACGTTAACCGTCCGGCCGAGATGGACAACTCGCCGCTCTCGGAATGGTATTAGCCTGTATTCTCGGTTTCTTTCCGCTCCGATCGATCCGCGCGACGGACGCCGCGATTTCTATGCAAATCCACTCGAGCGGCGTGAAAACTGGTCGCAATTTTACCCTCAACAATGCGTTTCAGGAGACTCTCGTTACCGGGAATTTGTTCCGCGAAAGCGCAGTCGCCTCGGGAAATATGTTTACACTTCTTTACGATGCAATGGATATTCCAGAATGCAAATCACCGATTATTATTGTAATTTGCGAAATTATCGCCGGGGATAGTAAAACGCGCTGCGGCGGTTAGAAGTTAAAGCCACGGAACACCCGGGCGTATCGTCGACGGGGAACGGGCTGGAAAGGATACGCGACTCGCGGCCCAGTTTGCGCGTGAACTGCGATTTTACCGTGTTCCGCCGCGTTTTATGCGTCCCCGCGAATTCAATTCGCACGCCGGCAAATTCGACGGCCGTTCCATCGGCGATTTGAGTGTCCATTGTGTTCGCGTTTCGCGTCTAGTCTCCGCGTGTTATTATTTCGCGGCGCCAACCGGGTGAAATAGAAAAACCGGTGAATTACAATTGCAGATGAACACATTGTGCGTGTGCACCTGCGTCGTAAAAATAAACAGTTGAATTATGCATGCGCGTCTGCGCTCCGCGATGACAGTTTCGTCGTTGCCGTCTCGCGGATGTCGATCTCCGGTTAATTGATTCAACCGGAGACAACGTTTACGTTAACTGTCCTATTTTCGGATCGGAACACCTCGTTCCTACCGGACAATCGTGTTTCACTCGAGTTTCTGCTCTGTACGCGAACGACGCGACGCAACGGACGATGCGCGGAACGTATTCTCATTAACCGTTCGTCGCGATTATCGTTTCTCCGGCACGCTCCACTCGTAATTAAATACATCGGATCAAACGTTTCGTCGTTATCTATCAAATATTTCCACTGCCTTTCAATGTACTACCTGTTTCGCATTCACCGCGCGCGCGTTCGATATATCAACGCTAACTCGCGGAATGACTGGTCGTTCTCGCGTCCGAGCGCAACCGGCCGATAATCAGCACCTTGTTCGGGCAAAAATCGTCGCCGCTCGATCAAGTTCATTGTTCGCGGCCGATCTGAAAGCCGCGGACCGCGAATCGCCGGCGTGATTAATACGTAACGACTACAAACGACTGGAACGGAACGGGACGTCCGAATCGACGACCGAGAAACGGACACCCGTGGAAAAACCGGTTTCAGGTTTGATGCATTAACGTGCATTAACCCAAATTCGACGGCACCTACCGCGCGCTCGTTCGAACGAAGCGGCTCTCCGTCCGTTCCTCCGGCCGATCTTAGGCCCCCTCGATCGACCTGACTGGTAGCGAGGGGATTCGGAACGCCGTAAAATGAAGCGATTAGGGCCACCCGACTGCGTTCCCACAAAAAACCGGCGGACGGGACCTGCCTGCCCGATTCCCTTTCGGCCGATCATTTCTTCTGCCTACAAACGTTTCTTTACGACGCTGCTCGAACAATGTAATCGAGGAGAAAAGCCCCGTGAAATGGTACGCTTTATCGGCGATAATGATCCCCTCGCGAAAACGAAAGCGTCGGGCTGCGATGCTGTTTGCGGGAGACAATACGAGAGAACGTCGAATTAAATCCGCCGACGGTAAACAACGTTTCTCTGCGATTATAACGCGAATCGGGTCAGAATCGACTGGCGAGGAACAGAAAAAATTACCAATGGGTTTCTGTATCTACGGAATATTGACGGTTTATTTATATAATTCTGTCGCGAAATATTCAGCATAGTATCGTAGTTTGATTAAATTGGAAGCATCCAATTTTTCCAGACGATGGAGAATTAAGAGATTCAGAGGAAGCGCGCGCGATGCGCAATCGCGACGCCTCGAAGGCCAACGTTGAGCCAGTCGGCGCGCTAATAGCTTAAACTGGCCCAGTTCTGTCCGACGCGCCTCAGAATTGTGCGTTTCTGCGGATATTACCGTAGGCAGATACGAGCCGCGTCAGAATCAGGCTTCGGTCCGGTTTCTATGAACCGAGCAGCAGCGCGCGGCCGGGCTCGCGAGACACACCGAGAGCGCAGGCAGCATCCGATTGCGTATCAGCGACCTCGATCGTCCCCCGGTGCATTCCCCTTTCCCTCTCTTGTCCTCCCCCTCCCTTCCATTCAGATCATTATGTCAATGATCCCGGGTAGATCCGAGAGGAGGAAGCTCTAACGCGGCAACGCGAGCCTCATCTGCAAGCGGCCACCGTAAACTTCCTGATTCGCTTCCCCGCGATCTCTAATTCGATCGGTTTTTATCGGGAACAGTGAACTTCACGATTATTCGATGATTCCGTCCTTGCGGATGCTGTCGGTGACTAGGTATTTTTAGGAAATCAGTTGTATAGTGTTAAATTTTGGTATTTACCATTAACCTTTGTATGTTGCATCGGTATGTGAAATGTTAAAGGAAAATAGTTTTGTTACCTAATTTATATATGATTTCTTGTTAAATTCACTTTAAAGAATCTTGTCTATATTTAATTAGGAAGTATAGAATATTTCAAGTGAAAAACTTTCGAGTGCAAAGGGTTAAGATTTTGTCTGAGGTTTCTTCAATGTTTCGAACGCAAGCTAATGTAAAATAGTCGTAGTCATTAATTCTTTTCGAGCTTGGATAACCGAGAAGTGATTTCTGTGATTGTAACTTCTATAATTATAACTCTCATAATTGCAACTTCTATCATTACAATTCCCATAATCGTAACTTCTACGATAATCACTTGTATAATTATAATTCAAATAATTCTAATCTCTGCAATTCAATCTCTGCAAACTTCGACATTTCAAATTTCCATAATAACGACTTGCACATTTCGATTTTCAATACTCACACATTCCGGCGATTACGCCTTCCCTAATTGCAACCGAGGAAAATACGGTGATCGAAATGCTACCGAGAATCCCGTTGTATTTTCAATTTCAGAGCCAAGATAATTGCTCGTCTCCTCCGTCCCATGGAATACGGTCCCAGCAGACGAGCCTCGCGTGTCCGTCACGCGTTTCTCTGAAGGAACCCACCCTCGGAAACCGTTCGCGCATCTCGGCCCCGTCGAAAGCAAAGCCGCGTCAGCTGTTCCGTTTCGCGTGACGTCGTCCAATCAGTAACGATTCAAATGATCGGCAAAAGCCGCGCGTCGCCGGTTCGAGCGAGTCCCTCGTGTCCCGTGTTCCTTTCCTGGAAATTAGAAATCCGCCTGTCGAGCCGCTGCTCGGGCCGATAAGTCCCCTCGTTAATCGCAGTCAAACATGGTCCGCGCAAATAATGTCCCGGCACGCGGTGCGTGCCCGATAATTACGGCCGGAACGATCGCTCGTTTTAATTGCAATCATTATACAAAACCGTCTTGGCCGGCGGCCGTTCGCGCGGCCGGAATGGCCGTAATTACCGCCGCGACACGCGTTTTAGAGTAATACCGCGGCGATCAACGCCGTTAATATAGTTGTCCGTTTTACGCGAGCCGGCCGCCGTCCTGAATTCGCGGCAACCGGCAATCAATATCCCGTCACCGTGACGCGCGGAAAAAATCACGCTCGCGGGAAGCCGTCTCCGCGGACGCGATTCTTTTCGTTCGAGCTTGGTCACCTTTCTAAACGTTACTGTGCATAATTATTTTCTGATGTCGGTGATCTTTGACTCGCTGCCATTTTTGTCATTTATTTCTTTCTCTGCTAGTAGGTAGTGACGTCTGAGAGGTATGTAGATACAAATAGTTTAGCCACTGACATATCTAACCCTCTGCACTCGAGAGACTCTCAGTCACCATTTGATTTGACGCAGTGGAATTAGAAAATTTAATATTTAATATTGAACTATGCATAATGCATCGGTGCGCGAAATATTCTTATAACAAAGCTGTTTCTAAATTTACCTGTGATTTCTCTTTGAATTCAGTTTAAAAAAACCATCGTCTTTGTCTAGTTAGAGTGCAAAGGATTATCCCTTAACGGAAGCATTTCAAGTTTACTAAAGAATACTGTAACACAACAAAGCGGAAAGAAATTCACAGAAGCGACTTAGTAGAATACTCAACGTAATTGTAAATATCACAAGAATAACAGCGATGAAAGTTCTCGCCACCGTGTACAAGGCACTGTGCAATTACAATAGTGACATAATCACATTAGTGTCCCTAAACCGAAAGAATCTTCGCTGGAAACCTTAATCTCTCGGCTGCTCAGCAATTCATCTCCGAAGTCTTTATTAGCGGCGCGATCTCCTCTTTCGCCAGAAGACACCGATAAACCATTGCGACGGCAACAATATTAAGACCGGCAACATCTGCGCAATACCGGCCGGATGAATCGCGCCGAGTTCCACGAAATCGCGTCCGATAAACCGGCGATAAATCACACGGAATTTCTTTGATCCGTCGTTATCGTCCCCGTTGAATCCTCTTTGTTCGCGGGCCGGTTGCCAGTTGGTCCTTCGCTGTCGGGCTCCATTGTCTGGCCGGCCGTTGCGCATCGTCTGGCCTCGTTACGCGGCAATTAACGCCTCGGCGTAACGAGATTCGGACGTGGTTACGGGCGGAATTTGCATGGAAACCGCGCGCGGATGCTTCGACGCCCGCGGGTCCCGTGCGAAACATTGGATAGATGGAATCACACAGGCCGCGGAAGGATCGTACCGCCATACGATAGATCCAGGGGATGTCTTAATTGACGGGGAATATGATGTTCATGGTAAACAGCGGCGCGGTGCTTGTTAAACGCGCGGAGGAACGGCCGGAATGTCGAATTCGTCGATAACGATAATTAATAGCCGCGCGTTACAGGATTAACGATCCCCCTCGCGAACAATTATGGCGGTTATGATGGACATTATGGCATCTATAACGGGGATTTTTCCTCCGCAGCGGCGATCGAAAGGTTGCCAACTATAAAACGCGAGTGAAATCAGTTATTACTGTCCCGGCGTGTGTACCGTAAAAGCGCTGGACCGAAGTGTACACCTTGATTATAATAATTGGAACAGTGATTTGTGCGCCCTTTTTTCCCTCTCCCGGCCGGCGGGTTAAACGGCCCGATAAGTTTTCTCCTAGCGTTATATAAGCGGCGGAGTAAATATCCATACTATTCGGCCGATGTCGTTTATGCGGTTTTAAACATACGCGGCTTTATGGCCGTCTAAATTGCGATGCTTAATAAGCGCCGGCTCACTTTTTCTTCGCCGGCGGTCGCCGGCGAGTAGTCCCCCTTTTTTTCCCCGGCGCCATTCACTTTTTACGGGATCCGACGGAGCTAGATTCCTACTCGCGTTTCGATCGCGCGCTAAACACCGTGTAACTCATTGTTTCGAAAGAAACCCCATCGAATCCCCCCCGTTCGAGCGGAATTTTTATGCGACAAAAACCGAAGCCTCGGTTTCGCTCGGCCGTTAGCCGCTCCTGGACGGTAACGTTCGTTAATTATCCGCGTTGCGCAATTATCCCGCGGGAGCTTATTATATAATCGCCGTTCGAACGCCGCGAGACGGTCGCGCGTTAATTTATTCAGGATTTTAGTGCCGTTCCGCGGGAAGAGCATAAATGTAGACATAACCGCGCCGGCAAAACACGGGATCCGTGAAACGAGGATGAACGGAGCTGGAGCGGCGAGGGGGGGATGGGGGATGGATCGTTACAATGTAACCGTCGCCGGGCATTTGATGGCCGCCGGTTTATATAACCGGCGCATTAAACAGTAATAAAAGATCGGTTAAGTTATGCTCTCATTTAAATCATCGGGCTTCCTACGGCGCGCGGGTCGGGTCTCATTAAACGATGCTACTTTCATCGGAAAGTTTTGCGCACTGCGGCGGCGGCGGCGGCGTTTAAGCCATAGGACGAGCCACAATAAACCATAAACTGCCAGCAGAGGCGTCTTAATTGCCGGCAATTAATTTGTCCGTGTCGTGCCGGTAGAAAGTGCGCGCGCCGCCGCCGCCGCCGCGGGATGACGGGGCGCGCGATTATTAGAAGGCGAAAAAGATGCGTGCGTATCCCGCCGTTCACCTCCGCCGGGGTGAACCGGGGTTAAGAGGTGAAATTAGAGGAAGCCGCGTTCGGCCCCGCGGGTCAAACCGGCGGATCGTTCCCGCGCGGTCCCTATACTTCCTGTTTCGTGTCGCTCCTTATAAATTAGAAGCTGCCGGATGACAGATGTTAATTGTGTTCGCTTTCGATCGGGGAAACGGGCCGAACGATTTCACTTTTCCGCGCGGAAAAATCGTAATTGAACGGTATTACGTGTATTTCGTGCATTGCACTTTGTGCGAGGATGATTGGTGTTATTTGACGATACGCGGGACGTCGGAACCCGTGTTCGGTAAGTGGCGGATCTTGGAATTCGAATGGAAAACCGATGGAACGTGGAAAACCGTTGAAGTCTTGCTCGCTGGTAATTGATATAGATGATAATGCGGAGAAAGCGAGTGGATGGATAAGTGTTCAAGTGAGGGTTTCGTTAGAAGTAGGGTTTTCATTGATATTCCGTTAAACGTTTGTTTCTTTGGAATATTTGAATAGATAATTGAACGATGTGGGATGTACCGTGTTTTAATCAATTTCAGTCTCTTATGATAATCTTATTAACCCATAGCACATCAGATGAATGTATTCTACTAATTTTTATAGTATGCCTAGCGAAATTGAACAATGGTCTTTCATTTTCCTTCTTAGTGCAAAATTTGGACGTGTGAGAATCTAATAATTGTAGGGTAGTTTCTTTAAGATTCATTAAAATATCTAATATTATTCCTGCTGCAATATTGGAGCCTACGGAGTTCAAAGGGTTAACCCCTTGGCGTACTGTTTACTTTCGTTACTAAGCTGGTAATATTTTACTATCGACAATCTGTAAGAGATACAACAAAATTTTCCATTCTACTTCAGGTGGAAATTTCACTTGAAGATAATACATTGATAATAGCAAAATAGTTTTACTTTGATGTGGGTAATGAACAACATTGGGAAAGGGGTTAATTTCAATCTTCTTCGAGTGCGCGTTTCGTCCATCATGTCGACAGAATGGTAGCGAATTGAAGGATGTTTGGCAACGTTACAGCGCGAGGAGACACGGGTCAGTCTCCCTATCGTTTTTCCTTTCACACCGAGGGATCGGGGTTGGGAAAGTTATTCGATATCCTCTCTCTCGGGTGAATCGCGGTCATATTTGTGCAACTGTCACGAAAGGACTTTTACGCAAACCCCATACGGTATTATATCAGATTACCGAAATCTGCTGGTATACGATTCCGTAGCCGATTGAGATGCAAACGTGGACGGAGATCGGATCCGTAAAGGATGCGGGAGTAACGAGATCCCTGTTGTCTCCTGTTTCAGGAACGAAAAAGAGAGCCGACGACGTGGTAGCGCCCAGGACCATTCACGACGTACCGGAACACGTTCTCACGTGTGGCCTCACGCTTCCTGGTGAGTACGCACGACCCGACATTCTCGAAATACTATCTACCCTTCAGTCATGGATCCCCTCAACAATTATTCTTAAACGGATACTTGCTCAAACAGTATTAAACGGATGTTTTCTTCTCCCCTTCGCTCAGTTACTTTAACCAACGGTTATTCTGTCTTTCCGTGAAATGTCTCGAGTTACGTTGTAAATTTCAAGCAAATGATAATTTCTCAGGTACATTGTCTCAACAGTAGTTAAGATTCAACCTTTGGCTACGACAGAATTTTACGTCAACGCGAGTTTCTAAATTAAATCTCACGGAAGGATGTAATTGTTGAATTAGAATTCTGTTATTTCACTTATTATATATGGTCACACTGTTAACGATTACAATGAATCGACTTCCTGTTCCCTCAACAGTAAAACTACAGAGCAATCAAAGTGTCAAAATCGTGACACTAAAACTACAAAAGCAATCAAAATCTTTTTATTAAGATCAGAACAATACTCGAGATTCAAGCACACGAATTCAATTGAAAATCTTTTACAAAACCGCCTTCGCAATTCAAATACTCGCGAAATAATAATTCTGTAACTCGTCAGTTCGACGTCCGACAGTTTCAGCATTAATTCCCTCCGTCCAAAAGCTAAAATACAGTTCGTCCTTCCATGGATTCTTGCGATCTCCTAAAAATGTCCATTAAACCTGTTCCGGGAATTCCATTGAAAATCTTCCGCCTCGCAATTCAAATACTCGCGAAATAAAAATTCTGTAACAAGTCAGCTCGACGTCCGACAGTTTCAGCATTAATTCCCTCTGTTCAAAAGCTAAAATACAGTTCGCCCTTGCCTGGATTCCCGCGGTCACCTGAAAATGTCCATTAAACCGGCTCCGCGGCGGTTCGCGCGACACGCGCGACTTACTGTTCGCAGCTGTCTCCGCGGAAAGATAACGCGCGCTGACCGCGGAGGAGTATGCGGAAGCCAGGGGCACACCCACCCACCACGTGGGCCTGTTAAGCTCGGTTCACACGCCCCCGCATCCTGGCCGGCCGCATCTATTTACGCGGTTGAGGACACGCTTCGCGCGGCGGCGCAACCCCGCCGCTCGGGGAACGCGCCTTTGTCCGTCGTCCTTTCCCCGAGGCGGTCAGCTGGCCGGATCCGCGGATGTCTAACTGTATTCCCGGCGCGGGTGCTTTGTCAACGATTAACGGGGGAAAGGTGTGCTCCGAAGGACCTCGGGAAGGATGAAGCCGGCCGGGGATATGTGGGTCGGTGGACTGGACGCGTGGGAAATTCTTTTCGAGCGGGCTCCGTTGCGCGGGGTGATGCACTGTGGCGCGAGGCGAGTCGCAAACTGTAGATAGATATATGTCACGTCGCGAAAAGAGGGCTATCGACGAAACCTCCTGCGAGGCACATTAGAGCCCTGGGTATTTTTACCATAGCAGGAATAAGAGCCCAAGGAACCGTTAGTTTACTGATTTAGTCGCAGTCGCTTCGGCACGTTCTGCCAGTTTTGTAGATTTACCATAGTTCTAACCTTACATCTGTTCGCCGGAAGTCGCGGCGATCCTTGGTCTTATTGCAATCCAATGATTCGATATTATATCTTTTCCATTTTGTGTATTGTGTTCTATGAAATCCCGTGTTCAACGTGTTAAATGAAAATTGCTTTTGTCGACTGTTACTGATTTCAAAGTGAACGTCAACATGTTAAAAATTGGAATGGGAATTAATCTAGATTTGGATGGAGGAAAATTCTAAGGTCAAGCCTAATTTGTGGAAGATTTGTATACGTTTAATGCCTCGTCTAGTTGCATAGAGCATAGGTGATATTTTTCGAGGTTTTTTGTTGCGAGATATGTTGCGGTTCGTCGATGAAACGTGTTTCAAAGGAACTTCGAACTGATGAATGTAATTGCGCGGAGAGTGCGTCGAGCTCGAGTCTTTGTAGCTGATAGGGAGGTCTGTTTAGTAGACGGTGTTTTATTTTCATGGAACAGTTTCAACGAGCCTGATGTACATGAAAGGAACACTCGACTCGCTGTAATTTGGTTTCAGCTGTTCATTGTTCGCCCGTGCCCCTTTTTGCTCCGCTGTATTATTAATCAATCTTCGAACGTTACGGCGGAACCGAAAAGTTTCCGCGTCTGAGAAATTTTTTAACCGGCGAACAATTATAGCGATCGCCCATAGCGTAGAAAGTAAGAGGCTGTGCTCCAAAATACGATGACGAGTGAAAGGAGAAGTAGAATCCCGTGTTGCAATGGCTGAAGTAGCTCTCTTTGCAAGGGTCACTGGTTACTAAGCGATTTCAAATGTTCCGAGGAATTTCGGAACGTCGGTGTACAAAGCCGCCGCGAGCCTTGAGATTCCTCCGCGTAGAAACCTCGCGAGGAACTTTTACAACCGTGGACAATTGCATATTCTTAGCAGCTTATTGTTCTTAGCACCTCGAAAACCTCTAAATGGTACAATTGTGATGCTACAAATAAATACAGAAAAAATTGTTAAAACAGGTTAGAGGTCGCAATAAAATAGAACGTCGAGTCTGACTGGACACAGGACTGCTAAGGGTTAAAGCTGCCTCAAGTTCCTTGTAAATATCACCATAGAATCGACACCATTGAAACCTTCCGAAGTTCCCCGTATCCCCAGGCCCTCGGACCTCTGTTCTTCTGCTCATTAAACCAGCCCGACCAGGACATCTCCAGTTTTCTTGACTTAATCGCGTTAAGAATGCGACTTCTTCTTCTGCGTAACATCGTTCCAACTTCAATGGCGTCTTTGACATTTCCCCCGGGTATTTCCCTTCATTCTTTCCCCCTTTCCGTGTCGCTGCCAGGTCCAAGGATGTTCTAACTGTATTCCCGTACTTGGCGAAGCTGCCGCTTTGTCGCCGATTAGCTGTACGAAGCTCTCTCGCCGGTAATGCAGGAAGAAGAGGCGAGCCGGTGAACGGGGTAATCGCTGCCACGCAGCGTCCGAGAAAACGGAACAGATAGGGAGCGATAACGATGCTGAGAGCTATCTGTTTTAATTGCCGCGTATGGTACCTTGTTTTTGCGGCCGGCGAACGGCCGAATGAATTCTCGCGACGCTGCCTCGGTCTGCCTCATCGTTTTTGCCTCGGTGCCGTTCAATAAGGAAAGTGGAATGCCTGTGGGAAGACCGTGCGCGATCTTCGGAAAAATTTTCGAGCAACCGATATATATATATGTATATATGTATATATGTATATATATATGTATTCAATATATAACCGGAGCGGACCACGAGTCTTTTACTTTCTCCAGCGCCGCCATGAATCTCCGTTTAATTAAATTCAATTTACACTTGCCGCTCGCCCCCTTTTTCATACTAGATTTATATCCGATTATATTGTACCTTACACCTTAATCATACCGCCGCCTGTCGAGCGTTTTGCTCGCTTTCGCTCGAATAATTTTCACTCTTGCCGAATGAAACGGCGCTCTTAGCATTCGTCGATAATTTTCAGTGATGGGAAATGATTGTTTGATATAGGAAAATTCTAATGGAATTACTAATATCCTAGTTATCCTACGCTAGAATCAGCACTCGAGTTGGCTTCGTTCGATTCGTCTGTAGGACTTCTAAGTATCTATTGGGATTTCGCTTAACTTGTAATTCTCTTCGCGCATTACTTAAACAATTCCCTCAATTGCTCAGAAATTTGTGATCTTCCCTATAATCGTGGGAGAATTCACGAATGAATTAACTCGACTTTGAACTCTGGTCCAATATTGCACCAGGAATAATATTATATATTTCAATGAATCTTAAAGAAACTACCCTACAATTATTCGATTTCTCACACATCCAAATTTTGCACTAAGAAGGAAAATGAAAGATCTAAGAAATGTTATAGCATTTTTCGTTCTCACTATGGATACCATAAAAACTAGTTGCAGTTGCTGATAGATTACAAAACCTTCTGGAGTGCAAAGGGTTAATATTTCCAAGTTCTCAGGAAACTCAGGATGATCGCAAGATTTATTTCCTTCGCGATGTACCTCGATTCCCAATTTTTCTCTGTATATAAAGAACAGTTGTAATTCCCCACTGACATGTACTACGATACACAGTGTCGAAGCTGAACGGTATAAACACCTTTATCCGTAGCTTTAGTTGCAGCTGCGAGACAATAAGCCGTCGTCGACAATAACACGGATTAGCTAATTCCACCGTCCCGTGTTTGCGTTCCGAAGTAAACATGTACATCTCCGGCCGGGTTTTCTCGTCTCCGAACTCTTCCGGCAGCGCGGAACTGTTCTCCGTCCGCTTTATTTAATTAATGTCGCGTTTCACACGACTCGTCCGTCGGAGTAGCGAAGCATTCTTTCCCGTGTCCTTTGTCGCGACATTATCATCCAGTTACACTCTCTTCCTCGCCCATTACCCTGTTACATTGTTCATCAGAAATAATCGGCCGTTATTACAGTTTCCCTACGAACTCGCGTCGAGAGTCGTCGCGCGTACTCACGACCTTATCCTTCCTCGGAGCTGGTTAAGCGTTCGCGGGAGTTGATTAAAACTGACACAGTTTAATTAAGGCGGATGAAATCCAGTTACCCTTCAGTCTGCGCTTCAATTTAGCCCTCGGCCCCTCGCGGTGGTTCCGTAACGGTGTATAAAAGAATATCGAATAAATAGTTCCGCGAAGTATTAACCCTTTGCTCTCCAAAGGTGCCTCTCAGTCACGATTGGTGCATCAAAATTGTAAAATTTCGTATTTAACAAGTCTTGAGTAATCTGTCGATACGTGAAACGTGGAAATAAAATACCATTGTTCTTATTTTGTGAATGGACTCCTCGTTAGTTTAAAAAAATGTCATCTGTATCTCGTAAAAATAAATTCACTATTTCTAGTGACAAATTCTTCGAGTGCAAAGGGTTAAGAATGAAACGGTATAATAAGCTACTATATTAATACACAGCGAAACCTGCCAGTAATGGGGAACGAGATTAATCACGGTGATCCCGGTTTTTCTACAAACACAAATCTCTCGGGCGATTAGTCTCTCTATTAAAGTTTTGCAGAAATCGAAAACACTAAGTACCCGAGCACCTAATCGAATGTTCATTACGGCATTATAGCATTTCCCTCGTAGCGTTCCACGCGCTTGCGTAACTCGTCTGTCCATGGAGCCTCTCGCATCGGTCTAACGGAACCGAATAAATCACGCGACATGAAGATAATCTAATTCGTTAATTCGACATCGCGGTGAAACGGACAAGTAGAAGAGTTGCGTTGACTTGAGAGGAGAAAAGACCTGTACACTGCGAGCTATATCGTTTCTATTTATTCCTATTTTATTTGGTTATTTACTCCTATGTTCTTTTTTTACATGAAACATATTTAAATACCATTAACACTTAGCCAACCGAATGGGGAGATCTCCCACTTTTCATTTAGCAACGTTTATTCTGTTTATCCTTCCTTTTGTTATTTAGTAAATCTGGAAGTGGGATTATTTGCAATTCAAATACAGTTATTTTTACAAAATGCAGTTTCTAACTGAATTGATTAAATCAGTTCAATTGAAGATAACGAAGGAGGTTGTAGTTACAGTTCTCTTTAGGAGGTCGCTTAAGTGTTAAGCATCAATTCGATCTGAAAATACAGTTCACCGAGAACTGTTCAATAAACACTAAAACTAGTCATTCCTGATTTCTCGTTTATTAACACTAGACCAGATAGGTTAGAATTACTGAATCAGATCCGTGCGAAACGAAAACAAAGAAGAAACAGAATAGAATATAAGAGTCGCGCGATAAACCGATACATCTCAGCGTGTACATCGCCGTTGACATGTTCTGGCCACAGAGGATCTCTCGAGCGCGCTAACTGTAATCCCGTAGTTGGCAAAGCAGCCGCTTTGTCACCGATTAGCCAGTCGAGACGGGCTCCAGCCGAGAAGGGGCGGAGACGAACAGGAAGAGGAAGCTCGGCGATCGTTCACCGAGGTTCGGATCGATCGGGCCAGCGCCGCAGTGTGTTCCGAGCTCTTGTTTCGAAAGTTGGCCGGCCTGTCTAACGTATTCCGGGAACTTTTCATCGCTCCGAGGCGAGTCCGGACCGTTCGCATCGGTTGCCGCATCGAGGATACACGCCTTCATTTGCTCTAATTTCCCCCGCCCGTTAAAACACAGGCTTTCGTGCGCCGCGATTAAATCGAATCGACGCTAAACGGTTTGCCGAGTTATTAATTTGTTGCTGTTTCCTACTCAATCAGGGCGCAGGGTACGAATTACACCGGCGGGTAACCGTTTATCGGGTGAAATCTGTCGATCTGAATTTATGCCGGCGATCTGTCTTCCGATCGAGTCCGGATCGACGGACCGCGGGGAACGCGCGGGCCCGATAACGAAACGATAAGCACCGGGAATTATTAGCGGTGAATCGCGCGAGGACGAGACTCGATGACACCGTTATTAAATATTCTTAACTGTCACTTCGATTCTAGTCTATGCCACTCGACTTTTCAACTACTCAACGTTTCACTTAATACGGAGCTAACTTTTATTCTTATCCTCAAGAACAACTTAAAATTAACCCTCTATGGGCCGAATTTTTGTTCATGATCATAACAAAATCTATACAGTGCAAAATTAATAGATATCCACGTATGAATACGAATTAATAATTTATTCAATAGTTCCAATAATTTCATCAAACAAATATATTTTGTGACTTTCAAGTTACAACGACGTTAAACTTTCACTCCTGGGCATATAAAAGTTTAAGTGAACTGATTACTTAATGTTATTCAGCACCTTCAGTGCAAAATGAGATGAATCAACAAGATGCCAATATACTGATGTTACTTCAAAGTTATCCATAGTTTCACCTATTATACTAATCTTCACGAATTTTAACCTAACGTAACTGGTTCACCTTATATAAATAATTCATCAAGATTCACCTATCATAGAAAAGTTCACGAGCTTCCAAAATCGTATAGATTCTAATTTACCGTAACCGCATCCAGCGAAACGTAGCTTCGCCGAACGCGATGTTCCTGAATCTTCAAGTAAACTTTTGAAATTCCTCGGGGACATTTACAACGGACACCCCGTGTAATGTGGGTCGCTAATCACTGGTCTAATTCACGCTGAAACGGTCAGCCCAGCCGATCGAGCTTGCGCGTGAAAGCGATCCGCTCTTTGCGCTCGCTCGTTCGGCAATAAAGATGTTCGCGGAGCCGTTGACCCGGCGGCTTCGATAATCTTCCCTCCAGCCGGCCCCGTCCGGACGATATTCTATCGCCGGCTGGCCGCTTGAAAAGTTCACGGATAATTATGAACACGCCACGGGTTAGAAACTCCGCCGATGAAAGGAGTGGGAACGGTGCACAGGTGATAATTACGACGCCGGAGACCTTTGTCGCCTGGAACGGGTTTGTTGTCCAGGTGGTATTTGACTCGGACCTTTCGCGACTCGTGATTCGGGGTTCGAATTGTCCGCGTAATTGGACGGATTAGAGTGTGGACGTGGCTCGGTTCGAAGATCGAGTTAAATGTGCCGGGGACCGAGGGATTTTTTACTTAACGCCGCCGCGACTTCTTTCACCTTTGCGATAGATGAAGCTATCGAGATTATAGACTTTATTGAAATTGCAGTTCAAACTGTCGACTGGAATCTCTCTCTGTAGCTCAGATTTTCGCCAGTTAACGCGTTGACGCTTGGTTTGTAATCGTTGATGGACAGAAGCGATGTTCTTGTTAATCAGTTGATTAGCAGTTTGTTTCATACTTTCAGAATGAAGTTACTATAGTTCATTTGTAATACTAAGAATATAGGACGGCTATTACGTGTTAATTAACCAGTTAACTGTGGAATTTAGTTGGAAAAACCTCTGCGCGCAATAAAAAAAATGGAGCGTACTCGTCGAACGCAGGACGAATGCGCGTAGAATATATTTTAATGAAAAATGTCGAGCTTTACGATGACGTGTATATCAAACACAGTTAACTGGTTAAACAATCGTACAGATACGGTAAATGTACGTAAATGTATTAAGCAAAGCTCTGTTACAACGAAAATTGCGAATTCTCAGTCGCACTTAAATTCGTTCGATAGATTCACGAGAAAATTCTTCCTGCTAGCGCAATTTCCTGCTCACGTTGGCTACCGTTGCACGGAACGGGTAACTCATCGTTGAAAAATTCGTTTCGCGGAACCACATTACAACGAGGAAGCATTTAATCATCCATATCTCGGCCAGTACGTAGCGAGCTGAAAAACGGCCTTGGTACCACCTGGTTAGCCCAGACCGGAGCCCCGCGTAGGTGTAAGCGGCCGCATACCTTCGCGCACCTCTGAAAAGCGCTGTACACAAAGCGTTAATAATTCTTGCCGTTCCGAGCGGAATACCGGGCCGGCCGCGCGGCAAGAATCATCGGTGCCCCGCGCGCAGCGCGATAATTTATCGACGAAAATTTGCATTCCCCCTATGGCCGGCCCGTATAGACGAGTTATGATAATGGGCGCACTTATGCGAAGACGAGGCATTAGACTAATTATCTATGCACGGTTTACGGTACTCCGTTCATTGTGTTCGTCCCGGACGACGTTAATTAAAGACGCAGCTCGGAACCTTTCCACGGGCTGGCCATTATTTGTCCCTGGCTTGTTAATAATGAATTTATGACGATTCCGCTGGCGCTCGTGCCCGTTCGGACTTTCGTTTATCTTTTTACATGCCTGATGTTGCTTAAATAATATTAATGAGCCCCTTGATGCGCAGCGATTCTAGACAATGTAGAGGAAACTCGGTGAAATACGAACACTAGGAGATTAGAGTATCTTCTGTAAAATAACTACTAACAAGTGAAGCGTACGTAAAGAATTGAAGTCATTCGAAAATTCAATTTTCTGGTAACTCTGCTCGTTATATACTAATATTCAAAATTCATTCCCTTCGATTAACTGAAGTTCTCACGTCAAACATCTCTTACTCCGTAACATCCAAAGAATTATAAAGAACTGAAGTACATACTTCTAACATTCAATTTTCTAGTAACTGCTCATTATATACTAATATTACCTTATCAATATATATTCAACTCTATTAAAAAAAAACACTAAATTCATTCCCTTCAATTAACTGAAATTCTCAAGTCCAACATCCATTACTCCGTACGATCCAAAGAGTTCGAATCTCCGAGGTGATTTTCAATTCTCCTACATTAATGCCCGAAGCTTTCGAGCTTCGCACGATCGTCACAGTTATTCCAGCCACTTAACGCAAAAGCCACGGCGGAGGGGGCAGGCTAGGGCCCGGTCGCGGACGATAGCCGAGCGATTAAAAACCGGTTAATACACGGTGGAAGCGGAACATTGTAATTTTCGATACTCGATAATGACGGATTCGGGCGTCGTTTTAGGTGGTGGTTGCGGGCCGCGCGGCCCGGCTACGTGAGCAATTACGCGCCGATGCTGGGTGCCGGTGCACGCAGCCAGAATTCAGGGTACGACCCAGATCCCAAGGAGCTGTCCGGCTAAGGTTTCGCCGAGGCCAATCGATAATTCCTCCCCGAGACGTCGATCGGCTCGCCCGTTGCTTTTCGCGCGTTGCTTTATTCGTCGCGCAGATTTTCCACGGCACCGATCCGACGCAGCGCGCGAGAAGGAAGGAACAAAAAAAAAGACCAGGAGATAAAAGAAACCTGGTTGCACGCTGACCGGAGATCGGTGCCCGCGCGATGGGAACCGTCCGCGCGAACGTGTCCGCGCGTGAAAGCCAGCGAATTTCCTTGGCCGGTCACCGCGGTACTCGCGTTTCCACGCTTCTGATTAGAAATTTATTGACCTAGAGATTCCGCGGAGTCCCGCGGAAATTAACGGCCGCATGAAAGTGTCCGATTGATATTTCCCGTCCGCTTAATTGTTCGTGGCAGCGTCGTGCGTTCAGCCTGGAATCCTCGGGTATCGCTGCGTCGGGAATTGTTGCCGTGCCTCGCTCTCCTGGAAACCTTGTGCTACTTCGCTGATCTTCGCCTTATGCTTCCTGGTATTTCCCATAGATTTTTACGGTGGATACTTTGAATTTGTAGTATAATACCGGTGCCTCTGTTTCTTTAGGACTCGACGAGACTTAATGCATGCATTCCGGCGAATCGATCATTTATTAACTCCGCGGACGAAGAATGTTTACACTGTACGAGAGCTTTGTAGATATTAGATTAGACGGTGAATGCTTAAATCATAGAGAATAGGGAAACTATGTACCGATTTCGTGCTGTTTGAGTAGTGAAATTATTTGTTTAGCGTTCCAAGCGCGGAAGTTAGAATAGTAAAATATTTGTTTGTTTCGATCCGTGGGTGATGAACAACATTGATCGTTGTTAAATTAGTCTAGAAATCTTCATCACGAGTTTCACGGTTAACACGCCATAGAAAAAGCGCCGAACAAATCAGCATTAACCCTTTGCACTCCAGAAGTTTTCCACCGGAAACACTCAATATTTCCTAATGAGATACAGACGACATTTTGTTAGATTGAATTAAGAAATCTCACATGCATCGAGGAAGAGAACTATTTCCTTTCAATATTTCGTACATCGACGCATTATACAAAGTTTAACATTAAATATCAAACTCTACAGTTTTGCTGTGTCAAGGCGAGTGAGAGGCGCCTCTGGAGTGCAAAGGGTTAAACATAGATTCTCGCAACAGAAACATCGTGTTCCTCCATTATAATATCCAATACATTCGAATCAAAGGAAAAGTCTCTCGGAACATCCACCGATAAACTACTCCGATCCGTAGACCAAAGAAATTCCAGCACGCCAAGTCCGCCATAACCGGCATAAATCCTGAGTCCGCCGATCGGCTGAATAGAAACGAATCCCCGTCCAACAAAAGAAGATCCCGCAGACCCAATTAAGCTCGGTGACCGACTTAGAAGGTCAGCCGGTCGGCGGCGCGCGGGTAGCCTCGAAATCACGGCCCGGAGGAGCGACACGCGCGATCTTCAATTGGCCGAGTAATTATTCGTTGATCGGGGCCGGGCGGGCCCGGGCCCCGGCCCGTATCGCGGTCAGCGAAACGGAGGAATTATCGTTTAATTAATCATGCCGCGAGTCATCGCCCCGGCCGCGTGTACTTTCATTCAATTATTCACGTTTCTTCGGGCCCCGGGGATCGGCGGCGAGAGGCGTCCGAGCGCGCAGGATCGCGAGGATATCGCGCATGCGCCCGACCGGCGGGGCCCCCCCGTTCTCTCCCGTCGTCCCGATCGCGAACGGCCCGACGAATTATTATCTGATCAATCAGCCGCGGCGGAATACGCTGTCCGATCGATCGCGTCGAATCACTATTTCGTAGTCAACCGAGCGGAGAATAATCGGCGAATTAATCAAACGGCGAATTATCGTGCGATCGGGGGTATTCCATTAATCAGCGATCGGCCGCGTTCGTTTCTCGCTCGAGCTGGATCCTCCCGTTGCCACTCGTTACGGGACTTATTGTTGGGTCGCCGGATCCCCCGGCTTCTCGCTCGTCCGCCCCCTCCCCCTCTTTGTTTCTCCTCGTTTAATCGGACGGATGAATGATGCGATCGTCAGGCTTGAATTGCTTAATGAGACAGGGTTGGTAACAATGTAATATGTTTCTGAGGTCGCTCTTCTCGTTTTGGGATTTATGAATGGCCGCTGGGGTTTGTCGGGGTGAGGATATTCAATTCGACGAACGCTTCTCGTGTGTTCCAGTTGATTCGAAGGCGGTCTCGAGTTCGCTGGAATTCAATAGTCGTGAGAATATTGAAGGCAGTCGATGTTAGAAACGAGACAAGGTGTTTGAGATATGTGATGTGAAATAGATATGATGAATAATTGCACGGGAATGTTTAAACCTGTTTTTCTATGGATCAATGGATCAGTTGTTTAACTAAGTGAACACGTCTGTTCGGTACAATTGATCGGATTCAACTACATTAACCTGTTCCATAAATAGTCCTATGGAGATTGAGTGATTGATTTTTAAACTAACGAGGTGTCCATTCACAAAATAAGAACAGTGGTATTTTATTTCCACATTTCACGTATCGACAGATTACTCAAGACTTGTTAAATAGGAAATTTTACAATTTTGATGCGCCAATCGAGAGGTGACTGAGAGGCACATTTAGAGTGCAAAGGGTTGTTAAACTTTGTATAATAAACAATATTATTCATCATCAAATATTCATATTAAAAAGTATAATATGAATAAAGCAGCTTTGTTCCTCAATGTACCGGTGATATCTCTTCAAATTAGTCTCAAAGAACATCATCTTCGCCTCGTAAAGAAATGTTACAAATTTCTAATAAGAAACATCCGAATGTAAACGGTTAATTATCATTTTATCCAGTCGAATCCATGGATGGCTCATTGCCAATTCTATTACTACTGAAATCTACGTAATGATTTTATCGCATCGTCGAAGGTATAAAAGAAAAGAAGAATTTAAACCGCATCCCCTATCGTATACACTCAAATCGAATTTTCCTGCTCATTTCCATTAATCTAGAAAACCATGAAAAGTCCGCAGACGCGGGTATTCCGTATGTGCGTATATAAGCTCCGCGCCGGTCCCGTGCATCGCCTCCCCACATTTGAATTTCCAATTTCGCGCTGTCAAGCGAAACACCAAGCATCCAGCCACGTCAAACCACAATGTTGCATAATAATCCGGCGTCACGCCGAAACGCCAGGTCCGCGGAATGACGTCCTGCGGTCGTAATTCATTCAGGAAGCCACGTGACGCCGGGACAGGAAGTGTCGGAGGGCTGTCGGGAAACGGCGATCAGGGAATGCGAGTGGCTAGCCGCCTCGGTGTACGATTGGCCGGCGAGCAAAGACACCGAAACACGTGTGATCGTTTCCTCTTCGACGATGTCCTCTTGACTATAATGATCCGACTGTCGATCTTTGGGCAAAAGCATTTCTTCAAAGTACAGAGAAGCAGAAATCAGAGAAAGGTTCATTTCCTTTTATTTGTAATTTTAATACGTTGAAAGTATAACACGTGTCACAAACACAATGTGAAATAAATTCTAGTGTTCCGATGATAGGATTCCTAGAATTCTAATATCAGATAAATTGTACTATTCTGATGACAGAATTCCTAGAATTCTAATATGAGATAAACTGTACTATTCTGATGACAGAATTCCTAGAATTCTAATATGAGATAAACTGTACTATTCTGATGACAGAATTCCCAGAATTCTAATATGAGATAAACTGTACTATTCCGATGACATTAGAATTCTCAGAACTCTAATATAAGATAAATTCTAATGTTCTGCTGATATTAAAATTCCTATTCTCGGATTCTTCAAAAATTCTCCCAGTCAAATTCAGTATTAACTTCTCCATTTCGAAAGCGAACAAGCTTTGTAGAATCCAAGCGCCGCATCAAGTAATTTAGCGCTGAAACTGAATTACATGAATAATTCATCGCCGTTCACTCCGAACAATTGATTAACGTTTCCTATAAACCGTCTGAATTCAATTCGACGCTTTCAAAGTTGAATATTTGCGAATACTGCGTTGTCATATCAAACGATTGTCTTCAAAGCTCGATAACTTGAAAAGTTCGAGTGATACCAACAAATGCTTCAGACAAAAGGTATATAGCCAATCATATAACGGTTACATTTCGTTTACAATAATGGAATATTATGAACTCTTCTCAACAATGGATATTTTTCTATATAAACAGAGAAACAGCATTTATCCCACAAAATTGTTACTCTTCGAACGAAAATCATGTACAGCGATGACTACTCAGCAGCACATTGCAATCTTCAATTTTTCTTCATACAAATAATCAAATTTATGGATTTCGTCCACTGGCGGCCGCACCGCGCGCCGCAGCTCGGAAGCGATCGACAGCGTCCCGAAGCGACGTCGCCTCTTTCTTTCCGATTTACTCACTCGCCGCGTATACTTCATGAATTTCCCGAGACGCTAATTGCCCGGCGAAACGATCCGATAGATCCAGCCGATATCGAAGCCGCGCGAGAGGCCGCGTGCGAACGGGAAAGCAGTAAACGCGGCGTATCGCGTCGGAACGCGCGCTCAGCAATTACATCCCGCGCGGATTTTTCGCGGCGACCCGGCTCGTAAACGTCAATCCCGGAAAAGAAGTCCCGGCGTCCTCGCGGCGAAAATCGAAAAGTCCCCTTTACGATTGAGTGGACTGCGATTGACGACCTGGCACCGTCGGGTTACGGCACGGCCGCGCGAATCGAATTGGGTGGGTGGCTGGCTGGCTGGGAATTAATTTCCTGATTGTAAATCAACCCGGTAATACGACCGCGATTCTTACGCGTGACAAACGGCCGGCAATCGAGCCAATAAACGATTTTTTCCACGGCGCGGACAGTGGCGCGGAAAAGATTTCCCCCCCGGCGGATATCTATAAAGTATTTATAGAACACGGGCGTATAAAATATTTATAGAAATATTGAAATTACCGAGAAATGTTTCCGAGGAAAGTTCTGGGATATGAAAGTGTACGGATGGTCAATTTGACCTTGCGAGGAGGGAAAGACTCGGGAAAGTCGATTAAAAATCTTTGAGGAATATATGTCTTTTAGCCAGTTAACCCCTTGGCCTATGACTTCTTTTATAACTCTGATCGATACAGCTACTTTGTCTTTAATAATTTATTTGAAAAATAGAAAAATTCTGAGCATATGTTACGAATATATTTCCTTTTAAGTATAATAGTTGATTACAGAGGAATAGTATTCACTTTGCATTCGAATGAACTGAGCAATATGTATTTGTTGAATCATGTTGAAAATCTTCTTCACTGGTTCATATGTATTGTTGTGTTTCATTGGTTTTTTGAATTATTGCTTGTGTATTTTGAATGTGTGTATCGTGTTAGATATAATACAAAGTGATCTAAATGTCTCGAGAAGCTAATCCGATTCAAGGATCGTCTAAGAAACCATTGGTGTCGATCAATATATATTCTCGTAGTTGTTTCATTGGTTTTTCTAATTATTGCTCGTGTATTTTGCGTGAGCGAATGTGTATAGTTAGATATAACACAAAGTGATCTAAATATCTCGAGAAGCTAATCCGACTCACGGATCGTCAAAGAAATCGTCGGTGTCGATCATTAGCCGGATAATTTCGTGAATGTTTCAATTAGACCCTGAATCGCGGTTAATAGAATCCAACCGCGATAAGAAATTCATAGAGTTACCGGCTTAATCGCGCTGCATCACGTCCAATCGGAGTGAACCAGGAAACGCAGCCGACCTTCTCTGTCCCGAGCGAAACGCATCGGAGAGTAATTGCCGTAATTGATCATTTGATGCGGGGATTAGTAAAAATGGCCGAGCGCGTGTTAGAATCTCCGGTCCAGTAAATCTTGCTGGCGACTGTTTCGCCGAGGCGGCGGTTTAATCGCGCGCGCGGTCAATAATATTTGCATAAACATAACTGAAAAGATATTTCAGCGATCACCGAGCGGCGCGGGTACCGTTAAATCGAGGTCTAAATGAACGCGCAACGATTACTTAAGGAGCTTACTCGCGGCTGAATGAGAAACGGGACCTAAATTGGCGGTTCTCATCGGCTAGTCCGCGCCTGACGAAAGGCGACGATCGCGGACGCGATCGCGGGACGATCGCGATATCGCGGCGACGACGCGTTAAATTTATTAACCCGCCGTAAATTCATCTCGACGCTGATCACGTCGCGCCGACGGGAATGACACTGGATTTCGCGCGGAGTTGTTTCATCAAATATCGCGGCCACGCTTGATTAACCGCCGCAATTAAAGCTTCTCATTCGGACGAGGCTCTTCTCGCTTTCCGTCTCTGATCCAATAACTTTCGAACGTTCCCATTGAGAAACACTGTTTCTGGTTCATCCTTCGATTGAACCTTGCTACAAGGCTTTGCTGAATGACTCTGCACCTCGGCGTATTATTTATTAATAATGAAACTAGAAATATCGCGCTCTATATTCGAGACACTGATACTCTGATTGTAACTGAGGTGAGAGATGTTTAACGATGTAACGGATTATGCTTTAACGATAGGTAATAGACTCTTAGAATAAAAATGTAGCTTCTAGCTAGACACTGCTTCAATATTGTCATCAGAATCATCACAGTTCTACGTTCTCCAACTTTTACACTATCAAGATGCGTCAAGCTTCCTCCATCTTCTAACTAGACGCTACTTTAATACTGTCATCAGAATCATCACAGTTCTACAGCTTCTACAGTATCAAGATACGTCAAGCTTCCTCCATCCAACTAGACACTGCTTCAATATTGTCATCAGAATCATCACAGTTCTACGTTCTCCGGCTTCTACAGTATCAAGATACGTCAAGCTTCCTACATCTAACTAGACACTGCTTCAATACTGTCATCAGAATCATCACAGTTCCACGTTCTCCACGATCGCTTCGAAACCTCGACGAACCGAGACCTCCGTGTCCTCTAATTCCAGGATACAATCGTTTTTCCCAGTAGTACAGACCGACACCGGCCAGTAGTGCAGCTCAGCTATTTGCCCTACAGACTACAATCCGATTTCCAGTTCTGTCATCGCGTCAACCGGACCTGTCTCTCGCGAGTACCCGAAACGGACGTCCGAGAGACAGGCAACAAGAAGCCCGGAACAAAAACCAGGGATCGGCATCTGGCCGCGCTGCGTGCTCGCGCGCGATCGAGGATACCCCGGGCAAAAAGCGTCCGCGTGGATTTTCAATTTCCTCCATTGATCGGGCAGCCGTTTAAAGATTCGCGACGGCTCTCAGGGCCGCGAACGGATCGCGGTCACGCGTTTCTAAACGTATACACTTCGAAACGTTGCCGTTCAATGGCGGCCTGGCAAAAAGTTTAATGAACGCCGCGGGTCGATCGGAACCGACGAATCGTGCACGTAGCCGCGGCCGTGGATCAGATCGGTATCGATCGTCCGGTTGGTAGCGCTCTTTGAATAATTATCGGATCCCCGGATCGTTGTTGCGACGTCTGGTACGCTCGGCTGAGCCCAGCGATGACTTATTCCTGGCGTTAATTGCGAAGATAAGCGGCCGCGGCCGGGACCGATTGTTCCGAACGGCAGATTGAAAGATCGCTGGATGGTACCCGCCGCTGATCGCCGGCTGTTTTGCACACCTGTACGATGTTCCGCGGTGTTTAGTTCCGTGTTTCAATTGAGAGATAAAGGGTGGATGGGAGTTGTACGGTAGTGAAAGGCGAGATGTTTGGGAATCAATCAGTCGAATGATTCTTGTTGCGTACTACCGTGACTCCAGGCGGAAATCTATTTTTGGGACTTCAGTGATTTACTAATATTGTACAGTTTTCTGTGGCTATTTCCTAATGATTTAGGCTACTCCAGTTTTAATAAAGAATCCCCTAATGTTCATCTAACGATGCCGAAGAAGAGACCTCTATTTCCAATCTACCAAAACACATCGACTCCAGATTTACATTTATTCTACTTTGTTCTATCAATAGACTACATGCTTATTCACATATGTCGCGAGAATTAGTTTCAAGTAACCTACGCTAAAAATTCTAGATAAAAGCGCTTTATTTTCAAAAAATGTTCCCCCAGTCTTACAAAGTTTGGCTGGGGGTAGGTATACAATAGCGCCTTTACGGCGAAGGTAGACAAATAAATTTAATAAATTATCTTAGTTAACTAAGTTTAAAATTGCTAGTTCTATAAGCGTGGCTATTCAGGTCTTGGTTAGGTCTTGGTTAGGTACAGAGGGTGTACCTACGCTAAAAATTCAACAGCTACAACATCAACGTCCCATAGTTCACCGTGCAGTTACCCAAACCCTCGTCGAGCGTCCGAAATACACCAGCCCCGTCCCCCAGTTCCAGTATCTCTCCGCTCCGGCGTGCACGCATCACCCACACATGGCCGCGCGCGCGAACATCCACAAAAGCCTTTCATCTCCGCTGTCAGAGAGCCGCTATCTACCAGCCCCATAAGCACGTCATAGAAACAAGATCCTCGCACGGAAAGAGGGAACAGCCGGAGAGAACAGTTCGCACGGGTCGAGGCGTGCGCCGGTAGAGGTTGTACCAGAAAACTCGGTACGTGCAGACGCAACAAAAACGACACGAAAATATGAAAGATCCACTCACCGAAAGTGTTCCATTCGCACACAGCCGCTCGCTCGCTCGCTCGCTCGCCCGTACGTGGGCTTTAGAATACACGGCGTGCTCGTGCGTAGCTAACGCGCTCGAACCGATCCCGTCCGGGCCTGATAACCATAATCATGCATTATACGGAGATGAAAAGTTGGCCGACTACCTACAAGCTGGGACCGTGGAGGGGTGAACCGAGCGCACCACGTAATTTCCGTCGGGAGATTTATTATACTCACAATCAGCAGCGGGGCCTACGTATCCGGCGCATTGGGATCATTATTACAAACTATGTGTACACATATAGAAAACCATTCGCATGGAACGTTGCATCGGTGTCGTTCTCTGTTACCCGCTTGATCGAATTTTCTTATTTAACCCTTTGAGCTCTGTAGGCTACAATATTGCGTCAGTTATAGTATGAAATGTTTTATGTTTCCGAGAATCGGGAACCGAAAGCGGATTTCGCTCGGGAGACGCGATACTTGGGGAAAAGCGTAAAGAGGAATGTTTATTATATCAAATTAGTAAATGTACTGTTCAATTTATTGTGATTCGGTAGTTTTTGTTTTGTAAATGAGAATCGTAGTAGCTTTTCGTCTGAGAATTAACCCTTTGAACTCTGTAGGCTCCAATATTGCAACAGTTATAGTATTAAATATTTTAATGAATCTTAAAAAAACTGCCCTAAATTATTAGGTTTTCCGTACATCCAAATTTTGCACTGAGAAGGAAAATAAAGGATCGAATGTTATAGCATTTCTCATTTTCGCTAGGAATACTGTGAAAATTAGTTGCAGTTGCAGATCTTAGCTTAGCAGCGAAAATAAATAGTACGTTAAGGGGTTAATTAGTTGATGCTTGGGTGGTTCAAGATTCTGTACTCCCAGAATAAGATTATTATACCTTTTAATTTGTAATGGTAGTATAGATTTCCGTCATTTCTACCTAGATTCACGAGAATGAAATTTTCTCAACCAGTAACAATACACCAGAACAATCTAGTATCAAGTGAATGCCTGCATCCTTTTACGTTGCGTTCGATCCATATTCAGACGAACCGACATTCCGCATGCGAATACCACTGACCAATCACAGAATGATTGCATCAACGAATACCAATTGCTCTCCACCAATTATACCTGCATTCCTAGCTGCCCGACCACGCTAATTTAACGTTCTACGGGATACTGATTACACCAAATACAAACGTAACCACTGCGACATTGTTACCTAATAACGATCCTCGCGACACACGCACGAACAAGTAGCAATTTCTAAAAATCAAGCTAAAAGTCGAAATAATCGTACAAGTGGCCAGCAGGACAAGCATGTCTCGAATTATGCAGCGTATCCGCAGCTTCGGCTTGTAGGTTATCCGGCAACTCCTCATCTCCGTATAATAACTGGCTGGCCGTAGGTGCGCGGAACGTGTCCGGACGCGTCGCGGATCGGAGACGGCCGCGAGGGGTCCGCCTTTCTCCGTTTCCTGCGGCGCGCGCTTTCCGTCCCAGTTCGCCCCTCTCCGGCCGCGGAACGGCCGCCTCGGGCCCCGGTGGCGGGTCCCACGCCCGCGCGCCGATCCTCGTTATTTACGAGTAGAAACGGAGGGTCGAGGGCGGAACGGTATCGCAGCTACTAATTGGCGAGCGAATTTTAATCGATCGCGCGAACCGGGAACGCGCCGCGCCGCGCGAGTGGGAGGTAAGAGTGGGTACAGCTGGACGGGCCGTGCTATGGGAAACCGCGCGTTCCACATTTCCACGGGCGCCGGCGATGATTGAAGCCATCTTCGGGGACTGGAGCTTCATGGAAGATTGATGCCTCGAATCAGGTGTTAAACGAGATTACCGATCATTCGGCTCGCCGCGGGAAATGTGGATTTCTTCGGGGAACATCCGGGGAACCAGTTTTCTTTCGATGATGGAGGATTGGAGAGGATTTTTAAATTATACGCTGAATGATCGGAGTTATGAACCTCTTGGCTACTGTTGGCGTTAGCATGCTTTGAGAATTTCGGTTTGCCTCCATAGGCGACCGTAAAGTGGTATCGGCGAGATCTCACGTAAGTGAATTCTAATGATTACATCTTCTGTTTGTTATATATAAATGTGATTACTTCGGGTTGGTTTAATTTAGTTCTACTAGGTGTTTACATGGTTTCAATAGACTTCCGCAGTACTGACGCAATGTTCTGGTATAGTCGAAGTGTTAAGGTAACTTAAATGTCTATATACGGAATTTATTTCTAGATTATCAGATACGAGGAGGTATAGATGTAAGTAGTGTACCCAGGAACTAAATTTCATTACAGCCTATAAAGCGGAATTTTTCAATTTCTATATTGATAATTATTGCCCAGAGCTGTTCTTTATCTCTTCATCCAGCTTCCAAGCTAGGCAGTTGAAAATTGCCGAGATAGCACCTTAAAATTCAATGATTATCTTCCGTTTGTTATATATAAGTGTGATTACTTCGGGTTGGCTTAATTTAGTTCTACTAGGTGTTTACATGGTTTCAATAGACTTCCGTATTACTGACGCAATGTGTAGCCGAAGTGTTAACTTAAATGTCTATATACGAAATTTATTTATAGATTATCAGATACAAGGAGTTATAGATGTAAGTAGCGTACCCAGGAACTAAATTTCATGACAGTCTATAAAGCGGAATTTTTCAATTTCTATACTGATAATTATTGCCCAGAGCTGTTCTTTATCTCTTCATCCAGCTTCCAAGCTAGTAGGCAGTTGGAAATTGTCGAGATAGCACCTTACGATCGGAAGAAATCAAAGGTGTTACGGCATGTGGCGCCGATAGCGAGGCCGATACCGATTTTCTCAGGTTTTCAGCAACCTCGCACTTTTCCTTTCGGCGACTTCCGCTTTTAATAACCGCAGGGTTCTCGCGCACGGTAAATTCGTTTCGTGTTTAATGATCCATTTCTATCGGGTGCCCATCCGGCCTGCTAATTGGCCGCTCGATCTCTCGAATGGGTTACCCGGAATGATCGCGATGGAATGATAAAGCCCGGGCGTGGTTAACGTCATTTTAGCGTCGCGACGTGCACGGGGGTCGGGTCAGGGATCGAAATACGCTTCTACGTTCGCGTATCGCCCCATATGGCGCACTCGCCGCGCCGATGGAAAGTTCCGATAAAAGGATTGTTACTTTAGAGCGAGCTGTCCCGCAAAAATCGTGCCTAATGTTGCTCGGTTTTCAGCGAACTGCGAGGGGTCAGAGCCCCGGGAAGTTTCCGGAAACTGTTTCTCGGTCATTAAAGCTGGTAACTACAATGGTTCCCAGAATATCGTTCGCCGCCGGTGAATTAAAATGAGGGAATTATAGGTTGACATTTAGGAAATGGTATTTATTCAATAATCCGGTGGCCCGATCGTATCGGGGAATTAATTTGTTCGTGTTTGATTGAAGATAGGTGATTCGAGAGGTTTACGGCCACGAGTGCTCGGTGGCGGAGTTGAGTAACAGTAACCTTGCATAATATTCACGCAATACTTCTATTTCAGTAATTCGATCTCGTTAACCCCTATTTCCCTTAATTCCAAGCTGTTCCATAATTGACACGTAAACGACGCAACGAACGAGATAATCGAATTTACAAAGTTCTATATTGAATATAAGAAATATATAAGAATATAAGAAATATTGAATATAAGAAATACTGAATATAAGAAATATTAAATATAAGAAATATTGAATATAAGAAATATTGAATATAAGAAATATATAAGAAACATATAATAAATATATAAGAAATATATTTAATATAGAACTTTGTGAATTTGATTATCTTGTTCGTTCAATAAATTCACAGCTACAACTATTCACAATTGCAAATATATAATAATACGTAAAGGATCAATATACCGAAGAAGAGAACAGAATTCGCAAAATTCGCTATTGGGAACGAGAACACGGAGCATCCGTGAATTCAGAGGTAAGCTCGCGCGCGGATGGAACTTTCACGGCGCGTCGAGCCGCGTCGAGAAGCGGGCAAGGTTCAAATAACAAAATTAAGGAAGCGTCAAGTCGTATTTCAAACACGCGGCGTTCGCATGCCGCCGGATCATAATAGATTCGTCGTGTTCCGCGGAGCCGGCTGAGAATCGCGCGGGGACGCCGCGCGCCGCAGGAATGTCGAGTACTTTGTTGCGCAATTTGCGGCTAATACACGGACAGCTTGATATATTTATGCGCGTGAGATATACGGAAACGCGTCAGGTGAGGCGCCGCGGTGTTCGCGCGTTTAACGCGCGCGCTGGCGGATGATCGACGAGCGGTACGCAGGAGTCGATAGTCTGTCGAAAGGTGAAAGATTGAAGGTTAATAGAGGTCCGCGTTTCTTTCGCATTACCCGTGGAACATTCGTGCCGGGGCCCGGCGAACGCGAGCCGGGCTTTCCGCAAATAAGACGTTCTCGCGGGCATTAATCAACGCTTAATTCGCGGTCGCCTCGCTCGGCGATCGCACTACCGTGAAAACCGCCGTTGCGCGCCGCGCGCCCGAGGAAAAATCACGTAAAAATAGACTGCGATGTATAAACACGATGTTAAAGACCTTTGAACCATTTAACGGGTCAACGGTAATTTATCACAACAGCCTCGAGGAACGTCTTCATCGCGGGGCCTTCGGTTTTCGCTGATTGATGAGAGATTGACCCGGAGATTAAAGAGTTCAGCGCAATTAGCCGAGTGAAAAATGGAATGAATCTTTTAAGAGATTAGCTCCGACCGAACAGTCGAGCTTCTTGTTCTCTCGAATCTCTCGACTAAACTGTAACATCGATCGATTACGTACATTCACTTCTCTCGATCGAAGACAAAGAAAAAAAGAAGAAGAAGACTGTTATTCGAGCGCTGTGGGTGTCCAATCAACTTCATAATGGACGACTCCATTACGGATTCAAGTTAATTGGGTTCTACTTCGTACACAATAACTCATGAAACTTCATTACACTTCGCTTCAGATGCCCCTCGAGTGTTCAGGTGTTCTTTGTGCCCTGCCGAAGGGAGGACGTCGCCCAGGAGAAAAATCGAACGCGGCCGACCTGCCCGTTCGAAAATTATAATTGCAGATCTTTTTGTACGATTTGCATTAGCGTCCCGGTGTACTTTACATCGGCGGCGCGCGCATGAGAAACGTACCGGGCAACGATTATTCCGAGAAGAACCGCGGCGGCGCGGCTCGGCGACTAATTAAGCGATTATAGCGTCCGGGGCCGGCTAACGAGTGTTAATCCAGAGCCGAGTCGTGCCCGATAGAGCCCGGCAGGGTCAACCTGCCGCACGCTCAGGTGAGCACGACGATAATTTTACTTATCAGCCTGTTTATACGGACTCCTCTTACCGGCGCAATGTAAATGATTGTCCTCTTTGGCAATACCCCCGTCGGCCGTGCCGCCATTAGTCTGCCTCCAATTAAAATCAATTTCTTTAACGCGTTGAAACGGACGCTGATACTCCTCCACTCCTCGTAGCTCTCCTCGAGTGAAAATTCAACGCGCCGCAGTGATGCACACTCCTATTCCCCGAGCTTATCGTGTTTAGGACACGCGCTCGCGGAGCTATGCGTAGGAACCGGAATGCAGTCGGACATTACACGAAAAAGGTGAAGCGTTCTTCGAAAACTTCGCTGCGAAGGAATACTAAGCGATTCACGCTTTTAACGCAGCTAAAGGATAATATTCCTTTGATGCGAGGTTATTAACAGTAAACAGTAAATCCTACAGTGTTCGAAGGATACCTAAAACTCGAGGGAAAAACTGATTAAAGTATTGCACGGCGCGCAACTAAGGAATACAGCTTCGGGTACCAGTCGCATCAAACCGCTGCGACGTTCGAGTCGCGAAAGAAAGCTCGGTAGAATTTCACGGCAACGGAAAACTTGATGTTTCCCAGTCATCTAATCTCCGTGCGGAATCTATCTATCTATCCATCCATCTCGCGGGATTCTTTCGCGCAACTGCCTTGTCCATTAAAGTCCATCAATTCGTCGTGCATCGCCGCGGAAGGATCCGAGGCCGAGGGAAAAGTCCCGGAAATTTATCAAACAGCACCGATCATCCCACGTGTTTTTCGCGAAACCGCGCCGGAAAATTACCGTTAAACGGCCGAGGATCCTCGCGTCGTCTGGTAGCGTCATCGTCGACGATGCCCCGAACGGGCCGCGCGTCCCGATCGGCGAGATTCCCGCGTCCGTTAGACGCGGTTCACGCCGGGCTGTACCGAAGCGCGACTAATTAAGCGATTAGCGGCTCGCTCGGCCGATGGCGCATTAATCCGAAGCCGCGCCGCGATTCGTGAACGCTCGGACGGACTCGCCTTGTTAGCTTTTACCGGCGATGACTCGATTCGATGAAACGCTCGCCGGTCGCTCGGAGTGCCTTTAAATGGCTGCACGCTTTGTTGACGTTTCTGTTCTCGTGAGTTTTCGATATATTTCGGATGGAGGGGAATTGCGTTTGAGATTAGAGAATTTTAACTTTGTAATTCTGGTGTAGCTTCCGAGGATGTAGCTCTCGAAGTAATATTGTAGTTTCAGAGGCAACAGTAGTTTCCAAAGAGATACTGCAGCTCTTAAGACAATATTGTATTTCCAAAGCTAATATCGCAGTTTTCGAAGCAATACCGTTCTCAGGACAATAACCTCCAAAGACAAACTGTAGTTTCCAAGGCAGTGTTATTTGAAGCAATCATACTACTTCAAAGGCAACACTGGTTTCCAAAATAATACTGTCTCGAGACAATAATCTACTTGCTAAAGTAACACTAATTTCCAAAGCAGCATTGCAATGTTCAAACTACAGTTTCAAATACAATACAATATTCTCCAAGCCGCTATACAGCGATTCCCAAGTTCTTTAATTTACTTCTTCAATCAAATGTAATATAGAAGAATCACATTCCACAATTTCAATTTAGTTTCACACCGAATGATTCCTTTCGACATGTTCTAAAATTCTCGGGACAATAATCTACTTGCTAAAGCAACACTAGTTTCCAAGGCAGCGTTGCAATGTTCAAACTACAGTTTCAAAGACAATACAATATTCTCCAAGCCACTATACAGCGATTCCCAAGTTCTTCGATTTACTTGCTCAATCAAACGTGATACAGAAGAATCACATTCCACAGTTTCAATTCAGTTTCACACAGAACGATTCCTTTCGACATGTTCCAAAGTTCTCGGGACACTGCGTAGATGTCGGGCGTGCATCGAGGCGGGGATAGTATCTCGGTCACGTAATTAGAAATCAGAGAATCGCCGGGCGGCAATAAATCGAAAAAGCAACGGCTAATGGCACGCGTATTGACGTATCCATCGGACTATCGTTCATCTTTCTCACGGAGTTCCGCGGCACGCAGTCCGCCTCGCGGCTACTCGCGATCGTCCCGGCGATCTCTCTCTCCTCCGCGCCGCTCCGTCCACCCCGTTCACCATTTTTTTTCTTCGCTCTTTTCCCTGTCGTCTCTCACTCTCCTTCCCGCCCTCCTTCTCTTTTATCCGGGTCTCGTTACTCCGACGGGAAGGAGACGGGAGGATCGCGCGAACGCTCTCCTCCTCCGGCACACGTGACCGTAAGTACGCTTGATTTACGCTAAAAGCTAGCTCGGCCCCGCGTTCAGTCTTTATCGAAGGGGGTAATGCGATGATGATGGACGACCGACGATTTGTAGAGGCGGATTGCGCGCCGGCCAGATATATGCGCGCCTCCGCGGAGCCGTGATTATTGTAACTCGATCCTGGGACGCGCCAGGTAGAAAGCGCAGGAATTTCGTGAGCACGGGAACCGGTGGACCGATCGCCGGCCTGGAACCCTCCGGACACCTTTCGATTACCTTCTAACAGTTTCGGAGGAGAGACCTGAAAGCGATTCGATTTTTACAGCCGGTTTTCGTGGGGATAATACAGGCGCGAATCAGCTCTCGATGCTCTTAGGGCTGCGGACTTGTGATTTAGGCGAGGCGCTGCGTCTTTGTCAGAGTGCAGCGCTACTTTTCCATGTAGTTGCTGGTCGAGCTTTGTGAAGATGGTGAATTATTTCTTGAAACAGGTAGTGTTTGTCACGATTCCTCCATTGTTCTTATTGATTGGTTAATTCCACTACACTTGAGTTCTATTATATAGCTTGAAATTAATCTTTAAGGCAAAAGTATTTCAAGTTGGCTTACCAAGAAATATAACATAGATAACAAGTGGAAAGAAATTGACAAAATAAATATTACAATAACAGTGATAAGATTGAATGATTTTTGCTATATACAAGGTCCGTTGAGGGTTAATACTAGACCGAACTCACAATAACCTACGAGATACATCCGAAAACAGCATAAATCGATACTAAAAACACTGCCGATTCGCAAAGCAACTAAAAGAGTTACTAAACGCTTCCCATATCACCACCAGAAATACATCGAAGAAACGGTTCAAAAACCAGTCCGCGCAAACCGGTCCACTTCGAGGGAACAAAACGAAAAGCGACAGTCGTCGCAAGCCATTCGTTGAGTCGTGCTCGTCGCGAATTCCGCTCGGACTGGCAAGAAACGCTTTCAACGATAATGACGTCGCAGCAGAGCAAATTCGGTTTAGTACTTCCTCGAGAGTAGGCCTCGAGCGCCGCGAGTGGAGAAGCCGAGGCCGCGCCGCGGCGCGGACGGAACGAGGCGCACGTTTCCACGGAAACACGCGAGCGTTCCCCGGAGGCTGCATGCAAAATCGGGCTTGCGGAACGGGGCGAGGGGGTGAGAGGCGGGCACGTTAATCGACTCGTAAACATCGAACACTCGTCGGCGTGATTTCTCGAAGCGAGGAAATGCTCGGCCGGCCGCGGCGCGCGCGCGCGACCTTTTTTAACGGTGCGGCCGCACCGCGCCGCCCCGCGCCGCGCCGCTCGGATTACCATAACCGATCGATTACCCCGGCCACTCCACTCGAAGGAGTTTCTCTCGCGAGATGAAGACGTTAAGCTAGGACTGCCTGCAGCTCGGAGACCGGCATCGCTGTCACGAGGTGCACGATGGACGTTTTCACACGTCCAACGGCGGCCGCACACGATCCACCGCGTTTTTCTGCTCGGCTGTCCCTATCGAAACGCTCGGATCGGTTTGCTGCGACAAAGGAGGAAGGAACTGATATCCTGGAGGATGTGGAGGAAGGATTGTATAGTTTGGTAAAGAGGAAGTAGAGTTTAATAAGATTATTGTGTTTAATTGGTATGATAGAATTTTGACGGCGTTTTTCTGTTCGGTTGTTCCCATGGAAACTCTCTGATCACTTTGCGACAAAGGAGGAAGAAACTGAGATCCTGGAGGATGTGGAGGAAGGATTGTATAGTGTGGTAAATTCAGAGGAAGTAGATTTTAATAAGATTATTGTGTTTAATTGGAATGATAGAATTTTGACGGCGTTTTTCTGCTCAGTTGTTCATATCAAAACGCTCGGATCGGTTTGGTGCGACAAAGGAGGAAGGAACTGATATCCTGGAGGATGTGGAGGAAGGATCGTATAGTTTGGTAAATTCAGAGGAAGTAGAGTTTAATAAGATTCTTGTGTTTCATTGGAATGATAGAATTATCCTTTTCAGTGGAATTCTTATTGCTCCGCGTGGAGTTAGAGGAATATGGAATTGAATCTAGATTACCTATAGATTGAATTTATTGTTAATGCAAGAGAGAGGAAGAGAGAATTTAGTTACTGGTACGACTAGTTACAATCGAATAATTCAGCTGTAATCGGATCGGAGTCATTCATAAGAAAGTTTAGGATAAGATTCTTATTGTTTTGAATAGAGTTACAGGAATATAGAATTACTTCTAAACTTCATACTTAATTTACCAATGAACAAAAAGATAACAGGGCGTTCATCTGTCTGCTATTATAGTTAATAACAGTTCAATCACCCTAACAGTCCAACCGCACTCAAGTTGCAATCACACGAAATTCTATCAGACCGAAATCCTCCATCGAGTGTAAAATAAATCTAAAGAAGCGCTTCGACGCTTCAAGTAGCCCGCCCCATTCGTCGAACCAATTATCCTCTAATGAAATTTGTGTACAGCTTAACTGGAAGAAGTGGGGTCATTGAGTACGCGGTGAAAGGGTCGAAGATCCAGCCGGGGTGAATGAAATCCCCGGCCGAGGCCGAAAGTGCATTAGCATTAGCGCCCTGAGAATTCGCCGGCCTGGCTGGGCGCATGCCCACTGGCGTCGTGCATTATTATCGCGTTACCACGTAATCGTCCATGCGGCTTACACCGATACGAATTATCACGGACGCCCGGGGCGGCGTTTCGCCTTTAGGCGGGCTTCGAGGTGTTGCGCGCGTGTTCATCGGCGCCGAGCGAGCCGCGGCCGCGTCTTAACGGCACGTGTCACGAGCGTGTGATCGCGCGCGTGTCAGCGTCCGTTCATCCGCTTCTTCTCGGAACGAGGGAAGCGTCGTTAAAGCGAGACACCAGTTCATTTGCATCGCTGTCGAATTGAGTCGTCCGCTCGCTTCGGCGATTCGCTCGTCGACTCGAAAAGTGACAACCTGTGTCCATTCAACGCGTAACCGTACGTGGGAAGAAAAGAATCTCAGCTGCAAATTGCTCGTCTGAACAATTCGCGATAGAATAATCTGAGTATTGACCCCTTGTCCTACAACAACGAGTTAGACTCGTGGTGAAGATGTGTATTAAGAATCATGTATCAAGAATCCCCTAATGTTCATCTAACAATGCCAAAGAAGAGTCCTCTATTTCCAATCTACCAAAACACATCAACTCCAGATTTACAAACATTTATTCTACTTTGTTCTATCGCTATACTACTATAATATTTAAGAAATTCAATGTCAAATTGAGTTCCGTAATCCTAGCGTCAATATCAACTCCTTAACCCTTGCCCTACAACGAGTTAAGACTCGTGGTGAAGATATTCAAAATAACTCAACATATATATATTACTCAATTCATTCGAAATCAAAGTAAATATCATTCCTCTGTAATCGACTATTATACTTAAAAGGAAATACAGGCATAACGTATGCTTAGAATTTGTCTCTTTTTCCAATAAATTATTAATGACAAAGCAGTCGACCAGAGTTGAGAAATATATCATAGGCCAAGGGGTCAATACTATAACTACCGAGAGTTCAACTGACTCTCCGTAATCTCTCTAAACTCCAGGAACACACCTATCTAGCTTTCCGCTGATTTACAATTCAGTTTCCGTATTGACAAACCAATTTCTTGAATTTCTCCGGGGAAGGTCTGTTACCCTTTTAACAATCGTAAGCAGAGTAACTCAGGAGTGTCAATATCCTTTAGAATAATTCACAAACTTATCCATCTTTTCAATCGAACCAACCCCGTATTACTTCATTAATTTCCGCTCAAACTGAAATGATACACCGATATTCAACCAAATCCCCATTTCCTCGAAGACTCCACGCTCCAAATGCGAGAACTTCCGCAGTCCGGCGTCATCCGCGAAACCGATGTCACCTCCGGCAACGGAGATTCATTCCTCATTTCGCGTTGGAAGCGAATGATTCGAGAACACTCCGAACCTCGAGAAAGAGGCCCGCGGGGCGGGCAAGCGAGTAGAGCGAGCCGCTCGGTATAGAATCGTACGATCTCCGAACAACGAGAGGAGCCTTGTAAACCAACATCACTCGTGAACCCTGATTCCAAGCGATACGACGCGACGATCTCCGTCGCGTCTACCCCGGTCACGATTAAGACAATAAGATTTTACGATGTCCCCTATTTCTCCCGGTTATCCGGTCGTCGGATCGGCGAAACGTGTAACGAGACGATATTACATTTTCATCGGGCTACACCCTCGCCGGGGCTTCTTCTTCTTCTTTCCCCCGGTTTCGCAACCGAAAAAGATTCGAGCCGGCGATGACCTACTCTACTCGATAGTCAGCGCGCCGCTAACACAGCCGATCATTTAATAACTTACGCCCCGGCGAGAGATTACGATCGTCGGCGTACACGGCGAATACGGATCACGGGCCTGTAATCAAATGCTGTTACCGACTTTTATTACGCCGTTAATGCGACTCGCGCGCGCGCGCGGGGCCCGTTTCCTCCTCCGTTCGTGTCTACAGGACGTTTCGTAACGCGAGGGAACCGCTCCGAGGACGGGCCGCGTAAAAACGATAAGGAAAAGTCCGTACGAAACTCCTGTTCGATCTCCGCCACCTCGTGCGATCGCGGAGTCTCGATCGTTTCACGTGGGAATCGCAGCCGTTTCGCTCGGATATAGTTAATGTCGTACGAAACGCGAGGATGGACGAGTTCGTTCCGCGACGGGAACACGGATTCGCTGAATTCCGACGGCGAAGACTGCGATTCGTTGTGCTCGGAGATTCGATTGCTTCTGTGAATTGTATTCTTGCGTAATAATGTGGCGTAAGTCGGGGATTGATGTGGGATAATGAAATGCGAGGTGTAATGAGTTCGCAGTGAAATGGAATTAGAAATTGTCGTGTATTAGCATTGTTTCCCTGTTTCACACTGTTACACTGATACTTGGTATTCGAGTTTAAAACGCAAGATTGCAGGAGAGGGTAATTAATCCAACGATTTTCTGCTTGCAGGGCACGCGGACGTGGACGGCAGACCTGTTCTCGAGTTCGAGGACGTGCCCGCTGCCAGGGAGGCCCTCTGCGCCAAGGATGTGTCATCGTTTCTCCTCTACCTCGCCCGTTTACACAGGTGCGCATTATTCTTTCAATACTCGACGACGGAAGCCGTTAAGAATCGCTGAGGTGATTCAACTTTAACCTACGAAAATTCGTAAACAACAAACTCTATATTAACATGCAACACGCAAAGATCCATCTACTCGCGTCCAGAGAGTGAAAGTACCGGCGAAAAAAGGGAAGCAGGAACGGCTCAAGAGATCATTCAAAACGATCGAAGGTTAACGAAGCCATAACATTTCGAAATTGCAGCCCTCGCGAGTCCCTCCACTTAAGCAGTTTCACGCTGCCATTACCGGCGATCCGCGATTTCCCATGAAAATCGAGCGCGCCGTAATTCAACATTCACCGCCCAATCATACTCCGCGGCGGACCGAGTCACTCCAATTCGTCCCGAGCGACGGGGAGAAAAAAGTATCACTGTACCCGAAGCTTTCCTGGCCGCGGACGCACGTATACTTATCGCCGGATGGAAATTCTCGGTATCCCTTTCGCGTTACGAATTACGCTCGGGGACGGACGATTTATTACGGCCGGGTACGCGGATTTCCCCGCGATCATCGGAATAATGACTGCAATCGGCCGCCGCGGAATTGGCAATTTGTTAATCAACGCGAACGATGGAAGAGCGCTCCGGCGCAGGGGTTGGGGGGAGAACTGCGGAGCAACGGGTCGCTTTCCAACAAATAAACCGGCCGGACGCCAGGTTTCCGTAATAATTATAATTTTCCCGGGCCGTGACGTCCTCGTCACGCCCACTATAATCACAGACGAGGTGCAAAATCGCGGCCTGCGCGACGTGCCGGCCGGCAACTACGAATTTCCTGCGGGTCGTATCGGTTGCGCGCGCGCGCGGGCGCGCGGCGAGCGCCCTACGCCGAACGAGAAACGGCCGTTAATTAGCCGGCGTGGGTTACGGGCGCGCGTTTTTCTAATTAATCCCCGGGGCCGGCCCCTCGCGCCGACGGCAACTAATCGACCGCCGGCTCGAAAAAAATCGGATGCGCGTTCGGTAATTGCAGTGTTCGTCGCGCGATAATTTAATTACCGAGATGTACTGGCACGACGTGTTATCGTCGGCTTCAATTGATTCCACTCCCCTTTCCAGTTGTTGTTCCCTCGTGAAGCGCGTCGGAGGATAAGAGGACGTCGCGCGGACCTCGCAGGACATTACAGGGTCAAGGGAACGCGACTGTCAGAGCTCCTTGTGATTTTTCATTTGCGTTTTTAAACGAGCCTCGCGTGGGAGCGTTACCGTTGCGGAATAGAATGCTTTTGTGTTAAACGGTTACGTACGATTGCGAGCGTGCGTTCGTAAGTGGAATTATTTCGAGTACTGTATAATGAACAATTTAATTGCGAGATACGGAAGCTGGTCGAGTTAACGACGCGCTTGTAGGTAAGTGTGGGAAATCTGTTGTACGATAATGTAGCTTAATGAATATTAAAAAATATGATAATGACACCAATCATTCTTCGATTATTCAATTTCGAGTTCGGAATTCTGAAAACTCGATATTGAATTTTTAGGAAGTATCGAAGATCTCACGATCTACCGATTGAAACGTTGATTTACGTTCTAGCGGCGCATGATCGATGAAATTTCTAAAAATAATCAAACCACCGGCGCAAAAAGAGTCCCGTAATAACATGCGCAACCCGTGAAAGGCGACTCGGGTATGGAAATTGATTCGATCCCGCTAGCGCGCATTGAATATGATCCCATCCCTGGCGGCGTTCGTTCTGCGGGGTGTTGAATAAAACCGCGCGAGCGGGGAGGGAACAGGTGTCGCCGTTCACCGATCGAGGGAATTTCTTTTCGAGCCCGGTCCCCGGCGGGACGGCGGGGAATTTTCGATCGTATCGACGCCGGGGCATTAAAACCCTGTGTTTACGGCGTCCCTGTGTGCGCAACGGCAGGCCTGAATAAAAGCGCGGCGACGAGAAAGGCGGTAAATCATGCGCCACTTAACGCGTCGGAATAGAATTTTGAATAACGATCCGCCATTATCGTGGCATCGAAGGAAAGTGAACACACGAGGAAACTGAATATATTCCACATTACATAATATGCCCATTGTTCGGAGAAAGTGCATATTTCATTGATAAGAATCGGGCATAACGCCAATTTATTTTATTGCTATTCCCCGCCGGCCCCGTTTATCCGCGCCGCTCCGCGCCGCCGCGTGTCCCTCCGATCGATCTCGGGGCCCACGTCGCCGTTGCCAATTCCGCAACGCTGGAATGCCTCCAATCGCCGATTCAGCGATTTCCTCGTCGAAAATGAGCCGTGCCCGACCGATATTCCTCGACTGCACCGTGAAACAAGCCGATTTTCCGTGCTCCGGAAAAACTTGGCAGAGCTCTGGGTTTATCGCGTGGCTAACGAATTGCAATTTGGAGGGCCTTTTGAGACTGATTACACTGATTTAGAGAACCCCTTGTATACGAAGGACACTTCGAATTTACTAGATCGTTAGAATGTCGCAACGTCCGTGGGTAACTGGGAAATTGATTAACACGTTGAATCGATATAGACGACATTGTTCGAAATTTAACGATAATTCACAAGTAAATTAAGCGACAAAGCTTTTTTATTTAAATATTCCCTATAGCAATACAAAGTTCAATTTAAAATACTAAATATTCAACTTCACAGTTTCGCTGTATCAATCAAGTGGTGACTGAGTCACCTCTCGAGTGCAAAGGGTTAAAACATTCTAAACAAATATGATTTGTCACACGTATTACAAAAAGTAACTGTTCAAACTATCTCTTGAATGTCCGCATTTCTACGATCTTCAATCTTCAGTTCATACCTTACACATTTCTACCTGCATTACCACAGCTCAAGCAAGAAGCAAAAGAAAACTGTCACCGCGATACGTATCTCTTTTGATCGTCGTTTCCTCGCTCGACGAGCTCAGCTCCGTTAACGCGTCAGCCCCGGAAATCGCAGAAAAACCCGCCACGGAGATCGCGCAACAGTAACCTCCGGAGAGAACAAAATATATCTCCGCTCTCCGAGACGGCGGTCTAAGTGGCGCGCCGAAGCAAACCATCCCCGTAAGAAGACATCGAAATCCACCCACTCGGCGTCAGAAATAACCCTCCCGAAGTGTGAGCCGTGATCGTAAACACCCGGACGCTGCGGGAGTGTGTTTCGTTTTTCCTCGCGCTCGAATCGGATCGCGATTAAGAATCGTTCCGATGCGGCCCCGATCGGAGGACGGCGGAGGAGGGTTGGCCGTGCGCGCCCGGCGAACCCTCGGGACCGAGCACCGATCGTAAAGGATGCGGCCGGCCGGTGCGCGCGGTGGCCGGGAGACGTCCCTGGCTCGTTTAGCCGCATTCGTATGCCGGCCGGCTCATAAAACATATCACGCGCGATAGCCACGGCAGCGGCCTATTGCGGTATCGTTCATCGCGCGGCTTTATGGTGCCCCGTGCAACCGTCCCGCGGTGCCACGGGGCTGGCTTCCTCGCCAGGCTGAGAGGATACCTCTCTCCGGCCACTCGAGAAACGTCCTTTCTATCTTTTGGCATCTTCCCGAGCGGTTTCCGCGTGCGCCCCGCAGAAAAACCGGCCGGAAACCGATTTAGACGCATTGATACTCGACGCTCCGCTCTAGAGCCAATTTGCCTGGGTAGTTAGTCTGCCGGGTACGTTTCTGTTGGAATTATGACTGTGCTTGCTGGCTTTCAGCTAGAGATTTTGTTGAAGTATTGGGTTGTAACGTGGAATGCTTGATTTTTAGGATTAGCTTGAAATGGATGGCAATGTAGCGATAGTTTTGATGAGAATAAATTCTGTGGATTTTTCTGGTTGCTGGTTTCTCGTATGACTTTTATAGAAATCTGGTGTTCTAGTTGATAGGAGATAGACAATTGATGGGAGACAGAGATACCTGACATTAAGAGATTCCTAGATTTTTTCAATGGATTCCTGGTTGAGAGTACAATTTTGTATATACCGTAATAAGTAGTAGTAATTAGAGTTTGAATATTTGTTACTAAGTTGTGCGAAGCTTTTAACCAGTTAAGTGTGGAATTTAGTTTAAAAAATCTCGCATTGTGCGAGCAATAGTATCAAATAATGAAATGTATACTCGTTAAATGCAGGCCAAATGCACTTAAAGCATATCACAACGAAAAACTAAAGCGAAACGAAGAAGAACTACATCTTTGTCTCAAAAAATAAACAATACATCGTTGGAAAACTTAGCACCATTAAGAATTTTAAGATGGTGTGTATACTCCTCAAACACAGTTAACTGGTTAATAGTTTCTTCGATGTTTACTTGATTTCTGAAGGTTTTTTCTTTGAGGAAGTGACGGGTTTAAAGTAGTGAACGTGATAGATCCGGTAGATATGGGGGTTGTTACAAATATGTCAAAAATCTACATGTCTTCTGTTGAAACAGAACATGGAATATCGAGAAACCAAAGTCATTTCATACGTTGCAACCTAATATCCTTATTAACTTCCGTGGAATGAAAAAGAGACTCGAGAAGTGAGCGGAACGTGTTTATTGTAGAAGCGGATGTTTGTTTTGTCGAGGATATATTTATCGTAAGAATGAATGGTCGGTTCTCTCTGCGTTTTAGTCGCCTTTGGCTGCTAAGGTTCCGAGAGATCAACGAGAAGGCTAATTACCATGATCTCGTTAAATAGAAGAAAACGATTTTTGAATGGCAGAGCGTGTATGAAAGGAACGCTCGGTCGAAGCGAAGTCCAGTGCGTCTTGTTTTCGATCGTGGCAGAAACGACGCGGAAAAAGTCGGCATTACGACGGACCCGCCGCGATTTCCCATCGGCAATTGGGAGCGAATTAAATTACCCGCGAAATTCCGGACACGCTGATGCGCGACTAAACGGGATGGAAATTTCCTCGGTGGACTTTCCCATGGAAAAACGCTCGTTACCCGGCGAGAGATGCCAAATTACGAACGCGAGGTATGCGAACGCGCGGATACTCGGCGTGGCATTATCGAGCTTTCGTACTTCATGATCGCAAATCAGTGGGACCGGCGATAAAAGTCGGCGGCGACGTCCCGTTTACGGGAAAATCAATTCCTCGCATCGCAGAAACCGCGCGGTCCCTTTGTCCGCGGCCCGCTCGCGGTAATTGTTGCGCGTTAAACTCTTAATCGGTAAATATAAAGCAACGGGGAATTTTTCGCCGCGCGGATTCTTCGATCGTATTATAACTGTACCGGCACGAACGCGCGCGCGCGCGCGCGGACGGATCGGATCGTTCTTATTAATTTTCACTCGCGTCTGCGCGGACGTTTATGATCGAGAAACTACTCGGTTAACAAGTCAATAAATAATCACCCCGCGCACTATTAAATTTCAGATATACCGTCACAGTAAAACGTCTCCACTCTCGCGTCGTTAAATAATCTGAAACAAAATAGACGAAACCGAGCTCTCGGCCGTTTGCTTCCTGCTTCCATCGGAAAGTACCCGATCGCTTCGAGTATCTGCTCCACCTATTTTACGACGGACGAGCTTTTCCACCGGTAAAGGGCTAAGAGATATCTCTGAACCGAAAACGACACGAAACGATCGAAACATTTCTCAGACATCGATCTTTCCATCCCTTAAAATGTATCGGACGAACTTTTTTCGCGTTTCGTCTGAATTATGAGGAACAAAGGAAGCATGGAGAGGGTGAATACCTTAAAAGGAATGTTTTCCTATTTCAATGGAAAAATGTACAGCCCATTCACCGATCAGGAAACGCGGAAACCGAGTTTTCCCACGATTCCTTGGAACAATCGTCGCGAAGCGGACAATTTCACCGTAGCATCCCCGAAAAGGGTACGCGGAAGGTCGCCGGAGGTTGCCGAAGCCGTTTTAGCGGCTGAGATCATTACGCGTTCGTTATTAGCGTTGCGTCGATATTTTCTAGTGACGTGGGAGAAGAAGAAGAAGAGGAGGAGGAGGACGGAGGAGAAGAAAGCTGATGTTCCTGCGCACAATCAGCTGGTCTCGGCGGCTGGAATCTGCCGACGAAAGCCAACAGTGTCATAATGATCCCCGAGCGAAACACGATCGCCATAAATCAGCGTACCGGTTACGCGGGATTCATTAGCATTCTTTTTGCCTCTGTCCGGCGTGCAGCCGCTCCTCGCGCAATGGGAAAGCGCGAGACCGACGTTGACATAGCGAGGCGGTCTATCGGTGGCAGATTATTCGTGGATAGGCCGTTGCGACGGATTATTTATTTACCAGTATGCTGGCCAACAAAATTAACATGAAAACGTCTTATGAATTTTCACGGACATTCCGAGAGCAGGTTTCTCAATGTTTTTGAACTTTCGATTGCTTCTTATCGAGGCGGAATAGATTCCAATTTAGTGGGACGATCGCCTAGAATAGTTATTTATGTTGCACTGTCTTTCTTTAGTAGTGTAAGTTTCTGTAGAATTCATCTCTTGACAGAAAATCTCGAAGTCTGAAAATTTCAATAGTTCAAAGTCTCAAAGTCTCTGAGATTTTGAAACTTTGAGACTTTGAACCTTTGAGATTTTGAGACTTTGAGACTTTGAACCTTTGAAATTTTCTCAAAGTCTTAAAGTCTCAAAGTGTCAAATCTTTAAAGTCTCAATCTCACAATCTCCTGATTATTCCATAATAAAATCTAGAAGCATTTTGACAAAGGAATTCTCAGCTTTCGATTGTCCAATATCACGAAAGAAACTTCCAATAGTTCCACATTTCCAATATCCCACAAAACAGAAATTATCGTAGCCATCAGAAGCTTCTACAAAGTTTCATTTCGCATTTGAAAAATCTCCGACGCATTCATCGTCGCTCTCACGGTGTGCATATATATCAGCGCGATAATCTAATTCTCAGGTTTGATTCACGACGATCCAAAGAACGCCGCATCCAACGATAGCCGGTCAGATAACACAGCAATGGCGTCACGGGATCGATAACCACCGGCGATCCTATTTTCCGTATCAAATCGATCCCGCGATTCAGCGAACGGAGCCGCTTCCATTAATTGCCGGTTGCTGAGATTTATTAGCCCAAGGTCGAGGGATTTTCACTCCGCGGCCGCTTCCTAGATCCGGCAGAACCTGTCGCGGCCGGGGCTGAAAAATCGCGTCGTGCCCGCGCGCGCGCGGAGCACGCCTCGATTTCGCGGGGATTGAAGGTGAAATGGCGAAAGTTCCGGAACACGCTGCCTCCGTCCCCACCCTTTATCTCTCTCTCTCTCTCTTTCCGGGCACGCACCGCGCGCGGCGACGATACGCGGCCTGTCCGAACGATTCCGATCGCGGCGACTGCTCTCGACGATTGTTGAAAGACAACGCGCGAATTATGGCGGCCGATCGGGAACGCGATAACGGATCTCGCCAAAGAAAGGCGTTGGTACGCGATAAATCCGTGATACTTCGAGTAGATGCACGGTTAGCGGGGATTTGTTTATCTCGGATTCCAAATAAATCAACCGTAACCGGGAATCTTATCCAATTGAAACTACAAATCATTCGGAAGATTATACACGTCTCGCACCCTAATTTCTACAATAGTTCCCGAAACCAACAACGAGGCGAACTTCTATCTCTCGGTAACGTTTCACCCGTTTCACTCGAATATTAGACAAACGCCGATAATTCGATCGTATAAGAAAACTGTCAAAAAATAAACTCATCCACTCGGCAACGAAACGAAGAACATCTGCTGCGAATAGCGAAGAAACGGAGGACCGTATCGGCGCGAGCAGCCGGCGGACACGAAAAGAGAGAGAGAGAGAGAGTGACGAGTGCAACGGGCGAAGGAGAGGAGGCAGATACGATCTCGGAAGTGGGTCGACAAACTGCAGTTCCAGATCTTCGTCCCGGAGGGAAAAGCGAGATAGCGACGAGGGACGTTTCGCCGAACCCGTTACCGTTACTGTCGAACACGAGGGTGGCTGAGAGAGAAGCGGAGAGGCGGGACGAGCGCCGTGATCCACCTGGTAGGGAAGGGTCCGTCGACAGAGACAGCGAGAGGGGGTCGGGCGGAGGGGGGCGGGCAAAAGGATTGATGCACGTCCATAACTCATGCAGAAACGCGGTCAGGTGCACAACTGGATCAGCCAGAGATCCCCCGCGATCCTATCATCCTGCGATCTACGTCGTGACTCCCTCTCGCGCGATACGCGATACGCGGCGAGGTGCCAGTCCGCTCGGATACCTAAGCGCCCCGCTCATTGTTGCTGCTTAATTGTTATCTGAGAATGTCGTGGACCGAGAGAGGCTGAACTCGGAACTTCGAGGCTCGAGTCGGTGTTCCGAGAAGTCTCGTTCTTCTCTCGCTCCGGGAGGATAGGATTCAACCGGTGAACCGTGTTCCACGGGTGTACCGTCTTCGAACGCGGAGTAATATCTCTATTTGCAATTAGATATTAATATAAGATATTAGAAATTAATAGCTATAATTGTATTATAGTTGTAATACTCTACTTGCAATCAATTGTATCTTTGAAGAACTAAAAGAATTACCTTAGTTTCATATAATTCAACGGCAAGGGGTTAATGACTAATTATTTAGTTTATCGAACGAACGTGTGATTGTGTTAGGTTCTGTTTCGATTTTTTGTCTTGCGTTCGAAGTGTTCGTTATTGGTTTGCATTATCACGCAGCTAACGAGAGGCTCACAGAATTGAATCCTACGGTGAATTGCTCGAGAAATTCGTATTCACTGGTTCGAGAAGCTTTCCTCCGGTTAGATTTTAAGCACAATTGTAGTCTGAAAGTGATTACGCAAGGATGACAATACGACACTACCTTCCACCACCGTCCGCTCCGTTCTCGTGTTTCACTGTTATCTCCCAGTTATTCTCGCGATCTCAGCGAGGCAGCCTCCGCGACGTTCCAGCGTCTCATCGCCGTTCCACTTGTTTCTTTCCACGGCGACGCGTTTCGTTGGAAGTCGATTAACGCTATTAAACCGTCGCGCACGAGCTGTTGCCCGTCCAGCCGTTAGACAGCTATTAGCGGCATTAGAACATTATTAAGGATATGGGTCCGCTCGTTTTTCATTTCGCGGCTTCTGTCTCCCCTTGACTCGGATCTCCGACTCTGCGAAACGTCTCGCCGGAACCCTTCTAAAATTGCGCAAACGCCGAACGCGCCGCCTCTCGAGAGAAAAACACGTTTAATCCTCCGATTGGAAATTCATTCGCTTCCGTCGCGTCCAGCAACGGAAACCGAATTTTTCCAAGACTGCCCGGGCTACGTCTCGCAGCCGTGATACGTGGCGCTGATAGAACGTTCGAGCGGAGGAGAAGAAAACAGGCAGAAGGAGGACGACGCCGCATTCTAGCGGACGTTCGTTCTAAGGAAACGGTTAGTCGTGACGAGGTCTTTGCTCGACAACCTTTGCCCACCCAGGTCGCCAGGCTGTGGTTTTAGGTATACACACGATGAGCTGTCGCGATACCGAACGCGCGCGCTGCTCCCAGCGAGTCCTAGCTTTACAATGCTGCTAATGCACGAGCCTCTTCCCCGAGAGTGGGCAGTGGCGTAGAGAACCGGCGGACAGTTACGATCGAATTGTAAATCCACGTGTCATGGGATTATTGCGGCCCGTTCGACGGGTTACGCGGAAAAAGTCACGGGGTTAATTGAGAGAACGACCCTCTTACCTCCTTGCCCGGCCGAGCTCGCACGGGGTTCGTGGAAATCGGTTGGCTGCCTTACGGGAATCGCGACTTCGTACCCGCAACCTTTGTGTCGGCTTCTGGTATTCGCGCCGTGACGTATCCGCCGCGGTGGATTTTAACGAGTTCCCTGGAACCGTGGAATTCGCGCTTCTTCGGGGAGGAAAGAAGTTTGTTGCGTGAGACGGACGCTTCCGCTTTTCGAGGCTCGAAGATTATTCCCTGTCCCGGCGTATTCTGTCTGCCAGGTGGCTTCGGAGCTCTTGGCATTTCAATTTCGATTCTCTTCAAATTTATTTTACTGGTTTCTTGTGTTCTCTGTTTATTCGATTACTAACTATACTGTCTTTACGGCTACTGCTTGCTTGAGACTGAGATGTAATGATGGACAACGCTTCGTGAATGATAGGTAAATTTATGTGATCTGTTTAAAGAAAATTAGGAAACAGTACGTTCTACAATTTACTTATTAGTTACGTAAATAGCTATTTAAGTGATCTGTTTAAAGAAAACTAGGAAACAGTATATTCTACGATTTACTTATTAAATCTATTGTACAATTACTTCTCAAAAAATTCACTGTCAACCGTTATTCCATTCTCCGCGGAAAGGAACTGCGAATGATCAGAATTTCTTTTTACGGACGCTCGATTCAGCGTTAAGGAGCGCGAATCAGAGGGAAAAGTGTGCGCCGGAGTGATAGTTGCGTTCTCATTTGACATCTGACAAACCGAAGGGACGTGAAAGGTACGAGGCGGATTGAAGCAATCACGAGCACGCGTACAAAGAGTGGTATTGTGGCCAGTGGATACGCCACTGTGAAGTGGAGGCATGATTGCTGTACGTATGAAAGGGACCGAGGGCGGCGGAGCGGGGGGAGAGGGGTGCCACTGGAGCCGCGTGAGAAACGCTGCATACTTACGCGAAACCACCCACGTGTCATAACTGAATGCGGATCGTGATACGCTTTTCCTGCATTCAATACGCCTTTGCGACCCGTGTCCTCGAGGCGAAATGTCCCGAGACCGTTGCTCGCGGAATGAAAACGGCCAACTGGAAGAGCTTGGGTTTCTTCGTTGCGCAAGCTTCTAATAACTAATCCCGTTGACAGATTTCGAAAGCAAGAATTATTGGTACAGCTCTATTATTAACGCGGGAACGTTGCCGCGAACAAATATCAAAAGCCTGCCGTGTCATTGCCTCGACAATGTGTAAACTAAATTATATTTATGCGAATCCCTCAGAAACCGATGCGGTTCAGTCGATTCTAATGGAATAGATGATATTCTCTTCGGTTATTCAAGCGTTTACTCGATTTTACAGCTTTTGAATATATTGTATAATAATCTTAGAAGACAATTTTCTCGATTCTTTCCTTCGCATTGAGCCACCCAGTGACGTATCGAACGTTCCATTTCCCAACTTTCAGAAACTGTCCCCATAGATTACTTCAATCTACCATATTTCTAAAAAGATACTTACAATTGAATTTTACAGAAATCTCTCGGTTACATTCAAACATCCACACTAGTTACTACACAGCATTTCCCAACTTTCAGAAACTGTCCCCATAGATTCCCTCGTTCTACCATATTTCTAAAAAGATACTTACAATTGAATTTTACAGAAATCTCTCGCTTACATTCAAACATCCACACTAGTTACTACACAGTCACGCAACATTGTCGCGCCGCGGACGCAGGAGAGTGATTCAATAAGCGTTTCTTGCGCCACTCGCAGCTGCATACATTATAGATGCATAAAATCCACAATCCGCCGGTATCGGGCGCAAAAAGCGGGTCGATCGGCAAAAACGAGCTCGCCAACCGTGAACGTGAATCAATTATCCCCGCGGCGAAGGTCGTACCGAGGCGGCTCGCCGCCCTTACGGCGGTGACGTCGACGAGCGTGCATAATCGGCTCGCGGACGTGTCGACAGAGCGGACGCCTCGTTTCACTCGGAGCATGACTCGGAGGAGAAATCGCGACGACACGCCGCTCCTCACGTGGGAGATCTTGTCAACCGTGTTGACTACCGTATCACGGTGACTCACGTGTACGCGCGGAATGCCATCGACGGTTTGTCCGTCAGCCGGCCGAGAAACGTCCCGACGAGCGAACGGTTCCGCCTCAGCCGAAATCTCACCTCTTCCTGCCTGCGTTCTGCTTTCAGCGCGGACCAAACGAAGAACGGATTCACCCTGCTCGCACGCAACACCTCCGCCGAGTGTCTCGAGTTCCTGGACAAGGTCCTGGCCCTTCTCAAGGTAACACGATCGTTTCCTTCTACGTAAGTAGCTTTTCTGCAATTTTTAAACTTTGAGATTCTATGTCGACAGACGATTCAGCTTTACTCGAGTGTTTACTTGTTTCACGTTGCATGCCGTGGAATCGGCGAATCAAATCGCTAGAATTTGTTGAACCAAACGTGACTATTGGGAGAAAATTGTGTGTTATAAATAATATTATGTCGGTGACATTTGGAAGTATAATAATTGGAACTAAAGTATAAAAATAGTACATCTGTTTTCATCTCTACTTTACTGCAAATTGAGGGACGTTCAGCGTGCAACTTTTGCTACAATTATTCGTCACGGCGTGATTGCTATGTAGAATCTTGGTGTCCCTAAAATGTTGAACGATTAAAGTATCATATCGCAATATGATCGAATTCAGTAACATTAACACAGTTTCCAAAGAACACCTTTCCATTAGCAAACAGTAAACTCGGTTACAAACCGACACGCAAACGCCCGTAAATTCAGCTACACTAGAGAGCCCCCCGAGCGAAACAACAATGCCACGAGCATTGAAAAGCCCCGCGAAACTCCGCACGCCCAATCAAAGGTTAAACTCCCATTGAGGCCCATCGATCCTCCGCGAAGCCGGCGTACAATGACACGATGCTTGTGTTCGCAGGACCGAGTGAACGTTTCGCAAGCGTTGCTGCTGCAAAGCACCGTCGGCGACGGTTCAGCGGACCCCCAGTTACCTTTGAGCCGCGTCAAGGTGAGCGATAAATAATTAAATCCTTAAGCGGTGCGCGCCACCTTCGACCGAGCCTGCCTCTCGTCCCCCTTACTCCTCGGCGGCGATCATTGTTCCGTTCGTCGCGTGATTCGGTGTTTCTCTCGAGAGCGGTGTGTTCCGACGAATGGCTCTTTGTCTCGTCGACGAGGCTCGAGTGCTCGGTCGAGGGGGAAACGGAACGATTTCCCATTGACGCGGGGGAAAAACGCGGTCTCCGCCTCCGGAGACGCTCGCTCCCGTTTCAGTCGCCGGGTGCTAAAGCATTTTGAACCGCTGCTTTCAGACGACCGTCGTGGACCACAACGCGCTGTGCAAACACATACCGAGGCGGGAGGAGAACCACGACCAGGCACTGTGGATCGCGTTCTATAAGGTAATTGAAGCTGCCCGCGGCACGGCTCGCATCAGCCTCGAGTGTTCCCTGCGCCCTCTCCGCCCGACGATGCTTCTTGCCCCCGTCGAAGCGGTTTTTGCGCTCTGCCCGCTGATGCAAATCCGTAACTCTTATTTCTCCCCGTTTCCTTTTTGGTCTTTCCACGTCGTTTCCCTCGGTTCACCCTTTGTCCTTTAATTCGACGCCCCCCGAGTTCTCCGCGGGGTCCTTGAGCAGGCGCGCGCGCGCGTCTTCTTTCTCCTCTCTCGATGATCCTCGTCGAATTTAAGTTAACTCTCTTGAAGGCCTTGCCTCCGAGGAAAACGTCGGCCGAGCGTAAAAGTGCCGGGGAATGAAAGCTTCGCTTGTATCGGTTAATTCGTGGCTCTCTTTTATTCCTGTTTTACTGCTGGGGATTCTGGAGAACGTGTTGCGTGCCCGCTCGGTGGATGAAACGCGAAGGGATGTCAAGGACCCTGGGTTTTATCTCTCTCCGGCGCGGTGTATATTTTATGGCGCCTGGGGTTTTCGAATGGACGGTTAATTTTCTTAGGGCTGGTTTTTTGGAATTATTTGCCGGAACGTTCACCCCACGGTTCGTTCCAACAGATTTTCGCGAAGGACGCTGAGTCCCGCGCACGTAGACTCCGTGATTTACAGATACGTTAGCGATACTATTTTTACCGTGGCTAATTAAACATTCGCTGTTTCTCACTGTTCCTATATCCAGCATTATCGACACTTACAATCGACTACTTTACAATCAACTAACAAAAGGGAACAAAGTAACGAGCTGAAACAATAAATTGAATCCGACCAGTCCCCTATCAGATCCGCCGGCAAAAACTGAATATCATTCGCGACAAAAACCCGCCGCTACTCATCGCGCGATTTTACGCTATCCACACTCTCATTGCCGGCTGTCGCGTCTTACTCCCTCGCGCGCGACGCAGCCGTCACGCTCTCGGCGCAATCTGAAACTCGATTTCGCGGCTCTCGCCGTAACGAGCGAGCAATCCCGACGAGTGTCGCGGGCTGACAGGCGAGAGAGTCGTCCGATCTTTTCGAATCTCTCGGGGCTCGCGACAAATTGCTCGCGAAACGGATCGAGGCGAGGAATGCGTCCGATGCTCCGCGCCGGGCCGGGACGGGATGTCGCGACGGTGATTCGGCAGGTCCGATGAGAAATGGCCGCGCGCCGGCCCGGGCCGACAAAATAATTGTGGCTCCCGGACCCTACTCTCGAAAATCGCGACGCAATTATTGCCGGCCGAATTTATACGGCGACGACGGTGGCACTGACCGATGTTACCAATTTATCCCGGGGTTCTCAAACCACGGTGCCGCGCGGTAATGGCGTTTTAATGGGTCCCGTTAAGAAAAAAACCGGCGGACGCGCCTCGCCTCGTCGCGCCGGCCGGTATCGCGATGGCGATTCGTTACGCGCCTCGTAATCTCCGCCGGGACGTACGCGTCCGGTGGAATTGTCCGTGATACGGACCGATCGGACGTGTACTCTACTCGTCTCGTCGTGGAAATAAAACCGACCGATATCTCGTTGCTCCCTTCTTCCATCGTTTAATCCGTTAAAATGCCGGACCATAGACTTTCCGATCGATTTTCTCCGATAAAACTTCTCGCATCGCGTTACAACGAGTTGCCGTGTTCGTTTTCTGAAAATCGACTTTGGAAAATGATTGATCGTTGTAGAAACGGCATCGGTGATAAGGAATCGGGATGTAAAAGTAAATGAAGCATGCAACGAGAGTTTTAATGACTCGGTTTCGAGAAGTTGGAACTTCGGATACGAGTTTCTATTTCTTTGTTACCTTTCACAGAAACAAAGTCGTATTTTTCGAGGTTCCTGCGTGTACCACTGCTCGCGCACCACCAGTAAGATCATTGTATCACCGTGACTAAGGTAATCGATTTATTGGAAAGACACGCGATAAGGAAAAGCGGCAGCCTCGCAACGGTTAGCCGCGACCTTGCCGGTACGCGCCGCGGAAAGCGTTACAAGGAGAAAATTGCACTGTCGGAAAATGTTTATAAATTACGATCGGCCCGGCCGATGCTTGCCGAGATAGGCATTAACATAGTGCATCGCCGGTCGCATCGGCGCGCATGAAATTCTTCGGCAGAAAGTAAGGACTCCCACAGACGCCACACGGCTCCCTCTTCTCATCCAGGTATCCCGGGAACGAGGATTTACTATGCGTGTTCGAATAACGCGCATTCATCTCGACGCGTATCGTACGGTACCGGCCCCGGCAATTTCGAACTTTCTCGGGATGGCAAATTGTCCGCGGATGCTAGCCGACGTCGGAGTATCATTAGGAACAGAGAACCGTCGCCCCGGGAGTAATTAGAAGGCCGGCCCGAACGGTCCTCGCCGAAAACGTGATTGAATGGTGTTAATGTTCGAATGATTATACACGTGTTATGTAAAACTTTCGAAATTGTCGGTTTGACGGCGCGCTTATTGTTTGAACGACCGACGGACGGAATTTTGGCTCGACGTTCTGACGAAATCAAATGCTCGTAATTGATCGTAGCCTACTTTTCTGCTGCAATCAATCAACATTAGGATCTTCAAAATCTTTCGTTGTTCATATAGTATATATACACCTTCTCTCCATTTCCCTGCAAGTTTGACCTTGAATGACCTTGAGTCATAAGTCGTCGAATTCGTCTTAAAACGCAATATTTGATGGTGGATAAAAAATCGTATCATTCCATTTAAAAACAGAAAATTGACCTTCACCTCACCTTGGAGTGTCCGCCAGAAAAATAAAAGTTCCACCACGTGATGTCCCCCTCGGTATTGGACAACTCTCGTTTGAAACATTTATACGTATAATCAATATTTTCGGAGATATTCGACTGTAACGCCTTATAATTTCCACCCTGTGTATATAATATTATAATTTTATTATCATATATCACCCTGTATTATAATTTTATAATATATATATATATACTTTATAAAATTTATTGAAAGATTACAGTGATAACTAGAATTTATTGTAGAATCGATGACGTTCGAAAGTGAATAGAAATATAGAAATGTAATTTTGCGAGACGTATAATTTTCGGTTGGGTTTCAAGTAATCTAGCACCGGATCATTGGACAAAATTCTCTACGATGCTGAATGAGAAATGGTCTCAACAGCCGATTCTTCACCCCGCGCCGCCAGCCGTAATTGATTTTTCTAATTGCTCGCGGTGATGTATCATCGAGCCGGTTGGTCCTCTTAGGAACACTTATCGGACCACCCGAAGTTTACAGGCTAGAAATGCGCTCTCGGAAGAGTTATGAACGATCGGCGCTCATCATCTCGAGTTTGAGCTATTGCGACCCTCGAACCACTTTACGACAGCGATACAGAGCAGGCCTGCGAATAGTCGGGGCCCTCTGGCGATCGGCGATCCGACGATCGATCAATCTACCGGATGATTCCGCGAAATTGAGACGTCAATCGATCAGCTGCATGCTCGCGCTTAATTGTGTCTTACTTACGATTAGACCGCTCGAAATCGGCTCTCGTGCTCCAATTTTGTGCTTCATTGTGCTGTTATGACAGATCGACAACAATGATAGGACAATTTTATGGGGAACCGCATATTTCAGTTGTCAGTGAACTCTACCGTTAGTTACATTTGTATTCCATTAGTTTTCGAGCTTTCTTTTTGTAGGTGTTACAGGACATGTTCGGCATTTGAATTAATTAGAAGGATCGGCATTAAAAGAAGCAGTTCTACTTCGGTGAGAGTATTCAATTAAAAAAAAGAAATTTGTAGTTTGGCTGGAGTTAATATTGAAACTTGTTCTATGTAGTTGAGTTCATAAATTATGATAGAACGAGTGCGTAAGCAGTTGGAAAAAACGATTTTCCGGAATGTCAACAGCCACGAGCCAGGAATAGGACTTGGAAAGATATGTAACACTTGACATTTCGCGGAGGGTTGTATAACTGCATGAAAAGTCGGACCGTTGACAACCAGCGCCAATTAGTCAGAGTAGAAGCATTTATAGATATTTCCCCGTGGATGATTCCATGTGATTGGAATTTCGGTCGCCTCAGAATGCACCATAATAAGCAAATCAAACGGACTGGTAGCTAGGTGTGCCTGTTCTGCATTCTGCTTACTTCTGTCGATATTATACAGTGTTGTTCAAAGCATGTGCTATCTATTCATCTTTCAATCGAGCCCTCCTTGGTCGATATCTCACTCAATCGTCTATAAAAAGAAACAATATCTCTCCAATACTAAAAACGAATCAACTGAGAACAAACTTAACCATATAACTCGAGTCTTCAATATTAAACCTAACCCTCTTCAAATAATCCAATAACGAAGCTTTCAAATGCCAAACGTTCAAAATAAGTATCACCAAAAATCAAATCCCCTATACCCAACGTTTCAGATGTCCCAGATACCTTTGAACTTTCAAACACACACACCCACAGCATAGTTCGACAGGATTCCTCGTAAAGCAACTGCTGTCCACCTTCTACCATATTCCTGCCATCAACGTTCTCCCCAAAGCAACTACGTTAATTATGATTTCGGTGTTCCCGCAGGAGTACGACGGCCTGATGACAGAATGGCAGTCGACCGGTCGCCGGCTGGCCCTGGAGATGTCCGAGCTGAAGGAATGCAGCAGCCTATCCGGCACGTTGACGCCTCTCGGCCGGCTGCTCACGGACCCCACGTTGAGGCGAACGTCCAGAGACGCCGAGGAGGCGATCGCCTCGCTGGAGGAACGCGCGTCGCCTCTCCTCCACCTCGAGCACGTTAGGTTAGACCGTTTTCCCGCAAACTCCGCGAACCTAGAAAGTGTACACGCATGCCCGCCGGCGAATTTCGCGGACACCCGGTCGATATGCCCTCTCGTACCTTACCGTCGTCCTATTCCTGGTTCCGCTTTAATTATCCCGACAAGCTGTTCTTCTCTCCTCGCGCAGTCTGTAACGAACAATTTACCTATTGACGCGAGTCGACTAGAGTTTTAAACATTTAGGAATCACTTGGAGCAAAAGTAAATGTGTCGCAGTTGTTTGTTATTAACCCTTTGCACTCGAAAGTCTCTCAATGGAAATATTCAACATTTTCCGACGAGATGTAGGTCATACTGTTTGAAACTGATTTAACGATAATTCATAGATAAATTAAGCAACAGAGGTGTTTAAATATTTCACGTAGCAGTGCTAACTTTAATTTGAAGTATTAAATACTCAACTTCAAAGTTTTGTTGTATCGAATCAAGTGATTGAGAGTCACCTCTCGAGTGCAAAGGGTTAATGAATATTATGAAGCAATTCAAGATCTCACGATTGTACTTTCTCTCTTTAATCTCTTGAACTTCCTAATGTAACCCTTAACGAAGTAGCTGAAATCGTGTGACTATTTTCATCGCTATTATTGTAATATTCACGATCAACGTTAAACATTATGCTTCTACGAAACTTCCTTCTCGCGACCTATGTTACGGTACATTTTAGCGGTAAGTAAACTCGAAGTACATCCAGTCCGTTAAGGGTTAATAAACAGGAAGAAGAAGATAAGACGGAAGATGAAAGAAGACGTGGTTGGAAGACGATCGGGGATTTTTCAACTCGGACACCCCGCGTCAGCGTTGTTCGCCGGGTTCCGTTGAAAGAGGACACCCTTGCACCTACGCGCGTCCGTGTATGAGTGTGTGTATGTGTGTCTCCGTGGTTTATAGATGGACACGCGTGCGTGTACACTTACACGAGTAATTCCACGGTGGATTCTTGCGGCGCATAGCTAGGCGAAGGACATTTTAATGCGAAGATAACGTCCGGCGGCGTGTTAGTCAGCGCCCACTCGTGTGCCTTATGCGCCGGCGCGCTATCTCGCGAGTTAGGGTTCGATGTTTCGTTAGCGATAAGGGGGAACAAGAATTCCTAACGGTGCCGCCGCGATCACGGTCCCCTTTTTATCTTTCCAGATTGTCGGTGAAACGGGCACGGGGATTGGTGGAGGAGGTCGGGAACGCCGCCACCAGGCTCGAATCCTCGTTCGAGTCGCGACGCGCGACTATACGCAACCTCGCGGTTCTTAGAAGCATCGAGGACCAGGCGCACGAGGTAAGTCCGCTTGATACTGCTACCCTAATCGGGTCCCACGGACTCGATTCTATTTTTAACCCCTTCACTCGTAACGTCGCACTCGTGGGAAACGACTTCGAACGGGAGTTGGAGAATATCAACGTTACGTTCGTTTCAAACTAACACTAGAACTACCAACCGCCGAAATTCACTTTCTCAGAATCCTCTGTAGACACTGCAAGAGTGCACCTATTGAAGGTTTAATTGATTTTCAGTTTGCGTATTGCCGAGTCAATTAACCCTTTGCGGACGAACGTCATTTCGGAGAGATGAAGTGTTTGGAAGACTAAGTCGCAGAGAAATGGTTTAATTACTCTGACAGCGAGAGATCAGCTCGCAGTTTCCTTTTTTCCTATTAATTAAGTAACTGACATTTAATTTAACTTCATTCGTTGAAGACTTTGTAGATTTCAAAGCATCTTCGTCCGCGAAGAGTTAAACCTAATCGGACCAGTCACATTTGAGTCACATTTGAACTTTTTACCCAAATTTTTTTATTATTTCATATTGCATTTCCAAAAGTTTCTTTGGGCTTTTAACATTCGGGCCCCATAATCACAAAGAATAACATTTTAATCATTTCTTTTATTCTCATAAGTGACTGAGAGACATCGTGGTATTGATTCGTTATGAAAACACGCGGTACGATTGGGGTTAATCACTTCTCAGGGAAGAACCTGTTATGTTTTTAATGATCGCGGAAAGGAGAAATCAGGGATGGGTCATTTTCACTTGTTCGGTAGTTCTAGTGTTGAAGTTGAGATTCAACTTTCGAGTAAATGGAGATATTAGAAGCGCGAGGGGCTAAGCGCGATCACGGTCACCACTCTGCTACCAAAAGTGGACTCTTGCTATCTCACTGTCGACTCCGGACTGGATTATGTTATCTGGAGTCTGCTCCCGTGGCTGACTCGGGTTGTCATCGTTTCACTTCGAGTAGCTTTTAAGCGGATAGGGTTTATGTTCTCGGTTGGTATGTCCTTTTTGGTCGCTGTTTAGTTTGAGAAAGTGGTCACTGTTTTGGTCGAGTGTCTAAAGGATTTCTCCGGAATTTAACCTCGCTAACTTCTCATTGCAAATAGTGACTTAATCAATGCCGGAACAGGGTAAATCAGCGATAGACTTCGGTAGTGAATCTCAACCCTTCGCGGACGATTGTTTGAAGTATAAAAAACCTGCAGATTCTGCTACATTAGACACTGAATGTTTAAATAGTAGAGAATAAGGTAACTATACACTGATTTCTTGCTGCTTGAATAGTCACATCATTCGTTTGCAACTTGGTATTCCAAACGGTTAACTTCGATACCTGATAATACGGAACATATCAGTCGTCTGAAAACCAAGACACTCAGAACTGAAAGATAGCTATCGAAAGAGAACGAGCTTCTCGTCGAGAATTATGAAAAATCCCTCTGAAAGTCGTTGCACATAAAAATCCACCACTCAGACAGTTGCCTCACCGGCAACAAGCCGTTCAACATTGTACAAGCCCGAAACCGCCTCGTCATTCAATCCCGAGTACCCCAACTTGTCGATCCACCGGGACGGTTACCTAATGTAACGTACTCCGGCGAACCAATTAGCACATCTCGTACAAAGTCGAATCCACGGGCTGCCCGAGACAGCTGAGGTAATCTGCAGCTTTCATCGGAGTCACTTGCACAACGCCCGTTGACGAGGGTACTCCAATTTCGGTGTACGCATCCCTTTTACGTCGCGACCGGCCGCCCTGAAAGCGGATAGACAAAGGGCTCGTTGTCTCGCCCGACGAAGACGCTCGGCCGGGGACTTTCACTTCGAAAATCGCACGGTTCGCCAGCTCCGCGGCGCAGCATCCGATCAAATCGGATCGAGTCGATCTCCCAGTTTTGTCCGGCGGTCTCGCGGCTCGAAGCTTTTCCACCGGCGGAAGAGGAGTCACCGGCCTCGCGGTAACCTCGTTTCTGGCATCCCCGGCGACCTCGAGCCGATGCTCGGCCTCGTTTGCGGGGAGTCATCGAGCATGTCGTCCCGCGCTACGGTCCCGTGCTTCTTTATTCCTCGCTGGAACGGACCTGATGCGAAGCGGCGCGATAATGCTCGACCGCCGTATTAGGCGCATGGAAATCGCCGGGATTAGTTTGCTTTGAATCGAGCTTGTTCCATTCTACGTGGAACATTCTTGTTGAATCCTCGCAGTGATCTTCGGTGCCGTTGTAGGAAGAGGCTGAGAGTCGCTGGTAATAGATATCCAGGTGGAATAAAGAGGGTGAGAGTCACTTAATCAGTCACGTAACAGAGGATGTCCAGTTTGTTTCATTCTACGTGGAACATTCTTGTTGAATCCTCGCAGTGATCTTCGGTGTGGGGTGCCATTGGAAAAAAGTTTTTGAGCGTCACTGATAATAGATATAATAGTGGACATTGTGATTCCTGTTTCTTTTCTTTAGATCGAAATTGGAGGTCTTCGAAGAGATGCATGTTTGGTATCCAGCTTCTGTTAGGAAAAGAGCAATTCATAGTTACCGATCATAATAGGTATCTATATTTAGAGTACTCTAGTGTCATCAGTGTGGAATGACTGGAACGTAGATACTAACCCTTAGCACTCCACATGGTTTTGTGAACTGTAATTCCCTTCTTAGTACTAACTTTGTATATTTGGAAGATCTAATGATCTTAAGGTAGTTTTCCTAGAATTCATAGAAATATTTAATATTAGAACTGGTAATATTGGAGCCTACAGAGTTCAAAGGGTTAAGCAATTGCTCGAATCTTCGAAAGAGATCTAGACTACGGTGGACTCTTCGAAAAAGACAGATTTCGATACGTGTTTCGTATATAGGACTGAAACATTGTTTCTATGGGGAAAATGGTAAGAAAGCAACATGATCGTGGATCTGGCCTGAACTTTATGTAGCCATAATAGTGTTCGCGGGGGAGACTTTACACATGGCCGGGGCTAATCGATAATACGACGTGCCTCGGTGTCGATAAACGGTCCGGCGATCCGCGGTGTATTGTGGGAATCGCTCGGTCCTGGATCGCGGAAGGAGGATCGGGTTTCGCACTTCCGCGCAAGGTCCTCCTGACAGCCGGTACGGCCACGCACGCGAACAGGTCCGCCGCCGGAAAAATGTTAATGCTCGCAATCGACGTACCGTGAATTCGCGATAAATCGACGGTATGAACGTGGACGGTGACGAGGCGGCAAATCGATGAGGACGAGGCGTACCACGTGGCCTCGTGATGGTAGTGTTGCTTCTCTATGCTGGAAATATCCCATGTCGTTCCTAAAAATTCTATTGCACCGAAGGGAAATATCGATGATTCTCTTTTTAATTCTAAAGCGTGAGCAAAACGTTTCTAATTTTCTATAAAATTCTTCTGCATACTTCCAAAGCATCATAATCACCAAGCCAAGATACCTGCTAACAAAAATTCCAATTTCACTGGAGGTTTAACATAAATTCAGAGCATCCAATTAGGATCAGCTAACGATATTTACCTTTTTGCTTACGCTCGCCGGGGATCAGTCACGTTTCCACCTTCCTTTCGTCGCGATCCCCGGTCATTAAGCCTTAATATCGCATCCAGCGTAAAGCTGGTACCGTTCCAGAAGGCTGCGTGGAAAGTTTCCAGTACGTGTATCGTCGTTAGCGCGTTATAGCCGTTTGAGACGTGTCCCGAATAAACGAGACACTTTTTGAACCCTCTTGTACCTGCGAAAGGTTCGGTGAAGAGTTACTCTTCCAGCAGAAACATCGAAATTACCTGGGAAATTCGTCTTTCGAATTTTTCGTTCGGTCGTTCGGCGTTACTAACGCGACGATTATGAAAAATTCCGAAATTCTAAATTCTAGAGATCAAATTAACCCTTTGCACTCCGAAGCTTTTAGAAATATTTCAATATTTTCTGACGAGATGAAGATATTTTGTAAAACCAACTCGACGAGATCACGTGAATTGGCGGGCAAAGCTATTTTACGTCGATATTTCTCAGATTGATGCGTTATATGAAGTATAATATTAAATATCAAACTTTATAGCTTCACTGTAGGAAATCAAGTGGTGACATAATCAGCACAAAAATAAATTCATTGAAAGTCTATACGATTCTCGCATAGGAAATGGAGGTGTAATAAAGTCGTCGGTGTGTTTATAAAATTGCATGTTCTATAGCTTGGGAAATTCTATAAAATGATTCGTATCGGTAGAAAGATGAAATGATTGTTACGTAAACACAGTTGGTCGAATGGTAGAGAACCGGCAATCAGTGGGAATTATTCGTACAGTAACAATGCGGGCCCCGTCATGCCGGTTAATCGGTAGGCAGATCCGCGTTATTCGCCGCGGCTCATTGTATTATGCTAATTAAACGTGTAATCAGTTTGTCGTACACACCACGTGCTCGCCGGGAGACGCGTGGCTCGACACGGTCCGCACGTACGCGCGACACACGTGACAACTCCGTTTCAGGCGGAAACACGTGGAGGTACTTACGTGATGCAATCGTGTCGCTGCGACGGAACACGTCCTCTGATCCTGACGCATCAGGAGCTGCCGCCTAGCGATCACGTGTGCCGAGAGGAGTCCGTCGTGACATAATCACCGGTTAGTTCATTTGCATCGCGACATCACTTTCGCCGCTTAATTGCGAGTTCATTCCAGTTTACGTTAAACGGAACGTTTCGGTATATTCGTAGCTCTCTTCACTTTAGAATCTTAAACTCCATTAACACCTTTCTCTGCAGCAACGAGTGAGACTCGTGAAGATTTTCAACGTGATTTAACCCTTTGCACTCGGGAGGTGACGCTCAGTCACCACTTGATTTCCTACAGTAGCTATAAAGTTTGATATTTAATATTATACTTCATATAACGCATCAATCTGAGAAATATCGACGTAAAATAGCTTTGTCCGCCAATTCACGTGAATTTCTCGAGTTGGTTTTATAAAATATCATCTTCGTCTCATCAGAAAATGTTGAAATATTTCTAGTGAAGAACTTCGGAGTGCAAAGGGTTAACGAACATACATATTACTCAGTTCATTCGAGTGCAAAATAAATATTATTCCTCTGTAATGTACTATTATGCTTAAAAGGAAATATAGGCATAACATATGTTTAGAATTTGTCTCTTTTTCCAATGATTTATTAATGACAAAGTGGTTAGGTCAGAGTTGAGAAAGAAATCATAGGCCAAGGGGTTAATGCATCTGTGAAGCCAATGCGTTTAAGTATGGAAAAGAAATTGAGAAAATTAATGTTTAGGTTTCTGAAATGATTATGCAGTATATTCGGAAGTTATGAAAAGGAATTCCTGGCGTAGAATAAATGAAACGAGTAAATCCTTTGATAACTAGAAAGAATATTATTTATTCCATTAAAATTGACAAAAATCTAATATTGTGAAGCTTCCGAGCGATTCATATAGTAGATCGTTGTATTGTACAGAGATGCGAAGGTGATTATTCTTAATGGTGGGAGATATTGGACTGCAACAGAGGTCTAGATGTGAAAGGTTTCTTCTGTTGACCGGAAGGAGGACAGGCAGATGTGTCACTGCGAGATTCTCGCGGAAAGGTTCACACGTTCGTAATTTGAACGAGCGTCAGTTAATATCGAACATTTTAAGAAAGTTCCTGACCCTCTAATGACAGCACTACCCACGTGAGTGGTTCTGTCTAAAGTTTCCCATCACTTTCTTGTAACTTTCATCGAGACGGTCAGTTGCTTAGTGTCTTTAAGGAGGTCAACGACACCGGTGACCGAAATTTTGTCGAAACGTGGATCGATTCGATCATCTTCAGTCTTTGTCGTTGCTAAACGAATCTGCAACATAAGCACTGCCTATCGAATACGAACCTAAATCAAGTAACATTTGAAACTTCATTCACGAAAAATACATCTATTTTCAATTACTTCTATGATATCTAGTCTTCGTTAAATTGAGAGATAAATCGATGAAATCCTATTAGCTGTTTAACCCCTTGGCTTTCAGTCGCCACTCGCTTCGACCCAACAAAATGATAAAATTTAAAGTTCAATATTAAATTTTATATAGTGAAATGAAATAGTTCTGTCACTTAATTTTTGCAAGGTATTCCTTTATGCCAGTAAAAAGTGTCATTCATATTTCATCAGGAAATAATGAATATTATTGAGAAAAATATTCTCGAGTGCAAAGGGTTAACACGAAAAACAATTGCAATAAGAAAATTATATATTCATTCAATCTATTTAGTAACACAAGAAGCTAGATAACAGTGTGACATAATTACTGTAATACCAAAACAATAATTATTTCAAATACCATCAGGCTTTATTATAAAGGAATAAATCTGACTATAAAGAAAACGGTCGAGAATCTAGTGGCGGTTACCATGTTAAAGGTCGAGCACACTTAGACGTAATTTGTCAAAATTCAGCAGGAAAGGGGCGAAGGAATTTGCATCGGAGAGATTTATAAATATGTTATTACCCTTCGTTTCCTTTTTAACTGATCCCGATAAAAAGTGCAGGAGGCAGGTCTTAAATTTCGGAAAAAAACATCGTGTAATTTACTGTTGGAGAATATAGCCGGCTCGGAGCAGCCAGTGCCAGCAGCAACGTTCCTCAATGGTCTCCTTCGGCGGCCGATTCCTTTCTTACTGCGGGTCGTTAAGCCCGCAAACGGTTGTTCGGCTTCCTATACGCACAAAGCGTTCCCCGATAATTAGATTCGAGATGTGCTCCGCTCGTTCCAGTGCTGACGCGTTCCTGAACAAAGTCATACACTCCGGACGTGTCGTTGACTTTCACCTCGCCGGTGCTCTCGACGTCTCTCGTCATCGCGATTTCAATTTCGATTGATCGGTAACGATGTTATCGGGAATATTGCTCGTAAAACTCCCTCCTCGCCGATCCCCGAAAACGAACAAGATTTCAATCAGACCTTCAACGCGTCTTCGTAAACCTGGTCGAATGAAATGTTCAAATTCTACACGGATTATCGCTAACAAATCTACATCGATCATTTCCTTTTCACAATTACTCTCGAATACCATAAACTCTTGTCTCAGCTGTATCTGACACTACCAGAGAGTCAAAATTACCCATTTCTGCATCTTGTTGCAATTATGAAAAGAATAACACATGTTTCTCCGAAAAGTTAGAGAAATTGATGTAACGATCAAACTGTAAATCACTTAAAATCGGATGCACTCTTGGAGTTTATAGAGGAATTTCGAAAAGTCTTTTCAACTGCTCGGCGGTTTTAATTAATTAAACTCCTGAATGCTTCATAGAGATGAAACATTTAAACTGTTACTCGAAATAGTAGAAAATACGATAGCTCGAGCACAGCTCGTAACCACGGAATTTCATTAATTCGCTCGAGTTTAATAATACCGCGCGAAATGCGCTCGAACGTTTGTTCGAGGCTATTATAAAGAAAAGAAAGAACGACCGTGCTGGTACCAGGGTAACCGCTGCGAGCGAATAATACTGTTCCGCGGATTGCTCGTTTTTCCGCCCTTCCGATCGACGAATCGGAGATCTCGATCGGACAGCGCCGCAATTACGACAGGATTGTACCTCGACGTCGATGCGCCGCGAATAAACAAATAGGGTGGGCTTCCTCCCGTGCACGTGATCGTCGACAACGCTCTTACTCTCGCCGCAGAAACGTCTCTCCATATAAGACGACGTTCGATCTTGATCGAAACGATCGCACATCATATATCCCGGAGCGCGCGGCTCGTTCGGCTCTCTTCCGTTCCTCCTTTTTTCTCCCTTTTGCCCGCGTGGCGAACAGTGGCGCGCGTTGTTCGACAGGCGCGAGGAAGGACGCGGATGCCGCGCGTGAAGTGGGTCGGTCCCGACAATTGTTTAATTGTTCCGACCTTCGCGTGCGGCTTTCACGAGCTCGTATCGCGTTACGAAACACAGGGATGAAAAACTCGTGACCTCAGATGTACAGAATCATCGTTATCATTGATAAAATATCTATCAACATCGGAACGTAGTGTATCCATCGATGCTTTCTTATGTGAAACGTTCATTTTATTATTCATCTCTATACGTCCTTTTTCACTAGAAATATTTCAACATTTTCTGATGAGACGAAGACGATATTTTGTAAAACCAACTCGAGAAATTCACGTGAATTGACGGACAAAGCTGTTTTACGTCAATATTTCTCAGATTGATGCATTATATGAAGTGTAATATTAAATATCAAACTTTATAGCTACTGTAGGAAATCAAGTAGTGCAAAAGTTTAACTTCAACACTTCAAGCTACCTTTTCAAATCCGTTCGCCTCTGTTCAATCTTCCATCACTTCTTCATTTTTGCTTTTACTACAGATTTGATATAATTTCCTACAACTTCTAACAACTTTCCTCGCCCCATCGTTTCAACATCGATATAAAAGAAAAACATCTGATCTGAATTACTTACACGTTCCATTCCATACTTCACACTCGATTCGATTTCTCACGAACACCTAGATCCATACTCATCATCCCCCAACACCGGTACCGAGAAAAAGTGCCTTCGATTACAAGCGAGTTCCGACAAAAAGCTGAAGGAAACCAGAAGAATGCACCTCGATCACGACAAAAATCCGAGGGGCCCTGTTCGCCGTGGCCGAGGCCCACGAAATTAGCCTGTAATACCTGAAAGAGGTTGAAGAGGATCGGTCCCGCGGACGATTCAGCACACTTTCCCACACACGCCCGTAATTCCGTACGCGGCGCTCGCTCTCGTCGAGAGGGAGGAACCGGTGTTACGGCAATTAATTCGAGCCCGATCGGTCCGCCTCTGATCCTTCCTCGTCTCCCCTCCCGCCGGCTGGTTCCCCCCTTTTTCCTTTTTCTTTTTCGTGTTCCTCTTTCCTCCGCCTCGGCGTCCGCATCGTGGGGCCGGCGCGCTACACGCGCGCTATTTCCGTGAACCAAATACGGCGCTCGCCGGCCCCGGAGACGCGGAACGCGTCGAGGGCCAGGGGTGGAGGACGAAGGTGGTTGTTGCGAGACGATCAAAGTGGAACGCGTAATAACGGAATGCAGTGAGTTGATCCGCTTCGTGCCGTCCCGAGGTCGTTTGTTGCAGGTTCGCGCCGCGGAGCCGGTTCCTCCTTTCCTTCTTTTCCTTTTATTCCCCCCTTTCGGCGAGGGTACAAGCGTGGGCGTTCGTAATTCCGGAAAGTAGGTTGACTGCGAGGCTGATTGGTCCTATTGATGTCTGTCAATGATGGGTCTTGTGGGACCGGTCGAGTAGCACGTGACGGGAGAACTGCAATCGGTACTCCTCGCTTTGTGGTTCTCACTGATTACACTCTAATACGTTATTATGCGAAGTTGTCTAATCGTCTGTATACATTAACGGTGAATCCGAGTATTCGGATTTAATTCCTAATTTTACATTCCTTCAGCGCAGTTGTGTAGATTCACGCAAACTGACGATGAATTCTTCGAGTTAGGATACAGAATCTTAGCCTGTGGTTCCTTCAGTATATTCTCTAATGATTCATACAAACTGAAGATGAATCCTTCGACTTCGATTCATACGAACCGGAGCTAAATCCTCCGAGTTAGAGTATTCATACACAACGAATCCCAACTTCGGATTCCTGCCCTGATGCCCTGCATCAATCCCGACAGACCGACAAATCCTAATTCCAGCTCTCCGAGTAGACCCTCGGTCCCCGAGTTTCGCGCCGAATCACGCGTGCCTCGTACCGCGTCACGTTTTCCATTTACCTGCACTTTCCACTAACCACCGGGTTCGCCAGCCCGGCATTAGGAGTTCCGGGCTGACGATTACGCCTGCTCGAGATTCGAGAAACCCATTCGCGGCTTCCATCGGATCTCTCGAGCAGCCGTGTAACCAGGCACGCCGGTGGTACTTTCGAGGGAAAGAGAGAGGCGGCATGGAAAAAATTGCCTCGGCGTCTTCTGTTCGTCACGCACGGCCTTCCGATCTTCAGGGAATGAATCCGGCCGGACGGGCGAGCGGAGGGGGAAGGGGGGGAGCCGTGAAAAATCCACTTTCACGGTTTCGATCGGTGCCCGGGCAAATAATGGTAAATAATGCATGAACGCCGGGGAAATTGTCGAAGAGGTGCTTTTCTGCCGATGATCCGGCCTGCCGCCCGTCACGGCCCGTTTTGCATAATAGCGACGGCACGGCACGGCACAACGCGGCTTTGGTCGTGACGATTCATTCCTCCTGCCTCCTGCGCGTCGTGGGGGTTGGATTTTCAAGATCGGTTCGTGAACTTGCCGCCGCCGCCGCCGCCGCAGCTCGATGCCGGAGATGCGCCTTCGGGGCCCGGCGTTTTTATCGTCGTTCGTTAAATACGAGATCGATTTAGATGACGCGATTAAATCTGCAGTTTTACTGCCGGCGTTCGGGAACGACGGAACGGGATTAATGTTTTGCGCGGACCCATGCTGGATTTGCATACTATACACAGGGTACAATAAAAGCCGCGATAAAGTTCGCCGCGTGATTTATTGCGGCCGCGGCTAAATGAAAGCTGGCATCCTCTAGAAATGATTCTGAGATAACGAGGTTAGAGGGGTTCGATTTTGATTGTGTTTCATATGGTATTTCGATTGTGGAAATGTTTGATTCTGGATGGTTTGATAATTGGATTAGAGGTTGTTTCGATGTCGCTTGTTTTATTCGTAAAGCAGCGTGTCCGTGGCCGGTAAAAATGTCTTGTTTCTTTTGGGATCGCTAATTGATTCTTGTCCTTTCATCGCGCTCTTATTAGGAACGCTCGAATGACTATCAATTGCTCAGCAGACGGTACGCGATTTTTCGTTTGCTAGAGGATCGCCGGGGGGCGCGATAATTTTGCGACGCTGCAAAAATCATTTCGACTGCGGTGCAATAAATAACACGAGCGAAGAATCGAGCCTTTGTTCGCGGCCGTGTTCGAAGGTAATAAGCCCTCGGGTGTTCGTAAGTGCGTGCTGCGCGTCGAAACGCGTGTTCATCGCGTAATGATAGAAAATTTGTCGATTTTCTGGTCTGTTAGCCGACTCTTTAACTCGCACAGGGTATCGCGTGCCTGAAAACTGCATCGCGAACATTTGAATTCTTAACGCCGCGACGAATTTCAATGAAAAAATCCATACTTTTGATCCACAGGTTGCTTCATGAAAATCGACGTTTCGGTATGTAGAAATTGTTCCACTATTCCCGTTCGGTCTTCGACATTCCTACAGCCGCGCGCCGATTTACGATGATAGCGCGGATTTCAAGAAACAGGCTGGGTCTCTCTCGTCTCCAGTTTCCCCTACAAGAAAATCGATGTTTCAGTATGTGAGAATAGTCTTGCAATTTCAATTTACAACCCGGAGTTCCCCGGGATTCCGAGAAACTGCATCGGGATTCACGAGCGAACAATAAAGAACACGAAAACCCCGGAGCCGGCGCGATGGCCGGCCGCGCGGAGGATTGATGGATCTATGACGCGGCAACGATCAGGAGTAAAGAACCGCTGCGAAGACCAACAGGCGAACATCAAAGGGATCCTCGCGGAGAAGCCTCGTGTCCGTTTTATTGGCGGGAGATTTATGCATCCTGAGTCCCACGGATACGATCGATTGAAATTAATTGGAGGTGTCTAAGCGGCCGGCGAATGATTGATACAGGATTGGACGTTGAGCAAGAAACCTTGTCCCGGTAATGTTCCGTGATGAACGACAGTGTAATGAGTGTCGTTCCATGGTTCACTAATCTTCGGTACCGCGTTACATGCGTTCTCCACCGAGAAACGTTCCTGTTGCATGCGGCCCGAGCGACTTTCGACATCTCCGTTGTGCGCCAATCGTCAGGATTCTGAAAATAAACAGGAAGACAGCCTCCGGCGATATTGCTCCACTACACGCTCTTATTAGAAGTTGTCAAGAAGATTGGTCTACCAGAGAAAAGGTTTCACTACCATTCGCCGTTAGCTCCTAGCGCTAATCACAGCGCCGGGTAACAGATGGAGCCACTGAACCTTCAGCGCGTGCGCCTTGAGGAATCACTATCGCTCGGTCAGACTATGCTCAATCTAAAAGCTTCTCATCGCTTTCGTCAACATCCATCTCGTCCCTCCGATATCAATCATCCTCCTCCCCTTTACTATTCAAATTTACCTACCTCAACGTTCAATCTTCCAAAATACGAGTCTTCCTTTAAACGAACACCACAAAACATCTTTCCTCCGCCAAGCATATAAACATAGCCTCGAAAGAATAACGCCACAAAATAACAAAAACACCCAACGCTACCCATAAAGAGAAAAGAAATTCCAACAAAAGCGTCGTCGCAGCGATTCGAAAGTGAAGCTGCTCGCCGGGGTTAATTTATAAATTCCTAATCGGCCGGGCCGGTTTGCGCCGGGTGTTCTCGACAATGGCCGGCCAGATAAACGAGAGTCACGAGCCGCCGCGGCCGGAACCCGATGCTCCCCGGGATGTCATTTATCGGTGCCTCGTTGTCGAAGAAAGCGTGTTTAGAAACGGAGGAAGAATTTAAGGTTCGCGCCGCCTCCCCCCGTCGACCTCCCGGGCTGACTCACGAGTCTACCGGACCCGATCTCGCACACGAGGGCAAAAGTCCTCCTCCTCCACCTCCTCCGGAGCGAGGCGCGCGAGAGGCGGCTTCTTTCCATCAGATAAAGAGATGCGCCGGGCATAGCCAATGAAGGCGAACACTTTTCCCTCGCGGGAGTAACCGCCGCTCGCATTCATCCGTTGCTGTTGCCGTTGTTGTTCCGCCGCGTGCATTTATAGCGCACGCGCGCGTATCAGCACGCAAACACCGGGCCTAGGTGTATGCCTTTTACAAACGGCCATCGCTGCGCAACCCCCTCGAGCCCCGCCAAGCCCCGCTCCGCTCCGCTCCGGCCTGCCGCAGCCCCCTTATCTAGCCATTGTGCCGCGGACGCCCGGGCTCCCTCATTGTTCCGAACCCGGCGTATCGCTGTTTTCGCGACGTCGTTCCGCTCCCGCGTTGCATAACGAATAATTTCGATACCGTGCTTTTCCCGCCGCGAGATTTTCCCCGCTGATACCGCCGGGACACGCCGCTTCTCTCGCGTTTCCGACTCCGCGCTTGGAAAACGCGGCTTCTGGAGTTCCTGGGATGGGGTTGCCGCTCTGCGGGCAGCTGGAGGTTACTGATAGAGTCGGCATTCCGTGCGTTTGTATTTTCAACGGATGAAAATGGAGATTCTAATGAATAATAGTGTTTCTTGCTCGGTTCTCGAGGCTTGTATCGGACGAAAGGATTCTGCGTTGGACTTCTGTTTTGTAAAGAGTAGTTTTAACTGCGAACGTCGACATTTTCAGATCAGATGTTCGTATTTGCAACACTAAGTCGCAAACAGATGATTTAATAACTAAAACAGCAGTACGTAGTTTCCCTTTTCCAATGATCTAAGGAATCGATGTATAATTTAGCTTCATCTGCTGACGGTTCTCTATATTGTCACTCCTGTGAATTTCTTTCCGCTCGTTATATATGTCATTTTCAGTCTCGGTTTCCGTGAAAGTGAATATATCGAACTCGCGTCTGCATTACGGTTCGTGACCCGGTGATCGGCTCGACAGACACTTGCCACCGTGGCCCAGTTAAAGTTTATTAAAGGATTACAGACAGGTTCGGTCTCCGGCAGTGCGAGCCGAACTAGGAACAGCTCGACTACCCATTCACCTACTTGGTAACCGAGTTACCTTGTACCGATTCCTCCCGTCTAATCCTAATCTCGGGATGGTTATCGCTTACAAGGGTAACGCAGTCTACAGAAGCTTTAGGCATTGATTTACTCCGAGCGAACACTAATCCCCTTTTACGGATCCCGGTGATGTAGTACGATTTCGCCGGCGAACAAGATAATCTAGATATCAACATCTTCCCGGCTATCTCGGGCTGCCAGTGCTTCATCGTTTCGATAGCAGAAGCTGATATTCGCGCCTGTTTGATGGAATGACGGCCGCGGTACCATTCCTTGTCCCCGGCCGCGAGCGTGAAGGCTTACAAGATAAACTAACCGGATTCGTCTGCTCGTATCATCCCCTCGCGGACGAATGTCGTCGTGCTTTTACTATTATCGGGAGTAGCATTCGCTGCGCAAACTAGCAACGACGTGTCTTTACTAACATACATTCTGTTCGATTATCGCCGTTGAAATTTTTCGCAGTTACCATTTCAACCAGTGTCGCCATGTAATGCCACCTTTACTCACCAGATGCAATACGGTATACGGTGGCAAAAATCATATTCATCATTGTTACCACTACTATATCGCAACATTTACAATTTACGCGTTATCTATATTGCGGTGTCTTTCGATAAGTAAACTTGAAATACGTCCAGCCTGTTAAAGGTTAATACTCTCGTTCGAGTATACACTCGAAACTATCCGCGTCGCGTTCAAAAGCGAAGGAACGTGTTCTCGATTACAAGATCCGACTGTGCCGTCCGGAAAAATCGCCGTGAGATATTCTCGATCAACTATATAAATAACCAGCTATCGCGGATCCTAAAAGAAACCGACGAAACCGTGTAATAATCGAATCTGATTTCACGCCGGCGCGTTCCCCCCGCAGCCGATCACACTCACGATTCTGGAGCGAGAAAAACCGAAAATTTACAACGGCTCCTCGCGGTGGTATCTGATGCGCAACCAGTTCAGCAACCTTGTGCCAAGTCGAATGCAGTTTGATACACCTACAAGCGGACGCGCTTATTCTCCCGGCGAGCCGTGCCATCGGAAGCACGGGTAACAAGAGCTCAACCGGCCAATTCAGTACCGGCCGGTTGATCTCCTGTTTCCCCCCACGGAACATTCGCAACATTGTGATTTATTAGCAAACAAAAGACCGATCCTCCCGTCTCCCCGCGGGCCCGCAGAATGCAGCGGAGGACGCGAGGCTAGGCGAGCCGCCGCTGCCGCCGCGGCCCTCTGATACCATTGTCGTAGGAAACCGCATGCAAATAAGCGGACGGAGGCCTCGACGGCGTGTCATAACGCCTTATAGGTAGAATCACGGCCGAAGGTTTCCTGCCCGCGGTGGCGACGAGCCTGTTGTCCTCTTTCTGCACATCCTCCTCGCCCCTGCCCTCTCTTTCCGCCGTACGGTCCTCTGACGGTTTATCGGTTCCACGAAAGACCCTACAAAGGACAGGATGTCCACGGGTCATTGAGTCTCCTTCGCGAGGATTCTATTCCCGTGGTTCACCTCAAAACTCGGCATCATCAGCGTCAAATTTTATCTCCGCGGAACGTGCGCTCTTTCTGTTTACTTTGTTACTTTCGTGCTATTTCGGGAATAGAGAGTTTTAACTCTTTGAGACTCCTCTGAGTCACCGAACGATTTGACACAGCGAAACTGTAAACTTTGATATTTATTAAACTTTGTGTAATGCATCGAAATATTGGAAGAAAATAGTTCTCTTCCTCGATGCGTGTGAGATTTCTTAATTCGATCTGAGAAGATGTCGCCTGTATCTCGTTAGGAAATATTGAATATTTGCGGGGAAAAGCTTCTGAAGTGCAAAGGGTTAACCCTTTCAACTCGAAAGTTTTTCGATGGAAATATTCAACGTGTTCTGGAGAGATATAGATGATATTGTTTGAGAGGAATTTAACGATAATTCATAGATAAATGACAAAGGTGTTTTATTTAAATATTTCACGTAGCAATTCAAAGTTTAATTTGAAATATTAAACATTCAACTTCATGGTTTGGTTGTATCGAATCAAGTGACTGAGAGACCTCTCGAGTGCGAAGGGTGAAGAATGGATTTCCATATTGGAATTCTTATTTGAAAGTCACGTGTGTCGCGATATTTATTTAAGAACGGTTACTGGAAAATCTGATCGTTTGTGTTTCAGTGTCTGAAACATGGGAAGGATTAAATACTCGCAACGATCCTTTCCCACCAGCGAAGCAACTCTTTCCCTCCGCGTCTCTACGTAACGTTCCGCGGAATCACGATGAAAACGAGCGCCGGTTTCACCTTACCATCCGACCAATTACCTAGCCGCGGTGTTTTTCGGCGTTTAATTAAACGTCCACGGGGATAGCTCGAAAGCGTTTCCCCGCTTCGGTCGCGGCGAGATGATTATCGAGATCTCGTGGCTAGATAGGCGCGAGCGTGGTCGATACGTTTTCTGGAAATTAGAGGGCAATTAAGCCGATTAATGCCTGCAATTAATTTCGATTCGCCCCGGAGGCTTAATTGAGTCGTTCCTCGTGTACACACCTTCGAGTACCGTCCAATTGCTTCGTGATCCTCCGAATCCTTGCGAAATATCACTCAAATTAAACGTTAAAAATCGCAATTAACGCTGTCTCGCGAATCACATCTACAAAACGATCCAGCACCCTACATCGCATTCTACTTTGCATTCCACGTTCCTTACTCCACAATTTACCAGTTCCAAAATTCAACTTCTACCCCGAACGAGCCCCAACAACAGCCACACCGTCGGCAACGTTGAGAATAGATAGATTGCTTCGCGATCCTCCGAATCCTTGCGAAACATCACTCAAATTAAACGTTCAAAATCGCAATTAACGCTGTCTCGCGAATCACACCTACAAAACGATCTAGCATCCTACATCGCATTCTACTTTGCATTCCACGTTCCTCACTCCACAATTTACCGGTTCCAAAATTCAACTCCTACCCCGAAATATCCCCAACAACAGCCACACCGTCGGCAAAATTTCGACCCGCCGCGTCGGCAGCGTCGAGAATAGATAGAAGAAAACAGGAAAAGTTGATTCCGATGTAAACTGGCCGGAGGTGGCGTCTTAATTGAAAAAGTTAGGTGGCGTTCCCCTAGGAAGCGACCGCCGCGTGATCGCAGGCGAAACCCTCGCGTTAAACGGTTTCTACGTGCTCGGTACCGGTGGAACACGCCAGGGAAACGGTGGAATTGCGTGACTGCCGGCTATCGGCTAGCAGGACCCGGCGTGCGCCATTAGCCTCGCCAGAACTTACCGGTATTATCCCCGTCTTCGGCCCCGCGAGGTCGTGGTACAGACTTCCGGTGTCTCGCGGGACACCGGCACCCGACCGGCCGCGGGGTACCGAGTGTCCGCTCGCGGCGCAATTAGAACGAAACGGAAGGTTAATGGGATTAACGTGGGCGGCCGAGGCTGAGGACCATGTCGCCTTAACGGGACGCGTCCCGGCGTCCTCGTGTCAACAGGAAAATCGTACCTCGGGGAAATCGGAAGAGATCGGGATAATTAGTCCCTGGGATTGGACAGGATTTTTTGGAAGTGGATCGAGAAAATGGTTATTGATGGTAGGAGATAGCTAAATGGTTATGTCTGCCTTGGGAACTGGAGATTGCGATTGGATAATGTATTGACTAGAACCGAGCACTTAAGTCGGTTTTGTAAAGTTCTTGATACCAGGAGAGTGTATTTATTGAGATTTCAGTCGGTTTATATTTTAGTTTAGGTATTATGTCAAATGATTTAATTACTCAGACACCAAGAAATCAGCACATAGTTTCTGTTCTTCCTATCATTAAAGTAACTGATATATAATTTAGCTTCGTCTGCGGAAAATCTCGTATATTTCAAAGAATCTTCGTCCGCAAAGGGTTAATATATCTTAAAGTGTCTACCTTTGCAATCATTGTAAAAGAAGAAATGTGGAATTGGATATTTTGACTCACCACTCGATTTGATTTGCAAAATTCTAAAGTCTTTTATATAATATTGAACTTTGTATGATGCATCGATATATGAAATATTGAAATAAAATAACTTTCGTTCTTAATTCATATATGTTCTCTCATTAATTAGTTTCAAAGGATATCTTCTGTATCTCATCGGAGAATGTTGAATATTTTCAGTGAGAAACTTTCCAATTTGATGTAGACGAGATTCTTTAAAATGAATTTAACAGGAAATTATATATAAATTAGGTAACAAAAGTATTTTCTTGTAACATCTCACGTACTGATGTATACAAAGGTTAATGGTGAATCCCATAATTTATAATTTTGCTGGATCAAATCATCTGGCGAAAGGGTTAATACACATTAAAAATATACTCCTGTATTCCGCATAGTACTTCAAATCATAAAGATACAAAGCCTTCTAAAACGTTCCTCGCGTCACACGTGGCCATACCATAAAAGGACGAAGTCCTTCCAGAATTGAGCAAGCCGAAGATACAGCGAACCGAGGACAAGCCGTAATGACATCGTTACATCCGCTCCGTGGTTCGGCGAAGTACCAGCCATAAGAGTCCCCGACTTTTAGCCGAGGAGAGATTCAGCAATCGTTTAATGGTAGTCCATTTAGTTGCCGGTGTCACGGAGCGAGTAAACACGCGAGGTCGAGTTCTCGCAGGAGTCTGGCGAGCGCGGGAGCCGGCGACCCGATACTTCATCCTTCGGGACACGTTCGAAAACGATCTCGTTCCGGCGACGGTCGAGGCGTTCCGCCGCGCCGGCCGCGATATCAGGCCGAGATTATACGTGTACACGGCGTGGCGAAGATTCTGTTAAGATACGGCAGGTTCAAGCCGTGCATCATACAAATATTTACACGACGTTGTATACACGCGCGGTGGAAGCTCCGGCTCGAGGTTACCGGTCGGTCGGTCGGTCGGTCGGGCATTGGTAGCGAGCGTGATCCATGGACCGCTCGGGTACAGGTTTTCGCCCCCTTTTACCCACGGCGGAGATCTATCTCGCGAGCATCTCTCCGCGCGCGGCGACTCTTACCTACGCCGCGCGCGTGCGCTTCTTTCCCGTGGCAGCCGGCTCGCTATCTGCTCCGCGATTTTTCACGTTCTCGCGGCCGCGTGTCGCGAGATCCACTCGCGAAAGTGGAATTGAAAGATAAAAATCGTTGAACTTAGGTTTCTTAACCCTTTGAACTCTGTAGACTCCAATATTGCACCAAGATTAATATCAGATATTTTAATGAATCTTAAAGAAACTACCCTAAAATTCTTCGATTTTCCACACATCCGAATTTTTTATTGTACTAAGATGGAAAATAAAAGATCGAAGAAATGCATTTCTCATTTTCAATAGGAATACTATGAAAATTAGTTGCAGTTGCTGACAGATTGCAAAACAACCTGGAGTGCTAAGGGTTAACTTTGAATTATGACCTTGATCTCTTAGAGCTTCTATTATTCGAATCTCAGATTGTATTTTGGAGTTAACGATTCGACGAATATTTGAACACTTCGACTACGGCAGATTTTGAAAGCCGGCGTATCAAATGGTTCAGTCGTACGCCGAGAACGGCGAAACTTTCCAAGGAATATGTTTGCACGCCTCTAAGCGTCTACAGTACCATAAGAGCAATATCGAGCGCCTTTACTCGTCAACAGGAGTTAAACAATCAAACTCTAGTGCAATTTCTATTTACCTAGTCCCCACTTCACAGCGGTATTCCCCGATCGCCGGATCCCTTATTCGAAGTTTTCATGAAAAGTGATTGTTAGCAACCGTATCATCAGCAGAGCAGTGTAACAGTCGATGCGAACACGAGCTAATGAACAGCTCCTTTCTAACAAAGGAGGGCGAAACGCGGCCGAATCCGAGCGAGAAAGCGTCAGCGAACAATACGAGAGCGTGGACGGCATCAAAGGCAGTGGATCGATCGGGGGATCAATATTTATTCCGTCCTGGGGATCAGAGTCGGCGTCTCGAGGCCGCTGCGGCACCGCCGGACACCGGGAAACACGCGGGCCGGATTTATTATTCGAAACCCGTGCCGCGCGTCTAAATAACGCCGCGCGCGCGGCCCGTTTCAGGGAAAGCGGCAGAGTTACGATCCCGATCCCGCGAAACGAACGACCGATACGCGGTTAATCGAGTGCCCGCGCGCGCGTTTCGTTCCGTATCGAGCGACACCCGGCACCGAGTTATCGTCTTTACGCCTAATTACGAAGTTAATTGCTGACGCGAGCGGTGAACCGCGATACGGACCGAGTCGACGCCGATTATCGGAACTAACCGGCTGATTACGTTATCTTCCTGCTTCTCTCTCTTTCGATCCGCTCGGTGGTCCCTGTTTCCGGCTGCTGCGGTATATCCACTTTCCAACACCGGGAATCTCTCAATCTCTCCTAACGGTTCGTTCGATATTCTTCGTCCTTTCTCTGTCCGGCGATAATCTATACCCATAACTTCTTTGCCGATCGTTCGCTCTCGCTCTTCACTTCGCGGCCACGGTGACGTTTCCCCTTTGTCAACGGCGTGTACCGTGTGCTCGTGGTGTTTTGGAGAATATTTTTGGAAGTATGATAAGGAATTTTATAAGACTCTATGATTTTCCATGATTTTTTCCATTGGTGTATCGGAATTGTGAATTTAGTGATTTGTTAAATGTACACTTGGTTTCGAATAGTTTTTCGGATATCGAGTGTATTGGATCAAAGTTCAGGTATTCGTTAGTGTTGTTTAGTAAACGGATTCGATACCGGTCCGTAGGGTTTGTCGAAATAGGTCCGACGATCGACTCGCGCGGAAAGCTTTCGACCGGGGCAAAAAGACGATAATTAAATGTCCCGAGTCGGACGGTTTATACCATTCAATTAACGATAATTGGCAAATTACACGGACCGAGCAAGTTACGCGGTATTTGCCACGGTGTTCTTCGACGAAACTGCGCGAGCGAACGGTTACGATCGTTGATTTTAATAGAGGGAGGAGATTCTTGCTCCGGCGATCGTTCCACTGCGAATTCGCCTTTGAGGTCACCTGCGGCTCGACCGCGATACCACGCACGATCATGTTTCCGACGTGACCGTGGTCCTCCTCGATCTTTCTTCCACGGAAACCTCGAAAGAACGAACGAGATTCGCTTTCGCTGTTACAGAATTTCCAGAAAAACTATTGAAACGCTTCGATGATCATTCAGAGGTCATTCCAAGGACACTTCAAGTTTACTCCTATATTTCATATTAATAAGACCATCCTGAAAATCCAGACCTCACAGATTCGTCTTATCCAAAACTAAAACTGTTAAAACGCTTCGATCATTTAGAGGTCATTCCAAGGACGCTACAAGTTTACTCCTATATTCCATATTAATAAGACCATCCTGAAAATCCAGACCTCACAGACTCTTATCCAAAGCTAAAACTGTTGAAACGCTTCGATCATTTAGAGGTCATTTCAAGGACACTACAAGTTTACTCCTATATTCCATATTAATAAGACCATCCTGAAAGTCCAGACTTCACAGACTCTTATCCAGAACCAAAAGCGTCTCGTTAACCGTAATACACCGAAACTAATTAACTCGAATATCTACATGTTGCAGTTCCGTAACGAGAGAAACGAAGTAATATAGTACGACAAGTAACACGCCGGCGAACCGAAAATAATAATAAATATCGCCGCGTACAAGACAAGGTAGCACAGACCGTTGATAAATGCAAAACTGTTGCAATAAAACGCTCATGCGCCGAAACCTGTATTCCGGTTCGCGCACAAAGTAGAACGTTTTATGCCTGTCGAGCCATTAAGTCAACGTCTCCTCTCCCGGGTGCTCATCTCAAACGTTAAAATACAGGGCGGACTGGTTGTCCGGAATTTGAATACGGGACCAGGGCGTCGTAGAAGGCGACAGGCTGGCTGTGTATCGTCGTTTTCTACCGCCATCTTGGAACAGGTTGCGCAGCCCGGGTATACACGACACCTGCTCCCCAGACCTGAAAATTCTTTCTGCGGGGACCGTAGGCCTCCTTATCGAGTTTGCTCATCTCCAATCAGGGCCCCGCTACGCTCCGCCGAATAATCTCGCCGATATTTCGACGGCATTAAGCCGGCGTTCCAGCGTGCCCGTGTTTGTCGTTACTGATCGTGCCCGCATACTTTCGCGGCACGCTCCTCCGCTCGCAATTATTTTGCCGGAACACGCCGGCCCGAAATGAAGCGTTCGCGAGTGGATATGCTAAACATCGGGCAACCCTTTTTCGTCGTGCATCAAAAATTGCCACTTTGTATGCCGTACGGAATATTCAGAGGACTCGTCCCGGGGAGTTATTAAAAATGAAACGAGAATCGATGCGAAAGAATATATATTCGGAGTATATCTCTTCCTCTTCGTGTTTAAAACGAGTTAACGTTCCGTCGATCTGTTTCTTATAGATATTATATCGAACGGATCGGTAAAATAGAAGTACACAACCGAACGTACGGAAAAATGAATCACTCGAGTCTGTAATCCAAAGTTTCGAGCTAGAGTGTCAAGCGCGTGATAGCTATCGCGTTTAGCTACCAAGCACGGGTTACCCGACGATTTGTCATAATTATACACGGATAAGTGTCACGGAGTTTGTTCTTATAAATCAGATAACCGGCCCACGACGTGACAATCCCGTAAGAAATAACCGTTGAAAAGTGATAATCGATGATCGGCCTTTGCGGACGGAGTTTCCATCGTCCGCCGTTTTTTTCCCGGGGGGCCGATGATGAATCTCCCGGCGGTGACGTTACGCGCCAAGTGCATCGTGTACTACAGAAAGTTATCGCGACTAAAGTGAATCCGGATAAGTTCGTCGAGCGGGATTTATCGCGGCGATATACATAACTGGTCCGAACTATCGGCCGGTAATTGATCGCTGGCATGCGCGACTGCCCGGCAAATATCGACTGGACGCGGCCGAGGCTTTTATCGAAGTAAATATCGCGAGTGTCAATTAACACCGGTCACCGGCCGACTTACAATTAGCGACGATGCTCGGGCGAATTTCGATCCTTGCGCAACGGATCGCGGGCGGATTTTTCTCGAACGGGGAACCCCCTGCCTCGCTAAATGTTCACTTTCTCTTTCTACGACGGGATTCTCGTCCCCGGTTACGCAAAGTGTCCCCCGGACCGCGGGTTATCCAATCTTTACGCGACGAACGATTCGCTAACGAGAAAACCGATCGTCCTCCGCTGCGGTTTTTCCGATGATCGCGTGAAAGTCACGGGACAATTGGACAAAAACTACGCCACACGCGGCCGTTCCGTCCGCCGGTCACGTATTAGCGGTTTCTGACCCGGAAACCATCTGCGATCCATACGCCCGCTCCATTAACTTTCCACGAAATCGATCCTGATTCCCCGTGGGCCACACGTTGCAGCATAGATTTCGGTGAAATCGGCACGAGCGACTCGTTTCGTTCGTCTAGAAGCCTCGACGAAAGGAATCCCTCCCCTTAAACGGGCATCCGTGAATTTCACTGTAAAAGTCCGTGGGCAGGATAAAGGAGCGATCACGTAAGAAGTTAATGCCAGATTCGATATGCGTATCGTTCGTGAATCTCATTATCTCCGATTTTATTGCGTTGCATTTTATTGAGATGGATTACACGAAGGTCCCTTATGAATCGAAAGGAAATATCACTCTTTTTCCCCGTCGGTTCGCGCGCAGTATAAATAGAAATTCTCCTTTTGGAAAGTAACAGAACGAAACGGTTCCTGTTGCGAGCGCCCGGGTAAAACGATGAAAGTCGCGGGACAAAAGTCCGACACGCTCGATTATTCCAACCGGCGGCGTACCGCCGATGACGCAACCGACATCATCGCGAGAAATGATAACTCCGCGGAACGTGCGCGGATCGCGTGACATAATGCCGAGCGGCAGCCTAATTAACCCGTGTAATCGCGATTAAAGCGGCGATCCCGCGCGTACGCGACTCCGGGCGAACGGCATTTTCACCTCACAATGGCCCAGTGACATCGATGCGCGGCGGGCAGCCGTTTCCAGGCCGAAGTCATTTCTCTTTCGACCGGGGTATTCAATCAAAAGCCGAGCGCGCCGAATTCCACGGGTTAATCGACTCGATCTTCTTTTTCACTTTCGGAATTGATGTCCCGCCGAATTTCGTCGTTTCCCCTCTCGGCCGGCGAGCCGCGCGGACCCGGGGATTATCTTTCTCGGCGGGGCAACAATTTCACGCAATTATCATACAAAGTGGCCGGGAAGTTAGGCACGCCGAGAGCCGGGCCCTCGATATTGCAAATCACGCGGCGCGCCGGGACTTTCTCTGGAAATGACCGTGGTTGGCCCGCGCGGCGCGCGCCATTTTGCCGGCGCGGCGTCCACGGGGCCGCCGCCGCCGCCGCCGCGCGTCGATCAATCGGCGGGAGTCCGTTCCGCGATCGATCCCTTCTTCCGCGCTATCCGATCCTTTGTCCTGAACGCGCGATAACGCCGCGTCGAATCACGAGACGTCGCCCCGATTTTGCAACGGCTCCGCGCAGGCCTCGCATAAATTACTCCACGCGTCCCCGTCGCCCGGTTATTACGAAACTGTCGCCGTCCCTGTCTCGAACGCCGCGGCCCCGGCCCGTCCTCCATGGGTGTCGCAGCGTGACTTTTATTGCCCGCCCGTAACCTCTGGCACACACCGCGGGGACCGCGGCCGAGTGTCTACTTTGTCGCTCGGGTTTCACGCGTTTGCGACACCCCGCGATCTCGCGATCGATAGCGATCGGGGATCGTGCCTTGTAATCGGTCTCGGGGCGTTCGACTTTTCCTCCGGGATCTTTTTCCACGGGATCGCGCGCAGCTGATACGCGTGACACTGTTGCGAGAGTTTGGTATCGCGGCTGGTGTCAATTTATGTTGAGACTAATGTCGCTTGTCGAGTATTTAAATTAGATGCATTGTCAGATGTGTTTCGTGTCGGCGTCTATTTAACGTGTTTCGCCGCTTCGAAGACTGCCAGGGAATTTCTCGTGTACAAAGGAAGCAACGGAACGATTAATCATTTCGCGTCGGGTGTTAAGTGTTAACCTCGACGATTTTACGACTGGACGAGTGTCAAAACGCTGAACGAAAATTTTGTAGCATTACTCCGTAATTTGTTGCGCAAGGTGAACATCTTGGTTCAACGCCGACCGGAATTTACGGATTTATTGGACTCGAGACGAGTCCTTCGTTGCTTGTTCCTTTTGCGAGTGGAATGCGTGAATAGGCGAACCGGTGCCGATCATGTAGATCCATAAACGATGAAACGCAATATACTTCTCGCTCCTGTTGCAACGGACTGATGGAATCTGCTTCTTTAATGGGACGCATCGCGAATAAATCTCTACCGTGTTCTCAAACTATTCCCGCAACGATTTCATTCATCTTTCCAGATAGTGGGATTAACGTTATTTCATCACGCGGCCATTGTACGCGCCAATTATACGCGTTTCGCAAAGAACCATTATTATCCGTCTTAAACAACAGCAAATGCTCGTCTCTAACCATATCCTTCATTATAGAATTATTCAACAACATAATCACTAACCAAACATTAACAGAATCAAGTCAAAAGCGACGCAAATCTTCAATCTAATACAGTTTCGATATAATTCCATTCTACACACTTCCAACTTTCAACTCTCTAAAAGAAACTATAAAACTGCCAGCACTCGAATCATCCTGTTGAATATTCATTTGTAGAAATAAACAAGACAGTTTGAGAAGCTGAGTGTATATGTATTAAAGTATGTAGTACAGTGCTTTACAAAACCTGAAAAACGCGGAGAAAAAAAACCACTAAAACGATTTCTGTCCTCGGGAAAAACAACTGACCGCGAAACGGGACTGCACCAATGGATACCTCGTACTCCTTAAAAATATACTTCATGTTCATTCTCAAGACATCCAAATCTAAGCCAACCTCCTCCTAAAATTCGAATTCCTGTACCATCATTACCGCGGAACATCTCGAAACAAAGGAAAATCGGTTGAAAAAGATTTCCTCGGCAGCAACACACCGAGACGACCGAATGAGTCAGCCGAGCGAGCTCGTCTCTCGGATCAGCGAAGAGCGGAACGGCTCCCTCGGTTCCTGGAACGCTCTGGTATGCTAATTGCGATCCCCGTGCGTGCTCGAGTGCGCGGCGAGCATTGTTGTATGCGTACACGATGCGTGTACGCGCACGTTGATCCACCTTGTACAGCGATTGCTCGGTACCCATGCTACGTACGGTCTAAGACAGCTCCCGCCACCCTCCCACCCCCCTTTTCCTCGTTCGTGGTGGTCGTTTTCCATTCGCGTTCCTCCTCCATCCACCGTCGCCGAGGCCGAGGAACACGTGGAACCGCGGAACTCGTTATAAGGGCGCGGTTACGACATCGGGTGCCGTTCGAAGCGGCAGGATCGATGGAAATCATGTTCCCGCACCACGTGATACCTCTCGGCTAATGGTTACTTGATGGTGATTAGCTCGGCCCGTTAATTACACCAGAGGGAACGCCGCGTGACAGCGAAACGTTCGTCTCAGGGACGAGCCGGGTTGCGGTTGGCGAGTCCGCTGTCCTTGATTCGCAGCTTTGTTCCTGCGGGATCGTAAGCTGCTTTACTAGTCCCCGATTCCTTTCGCGAAGCTTTTAATTTCTTTAATTCCTCAGAGAAACATCGGTTACCTGATTAACCATTTGCACTCGAGAGGTGACTCAGCCACCACTTGATTTGATGCAGTGAAACTATAAAATTTGATATTTAATATTGAACTACGTATCGGTCTGTGAAATATTGGGATAAAGCTTTGTTTTTCAATTCACCTGTGATTTCTCTTTGAGTTCCTTTAAAAAACGTCTTTGTCTAGTTAGAAAATGTTAAATATAGCTAGTGAAATACTGCAAAAGGTTAACACACCGGCTAATGTTCAAAAAACTGAGTTGTGCTGAGAATTTTCAGTGAGAATTTATATCACTATACATACAGAAACTAATATATTCTTATGTAGTATGTTTTAAACAGTTGAATCGAATTTAATATTTTTCGTGCTCTGGTAATTAACAAAGTTGCATAGCCAACTGTCTCTACATAAAAACGAGATCTCTCACAATGCACAATACATTAATCACGAAAGGAATAAATCAGAAATATGTCCTTTCGATCCATTCGGTAGTCTCAATGTCAACAAAATCTCCGGAGAAAGTGAAACTCTTCGCTAGATGAATATAACGTACCCGTTAACGCACTCATAAACGAGCTGGCGTTAATAAACATTCAAAAACACACGTTCCAAATGAAATTCCGCGTCGCTCTCCGAATGTTCGCGCGGCTGGCGGGGATGCCGGAATCGATTAACAATTCACCGGTCACGCAACGCATAAATATTCCGCGTCCCGTATTTATCGGACGGTGTTTATTAGAATGTAATTAATAGGCCGGTGGATGTGGGTTAACGCTCGGACCGGCCGCGGCCGGGATATTTCGTCGAGAGCCCGTCGGTTTAATTCAATAAGTGTGTCGCGGGGGACACGGATAACCGCGGTTTATCTGCGCGCGTTGATCGAAGATATTCCGCGCGGGGGTTTCGTCTATAAATGAAAACACAGATGCCACTGCGGATAAGGCGGGAACGACTCGCGGGTACTCGGCCGAAGCGTTGCGCGGCTAGATCGGCCGCGATTATCGCCGGCGGAATTCGCATTCGAATTCCCCGCGGCAGCCGGCAACAACGGGCCCGCGGCTCGCGGCATCCCGACGCGTGAAAAATTCGTCCCGAGCCGTACGTGTCGCCGAATTATTCCTCTGGGAACCGGCCCCGCGGAATGATGGAAATTCGCTGAGAACAATTATGTAGAGTGCTTTATAATGTTTCGAGAGGATTCCCAGCGGGCATTCGGAACGAGGGGATAATGAAATAAATTTCCGTTATTGTGGGAGAGGATTTCGCGCTGGACGCGAGGGAGTAATTAAGGATCGAGCGTTGTAAACCTGCGTATTTGATCTTTACGGAGTATCGAGTCACTTAGTCTACTTGATTCGAGTAATCCGAGGGAAATCTGATAGGAAACGTTGGATATGTTAATTGAATGGATTTGGTCGTTTTCGTATGTACGTCAGGTTTGTAAGTGGATCGTTGAAATTCGAATGAATTGTAGATTATCGGAGATGTTTGCGATATTGAAAATTCATGTTCCTGAATATCTGGTACAGATAACGTTTGGGTTTCTCTTCGCTGGCGCGGTGCTGCGCGAAGAGTACGTCATTCGGATATTCTTGCTTGACAAGGTAAACGCGTCGATTTGCGGCGCGGACCGTTGAACAATTAGTGTTTTACAGGAACCGCTGACTCATCGGGCGACTCGGATATTAGCCGTGCTCGTGAATTATGCGGCGCGGGTTCCCGTATCTCCCTACTCGCGTAACCGTTCGAGATCCAGGCAGATGGACGAAGATCCTTATTACAGGAAATAGCTCCGGACTCAGTCATGTCATTAAGTATGCAAGTCTCGGCCGCCAGGCACGGCTGTACCTCCGAGAACATCCGTGCAACTTGAAAACTCCTAATCTACCACCCAGGATACACCTCCTTGATCGTTTATTTCTTCACATTCTCGCTCTATCCTGGAAATAATTACACGCTATTGATCGTTATTGAGCGCCGCCAATCGCCCCGAGATTTCCGTGTAATTCGTTCCGTTTCATCGTTGTGTACGTGATGCGCCATTATTTATGTATCTCACATTTCGATGCAGGGATCTTTCTCCTTTTACGTAAGCTCGAACTTATTCGAATGATTCATTGTGTCAGTCGGTATTACTCGTATTACGAGATACGATTTCTCGATTATCGTTCTCTTTTTTTCCATGAGGATATATTTTTTAGCGACTCACCGTTCGACGTGCCTCGTATGTTTTATGCGCTAACATAGAAATGTTAAATACGAATCACGCCGATTTAAATTAGCGTTAACGTTCGCGCATGCCGAAGCGGACCGTGCTAGGCACAGTGTTTCATTTACATATTTACACGTAATTAGACTTCGGCTCCTCAGCCGTGGAACGAGGAAACTTTAGTAGACGTGGAACCTCCGAGAACATCGAAACTGCGTAATACCAGTGAGATTATATTCTTCCATCGTTAATCTTTTCCCTTAATAAACCTTGTGTTTCTTTCAGTAATCTTTGAACTCTACCAACAACTATCAAATTCAAATTTAAATTCACACTTTGCTAACAGTTTCAACGAGTTTAAATTCCAATTTCACAAATAAAATTCAAATTCAAATTGTAACGGATGAATTCAAATTTTAAAATTCAAAATCACCTACTCCACTTAACCGCCGCGAGATACCTAAGCCCCGCCACGGCACGGGAATTGTTTAATCCAAAACAATCATCGCGAACAACCGCTCCACTTAGCAACGTAAAATAACCGTCGCCGACACTTCAATCGAATCGGCCGAGCAATTATCGCGGCGACGATTCCGCCGGTCATTAAATCGGAATCGATGTTTTGGAAATGGAAGGTGTGGGCAATGTGGCGCAAGTATCATGACCAGGTGGGAGGGGCGTGTGGCTGCTCGGTGCGGCGTGGGTACGACTTAACGCGGGATCGGACCGGGCATTCAGTGACTCTTTCTCTGCCGCAGCATCCGATCGTCTCGAGACACCGCTCTCTCCGCCCGGTCACCGCGTGCGCTCGAACAATTACACCGTACTCGTGCCAGTGATCCACCGACATGCGTGAAACGCGCGGCCCCGCCAGCCCGATCACGCACGCGAGTCCAATTTGCACGCGCGCGATCGACACGTAGCCGACGATATTCCGTCGATCGGACGCGTCGCGAGCTATCAGTGAACGAATACGTGAAAAAACCCGAGGTAAACATGGTGACACGCGACGTGAACGTTCGTCGACGGTGCCAGCGATAAACTCAGTGTCCTCGAATTGTGCTCTTTGATAGAACTGTCGATTCTTCGACTTGTGGTCGATCGACGTCGTTCGTGTACTTTGACTTGTGCGATTAGAGGTCGGAGAACAGTCTCAGTGAACTTTGCTCGTGGAGTTGTCGAGAATTGTTGGTAAGAGTATTCTTTTTTGGTGCTTTGATAGATAGTCCGAGGAAACGTTAGTTTTGTGAGTACGGAGATTATTGAGGAAATTGGATTGCTCTGTGGCGGTAGAGAGATCGGAACTATCGATTTGATAGGAAAGTGTGACACTATCTCGGACACGGGGAACGATGAAAGTGTATTTGATTCGCAGTGCTTCAGTGAATCAAGGTATATTCTTTCGTCAAATGGCTTCCAGTTGCAATATATTGTTTAATTTACTGCATACAATGTAATTGTAAACGTATTATTAATGAAATACCTCTAAGGAAGATGTATTGATACAATGTTCATAGAATCGCCGGCGGTAGTAGCAACACTGTTCAGTCAGAGTCATTGTATACATGTTCACTCTCCGCTCCGGTGACTTCAATGCATGGTAAAAGCGCGCGCGGCAGCGCTCGGTGATTTCAATGCGTGGCCAGAAAACCTTCGCGAGACCGGCTCGAGAACTCTTTTACTTTCGATGCGCGAAGGTGCCAGAATCGAATAACGACTATTAGAATCACCTATTTCAGCGATATTTATCCAATCTGAAAAAATCCATTTTCCATCGAAACTAAACTTCCACAATTTCCAATTTCTCACACCTTTTAATTCATACACGCCTCAAATTCCTTACAAACTACACTAATAAATTCACTCCGATCGCCATTTCAAAAGAAAAACATACAAATTCTTCGTCGAATATATTAACAATACCAATAATACACTCCCAACAATTCTAATTAATAATTTCTTAATTTCAACGGTAACACTCATCAGTATCCAATAATTAAATCTACATAAACCACGAACAAAAATCCTACTGAAACACGACAGCGATCAGCTGCACCTCGCGCCTCTCTCTCTCCGATCAGCAGGCCAAAAAGGGCGAAAAAGTGTCACAGTCGAGGAAAGGGGAGGCGAGAGAGAGAAAGAGAGGGGTGGTTCACAAATCGTTGGGAGATAGCGATCGCGGCACTCGGCGCGGCAAGTAGCAGGTACTCAAAATCGGGCCCCGACCGACCGGTCCGTAAACACTCGTACGCGACGTCCTACGGTGACTTCTCGAGTGCTCCCATGTCATGGTGTTCGAGACCGCGGTGTGTGGTCCCCTTAAGGAGCCTCGCCGAGGGTACCGGACTCTGTTTCTCGGCCGGAGGGGGTGCGGGGGGGCACGACAAAGAGCGAGGGGGAGGATAGGTGGTTGGCGTGACCCCGAAGAAGGGGCTCGACGGAGGAGACGCGCGGCCCCTATGGTGATTTACGCTTCGCCAATGGCGCCTTTTGTCTAGCCAACTGGCTGTCAGTCGTGTTTGATTTTCGCAATATATTATGCGGCACGGCGAATTATATTGCGAACGGTCGCGGCAATAACTCAACGGCGACGAAGTGGCGCGCGGAACAGCGCGCCTCGTCTCTTCTTTGACGCGAGTCGACGAAACGGACATTCGGCGCGGAAACTCTGTTCCGTTGATCGCTCGCAGGCGAGTCCCTAAGGATTCGTTCCCACGGATACGTGGGATACTTTCGAGCTGAACGTCGTTTTCATTTTTCATTGATCCACTTCGAAGGATCGCTCAACGATCCTTCGACTCCTGTGTCGAGATACGGATTTAATCGAATAGAATACTTGAATGGCCGATGTTTGCTGCAACTATTCGTAGTAATTATGTCGTGTACCGGTAGAAGCTTAGCGCATCCCGAGTGACGCGGAATGAATGATCGAAGTGGCATGTTAAGCTGCACCTGAACCGAGGAACGCCGACGCGATTTCCAGAGTGAAAAACCGAGAACTGTTCGGACCGCAGGAGGTTAACGCGAAAGTGGAACGGAGGAAATTTGATCCCCGAGCGAGGATACTTTCGAGTACCATTTTCATTACGGGATTCAATTGAGTTTTGTGGATGTATTTTAATGCGACGGGCATTAATGAACACGCTCCGAGAGGCGGAACGTTTTTTGGGGTTTCAAGTGGTCGCTCGGGCAGGTTTCTTCGACGAAAGTAATTTAATTGAGACGGTTTTTGTTCGTAGCGTGGTTGGAAATAGTTTACCCAAGGGTATTGAATTTCAAACTTTCTCTTCGAGCGGAATCGCACTGATAGAGGACGAGGGATTCATACTTGTCAGAGCCCTGTCATAATACGTTCGGATGTTATTCGATGGGCCGAACGTGACTGGACCGTGAACGATAGCAGGCATTAGAGCATAAAATAATATTTGACTGAATCGTGACCGTGCTGCGACTGCAGCCGGCCGCGCTGACTCTTCCGAGGTCGCTGCGCCGTACTTCGGCGAAACAATTTTTCCCGGCGAATATATGCAAACAAACTCTCGTATACCTCGCGGTGAATTCTTTACCTTTCCCTCCTTCATATTTATGAGTCGGCTCCCCGACAAATAATTACGAATAAACGCAAAGACCGCGCGCGCGTTGAGAAAAGAGACTCTACAATGCCGAAGCTTACATTCTTGCGCCGGCATTATCTCGAGGAGTACAATTTTACACGCGCCTCTAATTTAATAAAGAAACGACCATTATATTCAAGTGGCGTTTCAACATCTCATTCAATTCAAAACATTCGTCCGCTGCAGGAAGTAAGTATAATACTCGGCACTCGGCGCACAGAAGCGAGGAATTAATTATTATATTGCATTATTTCCACGCTCTCGAGAGTCCGTTTCATACTGACGCGCGCAGCCCCCCCTCCATCTGCCCGCGTTTCGAGTGTACCGTAATTAAAACGCGATCGCTACGCTTTGGCCGCTTCTCACGCAACGCTCCTCGCGTTTACACTTTCGTTTTTCCCGGAGGCGTGGGAACGGGATTCGACGAATTCGCCGAGCAGTGGGATCGACGTGATTAGCGTGTTCATAAAATTTTCCGCGATCGACGATCGTCCCCGTTGACACGAAGTACGGCGCCCGTCCTCTGTCCCCGGTGGACAGGAAACGCAGTTGCCGTGTAACGGCGTGTTTCGCCGTGTAAACGACTCGTCCCCGTGTAATTAGTTTCCACACGCGTGTGCGCCGTCACCCGGGGCCCACGTAAGTGCTGTCACGACTCGCGTTGCGCCTTATCTTATCGGGGGTTGCCGGGGATTAGGAGAGACCGCGGTGATAACTTTCTCGCTTTACAACGTGTTTCCTGAAATTGCTTCTTCGACCGGCGCCGCTTCATCCGGCCGCCGAGATGAGCTCGCGGGACGATTCTGCGAGAAAAAATGAGTCGGAAACGTGATATCGAGCTTCCGCGTGCGACGCTCCGTTTTCGAGGGAAATCGATTTCATGGGTGAAAAGTCGCGCTTGACCGTAGGAGACGAAGCTGTACGATCAGCGCATGATTTTCGATTTTCACGGAAACGAGAGGTTTTATGATAAAATGATAGATAACGTTTATTCTTCGGTATTATGTGACGATTTAGGAGATTACATTAGTTTCGCGGTAGAGTCGGTATTACCGAAGTTACAGCGGAATGTTTCCGGTATACCGTAAGGAATTTACGAATTAGCGGAGCACTGATCATCGATTAATGCCGATTTCGGAGAGAATGAATTGCGTAACGAATAGAAAGCTGATCGGGGAAGTATTCTCCGTTTTCGAGGGTGAAAACGGGCCCGAGTGTCGCCCGGCGGAACGAAAACTGATCTCGTACAAGCCGTCCTTTAATTGGTCACGTTTGATCTGCTTCTTATCAGCGGGGAACGCAAGAGCCGCGTACCCCGGGACACCGGGGGTTTCCTCGACAAAGTGTTCCCGTGGGAACGATCGTTAATTGTCCATAAAATGCACTCTCACCTTGCGCCGTGCTAAAAGCAGAACCGTGTTCGGCCCGAGAGAGTTACGTATCCGCGGCGGGACAACGATGATCCGAAAGAAGTGGCGGTCCCCTCGCCTCCTGTGTCGCGGTTACCGCCGCCAATAGTTTTCTAACAGTGTCATTAATCTTTCATTAGCCATTGCACTCCCGCGTAACGGGGAAAAATACGCTGACAGGTCAATGGGTACACTGCTGGCTGCTCGCCGATCTTTTTCATCGGCATTTCGAGCAGTCCTTTCGTGAACGAAGGCAGATGAATGAAGTTGCAACCGTTCGTAACTTTCCAACGAAATGATTCTAGTGTTGGCAACAACAATGAAGAGAAATTCTATTACTTTTAGATTTACGATATTTTATTTCTTGCACGCCTTTAACCCCTTGGCTACTGCTGGCTAACGACGTTTGAAAAATTCGGTTTCGGTGTACTGTTGATGCTCGTAAAATGTTATTGACAATGATTGCAGCGAAGCTCGCTTAGATCTGACGAAAGTGAACTCTAATCCAACGATTATACCTTCCGTTAGTCGTATTATATAAACGTGATTATTTTTAGACTGATTTCATTTAGCTCAACTCAGTGTTTCCATGGTTTTAATATACTTTCTTAGAAACACAATTCACAGCCAAAGTGTTAATGATTACAGAATTACTAATAGCGACTGTTCACATTGCAAGTAGTCCAACGAAGAGAAACTATTTGTACCTTGTAATTCACAATATCTAATTTTTCACGCTCCTCGGACGATTATGGAATTCGGCGAATGCAGATGATGCGCGGTCGTCTTGCGGTGGTTAAAGGTTAACACGGTATTTAAGTGTTACAAGAGAGTTCGTTAGTTCATGCGGTAAGAAGTTAATGCAGTGAAACTTTTGACGTCAAGTCATGGCCCCGGAATGGCGATGATCTTTGAACGAGGTTGGGAACCTAATTTTCTTGCGCGGGTTCCTTGCCCCAGCTGCTCAATGCAAATGAGCCCCTGATAACAGATGTTAATGAACCGTTATCCGACTTGTAACTGATATTTATTTAAGCTATCTAAATCTCCCGCGAACGAATTGGAACAGTAGTTTCCGTTGTGCGCCAGTAATTCATCGAACAAGAAGAAACACTCAAAATCATCTGATAATCAATCTCCCAATACTACATGTACCCATAATTCTGTATCTCGTCTAAATCACATATACACTTTTATATTCAATTTAGCTTAACCCTTTGCGGACGATGATCGAAAGTATACAAAACCTGTTGCAAATTCGGCTAAATTAAACACCGAATGCTTAAATCATAAAGAATAAGGAAACTACGTACTGATTTCTTGCTGTTCGAACAGTTAAATCATTTGTTACAACCGGGTACTCCAAACATGGAAGTTTGATCTCAAAACGCCGACATTCGTCCGCAAAGGGTTAAAACAATAATATAAACTCTTCTAAATCTCGACTCATACTTTCATAACTAAGTGCACATATACACTACAATACACAACATATCAACCAACATACACTCTGGAAACTTCAAAGGGATATCGCGTCTCGAATCTCAAGCTTATCGCGTTCACCTGTCGTCCCAATTAGAAGCAACGTCCAATCATCGAGTCTACAAGGGAAACGCGAGGCGGACTCGCAGAAAAACGAAGTCGTACGTGTGCACCTACCTACATAATTGCACGGTATAGTTGGAAGCGGTTAGTGTCGTTTAGAAGTGTAAACATTTTATTACACGCGGCGCGCGGTCGCGTTCCCGCGGAGCGGACCGAATGAATCGCGGCGGCGGCGGCGGCGTTCCACGGTGGACCCGGGTAGAGGGAATATCCCTTTTCCGCTGCGTTCGAGAGCAAACAAACCGTGTATCTTTATTACAGTAATAACTATAATCTCGAGTCCCGGAGCGGGAGAGAAACCCTTCCTTCCATATACGATACGGGCCGAGCGGCCGGCCGGCCGGCCGGGTTCTCTTCCTCGAAACTGCGTAATCAGTTGCCGTCTGCCTCGGCATGAAAGCAGCTCTCCTCACTTTGAATCACCTTATCCGACGCACGGTAGGTAGGTCGGCGGTGCGCGCGGCATAGACAGCGGCGCACAACGGGCCGGTGTTCACTGTCATTAGAGGAGGGAACGCGATTAGAGTTGAAATAGACCCGGCCTGATACAAACAACTCGCGATCAAATTGATTCCGCCGCAATTTCCGCGGCTAACCGTTTCCTCCTGTGCTTCCCATTCGCGGGCTTCTTTTGTGCGGCCCCCGTCGTTCGTGTAAATCCGCTCGCCTCGGAACGCGGCGAATAATTGGCGGCGTTGTTTATCGCGCCGCTCCGAGGCGTTCCAGCCGATGCCAGGCGTAATCGAAATGGATTTTGGACATCGTTCTCGGTGTAGTTCGTTCGAACAGATCGGTTTCAGTCGATTGGGACAAGCTATCGAGATTCTGTTTGATATGGGTTCTCTTTTTAGCGAACATTTTATGTTTAGAGTGAATGGAAATGATTCGTACAAGTTTCCGGTGTAATGGGAATTAGATTCGAACGATCGGTTTTATTTTTACGCTGCACGACGGTGTACTGTCTTCTGTTGGCTTTAGCGTTTAATGGCTCGGTGACATGCAGCCTTAACAATCTTAATTGCAGAGGAACTAAGATCCATTGTCCCCGGGCAGATACGTTGTCATTACTCGAAGCGTGATTGTTTATGTACAAGGTAACTCGAAGGCCATCTTACGCAAGCGTTCACAATGTCTTTGCTGTTATGCGAGCAGGGAAACTGCACCCACGACTGCAATCTGCTTCATTAACCCGTTCATCAGCTGGCAGATTGATTAAACCAATGTGACTTGAATTACTGTAGTTCACTCGATTAAACGATGATCACCAGAAACTATTTCTATATAAATAACGCTACCTAACGATGCTGCGACGTTCAGCTAGACGAATGCAATAACGATAATTCAACCGAACGATTCAATATTCGACTCTTTCCACTTCGCGTATTCCGTTTTACAAAATCGTACGGCGTTCAATGCGTTAAGGGTTAACAGCGCATTGACCAGTACCGAATAAAACCGCGGAATCCCAATCCGCGTTCCACAATCGCGTCGCCGGCCGCTTATCGCCGTGCAAACCGTATTTCCCGCTTACGAGAATAAGCACACCCGAGCGAGCGCACGCACGCTCCGCTCGCTAAACCGAACCCCCGGTAAATCATCCCGCCGCGTATCACCATAATAAAACACCACCTGCAGCCCCTCATAAAAGCAGAAATATATAAAACCGACCTGCCTCGCGTCCGGTGGACAGCCACCAGCCACATTTCCTGCCCACGGTGAGCGCGCGACGGTTTCGAGGCGACTCGAGAGCCGGGATGACATTCCCGCACTTGTCACCCCCATTACCGACGCCCATACGGCACGCAATTCCAGCAAACAGGACCGTTCCGCGACCGTCGTAACGCTCGACCGCCGACTCATCTGCCGTTTAACGATCCCTGCCAGGGAGAAACGGGAGAGCGACCGAGAGGAGAGAAAACCGTGGTGCCGCGGAGGGGGATGGTCTCGGTGGAAGAGAAAAAAAGGGGAAAACAGGCGTGCACGCGGTGGTGTATCGACACAGCCTCGTTAATTTCACCGGACGATTTACAATCGGGTGAACGCCTACCGTGCGTGTAGCCGCGATCGTTTCACGGTCGGCTCCGCGAGCATAAAACGCGCTCTCGCGCGCCGCGGCGCAGCGCAGCGCAGCGGTCGCGCGCGAGAGGCGAGCGGCTCGCCGAGGAACACGCCGGGATATAGTATTTTATATCGAGGATTTCATTGTGCTGTCGCTGGGGCCCGGAGCAGGCAATATCCAGGGGGATTACGATTTCGCTCGGGGTCCTTCTCGTTAAGACATTCGCGCCTGTTAATGGGCAGGCAGCGGCGGCGGCGGCCCAGGCCCAGGCCCAGGCCCAGGCCCAGGCCGACGGGTTTTACGCGCGTCCGACGCCATACATGGCGCGGAAGCGGCCGGTTCGCCCGTAAAATATGACGCGTATCTTCTTATTAGGAGTAAATTGTATCCTCATTACCTGACGCGCTTCGCCGACGCCGACGCCGCGGCCATTCCGCGCGCTCCCGTTCCCGTTTCCGTTTAATCGGGCCCCTGGGCCAGCCACCTGCGATCGGATTCCACGGGAATATTAACGAGCCGCGGCGGTTTCGGTGAAACGCCCGCGACCGGTGGTCCGCCGGATCCTTTTCGGGGACAGCCGATTTTATGGGGTATTAAGGATTCCGGCGGGGGTTGCCAATTGTCGGATACTGTTACTCGCGGGAATCGTTTCCCGCGAATACGAGACGGGGTTACGGGTTTTATGGGGGACGGACTCCACGGACGGGGGTTCTCGCGGTGGATATTGGAATTGGCGAGCTTCGAGCGGAACGCCGCTTTTACGAGCTTGCGTTTCACCGGGCATTGTGTAATTAAAAATTGATGAGCGACGTGTGGAGTGCTTATTGTGTTAGCTGCTCGCGCGGGGATGTATTTCTATTCGATTCTCGTGAACTAGTTCGCGAGAGATATTCGAGTACGCTGTTTAACCAATTAACTGTGTTTGACGAGTATACGTGTCATTTTAAAACTCTTGATGGTGCTCACTTTTTCAACGATGGATTATTTAGTTTTTGAGACAAACATGTGATTCTTCTTCGTTTCGCTTTAGTTTTTCGTTGGGATATATTTTAAGTGCATTTGACCTGCATTTAATGAGTATACACTTCATTATTTGATTTTATTGGACAATGATGGATTTTTCAAACTAGATTCCACACTTAACACGTTAAGCGCCATGTCAGTCACTGGTGACTGATGCTTCTGAATGACTAAAAACCGTAACGTACAATTATTTACAATACATGTTAATAGCCTACAATGTCAGACTCGTGATGACAGTTACGAATAGAACGTAACGAATATAAATATCACTTCTTCCAAGTTCGAATTAAATGCTGCCTTTCTACAATTAATCGCATTCTTACGAGTAACCGTAGACATAGAATAACCGTAGAACGTTCCCCTCTTTACAACGAATCGCGAACGATAAAGTATACCTCTGTCGAGCAGGATTAAGGAAGAAATCAAATTAATGAAAGAGCAGAGTCGGCTAATTGATTCGAGGTAATGGATCTTTCAGCCGCCATTATCGTTCATCTTGGAAACTGTCTTGAAGTTCTCATTGTTCTAAATGGGTGTTCGGGTATAAATGATCGTTTACGATCGTTTTCAGTTTACGATGCGTGAAGCGGTGTCTAGGATCTGTGTACATAGGGCAGTTACGCGCGGAAGATATATGGCCCCGTCGGTCGAGTTCGCCGAGACCTTTTTTCGTCACTTCTGTCGGGACTTTTTCGTCACCTTACATAACCCGCCGTGTAAACGGGCCCGCGCCTGTAACAGTTAACAAGTACTTGAAACTTTTCGTGGCCGGCCGACGTTTATTCCCGCCGGTTTAATAAAGTATAATGACCGCTAATTGAATGAGGAATTCTTTGGAGTGATTTAGTGCGTGTCACGGCTGCCCGCCGGTTACTAAAATAGTGCATTAACGTGGATACGCCGGTAGATCCTTATCGGCTAACCCAATTCGTTACACGCTGCCACAATATCATGCGCGGCGGTCGCGTAACGTGCCGCAATTCAAATCACGGGCCGGCCACCGATAAAAATCGGACGGCGCATTGATCACTCGTAATTTATGAGTCGGGGTGTCACTCGTTGTCGGCCGGTGTGTGTGTCCCGGCTGCTTATATAATTTATGAAATCGTCGTGTAATATCTACCGGTCTATACAAAACGCGTCGCGTCGCGCCGAGGCGAGGAGTTTAAGCTATGTCCTCGCTGATGGGGACAAGTTTTTGTCGCCGCGTTCAGCGTGCAGCTACGAGACACCTCCAGCGACCGTCCACTTGCAGAAACATTCTGCCCGGAAGCAACGCGAACCGACTATTTCAGTTTTATCTCAATTTCAGGGCCGCACTTGCAGTCGCCTTATATAGGAACAGAGTTTCTTGCAACTGAAACACAGTTTTATTGAGCAATTTTCATGTGGCACTGAAAGCTGTTATACACACTGTGTTCTCTGTAGTGTTTACAATGGAACACTTGATTATTCTGCTTTCGGGTGAAATACTTCTAGAAAATAATTGATTATTCAACAGTGGCGACAGAAATTCGATGGAATTTATATAGCAGGGATATTCGTAATAATTTCCAGCTGAATATTTGAAAGCGATTCCCGGCAGAGTTTTATTAATTTTCTTCTCCTCGATTTGGAATTTATACGCGATGCCGCGTACGATTTTTCTTATTGCCGGTCGTTACTCCAGTGAGGACGTAGCTTTACGTCGGCGATCGCCGCCGCTTGTCCCGTCTCGAGTAATTTTCACTCGTAACGGTTACGGCGGGAGATAAATCACTCGCGGCTACGGGCTTCTCATTTATCTGAAATTTGATCGTTTATTAAAATTCGGAAGCACCGCGTTATGGACCATTGTATGCAAAATTGTTGTACGACGGGAGTAACGAAGTGGCAGCGCATATGCTAAGCGGCTGACGCCGTAACAAGGCTTGTCTCGCGCGATGCTTATTACCGTACGAACCGTACGAAACGGTTTAATTGGTTAATTGAATTCTCCGCCGGTGTGAGACGAGTTTAACGAGCCTCCCATGGAAAGCACTTCAACCTAGAAGAATTTATTGTTGCCCGCTTAAGTAACGCTCCGCGTTATTAACCGTCTAATTGTAATATTATACAGCGAGGCTGAATAAAGACGAACTCGAGGAGCACAATTAACGCGAACAGATCCATTCATTTACTAAATGAGACTAGTCCAATGATCCGCGTCTATCAAACTGTTCGCTCGTCAAATGCACACTTCCCCGGCGTCTTCCATTAAGTCGAAATAACCATCCACTCTCCGAAGTGCCATATCTCTAATTCAAAACGTCAAACGTAAAATGCTAATGTAATTTCACTTGAAATCTTATCCCGAATTTCAAGCAAACGCGTGCGTTTTATACGTAAGCCTTCAACCCGCAGCGCTCTAATGGCGACACGAGTATCATTCCTGAGAGATGAAACGTTCGTATTTCGAATACCAAATCACAAATGATTTAATTACTCAAACATCAAGAAACATAGTCTCCTTTCTCTATGATCGAAGCATCCACCATCTAATTTAGCATCATCTCCAAAAGGTTTCGTACAGTTCAAACATTCTTCGTCGAAACCCACAGCGCTCTAAAGGCGACGCGAATATCATTCCTGAAACGTTCATATTTCGAAAACCAAATCACAAATGATTACTCAAACATCAAGAAACATAGTCTCCTTTCTCTACGATCGAAGCATCCACCATCTAATTTAGCATCATCTCCAAAATGTTTCGTACAGTGCAAACATTCCTGCAAAGGGCGAGAAGCTTCCTTCAGTCGCTTCGATTCCGCTCGGCTTAATTGGGCGGTCGTCGGCGCTCGCGTCCGAGCGTTGCAAACGAACGGCTGCTGAATGGAAGCATGAAACCGTGGACGGGCGGGTCGTACATCACCGCGCGAGATATTAACGGGCGAGACGATTCGGGAGGGCGATCGTTGCGCGGCCGAAATTGTTTCTTTCCTACGGGCGATCCCGTGCGCCGTCCGGGAACGACCGAGACGAATGTCGCTCGGCCGGGCTCCGTCGTCTCGAGAGAATGAGCGGAAGAGTGGCCCCTGGGCGGTGCGATTACTCATTGAGACGTTGATTGCGGCTATGGCATACTTACCGAGTCCCGTCGGCCCGGCCTTCTGGAGCAAGAAAATCTCGGTGCTCGAATTTCGGATGACTTCCTTCCCCTCACCCTCCTGCGCCTCTTTCTCCTCCTCCTCCTCCTCCTCCTCCTCCTCCTCCTCCTCTCGCTGCCTCGACTCGTTCGCGCCGACTGAGATCGAGGTGGAAAAAAAAATGGAATTCCACTTTACGACCTATTAGAGGGACGAGTAATTGTTCCACGTTGTTCGCGAAGATTGATGGCCGCTGGTGACTCGTCACCTGACGTTTCTCGATCGTTTCTCTTTTTACGAGCCCCGGCACCGCTCGGCGACGGTGCGAGGGAGCTCCCTCGGGCGCGTGCGCGTCTCCTTCGATTGAATAGCCCAAGCGAGAATTTTAAGGGCTGAAGAAACGAATCTCGGGACTCTCGCGTGCGTCAGGTCGAAAACGTTTTGGCAGCGTCGGCTGCTTCAGGTCGTCGCAGAGATTCGAGTGGAAGGAGGAGGATCGAAGGTTTCGGTTTTATAGCGGTTGCGCGGAATGATGGATTGGAACGCGGTTTCGCGGGGTGACGCTGTACGCAACCCTCTTTTCACGAGGCGCATTATTCACCGTCGAGGTACAGATGAACACCGAGGAGACTATAAATACGCCCCTGACAATATCCTGCAGGCTCGCGCGAGTCGAATCGAGGATGCGCCTATCCAGGCGAAAATCGAGCGAACTTTTACCGATAGGGAATCCCGGATTCCCGCGTGGGTGATCCCGGTCGAATGATCGGATCAGCTCAGCGATCCGGAGTCTAACTCTCGGTGGAGGATCCCGTGATGTAGGTGAGCGTAACACGGAGACGGCGGATTTAACTCTAGTACGGGGAACCTTGAACTGCGTGTGGTTCATAGTTCAGTTTTGCAATTCAGGAGAGAGCTGGTTGTAATAATGGTGGGTTCGATAGACTGTCGATTGGTATTTATTTGTATTTAGCTTTCGCCCTTGTGGATTTGAAAAATAGAATTCTCTCTTTTCTTTTCATCGGAGAATTGAAAAATAAATTTTGTTTGGTGGAAAGAGTGGCATTCTTTATATAGTGGATCTTGGAATTATAGGGATCGCTGAACAGATGATGATTTTAACCCTTTGCGGACGGATGTCGGCATTTCGGTGAGATGAAATGTTCAGATTTGGAAGACTAAGTGAAAAAATGATCTAATTAGTGGAACAGTGAGAGATCACGTAGTTTTTCTTTCTATTAATTATGCAATTGATATATAATTTAGCTTCGTACGTTGAAGGTTCTGTAGGTTCCGAAGAATCTTCGTCCGCAAAGGGTTAACCATGATGTTTGTAATAGCTTCTCGAATACTCACGGAAACCATGAAAGGGACAGGAACGTCGAATGCGGCGGATAAAAATTTGGGTCTCGGCAGCTCTTGAAGCTAAACGATCATGTTCCTGGTTCGACGTCCTTTCCATCTCGTCCGCGGTGCGAATGTGGGACGATAAAACGAGGCTCGTACCGAAAGCCAAACGAGGCGGCGTCGTAAAACCCGTGTTTCGGGGAAGGTGCATCGTTACCGAGAAGAAGGTCTTCATCGGCCCGTGGAAAAGGAATCGTTGCCGCTATTTATCTGGAACAAAAGTGTCTCTTGTTTGATAAGGTCCCTAAACCATCTCGATCTCCTTCTCTCGGGGCAAATATTGTATCTGATTATGGAGAGATCGGTTTATTACTGCCTGGGACACGTAATGTGGATCATCTAGAGACTACACTGCATCGAGGTCACATTAAAGTGCAGCCTCGAAGATCGGAATACTGTGTTAATACGTTGAAATCGGCGATGGACGACAAAAGCGATTCTTGTTGTTAAATAGTTGATCGTAGAGTTCAAGATTTTATACTTTCAGAATAAAACTATTATTTTTTATCTATAATACTAAGAATATAGCTCATTGGTGAAAATTTCAAATAGAATTCAATAAACACAAATATTATTCAGTTGAATGCAAGTTACATATTACTCCTGTTATCAATGATTATACCTTACACGTTGACAGAATAATACTGGAATTTCCTCTTATTTTCAATGAACTATTAACCCCTTGGCGTACTATTCACTTTCGCACCTAAGCTCGTGTAATATTTTACTATCGACAATTTGGAAGAAACGCAACAATCTGAACAGATGCCCTTTTGGAGTTTCAGTAGCGAAATTTCCAAAAGTCAATTGAACTGCTCGGTAGTTTCAGTGTCAACGACACCAACTCATAGTCGAACTTCAACCGAAAACACATCACCATCTAGCCAAAAATTCTCTCAAAGTTCTCCCGAAATAGAAACAAAGCGCACCCACGCCAATACAAAACGAAACTGTCCGCAAAGAGGATCCATCGGTGGATCCAAAAATAATCGCGTTCTCTATAATCACGCCGACGGTCCCACACGAAACGCCCATAGAAAGGCAGCCGCGGCGACTATCCCCGTGCAACGGAGAACCACGGGAGATCTGTTTCCTCTAAAAATGCCCGGCGCGTTCTTCGCGTCCGAAAGAAGATAAATCTCGCGTGTCGAATGTCCCGAAAGAATCCTCTGAAATAACACCCACGCGGGTCGGCGGATCGCCGTGGCCGCGGCCCGTCGCAAAAACCCGGCGATTTCACGGAGCCGGGGGGACGAACAATCGTCTATCGGTCGGATGTGTCCGCGCGGCGATTCGAAACGGCGACTCCGCCGCGAGCGATAAGATCGCGGCACGCTCGCCCGTGAGAAGATGCACCGCAGGCGGAAGCGCGATCCCGGCGGACGCGGACGCCGCCGGCGAACCTAAATACCTATCTATCGGCCGTTAGGCGTGCACACTCGCGCCTGTTTACACGGTTTAACATGCGCTCACGCTCGCGCTCGCGCGCGGAGGCGAGATAACACGCAGGGTACGCGCCGGGGTCGCGGCACTCGGCCGGCTCGTTTGCACACGCTCCTAGTACGTTCGCACCTGTGCCCCGCGACCGACGCGTGCACGCGGCCCCCGACGGCATTCGATCGTCGTGAGCCCGAGCCGCGGCCCAGTGACCCGCATAACCCGCGCCCCGGACGCTTATGATCCGAGAGGTCACCTGTGCGTCCCTTAACGGGACGATCTCCAGTGGATCTACTTGGAAATGCGAGCTCCGCGAGCAGTGCGCTCGGGATGATTGGAACCTTGGGATTTTCGGATTGGAGAATTGTGACTCGTTTGACCCTGGGTGAAGGCAAAGGGTTAGAGCTATAGTTTTATAGTGGATCAGGTATAAAAATTTGCTTTTACACGAAACAAGACAGATTCTGCGAAATTACACATGGAATGATTAAGTGATAGAGAAGGAACTATCTATTGATTTTTTGCTGTTTGAGTAGTGAAATCGTGTAACTCAGCATTCCAAACAGGGAAGTTTCATCTCGAGGTGTCGACAATCGTCCGCAAAGGGTGAATCAACCCTTATAAAGATGAGACTTTCGAGGGAGAGGCAACCTTCATAAAGAAAACTGTAAATATTAGCAACCGTTATGAATACCTAATTTCAAAGTATCGAAAGAAGAATGTTCTATAAATCTTTGAACGTCCACTCAGGGCTGTTAATGAAATCAACCATTGTCCAACGGAGTAATCAATTTCAGTTGCCTAACCGATCCTTGACACTATTTTTAAAAACGATCGCGAGCACAAATTCGGGCCACAACGAAAAAGGTTCTCGGATCACGGTCCACCTAACTCGGCCCAGTGACCCGAAAAACGGGCAACTTTGCTTATGATCGAAGTCGTTCCGTTGCCCCTCCAAGCGAGACAGAAACAAGGCCCCTTCTCCCGTCGATCGAGCGACGTCGTGGACGTCGGCGACGGAGACACTCCGACTCGGTCTGCCTCGCTCCTCGTTGCTCCCGTTCGCCTGTTCGGCGGACCCTCCCCTCCCTCGGCCGCGCCCGTTAATTATTCTCGCGTACTTCTCGCTCGCCGGCACGTCCGGGCGCAACGACGAATCATTAATCACGCGTGACACGCCCGTACCAGCGATCTAATTATCGACTAAAGGAGCGACGGCCGCTCGAAGTCCCCCTCGTCATCGGGGGTGCCTCCGGAGTAACTCGACAGGTGAAGTAATCACGAGGACCTAATTTTCTTCGCTGGAAAATCGTGCCGCGGGCAACAAGTTTTTGTCGTTGGCGAAAGGACACTCGGAATCTTTCCCTTTTTACGCTGTTAACCCTTTGCGGACGAGGATTCTTTGAAATGTAGAAAATCGGCGGATGAAGCTATTGTACGTTATACGACTGCTTGGGTAATGGAACAAAGGAAAACTATTGATCTCTTAATGTTCAACCACTTGCGATCATGTTCAAAAAATGTAACTATCTTGTTAATTTTTATCATCTCATTATCTTTCTCGTGTCAATGTGAACCACCAACGAACGTAGAAAAGCATCGCCAGTTAAGCTGACAAAACATGGCCGACAGAAATTGTTGGCCTGATTGAACGTTCTTTTACAAAGCGTATTTAAGAATCCATACATCTTGCATCACAAAATAATGCGCGTACGAGATAGTTTGAAGGTCAGGGGAACATTATTTGGAAAAATAAAGCGCTTTTTATATAGTATCGATGCATTATACGAAGCTTGATATTAGACATCGAATTTTCTAATTTTTCTGTATCAAATCGTGTGGCCACTGGAAGTTTCTCCACTGCAAAGGGTTCACCCCTTCGCGAAATCACTGAAACAACCATTGTCAGCCTGTCTGTCGAGTAACTTTCGGGTAGCCCGATAATTGTACCACGAAAATATATTATCCCGAGTGCAACAATAGGCGCGTGCACGAATATTCACGCAGAATTCCCGCGGGCGAGTATTTGAAACGCGGAGAGCGGGTGAAAGTTTCGTTTGCCCGCGATTTCATTTCCTCCGCGGTTCGACGCGTTAATAATTACTTCCAGAATAATGAATCCGTGAATTGCACGCGGCGCTGAACGCTCCCGAAAAATACGGCTGGCGTTATCGAACTTTTCGGAATGCCGGCGGTGTCTGGCTGTGGGAACGGGTGACGCGCATTCAAACGAACGGGACGCGGTAAAACGAACAAAAATTCGTTCCATTGGGACCCAACCAGTGATCCCGGAGGGGTTGCCGATTGCAGCCCCCGGGTGACCCACGCGAGAGTCCCGAGCGTTCTTGGCACTAACCATAGCGAGCAATAAAACCAAGGATTGCCTCGACTTCTGGCGAACAGATGTAAGGTAAAAGTTACGGTAAATCTACAAAACTGGCGAAACGTGCCGAAGCAACTACGTCTAAATTATTGAAGTAACGGTTCCTTGGGCTTTTATTTCTGCTATGGCGAAAATACCCAGTGCTCTAATGTGTCTCGCAGAAGGTTTCGCCGATAGCCCTCCTAAAGCGATTTAGCGACGCGACAGTATTTATTGTGGGAACACAACGGCCGGCGTAAAATGGAAGCTTCGACGCTGTCGTTCGTCCGTCGGAGTTCTGCACGAAATCCGCGTATATAAATAACCCGCGCCGAGTCGGGCGAAACACGGCGACCGTTCTTAATTATTCAACGAATTCGACCGGACGCTAATTACTCACCCGCTGTCCCGGCGAGTCGGACATGTTTTGCAACCGTGCGCCCGAACGCAGCCACCGTGCGCCGCTGAAAGATGTCGCAAGCGCGGCTTGTTAACCAGTTTACTCGACGAGTATACTCGTCATCTCGAAACTCTGAATAATACCTTTCATTCGGCGATTAATTGCTTACCTTATCGAATGTATATATAATTGTTACTCGTGTTGCATTCGTATTTTCATTGCAACTCTTTGCAGTGGAATGTCATTAAGGCGACTTCGAGGTTTGATGTGAAACATTGCAGATCACAAATGAATGACCCTTTGCACTCGAAAGTTTCTCACTTGGAATGTTCAGTACTTTCTAACTAGATGTAGACGAGATTCCTTAAAATGAATTTATTAAGAAATCACACATGAATTAGGGAAGCTATTTTCTTTCAATATTTCACCTATTCATGCAGTATACAAAGTTTATAATTTTGCTGTATCGAATCATCTGGCGACTGGGAGTCTCTCGAGTGCAAAGGGTTAATTATTCGATTGATGCGAGATTGTTGCGAGGCTTTTCACTTGATTAGCATTCGAGATTTACACGCAGAATTCACTGGTTTATGGAAATGTATCGTAGAAGTTGAAAAAACGTTCGATTGCGAAAGGTTGCTAGGTGTTAGGTGCATTTATCCTGCGCTCGAAGTGCACGCTGGTGCCGTTGGTCGATTTTATTACACGAGAGAGAGATTCTTAAAACTAACTCCCGCAGTTAACTGGTTAACCCACCTGAAGCGAGAACTAAATCCGAGGCCGATGTTTGCATAATCATTTTTAGAGACCGCGCAACACCCGTGACGGCCCGTTACATTCATACGTCCGCTTCCCCGCGTGATAATTAAGTGATACCGTTCGCGCGATCGGTGTATCAAACACAGAACGTAAACTTTCTGGCTGCGAAATGCCACGGTTCAACGAGGAACCGTGGAAATATCTGAGAAACTCGTGTAAAGCCGCTTTTCTTTCTCGCCGGACGTTGTTCGTTAATCTGGACCGTGTTACTCTGGAATGATCTGGGAAACGCGTTCGAATTTATTGAATGGTAATTAAAGGTCAATCGAAATTCACAGGGTTCGTACGGTAACCTCTTAATTGGGCCAGATTAATTGTAACAGCGTTAATCGACTGCTATTCAGGAGTATATTTGAATAGTTGTATGTTTTCAATCTCAACAGGCGTCGAACATTCTTCGAGCTCGTATTTTACATTGATTCATGTTTCGCATGATGTTCTCGATGGTTTTACGTTTCTAATGGTGTTCGATCGAGTGATAGATTAACAGATTAACGCGTTAAACGCCACGAGAATCTTGAACGTTTTATACCTGATTTGTTCCTCCGAAGCAAAAGTAAATAGGAACAATTATGAATTATTTGATATCAGAATATTTACACTATTTTTAACGTATTTGTGTCATCAGGTATTTTTAGTCGATAGCAGTCATCTTGCATACTGTTACTGTTTTGAAGCAATTCAGAAGCGTCAGTCATCGGTGACCGACACGGCATTTGACGTGTTAATAATAATAGCAGCATCAACGTTGCTCACGCATATTCTAATGTCGACAATCGTCCTCGGTTACAGGTGTTGTCCTGGCTCTGCAAGAAGGGCGAGGACATCCTGACCAAGCACGCGCAGCACTCGGCGACGAACCTGACCACGGCGCGGCTTAACGAGAGGGAATTCGAGAAGTTCTACTTCACGTCGATGGTGAGTAGGAGATTCACGTTAGAACACTGCCGCGGCATAATGGAGTCGAAAGCAGTTTATGCGTGCTCCAGAAATTTCACTTTTTTCACGTCTCATTGAGTCGTTCGTCACGCTTCGATACGGAATGAAATTCATTGGAGAGCCGGGCCGGAATAGCCGAAAGATAATAAACGGCCCGCTGTCGAGGCGAGGAGGACTGCCGAGATAATCGGCGGTTTCGCAAGTTTCCTTTGAGAAAAAATGGATTGCGAGGAGGAGAAAAAAAATGAGACGACGTTTAAGATCCCACGTTTGAAAGCGTGGCGAGCCGCTGAATGTAAAGTAGAAACCCGGCTGTGTGGCGTTCGCTAGATCGAATCTGATCGAAGAGAACGATTTAAATCAGCCGGGCTTGACAATTGAATGTGTAACCGTGACTAGCAAATTCCTTTTCGATACTATCTGCTCGATGGCTGTCTGAATTTGAATTAGAATCTCCCGAGGGCCATATCTTGTAACTCTTGTTCACTCAGAAACAAGAAATACCTGTCGGAGCGTGAATATTATTAGGAAAATCCGAAAGGATCTATAGATCGGCACTGTTTTACCGACGAGCTGTTCCGTCGGTACAAACGCTCTAATTTCTTCTAGCATCCCGTCGTCAAACCGTCGATCAAACCACTAAATTATAATCCAACAAACACGATAAACTCATCATACTCACCATAAACACCGATAATTTAAATATTATACGAGAACATTCAAAGAATAGAGGGAAACCAAGCTGCGCAATAGATCTGCGCGGCGTCGAGAAATCAGCGGTCCCCTTTTCTAGTCGCGTGGCGCCAACTGGAGTCGCTCGGTCCAAGCTACTCGCTGCAGTACCGACCGCGCGCCGCGTAAATTGAAATAGTTTAGAAACTGTCTTCGTGAACGACGACGATCATTCTCGTCGTTTCTCTCCCGTGACTACGAGCGACTATTCCAACGAGCGGAATCTCATCTGCAGTCTGCTAAATGGAATCGCGGTGGTTCGTTCGTATAAGAAAAAGCTACTCGGTAACTTTTGCAATTAGAGAGCTATCCATTGGGTAGTCGATTAGCGATTCTCGGCGATGAAGCTCTAAGTGGATACCGGTGTCTGGCCTTATCAATCGATTGTGCAAGCCCGTGTCCAACGGCGACGCTTTCCGTTCCGCCGATAACGGGGGCGTCACCTTTCCCTTCCGCGTTTCCCATTTTCACGACGGGGAGTCGCGGACCCGATGGGGAAGTTCGATTCGCAATTAAGGAGAGATCTTCGCTGACTCGGTAGTCGGCGAATCGACGCGAAGCTTCTTTCCGGGGGAACGCTTATCGGTTAATGTTCTCGGATAAAGATAACAGGATGTTCTCGACTTCGCCGGAAGGCGGTATGAAGAGATTCTTTGTTTGCTGTCGTGGAACTTTCCGAAGTTACTTTCACGGCTGGTAGCAATTTCCTTTAACAGTGAAGTTCGTTTTATCGCGGCGCATCCGTGGATGCTTTGGCTGAATATAAGTCTTCAGATGTAGTTCTGAGTAATTAGCGAATCGAAGTAAGCTTCCTTCGGTTGTAAACTGTGTTTAACGCGTTGAATGCCATAGAGATCACCGATGACCAAGCAAATCGAATTACTGTAGTTCACTCGATTAAACGATGATTCGCGAACATTTCTATGTTATAAGTAATACTAACTAATGTGACGACATTCAGCTAGATGAACCTGCAATAATAACAATGCAATTCAATCAAATGATTTAATATTATATTTTTCCATTTCAAGGATTTTATACCATAAAATCGTGCGGCATTCAACGTGTTATCGAGATATGTGATATTATAGAATGTTATGAAAAAACCTGTGCGATATTTAAGCACGACGAAACGTAATTAGTCGCAAGACTAATCGTTACCGAATTAACCGATCCGATTTCGCTGTGGGAAAGACGAACGCGAGGAGGACGCCTCGGCCCGCGTCAATCCATCACGTTGCACCCACATCAGTTATCCTGATTTCTTGCGGTCGGATCATTATCCAGAATACGCGGCCGGCCCAATGACCCCCATCCGTTGGTCCCTACCCACACACGCTGTCATAATTGTCAACGACGATCGAGAAAACTGATTATTTGGGTCGGCCGTACGGAACTGGAACGTATCGCAGATTTATTATTAAGCGATCGGGGGCCGCGCGGCGTCCCGGGCAACCCGATATTTGGCGCATCGAGTTAATTGCGAGACGTCCGGCTAAAGAGCGTATCAATCGAAACGATCGTAAATTAATTCGACGATAAAGGTACCGGTGGAATCGGCCGGCCCGAGTGGATGAAAATTCGACTCCTCTCTTTCGTTCTTTTTTCTCCGTCGCTCGGATTCCTGATACACCCCCTTGTCCTGGTTGCATCTGCTTAAAACGAGCTTCAGAACCTATTTGTCGAACGAATTACATCGATATCTCGCTTCCACTTCGACGATTTATATTCCAGGACGGTACGAAATTTGCAACTTTATAATACGCTCAACGCGAGCGTCTATTTCGAAGTTTGAGGTATGCACTCTACAGTCCGCATTGTGCATTGTTGCACGTGCCACGTGCGTACAGGAAAGCTTATAGGAAAGTTATGCTTGCATTGTCGGCATCTATACAATATCTCTCTTTACGCTCCCATTATGCCCCCTGAATAACGTGGCTAATATATTTCCAAGATAATCTCGTATTCCGTTTGCCACAATGTGCACCGCGATTCGTGCGCTCCGCGTTCGGGCTATCACCCACGGTTCCCGCGATCTACCTTTCATATTTACACGCCGAAGTGCTCAACACTGAATCACCATTATCGAACGACTTCGAATAACAACTGCAACCGCAGAACGCGAGAATCAGCCGTTCATTCGAATCAACGGCTCCCGATACGAGTGTCCCCGGCAATAATATTCACCGAGTCATTCGACGGAACACAGTTTCCTTTCTACCCGTCGAGCCGCGCTCGACCGCAAGGTTTTGTCGCGACACCCGACCCGCCGTTTCTCCGGTGGCGCAAACAAGGCGCGGTACATCGTGTCAATCGGCCGGTTTTTACCGCAGAACCGTTCGAACCGCGCGCAATTCCGTTTACCGCTCTCGCTTTCCGCGGACCGGCAGTTTCTCCGGGATTCTTCGGGTGAAAGAGAACAAGCGGCGTTAATTGGCCGCGCCGGCCGTTGGAAGGTTGCCCGGCGAAGTGTAAAGCTCTGTCACCGGAAAACGCCGCGCCGCCGAAGAAATCGTCAAGGTGAGCCGTCGCGGCCGCGCGTATTCCGTGGGCCAACGTGCCCGTAACCCAATTACGCGACGCGACGCGTCCGTGGTCGGAATGAAGAAGCGATGCCCCGCCGACGGCGTGTCTCCTTTAATGCGACACGCTCGTGAAATCACGGCCCTCCCCGGGTTGGCCGCCCAAAAGGAAATTCCGTCCGACGAGAACGAGCCGCATTCCGCGGCGGAACGGTGACCGCGTGACCGAACGGTCGCGGAATTCCACGCGCCGATCGATCGTGAAAGTGCGAGTTTTTCTCTATTCGTCCAGAGAAACTTGCTCGTTTCCCTAGAATATCGTTCTTTCGGCTAGCTTTCGGGGACTTTTAGCTACCCCCCGTTTCTGGGAAACTTTCAGGCCGATCGATTGCCCCGTTTTTGCAGCTCGGCGACTAAGACTTGGCTCGTCGCGCGGACAACGCTGTTCGCCAAGAATTTACTGCTCTTTTTGCCGATAGATTCAACGTCGCGTGGCTAATCCTTTGGACTTTGAGACTTTTATATCGCGTTCGAGATGTAAAAAGACGATCTACGAGTGTACGGGGTGGATTTGTATCGCGGAGAATACGGAGGGTAGTTTATCGGAGCGTGTTGGTATTCTCTATTCCTCGCGCTTCGGATCTCGCGAATGAGATCGATCAATCTTTGTTCAGTTTTTGCGGAGTCTCTTTTCTGGCGCTCGGAGCTCTTTAATATCTTCGGTTTCTGGGAAACTTTGTGGATAGATAGATCATTAGGTTTTTGCCCGGCGTCGGCCGTAACTCGGCTCGCCGTGGAAACGTTGCGCGCGAAGAATTTACTGCCGTTTTTGCCGGCGGACTTTAATACGGCGTAATTAATGATACCGCGGCGGAGCGGTTTTTACTTTGTCGATGCGCGCGCCGGAATTTTCGTGTTGCGTTCTGTCGCCCGCGAATGGGATCAATTAGCAATTGTTTCGGAATCGCGTTCCAGTGGCGAGCACGATATTAGAATTTACTGGTATACTATGTAAACGAGGAGCGCGACGATAAAGCGAAACGCGGAGAACATTGGCCCGCATTTTAATGGGATTTTATCCGTTTACGGGGCAATGAAACGTTTATACATCTCGCTCGCGATATCTTTCGCAATTGTGGAATGTTTTATGATATTGGCGGATCGACAACGATCGAGCACGCATGTTTTTATTAGCCGATTACACGCCGAGTCAGATACTTGTAATTGGCAGTTTGATTAGCGTCAATTTCGCATCCCCCGGAGGAAGACAGCGGCGCAGCTCGACGATTTCAAACAGGATAAGCTGGATCAACGGAAATCCTTCTGGATGGAAAAGGTTATCCGCGCTTTTTGTAATCGGCTCGTAAAGTTTTTCATCGTTGCGAGTCAACGCTCGCGCATGGATTATCCCCTCGCGGACATGAGGAAGAAGGATCTGGATGTTATTTCAGAGTCCCCGTTTTTTTCAACTGCCGCCCCGCGAAAGAATGTAATTTCTCCGCTTTTTGCCCGTTGCGTTCACCACGGAAGATATTGGGAGAATACGTAATACCAATACGTAATACGTACTATACGATATATTTAATAAATACCCTTCGAAACGTAGCAGTGATTCAATGGAATAGCTATGAAACACTCAAAACAAATATTCCGCGGAATATTTCTGTAAGAATAAAAGAAAAATTGGATATATCTTTATTAGAGAAACAAACGTTATATATAGTATCTTTATGAGGGAAACAGACACTGTAGTTAATATCTTTATTAGAGAAACAGGAATTATATGTAATATCTTTATTAGAGAAACAAGAATTATATATAATAACTTTACTAGAGAAATAAGAATTCCATATAATATCTTTACTAGAGAACCTAAAATTCTATGTAATATTTTTACTAGAGAACCAAAAATTCTATATAATATCTTTATTAGAGAAACAAAAATTCGATACAATATCTTTACTAGAGAAACAAGAATTCTATACAATATCTTTATCAGAGAAATAAGAATTCTATATAATATCTTTACTACAGAACCAAAAATTCTATGTAATATCTTTACCAGAGAATCAAAGATTCTACATGGTATTTCTTAATTCGAATTTGATAAAAGTTTCAATTTGCAACGAAGCATCATTTGGGACGATCGTAAGTGAACAGAGCCAACTTTCCACGATAACTCTCCTCGACTCGCTCCTCGATATCAGCGGAGACCGTCCGCGGAACGGTGTTGCGAGGCGTTATATCCGGTGGACGCGTGTCACGAATCGCGATCGGGAAATCGTTTCGAAAACCCGGTTGCAACACTGCGAATCGGCACAAGGCGGTTATGCTCGTTAGCCGCGGCGTATTATTCCCCGGCCAAGAGACCCAGCCCGATCCCCCATCGCGTCGCTTCTGTCCTCGGCCCGCGAAATTCGCTTCCATTTTAATTAAGACACCCGGCCGCACGATGTCTAGTTGATACGACGATAAATATGGAGATACGCGGCTGACCAAACAAGCTATACATGCTAATTGACCGATCAAAATACTGATTGGCCTCGCGCGAGTGGGCTCCCGACCCTCTTTTTCGCGCGTTCGAAACGCTGTTTGTTGTCTCGCTGTTCCCATCATCGGAAATCCGTACGTCCATCAAACGCGGGGAACATCGAAGAGCAATTTGCATTCTATCTCGCGCGAGGATTATTCTCACGTGGAATATTGAAGTTTGATATTCCTAGCGTTATATAGTTACCGAAGTGTCGGCGGATTGTAGAATTTCCAAATAATTCGAGGAATCGAATAATCCTACGAGAAACATTCGGAGATTCCTTTGTATTGAAGTTATCCAATTCCAGATAATATATGAGATTATTCAACAGGTTTTAGCTTCGAGTAATGTACCATAGATCGCAGCATACTTTCTATACGTGACAATCAAGTGATATTCGCGTGATGAATGTATCAAGCACACAAAACTTCGCTATATACCACGGTTGAACGAGGAACCATCCGTTAACAGATTAACCATAAATCCACAATGATTAAAGAAATGAAATAATCCTAAAGGAAACATTCGACGATCCTTCCTTTCTACCGAAATCATTCGATTTCCATTAATATTCGGAATTATTCAACAGATTGAACATCGAATAATGGGCCACTGATCGCAGGATACTCTCTGTAGAATCTCGCGTTGCTGATCTTATTTAATCGCACCGTGCTCCCTGTCGGCTCGAGTCAGGAGATCGATAAAGCCCTCTCTGTATTCAAATTACAGCGTATCCCAGCCGCTCGCGATGGGCGATCGGCGCGCGGATTCAATTGGCTGCCTTATCTACGAGCGAGGCTGCACTCGCGAAATTCCCGGCCCTCCTACTCACGGCCAGCCCTAAATTTTATTAGCTCGACCCTCGCGCTGTACTCGTGCGAAAAATCGTAATCGCCTAATCGCGTTCATCCGAAACTCGATAGAGGGACGCGGAATGGGGTCTAGATACCCTTTTGAAATTTCGACATCTGTCACTCGAGTCGATACCGCATCTTCCCTCTAGACTCGAAGAAAATTTTCGAGGTTTCGCGTTCCTTGACAACGAGTTTTCTCGATGCTCGAGGAGAGTCAGCGACACGTAAGCCGCCATATTCGATGACTCGACGCATCTAGACAACCCCGTTTGTTCTAACCAGTCAGCGATTTTTAAGAAGATTACCAAGATTATTTTCATACCAGTTGCCGGGCATAAACCCATTAAACATAACAATTTCCAATCCAATTAAGTTTCAGCGGGATCCATTCCAACCTTCTTGGAAACGATCTTGAAACGTTGAATGATTTAAATGAGATCTTTTCTATCGTGTTAAGCATAGAAAATTCGAGAAGAGTAAGAAGAAGGAATGTTGTTCAGTAGTCTTGAAATAAAGAAATAATATCTACTCAGGAATGTCTCAATGAAAGTTTATCCCGACGAATCGAATAAGTTTCAATGTATCATTAAAATATCAGCGATACTACTAAATAGCCTAAACGTCCCTCTAATAACAGACACCTGCTTGCTAACAATACTCTCCGTTCAGCTCTAATTTCCATCGAAATACCAATAAATCTGGTTCGCACAGCGCCAGCCGTTCGTTCGATTTTATTACGAATAAATCTTCTTTCAATAACACGAGGAATCCATTCGATTACGTTGGAAATAAACCTAACCGCAATAGCGGCGCGAATACCTCCGACTTTATAGGGAATAAATCTGGTTCGAATAAAGGCACGGACTCGTCCTATCTCATTGGGAATAAATTTCCGACCGCGGCGGACGGAAGAGGATCGCCGCAGAGTTTCTTCTGCGACGCGTCCTCCTCGGGTTAATAACGCGTTACGCAATCGAGCTTTCGCGATCGCCGGCCGCGTTTCGCGGGGAAACCGTAAAACGCCACGCCTTCGTCGGATAAATGTAACAGGTCACGGTGAGCTTAGGCTAACGTAAGAAACTGAAGACCTTGGAATACCTTGTACAAGGAAAGGGCTGTCCGGAAGGAATCCGACCTTCTTCTTTATCTTCTGTATCTTCTTTCCTCGGCGAGGCCGCGTCGAAGATGGAATTCGAACGAACGGCCAGGATACGCAGCTGAATACTGCATCTCTTCGTTCGATGGGAGTCCGGAGATTTTTAAACTGAACATTCGCCATTCCCGAGGGTAATTCGAGTCTTTCAGCCTTCCTCCAGTTTTGCGATAGATTAACAGCCTCGACTTAGGAAACCGGGATGATTATATTTATAGGATGTTCATGGAACTCTTGGGAAGTGAATGAAGTTGCTTCATGATAATTTCTCAATTATCTAAGCAATCGATATATAATTTAGCTTCATCTTCTAAACGTTTTCTGGGAGTTCAAGGGATCTTCGTCCGCAAAGGGCTAAAGAACAGTTCTCTCAAGGTCAAATCACTGACATCAATCAAAAACGATAGTTCCTGTTGCACCAAAAGATGAGACACTTTGCGGACGACCCTTGAAATCATTACTGATCTCGAGACTGCGCACCGCGTATATCCCGTAATCGGGCTGACCGAGCAGCCGACGTTTCACTTTTTCGCCAGTGCTCTCTTATCTCGTAACTGGTCCAATAAAATTTCTCTGAACGGTCCCGGCGATTAGCTTGACGGCCAATTAGAACGGATTAATGAGCCGAAAGCGATACTCCCGATCGCGCTCGATATTAGTCTCTTTCCTCGGCTTTCTTTTTCCTCGCGCCTCGCTCGCCCTCGCCGCTCGCCGCTCGCGCTTGCGCTCGCAATCGTAATCCGAGTCGAATTGTCCCATCCGATGTAGTAATGTCCAACGATTAACGCGCCGATTGACGAGCGCTCGGTTCCCACTAATCGACCTACACCGCCGGTTTTATGGTATCGTTGCAGACCGCACCGCGGAACTGGAAACGCGTTAACGTCCAATTAGCGGGGATGAAGATAACCGGGCATAAGGACGGACGGAATCAGTCAATATCGGTTTAATCCGTTGTAATTGGTTGTTCGGCATCTTCGTTGCAGCGTGGCTAAATATAGATGATTGCTCGGCTTGTTTAGTATCGACCGGCACATCGGAGCAGTAAAATTAGTTTCCTCTACTAGCAGCCTACCAATTACATACTCTTACTCTCTCTCTTTCTCTTAATTTTATTTAACGTTCCTTAACACGATTAGACAAGGATCGTAGAATTAAAAAAATCCTATCTTTATAATTCATTTCTTGATTTCTATGACGTCTCCATTCCAAGTCTCAATTTCAAAGAATAGATACTGAAGGTAAGAAGCGTACATTATAAATTACAGAGACATCAGAGAATAACATTCACAAGCGAAAGTACAGAGGAGAAGAAAATCCGAATGAGAAATAATGCGGCGTCGATCGTTTGTCTCGAGCGGCGATTAATTAATCTTCCGAGAGTTGTCGCGTTCATGTCTGCGTCGTCTCAGGAAGTTGCCTAGTCGAGGAAAAGAAAACGAGGAAGGACGACACGCGGTTCAAGGTGTCCACATCCGGCGATTGAAGGGCGCACGAACGAGTATTTCCTTTTAAACGAGCAGGCGGGCCCGAGTAGTAGTCTCGTTCCACTTCGAGCCATCGATTAACCCACATATCTGCCGATGTGCGGTGCGTTTTATTTCTCGCGTTACACCCACGCGCGCGGCGCAGACGTGTGTGGGTACGCGTGACGCGTACCCGCTTGTCGTTCCTTCGCCGGTGAACGGCGCGCACGGCGGGTGTGAACCCGCATTCTTCCCGGCTGCACGTGCACGCGCACGCATTAATGGGATAATGCATCTCGCTCGACGATCGGCCGGCGAGCGGAATCTCGTTTCTGGACACGCACCGTTTCGCTATTCGTCCGAACCTGTCTGGGATTCCCCTTTGTACCGCTGCGACCTCGTGTTTGTCGTTGCTTTCAGATTTTTGAGAATCTTTAATCCCTTGGTTTCTTTCTCAACTCTGATACGGCTACTTTGTCGTTAATAATTCATTGGGAAAAGAGACAAATTCTAAGCATATGTTATGCCTATATATTGACACTGAGTTCCTCTGCTTACGATTATTAGGATAACAGACCTTCCCCTGAGAAATTCAAGAAATTCGTTTGTCAATACGGAAACTGAATTGTAAATCAGTGGAAAGCTAGATAGGTGTGTTCCTGGAGTTTAGAGAGATTACGGAGAGTCAGTTGAACTCTAGTTATAGTATTAACTTTAGTTATGGTATTCACGTAGAGAGTTGATTGGTGGACAATGTTGCGTTTTCGAAGGTTTGGTGAAGAATTATAGAACAATGAAGTGTTGGATTTTGATGATTGAATTTTTGAAGGAAATGATTGTCAATTCGCAGCTTTGTAATGGAAGACGTGAACGAGAAGTGTAAGAGACGTTGATTGTTAAATAGAATGATATTTTCGAAAGGTGGTTCACAGAAGGAAAAGTTACAGAAGAATCCATAGACTCGTTAGACACTGGTTCATTGAAGTTTACGGGAAGAACCATTACGAACGGTGCGTTGCGAGGAAGGTGTAGCTAAAACCGCTAGGCGGTCCGGTGATTTCAACGCCTGGGTGGCAGCAACCCCGCGCGAAATCTCTATATTAACGAATTCCTCGAAGAAATACGAGCACAATAAAGAATATCGAACGGCGGTTTACGTAAGATCTCACCCAGTATTTGCACAAACGCTATAAACCGGCGGCAAACGCGAAACGAAAGCTAACGAATCGGTTACATAAGCGCGGAACACGAACATTAACTTTAGTGGTGCAATAACAGCTTTCAAATTTTCATGCTAATAACCGCTTAAATGTTCCTATTTTCATCGGCGCCGATCGATATGATCACAGAGTGTCCGGCGCGTTACATAAACCGAACTATCGGGTTTCCATTGTGCCGGGGAAAAATGAAAATCGAAACCCGGTTCGATTTGAGTTGCACAATTGCCACCGGGAGAGCCGTTAATTAGCGAATAATGTGCACAGTTTGTCGGAGTTTCCCTTTTGCGGTATTGCAATTCGAGCCTTTTCCACCGGGGATCGCGATACGAATCGTTCAAGGCGCTCGCATTATTCACCCTGAACGGTTTCCCTTTACCGGCGCTCGTTCGGCCACAATCTCGCATGCAAATCGGCAAAACGCGGACCGCTGACATTAGCTGGAGAGACATGTGCGCGATGTAAATAAGTCAATGGGCTATCCTGAAGATCTTCGATGTCGATAAACGAACGTGTCCGGCGGATCGCGAACGGCTGTTAGATTCGTTTCGCTCCGCGATCCGATCGCGTTCGCCGGTGACGATCGCCGAAACGTCGAACGACAATGGATTTAAATAACAACGGTTCACGAGCGTTCCTTTCGACCGATGGGTTACGGTACCAGCGGCGATCTATCGGCTCGGTTCAAGCATCTTTCGTCGGCCGTCGCGGCGAGGCCGAGTTATGTACGTGCTCTTCATGAAAAATGAATGGGTGACCCGGCTTATGCGCCATTACACGCCGGGTACCTGCGCCGCGTAGGAATGAGTGGAAAACGTAACTGTACCTTAATATCTTTCTACGAGATGTCATCGCCGAAACTGTCCGGGGAATTTCTCGAGACCTGTTTACTCTTAGCACTCCAGATGGTTTTGTGATTTATCAGCAACTGCAATTCATTTTTATGGTACTTCTAGTGAAAATGAAAAATACTATAACATTCCTTCGATCTTTTATTTTCCTTCTCAATACAAAATTTGGATGTGCGAAAAATCTAATAATTTTAGGGTCGTTTCTTTGATTCGTTAAAATATTTGATATTATAACTGGTGCAATATTCGAGCCTACAGAGTTCAAAGGGTTAACACGTTCCTTAAAACTATTTTGTTTCAAAAATTAATGTGTAGTACATGTGAACGTGTTAACGATACTGGGTTCGATACAGAAATTTCTAACTTCCATTCGCGAATATAATGAAATTAATTTAACAGTTTCAGTCCCACCGGCAAGAATCCGGTCGAAAAATCGGCGCGATCGTGTTTGCTTCGTTCCAATGCAGAAACTGAATACTTTTCTATTTTTACAAGAAGAAACTTTAAATAGCTCGTTACATTTTCCCAGTCTCAGGCGGGTAATAAGAAAAACGAATAATTAGAATGAAAAGAAACGGATAAGCTTCGAACGTTTAATCTTCTTAAGAATCTACTGGTTGTCATATTCGAATTTATAGAGTAATAAAACAATGTTAGTGTTTGCTCAAGGTAATCAGTTGTTTTTAACGACAAGAGGTCGTAAACAGATTCGTTAGTCGATTTTGTATTTGGTCGCCGGTTACGTGATTCGAATTTAACGCGAGTGTTTACGCTGATCGGGGCGCGCATCGAATCGAGTCGTAAACAAACGGGAAAGTGTCTTTTCGAATAGGAATTTTTCGAGTATGTAGATCAACGGTTAAATGGCCGGGGATCTTTTTAGCCCGTCGAATGAATCCTTTCACTGTTCGATGCGTGTGCAACGGGTCATTACGTAGGCACAAACGAGCGGCTCTTTCCGAGGGAACTTTTATCTTCCGTCGTTCACCGTAATAGAATGAAAACGATCGATTCGGTTCAGCGCGGAGTCAAATAATTGGCCTTAATTTATCGACATACTTCTGCCAGCTATCTCCAGTCGTTCGCTAAACCTCCTATCATTCGAGCGAGACCAGGTTTCATGCACCTCGGCACTGTAATTAATGTTCGCTGGTGGTAACTTCTATAACTGGAACGCTCGGAACTATCCATAACCTATAATTATCGTACACGGTATCCCGAAACGCTCCAAATTCGAACATCCTGTGTATCAAACTCGTAAAACAACACGAAACTACGAACCTGATATGAAACAGTGTGACACTATACATTAACCATCTATAGGTTGGCGGCACATATACGTGCCACTTTTATTACGCGTCAAATTACAGGGACTCTGTTCATCATTTTGATCCTTATGGTGTTCCAGGAACAAAATGGCACAAGTAGGTGCCATCATAAAACGAGGAATCTAGGAAAATTGCGAACGAAAGTTCTCAATAATAATTGTTTTTTTAAGTATTTCTAATATGTATACGGAATACGAATTATCAGCAAAAAAATAATTTGCCCTATAACGAGTGAGATTCGCGATGAAGATTTTTAGAGTAATTCAACAAGAATCAATGTTGTTCATTATCCACAAATCAAAGCAAACTATTTTGCTATTATCAATGTGTTATCTTCAAATGAAATTTCCACCTGAAGTAGAATAGAAAATTTTGTTGTATTTCTTACAAATCGTCGATAGTAAAATATTACACGAGCTTGGTAACGAAAGTAAATACGCCAAGGTGTTAATAAAGAAAATCAACGAAACATTTATCATCCGCTGTAAACTCTCGGGACTCTACAACAACCATAGAACCAACGTTTCACGTTCGCCGAACGTGTCTTTCCGTTTTCTTCCAGAAAGATCCAGCCGAACCGTCGCCAATAAATTCCTAAATGTCTCGAGTTTACGCTGGTTCCATAATAAAATATTCAAATCACGCCGTCGTCGACGCGGGACGCTATTATCACACTCGATACCTTTTTCATCCGGGGCTCCTTTGTCGATTTCTGTTTCGCGGAGCGTGAACGAAGAGAAGAAAAGGAAAAGAATCGTACGGCCGCTCGTGAAACGAGGCGGGGCAGCCCGAGACGAAAAGGGATTGTCATTCAGAGGATCAAGGCTGTCGCCTCCGTTTTATTTACAACTCTGACGCAAACCTCGTCGGAAAGTGCCGCGAATTTGGCATACAATGGACGCGTCCGTTCGGCATTCGTTCGCGAAACGAGAGAATCCAACCAGCGCCGCGCCGCGCACGCCCGATATTCGTGCCACTGGGTTACTACACTTTCGAGCTCGACTAAATCGGCCACGCACTGTTCTCTGAAATTAACAGCTTTCCTGAAACGACCAAAACGTGGCGGCTGCTGAAGGTAGCTCGCTGTTAGCCGCGGAGATTCTGCTTTTTCCTTTGCGGCGGGTTCGCGGCTCGTTGCTTCCCGTTGCCGGCGCTGCATTCGGTTCATTTGCTTTTTTCCCAGCCGTCCAATTAATTAATTGCTTCCTCGAACTACCACTCGAACGCGTAATAACGTTCGTCGATAACATTCGGGAGGCAGAAGTAAAACGTCCGAGCAGGCGCAACGGAGACTCCGTTTTATGTGATAAGTGGATTCCTAAAAGGCTGTTATTAAGCTCTAATCAGTTTCCTTTAATCGCTGAGACTGTTATGTCTGGGTTAGTACCGTTTTCTGGGCTACACACGATAACTTCAGCGATACAAATGCTCCAAACAAAAGTTGTAAGGTATAAAGCTGCGTACGGTAATTATACTCTTCGCATTACAGAGATATTATCAAGTTTTTCAAGCAATTCGATTCGAAATTGATACTAAATGAAAATCATTCTATATAACAGAAACCAGTTACCGCATTGGTAACCTTCGATTCTCGTCACGAGAGTACTCGAATTTCAGGTTTCGTCCGCAAGCGCACACGCGCGACGGCCCCTAACGAAACGGCGTCCGCGCCGCGAATCTCGAAGAAGCATCGCGATCGACGATCGCCCGCTCGATTTCTCCGGTGAAACGTCCGCGGGTGTCGGTGACAACGCGAGAGGACATCACCGCGACACGTTCGATCGTTCTTTTCGCCGGGACGGCGATCGGACACTCCTTAATCGGCTAACGAGACGCCTCGTACGGCGGGCGCGCGACGCTCAGCCCCGGATTACAAGCCGCTTTCATCGCAACTATGCCATTGTGCGTATGCACGGGCATTACATATTCGTTACGCGGACATCGCGTTATTCTGCCGGAGCTAACGAACCCCCGGTTCACTGGACTCGCGCGGCGCGCGGCCTTGGACGCGTCCGCGAGCCAGCCCCGAATTGCGACATCGTCCCGCGCGTCCTCGGCGAAACGGTCTCGCAGGACCTCCCGACGCGAAAATATTCTCGGACGCGGCTCTTTGCCAAGCGTTGCGTCATCGGGGAGTCCCGTGGAATGATAATTGTTTCATAAATTCCGCTGGATTTCGAATGGACGCTCCGCAGAGTCGGCGGAACCGTTTCGCAGGACCTCCCGACGCGAGGATCTTTCCGGAGCGAGCCTCGCGAGAGGAATATTGTGAAATGATAATTGCTTTGGAAATTGGGCAGAGTGGAAAGTTTCGTGATCGTTCGCTCTACGATTGGGGTGGATTCGACGTCGTTCGAGCCGTTGAACCTGTGGAACCTTCGTTTGCCAGGATGTTTCCTTTGGAGCGATCGGAAAAGACGATTTGAATTTTGATCGAATGCTTTGTCATTGGACAAGGGGAAACATTGGACATTGGACAAGGGGACATTTGGGAAACGTGTTGATTTTGAATTTGTTCAACTTTTAAGGTTACTGTGCGCTGTACAGGCACTAGAGCGCGAGGATTGCTAATTGATGTACTTGATTTAGAAGCTGGTTGCAGAAGAATGTATCTGAAGTTTCGATTATGGTCAGCCAGCAGGGACTTTCAAGGATTATCCTGCAGAAGTAACTTAGATATTGATCGAAGCGTTCGAGTCGAGCCTCCGCGACGCGTTCACGCGTTCGCTTTGGTTTCAGCAGCTCGTTTATTCGGTCCGCGACGACCGCACGACGTCGTTCTCGAAAATAAAGGTACGCAGCGTGTTTACGGCCCCGGATTCCGTGAACCCGCTCCAGCTTTGACATCCAGCTTCGCAAGGACATTGATTCCGCGCGCTCGATTCTCCTTTCTCTCGTTCTCGCAAGCGCCGTTGCCTTTCTACGCGCGAGCTCGGTACCTGCAACGGATTGCATCGCCTTGCAACGGCCGATTATGATTCGATCGATGTTGACTTGCAGATGAGGCGCCACGCAGACACTGCGGATCGTTGAGAGCCGTCATAAATACGCTTCAACTGTAATCACAGAGACAAATGTCTCTCTAGAAACTGTAGGCATCTCGACAACATTTTGGCCGGTGGATAAAGGGTTCGTTTAAGATAACAATTCAAACGATTCATAGTATCGAAGTAAAGATCATCCAACAGTGTTCCCTTTCTTCTCGCTACTCTTAGAATCTCCGAGTTCATTTAAAGGTTCATCGAATAATCGGTCAACCCCGGTTCGATCGGAATAATCAGCATGAAAACCTAAAGTATAATTCAAAAGTGGACCACGAGGATTGACCCTTAAGTGAGAGAAAAGCGAAGGGGCGAACGCTGTAATAACTGGAACAGTCACGAGCCAACACCGAATCGCTACCGAGGGTTCATTAAAAGTCACGAAGCCTCGACAGGGCGCAGCAGCCGCGAACTGCACGCGACCCAATAACGCGGCCGCAACGTGTTCATCATCCCGATCGCGAGCCGTGTGATTAAGGAACGCCGTGTATCCTTTACGGCCTCCATAAATTACGTCGAGCCGACGCTTTACGATCGCTTTTCCATAGCGATCCCGCGGATCGCCGGAAAAAGCTCGCCGCGCGTCGGCCGGACGATGATTGAGCGACTCAACGAGTTTGTAATTAGAAACTGAAGCGGTACAGTTAGGTGTACCGCGCGGCGTGGGTTCCCGACGGTTCAGCCGTCCGTTATTCCCGGACGATTAATTTATTCCGCGTGGATTTCTCCGGTAAAAACGCATAACTCAACCGACGGGCCGACCGTCTTGACCTTGCGCCGATCATGGGAGTGACACCGTTCCGTGCGAACGAGAATGCTCCTCGGTATCCCAAGGACGAAGGATTCTCACCTGGATCCGCGGTATCTTATTGCCGATCGATGTTCGCGATCGCCGCTGGTTGACGTTCATATATGATCTCACTTCGCGCGGCTCGGTCGTTCTAAGAGATCCCATACCGGTGTTTAGTTCAGGGCTTTACACCACTGATTCTAGGTGCCGAAGGATCGCATGCTTGGACCAGACACCCGAGAAACCTGTTATTCGCCCAGGAGAGATGGGTATCGCACATTGTGCTCGCTAAAATGCTTTTTTCAAGGCTCGACCGTCTCAAACTGGATGTAATTGTAGAGATCGAGGGCCGGAGTGTGGCAATTGAATCTGGATAACGGTCTTCAACGTTTCTCGTCCTGTTCTGGCCACATTCTCTTCCACCGACTGCGGTAACCTTTAATATCATAATCCCCATTATTCGAGTGGGACAGAGACTTCTTTAGAATCCCGTTCCTCATTTTCTTAGCAAGAAACGATCACTTACCGAGGTATCTATTAAAGTCACTCCCGTGACTGAGACGCTCGGAAGACAGTGCGGTCAAGTCGATTCTTCGATATTCTCTGATTTTCCTACATTCCAATGGAATAAACAATATTCTTTTTAGTTGCTCGACGGTTTACTCGCTTCTTCGTTATTCCTAGCTCGAGTTCCTCTTCTTACAGCTTCGGATTATCTCGTATAATCATTTCAGAAGCCAGAACATTAATTCTCTCGATTTTTCTCTGGCTTTCGAGCGACTCGGTTATCACTGTACAACATTGTTAAAACTTCCAACGTAGAGAATTCAATGATCAGATATTCACGACAGATCCACGCAAAAATACCGAAGCTCGCAGCAGCTTCCGCAGATTCCATTGAAGAGATGCCTAATCTAAATTCGCGAGAGTCAAGTCGTTCCCAGAAACGCCGTCGTTATCGCAAGCACCATTCAGTATTTACCAGGAGAGCGTATCAAAGTCTCGTCTAGACGGAACGCCATTGGCCCGCGCGTCGGAAACCGAAGATCAAAGGTACCGGATCCCGCGTAGGGGAGGCACACAGGCGGACGCGCGATCGATTCGCGCGCGAAACGCCGAAAAGGTCAACGGGATGATGGCAATACGGCAGACGACGGCGGCGCGCCGCGGATTCTCACGGTCTCGTTATCACGCAAACATTCCGATTTATTTGCGCGGCGGATAATTAACGGCGCCGCACGCGTCCGACGCCGACGCGATCACGTGTCGGTGCCGCGCCGAGCAATTAATGGAATCCCGCGCGCACGTGCGTGAACGAATTCGCGATCGGGCCACGTGCGCTCGAATCCGTCCGCGAACGATCGTTCCGAGCGGAATCCCTGCGGGGGACGCCGCTTTTCAAGCGGACGGTGTAAATAAAAAGACTCGCGCCACGTGGAGCCGTGTCCGCCAATCGTTAAGACACCCTCGCGAACCAACCGACGAGAAACCTCGTGTCGCGACTGAATTTCCTCCGACTCGAGTCACCTTTATGCGTTCACGTGAATATTTATACTCTCTCGATGCAGTTTCTTCGTGTCGAATGAATTCGTGTAATCGTATGGAATAGAAATCAACGGATAATCAGATCATTCGCAAACGAACGATCTCTATTCCATTTTCTGTCAACCTCAACGAGCACTGTAATAACTCTCGTAGAAACGCGGAACGTTTCACCTTAATCACTACCGAATTCATCGATAGCGATCCTCGAACATCTGTATATTTCAAGCGTCGACAAAAAACAGTAGCCAAGAGCTCGCGAAACTCATCGAAAGTCCAGAGTATCGACTTCCTCCGCTTTCCATCGATTACGCGCGATTAGATACTGCGAAAGGTAACCCCCGCCCGCGCAGCTGTAGATAAAGAAACGCGCGAACATCTCTATACGTCGCGCGTGTACGTTTTTGCGTGCGAAGCGGCGATCATCGGCGGCGGCAAGAAGCCGATGAAGATTTCAGTGCGCCGATGTCGGACGTCGCGCAGCCCGCCTAGAACCAGTCCGCGCGATCCTCGCCCCTTGCCGTCGCCGCTCGTCCGCCACGTGTGGCGAGCCGCACGCAAAAACCCGTGAAAACCGCGGGGACGGAGAGTGGCTCGATAACGGCCGCGGCCAATGTACCAGCAGGTACATCCAAGTGAAATTTTACACCGGATGCAATCCGAGAAATGGCACAATAGAAAATGCTGTCCGCCGGGCTCGGTATCTCGCGTTCCTTGCGCAAAACCGAGCTGTCGCTCTATTAACCGAGCCATGCGGGACACTTTCATGGTTCGAGGCCTCCCCCCCGCCGCCCGCCGCCCGCCGCCGCGTTCAACGTGTCGTCTCTTTTTCCCTTTTCGCACCCGGCTCGATCGATCCCCGCCATATGGCACCGCACGATGCTCTCGTCGCGGGGTTCCAAGAGAACGAATATGCGCTGCGACCGCGGGACCGACTCTCGTCGACGCCGGAATACGTTTTCGCTCCTTTGAAAGGGATCCCGTGTTCGCGAGGCTCGATGAGATTTCGATTCGCTCGACTTTTCAGGCCGACTGATGCTCCCGACCGCGGATTCGTGGAGACTTACTCGGGGATTGGGTTCGACGATGAATGCATTTTGACATTTTTTTCAGGGAATCGGGGTGGCTTTGATTGTACTTACTATTGCATTGATTATGTTTGAGAGGTTTTTGTAGTTTTATTTGGATGTTGGTTTATCGTGTTTCATCGATGACCGTTGATGCTGTTTCTAGGCTTGAATGATCGGTTCGTGTAGGACTGATATTGATTCACGCTTTCGTTGGAGATATTATTTCGCTCGAAGAGTCCGCGGAGTCGTTGCTGCGCAAAATGCGGGGACTATTTTTAAACCTCGCATTTAAAACGATGACAAACGGCTCGTGATCGCCTGATGACGCTGCGCTCGCGAAAAGATAACGGGCTCGCATGACATTACCGCCGCGGTGAGTTTGCATTCTTAATTATTCGAGGCGTATTGTTGAGAACGTTGGAATTCAAGCGACCGGTAGCCCGCAGTTGTTCCTGTTCGTTCTGTTTCTAAGAAACAGGCGTAACTCTCTTCGACTTAATAACGCAGAGTAAGCAAGAATGGAAATGATATCCGTGCGGGAGCATTTAATCACTGATATCAAGGAGAGAATGAAATTAATCGCTTCGCAACTGCCAATTCCCACCTGTTAATTCACAATGTTTCAAAACAACCACTGATCACCGTCACCGATCGTTATCAATCATTCCCAATTACCTTCCGACACAAGGTACCCAAAGCAACTCTCAAATTTCCCCAAACCCCGCTACGTAATTCAATTACTCTTCCCTAATTCGTTCGGACTATCCTCCTCATTCCACGTACTCGACATCAAACAACTGCTTGAGACTCAGAAACGCAAGGTATTCCCAAGAAAATCGAGAAACACGAGTCTCCGAGGCCGGGTCCGCTCGGGAATGGATCCACGCAACGTTTCACGTGCGCGCGAGGGTGTTCCGCCCCTCGGCGAGGCTCCCCACGCTCGGCCACCCACCCCCCGCGGTCTCGATCAGTCAATAGCTCTCGCGGCGAACAATCGCCGGTGCGTGGAGCGCGTAGAGGCGCGAGGGCGACCGGTTCGAGCGGGTTTCCGAAAGGAAAAGGCATTCCAGGCCGTAAAGTGGCGAATCGCGCGCTGATTGGAGGACGGTGTACGCGGGCCGCTCGCGCGTACGTGTTCGGGACGGGACGGGCCCTCTCTATAGAGCGTTCCCAACGGCCGGACAGAGAAAGGAACACGAGGGGCCTGGCATAGAGATCCCCGTGGCGGCGGTGAGAGTTTAGAGGCGAGTGTCGAGTAGAGCGCGGCTCGAATGGAACACGGAATCGCGTGTGTTCCGCGGCTAGACCGTGCGCGCTCCGTTCGTTTGTCTCGCTCCGAGCCCCGGTCTCCGCACGCGTGCCTCTCTCTCTCTCTCTCTCTGGCCTAGTGCACGTGTGTACGTGTGTGCGTGAGTGCGCGTCGTTGCATACGAGAGCTGCACCGTGTATACCGTGGTATCGTGTGCGGCACGGCGCGGGATTAGGAGAGACTCAGCAGTAGGCCACCGGCGCTCGTCGCCTCTGCGTCTCTTTTTCCGGCTCGCGCGGCTCCGACCTACCGTAAAACGATGATCCGAGATCGGCAGGACCGCTGCGTGAATCCTGTGCAACTGTGTTCGCCGTGCTCCGCCTTGTTCTACGTTGTGAATCGATTCCATTAGCAACTGACTCTGGTCTCCTCGGGATCGGCGAGCTTCCCATAGCTAACCCCTGTGAGTCGCTGACACAGGATTCGAAGGATCAATCGTGATTACACAGTCCAACGATTATCGCGTGCACGTCGAACCTAAGACCCACGATCGTCGGTTGTCACGTAATCAACGTTTCGTCGAGCGCGGAGGTCGAACGAATCGCGAGCGGCCGCGATCGAAAGATCACGGGGATCGATCCCGTGACGCCAGCGACTTTCGCGGCGAATCGCGGGACTCCTATCGTGGAACCGGTGCGGATGAATTTAGGGAGGTCCGCGAGAGATTTCGACTGTGAACGCGTGGAATTTGGTTTCGCGTGACAAGGAGGAGGGTTCGAGGATCCTTCGGAGGATACCGGCGAGAGGGGAGACGGGAGATAGACAAGCCGGCTGTAATTTAGCTGGCCGGTAATCTGAAATCGAGAACCAGCCGGGGATTACACGATATTAGACGCGGCCCGGCCGCGTATTGGTTTCACTCCGCGCGGCGTCGCTCGAACCGGCCATTACGGGTTTCCTGAAAAATATTTCGTACGCCGGATGCGCCGAGGCGGTTTTATTTGGCGCGAAATGATTGCCCGCCGCCAGCCCACGGACGACCGTTATCGGCGTTCCCGGCGATGATCCCGCGGAATGATACCGAGGGAGTAACCGCGAATTAACGGAGGCCGCGCGGAATTCTCGGAACGCAACGGAAGCGACAGCAAGCGAGGGAGCGGGACGGAAGGCGGCAAGACTGATCGAGCACCGTCCCCCGCTCGCGAAACGATCCTATCGCGTATATTAATTACGGGCCGATCGCTGCAATTGGGGGATCCGTAAAAACAATACCCCCCGGCGGCGCATGCGCGAGCCCGGTGCACGACCACGGCATTAAAATAATTGCCAGGGGGTGATTATGCCTGGAAATTGAACCCCCCTCGCTTGTTCGACTCGAGTTGCGAGGATAGATGATTGAATTAAAGGGCGATTCGCGGCGCGGAGGAATTTTAACGTTCGGCCGGTCGAGGGAGAAATGTTTGAGGATCGACTCGAGGAGGTTGCGATCGGCGAATGCGAAGGATGCTTTAAAGTTTCGTACCTCGAGAACGGTGGACGTTGATCAGTGATTCGGAGGGACTCGCGATGGACGAACGCGAAAAGTCTATCGATCGCTTTGTAATCGCCGAAGTGCTCGAGGATAACGTAAGAATAACTCGAGGAGAATCCCAGGTGACCGTGATCCATGAATGTTATCTAATTCGTAACGTTTCAAAGTGTACACCGAGATACCGTCCGATAAACTCGAGCAGGATTCCCGAGTAGCGACCGCCGAGGTTCGTGGAAGAGCATGAAACGTCGCGAACTGTCATCGACATGCGCTCATCAGAGGATTCTAAGTTACCGAATGGAACCGGCGCGGCGCCCGTTCCGTGAAATACCGTCGTAACGATGACGCGCGTCGCCGCGTAGTTATTTCGGATGTACATCATCGAGGAAGATAGTGGGGACGACGGCGGATGCCGTCTGATCTCCGTCCGTCAGTGCGTCGACGCTGACGGAGCGCGCGAGACCTCGTGTGCGGAAAAGCGTCCTCCCGACGAGGACGACGTCGACGCCGCCAGCCTGCTGGAAGTCAAGTGTTTCCCGCGTGTGGTGAAGAGTTCGCACGCCCTCAAGAAGCCGTCGTTCGAGGAACAGTGCAAGGACACCGACAGACAGCCTCCGAAGCCCGTTCACGGAGCAGACGAGGAAACGAGTCCCTCGACGCCGGACGCATCCGAGCTCCAAGAGCATCCCCTAACCGAGGCCCTCGAAGAGGACATCGTCCGAGTGGAGACCGATCAGCTGAAGATTTCTATAAAGCTGTTGGAAGTGGTGAACTGCAAGAGCACCTGCGACGACCAGGGCTTCAAGACGACCGTAAACTTCCAGTACAAGGACACCCTATCGCGGTCGATCAATGTCTCGAAGGTGGACAGAGCCCGATGCTTGAGGAGGAGCGTGTCCGCGCCGGGGAACGGTTCGACCCAGGCGACCGAGGATCAGGACGCCTCGCAGACCAAAGAGAGCGACAGCCAAAGCAGCCCGAACGACCGCAGCAGCGGGGATACCAAAGACACCGTGTACGCGAAGAACCCGTCGAAATGCGTGGCCTCCGGTAAGATCGACGCCGGACAGCTGACGAGGTACCGGGCCAGGACGGGCCGGTCCCAGGAGTTCCCCACGAAGACCGAGCAGTTGATCGCGAGGCGCACGCAGACCGCGCGGCAGGATCACCCGGCGCGCCGCGCCAGGGCCTCCTCCTTCGTGATCGAGAGGAAGAGGCACCACCGGCAGGCAGCAATTACGTCCTCCAGGTCCACGGAGGACCTGTCGAGGTGCGGGACCACCGAGGAGTCGGCGGACGCCGATGGAATGCGGAATTGCAGCGGCGTGGCCGGCGTCGACGAGGACGAAGGATGCGTGCTCATCGGGGTACGGTCCCTCGCGGACGGCCCCCAGCCGGCTCTGGTGCCGCGACAGGGCGACAGGTGCACCAGGAGGGACAGGGAACGCGCGAGGATCCTCAGGCGCAGGAGAATCAACGGCCGATCAGCGTCCGTGCCCAGGGTGAACGTGAGTCTCTCGAAGAAGTCTCGTCGCGCGACGTCGGTTTCGCTCGCGTCCCGCGGCCAGCCGGTCCGTTGATCCTGTCCCCCGGTTTTATCCCGTCCCGCCAGGAAATCGGAAATCTCAGGCTGTAAACTGCGCCCCGCGTTTACGACTGCGGGAAAAGAAACGCCGAGGGTCCCCTTGCGCGCTCGCTGCTTCCTCGGAGCGGGGACGCTCCGCTTTGAACGTCGCTACCGGGAGATTGGAAATTTTAGGGAGCGGAACGAGCTTACGCGGGTTCGAGGGAATGTCGGCGCGACTGGGAACTGGTTGATGTAATAATTCACGGGCGAGGGTTGTTTTATGCTGGAAGTTTCTCCGAGAATTCTCTGCTGTAATCATAGACGGTGACGTGTAGGTAGAAACAGCGGTTTACTCAATTGTTTTGATGAACTTCTCCCGGTTCGAACTCCCCGGCGCATTCCAGGCGAGCGGACGCATAGCCAGGAAGTTTGTCGCGGTGCCTGAGATTACGAAACTCAAACGATGCGTGATTTGCGCGCGTCAAGCGATCCCCGCGCGGAACTGGATCTCGCTGAGAAAAGTATTCACCCGGAACACCCCGCGAAAAGAAAGTTGCTCTCTCCCCCGGCGAGGGTACGCTTACAATTAGAGCGACACCGGTACTCGCAGAAAAAGAATCTGTAGTTGTGTCACTAGGAATTCCAGTGGATAAGCGATCGCGCGTAACAGTGACGAAATATTCGAGGAAACTGTGCCGGCCTCGTTATCCTAACGCGTAACAGATCCGCGCGTGCGTTCACCCTTCGAATGCCTAAATTAAGCGTTCGCGTTAACTTTCCCTAATCATTCACTCTCTTATTCCCTCTATTACCCGCTTAGAAACGGAGAAACTCCACGATTTCGAATCTTCCACGTAGAATTCGAAAAGTCCGGTCGAACGTTTGATTTAAAACGAAGATCGCTCCGCTTGTTACTTTTCGACCGGATTTTCGCGGAGATCCTCGAACGGTTAAAGCGTCGGCGAGGAGGAAAAGATCGCCGGAAAAGAAGCGAACGATCCTCGCGGGATAGGGCATTAAAGCACGCCTATCGGTTTACGCGGCGAGTTATTGCTCTTCCTACCATTCGGAGCGCGCCGTTGCATTCTATTGCGCGAGTAAATCACGGCGAGGCATCAACCTGCTAAAATGCATCGCTCCGCGGCTCTCCGCGCGCGCGCGCGCGCCTCACGGCTTTCTGTCACGGATACGATCGCGGCGTGTTCTTAAAGGTGCACCCACACGGCCGGGAGGAACGAGAGGAGAGAACGAGACGGGTGAAACGCCAACGTGGTATTTAGATGCGGGCCGATCGCCTCTTGCGAAAGCCCTCTCTTCGAGTATTTGCGTTGGCGAGTGCCTCGACCCGACCAGGAATTTACCTGGTGCGCCAGACCTCTCGCGCGCGAGCGTGTTTCGCTGCGATCCCGCGTTGAGCTTCGACTGCGCCGACTAGCCACCTATACGGAGCGTGTCCGAATTTCGTGCGCAAGGTACATCGATGTCCTAAAATCGGGGAAAATTGGTACTTTGGCATTGTCGGATTGACTGTCACCGACGATGACTCCGAGTTTGCGACTGATTTCTAGAAGATTCATATAGAAAAGTTTGCTTACGTAATTAGAGAACAGTGTAGAGAAACTGTGATATTCGGTAATTAATGATCGTTTCTAATGTGATTCAAGCTAAAGCTGATTCTGTTGGAAGTCAATTTGTCGTAGTAAACACGTTTCAGTTGACAGAACGGTATCTCGCTATATCAATTGTCGTAGATTCTGAAGAGTTTAGGTTCTATCTGAACACTTCTCGGAAAGAAGGTTTGTCTTTCCACTCGTCATTCGAGAGTCCATCAATCAATCTCGGCAGTGATCGGCGACGAGATGGCACCGCTCGAGATTACAGCTAACGATGTAATTTAATCTTCTCAAGTGTTTTAGGAGGCTCGGTTGTTGTCCTCTCGCGGGTTAAACTGTTTCGCTGTCAGTGATGTATTTCTTGCGGCGAGGAACGGTCATAGGCTGTTTCACGGTTATGCGAGTCATTATGGAGCTGGATCGCCGATCGGTTTTCTCGATGGTCGTTTTTTTTTGTCGACATCCTCGACGTCCTTGTCGTTTCTTAAAAAAACCTCACCCGTCTTTCTACCTAAAAAGGTTAATTCGTCCTCCGTACGTAGCCGATCATTTTAGACGTATTTTAACGAGACGCGATGCAAATGACGGGAAGTAGCTCTTTCGTAATATTCTCGACGATGCGAGTAACGTATTCTGCACAAAAACCCTTCGCACTCCAGAAGTTTTTCGCTGGGAATACTCAATATCTCCTAATAAGCAGACATTTTCTGAAATTGACTTAACGAGAAATCGCACGTACATTGAGAAATATTCTCTTCCAATGCTTCACATATTGACACTCATACAAACTTCAATATTAACCTTTTGAACCCTGTAGGCTCCAATATTGCACCAGTTATAATATTAAATATTTTAACACGTTCGGCGCTGTAATTTCCACTCTTTCCCATTTGGCGACTGAATTCCCAAAATTGATAAAAATATTGAAATGATCAATAAGTAAATTAATTCTCAACTATACAGCAATATTTTCTAATTACCAAACTATTCGACGAGTCACATATTTGATACTACACACCGTCTAATGAGGCATCAATGGTACACACCGTGTACAGAACGTGTTAATGACTCTCAAAGAAACTACCCTAAAATTATTAGATTCACACATCCAAATTTTCTACTAAGGAAAATAAAAGATCGAAGAAACGTTATAGCATTTCTCATTTTCGCTAGGAATACTATAAAAATTAAATATCAAACTACAATTTTTCTGTGCTGAATCAGTCAGCGACTAAGGAAACAACCTGATTTTCATTCTCCGTAAAAAAACGTCCGAATCCGCGGACCTTGGTACTGAAACGGTCGATTTTCATTGGCGCAAATGCTGAAAAACGGTTCTCACGTACATTAGCATTCACCATCGTCCCGAGAATTCAGAACGATTACACGAAGTGACGCTCATTGTCGCGCCGCGCGCGGTTACGCAATCGGGTTTCCAGGCTGTCGGAGGATTCTTCTTTTTCCCGGGGACAAAAGAGGGAACCCGAGCTCCGCGCGTAGTTACACGTTTGCTTTAGATACAGCGCGCGGCACGACAGGCATTCGACAGCTGGCGTCGCCTATTGAAAAACAATAAGCGGCGCGAATGCATTCCGTATCGCGGGGCTGCACGTGCGCCCAAAGTGCACGCGGATGATTAACGATTCGTTAACGGCGCGTCGGTACACAAGTAACCGGCGATAACGCCGGGCAAACATTTTAAGAACCTTCGTAGATAAATGCCACTCCAGTTACTTCGGCGTAGAATGCATTAGCCTGGCCTCCTTTTTTTTCCCGCCTCGATTTCACGGCTCTCGGCTTCGATATCGCTACGACTTATCCTCTCGCGTTCGGACGCGAACATTCAGCTACAAACTAACGGAATGAAACGCTGCGCAGCGCACAGACTTCAGCGGCGAGTAGTTTACCGAGTAAACGTTTCGATAGAATTTTTTCGCGAGGCGTAAAAATAGCGACAATTTCACTGTCGCTTGTAACATTCTTCTTTCGGCGGTTTCCGACAGCGAAGTTCTTTTAGCGCGGTGTTGTTTAGTTTGGATACACTTGTCGGAGTCATTCATGCGTCGGGAGCGATGCAAAAAACGCACGGTGAATTATAGACTCGTGAATATTTTCGACGTGTCGCAACAACGTCGGTGCAATGTGTATATTTTAACGGGTCGTTAGACGGGGGGAGGAGAGATTATACGCGCGGTAGATCGATCGAGGGAAAACATCGATTAATAGTAAAAATCGAAAGAACCTGTTTGGGAACGCGGATTAACATAAACCAATAAACTTTCGAGAAAAATACGCCGGCAGAGAGCAATGTCTTTCTAACGACTGAGTCGACATTATTCCTAGATTATGATGAAATAGCAATATCAGAATTTCGTTCTTTTTCCGCTGCACTTTGAATTCCTGAATTACCAACGCGGAAAATGAAATTACATTCCGTCCGTTACATAAGCAGCTAACGAATCGAGCGTACGTACTCTTCTACTTTCAATCGATTACGAAGCACTCGTGAGTAGATCGTTCGGTGATTCCACTGAAATTTGACATCGTTCTGAATCTCGATTTTTCTAAAATAAAACATACAAAATATTGTATTATCGGAGACTGAAGAAACGCGAGTGTTTCGGTTGCTAGCGTAAGGGTTGAAAGGGAGTTTTCGGGTCGCGCGCAGATTTTCGGTTGCATCGTCGATCCCGCCTCGTTTCCCAATCTCTCCGTTGTTTACACTGTGACGAGGCCGACCTTATGGGAATCCGGCGAAATTTATGCAAAACTCCGACACGAAATTGCCGGGCACGAACCGCGGGAATGTTAATGGCCGACGGGGTGGCGGTTCGGCGGGGGCCGAGGTAAATAATACCGAAGGCCTAGGACCGGTCTAACGTTCCGATCCAGTTCGAAACCACTTTCGTTTTTTCCCCGTTCGCCGGCGCGGACCGAAAGGAAACGATACACAAGTGTGTTTTTGCCGGCACGACAATGCAAGGCGTGGCGTCTCCTTTTCGCCGGGGCGACACGGTTCAGATTTCCTCTCGAAATGTCACATCGGCCGACTCGTAAATCCTCCTTTTCCGACCTTTCGTTAATGATAAGAGAGTACGGCGATCAAACTCGTTTAAACTTCAGATTCGTACATTTCAGGCGAGAATTGAACGACATTCGTCGAAACAATTCAATTGTACATCGAGTAGCTGAAAGCTTTTCTGGGTATATCGAGTAGCCGATACCGATCGCGAAGAATTGAATGCGTACTAATTAGCGACGATAAGAAGAAAGGCGAACGGACATTCCAAAAACACGATCTATCTTCGCATTGACTCGCTATCGGAGACGTGGCCTACAAACGCGTAATCGCCGAGACCTTGATGATTTCCTGTTTAAAAGGCCGCGACTGGAAATGTCAAATTAACCAGTTCGAAACGGATTTCGTTGCTCGAGCGCGGAATATTCTTTTTCTGGGGTGTTACATCATTCCTTGGGAAGCGGCTTAATCCGCGCGGGGAAAAATGAGCGCAATCGTTTAGGTTTTAACGAACTTCCGGCCACGGGCCCGTGGAACTCCAGTGCAAACAGTTGGTTTCGCTAAGGAGAGAAAGCGCATTGTTTTTGATCACCGCGCGGCGATGATACGAACGGTTTAATAATTTCTGTCGTGAGAAACCGCGGATAGGAAGCGGGCTTTCCGCTCGTCGATCGTTTTCCGTGACAAATTGAGTCGCCGCGAATCTGACACAATTAACGATCTCGGTACTGGCTCGCTTACAGTACGTGGACGGCTTCTCGTTGCACTTGTACGACGTCCGACCTGAATATGCGTCGGTCGCGCAGACGTTTCCGCGCGATGACAGAATCGCCTTCAATTTTCTGTTTAAACGGATTACCAAACGTCGACTCTTATCACTGATCCACATACTTAACACTAGAACTGCTCAGCATTTAATGCGATTAATATGCAATTCCTATAGAAACTGTAACAATAGATTATTTTCAGTTTCTTCAGACATTCGTTATAGTACTGAAATGAAACTATTCATTTTCAAAATCATTTCGAATATTCGATGCTTCGAAGATATCGATAATTGCTAAAGAAAAAAATCGAAAGTCATTTGTTCGCTTGGTTTTTAACATTGTAACGAGTGAATTCACGATGAAGTTATTAAACGTGTTTCAGAATGATTATCCCACAATTTAGTTGAACGTCGACTTTGATCACTGATCCACATAATTAATAATTGATTATTTGTGATCGTTAAAAGTGTTTAGAAATGATAATTTCATAATTGGTTTAGTTTATTATTGACTGTGTTAAATTATATTAAATTAATTACAGTTGATCGATTTGATTGGAATTGAAAAGAGCTTTCGTGAGAATTTGCAAAATAAATTCGTGCATTTGTAGATACACAATGATGAAAGTTGCTTTGAATATCAAGTATTGTTTGTATTCTTGTTATAGGAATTATAAACGTGGCAGTCTAATTAGTCAGTCTAATTAGGTTCTAGCGGCACGCAAATTGTTCATAATCGCTACAGTTCCATAACCGGGCGAGCGTGTCTATGCTTCTAACCTCAATTATTGAAATTCAGACCCCTGACGAAACGGAATGCTATTAACACGTTAAACACGGCCGGGACTCGATCTACCGTGCCTAATAAAGGAGACCGTAACTCGTAAAGGACATTGCAACATTTTTCACATTCTTACGTTTAACCTTTTCAACTTCGGAAACCTGTTCCTTTCTACAGGGTTACTGCACGAGAAGTGTACGCTTTCTCGGGTTTGTAAAAAAGGGAATGGTAGAAGATATTGAGACGTGTGTCAAACTGGTTCGTGCGGATACTCTTTAAATTTCGTTAGAGGAATGTTTTCGCCTCGAATGTTTTCACTTTGGCTGTCTAAATATTCAAACTATTCTAAACGATCGTCAACTTCAATATTTAACTCTTTGCACTCGACAGGTGACTCTCACTCACTAATTTATTTCATACAGTAAAACTATTAAATCTGATATTTAGTATCATATTTCCTATAATGCATCCTTTTGAGAAATATTCAAATGAAATAGCTTTGTTCCTCAATGTACGCGTGATTTCTCGTCGACAGTTTCACAAAATATCGATTTTATCTCATCAGAAAATGTTCAAATATTTCTAATGAAAAACTTCCGAGTGCAAAATACATTCATCATACATTTATCAAATATTTACAGAATAATCCAAAATCAAGTCTTCGATTCGATTCGTTCCTTCGACAAAATGATTCGACAAAGATCTTTAATTGACACACGAGATTCTAAAAATCTGCGACGTCATTGTAATAATGGAAAACAGGTTGCAAGTGAAATTCACAGGAATACTGGGACACTTGGTAGTACTTCGGACAAGTTGGAGGATCTATCTAGCGCGAAGGTGTCATCGCAAATATTTTTACAAGACCGAAGTGGCGCGCGATAAGTGGACTGCTTTCAATGACGCGTGTTTACAATTCCAGCGATACTTTTAGTCGCGGCTGTATTGCGCGCGCGTATCGAGGAGCGTCGATAACGAGCTCCGACCCGAATGAACTTTCGCGGAACGGGAAAAGGGAGCGATTAAACAACTAGCCGCGATACCCGCGTCGAAAAAGGCAGGTGACGCAACAAGCCACCTTTGTCGACTAGCATTTTCCACGGGGCTGGCGTTAATTAACGAATCTCGGGGCTTTTTTAATCTCGGAAATGCTCGACCCACAGAAACGGGACGCAGACGTGGAAGAGAAAGAGAAACCGGAAACGTTCGCGAGGAGTATCGTGTAAATGACACATTGTCGGTGGACACAATGGCAATCGCTCGAAATAATCATTTCATCATTTCATTTCAAAAACATTTTGTCACGGTAGACAGATAGAATGATCGATTACGTTCGAAGCTTAACCCTTTGCACTCGAAAAATTTGTCACTGGAAATATTCAATTTATTTTTATGAGATATAGACGACATTCTTTTAAACTAACTTAAGTGGGCCGAATTTTTGTTCATGATTATAACACAATCTGTGCAGTACAAAATTAATAAGTATCCACATATGAATACGAATGAACAATTTCGATAGTTTCAATAATTTCATCAAACGAATATATTTTGTAACTTTCAAGTTACAATGACGTTAACACTAAAACTACCAGAGGGGTCAAATGACCCATACCTGATGTCTTCTTTTTGTAATTATTAGAAAGGTAACAAATGTTTCTCTGAGAAATTATTAAAGAAATTCATTTAGCACTACGCAAATTGAATTGTAAATCAATTAAAATCTGAACAGATGTGCTCTTGGAGTTTCTATAGCAAAATTCTCTCAAGGGCAAATCACTGACATTTTTTCATTTTGCGTATCTTGCTCTATGAAATCGTGCAGCATTCAACGTGTTAAATACGAAATCTTACAATTTTGATGCACCAATCGAGTGGTGACTGAGAGGCACCTTTGTAGTGCAAAGGGTTAATCGCGACGTTGGATAGTATTACCAAGATTGAACGTTCGTTCTCCGACTGTCTCAGCTAGAAGACAGTTTATTTCAGTGTAGACGCGAAGTTGGCAAGAGCGGTTGTTCTCTCGGGGGATCTATTAATACATCAATCCTCATTTCGCGGAGACGGCTTTCATTGAGACGCGTTTCTGAATGACAAGATGGCGGTCGGCAACGTGTAACACACCGGGGCACGGATCGGTTCGAATAAAAAAATATGTGATGCAATTGGTAATTACACACGGCGGGTCCCTTTTAATTCAAGTAGCATGCCAATCAGACCATGAATGACAGCTGACTCGTGTTTATAGTTGCACGTAACCGAACGTTCAGTTTGCTTACGCTCGTCGAAATTAAAATCGATTAAGCCACCGTGACACACAATGAACACGACGTTGCGCGGGGGGAGCTTCATTGAAATCCGTAAATCAACGTGTAACGCTCTTATCGCCGGGAAATTGAATTAAGACCGAGATGCAAAAGACTCCGACGACTGAAGACTTTTTTTCAAACAGGATATTCACCGTTAACCGTGTTACGGTGCAATTTAAATACACCCCGATCGCCTCGGAGAGCGGCCTTTAGCCAGTCACCGCGACTCCTTATCGCGTCGTAATTTTAATCCGACCGCGAAATTAACGTCGGTTAACGATCTGCGACGATCGAAAATCCCAACGCAATCAAATTCCGTAACGAGCACCGAATTCCACCGTTATCTTATCTGAAGCGGTCGGTTCCGAAGGTAGTTCTGGCACGGTGGCGGAGCGTGCAGCCGCGGAAAAATCGCGCAGAACGCCCGATGCACAGTTTCGTCGAGTTACGTAAATCGGGGCTGGTCGTTGCGCCTCGGTTCGCGCTTTTCCCGGTTGGAAAATCGTTTGCTCCGAGGGAAAAAGAACGCCGGGAGACCGTGCGAAAGTTCGGCGAAGCGTGCGAGGCGGCTGGCGCGTGAAATCCGGATTATTGTCGCGGCGCGCTGATTAATGCAATTTAAGCAAATCCCCGGTCGCCGTTAACCCGCTGGCCTATAATTTCTTTTATAACTACGCTCGCTGGAGCTACTTTGTCGCGGAGGATTCCTCGGACAGAGAATGCTTTAATGTTCGTCTGCATCTGCATTCGAAGCGTAGCAATCGAAAGAGATAGAAATTCGAGTTCAAGATTGAGTGGCAGTGTAAGAGGAAAATAGTATTCAGTTCGAATTGGAAAGAATCGAATAACGTAGGGAATTAATATTTCATCTGAACTCGGAATTCAGAGATGACATAATAGGCAGATGGTATTTAACACTAGAACTACCACTCGAAATGACTGGTTTCGATTCGTTTGTTTCGCAATTATTGATATCTTAGAAGCATCGAATATTCGAAATGATCTCGAAAATAGTTTCACTCGAATCTACTGAACATCTAAAGCAACCGAAAATAATCTATTGTTACAATTTTTAGAGGAATTGCATATTAATCGTATTAAATGCTCGGTAGTTCTAGTGTTAAGTGAAGCTATATATTTTCAAGATCATTTCGGATATTGAATACTTTGAAAATATCAATAATTGTGAATGAGAAAACTAAAGCGCCTAGATATAGTGTTGATATAGTTTCATCCAAATACTGTAATGAATGCCTGAAGAAATTGAGAATAATTTATTGTTACAATTTTTGCAGGGATTACATATTGATAATATTAAATGCTCGGTAGTTCCAGTGTTAATTGAAACTGAAAGGGATTGGACATAGCAGGAAATCAATATTGAGTTCGAACTCGGGAAGAATTGAGTGACATTTACTTTGTTAGCTTGTATTCAGCTGAAATCGGATCCCTTCCTCTTGATTCTGACGCGATATTGTATAGCAAGGGGATTAACGCCTGGCTACCACTCGATACCGATCGAGCCGGAGTTTGGCCCGCGGATCGCTCACCGTATTGCATAATCGGAACCACTGCACCGTGTAGCCCGTAAGGTTCGCTTATTACCGCGCTAATACGACGGAATGATCTAGAAAGGCAATTGATGGTTTCTCGAATCGCTTGTTGTTCTTCCGCGACTGGAAACAATGGGTTTTGCGCGCATCGCTGTTACGAGGCCTCGTTACGAGCTAGCTGAAACGGGCTGAATTTTGTTTGAATAACAGATGACGAATAATAGCTACACATCAAGGCTTCGTCCTGACGTTCTATGCACCGGACAGTCGTAGTTGCTCTGTTTTCACCTGCAGCGTTCGAAATATTTGATGAATTATACAACTCGCAACAAGGGGAATCAAACATCATATTTTATTCATTAGTTAATCACTTGGTTGACCTGCTGCGCTGGAAAGACACGCAAGACGTTTTTGTTCGAAAATTGCCGATGACGCCTTATACATCGATAGTCTTGTATTACACACACTAGATTCTGAAACGTATCACTCTATCACTTTGACTGTGATCAAAGTTGTGTGACACTATTTTTCAAGTAAACTTGAATATGAATTTTCTTGGTAACACATCGAACCGAATTTTGTTGGATGTATGAGATATGAGAAAGATAGAGCAATTATTACGAAGAATCTTGACCTTTTAGCTTCTACTTAAGGAAGAAAACTGTTTCAAGTACACGGGAGTTTTGACGAGTGTTTACTTGGCAGTCAAAGTGCTATACAAAATGATCGATAAACAAACAAAAGCAGAATTCTTCGCGCAAAGCTCTGACCTCTGAATTCCTTCCCAGCGCAAGAGTTTACTAACACCATTGATAAAGCATACGAGAACCATCGAAGATTAATCTGAATCGTTGGGAAATCAAGAGGTTAAACGATAATTCGTCGAGTGTCACGGTTTACTGGACTATCGACGGAACACGGGGCACAAAGCGGAGCGACTTTTCGTTCGGTGTTCGATAAGCGTGAATTTTGTTAGCATAGTTCCGGGTGTAATTGCAACGCGCGCTGTTTACAGTTACGAGCCGCTTCCATTCATTGCGCTCGCCGTATTAATTGCTCCCGATTTACATGAAATTCCTCGCACCTGTTTGCCCCCGTTCGAGGAAAGTCCCGCGCGTTGTATAACGCCGAGGTGCACGCGCCGCGGGAGAAAAATATCACGCCTTATCACGGCCGAACATCGGCCGACGGAACATAACCAGTCAATGCAATTACCGGGCGGCGCAATTGCTGCATTACGCTATCTCGTAACGCAAAGGTGAAGGAATCGACGGCGAACTCCCCTTTCGTTCGCTAGAAAGCTCGGCCAGTCCATTAGACGCTACTGATTTCCAGTAACCTTTCTTTATTATCAAGTGTTTCTGTCTAAACTTTTTGCTCGCGGCGTTTTAACCGTTTAATTACTCGCCGTGCCTTTAAGTATTCCTGCTACATGCACGTGAAATTACTCGTTTTGCTGGTTGGATTTTTTTGCTGTAGGAACTTCAAGTGCAGCTATAAATACGATCGCAGGCTATTTTTATCGTTGATTTACATGATCTTTCGACGGAGTGTTTCGTATATTCTGGGACAATAAATTTGACTTAGCGTCGAATATAAATTCAGAGGGATTTATGTATTCGACAAGTTGGATTTAAATATCTAGGAAGACCGAGATGTAAGAGCAAAGTTCACAGCCAGAGGTCGAAGATCGGATTATACCACGGTTAACAGATCGTTCTTTAGGAATTCTATACTCTCGCGGACAGTCGATTCTATCGAATTAACATAGATACTAAAGAACCGTGATTACTAGGCAACTCTTCCCAAAGTTCTAATGAAACTGAAGCTACATAGAAACTCTTGAAATGCCTACTTCCTTCCAAGTCCTGTTACTTGAAAGTTGCTTCCGCTGAACTTTCTTCTTTTCTACCAGTACAATTACTATCTCCTCTATTCGAGTGTAATTGAATGTATCTTCCAGTCTATCAAGAAATTTCGTATAAGTCTGAACATTGTAGATAACAAAGACTAAGTGCATACAGCTGCACCTGCATTCGATTGAATTAAAGTGGCCTTATCGCTAAAACATCTCTAGTTACAATGAACAACTGGAATCTCCTTCGTTCCTCTTATCATCCATCAAATTTCGCTGGACGATGAACGTGTCTGATTATTATTAACAATTACACCGACGTTAACATTCGATCTTCGAGTACCACTCCACTTGCCTTCTTTCAAATCACAAAAATACCTCTCCCAGTTGAACTCATTCAATGAATTCGGTTGGAAACCGTGTTCTATCAAAACAAGAACCGTATTTGATGAATTGCGAATAATCCCACTTCAACACTTACGAAATAACAAAAAAGATAAACAGCATTAACCCATTCGCCAGTCACGAATATACTCGTAGCAACAGATTGCCAGTTCGGTAGAATCTTGGTTGCATTTGAAAGTACAAATGAAATCATACATTTTATGCTAGCAGTGAATGGGTTACCACAAGATTTGTCATTGTTATAAAAGAATAATGAATATCGTATAGAATGCCTAAAATTCTCATGACAGTGAACGTGTTGAAGACAATACGTTGCTAGGTGAAAAGTGGAAGATCTTCCCATTCGGTTGGCTAAATGTTAATCCTTTGCACTCTAGAGGTAACTCTCAGTCACCACCTGATTCGATGATGTATAATGCATCGGTGCATGAATTATTGGGATGAAACAGCTTTGTTTCTCAATTTACTTGTGACTTCTCTCTGAGTTCTCCCTTCGCACTCGAGAGGTGACTCCGAAAAAATTATGAAGTGAATATTCAGTATTTTAAACGAAACATTCTATTGCTATATGAAATATTCAGATAAAATATCTTCGTTGCTTAATTTATCTGTGAATTATCGTCGAATTAGTTTCAAACGATGTCGACTATATCTCGTTGGAGAATGTTGAACATTCCCAGGCAAAAGCTTTCGAGCGCAAAGGGTTAATTTCGAAGAATACGTTCGTCTAGTTCGAAAGTGTTAAGCATTTCCAGCGAAGCACTTCCGAGTGCAAAGGGTTGAAACAAAGTCCGAGAACGCAGCAGCATTCCGGATGCTCTGCCCAATGCAGATCGATCGTGGCATTCCGTTCAGCTACGTCGAGCCCCCGGTGTTTCTCTTGTCAGGCACGATCCGGCGTCGGGCTTCGATAGCTTCCGAGAAATTTATTGCGCGTCCGCGCGAGCGACCGCGCGAAGGGGCGAGGAGCGATTTCCGATCGTCAGCTTGTTCCCCAGGCTCGATTTCTATCTCGTTTCGGTTAACGAAGCTGCGCGCCGGACGACACTCGAAACCCCGACCCCGTATCGTCCGGTCCCCCATTTTTTCGAGGCGCTTCTCCGTTTCCCCTGATAAGGAGGCGCGCTGTCGCAACGCGAACGAAAGTTCGGCCGAATACAAATGACACGGGGCTTCTTAGAAGTTACGTGTCGCGCGGGGAAAGCCGACTTCCGTCGCCGGCGGAACCGGCGATCGGAGAAATCTATGCTCGGCGATTACGCATCTGGTGCAATCGGCCCGGTTCCCTTGTAACCGGCAATTAACAGGTTCCGTGCCTCGGGAATTTCGGTCGTATTTCACTCGTGAACGGTATTGATTCTTTTAATAACGTATTAACATTTATTCTGCTTACCTTTTCTTTTGTTATTTGGTAAGTCTTGAAGTGGGATTATTTGTAGTTTATCAAACAGGTTTCTAACCGAATTAATTGAATGAGTTCAATTGAAGATAACGGGGGAGATTGTAGTTATAGTTCCTTTTAGGCGGTCGCCTAAGTGTTAAGGTACTTTGTAACGCAACCATCCGTGACTTTTGAAAATTTTGCGAGAGCCACAAATGTGTTATTCAGATTTCAATCGGCTTATATATCAATTTAGGTGTCACTAAATCAGTTTCCGCGATAATTTCTCAAAGTATCTATATGCCTTTTCAATGATTATAAAAGAAATTGGTTATGGTTTTGACCCATCTGGTAGTTCCAGTGTTAAAAATATTTTCTTCTAGAAATCACCGTGTACCATATATGGTACACGTGGCACGGAGCATGTTAATGGCTCGTCGACTTTCGGTGAACTCGTGCGCACGCTCGCTCGCAGACAGTCCAGCTGATAATGCGTATCTCGCGAGACGCTGGAATTCGAGCAAGAGAAACGAGAGTTCGATTACATTACGGCATGGATAATTCCAGTTACCAACGGCGATCGGACAGCCGTTTATTCTGCTTATTAAGAGGTTTTCGCCGCGTAGGTCTTCTTTTTATCGGTTATCTTGTATTATGTTTCTTAACAAGTTTCCTCGAAGCCGTCGTCGTTCCTTCTGGTTCCGTGGTTTATGGTCTCGCAGTTTGTCCACGTCGATTAGAGAAAGTTGCAGGTGAAAAAAAAAATAGATTCGACCTCGTCTCTTTTTGCGAGTATCGCGAGCCGCGATTGTGGAGGAGAGGCTTGTTCCACGTTCTTACGCAATTCGCTAATGTGACAGCTCCAATTAATCGATAGTGATTTAAGCGAGTTTAAGTAAATTACTGTTCGCTCGGGGGACCTGAACTAATACGGTTCGCTTTAGATTTTCTAAGCCGTTTAATGGCCGATACGCTCGAGAAATTGAATATATATATATATTGGAACGATTCTAGCGCGCGTTCGGCGAGGCCCATGTGGGAGTGTTCGCGCACTAGAAATAAACTGCTCCGAGGAAAATATTTTCCTTCGCGTTTCATGTATCTCGTACATTTCCCCGGTGGCGCCGGGTCGAGGCGTTCGTCGATCGTAGACCACGGCCGCCGGCGAATAATGCCGCGAACGCTCTCGGATAAATTGAAGACTTTTTTTTAGATCCGTATCTCCGAGTGATCCAATAACTTGGGAAGCTGTAAGCAAATGGTATCTCGTTATGTTGGAATGTGAACGCATTCTGATGGGATTCCTCGGACCATACCGAATCAACGGAGAAAGGAATTCATCATAGGAATCAATATTCAGAAAAGTAGAAAATTCCAAGGATAATCGAGAATGATAAGAAAACGTATAGGGTAAAGAGGCGAATCGGATCAGTTCAGATTTCACAGCGAGAACCTAATAGTTGAAACTGAGAACGAGCAATTGTTCGCATCAGTTTCTTATAAATATACGTTCAGCTTCAATATCAGTAGAAACAATGTTGAACAACTGGAAAACCTTCGTTTTACGAGTGACAAACTGAAGACATCTGGTTCGCTCTAAATCTGAGGATTTTAGACATCTTGGAGATTAACAATAAACACAATTTCAATTCCCAAGTTTTCCATTTTGAATGTGACATTCCAATAACGTATCTAGACTAGCAAATTCGCTTCGATTCCAACGGTTTGAAACAATGGAAGATGTGTCGAACGAACTCCGGAGATGTACGAAGGAATGCGGACGGTCAGCCTACTCGTTTCTACAACAGCGTAACGAATACACCCGCTATCTTATCCAACAAGCCAAAAAAAACTGAGATAAACCGAAACATCCGGGCTGAAAGCTTCAAATCGCAATTCCAGGAATACACAGCCGAAAGCAATTAACGACTGAAACACGAAAGCCGGATTACCCGAAGACTTTGTCGCTGAAACAACAAACTGGTTTAAATCCGTGCATCCCAATAACCGAATCCATTAGCAAGGAAAACTAATAAACCGCCGTTGGATCGGCGCGATCGACGTCGGCCGTAAACGGCGATAAAAGCGATCATCGTTGAACGTTGGAACAACAAAGCCGATCGAGGAGTCGCAGTGCTCCCTGCGCTGCACCCTCGCCGGCACGGGGCTTCACCTTGAAATAGCCGGGTGATCTGTGCAATTAAAATGCGCGCGATTCCGCGGCAGCTGCGCGCGCGCGGGCGCAAAAGAGGCGACGCGACGTTAAAGAAAATACGAGGGGGAAGAGATGGGCAGCGGCGGCGGCGGCGCTGCTGGGAAAGAGAAAATGTTGACCAACCGCGACGCTAAAAATATATATGAGCGAAAGGCAACGACTCCTCTTTGCCTGCGATCCGCGAGCCCCGACCCGGGCCGACCCGCGTTTATCCTCGAAAATGCTCCGCGTACCTTTTACAGGAATCTCGGACGCATAAATACCGCCGGGATGAAACGAGACGGGGCGGGCCTGAATTAGAAATGGCGCACGCCGCTGACGCGAGGAATAACTAGACTGCGGGTCTTTACGCGGAGTTTTCTGCGCTATTTCGGGGAAGAGGGAAACGCGCTTTCCAGGCTGTTAGATCGATGTTCGGTAACGTGTCTGTCGTTTCCTAGAGTCTCCTTTTGGAGTCTACGTCCGAACGAAGGTAGTAATTACCGAATGTGAAGCGATCGAGGCAGATCGGTTCGTCGATGAAGTTTATTTATTCGTCTTCTTAATTATTTATTTTGATTTCCGTCGTTGCCTAGAAGTAGGAGAATAGGACGAACTGTTTAGAATGTTTCTATGTGAAAGTAGAAAAGGGTCAGTTTCTGAATTTTTCGCATTTTTCGACCTTTGGGAAGACCGTGCCACTGACGGTTAAAATCGTTGCAGTATTTATTCAGCGATGCTCGTCGTACTCGCGTGCACGGTAAACGCACGGAGCCAGCGGTCGACTGATAACAAAAGGACAGCGAAAGAAGGGAATCCTCGTGTTCCGAAGCCAAAGCCGCGGAAGGGGAAGAGGATCGGCTGATCGTTTTCAATTCGCAGCGTAATAATCTTTTTGAAATAACGTTACTTCCCGGGAAAGGCTCGAGTAATTGCATCTTTCACAAGCCATCAGCGGGTCGTTACGGGAACCGTGTAATTCCTTCGGCAAACGGCGGGCTACCGTGACGTCGATCCATCGATCTCCCACGGTTAATCGGCGTGCACGCTCGACAGACGGAATTAAGATCACGTTAAGTGCCCCGTTGCTCGCCGCCACAGGACCGATCTCGTTCGGTATCTCGTTAGCATTCGGCCGAATACACTCGTGAACCATTAGGCGTCGCCTAACGAGGCCCGGCGCGGAAACGCAAGTGCGAGCCACGGGGCTTATTAAAATTCATGTTCAATTTGCCGAGTTCGCGGGGATTGCGCAACCGTGCTGTCGTGCAGGTATCCAGCCGGGGCACCGGCGCGATTATCCTTCCGCACAATCTCCTCGGTCGAGGCTGGCTGGCCTGGCCTTTCGCTTTCCATCGCGATGCCGGCGGAATTTTCGACGGGATTTTCATACAAATTGCAAATTTACGCGGTTCCACCGGGTACGTTCCGATGCCCCGGAGATTTCGACTGGATACGCCGAGTAGTAATAGTAGCGTGAAGCAATGGAATGCTATTTCGAATCTTCGAGTTCCTTTGCGATCGCTCGGCGCGCTGCACTGGAATTTTTGGAGTTCCCGGTTCGTAATCGAGGAATGCTCGCAGAAGAATTTCGTGTTACGTTTCAAGGAATGTTGGGACGTCGATTGTGTCTATTGATTACGAAAAGGGGCGGAATTTCAGGAAGAGAGTACGAATAGCGTGCGTCTTCGCGAGCGAAGTAGGGTGAGAAAATTAATTCGACACAGTAGCTTCGCTCGATGCTTTGAAGGACCATTATGTTCGAACCATTATTCAATTTACAAGGAACTGCCTCTGTTACGTCTGCAGGAGGAAAACAGTCATTAACACTGGAACTGCCAGATGGGTAAAATACGTTTCTGATTTCTCCCTTTATAATTACGTAACCAGTAACAGATGTTCCTCTAACAAATCACTAATATTCACTAATACCCAAATTCAAGTACAAGTCCATCGAAGTCTCAATAGATGAATCTATTGCAGTCTTCGCAGGAAAATTCAAGAGTCGATTCGATTTGACACTAGATTACATTTATTCTACACTTTGTTCTATCTTAGAAGACCGTTCGTTTATATAGCTCGCGAAAATTAGAGTTTCAGGGACAGAGAATTATAATATGCATTCGGATAATTGCATCAATCAGAATTCAACATTCAATATCCGTTAAATCGACGGGTTCGGTGAATCTAGCGTTAACGATTCCAGCGTTCAAATACCAGAAACTCCTCGCGTGGCCTCGAAGAACCCTCGCAACGCGAAAAAAGCGAGCCGCCTATTTAAATTATCATTTACGAATTGACCAATAAGCCCGCCGGTGCGATTCGTCTTCATCAGTCAACGTGACATAATTTCGTTGAGCGTCGTTCGTCGGAACAGATTTACATCCCCGAGGGGTGGAATCGTTCCACGGGTCCGCGCTTTAAATGCGACGTCTCCGAGCGACGCGCTCGTAATTGTTCGCAGATGCGCAGGACACTCTGTCCTGGCTCGGGCAAAAAGACGCCGATGGCCGCCGCTGCTGCACCACCGCGACGAATTCCCCTTAATTCGATGTATTTTTAGCGGTGACGGTAGAGGATCGTGATTTCGCCGAGATTCCTCCTACGGGAGCTGGAACCGGCTGAAGCTGATGGCAGGCGATCGTCTTCTGTGCTCGCCGGATCACCGCATATTTCCGCGGGGATTATCGTGCCGCCGGTTTTTCCTCGTTCCTTGACAACTCCGCATGATGGATCACCGCGCGGCAGAACTGCTGATAAATGATGGTTAACCGTTTAATTGCTTCGGCTGCTTAGAAAAGGGGACGCCGCGTAGATTACATGTAATTTCGACCGAAAAAGAGAGGAAATTTCTGTCATTTTTCCGAAGAGCTTATTAGAATACGCGGCTCTTCTTGTTTCTGCCTCGAAACCGTGGCAGGCAGTATTTTCCCAAAGGTTTTTTAATATTTTATTCAGTTCCATCCACGGAGTCTACGGTTCTTCCTTAAAAGAGTCAAACCTTCCTCGTTCGTGACACGAATTCCAAGCTGCCTTGAAGATTCTCGAGGCGAACAACATTGTCCAGGAGTCACGGCGCATTTCCCGAACCGCGTACCTGAGTCATCGAACTTCATCAGGATTCCGACATCTTTTCCTCGCGCGCGAAAAGAACGGTTCCCGGCCTCCGCCGGATTCTGCGCGGCTGAATCATCTTAAGCACCGCGTCGTCGTGGAAAGGGAACAACAGCCGCAGGAAAAAAAGAGGACTAATTACCGGGGGACTGGTTCGTGACGCGGCGAAGAAAAATTCGCCCCTTTTGGCGGTGGTCCAACCCGGCACCCCGCTGATGTCATACATTTTTACGGGACCGGTGGGCGTGTCTCGGCTGATGCCGTCCCGTAAGGAACAGGAGCGTTAGATCATCGAACCGAGTCGCTCGGATCGGTCTAACTCGAACGAATAATCAACCAGGAGAATATATATGCGTCCATTGCAGAGTAAACCTCTCGAGATTCGCTCTGGAGATTTCTCGCGAGTCAGTACCATGTTCACCCATTGCGACCCGAAATATCCCTCGTTTTCACTGGAAAGCTTGCGTCGACGTTACTTAACCCTTTGACTACGGCAGACTTTGAGATGCACCAGCCGTGCGGTAGGAATTCAGTCGCGACGTACACCGGGAAGATGAAGAGCAACATTTTCAAGCATCGGGCTACAGTTGTCAAAAGGTTAATTAAACCATAGCAAAACATAGCACTTCAACGCTATAGTTAGGCACTTTAGTTTTCTTATCTACAATTATTGATATTTTCAAAGTATTCAATATCTGAAATGATCTTGAAAATATATAGTTTCACTTGACACTAGAACTACCGAGCATTTAATACGATTAATATGCGATTCCTATAAAAATTGTAACAATAGATTATTTTCAGTTTCTTCATTCATTATAGTACTCGAATGAAACATCTTCGAAGCACTGAATATTCGAAATGATTTTGAAAATGAATAATCAATAATTGCTAAATAAAAAAATCGAAAAATCGTTCCGACTGGTACGGTAGTTCTAGTGTTAAATATAAAAAGTCCCCGAAGAAATCGAAGATGTACCGTTACGATCTTTCTAAGCACATCAAATCCACTAAATGCACAGTAGTTCCAGCGTTAGTAATTCGGTTCACGTTTGAGAACCACTCAAGTGATATTTCCCACGTGATGTGGTTCTGCTATCATCAATGATATCAATACCAGCAACTAACCACGGTAAAACCAGCCGAGACGAACCCCTGGACGCCGCAATCAGATCCTCCGCTTCGACATGAAGCTGCGAAGGCTAAACGACGGCTATCCAAGCGCATCATCGAACCCATCATTCTCGCGGGGAACGTGTCGAGAGCAGCCCGCGACGGTTCCGCTGCAAAAGGAACGCGTACCGCGACGCCGCGGCATTCCTGTCGTCGAGCCGCGTCGGGGCGACACGTGGGCGATCCTGTTATTCGCCGATTATCGCGGCGGTCGCGATAATAAATGCACGCGGTCGATCGGCCGCGATCGCTCGCCGGCCGGTCACGTCGACCAGGATATCTGACGTCGGGCCTTTGATATGTGGAACAGTGGTTACGAGATTGTATCGTGTCTTCGCGCGCGAGGCGTGAACCCCCGGGACCGCAAGCGACGCCCGCAGCTCCGTGACTTTGGACTGAATTAGTGGCTTTCCACGCGGCGCGGTGTACCGTAAGCAGATACGTCTCCGACCTCTGACACCGACGAGCTGGCGCGAGGCTTCGCGGTCCTCGGGATCGCGAGAGGCTCGATGTACGCGCGGATCGCAATGCGCCGCAGGAATACGATCGCTGGAGTGTTTAAAAAGGAACGAATGTAGAGCAGGCTGGTTTGTTGTGGTACCTTTTTTATCGCAACATTGATTTCCGGAGAGACGAGGCGATACGGGCTCGATCGCGGAGATACCGAGAACGGCGAAAGACGTCGGGCGGCGTTATCAGCGAGGCGTGTTCTGGAAGATTCCGGAATGAGACACACTCCGGTACATTCATGTTAAACGGTGAACGGCCGAAAGCGATAAGACGCCGAGGGCTAATGAACAATGCGATTTTTGCGTTGTTTATCTTATCTCGAGGGTGTCGATAACACTTTTTCGCTGAAAATGAGACCGAGTACATAAGAATAGATCATTCGGTTGACACGGTGGAGAAAAATTCTCTGTCGAAGTACGCTCGTCCCGATTCGAGAGAGTCACCGCGAGTCGCAGGTGATGTATTTTGTTGGCCGCGTCGCTCGAAGGTTAAAGTTAAAAATCGCTCCCGACACTCGGGGGAACTCCACGCGGAAGAATAATCCCGGCGTGGCAGATCGTATCGATTCTCGTCACGGCTCGGTTATACGACGATAATTCGATTCCGCGCGCCGGCGAAGATATATTCAAATAATCGAGATCGCGGCGGACAGATATCCCCGTGGGCCGCGCGCCGCGGACCATTCTCATTCAAATGTGTGTGTACCGGCGCGGCGTCGTTCCGTTTGTTGTCCCTTGCCATTTGCGTGTTTGCCCGTACTCCGTTTCGCCGGCGTGTGTAAACGATGTTAACCGGCGTGCACGCGACGCCGCATTTTAACCAGCACGAACGCGGCCCATTGTGAGAAACGAATTTCGAACGCCGGCGACACGTCTAGCGCGTCCTCCGCTGCGTGAGCCGATAATGTTCCTAGAGCATGGGAATCGTCGGGCTCGAAAACAGTTTCCAACGGAAACTCCCTCGAACGACGCGCGCGTGACACGAATTGAACCTCCCGTTTATGTATGGACGGCCACCTTTTTATGATTACGACGCGGCGCAAAACAATATGGAGATCCCCTGGTCCCGTGCTTGTCCCGAGTCCTCCATTACTGGGACTACGTGGTGTGCTAGATACGTTGGTAGCCAACCTTTCGGACTAGGATAATAATAGTAAATTATTCATTATTGCCGCACACTGGAATAAATAGTACTCGCTATAGTTACGAGCAAATGACTTACATTTTTTCTGTTGCCTTCAACTCATTCGAATAAAAACTGCTTAACATTAGATTATTCTCTGAGCGCTTCTAATTTCAAAGCAGATCGAAAGTTAACCTCTAAAATAATCGTCGACATACTGGCAGCAACTTTCATATCTAGAATACGAGGTTCCACCGAATAATTCAACGCTTCGACTACGGCAGACTTAGAAGCGCATGTTTAAGCGTCTACAGTACCTTAAGAGCAATATTTTTAAACGCCCTTAGGCGCCTACAATATCGCAAGTTTCCTCTAGGCGCCAGCGCAGTCAAAGGATCAGCTATTCAAACTGAGTTCGCTTTTCTCTAATATTTAAGACTTAGCTACACAATTCTCCGGTGATTCTCCTTCTGAATACTCGAGAGAATCCTCGTCAGCGAAGGGCTGGAAGTCGTATCGATACGAGGCGATAAATGGCTCAGCTAACGGGTGTTTCATAGCGCGTACACCTTTATTCGCAAGTATGTCAGCCGAGGGACCGCCATTAGACTACTAATCCCGGCGCAGCCCTCGGCTCGCAGAACCGAGCCTCTCTCAGCCCTCGTCAAGTTGGATGGCATTCAAAAGCGAGTCACGTGGCCTCCAGAAGGCCTTCGAGCCCGTCCTCGGAATACCGATATCGTCTGCTGGCTTCGGGAACGTTTACCCTGAAAAACGTCTTCTTCTTGCACTAGACCGTCGGCCCGACTAAAAATAATAGTCGGCCCGCGGTGGGAACAAGTCGCGATGGAAGCCACTCTCTCGCGCGCGGCCCGGCCATAACGCTTTGTCACGGGGATTGCGTTCGCATGCGACGTGCACGCGCTGTTAACGCGTGTACCGTGCGGCGGCCGCATACATTTCCCGAGATTTGCGGCATGTACCGACGCCGCGGGGCCGGCCGCGAATTAATCACGGGGATTATGGCGGCGGATCGATTGTATCGCGCCGCGAAAATAAGGTTCGCGCGCTCCGGAAAGATACCGCGGGATCGTCACGCGAGATCTACTTCGTGCGTTCCCATAACGAGTTAATCCTCGTACAAAGAACAGAGGGGAGGAGATTCTACGGCGGAGAATGTCTCGTCGCTCGATGCGTGTCCGTTCGTATTGGAGAGATCGAGAGGTTATTTTTGGATTAGTTTGTTACAGGGTTTGCATCGCGACGCAGAGATAAGCGTTGCTAACGAAGAAATTGAATTGATAAAGTCGAACGGAAGAGAGTCGAATTAATAAGTGTCAAGTGTGTTTACCTGCAGCGTGAGATACCTCGGCCACGAATGTCCGAGTGCTTTCCAGGGGTTCCTCCGGCGTGGAAAAGCTTAAACGAACGCTGGAAACAGGTCAGCTAGACGGGATTACCGGAGCTCATTATTGCGGCGACGGGCGACGGCCGGTAATAAACACGCGTTTAAATGGAAAAAGTTACATTGACTGAAATAACAAGGAGTATCTTTATTGCAGCTCGAATGTTTTATCGAGCGTGGCGAGCCGGGTTTTCGCTAAACACCGCCGGCGAGCATCGCGAAATGAAAAACTAGTTCACGCGGACGGGAATAACGAGCGAATAAACTGTTATTTATAGTATTATATTATATCACTGAAGAAGGGGCTCTTAACGAGACAATTTCTACGATCGCCGGTTAACGTACAATTACGCGCTGAACGATGTAAATAGACCTCGGCGAGCATTAATCCGCCGTTTCCCGGCGATCGGATCGTTTCTGATAGTTTCACTTTTCAATTACCTCGTCTGCGGTAATTATTATCGCCACCGTGGAGCGGCGGTGATCGAACGGCCGGCGGATTTTTATGCGCCGCATAAATTGGATTAATCGCGGCGCGCACGATCCGCTCGGGAAAATCGCCTCGGAGCCGGCGATCGCGAAAATAACGCGGGGATATCCAATTGACACACATTCCCGCGAATACTTTCATCTCATTTAATTTCGCCTGTTGAAAACCGCTTCAACGGTACCCGACGGTCGAGGCCTCGGATCGTTTATCCCTTCCCCTCGATCGACACACATTCCGTACGCACCGCGATATTCGGAAGGAAATTTTAATTGAACAGAATATTTCCACGGATGTTCGGTGCGTGCCTCGGGAAGATTAGTTTCCGCGTTCGACTCGTCCGCGAGCGGCCATTTTCTGTGCGCCGTTCGCATTCTGCCGCGCGAGTCGCGGCTCACCTTGCGGAATTTCGCGTTATCGGGTCACCTTGAGGCTTCCGTCGTAAATTAAAGAGTCCATTGTGTTCGATTTCGCGTCGGGGCGGCGTGTTTGCTCGGCGCGTCGATCGGCGCGCAATAAACGTGAAATACGTCGCTCGGCGGATGATTAAGGGTCGACGAACCTTCGGAGCGACTCGCAGTCGTCGCGTCGGTAACGCTTCCAGCCGCGGTGCTGTAATTAATGGTGCCGCGGCGGCGTCTTCGCCTGTTGTTATTGTCAAAACGTGCAACAAAATCGTCGGAAACGTATCGGGGCCGCACGGCTCATGTAGCCCGACGCGGTTGGACTTTAATGAACGTTCGATGCGGTAATTAATGGTAATTAGCGCGGCACGCGGAGTGATTATTCGCGCGGCGCGGTGGCAAACCGTACCGGACGGTAATTTACAGTTACGCGATAACGCGTAAGTGGCAAATAACGCGGACACGAGTAATGAATAGCTCGCCACGGGAATACAATTCGCTATTTATTTCGCAAATATATGGAATCGCTCTCTATTAAAATCCGCTCCGCTGATTAATGCGCAGCTTACCGTAACGGTCCGTTGTTCCTCGCGACGAGCCACTCTATTCGCACGATTACGCAAGCCGCCGTTTAATTGTGGACTTTGGGAACGTCGTTTCAACGGTCCGCCGACCGCGCGCGCGCGCTGCCTCTAACATCCAGGAATCATTCGTTACACTGTCTTCGGACTACCCGTAGCGTTGATTAATTCTTAAGTACTTCAACGCTTACAACGGAAAATAGACGTTAACACCGGTATACCCGTGGATCGACGACTCTCGAGCGTTGCGTCCGCTGAAATGATCTTTTCCATTAATTCATCCTTCGCGCAGCCGTTTCAATCTTCCCCTCGCCGATCCTCTCGCGTTATAGTTTCACAAACTTTACGCGATAATCGGCTGCACCGATCTAGATAACGTCTTCCGCTTAAAAAGACCAAATCCGCCAGTCATCATTGATACATTTCAATCTTTCGCCTCGCTGCTCCTTTCTTCGGCGCGCAGGCTTTACACAATAATCAACTCCGCCAGTTACATTATCTGTTCCATTCGAAAGGAATCTGTTGGATCTAACCCAGACCCTCCCATGCATCGATCGCGCGGCGAGGATAGGTTCTCCGATCGGTAACCTTTTTACCAAATAAAACGTGAACGCGCTCGCTCGGCTCGCGGAGTCACGCGCGATCGAAACTGGAGCAACCTCGCGAAATGTCTGCGCCCTCCCCTGTTTCGCGGCTGTTCCAGGCGCAAAGCGGGGAAAGGCCGGCACCGAGGCGCGATCCGGCGCGGCCAGAATCCCATTTTCAGCCGTCGCAATTAATACGTCGCCGGCCGCGCGTCCTGGAAAACGTTCCGCCTCGGGATATGATTTATTCGCGCGCGGGAACGGCCGCGGACTGCGAGTCAACCGCGGATCCGATCGAATGGGACCGAGCCGCGATCTTTGCCGGCGCTCGGCCGGCCTTTCGATTTGCGCAACCGGCCGTGTGCATGTCTCCCTGCGCCTTTTTCAGAGGGAAAACGTGGAATTCTTGTCACCGGCGATTTCAGACGGCGCGATTGCACCGACACGGCGATTGAGAAATTACTGCGGGACCCGAGCCCGCGAGACGGAATTGATTCTCAATAGGATCGCTACCGTCTTTAGCCGGCGTTGCGACACCGCGGCGGGAATAATTGCTCGAGGACGTTGTGACATTATGGGATAGGCGTCTTTCATAGTTTCTTGCGAGACTTTCCGATATTATATTTACCGAGGAATGTGGAATAACAGGTTACTATTGTGTACAAAATGACACTCCGACGACGTTACTCTCATACCATTTATACCATCTCTGTTTCGAATAGACGACGTTCAAGCTTCCCTATGTATTACGCTAAATAGAACACTCTCAATATTCTAAACCAATGCTACAGTGAAATCTTTGAATCAGGTTCCTAATGTGCCATTCCTTAAGCAACCAGCTAACGGTACAGCTGCAGAGAATAATTCTCGAGACTGCTGCTCGAGTCCGAAGGAAACAGATTTAATTGAACAAAATTCGAAACAATTGCCAGGCTCTCCTTTGAAACTCGCTGGACCAATTGCTTCCGTTAATTAGCCCGCGATCCCTCTCGATGGCACTCGGACCCGATGCTGCACCGAAGCAGCTTCTGATCCGGCGCGGGGACGTTCCGAGGGGAACACCGTCGATCCACGGATCGCGATCTTATCGGGTCGCCTCTTTGATCCGAGACGCCAGGTGCGTGGACAATTGGCGGCCATTAACGTCAATGAAACTCGAGTGGGCGACACTCGAATCTGATTTTCGTGGCGCGGCCCTTTCCATGGGGGCCATTCGGCGTCGAACTTCCGTGCCTTTGATGCCACCGTGGCAAGCCCCGTGGAAATTAAACGAAAGGGGAGAACGTCGATTATGGCGACAAAGGCCCTTAATTTGCCCATATGTTCTGATACGTGATTCGCACGGTACGGGGGTGAAGTGTGTTGTTTGCCGGCGAGGCTGACGATCGTCGAGAACGTTCGAGGAAGGAAAGTCACATGATACATAGAGGCAGCTAGATAATTGCTCTCCGGAGTTAGACGAGGAGTTATTCAAGTTTCTTCGAAGTTTTCTGTTAATTGTATAGACGAATTTTTGAGGAAGTGAATTGATATCGATGGAGTATAGACATTTAACATGGAAATTAAATTCAGGGGGCTGTTGTAGTCGTGTCAGGCTCTAATTTCAGTTCCTTGAACTTCTGGTTCGCATAGCAGCTCATTGTCATCGAGTTGTTGGTGACCATTCCACGTTTTTTTTTGACGACTGAAAGGTTCACACATTTTCTATCGTTAGAATTGCAAATCAGTGGAAAATGAGGAATGCGTGAAAAATGTATGCGTTCTGTGAAGCCGTTCTAGGACATTCTTGAGTCGAAGATGCCATTTGAAAGTCAATGTTAAGTTTTACGAGTCACTTCGGATCCCGAGGAATTCGCTGGCAGCATTGTTCGCGAGTAGTAAATATTAATAACCGGGATAATTATACCCGTTGAATATTGATCTGTAAATCGCTTTCGAGGCGACCCGCGTGTGTAAACTGTTCTGGAATCTCTAACTGAACGTTTATTAGTGTTTCTAACGGTAGATCGATGATCTATCCGACGTTTGTGAAACTCGCGATGGTTTCGTAAGTCACGACGCGTCGATCGGCTCGGAAAAAGGCGAGAATACACGTTCAATCGGAGGACGTTCGATTTATCGCAGCTGACTATTCCAATTATCCTCGTTGCAGACTATTTCCAACTTTCCACTAATGATCGCGGACCCGCGAATGATTTTCCAATCGTTTAGCGAGACGTGTCCGTTTCAATGTAATATGCACTCTCGGCGCGTCATACGACGACTGCGTGAAATGTTTGTCAGTCACGACGGTACGAACGTGACCACAAAGCACGCTGACATAATGGAACCCCGCATCTGTCGTGCCCGGTGTCCGCCATTACGACGGCCGGCGATCGAACCGCCTGGAAAATCTGCTCTTTCTTCGGTGTGAAAGTCTGCAGCTGCATTGTGAATCCCGCACGCTGCAAATAAAAATGTCCCTGACCCATTGGTTTCCACGAGATCCATTGACCTCTGAACAATTCATTATTCTTGCGCAATCCTGATGAACGCATTGGAACTACTATCGAACTCTGCTACTCGAAACTAAACAAATATCGCCAATATCCACTGTTACAAAATAGAAAAATAAAACGCTATCAGTGAATTTCATCTAAAATATAAATTCGCGCAGATTAACTCTGCACTCGAGAGGTGACTCTCTCACCACTCGATTTCATACGGTAAAACTATGAAATTTTATATTTAATATTATACTCCGTATAATGCATCAATTTCAGAAATAATGAAATACAATAGCTTTGTTCCTCAAATATTTCTAGTGAAAAACTTCCGAGCGCAAAGGGTTAATAATCGATGAATAAATTGTACACGTGTAGTTTATGTTTCATTCGAACGAACGATCCTTTTAACCGATAGCTGCGCTATTAACAACTTTAGTATCGTGAGCGCAATTTTCTGGAAATCTTCGATGATGTAGCAGCTCATACGGATTCATCTGCGCGTCTCATCTGGCGAGCGAAGGCGCAGGGAACAGCACGCTGGCCGCATAAAGGAAACGGTCGAGAGTGGAATGCGTAACCACGAGGGTGCGTCCTCATTCTTTCGCCACACGTTCCACTCGAAAACTGTCGTAAATCCTGCGCGGACTCCTCGGTTATGTTTCTGGATATGTAACCGCGACTCGTGTTGCTGTCGATGCCCCGACTGAGATTGATGATCGAACAAGCAAAAGCATTCGTCGAGTGTTTCTCCGCCGCGAACCATCCGATCCGATCGGCGAACAATTTATCAGCGCATTGTTACAATTTTTGCGCGCCCATCGAGGAAATGAATTGCCCAATAACGAGGATACTTTTCAATCGATCGGTGCTGCGAGGAAATCGAGAACGCGCACTGTAAAACTAATGAAACCGCTAATGAAACCGCGGGTTTGATTTACGGCGACGCGTGTAAACGACGAAGTCAATAATAATTAGCGTATTTCTGCGCAGGGTAATCTAGGTTTCAACAGGTTCAATGTTAACGACGGAAAACTCGGCTCCTCGATCGGCGGAGTGTAAACTGTTTGCTCTGGGCTTTATAAGTCCGGCCGATCGCCGATACATTATCCAGTTACGAGATATCGCGGCGAGTATAACCGGCCAACTGAACCGCAACGCTCTCTCGATCGGGATAAACGCGGATCGTGAACAGACAGATATGATCCAGATCGTAGAATCCTTTTAACGACCGTTTCGGTGTTCACACGGTAGCTCGCAGCGCGTATTCCAATAAAACGCCCGATAAAACGAACAATTCGAGTCGAATCGATTGAACCCGCGATGCCCTGCGTGTACTTCGATTCGCGTCGATCTCCGCGCGCGATCCGTCCGATCACGCCGCCAATGAAAGTGATTTCCGTGCGGCTTAAAGCGCTGCTAAGACGGAAACGAAACCGCTTTTTCCCCTGTCGAACGATCCTCGAATTTACATTGAACGCGCCCCGAACGATTCGATGAAATTATTCGAGATTCCTTCCGTGTACATGCGACTTCTCGATCGAATTTCATTCCGATTACGGAATAAATCGTCAAACCTTATCGCCCCGATTCCACGCGGTGCTCGGGTACGTACACAACGAGGTACGGCGCTGGAAAGCTTCCGCGTGTAAATCAACGGTAAAGGTTTTATGACGAAGTTCGATCGCGGTCGAAAAATTTAGGAGACAGTTCCCCTTTCAGCCTCGAGCCTCCAGATAAATAATACATCTGCGAGCGACCGGTTCAAGTTTCACGTTCACGTGTAAAAGCGCAAGAAACGGATTCCTCGGGCGCCGCCGGTCTTTGGCTTAGAAAAGCCATAAGTTACAAGTCGGCAGCATCGCTGACCCCGAGCCGCGGCAGTTTCACGTCACTTTCACGGGCCGGCCGCAGAAATTTATAATGTCCACGTGGAATCCTAACGAAGCCGCTTCATTTATCCCCGCGGAACTCTTTCAAGGGGATTCCGGCAGCTCGAGGTCGATCGGATCGTGATTTTCCTCGCGCGGGAAACTCTTACTTTCGACCGGCCAGATGGCTGAACCGATCGACAAGAAAGTTGCAATCACGCGCGCGGATCATCTTCGTGTATCGTCGACTCGGTGAGAAATAATACGACCCCGCGATAGATCCTCGGGCAACGGCTCTCCGTATTAACGACCACAAAATGCATGGCTTTTCAGCGGAGACGGTGTCCCCTGTAATATGGCGGCTGCAATAACCGGCGACTGATTTTCTTTGACCTTTGACAGGTTGCGGCGCTCGTCGTGGGATAGTTTCACAATGATTAAATGTCAGTGTCCTGCGTGACGATACTCGCTGATGCCTCGAGTTCTAAGTGAAATCAAGATTCCTCTTGGAATCTCTGATTGACAAAGTGCGACAGCTAGACTAATGAAACGACGCACTCGTCTGTTCGGTAAATTAGCGTCTGAATTCAGGGGACGGACATTTTAACGTCTTCACGACGATTGCAATCATAAACAGAATTATTTCCCTTGGACAATACGTTCTAAGCATCTCGAAAGAATTTTCGACAATTTTTCGATCGTTGAGCGTTACCTTAAATCACCGCAGCCGCGCGGCTTTCAGTAGAATTATAGCGACCTAAATGGCTCGTTTAGCCGTCCCATTTTCCAGCCTGATAAATTTCGCCGAGTCTCCAGCAGGAGGCTCCCCAGACACGGCAGCCTGGCAAGGAATTTTCTGGCGTTTCGGTAACGTGCAATGGGATCGCGATAGGAGAAAGTTATCGCGGCGGGTGATTTGTTACCGGGAAGGCCACGTCGCTGGGGTCCGTCTGCCTCGGAACAGGAACTTTTATTTATCCGTTCGGGAGACAATGGTCTGTCACGATCGCTTTCGTTCCTGGATCCTAGTGGAAGTCGGATGGAAAGCGTTCGCGATTTTTCTTCACGGTCCCCGAAACACGTTGCAAATCAGGCTCGCGAACGGCCTAACCCGAACCTTTAGTATTCCCGGAAACCGTAATCGTTTCTTGTTCGCAGCTGTCATTTAAAAATCCAACACGCTCACTTCCTCTAGCAGCTAAGAAAATTGCACGAGATTGAAATAAGTGACTAAATTCTGGATAAGAGGTACGTCGACTGTGCACGAGGAAACGAAATTCTCTGAAATGTTAACGCCTCGGCGGGGATTAAAGTATCGAGTTGAATGGATTTCGATGAACGCTGCCGCGTCTGTTATAGACGTGCAAAACCAGCAGCGCGGCCATTACCGCTGATAGAGCGTTTCGTTATCAGATGCAACGATCGCATCGAGGACGCGAACTACGGACCCGTCGAACGTTTCACTCGGACGTAATCGAACAAGTTCTGCGCGAAGAAAATTCCGTTTGTACTTTCTCGCTGCAGGTGCAACCGACGAACCCGCGATCGCGGCCGGTCTATACCTACGGCTGAGATACTCGCTTTCACGTGATATTCGTAGTACTCTCGAACCGTTCGTTCGGCGGGAAAGAAACGAAAAGATCGCGTTCAAGGTCTGCGCGGCGAATAATTAATACGGTACGGTAATGCTCTCCGAGGAACCTCTCGCGAAAGCTCCGCTGATTTACGAGGCAGAATGGAAAGCATCATTCGCATCGGTTGTCAAATTTAACAAATTGCGGCACCGCTCGGTGCACCCGGATACCCGGATCGATTTTAGAACACCGATTTTTCCCGATTTCTGCTAACTCGCCGCGTTTCTAGGGCAAGGTTCTTGATTTCTAGTCTACTTCCCCGGGAAACATTTGACTGGATGCACTTAATTTCCTGCCGGCATTAGATACAGGTAGTGCAACGTCTAAGCGAGTAGCTCAAATTTAATCGCCTCGTCCCCGATCGACGAACGAAACGCACTCGATGGCTCAGACTGTTCCCCGAACCTTACGTTAATCTCGCGCTGAACGTTCGCTAATGGATAACCCGCGCGAGGCAATATAGTTTCGTAACATACATCTCCAACAGTGCATACTAAACGCACTTAGCATCCATCCACTGAACAGTCCGTCGTAAAATTATAATCGCACGTCCGCTTTACATTCAATATGCTACTTTCCTCCGCAAATACCTGACAAAGAACGTGTCTAACAGTACAGGCCAAGATTTAAACGACCGCCCGGGCATCGTAAACGATGCGTTTCGTGTTCGTCCGTCGAGAGATGTTAATGAGACGTTAACAGCCGTTGGGTCCTTAACATTGTTCGCTCGAAATCTCGCGGCCCGCGGCTGCGAGACATTCGCAGGTCCGGCGGAGCGCCACGTTCTTCCGTGGAATTCCACGGTGGTCAACAACCCAACCCGTCTGGACGTCAGGAAGCGACGGAACGGGGTCCTCGGCGGCCGGTTCGCCGCGGTGGAACAGGGAAGCGCGTTTTTCGTGATCGCGGCGCGCGCCGCGACTAGGAAAACCATTCGGAACCGGACCCGAGGCGCGTCTGAAACGCGAGTCGAACTCGTATTTTCAACCGGTCGGTACGCGTCCGGTTCGTCGGGAATCTGAAAAGAGGCTGGCTACCCGTAGAACGGGTGTCCGGGCTCGCAAGAAAGTCGACGGACGCGGAAGCGCGTCGACACGCGACGATGATGAACGGGGGGAGACGCGGACGCGATGAAAGCTGGATAGCCGATTCGCGTCTTCGGCTGTGATCCGCTCGCGGGATCGGCTCATTGTTTACTTTGGCTTAATGATAAGGCGGCGGGGATAATAATTCACCGTTTCCCGGGGAAAGTTTCTCCGTAGATCCCGCGAGTTCGTTCAAGGTTAGATCGACAAATATTAACTGTTATCGGAGATGTGCCATATAAGCATGGAAGTTACTGGGTCCAATGGCTTGCATATGGCGGAAGAAATCATTTTATTTTCATCAATGTTGGAATATTTACAATGAACGTGTTAAATATTCTGCTAGATCATTTCTGTGAATTTGTTTTCGTTCGTTATCTATGTTACGGTATTTTTCGTTGGAATATTGAATCGACAAATATTGGAACGTTGTATAACGTTAGATTGCCAAACATCAGAATGTTTTCTATAGAAACGCGTCGAGCAGAGATCGCACTTTCAATCGTTCCCGATAAAATCGTCGCTCGCTTATGAATATCTTTCAGCGGCAACAAGCGGTACAGAATAGTTGAGATTGCACCGGTAATATCAATGAATAATGGAAATTTATTATTCCATTCACGCCCGCTGGTTGCACGGGCACGCGAGGTTAAAGTAATTGAAGCCAGCTGTTCCATCGGCGAGATAGCATCCCGTCGGAAAGTTGAATCAGCGCGGGGTCTAATAAGAACGCTGATAAAGCAGGCCTAATTAGAAACTCCGGCGAGCACGGGTTATCATTACACCACAGATTCCGTGCGTTCCGGAAAAACTGGATCCCGTTGAAGGATTCAATTACTAACTCTAATATCACGGTGCAGGAAGTGTCCCGTAACCACGGGTTTCATAAATTAGTCAATTAGATCGATTATTTTCCGTGTCCGTGGCGGATCGTGGGCTCGGTCGGAAAGTGTTTTCGATCCTCTCGCGCCGGACATTGTAGCGATTTCGCTCGGCGCGCGAGCGTGGCCGTTCAGACCGCGTTAACCGACGTTTCGGCGTGTTAATTGTCGATCCACGCCGATTAACGACCGCTCGCTCTCGCGCGCGAGCGGTCCACTGTTCCGTCCGGTCACGTTTTTCGCTAATCTGCTTTCACGGTTGGCCAATTACGCGCCGCGTGAGACGCCTTTCTACATTCCGCGGGTAATAACGAGCCACGGTGACTGGCTGCGCCGAGATTTTCCTGTTGCGTCCGTCTATCGGCCCGAGCGTTATGTAATTACCGTTCGGATATTTGTCCTGTCACGATCGAACGGCGACGATCATCGATGGATCGTAATTGCGGGCCCCGGGCCCGCACTCTCGCGCATCGACCCGGCGCGTTCTAAATATGCAACCGCGCACGGACGACTACTAGCTTCAATTACGCAACCGAGTATTTGTTTAATGGGGTACCGAGACCACTGTGATTTCCACGGTGCGCGAGTTCCATCGCGCGGCCCGTACGCGCGACGTGTGTTATTAGTTTTTTCCAGAGATGAGGTAATAGAGAGGGATTGAATGGTAATGAGCCAGTTAATGTGTAACGATTTTTTCGCGCTCGCCTGTGGGTTCGCGCGAGGTCGCCCGGAGTTGGCTTCGTGGAAGCAATAATGAAATTATCCTCCGAGGATCCGTTTCTCTGAAGGTTGCATTTGCATTTAATACAAGCTCTGTCGTACACATGTAAGTGCTCCCATCTATTGCAGATTGAATCCACCGGTGAATAATTATATTCCACGCATCCGTCAAAATCATATCAAACGTAACGAACACGCTGTTCTCAAAGAAATTCGTTCGAGTAGCGTCGAGACTCGAACTTCTCCGATCGAATAGGGAAGAAGATCGATTAAAACGTAACGACGCTAATTGAACGACCGATTTCTCACCGGTCCGATAGAAACTTCGTTCCTCCGCTTTCTCCGAAACGCTCGAATCATTTTCCGCACCAGATACCGCGGGCAACGCGTCGAGCCGAGGGCCCGTTGCGCAGAAAATTCGACCACCGGGTTATCGTGTTTCCAGTAAATTAATTAAGAACCCGCGAGCCGCCGCTTCTAACGCGCCCATAAATATGGAAACGCGAGGGAACACGTTGCGAGCGTACTTTCGCGATTTCTGTAACCAGGTCGCGATACCGAGCCCATCGGGACTCGGACTTTCGTCGGTGGATGCGGGTGGCGCGGTTCGTCGTGGACTTCTGCCGAGATGCGGGCGGATTTCCAACGGACGATCGTTTCTCCGGCACGCGTCTGGAGTCGCGAGGAGTCAGCCCGACGGCCCTGAATAATTTCGTTGATTAAACACGGTGGAGGGAGAGGGAGGCAGCCCAGCATCCCTTGGCAATACTTCACGCCCCGAGCCGGCCATTCATAATCCGGCGAGCGGGCGCGATCGATTCGTCGCAGAGGAGTCGTTCAATATTCCTAATTGAAACCTCGCCGAGCGTTGCCAGTCTCCGCATTAATTTCGATCATCGCGCTCGCGACGGCGAATTGCTTATAACGAGCGGACCACCTTGTTTTTCACGTTATTAACAGACTCCGGCGGCGTGGAACTGCGTCATTCGAAATTCTTCAGTTGAATATCGGTAATACAGTCCTACGTTTTCAATTGTCTTAGCGGAGTGCCAGTAATGCAATCCTACGTCGTTTTATGTTTGTTAGGAGAACGGCGGTCATTGGATCTTACGTCATTTGATAATCTATAGCCGAGCGTTGACGATATAGTTCTAGCATATGTTTTTTGTATCCATATCGATTCGAATTGTAGATTCTTGGTGTATTCAGCTGTGGGCTTTGGGAATTATATGTAACAGCGAACGTGTTCGTTCGAGAACGATTCTTTCGTTGCTGGTATTTTCATCATGCTTTCCGAGCGCATGCAGGTAGGATGATTGTGGTAGGTGGATGGAAAAGCGGATGGAAAGACTGAGCTCGATCGAAAGAATGCAGAACCGCATGGGTGTATACCGGACTCGTAATGTCAGCGACTTTCACTTGTAAAGTGGTGCTAACTGTGCTGGCTGCGGGACGTTAATGATCACGGTTTTCAGGGCTGCGAGTGTTCAATGTCAGGTGGATTTTACATTGCAAATGTTCGGAATTGATTTAACGTCGCACTGTCTTCGAGCAGAAGCGAACCAGATCAATCGAAGGGAACACAGAAATTGCGGACAGCGTGGAAACGATTCAAGGTGCTTTGAAATATTCGATGCAATCGAGTCGTAGTATACGTTGCCTTTGCATCTGCAGGCTGTTCGATCTTAATTAGCGTGCTTTTTGACTGTCGTTCGAAGGAAAGCTCGACAATAATGGGATAATTCGATCGGGCCGATAAAGATCGATTTCACGGGCATCTCGAGATAATGGCGACGTTCGTTAACGACGTTCGTTAACCGTTCGGCAAACATAGCTCTAGGATGTCCGCGGCACGTCGTTACCGGCGCAAACAGCATAATGCCGCACGTGTCACGGTTCTCCATTCGGAGAGCGGAGAAAAGTGCTTCCGATGGCATAAGACCCTAAGGGACCCGGCCACGTGTCCGAGCGGAGGGCAAACACAGAAAGTAGACGCGGCGTTCTCCCCTTAGATGGGGATTCTGCGGTGATGGATTCAGTCGGCCGTGAAACGCGAGACAGAAACTTTAATCAAGTGCACTATGAACCGAGTCTCGTGACGTTGATTGAAGTCGGTATTCAGAGTACTACCTATGCAATTGGCAATGCTCGCGGGTTTCGTTTTACGTTTCTAAACTGGAAATTAATCCTCCGGAATAAACGATCCGGCGTAAAATCCGCGGAACGATTCGAGTTTATGCGAAACGCTCGATTTATTTATTATATTACGAGATTCACCACCTCGGTAACAGGATCGAAAGATCGTCGATTCTTCAGTTTTATTGCGAGCAATTAATCCAACGGGCTGTCACTTATTTTTACCGGCGACCCGAGACATCCGAAATAAATGTTAATTTCGCCGGTTCGTTTTTTAATCTCGATTTCTATCTCAATCCACGTTGAATATCGAGAGCGGGGAACAGACGTGAAATTCACGGGCGTGGGCAGATCGATTTATGGGAGGTTTTACGCCCTTACTCTGCCCACCTGGATCCCAAAGAAATATACCCGATCGTCCCGATTACAGGCGTAAATTTGTGTTACAAACTCGAACAGTTGCGCGACCCATCTATCTCGGTTTATGAGAGAGAGGCCCGGTGCGCCCCGCGTCGCGCACCGTGGGACGCGATGCAGTTTCGTCACGGGTACTCAGCCCGGATCGTCCTTGTTCCAGGATGTTACTGATCCATGTCCAACGGGATTTCACGGTCCCCTGATCGCTGGTGATATTGCTCTCGTGGAAAGGGCTGGTGTGCTCAACCGTGCGGGATAGATTGAAAATTGAACGGTTCATTCTCCCCCCTTCTCATTGGCTCGGCGAGGAGACGCACTCCGAAAACGTATAAATAATTGTAACACGTTCCGACGGGTTTTCGAACCTTTAACTCCACAGTTTCATTCTAATTACAGTGCAATTTAGAAACAGAACAGATTAAAGAGAACCGCAATTGTAAATTCAAAACTTGAAATATTCAAAAATCTATATTACGAAGAGTAAAATCTTCGGTTAACTCTGATTCCAGTAGTATATGTCGCAAATTCTTCAAACGTACGGTCTATTATTCACGAGAGTCGAATGCGCTTGAGACATTTATTGTTGTGGTTATTGGTAAACCTCGACGTGTAAAAACGAGCAAATTTCGGGTTGTTATAGATGAACACCCTCCAGATGAAGTAGACCGCGTGTAAACAGTCCCTCGCTCGCCTCCGTGGGCAAATAGACAATGTCTCGTAGAGTAGACGGCACAGCCCCTGTCTCGTCGCTATGTCCCTTCTCCCCATATGGCGATTTATGGTCCCTCCATTAGGGCCGATCCCGCGCCGCACCGCGGGAGTTCCAGTTCGATTCGTAGACAACAGGGTATCGTTTCCGGCGAAGACGTAGGGCCGTCATTGTTCTCTTTTGTTGTAACCCGGCGAACGATATATTCCCGTGTGTTTACATACAATATCGTATTCACGGTAAACCCGAGCAAACACCGCCGCGCGCGTAGATGATTCTCCACGGTAGGATTTACGAGCGTGTCACGTGGATCACGCAACGTTTCGCGAACTCCGTTTCACATCGGAACGCACCGTGTGCCCGGCGCCGACTGCGTGATGGGTGATTTCAATGCCGGCGCGAGAGAGAAATCGCGTGCGATTTACATGGCTGAACTGTGCGTTCGCTTTCGATAATTACCTTTCTTAAATTATCGCGAGTGGAATCGGCGACGTTGCGACACCTTTGCTAGCGGCAGCTGGCAGAAGCAAATTAGCCAATGCTGTCTCGAACAATGCTGATGTTTACCGTGTATAATAACGTAATTCGGTTCGCGTTTTCCTTTGTTTCTCCGTTGAAGCAGCGGTCCGGCAATGAAACGAAACGTTCAGACCACTGAATTCTCGTTAGAGTAAACAACGATGTTTAAGGGTATCGATCGAAAATGAAATACGAGCGTGGAATCGATCTGTTACAGAGACATCTTGACAAAGGCAGCGATCTAGCCGAGGCGGCGAGCGCGAGCGGTCTTCGCGAGCTCGCCAGATCCTTGAAGCAACACCTCCGAGGATTCGGTTCCCGCCTGGAGGACAGGCGCGAGTATCTGGAGGACACGTCGAGATGTTGCCTGCTACAAGACCGTGCATACGAGTGGGCCCAGGAGGCTCGTCTCGCTGGCGAAAGGAGGGCCCAGCAGTTCCTGATGGCCAGACCACCCCTGCCGCCCGAGCATTTCACGGAAATGATGGCGCTCGCAGAGAAGCTCGGTAACGAGATCCTTCTGGAACAATGCCGCATCGCCAGGAACAAGTGCGCGGAAGCCCTCGAGATGGCGAGGACGTCTTCCGCACCGGGCAGCCCGGCGAGGAGAAGGTCCTTCGCCGCATCGGAGTCTGCTACCTCCTGGGAGGACACTCTCGCCAAGAGTACGTAGCTTCAAGCACCTCAAACTCCAAAGTTTCATCTCATTATTACATCTATTGTCCTAATCGCTTTCAAACAAATATTCTGATATCCGATAATACTTCCTTTCCGACATTCTTAACCCTTCGCACTCGGAAGTTCCTCAGAAAGATTCAACACTTTCTGATGAGATCTAGACGACATTCTTTGAAATCAGCCTGAAGGATTTTACTACATCGAAGTGATGAATCCAGAGTTACCTCTAGATTGCAAAGGGTTAACGGAATGGTCGAAGCGAAGGCAGGCATTTCATTCCGATGAAATTCTTCAGTGCGAAAGAACAGTCCCTATGAAATACCCGATTCACCAGGAACTTCGTGGGATGACAGCGACAGCAGCGCATCGTACGCGTGCCCCATGGAGAGCATAGGATCGGCGGGCAGCGGAGGACGTCCCGTTTTGGACAACATCGCCGAGCTCCGCGAAAGCGCCGAACAACTTTTGGACTGCTCTCCGCCGCGAACGCCGCCCCGAAGCCCTGCCCCGCGACGACTGGTGAAGCCACCGGTGAACTCCCACCTCCACAGAGCGGCCAGCATCGCCCCCGGCATGAAGGCGAAAAAGTGCGTCGCGTTTCGTCAAATGTTAACCCCCCCCTTTGCTAAGTCGTTCTCCTTTTCTTCACGTGGCACCACGCAATTAACGATGGACGCGCGTAATTACCGTTGCCAGTCTGATTAATATTCTCATTAAAAGTTTCCAGCGGCCGCGCGAAGTATACAGCCACCTCCGTACACCCCGACCCCGTAACGTGGGAGACCGCGGCCGGGGTCTTTCGCGTTACGTTTTTCGTACCGAAGATTTTCCTTCCGCGTTACCGACGAACACAATGCCCACTGTTTATCTATAATAATTCCGCGACGCGATTATGCGGAATTGTTACGTCGCGGTGGTGCGTCGTTAACGAGGAATTTCACCTTGCAGAACAATACTGCTCATAATGAGGGAAATGATACAGACCGAACGAGACTACGTGAAGTCCCTCGAGTACATAATAGAGGTAACTGTCCGCTAACGCGCGCACAGGCGCGGGCTGATCTTGACGGATGATTAACGGCGTTCTTTCTTGTCGAAGAATTACATACCGGAGCTGGTGCGCGAGGACATCCCCCAGGCGCTGCGAGGGCAGCGTAACGTGATCTTCGGCAACGTGGAGAAGATCTACGAGTTCCATAGTCAACACTTCCTGCGGGAACTGGAACAGTGCGAGCAGTCGCCGATGAACGTGGGACAGTGTTTCCTCAGACACGTGAGTTCCTGTTTCAGATTGCTCGTTCATTCTTTTACACCACCTTTCTTCGATTCCTGTGTATACGCACGTGTCTCTTTCGTAGGTTTCACTTCGTACGTTCGTTAGAATCTTCGACTGGTCTTGGGGTTTCTTTAATTAGTTTTATGCTTTAAACCCTTCTAACGTACTTCTGTATGTAAGACAGTTCACGTGACACGAACGGAACGAAGATTCGATCGTTATCGCTTGCTTGCACTTCTGAAGGCTAAGATTGACGTTTCAGACTGTATATACTTTGTCTAATGTCTTCGTGCTGTTGCTTGCTCCTCTGTTGTAGGAAAAGAAGTTTTACCTGTACGCGCTCTACAATAAGAACAAGCCGAACTCGGATTCTCTGATGGCCGAGTACGGCACCACGTTCTTCAAGCAGAAGCAGCTCGAGCTGGGCGACAAAATGGACCTGGCCAGCTACTTACTGAAGCCGGTGCAACGAATGGGAAAGTACGCGTTGCTACTGCAGCAGCTGGTCAAGGCAGGTACCGACCTCTCCGAGCAAATGTCCGGCAAAGAGGAAAAGGAGGAAAAGGAAGACGGTCTAAAGCCGATGGTCGAGGGGGAGGCAGATTTGAGGGCGGCCGAACAGATGGTGCGGTTCCAACTGCGCCACGGGAACGACCTGCTGGCGATGGACTCTCTTCGAGACTGTGACGTACGTGTGAATCATTGTTTTCCGTTCGAATGACGAAGCAGCGAGTAGACGGCGGATCTTTATGCATTAATGGTTCACGAGACTTGTCAAGAAATAAAATACAAGGATGTACAACATAATTTGCGATTACTCTTCCAACTTCTTAAAACTCGCTCGCTTAAACATCCGCCGTCTAGCAACGAACGACAAATTACGGGATCCGATAATATACTAACAAGTGATGATGTAGTTGAAGAAACAGTCGCGTCATCGGTGCTGATGCAGCGTGTATGTAATGCGTTTCTCTTATCGCGGTGCTGCAACCGTGCGGAGAATAAGAAACGACGGTATTTATAGGTGAACGTGAAGGAGCAGGGCAGGCTACTCCGACAAAACGAGTTCCTGGTCTGGCAGGGTAAAGGCAAGAAGTGCCTGCGACAGGTCTTCCTGTTCGAGGACCTTATTCTCTTCAGCAAGGCGAGAAGATTTCCCGATAGGAAGGTAAGCGGGACGCACGGGGCAGCCCTCGAATAACCGAGTTAATGTAGCTTAACGCTAGTTACTTTTGCCACAACGTTTCACTTCCTTACGCCGTGATAATTTTTGTGAATACAACCTACCGTGTTATACGAGGGTTATCTTTGCATTCCCGATCGTTGCTCGCGCACTCTTGTTCCTGCCGGTTTCGATCGTGGGCGAGACCCGATACGATACGTTCGCCCGTTCCAGAACCTGGACATCTACATCTACAAGCACAGCATCAAAACGACGGACATCGGGCTGACCGCGGTGATCGCCGACTCGCCCACGAAGTTCGAGATTTGGTTCCGCAAGAGGAAACCGAGCGACACGTACACGCTGCAATGCGCGAGCGAGGACATTAAGAAAGCCTGGACGGAGGAACTGAGCAACCTTTTATGGAAGCAGGCGCTGCGAAACAGAGGTACGAACGCTATGTGTTTTGACGTACGGCTCCGGAGCCTTCCCTCGCGGACGCGGCCTAACGAGAAACGCCTTTTGCGATCCGCAGAAGCGCGCCTGGCGGAGATGTCGAGCATGGGCATCGGAAACAAACCTTGTTTGGACATTAGGCCTAGCGCGGATCAGATCAATGACCGTTCGATCAGTGTAGCTCAACTCTCGAAAAGTGAGTACCGACGTTGTCCCGGTTACTGAACGCCAGCGCGTGGTTCGAATATTAATTGGCCGTTGTTCGAACAGCACCTAGATTTAGGAATTCGATAGCAGTATCGATGTCCGAGGACTCCGGCCGCTGCAGCAGGAGGCCGCACAGCGTGATCTCCGTCAGTTCATCGTCGAGTAGCGGCGGCAGCAGTGGCCCGCCTACCACCTTGAACCTCGGCTTGGACACGAGTCCTCGACCTCATCATCGTAGCACCACGCTAAATAGCCAATGCAGCGTTGGTACGTAATGCTTTTAAACCGTTAACCCTAGAAGGACCAAGGTTTCGATACCGAACAACTCACTTGCATACCGTGATTCATCGATACCAATTTTGAAGACATAATAAATAATCGAGAAACAAGCTATTCTAGACGATAAATAGACTTGATCCGCGACCTAGTTAGTCTTTCTAGGGTTAAAATCACCGATCGGTGGTACAGCGCTGTGTAATGTCCTTGTACCGATTCCATTACAGAAAGTGGCATAATAGCCGACATTTCGATCGTTTCGGACGACGGTGGTGACGGTACAGAGAGAAGTCATTGGAACTCGACCCTAGAGAGTCCTACGTCCCACCTGCCAACCACGTCCACGCCTCTCCAATCACCGACCAGCGCGACCGCAACGACAACAGTTACCTCGGCTTCTTCGTCCGACACTAATCTCGCACCCTACGACCAAGACATGTCCATTAATTTATAAACGCAGCCCCTGAAAAGGGCCGCCCTTTAACACAGAGCAGAGTATATGTTCTCGATTCACTTGCAAGTTGTCTGGCGATGGGTTACCAGTGTGGCTCACCCGAACACGGGCGCAACGTGTCGCGGGAACGTGTACCGGTTTAGTGTATTCAGAAGCGAGTATTTTCTTGGGCGATCGTAGCAGGGAAAACGTTGCCCGTGCTTCGATTTTTAGACGAAAGTATGGCGTCCTACGCTTACCGTGAGTTCCGTAAATGGCCGCCGCCCGTTCCGCGAGCGATACGAATGAGAAAGACGGACCTCGAGGCAGGGGCACACACTACAGAGAGACAGAAACGTTCCGGGTAGCTCAACTTTCAAGTGAATTTATCTTTTGATACGCTTCGAACACACACACATACCATACACATACAGACACGTACGCGTGCACACGGAAATACACATACACACAGAACACACATATAGACACACACACGTGTTTCACTGATCCACGCGATCGCATAGTTGTCACCGTCTGAATTTTATAAAAAAAAAACCATTGATTTCCAGAAGTAACGACGGCAACGTGTATTTTCTTATACTATCTCCTCCGAATCCACCAACGTGCTCAAGAGAATCATAGATAGAGATGTGTTCCGATGGGGTATATATATATATATAAAATAAATAAATATAATTATATATATATATATATATTTAAGAACAAAAAAATATATATATATATAGATGTGTATGGCTGCATGTTTTACAATGCGCTGCATTATCGTGAGCGGCATGCACCGGTTACCATCTCTTTCTTTTCCCCCATAAAACATTGGCATTCCTGGATACCAGCGACCGAGAATTCTTCATCGATTATCCAAATGACTCGTCCGATGGTACTTTTTATACTTTATTTATACATATACGTGTAGTTTAATAAATCAATCGATATTCCGCTGCCACCGCGTCGTGCTCGCGCCCACGACACCACCAGGACGCGGCTTTTCGTTCGACGGAAACACCCGGATACCACCACCCTGTCCCCCGGTCTCTCATTCACTTTCTTCAGGTATTTCGTTAGTTCTCCGCTCATCATCCGTTCAACCGATACGTTTACGATCAATGAAATCCGCGCGTCCCTTTCAGGAATGTCAGGCAAAAACCAATGCGCACACATACATACCACTTTGTAATATACTGTAATATTAAAGGTTTATACGATGTAGCCGCAGGTAACATAACCGATAGTCTAAATATTATTTCCAGATTATATATTAAATATACATATGTGTATATTATATATACATATATACATATATACATTGCATACATTATATATTATATATAATATACATAATATTATATTCTTTTTATGTCAGTCATTTGTGAAACCTTTTATCACCCGTAGGTGTTAAAACCTAGACTCTGGCCTGTAAACGAAAGCCAAATTTGCTACCCCCTCTCAGTCTCTTCGTTTTCGTCGTTTCGTTCCCACGAATGAATTTACAGTGTTAAGAGAATTTTACGTTGTTATCGATCCATCCGGTGTGGACGTTTTTGGCATAGGCTCCGGATTGCGAGAATGGCGACGGTACGCTTTGACTTAAAGACGGCCCACACTCGTAAACGCATTTAAATGCCGATTATCTTTCTCCCCGGTGGAGCCACGGCGTTCCGACCTGTGCAGGTTCGATTGCGATTCACTGAGATCCACCACGAAACGGGATTACCATTCATCGAGACATGACGTTTCTATTGTTCAGCTGAATCTTTCCGGTCAACAGCATCATCAACGGAATCGGCCTGCGACCGGTTTCCGATCACAGTCACGCTCGGCGAGCTTAGCGACCGAAGAAAGAGAATGGACGAACAACACACGCGTAGCAATCAGCAATTATCCTGTCACAATAATTCTGTATTGTTACAACGCTTCCGAGTCAATCGATTAGCCATTGTTATTGCCAAGGTCTGCCAAGGTATCTCAACGATACCTTATATGGACACTGACCAAAATCGTTTCTTTATGTTTGTTTTTTTCCATTCGTATTCTGGGGTACGAGAACAAGAATCTTTAAGGTATTTAGAAACGTAGCTGTAGCCTGTAGTGATCTTCGCAAAGATTTCCCTTCCAGAGCAGTCCGATGCACCCCCACCCCACTGAATGTCCGTATTATTCTCTCATTTCTCTCTCTCTCTCTCTCTCTCTCTCTCTCTCTCTCTCTCTCTCTCTCTCTCTCTCTTTCTTTCTCTCTCTTTCTCTCTCTGTAACTTTTACTTTTCTCTTCTCTCTTATTTCCCGACAAGTCGCAGATTTAGTTGTATCGTTGATATCGCGTGATCGTTTCACGAGTCGAAATTACAAAAGGCGAGACGTCGTTTCGAGGGTCAACGGAAATATCGCGTCGCGCACGAAAACGGAAACAGCGCATGCCATATAAAATCGGTGCATCCGGCTGGGCATCCCGTTCCTTCGGAAGCGAGACCAAACGGCGAACGAAAGTAAGAGGAATTTTTCTATTTTACGACCAGATCAATGCGGGGGGCTTGGTAACGCTTCGCGAGTTCGGGGATGTCGGATCAATGACGATAATAAAACCCGGTACCTTAAGATACACCGATAGTCACTTAAATGTTACACGCTCGTAGATATTTATTAATATTTTTTTAAGTAGATCATTTTAGTCCGTAGAATTAAGTATCTCCGCATCATTCTAACGAAATGTATATAAATACACATATATTTACATTGATAACATGATTATTTCAGTATTGTACTGTGTCTAACACCGATGTATTTTATTACTTGCTAAATATACTGTATTGGGTGCCTTTTGTAGCGAATTTCAAACCTTTAAGTTTTCTGTCACGCGTCGCCCCGTTTCCTTCTCTATCGTATACGTGCCGTGGAATTATAACGGTTCAACGAGAATCATTCGTCTAAAACTAATTAAGCAAATGGTTTTATTGCATTCAACGGTGTACAATGAAATTCGCGGGACATTGTTTCGAAAAGTCGATCGAATCGAGCGCGCTCGAACGATCGATATTAACGGTGTCGATCGTGACTTCCGGTAGATGGTACGCTCTAGTGTCTCTGGTGTGTTGCTAATTGATCATTTTGTGCTTGTTTATTAAACTAAACGTTTGATTTGCGAATGTTCTGTTTGTAGACCTTTCAATTTTCGGTTCTTGTGTGACGATCATATATAATATTTCGCGAAAGTAGGTTGGAAGTGTAGAAAAATTTGTTTTCCGCCGGTGAACATCAGTTTCGCAAAGAAGTACATACAAACCGTTTTCGCGGTAAGTACATTTTGCCGTTAGAAACGTACAAATGATGCTATATAAAGATTCAGTGTAATGTATTCGATAACCTAATTTTAATATGATGTACAATATTTTAGTAATATCAATGCGAACAACCCTACGTACATATCAGTGCCTTCAAAATGTAATGATAATAAAAAAAATGTCATATTTCTTACTAGTTATAAAATTGATAACAAGACAACATTGTCAGTGCCTTTAAGCAGTCGCAAGCCATTTTGGAGGCAATGTATATTAATATTATCAATAGTCAATTTTTGCATGCCTTTCCATTTTATTCGTGTAATATCAAAAAAGCATGTCTAGATGCAAAAGACGTGTATCACATGTATCAGTCCTCCGAGATTAAATAATGTTACAAGCATTCTTTTTTTTAACACTAATGTCAGACTTCTCTATTGGTCATAAATCTTTTTTGGTTTCTGTTGAGTTACCTGGCAATGATGGTGATCTCTGTATTGGCTTTCGTTCTATCATACTGTAGTCTGATGTGCTCGTTGACTTTTGCATTTGTAATTCTTTTTTCTTTAGTATCGTTGCCCCAGTAAAACCTGAGAAATATGAGATTCCACGTTACAAATATGAAAGTTTAATGTGTTCAATGAGTTGTCAGAAAATTAAGAATTTTAACACCTTGTAACAGGGGGGAAGTAGTATTGACTTAAGTTATATTTTTGATCATTCATTAAGATTGTACGAATAATAAAACTCACCTAAAAGGCCACAACCTAATGCAGTTATTCCACCAATTTTTAAACCTGCTACTAGACCAACAGGTCCACCAACACAAGTACCAATTAAAGCCCCTGCAAATGGATACATAGCAAGTTTATATCTTGCAGCCTTTGCCAGCATTTTTTCACCCTCTTGTACATTCGTGCTTGTCTCCTCTATATCATTCTCTGCTTTATTTACAGTTTCTCTTTGATCCTAAAAATATAAAACATACCGTTTCAAAACATTTTTTTGTCAGTACGTCGCGTTAGAGGTAACACCCTGTATATATATACAATTCAATTAGATTCTAGATTATTAAAAAATTTAAAAATCTTACATCCACAATCTTGTTGAACTCAACAAACAAATCATGTAGCTGATTTATATCTCCCTGCAGATTGTTCCAAGTATGCAGACATGTTTTTTGATGCTGCAATTCCTTCTGTTCTTTCTCCAATTGGACATAGCTATCGTTAAGTGGGTGCTCTTCATTCTGATTTTCACTTTTGGGTGACTCAGGTGGTGAAAGTGGTAAGTTTAATTCCAGTTCTACGAATTTCACATGTATTATTATTTCTGTATATATATTATTTGTATTGGATGAGAATGTAGCACTTGTAACAAATGTATTTTGTTACCTAAATACTCTTTGATGGCATTCATCATATTTGTGCGAGCATTAGCAGTCAATTTATCAAATTGCTCAATATCAGAGTCAAGAACCTGTGTTCTGAGAGTGTCCATTTGATACAATAATTCCTTTAGTTGCTTCACAGGCCTTGATACGTTCACATGTTCCTTATGCATTCTTTCCCAATCATGTTGCGCTTGGTACTATAAAGACAAAGACATTGCACAAAGGAATACAAAGGAAAATACTAAATTCAATCGAAATACTTACTTTTAGGATATTATTCTTATGCCTCTTTAATAAATCAACATGATGAGGTACAGCGATGTTGAAATTATTAATTTGGATCTCCAGACGCTTAATAGGCTGCTTCATTGTACTGCTTTCTGACGCGGATGACATGTTTTTACAAGGTTTTTATCGTATTTTTTAAACTAACGTCACCCTCTTTTACATATCACCACTATATATCACACTCCTGATAAATTTTCAACCACAATTTTCCGGAGACATTAATTATTCGTCAAAGGATAATGGCCCTTTGTACACCGATTCAGAACAAATTTACACTGGTATTCGAACAAATATTGAGAGTTCATAGTTCACAGTGTATCGACACAAAATAATTTATTTCTGCAGCATACTGAGCTCACAAAAATAACCCAATCAGCTGATTACTTCGACGTATCTTCGCACCACACAATGGTCAGTCATCGAATACGTCGCCCTCTAGGATGATCATTGTGAATATCATGAGCATAGACACAGACCTAAGATACGTACAGACGTTGCAGCTTATGAGAATTTTTATTTAGGGCTTCAGGGGTCTCAGAACCCCCATACTATTTCAGTCTCTCCTCGACATTACCGATATTACAATATTTTAGGCTTATCAGCAGGAAACAGATTGGAAAATTCTTCAATAAATTCTATACCAATAATTCTTATTTTAATAACTGAAATTTTGACAAAGATTAAATATATTATAGCAGATATTGTAAGACTGGACGTCAATTCTAAAATTTTATCATGTAGTTTAGAAGTTATCTAATTCTGTTACCATTCCCATGTCAGTTACAACGTTACCAACAGTGAATAAATAAATGCCAATTAAATAGCACAAACACTGACAATAATATAGGATAAATGCAATATAAATTTTTGCCACACAGCCGAGGGATTACGTTCTCTTCTTAATTTTCTTGCCGCAATATCAAAATCCCATAGGATATCCAGTCTATCTTGTCTCTCGTCGATATTAGAGGTCCCATAAAATGTCCAGACGGTCATACAACTTTCGTCCCCATTCATAAATATTCGTAACATTCCACATAGATGGCTCTATGTGCATAGTTTTCAGGCAGTTCATCAAGTATTGATGCACGGTGTTTAAATACCACTAATTATCCCTTTCCTTAGATCACTTAAAAACTTACATTCAACATCGCACTTATAAAATTTCCAAAAGCAATTTTAATCTCTTATCAACAACACGATCCAACGCATCGTGCAATAGTTATCAATTTATCGTACATGCACATACATTACGAGAAGACATACAAAATAACATTTTATTCAAAGAATACGTATAAATACCGCAACATTTATCTTCAATGATCTACATTAAATAAAACTCTACAATTTTTTGCATCTGTTTCGTAGTAGTATTAATACCTTACAACTACAATGTGCATGATACTGATTTCTACAAATCGCTCCATAAGACTCCCTCAAAATTCCTCCCTTTCGGTACCCAGACGTATCGCTTTTGCCGGACAAACACCGGGTCATTCCACTGCCTGTCAAATTCACTCTCGAGGATGCAGTCCGTCCGGCAAGACCGACTACATTATACCCGGCAATTTTCTATTTCCCTCCCGAAGAAACGTGCCGTTGGCGGTTCTCATATTTCAAGCGCGCCGATTCGAGTTCTATTAGAGTTAAACAATAGCCAGTCATTCGGTGGGCGACGGTGACCAGAAGGTCGCGGATCGTTGTTCCGAAAGGACGTACGATCTTGATGAGTTTCACGAGGGTCCGGCGAATGTACAATTCGGTATAAAGCCGATGAAGCTTTCGGTAATGAAAAACCGATTGCGACCCAATAGGCCCTGGGCTGCCGGTGACGTGTAATCGAGTCTTCTCTTCCGTCCCTTCACCGTCCCCTTCTTGCCCGCCCATTCGTTACGCCTCTCTCTCTCGCTTTGCCTCTCTCTCTCTCTCTTTCTCTAGCACTCTCTTTTTCCGGGACGCCATCCTGCCTAGCTTCCATTAACCACCATACGTCATATATACCGCGGCTATTCGTTTTGTCCCGGTTCCCGGTGACCTTTTATTTCAATCAGCATTCGAATTACCATGAGCTATCTCAATATTCCGAGCCTTTGAGCCTTTGTCACCGACCGGGTAGATGAACACCCCTGCTCTGTACCCTTTCACGTTGTCTTCCCTATAGTTCTCGGGACTTTCTTCTCTACCGAGAAATCCTGGCATTTGATTAGGATCTTATAGCTTTCATTTTGCTTCACTTTCCTCTGGTTTCTTATATTTCCTATATTTTGGAAATACTTTTGTCAGCGGTGTTTCAGTTCGTTTGTTTTAAATACTCTGAAAATAGTATGCTGTCGCTGGAAATCTGAAGTTGATAAATATTACTCGAGCAACGCATTATTCTTGTAAGTTTCATGTTTTCATTTCCCACTTTCTTCTTTCCTGTCGCAATTTCAACGAGCTCCGAACGCGTCGCCGAGCAGAAAGTTTCACGCAGCAATATTTTTGTATTCCCACGGGGCGGCCGCGCGCTGCGCGACGCTCTTTTAACGTTATCGTTTACCATTGTTTATTTCCCCGGCGCCGCGACCTGTTCGGCTCGTTAATTAGGAATGCGAATTTCAAGTCGCCGAAGCTAGGAGTTTAGGTATAAATTCGGAAGTGGTATTATCTCGTAACAAAGGCACGTGCTCGGCATTCGAAATCCGCAGACCGGCTAGGAACAGTCGCGACTGCGCCTTCGTTTGTTTGTTCGTCTTGCATTCGATAAGCCGCGCGCTCGCTCGCTCGCTCTCGCCGCTGTATATCCTCCAACGCTCGGGAACACTGTCCGTATTGTTGCTGCCGAAGTAGAAAGTATTTATTAACGTACCGTGTACACTTCCCTTTGCGTTATACGTTTAACTTTTAGTGTGCCTTTAAAACAGCCTCCGGCTGTTTCTTGTTTCCACGCGGCACTGTATAATTCACGTGCATGTAATACTTTAGTTTCAACCGTTATGCATAATAGAGACGACGTAACAATAAATGGCTTCTATGATATGAATTATTTCGTAAAGAAGAAAAGTCACGTATAGATTTCGATGAGAAACGTCAGCAATCTTGGCTCGACGCATCGTTTCACGATGTTTCGCGAGTTTTCATCGACGGAACCATGGAATTTTCTTTAATCCATATTGGTTCGTCTCGACACACGTTCGTATCCTTCGCTCCCGTCGATTCCGTAGCTAGTTAGGAGCCTGTATCGGCCTGATTGCAGACGAGCACGCTGCATTTTAATGGGCAATGCCTTCTTATCCTCTTGCACACAAAGCGCGCTCCCGTTGCACCTCCATTTTTCCTCCTCCGTTTTATCTCGATTCCCTTTCTGTTCTCCGGCTAATTGTCTTATTCAAAAAAAATCGATGGAGTCTTATCCCCTCATCCTCACGCTATGTTATCCTTCTTCTTCCTTTCCCAGCTGTTCGATTCTCGTATCGCTTTCTCTCATTACAAAGGATTCTCCGCGTGTATCGCAGTAGAACTTTCATATTAGCCATTGTTTTCGCACCTCTTTAATATTAGCTATTGTCTTCTCACCTTCGGTTTATGAATCACAAACGATTCTGCTCTCTAACTCTAGGTTCACGTCAGTTAGACACATTCTGAATATTAAACATCTATTATTCCAATCGTCCATTTTGAAACCTCAATTCCCAAGACCTATCCGAAGGAACATCAATCCTTTCGACAACGTTACGAGTACTGTACAATTATTCATAATTTATTCAATTCCTCCGCGAGATCTTTAAACCCAAACGATAAGTTCATTACCTTCACATGCCGGGCCGCCGTTAGTTGATCAGATTAAGCGTCCGCGGCTTAAGTCCCGCGGATTAATTAAATCCGCGACACTCCCCGCCGGATATTATCCGACAACCTCGCAACGCGGGCGTAAAACGCGAATAAAATTCATTCCGCGCGGAAGTGCGGCCGAGAAAATTAATCCGAACGGTGCATCAGTTCCGGGGACGCAGGGCGCCGCGTCATTAACGCGTTACGATGTAATCGTGCTCGGTTATTCATGAACTTGTTACCGGACGGTCCGAAACGGTTAAACTTTCGAAACATGGCCCCCGGCCGCTGGCCCTATTATTATCTTTGTACACGTGCACGCGCGTATCGGGAGCGTACGTGTGCCCGCACGTACACGCCTCCACGCGCGCGCGCTGTACGTACATATTATACTTCACATATTCTATCATCACGGCGCGCGTTACTAACGGGCGCGTCTCAGTTTAAAATTTCCATACGAGAAACCCGCGGACGTTCTCGCCTCGCGCGTTCGCGCCGTGCATCCCCCGCTTTTATCAAACTTCTCGGCTCTCCGCGCTTAACCGTGCCGGTGGAAAATGAACTTTCAGCGATGCAACGCGACGCGTAACGATTCGACGCCGAGATGGACGCGGGCGAAGTCGTCCCGACGGCAACTCGGTTACCGAAAGGGCCATTTTTGACGTGGCCCCGGCATCGGGATTCGGCCGGCACTGTTCAACTCGACTCAAATTCGTTAATTTAAATATTCCAATCTAAATTCAAATATTCCATACGCGTCGTCTGCCGTATAGCTTTCGTTCGCCGACGTATACCATTCTCTTTCTAGAGTCTCTAGAATTTGGCGACGTGAGCGCGGAGCGCGGCGATATTGCGGCGTCGTTCGGATGGCTGGCAGTTCGTTTATGTCTTATTCATTTGGTAATCATGCGCGTGTCTCGAGTTACGGATTCTATTAGTTACCCACGCATAGATCAATAGCCTCTAGAGAAATTCGGCTGTGTTCACTATAAAATCGGCGATGATAGTATCGTGTTCAACCCTCTGAGAACAAGGACTTTCAAAAGTATTTAAAACCTCTGAAATTTGTCGAAAAAACTATAGACAATAAATTGAACTCTTAAATGTTGGGAAAAGGAAACTATTAATTTAATAAGTATACTCTAATAAAATGATAATTTCTGTAATTACTATAGAATAAATAGTAGAATATATAAGGAAATAAATAATAATAGCTACAATCATACTGTAACGCACTATAATTAAGGCACAAGTACGAACTCGATCACCGATGAATCAGCGTTCACGTTGATTAACGCAAATCGCGAACGCCCGATTTTTTTCAATTACAATCGGAGAGGCCGCTCGTTTTATTAGAGACTGAAACATTCCTCTTCCCTTCGGATCATCGACAGACACGAATGCCGGGGACACGTCTGTGCCGATGGCAGATCCTTTTTCTTCCGGCGGGCCGGGCCCTCGGCGTGATTTCCAAGAGGGAATCGGTTTCATCGGATGCAGATTTAATGCCGTGCACGACGGGAAACTGATAGGTAACCATTGAATATCGGGCTTATATCGGGCCGGACGGCGATACTTTATACGGCGTTATTGAAATATCGTCGCGGAGAGAATTATTGCCGTCCTCCCTCCTCGCGTTTCTCGCGCTACCCCCGCCGCCCCCGGACCGTTAATACCGAGCGCTCTGCGAATTCTTCCCGCGTATGAATATGTACAGCGTCCGCAAAAAGGCGGCAGTAAATTGCACGTGTCGCCGTATCCTGGCTTTTGTTACTTCCGTATCCTGGTTTCTCCTAATTCTTTAACACTAGATTCGCGAACATTTATTCAACGATTTATTATCCCCAGAAGAATAGCTGTTCGCTCGTGTAAATCTTGAAAATTAGAGCAGCCTTTTTGCCTTGAGAACAGAAAATTAGCCTCTCGCATTTTAAAGTCTTCCACTAGAAGTATTCAATCATAGAAAACCACTGTTTCACTCGAATGTTTCGCCTAGCGATGCATTACAGGAAGATTAATCTTACATTAGCCTTTCGCTGCGTGAGCCTGCAAGTTAACGATACAAGTCCCATTGCCGGTTCCAACGTGAAACCTCGGTGCGCCCCGGGAGAAATAAAAATCGACGAAACAACGCCGATTACGGTTTACGGGGCAAGTTCCGCGGCAGGTTCGTGCGCGGCCCATTATTTCCAGAAAATCGCCGGTGCACGCGTCGCCGGCACGGTAGACTGGTTAAATCGGATATCCAATGAAAATCAGCAAACCAATTTAGCCGGGCATGCCCGGACGACCTTTCGGCTGATCAATCTGCCGCCGACACTCGAATTAGCTGTTTTGCATGAATTAATTCGGACGCGAGGCGTTTTCCTTTGTCCCCGCGCGAAGTGACCGGACCGACCGATCGAGGAGCGTCGGTCGCGATTATATTTCCAGGCGAAATGGGACGCGCGGGTCGTTCGCGAGAATTAGAGTGCGGGATGGAATTCCCGGCGAGTTTTATTACCGTTTCGCGGGATTCGTCCGGGGCGTCCGGCCGATTAACCGAAAAACGCGGGATAAGTTCAATGAAACGAAACGGGGCTCCGCCCGGTCCTGGCGGGCCCGGGCGTCGGCGTCGAACGTAACGAGGTCAGAGTTCTAATATCCTGTTCGTCGCGACGTCGGCGGCACGGTGAAAAAAGGGCGCGCTCAATTTCGAAAGTGACACGCGGCCCGGGTACGCGGAAAAATTGGGAGCCCGGCCGTCATTTATGATATTGAAATTCCAATGGGCACCCCGTAATTGTGCCCGCCGCCCCCGCCGCCATCATTCAATTTCTGTCGGCGATGTAGAAATCCGCGGCGGGTTACCCGCCGGTAACGTCTGTCACGGCTGCTTTCTTTGTGAGACGGGAAGAAATTGCTTTCCCCCCGCGAGCGCCGGGTTCATTCTTCTGAAACGCGACGCGGAGGCGGACTTGTTTCAGAGAAATGCCTTCCCGCGGATTAAGGGGAGCGATGATTGACTAATGACGGAGGGAATGATCGGGTTGCGGCAGTTGATGAATTCTTGGATCGTGGATTTGGTCTTTTGGTACTTGGTTTTCGAGAGCGTTTCATTTGGCAAGCGGATGTTAATCCTTTGCCGAGGAGTTTGCAAATCTTAGAAACTCTTTCCATGCAAAATTTAGTTTTTTACCGAAATTTTAAAATTTGGGGAATAGGAAACTATGTATTGACCTCTCATTATTTGAATAATTTGATTATTCATTCGCGGCTATCGATTTTAAATGTGGTAACTCGAAGTTACCGTTATAACGACTTTTGACTGCAAAAGGTTAACTTGTTTTATGGTTTCCGCAACTCTTCAGGAATATTTTAATGCTAACCGTTTATTAGATATTTTATCTGACTTTTGATATTTTAGTAAAAATTGGAATTTGGCAACGGGAGAATAACATTTCATTCTGTTTCAAACGAATAGAATGACATTTGGGATTGCTGATTTCTTTCTGAAATCGTGATCACGATTTAAGACAAAGGGTTAGAAAAGGGAGAATCGATTAGAGATGAAACATTGATTATATTCTGCTCAGATTTCCATGTTGTTCTAAATTCTGCATTTATCTTCCAATAGTCCAACCGAATAGATATAATCGAGATGTATTAATGGGTCTCGAAATATCATTGAATACCACGGAGGACGATTAAGATATCCAAGCTTCCATTCATTCTCGCAGCATAAAAGACCCAACAGAAATGTTTATTTGCCGCATAGGAAATTCCACTTAATTTTACGAGACGCTATCAGGGTTGTACATTTGCCAGAGGAATCGTACCGGGACGCCGCGCGAAATAGATTCCAGGCTATGAAAGAACAAATTCGCCGCATTTAAGGATAATGTATCGCTACTTGCCGCGCCATTTCCGCCCGCGGGTAAATAACGCCGCGGCTCCTTCCTTTTATCACGGATGATGAAATTAAATTCTTTTGTCGCTGTTCAAGCCAGATATATGGTTCGATGGTCAGGAGTCAGCGGATGCTCTTTATCTCCTTTTGATTAATGGACAGCCCACTAGCTCGCTCCTCTATCTGTGGATTACACGTGAATGGTCCCCTGCATATCTCGCGTTACCTTCTCTTCTTTTCGTCTTGCCGCCGGACGCTTGATTTTTCAACGCTTCCCCCTAATTAACCCGCACTAATTTGGGTTAGTCGTTTTCTCTAATGAAAACGAGATAAACACGTGATCCTTGTATTTCTCAGACTTTACACCGAATTGAAAAAGAATCGAAACCGATTACAAGATATAAAACAAGAATACTAAACGCCAATTTGTATCTATCAAAATTTTTGAAACTACCAATTCTCATCACTCCACTCATCAAACTACCGATTCATCCGAAATTTCTTATTCCGCGACGTCTAATGACCCAAAGGAGAGCCTGCACAAGGAAAATCCTGTAACGAACGACCGAAGCTACATAATGAAACAAAAATATCTCGATGAATTCGCCATAGGAGCGTGCGATATAGTAAGAAAACGCAATCTAGTCACGTTCGCTGCACACCGGGCGTTAATAAGTCAGGTGACAGAGCCGCTTGATTGAGCGACGTCCCGTTGATTATACAAGGCACGACGGGCAAAGTCTGTCAGCCGGCCCGTAGCAGATTTCAGGCGGATCTGAATCGGGCCGGTGGCAAAACCGCGCGTTAATTCTCCGCAATTTCGGCAGTCCTTTCAACCGTCGACGCCTATAGAGGGGCCCCGGCCATCGCGCAAACATTGGTCGAATCGCTCCACATCGTTAACGACGCCGCAACGGGCGCGAGCGAGTTTGCCAGGCCTCCGCGGAGATGATCGCGCGCCGGATAATGGGGCGGGCCGCGTTAGCCGGTAATCAAACGGTCATCGATGACTCGCGTATTAATTAATTCCCGGTACGGCGGGCGTAACAATAGCCTAATTCGGACGTTACGCCGTCGCTGGGGCACAATCGGCCGGCGGGACGGTGCCAGTGAAAATCGGCCGGCCATACGCGTGACATTTATGCGTCAGTAGCTTCGCGATTCAATGGTCGGACGGAATGGTCTTATCCGTGTCTCGTTCCGTGGAACGCGGTGATATTCGCGATGTATTTTTCAGATTGGATTTTGAAATACAGAGTATCGATTAATAATATCTAGCGAATGGATAGAAATTAGTGTTTGGAAAAGAACGGAGTATCTATATATTCTGGAGTAAAATAGCTCTGTTTCTTAACACGTTGCGTACCGGATAATTTTCAGAAAACTGAGTTGTGCGGATGGCAATTTTCACTAAGGTCAACTTATATCACTATACATAGAAAAACTCAGATATCATTTTGTTATGTAATATATTTTAAATGGATAATCAATTCGAATTAAATTTTATATATTTTTCAATGCTGTGGTAATCAGCGAAGTTGCATAGCTAAGTGTCTTCATATAAAAATGAGATTTCTCGTTACCGGTACGCAATGTAACACGTTAAGCGTCAGTCACCGATGACCGACGCTGCTGAATTACTTGAAAATAGTAACATACTAGGTAATTGATGTCCAAAGAAGTAAAATTGATGATTGAACTGTTGTACTCACCGGTTAGCAGATACTTTTGAAATATCTGTATGTATGATGCCTAGATTTGAAATACTTTCGCAGATCAGTGCTCGCGTTCGATAGCCGTGAAGTAACGAGTAATCGAACAACCAATTTCGGCAATTGTAGAATACAAGGGGCAAACAAGTCTTCATTAAAACGCGTCTCAATGAGGAGGCGATTAACGAAGAAGGAGCAAGTAAGAGCGCCGCGAGAAAGGAAAGAAGGGAGGGTTCGCAAAAAGTAGACAGCGACGACGTCGCAATTAGCCGAGGAGAATTCACAATTAAATGAGCAGACGTGAATCGTTGGATCGGAAGGTCGCGATCAAAAGTTCGAGCGTGGATGCGGCCCCCGGACGACTCCGGCGTCCATCGATTTCACGCGATACTCCCTTCCGCTTTAAATGTCGACGAAATTAATTAAATGCCGACGAAGGACAGGAGGCTACGCAAGGTAGCCGGCTCAATGAGAAGCAGGACTGGTTTCTACTTGCACCCAGGACTCTCTCGCCCACCCCTTGCATTTCACGGTTGGACGATTTCGCACCCAACAGAGAACACGTAACTCTGTTTCCCCCTGGAACCTACCCTTTCTCTCGCAAACCCCTCCCCCGCTGTCTCCTCTTCGTCTCTGGCTGCCGCCTGCTCGCCCCCGCTCCTCTCTGTCTCTGTCCCCTATCCGTTGAACGGCTCGCCCGTCGACTTATCAATGAGAAGACGATTGTATGGAGTAAATAGCGAAGTGGAGTTTCGAATAGAGTACGCCGGAGGGGTGGCCGCTCTTGGAATCGTAGTCTCCTAGTTTCTCGGAGATTCGATTAGCCGGTGCTTCTATCGAGACGCCCGGGTCTGTCGTGCGGCAACGCGCTACGTGAATCCTGTTGTAATGGGCGTCGTGACGGTGTCTGTTTAGGGGTCTATAGTCCTACCTTTATCCTCGTCCTCGTTACTCTTTATTTGATTCCATTAGAGGCTCGCTGCGAATATCTACTATTCGCTGGGTTCCGGTTACAAGTGGAAATGAACCCTTAAAGCATTCGTACACGTCGTTTTAGAAGAAGTAAACGAGGAACGAACGTTTCCATGGAATTCAATAGAGTTTGTAGCTTCTTTGTTTCGTCGAGGTGTACAGGAAAGAAATGAATATCAATATTCACTCTACGACAGTTCGTCTGTATGTTACTTTGTTCAACTTCGTTCAAGGATTAATGATATTAATTAAAAATGGTCATCGACGAGTATACATCGAAGAGCTTCCTAAGAAGCTGCGCAACTCCGGAAGCACGGCAGCCTAACGGAGACACATTTCTTCCTCGCGCAGTGTTGGAGTTGCGTCGCAACTGGGTTGCCGTTTGATCAGCTCCTAATATCCGCGACACGAGCCGCCGCCCGAAAACCGTGGTTCCAGAACTAGTTTCGCAGTCCCGAAGCCCGCGCGCAATTTTCGGCAACTCGAAAGTCATAACGTAGGATCCTAACGTCGGTATTTACACGGCGAATACGGCGCCGGACAAGCGTAACTTTGCCATTCCCTGGGAACACGCCCCCCGACGCGGACACCGACGCTGTAACACCGCCGATAGAAGTACTTTGGCCCGTTACATGTCCAACGGTAAGTATTAATTATGTCCTCGGTGTAAGCTATGCGGCTGGGCGCGCGAACACGCTTAAATCTCCCGTTCAGTGTTTCCCTTTTCGCGCGTACCGAACTGTGATCACACGTGCGGACTGTTGCGGCTTGAAAATGTCACAGCTTCGGCCCCGAATTTCTCAATGGCCATGTTTAAGGCGATTAGCACAACCGAATAGCGCTGCGACCAATTTAAGGTGTTTAACCAACGTGAAAACTAGTCAGTTGTTTGAGGAACCTTGCGTCTAGCTATGTAGATTCAATATCTCTGCGTTGTAGATATGTTAAATATAAAATTTGATTGACACTAGAAGACACTTTGAAGATCGTTTTGAATATTCAATGCTTTTAAAATGCCAATAGTTGCGAAAGAAATACCAGTAATTTTTACTGGTACGATAGTTCTAGTGAAATATAAAATTGAAGAATCCTCAAGTAAAAACGAACCTTCACCTTCAAGTTCCAATCGAATCTAGTCAAGACGGTTGACGTTTCATACAGAAATAGCCATTCCATCGTCAAAGCGTTTCAACAGCTCAAAAGACCGTGGCGCCCGCAGCAGACATCGTTCTTTATTCCGATAAACGGAGACTCAGCGCGGGGACCGCCTCTTAATCGGCACCCGGCCGCGAAGGGAAGGAAAGAATAGGAAGTTCGGGCGTGAACGCCACTTTTCCATATATGTTAAGTGCCAGGTGGCGTCGTCGGCCGTTTTGTCTACAGAGAAACACGACAACTCGAGGAAATCCGAGAGAGGGCGTCGGGCAACTTTCCTCTCCACGGCGTAACAGCGGGGCGAACGGTGGATGGGGGCGGAGGTGCGAACCGGGAAAGAGGGTGCAAGAGGCAGAGCCTTGGCCGGCCTCGTGAAATTATTTTCTCCGCGGAGCCGGGGAACTTTTATCCAATATCCAAGGCAGCAGCTGGCATCAAACGGCCCCGCGACCAAGTGTCTCTATGGGGTTTCGGAAAATGTTCGACGCGAGGGTGGAGGTTGGGGGTGAACGTGTCGCCGGTAAACTGCATCTTTCATGGTCGTTTAATTGGATCTCGATCGGCGTCGTCGGGTTCCGTTATTCCGCCGTGGAACGGGGGAAACCCCTGGTCGCGAGTACAGTTAAGAATCGGGAATCGCGACGGTCGATACATCTCGAGGTATAACGACCCGGACTCGCGTCCCTCCCCGTGCAAGTGGAAACGCTCGATTTATCGTTCGATTTAAAAAGTTAACCGGAGCTCCGGGCAGCCTTTGATGCGACCCACTGGTCAATTTGCTCGGTCGCGTTGTCGGTATTCAGTTTCCATGGTGAATTTATTGCTCGCGTTCCGACGTTGGTACGCGCTCTTGGGGATTATCTTGTTATTGGTCGGTTTCGCTTCTAGAATACTTGTTGTGTCGAGCTATGTTTCTTAGACCATTCTTCTATGGTTTCTTTTGCAACTGCGCGTGCTAGAGTTAACTTTTCATTAAAGTTCAGTAGAAATAAAGAAGACTTCTATGTTTCTATCTACGTTTATTAAAGCGCAACGGTTGACAGAAAAATCGTAATTAACTTGAACTTCGGAGAATCGATGTTTGAGATATTTCTCATATGAGTCTGATATCATTTAAATGCAGACTATTCTGCAGATAGAGCAACTGAATAATCTCGGAGACAATATGAACGATTCAGAAGTAACAACTCACTCGAACCGTTCACCGCCAACGAGAACACCATTTTTCCGACGGAACTTATCCCCTAACGATCCGTTCGACCGGCCCTCGCATTTGTATTTCGCTCGTGGACCGTGACAACTTTTCCTCCGCGTCACCCTCGGCAATCGTAGACAGGCAGGGTGAAATAAGAGAGGGAAAAATGGGAAGGGAAGGCCATTCGGAACGCGCGACAATATCGGCGGTCAGTTCCCGGGCGCAGGTTCTCGTCCTTTTATCTGTCGAAGGATCTGCGGTGGACCTAAGGCGATAGACGCACCGATGACCCCTTATTTACACAGCATATACAGGGTGTCTCGCAGCGAGCTCTACAAATATAGATCAGAACCAGAAAAAGCGACCAGTAGCTTCGTCTAACCCAATCAAATCTTCTTTCCAAACTATTACAAGCTAAAAATACCCCGAGTCATCTTCCTAACACAAAATCCTTTCGATTACCTCCACTAACCTTTAATATATCTCATACTATAACACACCTTCTCTCTATGTACTTACACTTTCGATTAACCACCGGAAAATCGACTAGCAAACTGCTACAAAAAATAACACAATACAACAACTACAAGTTCACCAATTCCGCGTCCTTCGATCCGTCCGTCAACCGGTACACAATACACAAGACACCCTGTACATCCAGCCACAGTCGCTCACACACACAAGAGGCGAAACCAGCAACGTCGCAGCTTTATTAGTCGGTGTATCTCTCCCAGTGCCGCGCGTGGACCACTTACAATCGGCGGGTCGCCAGGGATACCCGGTGGACGGGTTTTTTGTTTCCTTTTCGAAAAAGCTCCCGAAGCCGGGACTTTCATTGGCCGGCTCTGTTCTGTCCCAGATAGGATTTCATATCCAGGCGGCGACGGTGTTTTTTCGGGAAGAGCGTCGAAGGGGGAACGGTGATCGGTCGGTCGGACGGCCGGTCCGGCAGACCGGCCATAGTGGACACCGGAGAATTCAATCAGGCGAGTCGATGCTCCTCTCCCGGCGCTATTACCATCAGGGATCAACTCCGTATATTTACTACCTGTCAAATTTCACCGGTATACCCGCAACGTGCTCGTAATTACATCCTGGAAACCGATTGGAAAGTGGTTTTCGTGGCGCGGCCGGACCGTCCCCCGGACGCCCCTCGCCCACCGGGCATCTCGTGTACAAGATCGCGCGCGCTGGTTGCTTGTATTTGCCTTGGAACCCGGCTCGATTGTGTCCGAGGCCTATCCGTTTCATAGGCTTCTCCTCCCGGGATCACGTGCCCTGGTCCTATCGCTTGCAATGAGCCGCTGCCGGTCACTCGGACGCTGAAATCGGATACACGCGTCCGACGCGACCTTCCATCGTTCCGTGATAGGGGCTATTCACTCGCTCCGATGTACAGCGCGCAGATAGAGGGACAGACCCAGTTGTCAATGCCTTTCGCCGTGTTACATCGCGGCCCGCCCTGTTCCTTGTACCTGCGCTTCATCGAGGCAATGATCGCGAGGCCGATGGATCTTACGGGCGTCCGACGATCGGGAATTGCTACTGAGATATGTTTGTCTTGTTGTTTTCGAATATATTTAACATGTTAAGCGTGAAGATCTTGTTTTTCTGTGGATATTCTTTTGTAGCAGAGAAATGCAGGAATGATTGATAATGATTTGACGTTGCAATCTTTCTATTAGATTATTAGCGGATTAGTTACATTATTGAACGTTTTCATTGGACATCGGTTATCTTGGATGTTGCGATTGGTTTCAAGCAGTTCGGAAGCGTCATCGGTGACTGACATGGCGCTTAACGTGTTGAATCGTGTGTAGTACGCTTGATGTATGGTTTTCTGTTTCTTAGTTTAAATTGTAGAGTCGCTTCATTATTTTAGGTGGGAAGGAATAATGGTGTTTAGATGGTGAAAGAATGACTGAGATCGAGTGGAAGTTGAGAGCTCTTTAATTATATTTCCGAGGAGTGAATTGATTTTCAATCCGGAATTAATACTAGAACTACTGGATGATTCAAAGTCAGCTATTCTTGGGTTCCCTTTCTGCAACCGGCGAAAAGGTAACAGATGCTTCTCTTTGGAAACTACCGAGGAAACGAAGTTGGTAACGCAAACTGGATTATAAGTTAATCGAAATCTGAATGGATGCACTCTTAAAGTTTCCACGGGAAAATCGAAAGAGTCTGTTTGTCTGCTCGGCAGTTCTCGTTTGAAACAGCTGCGAGAGTATGAATCATCATCGTCGAACTTCCCGCAAGTATCATAGTTACGTTTGGATCTTCGACTGAAGTCACCTACATTTCGAGCTCGGTTACCTCAGCGCCCGTGATAGTCGCTCCCCAATAAACTCGGTACACAAACGGTCAGTCTTGTTTAATTGACGTAACTCGCCGATCCCGGCGCTGCCCGGGATACTATATTGTCGTCGGACGCTGCGGACCGGTGTCGGACAAAGCGTCTACAACTTCGACATCCTGCGACGCACAACAACTTTCCCGGTGTTGCGTCGGAGGGTAACAACTTCCACGATATTGTTAAACTTCCGTACCTCCGAGCACGCGGGTCGCCGCAAAAAGTTGCCGCGTTCGCGCAAGAAGGTATTTTCCAGCGCGAGCACTCGTTAATTAGTGTTAAGTAGCCGCGCGTTACCGCGAGACTGGATTGCCACTGACGTGTTCTAATTAATTTCATAATCCGCTGGCCACGTTTCCCACTTCGAGTCTCCATCTTCGAAAACGATTCTCAAACACTCCGATTTCCATCGAATCGATCAAATCAAACTTACAAATTCGTATAAAACGTAAATTCTTCTATTCTCAAATACAGAACAAAAAGAGTACAGTTCCTAACAAGATCCCCGAATCTCGTAAAACCCGATCCAGCGTAAATTTTCCAGGAAATCAAAGACTCGCGGTAGATCTTCGACCCTCTATCCCGAGACCTCGCCCATCCCTCCGTTCAATTAACGATGTTAATCACGGCGGCGCGGCGTTCAAATTTCCCGGCCGCGTCTCCCATTACCATGATACTAATATTCGCGATCATGGCCGTGCCCCGGACACGGAGTTTAATTTCCATCGTTACGCAGCACGCCGCGCCGGTTCTTGCCGATGATATCTCGCGGAGGGCGGGACGGCGCTGATAAAAACCGGGATAAGCGAGGGAGACCGAAGACGCTGTTATAAATCCTGTCGCCTCGCGGGGAACTGCGAAGGACGAGCTCCCGGTTCGTGGACCCGCCGGGGCCGGAGGGTAGACAGGGGGCGTCGCGAGATAAACGCGGAAGCAGGGCCGGCGTAAAACCGACCGAGGAATAAAAAGATCGTTACCCGGCTCGTGACCGGGATGGTCTTGCAACGGGGATTACCTATGGACCCGTTGCGGGGAATGGCCGGAGGCATCGGTCGCTCGCAACTCGAAACGCCGGGAATTAAAAGCTCCGGCGCTGACCTTAAAACATCCGCCGACAGCCACGCCGCTTGATAATCTTCTACAATTTTGCGAACTTCAACGGGGCTCTGAAAGCTTCTCGAAAATAATATTCCGCTGTATTACGCCTCTATCGCGCTTAAACGCCGGAACTACCGGAATGATACTTAAACGAAGGGTAATAGAATCAAATAAGCTTCCCAGGACCTCCGCGAGGTCCCGGACTCTCCCGAGGCTTTTACGATTTCCACGCTTATTCCCTGGGACGGTCCGAGATTGTCAGGATAGTTTCCGCTGTTGATTCGTTCGGGAACGTTCATAGCGCGAGATGTTCCTCCAACGCGCTCGGCGTTGCTTGGGGGAAGAGCGCAGCACATGACACCTCGCGGCAGACGGGTCTGTCGCGTTGACTACTCACTGGATAACGGATAGAAACAATATATTGTAGAGTCTAGAATTTTTAGCGTAGGCTGAGGTATTTTTAAGGAGAGTGAATGTAAGAATGAGTGTGAGTAAAAGACAGGCTGTAAAACGGTCGGGGGAAAGTGTGTCTATCCGAGTGTTTGTGACGAGTGCGAGTGAGAAGAATGCTTGTGGGAGAGAATGATTTTTGGGAGAGAATGTCTGTAAGAGTACTCGAGATCCACTCCTTCATTATCTATAATATAGTAGCACTATGTATATTTACAATAAAATTGATACCTTAAAGAAGATATGGGGAATATAAACATAGATCTATTCGCATTGGACCGCACTTCGCAGAATGAATTTACGCAACATAGCATTGATAAATTAGTATCGAAAATAAGGCTAGAGCAGATTAAAGCTGACCAATTGGACGAATATTTCTTTCAAGTCTCTTCTTTCGGATAACGTAGCTAAGCAGCTGAGTCGCATTGCCAGGTCGAAAGATCGTTGCTTTTGAGCTCGCCCACGCGAAACAAAGAAGCGCTCGCCGATCGATCGGCTCCCGTTTTAAGTGCGACAACAATGCGCTCGGAAACGCGATTAATCGAATTCGCCGAGGGGCCGGGGGGACGGAGAACCGGATGGATTTTTAATCTTCCCGATGAAGCACGGTAAACGGGACGCTGAGGTTGCTATTGATCCCCGGGACACGGGGATTCGTCGTTTATTGCTTTTTTCGGGCAGCGTGGACGGGATGCGTTTAATTATCGCGACGCGCGTTGAGTTAATTAACGCTCTTTGAGAGCCGGAAATTCTGTTGAACGAGTGCCGTTACCGCCGCGTCCCCTGCCCCTCCACTGCCCGGCGTTCCGGTTTCTGGCTGTTTAGGGGTGTATTCGGTAATTTAGTGATGCGACCTTTGCCCCGGATACTGTCAAATGACCGAGTCGCCGCGACCATTGTTGACTTCAAACGATATTCCTCGGCACACACCGGGCCTGCATAGAAAATTCGACCGGTTTAACGGGGTTGATTTATTCGCCAACAGGTAATGCTATCCTATTGAGCCAGATATGTAAATTATATATCAGGGGAAACGTAATTGTTTGATTTATACTCGCTTTCGGCGGAATTTATGAACGCGGGGGTTTAAGAGTAACGAAGAGGGATGATTTCGCATTAGCATCTCCTTCGATTTCCTCTCGACGAGAGTAACGTGTACGAACGAGTCCTCTTTCGCGCAACATTCTTCAAGTTTCGAAAATGCATAATTCATCTCGAAATTGTTCGATTCGATGGCAGACGGTTTTGAAGACGTCGCGTCGCGTTCGCGTTTTTGAATTTTCCGTTGAACGTCTGATTGTCTGCGAACGTTCTTACTGGCCAGGCAAGCTGTTGCCAATGAAATTCAAGCCAGCCGGTAGCGTGCTTCTGTTGTTTGTCGACTAAATGCGAAGATTAAAGTGAGTTAACGACGCATCCGCGAATTGAAATTGAAATTCCCACCGCGCGGAAAGCCTCGGGAGCCGATGAAACCGTGAGAAATTGAAATTGCCTCGCCGGGAACGTCTCGACAATTATTCTTTAAAACTTAAGCTCCGCCTCCCTTATCGGCGTTAATGGAACGGGGAATAACTGCCTTAACATTTTATCGATTTATTTAACTTGTTCGCCGTCGAGAAATCTTCTTCTATAGAACTCACTTGTTACAAGCACTCTGCAATCCGACACTGAAAGACAAGAACATCGAAAAATCCATTTCTATTGCCTCGTTCGTTGCCTCGGATAGGTTCGAATGCTCGGTTCTCACGTTGAACGCCAGACTAATTAGTCTAACATCAGGAATTCAAGGAACTTCACCCCATTGTTGAGGTAATTATTGCCTTCGGCAACACGATGGCGCGTGAGGTACGAGTCCTCGCGGTTACAGAATGCAATTATGCATTCCCTGTAATATTCCGTCACGAAATGATGCGGCTCCAGTGATTTGAAAGCATTTCTATGTTCCGCGATTCGACGGGGCCCGCGCTTGCACTTGCCGCCAGCCGTTTAACGGTCCGCGATAGCTGTTTCATGATAATTTCACCGTAAAATCTAATTACATTAACGACAAACGAGTCGGGCAACCGTCGATCATCTCGAAAACCCGGCGAGCGGGCAGAGAATTCCAAGAGTTCGCTGGAAAAATAGAATTTCGGAACGGGGATATTTTCATTGAATCGCGAACCGTATTTTCTGAAACAATAAGAAGAATAAAAAGGGGGGTCGGAGGAATCGCCGGAGAGGTAACCGTGGCGTCGAGAGCAAGTTTCCACGAGTTTCTTCGGTCCCAGCGAGCAGCTCGCAGCATCTCGTTGGCCGTTCGCTCGCGCTGATCGATTCCAACAATCGGCCATCATCGACAGCAATTGCGCTGGATGGCAGTCACCAGATCCTGCCTTTCGATATGTTACCGTGCGCCGTAAAACGCGAACCAGAACTACTGGTCGTATTGAGTTCGGGCGCCTCGTTGGCTGGCAACCTTTCTCCTAATCTCTGGCAGGTTGTCTCGCCCTCCCGCGCGACCTGCCCGCGCGCACGCCGTAAAACGTTAGGCGCGACGCTGACTGCACGCCGTTTCATGGCGCTACATTTAGCAGACTGTAAACTGCAACTTTATGCGGAACTTTTTATAGTTGCGGCCGAGAAAGCCGGCCGTGCCATAAATAACATTTTATTACGTCCAGGCGATATGTAACCAGCCCGCGCGGGATCCGTTCGATTCGTCCGGTGAATTTCACGTCCACGTTCTTGTTTCGCGATACCGAGTTTGATGGCCGATCACGGGGTTTTGTGCGTGGAATCTCTTTCGTTTCCCGTGATCGATTCGGGGAAAGATCTTCCATTGTCTTCGCAAATCGGAATGAAAATTCTCGTTTGAAAGTTCGACCGTAAAGGCGTACCACGCGCCATGTGATATTTCCGTTGCAAAATTGCCAATGACATCTTACAGACATCGATAGTCTGGTTGCATTAGGCATTAAGTTATTCTGATGTATATCATTCTATAGAAAATTATCGCTAAATAAAATCAATCTACATATCCGCGTAAAGTAGGTAAAAACAAAATTCCTCGCGCAAGACTTTGTCGAATCTCTGACTTAAATTCCAGCGTAAGAAATTAACAAAGGTGAATTCATCGGTAATTCTAATCGCCATATCGAATTCCAAAAAGTAGGAATCTAAAAATTCTAAACCCACGGACTAGCCGCAAGGATAATTCATTGTAAATCGGTGTTTAGGGTTCATCCAGCTCGAAAATTACAGTCGAACGCCCTCGATCTCCGCGGCGCGAGGATTGAACTCGCTATGAAGAGCATATTCTACGCAGCCGCGACGAAGCATGAGTTTGATTGAAAAATTGTTGAGCACCGTAATTGATAACGAGCTCTCGAACGCTGCTAATTGACGTTATTATCGTCGCCGGCCGCGTATCGCGGACGGGTTAGATTTTCCGATAGTAATTTCAATGGCAATTGATCGTCGCGGAATTACAGGCCACCGGGAGCTGTAATAGGTGTCTAATATGTAGTCGGCGATGCGTAATAGCGCGTATTAACTATTACGATCTGGCTCGCAATACTTCGCGCTGCGCGCTCGCAGCGGAGCAGCGAGACAGCGGGGCCGTTATAAATATTGGTTTGCGCGTTCCCATGAATATACATCGGCCTCTTGAGTGTAATATCGCGTTGCGGGGCTTTGACAAGGACCCCGCACTGTCGAATTCCCCCGGAATGCAAAACCATTTCAACTTTTATGCGATCCGAGATACGCGAGGGCGCGCCGTTGCTTCGTTACGCGTCGCTTCCCATCGTAACGGTGACCGTGTCGTCAACCAACCTCGAAAACGTCTTCCTAAATGAAAATTACTCATCCGAACTTTCGCGTTAAACGATTCCTTCCAATACACGCGATTTAATAATTCCATTACTTCAAATTCTTCCGTTTCAAAGTCCACAGAAGCCCCGACAACCCTAGACAATCTACGCGAGTCTTATAGCAACGTACACAACAATCCAACCCATAGAACGCCCATCGCGCAGTCCATCCGCATGCAATTCCGATTCATCCTCGATCACAGCGGCGAGAGCTTATTCAGCTTCCCGACGCCGCCATCGTCGGCCCTCTTCCCCGATATCCACGCCGCCGTCGCCAATAAGAGCGGCCATTATAGCAATAAAACGCATCGATTCACCCGACGTCTTTCATTCACCGCCATTACTTTGCGACTCGCGTCGCCTCGCTCGGCCGAACGCCGGTATCCCCTATCTGCCGAGCGGGCGGTCGGCTCGTCCGTCTTGTTCATAACGATATCCGCGAACATCCGCGTTAAATCCGTGACGCGTGGCCGGAATACGTAAACCGGAGCCAGCTAACCCACGTATCAGCGCGCTTAGCGGTTACGCTTAATACTTTCCCGCGGATCCCGGCAGCGAACCTAATGCGTCCTAGGATCGGGCGATACGATAAGCGGCGGTAAGTGGCGGGCTCGCCTGGAAGCTTCGAAATTAATTCCGGGGAGGGAGCCCTCCGCCGTGGCGCGGCTTCCTCGCGATTCCTCCTCGTCAGCCGGAGCCCGGGCTCTCTCTTCTCATCCGTCCCTCCGCAAACACTGCGAGAGGTCCGACGAATATAGGGCCGGGCTTCCGGCAGACCCGAACGGCAATCCGTGGCTGTCTGCGTCCGCTCTCTCCGGCGGGGCGCGAGTTGTGCAGCCTACGTCTATCTGCAGCTGCCACGGCCCGCCAGGAACGAGATATCAGACGGGGAACAATTCCAATCAATTTGAGGCGGACGTGTGCGTCGAACGTCGCCTTCCTTCTCTCCTTCGGCCGTGTTCGATCCTTATTCTCTGCGGGTTAGCTCCTCTCTGTAAGCTAAACTCCTCTCTGTCCCTCTCTTTGTTCCGGCGCGCGTGTCTCTCCTTGCAATTCCACTCCCGCGGGCTGGCCGATACGCGAATATCCGTCCATGGAACGTGTGCACGCGCGTTGTATAATGGGCCACGGGATCGAGATGCCATCGGTGGAATCGGATTTGTCGTCGGTCCAACCGGGATCCACCGAACTCGAGTAGTTAATCGTTTCCGGGACGGAGCCGGTGTGTAACCGGTATCCAGATCGAGGTCGCGAGATACCGTGGGAAGGAAAATGAAAAAGTCGACGTGATTTTTGCCAATCCGCGCGGACCACGTCAACTGGGTCACGGGGATGCGGGCTGGATGCAGGCGATGAATGTTTGACGCGAGCGTTCGAACCGTCGGTGAAGGATGCTGCTGGTAATTTAGAGGTTTTTAATGGAGCGTGAGTGATTGTTTGCGGGTTGATCGTGGGAAGTAGATTTGCTTCGTAAGAAGGTTATCGTTTCCAATGGAATTTTCGTTGCTTTCGAGACTTCGATTATCGAATTATTCGAAGATTATGGAATAAAGTAGTCCTATTTGATTTCTATATTGTTTCTATATGATACAGTATTTGATTAATGTTCCGTCGGAAAATTATGAATACATGTAACGGGGAAACTTTCGAGTGCAAGCGGTTCATTGAACGAACCACGCGCCCCGTGAGACCGTCTAAACCATTACACGATCGGCAGAGGGTTGATAGGAGTGAACAGGGGTTGCAGTCCGCCGGAAACGAAATTGCAACAGCCACAATGACGAGCCCGGTGGCGGGGCGACTCTCGACGACTCGATCACACGGCCCTCTTCGATTTTCGAGGATCCTTTGCCCTTCCACTTTAACGTGGGACAGAGGTGAATTTACAAATATACGAGAAGCTGCCAGCGGGGAGAAAGGATTACGGTTCAAGAGGGAGCCGAGAGAAAGGGTGAAAGAGGAAACGGAAGGTCTTCCGCGCAGAGTTTCTCAAACGTTGCTCCGCGACTCGCGACCGGCTTGCTTCAAAGCGCAGCCACCTCAATTATACCGCTCGCGCTACGAACCCGATAGCAGGTTGCGTTAAAACGGTTCTTAAACAGGATTTTATTAACTCCTCTCTTAGCTTCTTCGTGGTTTCTTTATGTGCACCGCTTAGGGAGAAAATCTTTGCTCCGATAACGACCGTGAGATACTCGAAGCTCGTTTGCTGCGAATTCGTGAAATCATTTTATGGAAACTCAAATTTCCCGAATGATTCAGGTGTTGTATCTCGGTCCTCGAATACGGAAATCTGAATTATTCTAAATAAAGAATCAGGCTTTGTCACGAGTATCGCGAAGCAGCGAAACCTTGTCGCAGGTTCTGTCAGAATTTTATCGGGGAAATTTGAGAAGCTCTGCCTCGAAGTGTATAAGGTGAGAAAGAACTTAAATAATCAATCGACTGCGGGGCGTTGTTGGCCGTAGGTAAAAGCCCATAGTGCTGACCCTTGCGTAGAGTGTTTGCGGATCCTCCGACGGCATCTTTCCTCCTCCTCGTCCTGGTTCCTTCTTCTTCTTTGTGTTCCATCTCGGCCTCCGCTCTCCGGGCTCCGCTGCGCGTCCTCACAGGCTCAAAGAGACCCGCGGAGTTCAGTTTTACAGGCGAGGAGCGCGGACTCATTTATGAGAGTGACCTTACCACCTACTGCCGAGAGTGGGCGAGAGCACGACGATGTCGGCGCATTCCGTGTCGCGTCTGTCGTTTTAAGAAACTCGCTTAAACGTCGACGAGAATATCACAGTATCTAATGAAAAAGACGTATGCGATGCTCGATGTTCAGCGGAAACACGCGGACTTTTATGCCGTTGAAACGCGTTCAGTCTAAATTGCCAATATTCCTTTGATCGAGCGTTCCATAATACAAACGTGTCACTGTTTTCGGAATGTTTGCCGGCAGATTTCGATTTCCATGGAAATCCACGGAAATTTCGTCGATGTTTACCTCGCCGCTAATTGAAAAACGCCGGTAACGATGTAACAAGGTTTGCCTTAATCATTCCGGATTGGCCGGGATCGTTACATAGTAAAATTCTGTAATTGGGTCGTGTGCTCGTTAATGAGACGAGGCTGGAGAGCGTCGTGCGAGTAGCGGGTACTTGTTATATCTTCAACGTTGTTACCGATTCGCGTATGTCGTCCTTTACATCGAAAACGTGACCTTCGTAATTTCCTTTGAAAATAATTACTCCTAGCAACAGCTAGCTTGTAATTATTGCAAACTTACTAACACATATAAGTATCATATATCTATAGACAACTATACTACAGATATCTAACTATAAATATTCCAATAATATATAAATAATATATTCTCTCCAAAAATCTGTAACAAATCATTCCTCCCCGATCACGCAAAATGAGCAAATCCAATTCCACCGAACGTTCTTCCCCATCTTGAACACTTACAAACAAAATCCCACACGTCGCAACGCGAGATTACTCTAGAGGAATCAGGATCGTAATTAACGTCAGCGATCTAATTGCGAGACGTGGCAAAAACGACTCGAATTGCCCGAAAATGAACCGCCCCGGCGTGCCTCGCGACTTCCCCTACCGTTACCGTAAACGGTTCACCTGTCTCTAGCATCGCTACGAGGCTGTTAAGGATAATCTCGGAAAACAAGACTGTTTCCTCGAATTAGCCGCGCCCCGCGTTCAAGCCGAAACTGCACGGCACGTTCGGCGACGGCACGCGACTGTTCGTTTCCGTTCGCAATTAGAGGTAGGTACGAGACGGTCGGGCGCGCGGAAGACGGCAAACGACAGGCCCGAGAGCGAGCGCGCGCGCGCTTCTAGGCCGCGAGTCACGCGAGTTCGGTCTAGAGCCGGAGCGATTAGAGATTTCAATTCGTGGCGTGCATTCGCGGCGTTCGTTAGCCGCGGAATTAGCGGCCCGCGAGCCAGAGACGCGCGGACAGGAGCCGAGGCCCCGGTTAATTGCACGGCGCCGCGTTAATTCGGCGAACGTGCCTGCCCAGGATTGTTGTACCTGCCCCGAGGACGCTTTAGTCTTGCTCCCGTTGCTTTATTGCTCTGGAGATTAATGATATCGATGTGATTCATCGATGGTAGGGCTTTTAGTTTACAACTGTTGATAGAGGATCTACGAATGAAGGTGTTCAGCGAGGAAGATGTTGTAATTTAACCGTTTGCACTGTAAAAGTACTTCACTGGAAATATTCGACATTTTCTGATGAGATGCAGACATGTTTTGAAAGCTATTTAACGAGTAGACATAGATTGAGGAGCATAGTTTTTATATTGAATATTTCAGAAACTGATGTATCATAGGAAACTTAGTATTAAATATTCAATTTTATAATTTTCTATGTGCTGAATTAAGTAGCCATTGAGTTGCGTTGAATGTTAGATGAACCGTGCAAAATCTTCTTACAACTGCACTCGGTATTATTTTATCGTCTAATTTGTTAGATGAAGAAAGGCGTTTCACGTTCATTCTATGCGATTGGTAATACAAAAATAATATTGAATCTGAATTTTGTTTAAAACCTTCGACAAGAGTTTCACGCGAGTCTCTTGTCGAAATTGAAGTAAAATATTCCGACAGCAAGTTGCGTTAGAAAAGAATTGTAAGGCAGGCTGTTAATATATTCTTGGGCGCTAATCCTCGAGCCCGAAGAGTCTAGCCGGCGGGTAATGCGTTAAATATCCCGAGGAAACAAAATAAAAGAACGCTTTCTGTGGAGGAGGAAGGACCGTGGCCCAGAAACTTCGGGCGTGGGATACCTTGGAGGTGTTTGCACGAAAGAATAACGTCACGTACAATGTGTATTAAGGCCACGTTTCCTCGCCTCCCTTTCGTTGCGCGAGTATATTAATCTCGCGCCGAGTACTCGGAACACTCGCAGCCGTCACGTTCGAATCGTGAACCCGGCGATGGGATGTATTTGATGATCCGACGTTGCTATAACGACGCCGCCGGTAAATATGATTCCGAGAGTAGAAGTTGCGTGCCGGGAAAACGTTTCTCGAGTTAAAGGGATGTTGGAATAACTTCGTCGTTCTCCGCGGAATATAATTCACGGACGTTACATTGAATCCTTTCTGCCTGACGCGTCCGGCTGGGAAATCCTTGATTCCTTTCGCGATTGCCCTCGTCAAAACCCCATTACCTTTCATAACTCTCCGAAAGGAAACGGAATTCTAAATTCCTTTCCGACTTGAAGCTCGAATAGCGTCGTTCCGACTCAAAGTAGAAACAATACGTAACTAATCGGACAACATAAGAATGTTCCAAACGTTACCTTATTACGACAATTCTATATTCACGTACGAATGTCTCCCGAACGGAACGTTAATCCTAAATAATAAATATTTACTTTATTCCCAGTCACGAAACTGCAATTCCGCAAGATTATTTTGTCACCGGCGTTCACGCCGCGCAAGAAACTCATCCGGCGGAGTACACCGTGGAGCGAATTAACATAAACTTGCCGCGCGCGCAAAAAGACCGTTCCGGCCGGGTGGCTGTCAGGGCCGGGCGCCATCAGCTGTTCCCCCGTCGAAAATTTCCTACGGGAATGTTTCCCCGTGCGCCTAGGGGCGGCGAGGAGGGTCGGCGCGGGACCGATGCGGGGGCTAAAATTTTTATTGCGACGTTCATCTTCGCATCGTGACGAGATTAACAGTCTCTCACCGGCAACAGCGCGGCTGGAAATTAATCCCCGCTGGCTGGCCACGATTTATCCCTGTCGTAAAGTTCGCCGGCGGGATGGGAGCCGCTCGCCGGCCGGAAATCCGGCGGGAGAGCCGCGCGTTTTCACCTGAAGGCGAAAAACTGCCGCTCCACCTTATGTTTGCACGGGGATCAGACCAGCTTGCCCCGTGTCTCGATGCCCCCGCATTTACGCAAAGTCTTATTTACAAGCGGGCACACGGGCCCCGCTGAACGCCGGCTCGCCTGGCGTTTTCTCGCATAACTCCCGCCGCTTAACGTGACAAATGGCCGCTGAACGCCGGTGCGTGCGACTACGGTGATAAGACTGGTCGAAATTTAATGGCGACGCTCGGGGGTATCAGGCCCTTGGAAACCACCCCTTCGCCCTCGCCGGAGCGGAGGGAATGTTTTGTGGACTGGTTTACTCAGACGTTTATCCGCGGTTGTGGCTCGCGGGCAATTTTCCTGAATAGGGCTCGTTGTTTTTCAAGATGCAATTAGCTCGTTGGGAAGGTCTTTCGGTCCGGAGATGTTGTTTTCGTGCTGTTTTTGGGATTCCCTTTTAAAGAATTGAGGCGGGTAGAGTAGTAAACGAGACGATGGGTAGTATGATGTAGCAGACGTAGCTGTAATAGTAGAAAGTTCGTAATATTGTGTAAATAAATTTGATATTATCACAAACATAGCTGTTACATGAGAATGGTCGTACTGTAAATAAATTTGATATTGTAAGAACGATGGCTGTTACATCAGAAAGGTCGTAATATGCCGTAAATAAAATTGATGTTACAAAAAGCGTAGCTATCAATTTTATTTGCGTCCCATTGCTACGATTCCTGAAAACAAATTACAGTTCTCACGTAACAGGGAGAAAGAGTTTCATGCGCCAGGGAAATTCGAGAAAGGGAATATCCCGGGATCGTTTCTCATCGTCGGCCATGTTTAAAGCGAGAATGGCGAGACGCAAGCCCGAGCGGGCACAAACACGACCGTGGCCGATATACAAATACGCTTGACAAGGATTCCTCCTTGTTCGCCGAAATCCGGACGGAATTCTCCATCGTTAAGAGGGTATAACGTCCCAGCAAACGACTGTTTCCGGGTGGCCACATTCGACGGTAATTGAACGATTCAATTTCCACTGTCACCCGTCCGCCTCGCTCCGCTCCTGTTCAATCGGGGCAATCAACGGAATGACCGTTAAAGATTGCGAATTATTGGCTAAGAACATCGCCGACACCCCTTTCCCCTTCCGCCCCGTTCCCCGCTTTTCGTTGTTGCTATTATTCATCCGTGAAAATTACCGTCGCCCTCCGAAATCGGCGCTAGTGCACGCCGTCGAACGTTCAATTCCTCTTCGGCGCCGCGCTTCTGTTCTTATTGATTTATAGACCGACTCGCGCGTTACGCTTGATCCCCGGAAAGAAGCGAATTAATTTTTCGGCGGAGAGGTTTGATTGATTGAACGAGAACACAGGTTGACGGCAAATTGACTCTCCGTTCTACTATTTTCTTGATAGAACGCTTGCTCGAAAACAACGCAACGGAAAATGTCGGCGGAACAATGGTACTATAATCGCGCGGGATTGATCAACTTGTCAGCAGCTTGCGAAAACAGTTATCGGCTCTCTTCGATTTCATTCCAGACCCGCAGAGAGATCCGTTTCGCGACAATTTATTCAAAGAGATCCGCGGTGAACGCGATCCCTTGCGACGTACCAATCACGGATCGATTATCAACGCGAGATCCGCCGATAATTGATTATCAACGCGAAATCCGCCGATAATCGATTGGAATCGGTTCGTCCGTATTTCCCGGCGCGCCGCGATAAATCGCGCAGACGAATAAATAAAACGCGACGACGAGGATATTTCCGCGGGCCGTTCGCCGCGCGATTTATCGCGGCCGGTGTTCTTGATACGGCGGGCCGCGAAAATAATTCCCTTGGCCGTACGAAAATATTAGCGCTTTGTGTTACCGCGTCGTGCCGGTGACTTCCGGCCCCGGCTAAAATAAATAATCGATCGGGGTCGATCGCCGGCCCCGCGGAATTATATGAGGTAATCATTAATGGGCCGCGCGCGCGGCACCCACCGCCGCGCCGTTGTCTCGCAATCACGTACGAGTTTCATTGTTTACGGAGCACAATCGTCCCGCGGCATTAATTAATGCGTCGACGGCATATACACGCGATTAGCATTATTAATGCACGATGCCCCGCGTGCGCAGCCGAGCAATAAACGATTGTCTAGGTCGTAATGCAGGATTCCCGGTTTTGCGCAATATAAACTTTATTGTTGCGTGTTATGCCTGTCGGCCTGTGTGCGATTCTTCTCCTGTTCTGCCAACCTGTCCGCCTACGACCCGGCTACCTACGATCCCGCGTTCCTATTGGAAATACACGAATTTATGCGTGTAAACGTTCGGCCGATTCACGCGGCGGCCGCGCCGACCCTCCTTTCGAAGCGGCGCGGCTTCATTAATCGAGTCCGGCTTTACGCCCCCGTGTCGTTATTAAACTCTATCCCAACTGTATCATAAAGTCTCGGTGACTTCGCGATGTTTCAGCCGTAGCCGCCATCGACGACGTCGCGCCGTTTTCCGTGTAACCCTTTGATACGTAAATACGGCGGACATTATTGGGCCGGCGCGCGATAAATCGAATCCGCGCCGCGTCCCGCCGCGATCCCCGCGTTCGCCCGATTTACGGCTTGATTTCCCGTTAATTCGTATGATTTGCGGCGTCAATATTTAATCCACCGCCTTCGATTTACGGCCGCGCTCTATCGATTGCAGTTTTTCCCTCCTTTGCGTTCTGCCGAACGCTTTCGCTCTTGGGGCGCTTCAATTTCATCGTGAAGCTACTTGTGTGCTACTTACTGTTAGGATAGTGGGTCAAGGCTTACACCGTGTTTATCCGTGTGTAACAGATAATCAATTACGATAATGTGCGAATTCTATCTGATAAAATCCAATTTGATACATCAAGAACTCAAAGTCCCTTCTCAAGGGGAGCTGATCAGAAAACTAATCAGCAATGATCGCTTGGCCTCCTCCCCCAGCAGCACCACCGCCATCTTGCGACACCGTGCGCGGCCATTTTTCCTCCGCCGAAGCGGTACCAATAATCTCATTAATTTCCATTACGGATATTGCAACGACTCAATGCTCCGTGGCACTCCGTCTCCCCGCTTCCTCGCCCCGTTGAATTAATTGTGAAAAAGGTATCTCTGTTCTCCGCGTTGCTCGTGTCCTCCATTCATCTCCACCGGCCCCCCATCCAGCCCCGCGCGGCCGCCAACGTTTCACTCTCTTTCATCCTCCGTGCGCTGGTTCTTTCTCCGTTTCCCTGGCCGCGTGTCCGCCATCTCGCGCCGGCCGGCTACAACGCGGCTACAATGTTTTTTAATTTAATTAACGCGGACTCCGCTTCGCGTCATTCCGCGAGGCCGTTGTTTCCGGTGGCGCCGTACGTTACGAGCGATTATCGTATCTCGCGCAGGAATTAGCGGCCGTGTCGGCGCTCTCTTTTTTCGCGTTCTCCCTCCTCTCCCTTCCCGTTTTTTCTCGCCTTTTTCCCCGCCTTTTTTTACACCCGGCACTGAATACACCGGCACGCTTCCAATTTGCGAGCCACCGTCGAACCGATTGCTTTCACTCGCGCGTACCGCTCTTTTTTCTCGCGCGCGTTGCGTTTATACGATTCTTTCGCGCGCGCCGCGCGTCCTCGAGGTACCGGGGACAGGAACGGCCGGGGAAAAAGGGCGAAGGATCCTGTACGCGTAACACGGCCGGCCGTCGACCGAGCCGTTAAGTCTCGCGACGGATTGACGATAAATCGATGACAAATCCGCGATTCATAGGCGTCGCATCTGCTGAAAAGCTCGCCGATCGCGACGGTGCCTCGCGTTTGTTTCCGACCCCGCCACCCTCTCGCCGCGATGATTGATTGCTGTTGCGACGGATAAATACGGTTCGTCGTGCTACGGACGCTGACGGACACCTAACTTTATCACCCGATACATTCGCCAGCCGCGGACGCGGAATTTCGAAAAATGTTTATGCGCGACGTCGCACCGGCTCGCGGTTTTTCCACGCTTTTTCGCGCGGCCGGGGTAACGTCGAAACCGTTTCCGAGCTCTCTCGTCTCCGACCCGAATTCGACCATCGACGCTCGCGTGTTTTCGAGCCGACGTTGCCTTTTTTCCCCCGCAGCTTTCCCCCTTTGTGATTCACGGGAATTTCGTCAAGTACTGGAAGAGACGCGAACGTTCGGGCAAGCGGAACGGCCGCGAACGGACCGGTCGGAGGGAAGTTCGCGTGCAATTTCGAAATTTTTCGGCCCGTCCTTTGATCTTTGATAATGCTACAGGGAAGAGCGCACTTGCCGGTGATGTAACGGTTCGAGTGGCATATTCGATGGCTTTGTCCAATACCGCACGCAATTCCCGCGCCACTTTTAATTTTCATCGATCGGGCATTTCATTTTCGTTGATTGCGTGAACCGCCGGTATCGCGGCCGTGATATATTCGCGGACCGCCGCTGATTAATTTCTGCTCATCGGCCGGTTGTTGCGTTCAAATTGAGCGCTGCCTCGGACCAATCCGTTTTTCAGTCTATTCGACACACGATATTTGCCTCGTACAAGAAACGGTGAAACTCTATACCCACACTTTATACAGGAAAATTATCCAACGCATCTACACATACATATTCCTTTAATTAATTACAATATATAATCTCTCATACGTGCTTAATAAAATTTTCCAATAATCTTCTCACATTACTTATCCAAGAAGAAACATAAAAATCCACATGTCTCAAGAAACCCTTCCGAAAAACGTTTAAATTCGAGTCGCCAGGAACTTTCCAACTCGAGCGCCGATTATCTGCGCGAAGTCCAACGGCGATAACTCGCGCGCGGTGTCGCCGGCAAAGAATGAAATTTCGTGCGTCACTCTGGCCCACTTTATTACTCGTTCACGTGCGCGGCCCGCGTCGGTGTGTGCGGCAGACATGCGCGTGCACGCGTGTGCTCAGCGCGGAAAGGGGTCCCGGGACGAGAGGGTTGGCCATCGGGGTAACGACAGTCATTTTTAACCCTTTATGCCGGGAGGGTCGAGATTAAAGGGCAGATTTGCCGCACGATTTGCCGGCGGAGTCTCTATCGGCGCGCGGGAGGAACGGCGCGGCGACGCCGAGCGTAGCCGTCGACGAGGACCATTTCCAGTTGACTGGTGAACAAATTTCAGGCTCTCCTTACCGTTCTGCCGATGATCAAATCAAAAGCGTTCCCGATGCCGCGCCCCGGCTCGGTGTTCACGGCGGTGGTTAATGAGGGAAAACCAATTGCTGACGTGGAACGGCAGCTTCTTGCCTCGGAGAGTGTCGGGTATCCGTCAGGGGCAAGACGAGGGAGGAACGTGTCCCTAATGTGTCTCGAAATTATCGGTGCCTGACGAGTTGGAAGATCGATTGACGGGAATTTTCGATCGCGCGCTCGCAGATGCAACTGAACATTTGGTGTTTCAGGCTTTGAACGGCTCTGCGATTAGAGAATTAACGCTAGAACTACCGTGCCAGTCGAAATGACCGGTATATGAAGATCTCAGAGGCATTGGATACTCGAAATGATCTTGGAAATAAATAGCTCCACTTGAATACTATAATGAATGTCCGAAGAAACCGAAAATAATCTATTGTTACATTTCTTATGGGGATTACGTATTAATCATATGAAATGCTCTAGTTCTACTGTTGAAGAAGGAACACTCGGCGAAGCGTTGAAAATAAATCGATGATCTTTCGTTTAGTGAATACTAATCTCCCTAAGTGTATCGTGATATTCTTACTCTACTAATAAAAGCAACAGCAATTACTCGACAATGTCAAGATTCAATGATTCGAAAGCGAAAACTTCGAGTACTATATACTCTCCATTAACACCACCTTCACAGACATATATTACGCATTGTAACGCATTGTTTCAGAAGCTCCAGGAGTCCCGCAAAAAGAAGGATAAGAAGACTCAACGAAAACATCCCCATTTCCCCCAAACCGATCGGCGCAGCGTTTTCCAAGGGGCGTTTAGTCTAACCCCGTGACGTTCCCACGGCGAGAGGGGCCGATGAAAAAGGTAATTCGCGATGTTGATTCATTTGCGCGGTACCAAAGCGGAGGAACGATTGTGATGCAAAGTTTATAAGCAGCCGACGCGGTGCGGCGGCGCGCGGTCGGGGGTCGAGGGGCGAGGTAACGAGGCGAAGGACATCGTTGGCGGAGGACTGTCGAGTAAACCGTATTCTCTCGCTCCCTGTCTCTCTCTTGAGGGGCTCCAAGAGTGGAATACGTAAATCTGTAGCTGGGAAGCGAGCCCGGGCGAGATGGTTGAGCCGAATGAAGAAAGGGGTGGGACAGGCTCGGGGTAAGGGAGAGAGAGGGTCGGTTTGCGAGGCGAGCAGACAAGAGACTGGGATTCTTAACGGAGAGACCTTGACTCGAGGAAACGAGCACTCCGCAATTCGATTGGCTCCGAGCGGCATCGTGCATATTAAGTCGGCGTTATTTGAATGTCAAAAGTACCCCGGGACCGGTGACTCTCTCCGTCTACGGTTGGATACGAACGAGGGAAACGAGAGAGGAAATACGCGGCGGCGGCGCGCGAGGTATCCGTGGGGGTCGATTTCGGGGCAGAGACGGTGACAGGGCGGCCGGGCGGCGGAAAGGGGAATTTCTTGGTGCCGATACGACGGGTATAATTGAAAATATATTCGCGTCGCCTCCGTCCTCCTTATCCCCGCTGTTTCGCCGGTCGACCGTGTGACGCGGCGAGAAGGTGATTTAAAATCGGGGGAGCGGAAATGCAAAGAGGCGCGGGACGGACGTGATAAATTACCGACGACGGAATTTATTGCTATCCGATTCGGTTTTGATCGAACGTCAATTACCTCGCTGCCGTTTCTTCCCTTTTTTTCATTCTTTACCGGTGCTCGCAATGAAACGAAGAAACCGCGATCCCTGGTTCCAGGCGTTTTAAATTCGATTAAAAATCTTTGGTCCCAACTCGATACTGTGAAACGTGAAATCGGGTGGTTGCTCGTTCGTCGGGTTTAACGGGTTCCAAGGTTGCAAGACGAATCGATTATTTTGATGAATTCGTGTCGAGTTCTTTTGGATTGATGAAGTTTCGATGGAATGTTGTTTTGTTGCTGGGTGTTGCGGTGAGACTGTTGTTTCAGGCATGAAGCTCGGTTTCCGCGTCTTCCGGTGGAAATCGGCGGCTCGACGTACGTCGTAGGTCGGTATTATGAGTTACTTTTGACGAAAAACGCGGTTCTCGTTTGCATTGCGGCGGGACCGCCGGTCACAGCCACTGTTTTGGTGTGTCATTCTGCGGCGCGGCGAGCCATCTCGGAAATAGAAATCTCATCTATCGGGGACCAGCCGGGATACCGCAGGATACTATATCTCCCTTCTCCAGGATTAATTAAGGCACTCTCCGCTGGTACCACAGGTACCACAGGCACTCCTGGTAGGCAAATCAATCGATCAGGTTTACCACCTTACCGCGTTACCTCGGAAGCAATTGACATTCTGGATGCATTTTGTATTTTCCGTCGTCCCTAATTAACCCCGAGTACCTTCGGGTATGTCGGTCAGCCTGCGGCTATTGTTACGTTCACCGTAGACGGGGAATTCTTCAGGATATTTTCTGCTTTACGTGCTTTGTAATTTTCTCCGCTGTAATTCGCTCTTTCACCGTTCCCGAGGTATATAACGGATAATTAATCAAGAATCACTGTTAAACATTTCAATTCACAAGTATATAATTCGTAACTATCCGATGAAACGGAAAAGTATCAATTAATACGCCATTAACTAGAATTCTTATTATAGGTCTGTACAACCTTAATTCATTCGCCAAATCAATTTAACATTTTATTCCCCGCTGAAAATTTATACTCCCTATATTCCGACGTCTGCAACAATATTAAAATAAGTAAAATTTTAATATTCAATATTATTTAATACTATTTAATATTTAATATTAACCCTTAGCACACACTCCAGATGATTTTGTAAAAATGTTATATTGTAACATCTCTTAGATTTCTTTATTTTCCTTCTTAATACAAAATTTCGATGTATAGAAAATCCAGTAATCTTAGGGTAGTTCTTCGAAATTTATTTATTAAAATATTTAATATTATAAATGGTGTCATAGTGGAGCCTACAGAGTGCAAACGGTTAAACTCCTAATAATCAATACATGAAATACTGAAAAATACTGATACCATATTGTAGGTCAAGGAGTTAACAGTCATCCGCGTCAAATTAAAATACACTGAATATTCCTAACGAGCAACTTTCCGTAGCGAAGGGTGGGTCAACGGTGTTCAATGCGAGACGTGACCAGTCCGGCGCTCTTCGATTTCAATATTCCCGGGCCGGCGTAATATAATTAAGACGCAACAGGGCGGCGGGCGCAGGGGAGGAGAGCCTGAGAGGGTCGGCGGACAAAGGGACGGGCTGTAAACAGGCATAAGCGTTCCGCGGTGTCCGTGTTTGCCTGCGTGTAACGGCGATAAATTTAAATTTACCAGCGCCGCGGGAAGAAAAAAAACGAGCTAAATCTCCCGCAATTTCCGTCCGTCGGCGGCCGGAGGGGCGCGGGGTAGGGGCAAAAAACCTCAAGAGCTGAATTCAGCCGGGCGATGTATCATAATAACGTTCCCGCGGCCCATGGTAACCATGGCAGACAAGCTGCTCGCGATACCTCGTCGTTTCTTTGTCCCTGAGCCGCTTCAACGCTGCCGACGACGATGCGCAGGAATTTCTGTATCCGACGAGACTTCACCCCTCCAACCCTCCAGCCGCGCTGCCGGCCATGTATTTTCCATTGTTTCCGCGCACAGCGTGGAAATAGAATTAATGGGGCAGACCGTGAAAAATTCAGGGAACGATTGAACTTTAGAAACGGGTCAGGAGGATCCCGGTGACATTTGATCGTAATATCTCGCCGCCGCCTAGTTTCGTAATGAAGACTGACGAAATAAGCTTTCGCCCGCGAGACGTTTTATCGGGAATTCGTTTGCCGAGGGACGTTTTCATGGCCCATGGAGGTTGCGCGTTCGTTTAATGGAAGATTCCGTTTTAAGGATTTTATCGTGGATTGACCTTTGATTATCGACGTCGGTTCCGACGACCTGCGGAAATATTTAGCGGTACTGTTCGGTAATTAATATGTTGGCTAGGCGTTCTTATTTAACCCTTTGCGCTCGGAAGTCTTTGACTAGAAATATTCAAGATTTTCCAATGAGTTGTGGGCGACATTCTTTGAAACGAATTGAATGATAGAACATACATAAGAAACAAAGTTAAGAAATCATTTAATATTGTACTTCATTTCGCATATTCTGCACCTTAAAATCGTGTGGCATTCAACGTGTTAATAATTTTTTTTTAAATAACGTAAGGGATAAGTTTGATCAGTGCTTCAGATATGAAGTAGTTGTTCAGATTCTTTTGATTATCCAACTGCCGCGTGATCAATGTTCCGGTGTCTGTTACTCGCGAGTTTCGTGGCCGTTTCTCCATCACCGGGCGCAATTTATCAGGCGGGTTTCTTCATCTCGACGCGCTCAGGAGTTCGTTACCTTTTTCCTCCGGCCCGTGACAAGCCCGAAACCGTACGAAACGGCGGGAATAAAAACGTGTCGCAACTCGATCCCATTCCGCTCTCTTTTCTGTCCTCTCATTACTCGTTTCATTTCTCATTTTACAACCGTCAAACTAATAAAAACCGTGCCCGTACATCTGTGTACATTACAGAAATGACGCCGATAAAAAGTAAACAGTCCATTCCACGTGCAAATCATTGGTCCAGCGATCCCACGCTTCCTGTACGGAATCTGTCCGCGAAGGTTTATGGAAATCGTTGTCCATACCGCGACGTCTCGTTTCCCTTCTTCATAGGCATTCGAACACGAGCTTCGCTTCATTAATACACACTTTATCGAAGCTTGTATCTTTTACCTCTCACTTTTCAGCGTTCCGCGATCAGCCAACAAATCTTCCCCACCGCGAATCTCGGATGATATTAACGCTCCACTTTCACCGGAGAAAATTTCCGAAACTTCACGGTGTTATCGTAGCACGCGAATATTGGATTTCAGGTCGAGGCGGTTAGAAACGTTCGAGCATCCGCGCGGCGAACGGGATCGGATAAATCATTCAGTTTGCTGAAGCGGCGGGCGTTAAGCTGTAAAACGCGTCGTGTTCGAATAATTTCATAAAAGTTCGCGTCGCCGCCTCCCGATTCCCGACCAAACCGAACCGCGGAACGTTAACGTTAATTATAAATTCCATTGGAATAATGGTAACGAGGGCCAGATATAGAGGGAGCAGGAGCGAGCGCGACGGGAGCCCGGGAGGAGAGGAGAGGGACAGAGAAAAAAGGGTGAAGTCCGTGGGAATAGTTCCAAATGGGAGCCATTAATTTTACTCATCCGCCTCGCGGCAACTCGCCGCGTAATAACGAACGTGAAACGATATGAGAAAAGTTGAGATACCTGTCCGGCGGTGGCAGCCATCCTCTTGCGTCAGCCCCATCCCATCGGTGGTTAACGTGAAATCACGTTTACGTAACCGACCATCCTTTCTACCCCGTTCTACCCATTTTCCTTTTTTTTACGCCGCATCTGTTGCCTCGGATTTACGATTTCCTAAGCCACCCTGCCCGGCGTTCCGTCTTCTTGATTCCGCGACGTAAAGCTCCGGGATGCTTGCTTATCGCTGCTCCCTGAGAAGCTCGGGCTTTGCTCCGATTTTATGGTACCGCGCGTTCCTGCCGTGGATTTTTAATTATGCATTCGGCGGAACGAGCTGGGTGGCTATGTTTCTTGATGTTGCGCAAAAAGTGAATGAATATTTTTCGTTTAGCTTAGTTGCTTAGCCTGGCGAACAGTTCGAGTTGTTTAAGAATTCATACGATATACTGTATAAACGTTTGTTCTCGATAATATCAACCCTTTGCACTCGGGAGGTGACGCTCAGTCACCACTTGATCTCCTACAGTAGCTATAAAGTTTGATATTTAATATTATATATTTAATATTGACGTAAAATAGGTTTGTCCGTCAATTCGCGTGAATTTCATCAGAAAGTGTTGAAATATTTCTAGCGAAAAACTTCGGAGTGCAAAGGGTTAACTGTGAAATCTTCAGCAACCTTCAAACATCTACTATTCTGAGTTTAGAGAACATCGAAGTCTCCTCGGAGTTCGAAGGTTATTACACTATTCCAATCGTATTTCCTAATGCGCATGTATAATTTCAAACGTCCACTCTTCGTCGTGCCAGAGTCTATTTTCCGGCGTACAAAATATTAATTACTTCCGTTAAATAGCGTAGCCGGGCAGACGGTTTAAGCGATCAACCACTATTAATTATTTCGCTTGACCGGGTTACCGGCTAATCGTTTCCAGCAGTTCGTTCCGTCCACCGTGAAACATTCACGTTACATTTATCGTTCTTGCGCGCGGAACGTCGGAGTTACAATCGGAAATAATACGATGATAAGAAGCGGTGGCTGCGTATCGTTGCGGAATGGCTTCCGCGATGCTAAGCATTTTATGCAGCTTCGTATGCACCGGCGTTCATATTCCGCGCTGCGCGCCGTATACCGAACTCCCCATCGTCCCCGGAGGAAACGATACGAGATCCTGTTTTGCAATGAGAACGATCCTACGAGAACAGTTCCCATTCGAACATATTTATCTGGCTAATGCTAAATCCTGTTTATCTGGTCGGCGGCGACGAAAAAACCTCCTTTAAAGCAGCTTCCGCTCTTTTGATAAGGAACAGTAAGGGTATTAGATTCGTCCGGATAAGCTCTTTAAACCGGTTACCTTCTCCTCCTTTCGCTTCCCGTGTCAAGTTAACGGATCCAATACAATTATCTGATGTTTCGTTTCCGTAGAATAATCTCGGGAGCGAATTCTCCGCCGTGCAGTTTCGCTAACGTCTATCTTCGACGCATTGATTGGAGTATGCTGTTTACAGCCGCGAAAATGGGAAGTCCCGTTGATGAAAAGTAAACTGACGAAGAGATTCTCGATCAACCAGTTTAAAAAGTTCCATCACAAACCTATCAGTGATTCATCCAACACTAGACTTATGGATATTTATCGTACGCTTTCCCATCGTTCCAACAAAGATATCTGTTCACTCCTATCTTAGAAATGACAACTTCAAAAACAGAGAATTAGTAACATAAAATAACAAAATGCAATATCCAATAATTTCATGAATCCATCAACAACGAAATCTCCTTCGACTTCCCTTCGAAATGCCAACTTTTCTAAACGTCTAAAAATCGACAGCTCGCCGATCACTTTCCGTCTCGAAACTATTCTTTACCGGCGAGACCCGATGTATCCCGAGACGATGACGGTAAATCACCCCGTGTATAAAGCCACTCGTTGTATCGAGCGCAGCCGATTGTCAACAATCGGGGATAACTATCGAATTGAGTACAGGTAACGGAGTGAAGGGTTTCCCGAAGTTATGGTCGTAAGTGGTGGTTTTCGACTCTGGACCGTTGCGCCACTTACACGGTCAGTCAATTTGCGTAATGAAGCAGCGAGGCGGCCGGCCGGCCTCGCCGAGGGCCAATTACGGGCCGAAGAGGGTCGAGACTGTACTTAGGTTTACCTAAAACCACGGTGAACCGTCGCGTCGCGATGCCGGTCGCCAGTCTGCTGCCTCCCGCGCCGTGGCCCAGGCCCTCGGCTATGTCCTGGACGTTGTAATTGCGTCACTTGACGCGAGAATCGAACGAGACTCGTCGACGGATGGTTTCGCCGAAAAGGGCGTCGTTACCGGCTGAACCTGCGACCGAGTCTACTGTACAAAGGAACGGTACCGAGGAGATACTCCGTCTGTAGTAGAACAACCGGGAACAGGAAGATGAACAACTTCTTTAGCTCCTCCGGAGCAGACTTTGGTGGCTCGTCTGGGTGTATTGTATTTCGGTGTGTCTTATTCCAGGCAAATATTGATAGAATCCATTGATTTGGTAGGAGGACTTTTAGAATGGTGAAGCTAGCTTTCTTTTAATAGAAGGAATGGTATCGTCTTATTTGAGGTAAATGTTGGTAGAATCCATTGATTTGGTAGGAGGACTTTTAGAATGGTGAAACTAGTTTTCTTTTAATAGAAAGAATAGTATCGTCTTATTTGAGGTAAATGTTGGTAGAATCGATTGATTTGATAGTAGGGTTTTTGAACGACTAGCCTCCCATAAATTTGACTACAATAACGATAGAAGCAGTAACGAGAGTGTAATCGCGCAGTAATAAGAGAAGAATTTCAAGGAAGTAAGAAAGATACAGCTCGCGACGATGGGAATTAATATTAACCATTCGTTCATACTAAATCGAGATTCTACTTCGAGTCTACTGTGGAGTCTTAAGCAACTTCCGGCTAAGTACCCGATGAACATTAATACATTATAAACTCCCGCTCAACAAATTAATCGGAAATTTGTATGCTTTATTAACGAGACTCTTATTACAGTGAAATTATTCATCGTCGAGGCTAAGTTTAAATCCGCAAAATCTACAAGAGGATCTATATATTATTCCCGCGGTCTTTAACGATTATCCGCACTGCTACCTTACCGTCTTCAGAAAATTCAATCGGAAAACATCGAGGAAGTTTCCTTTGTCTCTCGAAAAACTCGAGAACCCCGAAGCCCAACGTTCACGTTTATCCGCGCGATTTTCGTGTTCCTCTGATGCGTTCGGATCCTTATCCTCCCCGACTTTTAACCGGCAAGGTCTCCACGGGGGTGGGGGCCACGCGTGCATTTTCAATCAGCGACTTCCCCGCTGGCACGACGCACAATGCGGCATCGCTCACGTGGGGAGACAATATATCCCCGGAATCCATTGATAAAACCGTACAATACTCACATTCGAAAGCGTTCACCCCCCCCCCCCCCCCCCCCCCCCCGCCCCCGCCTCGTCCCGGCAAACCGACGGGTCTTGCTCGTCGAGCAAATGCTTCCGCATCCTGCCCCGGCTCGTCGTATCGTTTCTGTTTGAACATAAACGAGCTACCTCTGCAGGTCCACAAATTTGTAATCACGGGGATAACGACCCTCCGCTGGGAGCGGTTGGCTCGTTCCGGCTAGAGAGCCGCGGTGCTTGCCACTTTTACCGCGAAATGGTCTGCGAGATGACGACCGCGGAATGGAAGTTTCGAAAAAAAGGGAGCATTCCGCCGCTTTTTGCGCCGTCACCGTGACTTGCGGCGGAATTTAGTCCGCCGCAATGTCGTTACCGGGCCCGGCGATCGTCGCGCGGAGAAAGACTTTTTGTTGGCCGCCGCCGCCGCCATCGCCGCAACGGGAAACGCCGAACATTTTCGATATTTACATTACCGCCCCGCGATTTTTTCCCTTTATCTCCGAGCGGCATTAACGGGCCCCCGGTTTTTTGCCTGTCCCTCGATCGTAAACGTCGCGTTATTGGAAACGCCGCTTCGGAATTCGTTCCGGGAGTGCGAACGATCCATTAGTAATTGTTCCGCGGCTGAGACCGTACGGACACTGACGACTGCTGTTGCAATCTCTGCTCGATTGTTTGATTAACGTAATGTCCCTCGGTAATGAAAGATACAATGTACATTCTAACTGTTAGTGTTGGCAAGGTTTGATTATGATGTCTATAGAATCTTTAGGGCGAACTGTTACAAGGTAAATTTATATTCATCTGCATTCAATAGAATTCCTTGAAACTGTAACGACTTCGAAGCAATTTACTTCTGTTCCAACTCGCGCAGTGTATTTTTCATCGTTATTTACGTCTCCGCAGCCGCGGAAACAATGCGTCGTAAGATGACCATAAATCACGCCGATGAATGGGATATACATCTCTCCGCGGTCGCTCCGTGATACTTTTCGGGAGATGCAAATGAGCGTCGAGGGAAATTGGAATAATAGAGGGTACTTAGTTCCGGGGTTCCGAAAATGATCCAGACAATTATTCGTGGCGGCTAAAGCGGCTAACGAGCCGGCGGGATAGGAAGTGTGCGTATTTCCATCGGACGTAACGCCATCGACGTGGGAATTCTGAATTCAGCTCAGAGGTGCGATGCGCTTTGGTATTCAAGGCGCGGCGGCGGGTTCGCGGAACGGAGACGGGGAACGAAGGGAGCGCTGGGACGGGCACGGGACTACGAGAACGGAGCCAACGAAGCCTCCGACAAACACGACATTTGCGAGGCAAATATTTCTTCACCGCGTCAATTTTCCTGCGCTCCGCTAATGCGGAACGATCGACGCGCGAAATTCGAACGCTCGCGACGCTCCCACACGTGTGCACGCGGCCAGGTGTGCAAAATCCTCCGCGACTACGTTTATAAGCAAACGCAACGGCGCCTTGGCTTCCAGTTGCTCGAAACGTTTGGTTAAAGTTTCTCCGGCGCAACTGCATTCGGAGCCGACGACATATTGTCGGAGCTCGGAACGGGCGGATCTGGGAAGATTCAGCGTTCATGTTTGGATCTTTAAGTATAATATCCAGTTTGCATTTATTTAATTCCAGATTTCTAAAAATAGGACGTCAGTTCGCGTTGGTTTCGAGAATCGGTGCTTTGAAAACAGAATTAAGAAACCTAGATTAATGTTTGTGAAATTGAATGTTAGTCAAATTGAACACGTTGACGTAACGTCTATAAATACAGAAATGTAATTTTATTTCGTTAGTATGAAATCTTCATCGACCTCTTCGACAATCAACTTATTTACCAAAAATAATTTCGTCATTTTCAAAGTGAGCGTCAACGTGTTAGGAGTTCAGTAATTCCAATGTTAACCGCAGAATCATTTTTGGCGTAAGAAATCGATCGATTTCGTATCGGAAAGAGGGACTTATCCAAGTGTTGCAGCTTTCCAGGGAATCCTTCGATTAACTTAGCTGAATGCGTCCCCATGGAGCCTTGTAAGCTGTGAATCCGTTAACGACGGTTCGTAAGTGGAACAAATAAGCGTCGAAGCCGAGGAAAGTAATTGTTTGACGAGTACAAAACAATTTTCACGGAGCACCGTGCCGGGACACGCGTCCGGAATATCTCTCATTGCTCGAGCGTTTCCGTAATGCAAAGCACTCCTCTCGATATTTCAAAGTGACGCCGGAAGAAATATTGTGACTGGCTGATTACAATTTATCGCGGCGGCGGCGTCGGCGGCGTCGGCGGCGGGACCGGCCCCTTACCCGGCGGGAAAAATTTATATCCGGCTGGCTTATCAACTACGTGACACGTCGCATCGAGATCTCGTTAAAAGCACAGAAACCGGCGCACGGTCGTTGCTCTCGAAACGATTTGACGGCTGTCTCATGCATAATAAGGACTCCTTCAGCCGTCGCGGGGCTTTATTTCTCGCCCGGCGTGAGCGTTCTGCAAAGTAATATGATATTTTCTGTCTATTGAGAGACTGCCGGCTCCCTCGGCGGAGACGCTGGAAATGGAGGTCTCAAAAGGGAACGGGGAACGGGAAAGGAGAAATAATGTTACGAATGTAATCTAACGGCCGGATAGAAAAATACGTTCCGTGAAAACTGATTAGCGGGCTGCATCGGGATTCTTTTGATCCCAGTGTTCTTCCTTGGCGAAACGAAGATCTCGAGGATACCATCCGTACAGTGGTTCGTGTAACCACAGAAATCTGAGAGAAAGTTCATTTAGAATATCGAATATTATCGTTACGAGTTTGATCATTTTTCTACATATTTTAGACGCCTTTTAGAGCATTTCGAGCGGTTCATCGACGTCATAGAGGGTACGTGTGTGAACATTCAGCGGGATCCCCATTTTCCGAGCCATTTCATTCGTCTCGAACCATACCCAAATTCCTTTCATTCGATACATCCTCCTAAATATTAATCTCCACTCGCAGATCAAAAGAATCGAATGAAATAATTCCCCCAAAATAGCCCGGCGAACGGATGCAAGCGCACAAACGTATGCAAAATACCTATAAATTTACATTCGCGAAAATGGCGCGACCGTGAAATGCAAATATCCTCTTCGAACCTTTTTCCCTCTAATATTCCTTCCCAATTGCATCCGGGGAACGCGCGGAGACTGCTCGCATACCGCGGACCACCCGTGCATCGTTTAACACGTTGAATGCCGTGGTAGTCACTAGCGATCGACGCTTCTAAATTGTTTTCAAACAATTACAATAGGAAAATTCATGTCAAATAGGAATATTCCGTCAAATATCTAATCAAACAATAGCGTAACTTTGACGCAACATTTGAAACAACACCGTAACTTTTAAAACCTGTAAACTAATTATGCATCGAAGCCTGAACACTAGAACTACCGAGCAGTAATACAGAGCCATAATATATTATAAAAATTAGCTATCAGATTTCTTATATTCTCATTTCAAAATTTCTTACGAAAGCATCTGTATCATCTTAATACTCTAAACAAACCTCTTGAAATCGATCATTTTAAAGCGGTAATTCTAGTCTTAAATATTCAAAGAAAAAACACCACACGTCAGTCGCCAATTCTTTCAATAATTAAATAATTCGCAGTTCTCGACTTTAGATATCGAAGCTCGAAGCGACCCTTACGGCGACATTCGACCGCAAAGGGTTAAAGGCGGAAAGTACACCGATACGTTTCCGGACAGGAGAATATATTCCCCGGCAGTCGTTGTCCTCGTTACGAGTCCCTCGGAGGGCATCATTATTGCGTGGCAATAAAAGGGGGAACGTCGAGGGTGGCGGCCGTTCGAAAAAAAAAGAGAAAGGGGTTGACAAGCGTTCCCCCGAGCGCGCGACGCCGCGTCTGCGGAGGTTCCGCGGGAGGCGTCGCGTCGCGTCTCGTCGCGTTGCGTCGCGGCCGCTCCTACTTTCCATTCTTCCCTTGTTGTTCCATTCCACGGAAGATCAGCGGCGGGGCTTATTGCCTCATGAATATGTATAGGAGGAGATCGGTCTCCGGACCCCGGGAACGTAAGCGTCGAGATGCTCGTCGGCCACGTCGGACGAGTCCGGGGAAGGGAGGAGGGTTGAAGGAGGCCGAAACTCCAGCTCGAGAACCGATGGGAATGACCGCGAACGAGACGCAGGGAAATTAACGCTAGGACCGTAGGACGAGTCGATGATGACTCACTTCGGGTGTCTCCTTTTTAGAACTGTTGGGAAGGCGCAGATGATTTCCCGGGGGATTATTGACGCTAGAGCTACTAGACGGCTCGAAATGACTCGTTCCTGATGTCCCTTTTATGGAATTATTGATAAGATAACAGATGCTTCTCCGGGAAATTGTTAGAGGAAGTGATTTAGCGACACGCAAACTGAATTGTAAACCAATTGAAGTCTCGATGGTTGCGTTTAGAGTTTCTATAGAGGAATTTCGAGAAGATATAACGTTTTGAAGTATAATGGGAATTTTTATATAGAAACGTCTATGTAGGTGATCTCTATAATTGGAATCTTGGAAGTTAATAGAAATTTCCGGGTAATCTCCCTAATAGAAATTTCTATGTAGGTGAATTCTATTATAAGAGTTTCGGAAGTGGAAATCTCTAGATACACTATAAATTTGGGAAATTTATATTTCTACTGTATTTTAATAGGAATCTTAATAAAAACACTGTTGCAATTTGTATAAGAGAACGTGATCCAATCGTTTCGACTGTTAGGTAGTTCCAGTGTTGACGGATCACCCAGCTAGCCGAGTTTCGCGGGGATAAATGGAGCATCTCAGGTGGAGAACCGTTGCCAGAGGAAGGTTGTCTCGCGAGATACAAATGGGAGATGAAATTTTCTGTCCGGACTATTTTCGCGAGAACAGTGCGCGCGGTGTGCACTAGATTCCCCGCGCACGAGTCGGATCACAATGATCCGGCCGGGCCTTCCGAATTATCTGGGGATAGTTTGACGGTGCTGGGAATTGGGTGGTACGACGGTTGGCTCGTGGACGGCCTCGTTCGAATTAACAATCTGATTGCTTGTTAACGAAACATCTTCGTATTCCGATGCCTTGGTAGTCAAATAGCAGGGGCGACCGATAGCTTGCGGCTTAAGTAGTTCGCCGGTTCGATAATCGACAATAGACCGGTAAACTGATCGTCCGACGGAACGGTGGATCAGTGATCTAATAGCTCGGCGGACCAATGGAACCATGATCCAACAGTTCCGCGGGCTTATAACCTAACGTTTGAATAGACCGGCCCAAGTAGTCGAACAGTTTGATGGTTCAATAATTCGGACGTGGCGTACTGTCTCACGAATAAATACCGGGTGTCCCGGAATTACAGAATTCTGCGCGAATTTCTAATCAATTCCGCAAATATCAGTCGTTTGTCGCTGGAGAAATTTCGATAACTACCCCCGAGTTATTAACCCTTAGCACTCCACGTAGTTTTGTGACATGTCAGCAACTCCTACCAATTTTGATAGTAGTCCTACTGAAAATTAACAATGTTATAACGTTTCTTAGGCCTTTAATTCCCTCAGTACAAACTTTGTATATTTGGAAGATCTAATAATCTTAAGGTAGCTTTCTTAAAATTCATTAAAATATTTAATATTAGAACTGGTGCAATATTGGAGCAGAGTTCAAAGGGTTAATGAAAATTATTTGTTCAAATTTCGTTTCGAATTCGATGCAGAAAATTGATCTGTAATCGGATCGTTAGATTTAGAAACTATTTAGTATCTTTTCATGCGGAGAGTTAATACTTTCGCTGGTGCATTTTCGCCGCGCAAGGTTCGCGCGATAGATTTTTCGTATATAATAGCGCCGCGCAATGAAGACCATTGAATTTTAACGATGCCACCTCCATTGGGAACGTATTTCCAACCGGTACAACGAATCACCGCGATATCTTTCCAATCCTTCGATTCCATCCCGGCTCGGTCGTCCTTTTTGCCGATCCTGGCCAGCCTTCGCGCGGTATATCATAGAATGTAGCTAATTCATGACGCCTTCGAAGACGCCATCGGGAGTATCGCCTGCGGCGATCGTTATACGTCTGGCAGAAATCTCATGGAATACCATCTCGATGAAATCCATACCGTAACTCGGGGAACGTTCCCGTGGAAAAAAAGTTTTACGCTTCCCGAGGACAGTTCTACCGGTTCTCCTGCTTTATTGCCGTGATTACGGGAACTCGCGCGTGAAAGACAGTCGTGGGGATTGAGTCGTCGTTATTAACCGAAGCCACATTTCGCCCGTAGAAGAATTCAGTGTGAATTCTACGCTTCGCGTTCGGAAATCAACTATATCGCGCAGAAATTGTTGCTGCGTCTCGAACGAGCTGGAAACTTCATAGAGAAAAAAGTGCCGATGATTCCCTGCTATCATCTATCGCTACAGAATGGAAACTCGAACAATGCGGAGTGTTCTTCTCCCGTTTCCCCGATAGTTCTCTTAAACTTGCTCGCAAGCTTCCTAACAAAGCTGTGCTCGAGGAAGAAGACTCGCTATCTTTATTTTTATCGAACGGAATCCGTGGAATTTCGCGAGTGAATATCGATTGGCTCGGCGTTTCCAGGGGAAAATCATTTAGTTCTCTTCCCCGACAACGAGCGTACCTCTCTCTTTCTCTCTTTCTCTCTCTCCGTCGCGCCGCTGCCTTCGTGAGCGCGAGCAACGCTGAGTAATGGAAGGGCGAAATGAAAATGGACGCGAGCCCATGGGTCTAGATTTTTAAGCGGGGAGAACTTTCGACGAGATACAAGTTTCTCGCATCTGACAGCGTAACGCAGATAATTTCTCGTTAGAAAAATCGTCGATGCGCCCGGGGAAAATTCAGTTACGGTCTCCTTTTGCAACTGGCGCTCAACTTTTCCTCCTTCGCTTATTACATCGCGTCCCCTAGTCCAGTGATAAATTAAGAATAATAAATTCCCTCGAGGACTTGGAACGCCAAGTGAAAAAAAAAAACATGAATTCCCGAATTATACAATTACCGGGAGTTAATTGGGGCGAAGTTCGATGAAAATCTGCGGAATGAAATCGAATTTCAGCGGGTATCGATGGATCGTTCGAAACTTTTGTCGGGCAGTGTACATCTTCGATCACTTCGCCTCGTTGTTCGAGCCTCTGGGGGCGGATAAAATATTCGAGCGGGGTTCTTATCACTCGTTAGAAATTCATTCGCAAGTAAATCACGGCGGGGCGGCTGCCTGTTTATCGCGCGTGTACATTTATTTGCATGTATTTAATATTGAAATTCCGTTTCCACCGTCTGAATAATGCCGCGGTTTGTTTCCCGCGAAATTTCATCGCTTGCCACTCGGCTGCCTAAGAAATTCAAATATCATTCCTGAATCCGGCCAGTGTGTTCTCGCGAGGGGGAAGCGCGCGGGGACGAGCGAGACGGGAGCCGACCGGCCAAGAGTATTATTCTCGTTCGCGGTAAACGATGGGGAAATCAACAAGAAAACCGAGCGGCGAGAGTTTACTTGTTTCTCGGAACGGGGCACCAGATGCTTTCGCCACTCGATCATTTCTCAACGGAGCCGTGATTACCGGCGTCGTTTTGTTACCGGCACGCTCCCGCCCGCCATTTTTCTTTTCCATATATCAAAACACGCGGAATTAGCGACGCGTCGTCCGCCCGCGCGATATTTTTCAGCCCCGCACCGACTTCCTTTCGCCGCTCGAGGATTAATTATCCGACGGACGGAATAATTTAATGGCGCACGACGAGATGGACTAGTTCAACATTTTACCAACGAGACGTCTCGAGACGTTGCTTTCTCGAGCAGCTTCCTTTCGGTGTCTTTAGACGAGTCACAGGTACACGATTGTTTGAAAACTTAAGTAACCGTTGAGTAACGATTCTGTATGGAAATGGAAAATAGTGAATTTAAAAGAAATTTATCTAACATCGTTTGTCTATTATCTTAAAATATACACACGAGGACAAACCTAAAAAGCGATGAGCTATCTAGTTCTCTTGGTGACATATCGAACAAACGAAAATTCTATTGGATAGATATAAGGGAAACAGTAGAACAATTACTACGAAGACTCTTAACTTCTCGATTCCTCAATCAAGAAAACAGTTTCGACCACACAATAACTTAACAAGCGAAGTAGTCAAACTCTCTCTGCCCAAAAGTTCAATTACCCGCGAAGCATCCGAAATCCCGAGCAGAAACAGAAGAATCTCAAACCTACCTCAATTCCCAGCCGCAGAGCCCGCACCTAAATCACCTCGAACCTCGTTCTCCAGAAAACGAGGCGATACCGTAGGCAGCTCGGTAAACCGGCTGCGCGACCGAAAAATCACGACGACGGACTCCCTGAGAGGAGTTCACGTCCTCGGCCGTCGTAAAGGCGCGCTTCGGGCATCAAAGTATTCGGCGCGGCGCGTCGCCTATGAAAAATACAGGCGAGGATCATGGCGGTAAGTAACCGTGAGAGGGCGAGCAGCGTGTTGGTGAAGAAGGGGCGGGGGTGGCGGCATGGGAGCTCGTATAATCACAGGAACGTTGAGAAATGACCGAGCTGCAGGAGCATCTGGTGCTCAGCACCAGGAAACGGATAAAGCTTCCGCTGGTTTTCTTGTTGATTTCCTCGTCGTGCCGCGCGAACGAGAATAATGTTCCGGGGTCTGAGGACCGCCGGACCCGGCACCAGCTGCACCGGCGCACCGAGATCGATACACGGCGTTGTTATTGCGTCTGGAAAGCGAGTATCGTTTATCCGTAAAGGAAGAGCTGCCCCCGCCCGCCGCGCGCCGCTCCTTTCTCGTCGCTCCGTCGCCTTGGCCTCGCCGTCTCTCTCATTCTCTCTCTCTCTTATTCTCTCTCTCGGTCGCCCTCTGTCCGATTTCGCGTCTCGAGATCCGAGATTGCCGGCGTAACAGATCCTAGATAGCAGACCCCGTCGACGACGTCCGTGGAAAAGGGATAAATTCACTCGCGCGATACGACGCGATGATATTCGATGGCTGGCTGCCTGGTCCCGGGCAATATTCGCCCGAGCGCCGTGGTACACGGTGCCGGGGACACTCTTTATTGTCGGTGGCGAGCACTCGCGAAATGGCTTATGAATTTCTTTCACCGCGCTCTCGACATCGTTCCGCGACCGTTTCACGGTAACTGGAATAATACGAGCGGATCATTGGAGATTGCGTCTAGTCGCTTTGTGTCTGCTACTCTGCCAGAGGGAACTCGGCGAGGTCTAATCTTCAGCGGACGCGCGGCGGTTGCTTATGCTGGCTTTCGGTTTGCGGAATTTGTACTCGGGATAAGGAATCTTTATGGCCCTCTGTATTGTGATTTAGAGTTTCTGCGGGTTCTCGGTCTTTCGGAGCTCTCATCTGTTGGACGTCGCTTCTGAACCTGAGACTTTACAGTTGTACAGTCTTTGCGAATTTTGTGTCGTAGGATGGTAACTTGAGTGGTTGGTAGAAATTCTTCTTGGGAATAAGGGAGACATTGTTTATATTTAGTGAAACTAGAATATTAGGTGGATGGTTTGATACGAGATTAACCCTTTGCACTCGAGAAGTGACTCTCAGTCACCATTTGATTTGATATAACAAAATTACAAAGTGTTGTATATAATATAAATTTTGTATGATACATCAACATGCAAAACATTTATATAAAATAGCTTTGTTTCTTAATTTAGGTATGTTTTCTTATTAGTTTCAAATAGTGTCGTCTATGTCTCATCGGAAAGTGTCAAATGTTTCTACTGAAAAGCTTCCGAGTGCAAAGGGTTAATCTCTTAAACAAAATTTTCTTGAAACAAGCGATGGCTCTGCATCTTTCTTAGTGACGTCGGTGAGAAGAAAAATGGTTTCTCGTTTATTAAAGTAGCAAAGTAGAAGTTTATTTGAGAAATCACGTAGATCACGTGGACTTCGATTACAAGGACAAGTGCTTTCCTCGCTTTGAATTGCTCGTTCCAAGCGGAATCGACCTTTAAAGGATGCGGTGCATATCCAACAGCCATCCGCAGGAATCTCCAGGACTTCTGAGCGTCACGGTATTATAACCGGAGTTTCGAAGGTGAAACTGGCTCGCAGTCGGCACGCAGAAAGCGACGCAGAGACATTAGACGAGAAAGAGACGGACACCGCGACGGGTCACGTCGAGCTTCGCTTAAAACAAGCGAAGGCCGCTGCAAAACTGTAAACGGATAAACGTAATCCAAAGGATCTTTGTTCTACTCCATGACGGGCACCGGTGTCTACATCGGATACGAGCGGGCGAGCCCGCTGAGAAAAGCGGTTTGCCCGTTTTATCACGCCGGATACGCGTCTCGCTGGGAAATGAACATGGACAGTGGACGTTTTTGTTTCTGTCACACGACACCGACGCGAAGAATTTATTGCTGTATCGGTAGATCACGGTGTCTCTCGTTTATATACAATTTTACTTCCATCTACAATTCAATGCTGTTCTATAAATGACACTACTGTTTTTACGCTATTTCAAAATATCCCTATTCTCGTTTATAATATTATTCGTACCACTATTCTGCGTATAATCGTCGAAAGTAAGCTATTTTAAAACGTGTCCCGAAGAGAAGAATAATCCTTATATTTGTCTCGGTTCGTTTGCCAGGGAAGACGATGTTTGTTCTCTCCTTGGGAACACCGTATACATTCTTCGCCAGAACCCAAGAGAGCGTTTCGATCGGCGACAAAGTCAACGGATGTAACGCGGCGGTCTAAATCGTCGAATGTAAAAACAGGGAATTACGGGAGAGCGGGATGACGAAACCACGATCGTAACTTGCGCGGCATCTGCGATTGGGGGAGCTATTGCAATCGTCCCGGTCGAAAATGAAATGAATGCGGTGGCAAAATGAAAAATCAGAGTTTCTCGAGGCTGGGAAACGGGGTCGAACGAGACACACCGGAGCGCGTTACTTTTCAATTCCGGTGTCGCCGATCGCAGGAGGCGTGCACGCCGTTCCGAACGCGACGAGCGAGGTGAAAAAGTTTAATTGTCATAAGACTCGCAAAGCGCAGATAAAAATCGATCCGAGCTCTCGGGTTCCGGGATCGTCGGGAATAAAAGGGTCGACGCTTTTAAGACCGAAACAAACGTCCCCGGTTGTTTGCGCCCGGGTCCTGCGCGATTAGAGCGCGTTGCAAATGGCTGCTCGCCGGCCGCCTGTTGAAGTAGTTTTTTGTTTCGCACGGCACCGCGCCGGGACACGAGGTTCCGAGCCAATTCCTGTCGGAAATCGATGGCCGCGATGGCTGGAGCCTGTAGCCGGCCTGCAAACACGGAACTGTTGCATTAAGGGAGACGGTATGCCGGAACTTGTCGGTCCTTGATATCGCTGATCCGTGGACTCGAAATTCTGGATCGGCGAGATCATCGTTCCGAGGGAAACTTGTCGAACATTTTCCCCAGAGACAACGGTACACGACGAACTACGGATTAGCGCATTTGCTTTCTCGATCATCTTGTAGCGAGCGAATGTTCGAACGAGTACGAGACGCGCGCCGAATGGGAGAACGAATGGGATAGACAGGCGAAAGATGCGACGGATTGGCGTATGAAGAATGAACGAATGCGAGTGTTGCTAAATACGAGTGCCAGGAGAGGACGAGAGTCAGTTGACCAGCGAAAAACAGAATAACGCGAGAAGAGATCGCGACAATCTATTGTTCCACATCTCGCCGCTTCGATTTACCTCGGCGCTTGTCACAATTATCCCCGATAACCGGCCGAAACAAGTTCCGTTCCCTTCAGTAAAAAGTCATCAATCAATAATAGCAAAATAATATTCAATTTCAACTGGAAATAATTCCACAGGGGTTAATCTACGTCATTAACAAGTCCAATCGTTGCCGGGCTTAATGTTCAATCACCGAGTCGCGTTGCAGTAATCAAAACCTTTCCGCGTGTAATAACATTGATCACAACGTACAGAGTCAACCGTTCCGCCGCCCCCCCCCGTTAAAATTCCGGTTACAATGTAACATAATTAATCATGAAACGAACCGACGCGAATTCGACGGACCGTGGACGGACTTTCGCGTTTCATTTTTCATAAATTCGTACGGGCCGGCCGACGCCGCGGCGATAATGCGATTTGCGTGCGCCGCCGGTTCGTTCCGCTAGTTACGCGCTATTGATTACAAACTGTAAATTGGCCGCGCGTAACCGCGCTGTAATTATAAGGGCGGCGCTCCTTAGAATTCAATGATTGATGCCATTATTGGCCTGCGTGACTAAACTCGGTATTAATTCTAACCACAGCAGCAACAGTTACTAACTACCGGTCTTCCTCTTCCCGCTACGGCGTCCTCCCCCTCGCCGCCCCTCCGCCGCCACCCCCCGCGCACGCATCGCGCTCGATACTACCTCTAATTAACCGTAATCGATGACAGACACCCAGCCCGTAACCAGCCTCGCATTAAATTCAGCCGGCGAGCACCGCGAACCGTAGTTTTTGCACTAATTATTCGGACGCGCGCGATATAATTTTACGTAATGCTCCCGCACGCCGTTCCCGATTTCATTAAACGCCGGGACACTCTGCGGAACCTGATCGCAATTCATCATACACGGCCGAGGACGCGGTGTCAAATATTAATTGAGTGCCGCGCGGTAGTGGCGCGAATTTCATTTGCCCGGGCTAATATTTATTTATTTCATAGATTTCCTTTCGGCGATCCCTCGCCCGGCTATCGCTGCGAGCGAACGCCGTTCGAGTAGCGGCGAACCGAGCGTTTCAACACTCGACGTGTCAGTTGCTAAGTAATCAGGACTGTTGCGCCACTTTGCGACGTTAATATTTGATAGATCAATATTTAGCGTGTATTGTTGATGTTGCGGTTCTGGATAATGCTCGTTAGCCGGATAGAATCTTATCGGTTTGGAAATTTAGTTGTGATCGATGCGATGGAGTAGCGAAATTTCTGTCGGACTTTTATCGTGCTCGTTGCTTCGATTTCATAGGAACTAATGATTTCAGTATAGAACTGTTAATATTTCATTTATTAGAAATTATACTTCCACCGATAGTGTATTATATAATGTAGTCGATTGAATTCGAATGAGATTGTTTGTTTTATTCTACATGTAATTTATATAAGTGCATAGAACTCACAGTCCACCGGGTATGTAGATCAATTCAGTGTATCTTGACTGCGCATAACGAGTTCAAGGCGTTTGATCGAACACCGGAAGCGAGTCGGACGAAAGTGAAATTTTCAGTGGCGAAAGTCATTATGGTAGACGAGGTAATGCGTTGAACGTGTGCACGTGCATTTGCCAGTCGGCGAGAGGAGCTCTGCACGCGAACTTCCGACAGCCACGGCAAAAGCTCACATTCTGCGCAGCTTTACTGTCACCCGAGCCATCTCCTGTGCGCGAAACAGTTAAGGTGTCAAACAACTTCCAGCTCGCTTCGAGCAGTTCGGACTTCCAGTGTTCTCAAATCACTGAAGCACGCGTCCGGAATCATTTTCTTAAACGTCTGTGCTCGGAAGACGCTTTAAAGCGTTGCCTTCGTTAAAATGATACTGCGTGTCGAACACCTTCGAACTGAGAAGAAATATAATTTAACACTGAAACTATCTATATCTTCTTCTTGCAATTATTCGAAAGGTAACAAATGTTTCTCTGAGAAATTATTAAAGAAATTCATTTATCGCGAATTAAAAACTATATAGATTAGGACATGTAGGATTAAAAAGGCACCAGATGTTAACGTTTGACTCGGTCACTCCATTTGACGTAGTGCAATTATAAAATCTTATATACAATACTAAACTTTGTATGACGTATCGATACGTGGAATATTGGAGAAAACAAGTTTGTTTTAACACTAAAACTACCGAGCAATCAGAGTAGCTTATTCCATCTTTTTATGAAAATTAGAGTACCTTGAGATTTAAAGGGTCTGCTTCTTGTAAGAATACGCAAATTTAATTTAAAATCTTCCGCAGAAACGCCTTCGTAATTTTGCTTGCAAAATAAACATTCCGAGTCCGGTAGTTTCAGCGTTAATTCACGCGTGTTCTCTCATTAGTTAACCAAACGTTGAGTGCTTCTAGCGAAAAACTTCCAAGCGCGAAGGGTTAATTCTACAATTCGCTGAAACCTGCAGCCCATCGAATCTTCGTTCGCAAGACGAGAATCCCCTAATCGATTCGTCCGCGGTAATCGCTCACCGTCGCCGGATCGTCAGCGATTTGATTAAAAAATTTCTCTGCGCCGCGCTCGGCAAGACGGCCGAGAAATTTGATTCCCGCGTTTTCGAAATGTCTCGCGCGCCCGAGGCCCCGTGAAATTCCACCCCGGGACTTTATCGACATTTCACGTATTCTTCGATTACTCGCCGACCGGGATATTATCGCGAACAATTTTCCGTTTTATGAAGCTGCCAGGCCGCCGTTTTATTCCCGATTTCGTGGATCCCCGTTATTCCTGGACAAACCGGGCGCCGCGACGCACACTGCGGTCAAACGGTCGTTTCCTGAACGAAGCTCGATAACTTAAAAAGTATGAGTGATCCGACAGAATACTTTAGCCAAAACTTGTAATAAGCATAGAGCTAAATATACGATGGATATATTTTTTTGCTCAGCCACAGATTCACCCTGGCGCCGGCTCTGTTTCGGTTTAAACGCACACCCCCATTCGCCCTGTCTTCCTTACCCTTGCATCCTTCTCACTCGCATCTTTCGTCCATAGTTAAAATTCACGCAGTCACGGGCACGCTTTTCTCACGGCTCAGTCACTCAAGACTCTCAGACTAAGCGTCAGTTGTAAAAAGCCGATTAATAGGCTATCGGTCGGTAAAGTGTTAAAAGGAAATATAGGAATAACATATGCTTAGAATTGTTCTCTTTTTCCAATAAATTACTCACGACAAAGTAGCCGTATCGATCAGAGTTGAGAAAGAAATCATAGGTCAAGGGGTTAATTCTCGTTACGCGAATAGTCGAACTTCATGGTTTCGTCCGCAGGCGGCCGCTGCGTGCGGCGTCTCGTAGGGCCGAGTCGGCGGGCACCTGCTGATCGATAAAGACGCAGCCGGGTGTCCCTGCACCCGCGAATCCGGCATTTAGGAATTTATATTAAAATATGCAAATTTATCGGCTCGGCCGTATTTGAAAACAGATAAATTATGCCGGCCATGTATCGCGTTCCCGTGGTAAAATATCGATGCCCGGCGCAGGGCGTGGGCGTCCTGCACCGGCGGAACCGGAGTTCCTCGCATAACGGCACGTTCTGTCGCCCGGCAGGAACACGATTTATGACGATCATTGTGTAACGATCATAAATTATCTTGTTATTTACGCACGCCCCGCACGCGTCCGCCGCTGATTTTATCCTGTTCCGGACTTTATTCCTTCCCGTTTTTCCATCCCCCGTCGCGCCTCCTTGCCGCGTCCTCGCCGCGCGCAAATTAGCTTATTCTGCGCGCTCCGCTCCCAGGCCTGGCCGTCCGCCAGCCGGACAAAGGTTACCCAAATATTGTTGCGCGACGTTCGAACACGTCCCCGAATTTTTCGCCGGCGGTTTAATACCACTCGCGCGCCCGCCGCGGCGAGGGCTGGAATTATGGAAAACCTCTCACTTAACTGTTTTATATTCATTTGTCGTCCGGCGAAATTCGAATTACAAATGTTTGATAATATTTCGGTGCACCTGTTGTTTGCAGAATGCAAATGTTGTCCGCCCTTATTGCTGGACGACGTGTAAATATTTTGGTTTTATTAATCCAGTCGCGGGATTCGACTTCCGGGTGCTGTTTAATCGGACGGTCTCGAAATATTTACGAAATCGATGGAATTTACGGCGGACCTCGGCGGATGTAATCGCGCTATCGGCTCGGGCGAAGCGCTTGAAGAGGATACAGTAGAGGCTGGTGTAAAGTCTTTATGCATTTTGGGGGAAACGTGATTATATGTTGCACTGTCGTCCTGAATTTCGTTATGTACTGGATTCTCTTTGATACGCTACAGTTTGACCGGTAATTGTTCTATAAAATAAACATTGATATAGAACGAGCATCAAATTCTGTTCTTTACAACCAGAAATCATAGTACAGTAGTTTAACACTAGATTTACGGGCGTTTATTCTACATTTGATTCTATTCGTCCTCGAAAACTACGTCTTCATCAACACAGATCACGAAAATTGATCTTCAAAATCTTATTACAACGTATATTCACATAATCGCACGAATCAAACTCAATTTAACCGCCACAAAAGAACATTAGAAAACTCAGTACTCGTCGAATCGCCGGTTTCCGTGAACCCCGTTAAACTCTCGAAATTCCACGGCGATACTCGTAACCGACCCTGTTCAAGTCGCTACTCAACGAATCCGAAGTCGCACACTCGACAGGTAAACACGAGTGTTTCGTCTCGGAGCTGCACGCGAAGCGAGCGATCGCTCGAAGGCAACCGTCGCGTTGCGTCGGCTCGTTAACGGCCGAGACGGAGGGAAACGGAGCAACGTTATCGCGTTACAGGCGGGGTAGTTGCTTTTCATAAAACAAACGGAAGTTCAGTTGGCCCGCGGACGACGTGTATAAACGCGACGGTTTTCCGGCGGGGCGGAGCTAACTTTCCTGATGCGCGGAATATTCGTATCATCCGATTTACGGGACGGACGGGGAATTTTTCATGGCGCCCGGCGTCCTTACATTTTTTATAAATATTAAAAGCTTTTAAGCTCGGCCCGCGCGCTCCTTATTTACCCGGCAGCCCGGGGCCAAGTGTCTCGATGTTTTTTCGCGGAATATTCACGTGAATGTTTCAAAGTCCGACTACGCCGCTGCGAGAAGTTCCGGGGCCGAGCGTTCCCTCGCTCGCAGCTACGCCGAACGCGCCGCCACGCCGACGCGCGCACTTCGCTCTGCTGTTTGTCTTCGCCGACGAGCGTCCCGTCTCCTGGCCGTTTAATATTACATTACTCGCGCTCCGGCGAATATTCTTCAGCTCCGATGGCCATTTTCGTCTTCGACGCCGCCGCTCGCCGGAATTTACTTGGCCGCGTGATTATGGAAGCGCCGGCGGGCCGCGGGAACCGTGAAAAACGGATGGATTCCGGTTTAGTTCGATTCGTTGCATTGTTCTTGGGAAGATAGACTGACATACATGTGAATTGAAGCTTGGAGAACGTATTGAGACGCGTGTTTTTTGAAAACATCGATTGAAATTTGTAGTGTTCAATGTTCGTCACGTGGACAGGTAAATCAGGAGTTAAACTTTGGGTTTACTAATAGCGATTGGAAGATGCTACTCGAAATTAATGAATTTAATAGGGTTGTACGCGTCTACAGGTGGAACAGAAATTTTAAGAGGATTGTAATTTAGGTTTCAATGGTATTGGATTATGCCAGTGTTGATTCAGTGATTCATATTTATCTCGCATATCAATCTTCATGGCCATTAACCCTTGCTGTACAATAAGGGAGACTCGTGATGAAAATTTTTAGACTAATTTAACAACTGTCAATGGTATTCATTACCCACGGATCAAAGCAAACTATTTTGCTATCTTCATTGTATTCAAATAAAATCTCCACTTGAAGTAGAACGGACAATTTTGTTGCATTTCCTCCAAATTGTCGATAGTAAAATGGTACATGAGTTTACTGGCGAAAGTAAATAGTACGTCAAGGGGTTAATTAGATTCCGATTAACCGCGATCCACAACCGAGAAGCTAATGTGCTCGAGCGAGGACTGAAGTAGCGACGGGTGCGCTTCTTTTTTTCGCGTTAATCCCGACGTTCCCCGGAAATCGTAACGTCGTCGTCGAGCAGCCGTCGAGCGGTTCGCGAGAAGTTGGCGAACTGAAATTAATTGCGTGTTCGCTTAAACACGTTCGTTCGAATTCATCGTGCAGCAGACGCGCCCGGGATGGCGGGGCGGGGCGAGACGCGGCTCTCTATTACGCGGTGCCGGAAGTTCCGCGGATTCCGCAAATTCCTCAATTTACAAGAGCCCGGCAGCCGTCCAGGGACAAACATCCCGATTTAAGTTCCTTAAACGCGTTCGTAACTGTTTCTGACAGCCGCCTTACCCGCGCTAACGGTTGTTTGACCGCGTTTCGCCACTTTCTCCGCATTTGAATAAGTCCCGAAGTGGATTCCGAGCGAGCAAACGCCGCCGGAACTCCCCGGGCAATTAACGGATGCGAGTTCAGCTTCGAAAATTGTTGTCGGCCGCGCAGCCGGCCCGAAATGCGCGGCTGCTGAATTATTTACGGATTGAATTCCGTTGAAACCCGTTCGGGAAACAACGCCGTTTAATCCCGGTTTCTTCCGTGTTTTATTCGCTGCGCGAACTAACGCGCTTCGCTCTTGGCGCCGGCGATTCGACTCCTCGTGTCCGCGGAGCGTTTTTATGGAATACAGGTTTACAAATCTTCCTTACGTTCTCACGCGTACGTATTTCATCCGATTATACAGTGATTCGGTAAATAAGGGATGATATATTTCAGAAACGAGAGTATTTCGAATCAATAGTATCATCGATATAAATTGATTCTGATATATTGTATAAAATGAATGAACGAGAAATATTAATACTAGACTTACCCGTCGATTCTACGGATACCGAATGTTATATGCATTATTTAACGGTTTAAGTCAATTTTGATCCGTGTAACTACGAATCCACATCTGTAGAAACAAACACGTGGTTCCCTAGAACCAGCAGGATAAACTGTAGAATAAACATCCGTAAATCTACCGTTAACACATTGCGTACCGGCAACGAGAAATCTTGTTTTTATATAAAGACACTTAGCTATGCGACTTCGCTAATTACCACAGTATTGAAAAAATATAAAATTTAATTCGATTCGATTATCTATTTAAAATATATTACATAACAATATATCTGAGTTTTTCTATGTATAGTGATATAAGTTGACCTCAGTGAAAATTGCCATTCAATTCAGTTTTCTGAAACTTAGCCGGTACGCAATGTGTTAACACATTAATCATCAAAGTAACGATACAAGAAAAATAAACAATGAGTTATTGTATCTAGTATTGTTCATTTTTCTTAAGTTCTCGTGAAGTTCTTGTATTTAGTAACGTCAACTATTGTGCAGAAGACGCGCGCCGTTATTCGCCGTTAGCAGGAAGCGAACGGCAGTGCGGAGAACCTTTTTATTCGCTGCGGAAGTCGGTCTCAGATTCCGTGAGCTCGAATTCGGGTTAACAGGAAGCGGAAGACGCGAGTTTTCCCGGCGATTCCCGAACCGAGGGATTATTTCCATTGGTCCGAGTAGATCACCCGACATTATTCACTATTTACGAGCACGTCGTGACGGTATATCGTGGCCGCGCTCACCCCAATTTCAGCTGCATCCTCCTTTGAAAATGGCGGCCGCGCAAAGTGCAGCGCCGCAGCAAATTGGATTAGCGTTACGTTACTGCTACCGGGTAACCCCTTCGCCGTCCGCCCACCCCCGGGCCGCCCTTTCCCCTCTTCTTCTGTTATTCACATGCGCCGCCGTGCCACGTCGTCCCCGTGAACTACATCGACAGAACAAGCCGTTGCATTCGGCGGTTTTGCTGCGGCGCGCCAACCTCGTTCGACCTCGTGTTGCGCGTCTAAGAATTCGCCGCTGTTGCCAGGCCACCCGCCGCGATTTACGGTTACTTCCGGGGTTATACTCTGTTTCGGAAGATTCTTGAGACTCTCGGCGCGACTGCGGATGAATTACTGCGTTGCGAACGGGAATATAGGGATCTGGGGAAAAGAGATTCTGGACGATGGAAATATTCTCGAAATCAACGAGTCGATGGAATTCAGCTGGAATATTGCTGTTTATTTGAATACGTGGTTACTGGTATCAGTAACACGATATAATTAACGTTACTGTATAATTGAATAATAAATATCGGATGTCGTGCATCCATTACGTATCGATAAAGTGAAACACACTTTTGAGGCAATTTAGTACACTTTACAGAGGTATTCAGTCTGCAGTAGGTTAATTTACTGGAACTGTGAATGAAAATGTTCTTTGATCTGAATCGATCTATCTTATTGTGGGATTGGAATGAACCAAAAACAAGGCTTAAAATAATTTTGGTTTAATTTTAACTCATGATTAATACTCGCAATACTCTCTCGATAACTTTGTTCTCGCCAACTCGCAATTCTCACAAAAAGGACTCTTTTCCTATGCATCCTTCCTAATATATTAATCACTCACTCACATTCTCACAGATTTTGCTCTCTCTCTTGGTCATTCACCTGTCGCTTGTTTATTCTTTTTGGATGACAGCTGATCGCCCTAACGACAGCTAGTGTTCGTATTTCTTTATTCGTTCCTAACTGCCGTTTGGACTTTAACGGCTTCCTACATTATCGTACTTTTTAAACTAGATTCTCCGCGATCGAGATGCGAATTGCGATCGATTTCCATTCGCACGTGAGGAACGTCTAGGCGATCTCGTCACCGGTGAGACTCCGTAACAGCAGGATGGTACGGAGCGGTTACGAAAAGGGTGCAAGCCGAGGTTGGCTGAAGCCGCAACGATAGGTTCGTTAGCGGAACACTGCCAGTGCAAACATGCACACTTTAACCGGCGGCGTACGTGCGCCAATGTGGTGTCAGATTTGAAGTGGTTCGCGGCGTTAACTCGTACGTGCACGTGATGCGACCGAACGAAACGTGCGCCGCAGCTTGCTCCGCGTCAGTGGAACAGGTCGATCGTAACTCAGACTTACTTCCTATTGACTGGCCGGGATCTCGATGGACTGACGAAGAAATTCCTTCGCCACTGTGTCTCTATATTGCTACGAATTAAAGCATATTCTCTCAATTAAAACATTCCCTGAAAGTTTCATTATAAATTCAGAACTTGCTGAAACATTGAACGCAAACTAACATTTCTCAGGAATAATTAGCGACTGAAATACATCACAATCACTAAGATAAGCGTCTCCGTAAAAGGAAGAACTAGACATTTTTAAATTCGAAAGAAAATTAAGTAAAAATATGTTGATTGACAGTGTCATTTGAATAGTATTTAACCCTTAGCACTTTAGAAAAATGCTATAACATTTCTTAGATCTTTTATTTCCCTTCTTAATGCAAAATTTGGACGTGTGAAAAATCTAATAATTGTAACATAGTTTCTTTAAGATTCATAAGAATATCTAATATTATTCCTGGTGCAATATTGGAGCCTACAAAGTTCAAAGGGATAACTAGGAAGCTTCCACTTGTTTCAGAGAATGAATCGGCACGAAGGTTGCCAGAAACTTTATTGCTAAACACCATCAATTCAGTTTGTTTCTATAGTTCCAACGATCGTACACGCAACAGTAGCAAATAATTATTATCGCATTCATCCCGACAAAGCGTTAAAGCTTCGGAAGTATTTATAACTTGTTCCCATTGAAAATATACACCGTCGTGTCGGTAAACGGGAGCCAGCAGGAGTCCGGCAAACAATAAGCCGATATCGCAGCGACAATTGATCGAGGCAATGGGATAAAGCGTTCTGGAACGTATCACGTAATCCGGTAAATCGTTCGGCGAATTGTTTTCCCGGCGCGGCGTCGCAACATCATCGCGCCGGGGAGCACGCGTGCGCCTGCGTTCCCGCGAATCTCCGCTCCATTGTTCACGGATTGTTCATAAAATCGGCCGGGACGCGAGTTTTTGCCGCAACGCGGAAATGAAAAACGATTGCCCGCGAGTAATCACGCGTTAACGAACTCGCCCCGCCCCCCCTCGCGGGGACTGGTGGGGGGTTCGATGTGTTTTATGAGCATCGTCGTCGCGATTTTCTAGCCCGCGGAACAATTAAACGCGCTTAACCGCGAGCGAACGCTACAAATTCTCTCGGTGAATACGCGGTTACTCTATAGCAAGTCTGTTCATCTGCATAGGGTGTCCCAGTTCATCGGGGAAATCGCTTGGCAGGTCGTTCGTATTTAACACTGAAACTACTGGACGGTTTAAGGTTACCCGTTCCTGATTCCTTCTTGCAATTATTAAACATATTACAGATGTTTCTCGGAGAAATTATTCGAGATTTAGCAATACGCAAACTGAATTGTATATTAATTACAGTTTCGATAGACGCACTCTTAGAGCTTCTATAGAGAAATTTCAAAATATTAACTTAACCCTTTTCACTCGAAAGGTGACTCTCGCTCACCACGTGATTCATACAGTAAAACTATAAAATTGATATTTAATATTATACCTCGTATAATGCATCAATTTGAGAAATATTGAAATAAAATAGCTTTGTTCTTCGTCTTTATCTCGTAAGAAAATGTTTGTAATATTGAAGTAAGAGAACTGCTGTAAGAAATTTTTAAAAAGGTTTTTAATTTTTCTTCTCAGTACGAAATTTCGATGTGTGGAAAATCGAATAATTTTAGAGTAGTTTCTTTGATTCGTTAAAATATTTGATATTACAACTGGTGCAATATTGGAGCCTACGGAGTTCAAAGGGTCAAACGTCTCTTATGAAAGTAAACAGAAGATCGTCGAATAGGACATATATCACGATATAAACTGTTTTCGTGGTTTAGTGTGGAATCTTCCCCGATGAACCGGGATACCCTGTATATCGATACGTCTATATATCGAGGTGTCGAAGTCTCGGTCGGGTTCCTTCGGTCGTTATCTCGTTTCCCGCGAGTTCCGGCGAACGGAGGGAGGAACGAAAGGAGGTTCGGCGGAGGGAAACGAGCCCGCGAGAAAGATAAGCGTTATTTATCTTGCATTTGCAAGGAAAAACTTCCACGGCCGGTTATCCTTCTTTTTGACGAACGGACGGGAACGGGCAGACACAGAAATCCTCCTCAGGTGCTAGCCGAGACTGTTATTAAAAAGAAACGTTTATCTACCATTTATCAGCTGTCCCACCGGCATTCGCCTTTCCGAGAGCCAATTCTTGATTCCGCCTCCATCCGCCCCCCTCAAGAATTCATCTTAATGACCTCGTTTCCCCGCTGCCATCCGACGAATTTTGATTCCAGCCGGGTAACAAGGTCTGGCTGGAAATTCTTCTTCAAAGGGAATTTTCTTGGAGCTCGCGTTCCCTTATTCTGCGACTCTGCCGCTTTGAAAAATTCTCCTGACTTCGTGTTTACTAAACTGGTCTTGATAACATATCCGCGTCCCACGTCTGATATAATACATCTGAAACTGTACCGGATCTAGGTACATCTCTATTCGAACTAACAAAACAGGCAACGGATACTTAACCAGTTAACTGTGGAATTTAGTTGGAAAAACCTCTGTTTCAGCGCAATAAAATCGAAAAATGGAGCGTGTGTCGAACGCAGAACGAATCGATCCCTAGTCCCATATCGGACCTCTCGGGTGTAAAGGGTTAACCATCGCTCCAGCATCAGTGTTCAGCCGAGTTCGAGCAACGATAACACCGCAGCCTTCAACCCGGCCGAAACGCTCCGCGTTCGAGAGATCGACGATGCCCGCGACGATTACACGGCCAGGTAATACCCGTCGCGCGTCAAAGTGTTCACCGCGTTAAAGGTTTAGTGGAATTCTTAGACGACAGCTATTTGCGAGGATTACTCCTCCATGATTCATGAGAGCCGAACGTGAGAAATGTCCGTCGTTCTTATCCCGCCTACCGTTTCCCGTGGATCCTCCGCTTTTTCTTTTCGTCGTTCACGATCGTCTCACGGCTCCAACCCTCCGCCGCCCACCTTTCAACCCGCCGGTGCCGCTTTACGTTCTACCCGACGAGCTTCTCGCGTTACCCTCAATTTACAGCGGGAGATCGCGATTCTCGTCGCCCGGCACGATCCTGGCATTAGTCCACGCCTGGGCCCGGGCCGATCCGGCGCGGCGCGATGGCGGTTCGAGGGGTTATTATTTATTTTCGTCGCGTTTAGAGGCGTCTCTTTTTCGAGCTTCAACTCCCGGGCTCCATGGTTTTATGACCTCCCTGTAATGGGATTATCGGATAATCCGGTAAGCTGTTTGGACGCTCCGTTCTCTGGAATATTTCAGCCCGGCCGGGGAAGGGCTCCGCGTCGCCCCTTTCCCCCGTTACTTTCCATCGTTTTTCGGCGCATCCGTTTATTACGAGGATATGCAGATTAAATTGCGCGTGTCAGTTCCGTGTACCGAGTTTAAATGGCTGGGGAGCGGCGGCGGCGTTGCCCGGATGCCTTGACGTCGCCGGGGTATTTGTGTTCCTGGGAATTTGTACGGTTCGAAGTTCGCGGAGGAGTCTCGTCGCAGGGAGATCGGTTAACACTTTCGCGTCCACGCGGTTCACAGAAATTTTCTTCTCTGCCGGAACTTTTTGCAAGGTTGTTCATTAACCGGTTAAGTGTGGAATGTCTGAATGAATGAAAGAATAAAATCAAATAATGAAGTGTGTACTCGTTGAATGCAGACCAAATACTTGAAATATATCCTAACGAAAAACTAAAGCGAAACGAAGAAGAATCACACGTTTGTCTCAGAAAATAAATAATCCATCGTTGAAAAAGTTAGCACCATTAAGAGTTTTAAGACGACGTGTATACTCGTCAAACACAGTTAACTGGTTGAAATGTACAAATATAAAATATGAAATTCATTACAACATACTAAACTGCGTTTTATTAAATGATACGTGTAAATACGTGTAATACGTGTAATACGTGTATTTGATAATACGTGTAATTTCCAATAGCACCACGTTGAGGTCGCCGCAAATAATAAACGGGATGCAAATGACACCACATTGGTGTCACCGGACGTGAAAGTGTTAACGAGCAGTCGCGAACTTCTCGAGAGTCTATAATTACACTGGAGCACGTAAGAATATCGAGGAGACAGCGATCGCGAAATACTTCCACGTTACTCAGGAATGAGGATATAATCGAAGGGGGTGTAATATTTCGCCGGTTATACAACAGAGGGGCTATCTCGCGGGCAAACCCGACCCGGTCCTCCATCAACCGAACATACCGTTCCGAATGTTCCGCCGCAAATAATTCCTCGAGGTTTCAATTTTTCCCGTGTGCACGAACGGCGTGTCTAGTTTTCGTGGCGCGTTTAAACGCGAGCGCAGAATTACGATAACATCTAACGAATCCGCGCAACAGGGCCAGGGGGCCGGAGAGAGGAGAGGAGTGGGAGCGCGGCGGCGGGAGGGTGGAACAAATAAAACGGGAAACCGAGATTCCGTGGATCGCGATCACCGACATTTTCGGGAGCGTCCCGCGCGATCGAGCCGCTCGATACGGGTAATCGTTAGGCCGCTTATCGGCGTTAAGTCGTAAATCATCGGGCAGCGAAGTGTTTCGCGCGTCGATCGTCCGGGAAATCGACAGAGCGGGAGCGAACGGCGAAAGAGTGGAAGAGCGGCGGCGGGAGCGAGGGGGCGGAGAGGCAGGATAGAAATCTGCGCTTGTAAATAATCTCGATTTCGGGCTGGTGGAAACGCTAACAATTGCGCGCGGGCCGGTCGCGTCGGCGGGCGACGGTGGGCGGCGCATCACGCATGGGTTACGGCACGGCATCGACGTCCCCGCCGGCTCGTATTTACAAGCTACATAAATAAATGGAAATTGCTAACCGTTGTAATGCCCGGGAAAGCGCGATACTCGTCCGCCGTCTCTCTTTCTCTATCCCCCTCGCTTTCTGTCCGTCCCCCTCACTCTTCGTCACTTTTTATCTCGTTTATTTTTTATTTTTTCCTCTCCGTCCCTTTCCCATTTTTTATCTCCTTTCCTCTTTTTGTCTGCTCGTCTTACTCTCTGTGCGTGACTCTCTCCTACACGCTTTCTTTCTCTTTCTTCCCCTGTATGTACCTTTTGTTTCTACCCCTTTTCTCGCTTTATCTCTCTCTTTCTCGTTTTTTATCTCCTTTTCTCTTTTTTTCTCTCTCCGTCCCTTTTCCATTCTTTTTCTTTTCTCTTTATCCTGCCTTCCTGTCTTACTTTCACTCTCCCCGTCACTCTCTCCTCCTTCTTCCCCTGTATCTGTCACGCTTTTGTTCCCAACCGTTTCCCTTTTATCGTCCCTCGCTTTCACTACCACTCTCGCGCTCGTCGCTCGCATTCCCGTCGCGTCGGTTTAATTATACCAGGCCGCCGTGCCCGCGGAGACACGCCGCGGACGGTTTTCCGCGCGCGCGGAGCGGACCGCGCGCCAGCGAGACGTATCGGTCGTCGGATCAACGGGAAATACTCGATAAATTGGCCGCGGGAAAGAATTACTCGGAAATAAATGTTGCCGGCTAATACCGGCCGCGCTCGGGGCACAAACCACCGGCTCCCAGCGAAATTGGAAAGATATTACGCGTCTCCTCGCTCGGCGTTTTACAGCGACGCATCAAATTGAAACGTCATGTTTTACTATCGCCGGCTCGCAGCAATAATAAATATCCCGTATGATCAGCGTCCGGTGTCGCGCCGCGTTTTTACGACTAATCCGGGAATGTTTAATCGGCTTAACGATCGCGATCGGGCGTGCCGGCGCTCGTTATGCTCTGTCGTTGCACAGCTACTTCGGACAACTTGGACCTTCTTCTTCTCGTTCAATCGTTTCTTCATCGCCGTTAATAAGTTCAACTAACTAAAACTTCATAGGAGTAGTCCAGCAAGACTATTGCTTACCGCCAGTAGCAGCAAAGAGAGCCACAAAGTTTCAACGCGTCCGTAAATAATCCCTACGATCGTAAAAATCGGTTTCCCCGCTCCCGCGGCAATGAAGGAGACTCGTAAACAGGAATCCCGAACCCGATACCGTAAAATCCGACCGGTACACGCGAATCTGCGGGAGACACGGGAAAAAGGGAGGGAAAACCGGCAAGAACACGAACGCGCACACCGCGCCGCGTCCCGACTAACACCAACCGACCGGCGCATTAACGAAATGTAAATAATGCAAATGGATCTCCGTGTCACGGAGAGAAATTACCGCTGCGGGAACGGACCGCCGAATCGTTTGCAGGCCGCGCCGGCAATCAGAAATAAAAATGGCAGCCGCGAACGAGTAATACCGGCCGGCGGGATACGTTCTCGTTATTACCGGGAACGTTTCGGCGCGGATCGCCCGGGCGGCCGCGGAATCGGTCCGCAGGTATGGCCCGAATGACAACGAAATAACGTTGTTAACGACATCATCTGACAGGCTCCATCGGGTGCACTTAACGGAGCTACTCGGTCGCGCCGACGGAATCATTGTTACGGGAAACGTCTGCCGGCGGTAACGACATCGGTCCTGACTTAAATGACATCATGCAGCCGCGTCAGCCGCGGCACCGCCGTGTGTGCTCCGCATTATCGCCGTCATTACGGCCATTATCGTGGGAACGTCGGGGATCCAGCCACCCCCCGCCGCTGCCCCCGCCGCCGCCGACGCCGCCGCGTCATTTGCTCACGGTTTTCACGTACTCGCTTCGTCCCGATGAAAATCGCGTTATATCGCGCGCTTTATTAGCCAATCATGGTGACAGCCGCGTCTAGACAGCAGGCGTCACCTAAACCGATCGATCCTCCTACGTGTTTTATCGCGTCCCACATCGGTTTCGGGGATTTCCGCGCGATAAGCCGGATCGTCGGCTAATTAACGCGTTACTACTCCGATCATAGCGATCCGAGGGAGTGTCCGTGGATACTGTTAGGAAGATCGAGGAAGATCTCTTTGTCTCCGTCTTAGTCGATACGAACTGGTGGTAACGAAGTTAATAACGAGTGACGCGTGAGAAATCCTGTTTAATACTGGGGCGTCGGTGCAGCGTTGAATTTAATTACGTCTGCAGGGAGTTTCGATCGATGATTGTATCCAGACTGGGAACGTCGGGATAGACTTGATTTTTGTTTTTAATTCTATTTAATTCTTTGTTTCTTTTATATTCTATTTATTCGCTCTTTTCCTTCCATCGCGTTAGTATAGCCCGGAATAATCAAGAAATTATACGAAATTTCCATTCGGGTTTAAAATTTTACGCGAGGGGACTGTAAGTTCTTCGCAGGAAAAAAGTGTATTCGAAATCGATGAATATTCCGCTTGCCGGGCAAGAATTACGAACCGGAATCAGAATTCCAAATATGTAGTCACGGCGCAACGACTGAAACGTTTCTGCCGGCGCATCCGCGATGAATTCCTCGCGCGCCGGTCGGCATTCTAATCTGAAATTTTATGGTAGTCGTATCTTATGGGTACCTTCGGCTCCGGTGCACGGCGCTATTGAAGCGCTCGTCGCGACGAGTCTCAAAGGGTGCGCAGACAACGCGTCCTCAATAACGCAGGCGGAAACGCTCCTCCGAAACACGGCGCCATTGTCGGTGCCGGCTCGATTCACCGGGTTCCGCGGCGTGTTCCGCTCGTAACGCCGTTTATTCGCGAGCGAAAGGCTGATCGTCATTACTTCTGCGATTTGATTCACAGCTGTTTATCTACAGGACTCCCTCTCGCCGTGCGAAGCGCGCGAAGCTCGAGGAAAGGCCTTCTGGAAAGAAGAAACCGAGTGTTCCGCCGGTGTCGAATGGAGACGACATATTGAAAAGGGTCGCCATCTTACCGATCTCTTTCCTACCTTGATCTTGTTTCAGAGAATAGACCGAGACACCCTTTGTGCCATAATTGCGTTCGGGGGTCGGTGAACCCGTCGGTTCGCGGGAAACTGCAGCGTAACGATCGTGACTGCGTTCTACGCAAATGTAGAAACAAGGATCTCGGTTATTCAGTAGATACAATAACACTGAATCTACCGCCCAGTTAAATCTTCCCGAAATTTCTCTAAAAACTCTACATCTATCGAGACTTCAATCTAGTTTCCGTATTGCTAAATCAATCTTCAATAATTCCTCGGAGAACCATCCGTTGTCTTAACCCCTTGCCGTGCAATGACGAGTGAGACTCGTGACAAAGATTTCTAAACTAATTCAACAAGAATCAATGCTGTTCAATGTACTATCTTGAAATGAAATTTCCACCTGAAGTAGAATGGAAAATTTTGTATCCCTTACAAATTGTCGATAGTAAAATATTACACGAGCCTAGTAACGAAAGTGAATAGTACGCCAAGGGGTCAATAATTACGAAAAGAACACATGGCTAATTTCCACCTAGTTCCAGTACCCGAACAAAATCGCGTATCCTCGAAAACTCGTCGGAATCCGGCATAAAGAATGAACAGACTAGCAGGCACCGCAGCCGAACGCGGTCCAGAGGCATCAGGAAACGGAACAATGAGCCGGTCCCGCGTAGCCGAAAATTCCCGACGAAACCCCGGAAGCTTGTCGCGTAGGAAAGCGGTCGGCTTTCCGCGTCGCGGGCCCTCAGACAAATTTCCGCCCATCCGCAGCCGGGGTATTAACGCCGGGGGTTGGCTGAGGGTCGTCAGTCGTCGCGACTTGCCACCCGCTTAGGCTCTCGAGCGCGCGTACCGGAAGTTTCGGTACACACGAGTCACCCGCGACGGCGGCGACGAGCCAGGCACCGGTACCAGCGCCGGCACCGGCTTCACAGAAGCTTTCGCGGTTTGGCTGCTGACTCTGCCGCGCGTCTTATCCGCGCGGCAATCCAAACTTTGCTAAGTCAATAGAGGCGGTCCTCTCTCTCTCTCCCCGGCACGAGAGAGGCTTCTCCTCGCCCGCGCTCTTCGATTAGTTTCGTTCCAGAGTCCCGTTGCTCCCGGTGCCTGGAACTTTCGGGTCGTCACGGCCGAGTGGCTTGTCTTTCTTTGACTTCCAGCCCCTCTCTTCCGGGCTTCTTTCGTCTCCTCGTTTTTCCACTCGCCCCGCCCGCCCCCTCGCCGCGCCGCAGTCCCGTCCACCCTAGCCGAATTGTACGAAATAAAAGGTTGCCAGACGGAACGGCCATTCGGGGAACGAACCCGGCCGCGTTATTAGTTCCTCGAATCCCACGCGAGCTTTTTTCCTTATCGGAGAATGGTCCGCTGATCGAGATATTGTTAGCGATTCGACGAGTCTCGGACGACGCGGAGGGACTACACTGGAATTTCGTTCTGTTGACTCTTGGCCAGTTGTTGCCTGACTTCTTTGCTGTATTAAAAACGCTCGAGAGTTTCGCAGTGGAATCATTGGATATCGCTGGATATTAGGTGAAATAGAAATCACGTGTAACTAGAGGGACTGTGGTTTTCAATGTTTCAAACGATGGTACATCATATGAAGCTTAATGTTAAGTATCGAACTTGATAGTCGTTACATGGAATCAAATGTTACTCGAGCACACTTCACACAACGCAGCGTAGAAATAATCGAATCCGCAGCACGGAAGCTAATCGGTCTACAGAAGTATTCGGCGGAATCGCAGGCCCGATAATACCCGACCGTTAATAAGCGCGCAGCCGGCGGGCCGGGCAAAAGAAAATTGAACAATTCGTTACGACGGCTAATCAAAGCCCGGGCAATTAAAGTCAAGGAATAACTCGAGAATTCTAGAACCCGGAGGGTGGTTCCTCGGCGACGAAACAAGGTCTCCTTCGGGATTCAATTAACCAATAAACGCTCGTAGTTACGATTAAAACGCGCCAATAAAAATTCCGCCGTTCAGTGGCTTAATCAACGATAGAGGGAGGCGGGGAGCGGACCCGGCGAGCGGAGGAGCCCGAGAGGAGACACGGGGGCGGAGGAGAGGAGTCGAATAGTAATTCCCGGACAGCAAATATTAACGAAGGTAAATGAATCGAAAGGAAACCGGGAAAGGAAGGTCTTCGACCCGGGAGGAAAAGGGAATCGCTGGGCCACGATCAATCGAATTATTCTCGTTGGAAAAAGGCGTAATTATATAAGAGTCGGCGAACGGACCGGGGCTAAATCGCCAGAGACAAAGGAGCCATCTTTCCGCCGCTCCGTTCCGCCCTCCTCGCCCCTCGCTGTGCTTCCCTTTGTCCTTGTCGCTCCCGTTCTATTCGGTCGATGATTAAAGGCGTGTGCCTGACAGCGAGATGCGCGAAGAATAAAAGGAGGAATAAAAGGTGGAACGCGGACGACCGGACGGAATGGCCAACGCGGAAATTCTCCGCGGATCTCGCGGGATTTCCTAGGCGAGGCCGATCCCGCCGCGAGACAAAAGCCGGCGGACGAAAAAAGGAGAGCGCGACACGATGAAAGACGCGTGTACCATCCCTTCCGCGACGTTTATCGCGCCCCCGCAGCGCGCGCACCGAGACAAATGTCCCCGAGTCGGTTTTCTTCCGCCGTTTCCCGCTCATTAACGACCGTTGCGTGGTTTAACGACCTCGCCGCCGGTCCTCCCCCCGCGCGCGGCTCCTACCGACCGCGATGTTTGTCTTGCGCGGCCGTTGTTCCCGCCCAGGAATTCTTTCGGCGTCCCAACCGCCCCCGCCCAGGACCGACGTAATCAGAGAATAATGCGGCAATTAAGTGCTCGAAGCGGCATTCTCCGTCCCCGCGGTCGCCAATCTATTTGCCGCGCGCTTTTTCGGGGAAACTCGCGCGGCTCCTTCTGGATCTCGCGGAGCTTTGATTTCATTCGTCCTGAAAGTTCGAACGTTTCGTTTAATTTATCCACAGTTCACCCGGAAAGGATCCCTTTTCACGCGAGCGTAGAATAATGTAAGATTAAGTAAGAAAAACTGACAAACGCGACGTTTAAAGGATACGATGCGGTAAACTAAAAGAAAGTTATCCATCGTCTATCTCGTTAGCGATTCCGCGTTGTCCCCGATAGAATCCCCGTCGATTCCCGCGGAAAAATAAACAAAAAAAAGAGAGAGAGAGAGAGAGAGGCCCTCGTCCACGCGGATCAACGCGATCGGTTTTCCTGTATCGAGTCGTTGTCGATCGGGCCGGTTGAAAGAAAATTAAACCGTGCCGCTCGTTAGTACACCGAGTCGTTTTTGCGCGTCGGTCCGGTCAGCTGCCCCGGGGCGGCCGCCCGCGTTTAATCATATATAATTAAGCGGCGCTTCACGTTCTTTCACGCAACAGGCTGTCCATGCGTGTGCAACAATGCTCAATCTCATTACAATGCCAAAAATGGCTCGTATTTGGCGTTTCGGGCAAACGGCAATCAGTCCTCCGGGCCGCGGAGAGTGCGAGAGAGAGAGAGAGAGAGGACGCGACGGAACGGCGAATCAGTGGCTCGATTGAAAAGCGTTCGACGATTTAAACGTTAATTCGTCCAATTCGGCCGTGCACGGGTCGCGATATCCGTCATTACGGTGCGTCGATAAAAATTACGTTTAATGGCCGGTCGCCGGGACGGATTGACATGATTTCTCCCCTCCCCCCTCTCTCTCTCTCTCTCTCTCTCTCTCTCTCTCTCTCTCTCTCTCTCTCTTTCTCTCTCTTCGTCGACAATTCCGTTAATAGAGGATCACGCGTCGACGAATTCTGCTCGAGTACACTCCGCTTCGTTTTCGACAACGAGGCACCCGGTCCGCGGCGCGAAAAAGAGAAAACAAACGGGGGAAATTGCTTTCTCCTTGTGACGGCCGCGCCTCTTTCCCTTCCCCGACCGGTCGGCGGGGACGAGTGAAAAAAAAAAAAATCGTTGACGCGAGGTGTCCTCTAGTGGACAAAGTATCCGCGCCCCGGTGTCCACTCGACGGTTCAACGGGCGAATTGTGTTAAAAGCCACTATTCCGCTAGAGGATGTCAACGATTTCGCGAATTATTCGGGGCAACTGGCTCTCGAGAATTTTACTATTGGCTCTCGCCGGGGCCGCGGGAATTGTTTCGGAGGCACCGGCCGCGCCCGTTTGTTCCGCGACTGCGGTGCAATCGGAGGAGAGGTTACGAGTGCCGGCGCGCCTTTGATCTTGCACCTGTGGAACCGGCCGCGGATCGTTTTTATGAATTGACTTCGTTGCACGCTCGAGCGTTTCGGCGGGAAGTAGGCGTACGGTCAATTAGCTCGACGATCGGTTTGATAATCTCGTTTAATGGGGCCGGCTTTGCCGGATTCGAGAGCGTTTTTCTTTGTGTCCTGCAATGGATATGCGGAAGCTCCTTGTACGTGATTACCTTTGATTCGTGCTCGTTAATTGGAGTCACTTCCATCGATCATTTTGTCGGTGGTTGTATCGTTTAATTGTGAGATGAACACGTTCGTTACTAACGTTCAACGTTTGTGGCGACTACGATCTCGTGCGGGAAGAAAGTGGGATTAACCCTTTGCACTCGAGAGGTGACTCAGTCACCACTTGATTTGACAAAGTAAAACTATAGAATGTGATGTTTAATGTTAAACTTTGTATACTCGATACGTGAAACATTGGAATAAAACAGCTTTGTTCCTCAATGTACTGGTGATTTCTCTTCGAATTACTCTCGAATATCGTCTTCACTTCGTAAAGAAATGTTGAATATTTCTAGTAGGAAACATCCGAGTGCAAAGGGTTAAAGATTGACTCGTGTCGTTTGAAATCGAAATATATATTACGTTTAAGGAGTAAATTTGAAATTGCATGGTTACAAATTAGTCGGAAATGCGCGAAGGAATGAAACAGGAACATTCGGTTCGTGGAAAAGTTGACGATGGCTACGAACACGGGGAAAATAGTCGAATGAACGGAGGGAAAGGAAATGGCAGAAGAATCGAGTATCCGGGACTATTTCAGCACATTCAGCACCTCATCTTCGACGCGTCTTCCCCATATTCGTGGGCCAGCCAATAAGAAAAGTTCGAAAGTCGTGCGTTGGGGGAACAAAACCTATGCATAGATTTACATCATGGAGCCGCGCCGCTGCGATTCCCGTCACGCCGCGGAGCTTTATGGTCGTTCCCGTGGCTCCCGCGGGTTCGCCGCCACCGATTTGTCGATAATGTGTACCCGGAGATCGTCTGTTCTTCGGTGGGGAGCTGAATTATCATTCAAATCCCTCGACGATCACCTATGAAGACGATCCTCGTAGAATTAATGTTCCACCGGCTTGCGGGAACGTTTGAAAATCTCCGCAAAAACTGAAGCTAGTGTAAAGTATTTGAAGCGTACCAAATTATTCATTCGTGTCTGTGAAATCTACTAAATTATTATATAACCTTTGTTTCCAACGAATCATTTCATTACAACGAAACGAGTTCGATCGGCTTCGAAGCGTCAGCGATGTCGGCGATACTGGAAGATTGAAAGTTCTCGGTTGCATTTTAAACAGCTGAACTATTTTCATCCCCGCAACCGCAGAGTAAAATAATTCTTGCAACTCTTCAGCGTCCATAACGAAGCAGAAATGTCTTTGTTGTCGGCGGACGCGTACAAGTAATTTCTCGCTTTTAAAAAACATGAAGTAATAATTTACATGGTGGCTGCGCAGCCGTGCGGCGAGCCTTACGTGGTTGAAATGTTTCTTTCGCTAATGGTAACGTGACTTCCGAGTTCCTGTATATCTTTTTAATAGACTTCTCCGACGAAACCGGTAGAAAGCGACTGACACATTGCGTTTACTGTATCCTAGGTAATATACCAACCTCGCGAAAACTCTCGGCAAACCGCGTTCAATGATTAAAGATATCCGCTCAACCTGTAGACAGTAGAAGTGTGCGTATCAGATCAGACGAGTGAAACAGGACAAAATAACCGGACGATTTCAAGTATTACAAGTAGAATACGAATGTTCTTGGTCAGACAAGTAGAAGAGAAACATGACAGATAAACAGACGAAGTCCAATCAAATCTTATCATATCTTAACAAGTACATCAATCTCGCTATCTTACTAAGTAAATTGTACCTGTACGGTCGGACGAACAGATATCGAACGCGAAGCGTTGACGAAAGTAGAGTTTCAAATGCAATAAAGCTCGAAAGACCGGTGTAATCCAATAGTCTCTTTTTAAAACAATTTGTCCACTCCGGCCGAACAATTACACACGAATAGCCAGTATCGGAACCAATAATCCTCTATTCCTCGGCTGAAAACAGCGCGGATGTCGATTGCCGGCACAGAAGATGAAATTCATGGGGAGGTGACCCTAACCGGCTCGCCGTCGCTACGACGGACAATGCCGCGGAACGTTTGGAATTCGGATTTCGTCGCGAATGCCGGTTCCATTGCGACCGGTCGCAGAGCGCAGCGTGTGTAACACAGCGGAGGCCGTGTTTTTCACACCGGCTGGCGATTCTGCAAAGGCTCGCGATGTTCGTTCGTAAACCGTGCAATCCGCCGACGAGCCCTTCCAACGTTTCCGGCCTCTCGTGTCGCCGCTGTCTCCTCCCCCTCCCCCTCGGCCGCCGCGTTTTTGTCCGTTTTTACGCGACAACGAGTGTATTTTTCGACTCTTCGCGGGTCGCGGCACGCGCGCCCGTGCTTTGTGCGTTACGTGACTTCGTTAAAACGGAATCCGAGAACCGAGCCGCGGCACACGGAACGCTTTTTTCAAATCGCACGCTACTCGCCCTTGCGCCGCTCCGAGTTTCCAAGATTGTGAAATGTACCGTGTGTCGGCGAAGAGTATGTTTCTAGTGAAATTTTGTTTGAGTCGAGGAAGTCGGAGACTGGAGAGTGTTGCAAATTCAGAGCTCTGTCTTGTTTTTCAGTTACATGAAAAGAAGTGTGTTATAGCCCTAGCTTGAATACCGTTTGGAACGACATTTAAACTTTCGAAGTTTCGAAGTTTCAAACTTTCAAACTTTCAAACTTTCAAACTTTCAAACTTTCAAACTTTCAAACTTTCAAACTTCCAAACTTCCAAACTTCCAATCTTTCAAACTTTCAAACTTTCAAACTTCCAAACTTCCAAACTTCCAATCTTTCAAACTTTCAAACTTTCAAACTTTCAAACTTTCAAACTTTCAAACTTTCAACCTATCAAACTTTCAAACATTCAAACTTTCAAACTTCCAAACTTCGAGTCTTCCAAACTTTCAAACTTTCAAACTTTCAAACTTTCAAACTTTCAAACTTTCAAACTTTCAAACATTCAAACTTTCAAACTTTCAAACTTCCAGTCTTCCAAACTACCAAACTTTCAAACTTTCAAACTTTCAAACTTTCAAACTTTCAAACTTTCAAACTTTCAAACTTTCAAACTTTCAAACTTTCATACTTCTAAGCTTCCAAACTTTCAAACTTTCAAAGTTGCAACCTTTCAAATCGAAGATGCAGCACACAATCATTCCCGCCAACAAACCGCGGCACTGTCCGAACGACAATACAAAACGCAGCTACCACAAAATCATATCCTTCAGCGCCACTTCTCCAAAGAAACCATCATCCCCAATTTCTCCAGCTTTAAGAGTCCGCATCGATGATCTGCCTACATCTACAATTTCGATCCAATCACGTACGTGGCAAACGGCGCATCGGTTCCCCGTCACATCCGCGGGGCTTAAGAATCGCGAAGGGGCGCATCGGTAGACAAATGTTTTCGGGGGGGTCGGCGTAGAGCGATGGTCGGCTAGTTGCTCGCAGGCCCCGCGATGTTAAATAATCGCGTCGCCGGCACGTTTTCGCGTAACGAGGACGTTTATCAGGATCCAGCAACCGGGAACTGATTTACAAATAGGCCCCGAGAGGCGGCTCCTCGCTCTGCGCCCTGCCGCCGCTCGTCCTACGGCTACAAGCTCCCTCTTCGTCCTCAAACCCCCACCCCACAGCTCCGGCGAAGCCCTTCCGCGTCCTGGCAGAGACGAATCAGCTTGAATTTTCGCGTTGCCGCGCCGCTAGAGGACCTTCTCTATCTCGAGTGCCGCTGCGAAACTCTTCGGCTTCGCCCGGGAAACTTTCACCCTCGGCCTGCGAGCTTCTCAACCCTTGGAACGGGGCTCCGTAACGAGTACTTGTCACGCGTACTATAAATACGCGAAAGAGGAATTAAAACTGCGGCGTTCGCTTCGGTCCTCCATTCTTCCTTATCACCAAAGAGTTCAAAGGGAATACAGTCAACGCGATTACCCTCGGAAGATAGAACACACAGAATGAACTTTTCATTCGTTCGCTTTGTATCACTCCGTGCGAATTATTTCTACTCTATATTTCAAATTTTTTCCCAGTTCCTTCATTTCCTTAAAACTCGTTCCCTCCCGTCCAATAAAACGAACTGCTCAACCGGCGCGGCATCGATCTACCCGGTTCCGGCTCTCGATATTCCCGTCTACCCGTGTATTCGGAGTAATCTACCACCCAAGACCTCCCCGCAATCGCCGGATGAAATATAAATTTAAATTTCTACCCGCGGCGTTACGAATTGTTCTCGAATCGTCGTTAACGGGTTCCTTCCTCCGGCGCGCCGCGGCGGGCGGTAGAATTTATGCGCAAACGTAAACACGATCGAGGGCGGCGAATCGAAAGGAGCTCGAACCGTAATCCCTTGTACGTGGAAGGGCCGTCCAGACCGCAAGGGAGAATGGCATTAATTCGTCGGAATTTATATTCCGCTCGTATTTTCGTGGACGGCCTGCGCAGCGCGTCGTCCCTTCAGTCTGCGCGAGTCAGCCGAAGACTTCCTTGTTCCACGATCGCGGCCGACGCCGCGCGCGCCCCTCTCCCCGTTTTTCTTCCCCGGGGAAATCATTTTCATTTAAGATCGGCTACGACAACGCCTCGCGACCAAGCCGAAGCCGAACTCTCGCTCTCGAATAAATTATTTCACGGTCCCGCTCGCTCCTTCGGCTCCGCTCCGCCCCGGACCCTCCTCCCCGGGTCCCTGTGCCGTGTTTTGCAAACGGCTTCAGCGCCGAAGAAAAATACCCAGGGGAAAGCCATTCCGGAAGGCGCTCCGCTCCCGCAAACACCGTCGAAGCGACGGCGGAGCAGCCGACGGCACCTATCGCCTCTGATCTGCTTGCTCGGCTAGGCTCCTCCGCTAATACTCTGCGAGAGGGATAGCGTTCGCAGCTATTGCGAGTTATTAGGATCTTCGAGCATCCTTAATATTCCATTTGACGCTGCAGTATTGTTGCGCAGGCGTAATCCGTGAAATGTTTCAACGGGGAAACTGGCGAGTGAAATTGACTTTTTGAAACTTTTCTATAGAAACTTCTAGGCTTTAATTGATTTGTAATTCAGCGCAGTGTTACATAGATTTCTTGAGTAGTTCCTTAGAGATAGATCTGTGGTATTGTTAATAATTGCAAAATGATGTATTCAGGTCATTGTTGTTTCAAGTGATTCGGAATAACGTTTGAATCTATAACGAGTTGTACCGTTATTCAACGAATAATTTGATACAGTAAATTCGGAGTATCAAGAAACCAGTGGAAAAAGAAGACAGATATGTCCGCGAAGTAAACTAGTTGGCGAGCAAACGATACCCTCCTAACGAAAATTCCACCGGAAACGTTTCTCCCAGTTCCGTCGACTTCCTCTGAATTCCTTAAATAAACCTTCGGCAAGATTTTTCGCGTCTCCGATAGCTTTGACGGCCGCGCCGGGCGAACACGAATTTCATTAACGATTTGACGTAAATAACGATGGAAGTTCTGTCGACCAGTCAGTAAACGTTTACCTCGAGACGGAAGCGTCTCGCGGAGGGTACAGAGAAGTTGCGAGAGCCTAATTGCTTGATCGACAGGAATGTCGTTCGGACTTGGTCGGAGGAAAATTTCTCCTCGATCCTTCAATGTCGTCGTCAACGTCGCGTCAACAGCACTCCATTACGGGGCGGAGGGGGCTGGGGGCCGATGACGACAATGTTGGTGTTCGATCGATCGATCTATCCTACGGAGCGGTACACTTTTAGCGTCGCCGGCGACTGACGGGTAAATATGGGCACAGCCTAAACTCCGTTGGAGCGGCGCGCTGATAAAACCCCGATCCCTTAATGGTGGACATTCGGATCTCGCTTCGAGAAATTCGTGATCCGTTCACCTTGTAAATCTTCAACCCCTTGCCATCCGATTCAAATGGTACGTCCATCAACCTCGAATAATAGGGCAATCATCAAGTAAACTTAGATTCCGCAACGTTGATTAAAGAATAGATGCAGAATAAAAATAATATTCCTTACCTACTCGCTAATTATTCTCGCCGGAAACTTCTAAATTAGCACGAAAGTAATGTACGCGGCACTTTTAGTTACTGGGTTCAATACTTTTGTTATTTTCGTCATTGTTATTATTGCAATATTTAAAACACCTTAATCTCTTTCTTATCTATGTCACGGTATTTTTTGGTAAATATACTTGAAATACTTCCCGTCCGTTAAGAATTAACCCCTTGAACTGAGAAAACTAGTATCTTCTCTCAATGCGAAACTGAATTTCACATGTTGTCCAGATATGCTGTCTCAACTAAAATAATTTTCTTCTTCCATAAATCAATTTATCAAGCTGTGATTCCCTTTAACCACTCGCTATTTTCGAATATTTCTCAAACTGATGCATTGTACGGAGTTTAATATTAAGTATCAAATTTTTCACTGTATGGAATCAATTGGTGAGTGAGAGGCACCTATCGAGTGCAAAGGGTTAATAGGACACTCCGCTCCCGAACATCCCCGTGTTCGTCAAAGACGTATCAGAGGATCCCTAAGAATCGCCTGCTCGGAATAATATTCAAACCAGCCCCGTAACAACGTCACGTACTCGAAATAATTCAGTGCTTGGATCCCGCGCCTATCACCGTGGAACCGCCCTCCTCCTCCTAGCCGGGAGGTTTCTCTTCTTTTTCTTACGAGCACTCGTAACGTAGGAAGTGAAAAAAGTTCGCTTAACGACTTAGCGGGTACGTATCCGGCCGGCCGGTTGTCGCGTAATTTCAGCGGGAAAGCATCCGGAAATGCGACGCTTAAAAGAATGTAAAACCAGTATGAACGCTTAAAAATTAAGAGGAGCCGCTGTACGGGGCGCGGAGCGGGGGGCGGAAGGCGGAAGAAAAAATGAAACGACCGCAGCCGGCCGAGATTTCAATTATGAACGCGTTATCTAGCGACGCCGCGGGCTCGAGGATCGCACGGGGAGAAAGTTTTCCCATTAAAGGAGCGCGCGACGATCGAAACGGATTACGCGGGCATTACCGCGGAATCTCGCGGGTTATTTTATGTTCTACCGACAAACGGAAGCTTTACGCGCCGCCGCACGCCGGCGTCATCAACCCCGTTGATTTCGGTTGTCCCTTTGTTCCAGAGAGGCGGAGGAGTTGTGTTCCCGATTTAACCCTTTGCACTCGAGAATATTTTTCTTAAGAAATATTCAGTATTTTCTAATGAAATATCGATGATACTTTTTACAACTGACACGAAGGAATACCTTGCGTAAATTATGTGACCGAACTATTTCGTTTCGATGTTCCGTGTGTTGAGACATTATAGACAATTCTTGTTTCTTGATGCAAGGTGTCTTAAATCAACGTCTGTAGCTTGGCAGAAGCGAGCAGCACGAGACGAGCTTAATCCGTCGATCGAAAGTGAACTTTCCGGTTGGGACTAAAGCGTAATCATCCAGGATCATTGAATATTTAACGACGACTGTAGCCAGCCACGGAATGTGGGTTAAACGCGCTCGTGAAAAATGGAAAGCAACCCGGGGCATTTGTCTAAAGCCGACTGCCTCGATCATTTATAATGAAATGCACGGAGAACCGTCGCGCCGGAGGAAACATTCCCGGCGATCAATCATCCCCGCGAGATCGTAACGAATACAATTATCGCTGCTGGAATGCTCGGCTCAGATCGAACCGATCGGGAATAAATAGTATTCCGCGTTTCGCTCGTCGCTGGAACGGTCATTCTTTCGCGTAACGATTTAATCTCTTTCGAAGTGAATTTTCAATTTCAAATCTATTTCAAAAATAACGTGGTAATCCATTTTGTCATAATTCCATGTATCACCTTTGTCCCATCATCATTAAAGACCCGTGAACCAGTAAAATTTCTGAAATCTAAAAATCCCCAACGAAAGTATATCGTTCGAGAGCGTTTCACCGGAAATATAGCAACAGAGCGGCGCGTGAGAGGTTCTTAAATCACTCGGAGTCCATAGTGCTTGTTATTTGAAAAGAGAGAAATGGAGCCGGTGGATTGTAGGATATTGCAGAAATAGTTTCGAGCCTTCGATCCTTCGCACAGATGGCGGGCCCGCGATTTTTCATTACCCGCGGAGGCTTTTATTCGCAGAACGGTGCCAGCCGGTCATCGAGTCGCACTCGAATATTGTCCTTGCGACGTACATGCAGTTGACAGGGGGATGACGAGGACGTTGAAGGATCGAGAACGGGCGTGACGGTACTTTTTCCCCCGGGGGACATTAGTGACTTTGGCATTGTGACGCGGAAGGTCACTCGATTCTGGTCAAGTATCCGTCCGGCCGAAAGGGTTTTCCCCGGAAAAATTCGATCCGATCTCAAACGAACGACGATGATAAACGAGAGAACTTCCTCCCCCCACTTTTTCGTGCATCCCCCGGCGTTCTCTCTATCCCGCTCCGGCGATTCCACGTTACAGTCAGATTCCACTGATTAATGTCCGTCTAAGCTCCGTCCAGGATCGCTTCTCAAAAACTCGCTTCCGGAAGAACGAAATTTCTAAGCAGCTCCTTGATTAATCTCTCCGCGACGGTTGCCCGTTCCACGTTCCGCTGCCCCTTCGGAGGGTAATTTATAAATTGGTTCCTCCCGACGTGCACCAGACGCCAGTGAAATTAAAATCTTCAACGAGAGGAGTTCTCACAGGCTCGCCGTTACCTTTTTCAATCATCGTTACCGTAATACAAGAAAAGGTCTATCCCAAAATATTCCTCAGACGCGAAACTGGATTTACTGACCCGTCAATTTCACGGGCATCAATCTCCATAAACATTCTTTAGTAGGAGTTCGCGTCAATATCCATTGACGCAATTCTAGAAATACGTGTATCCTCATCCTCTCTTCTAAACTCTAATTTTCAACATTCACGTGGACTCCTATTGTCCTCGGAACAGCGCACAAAATACGCAGCAAACTTAGGTCTTAGATCACACACTCGTTCTTACATTCGCTCTTCCTAAAAATACCTCAACATACGCTGAAAGTTCTAGATACTACGATAATATCGAAAGGATTGAAATCGAAGTCGCGAATTCCTGGTTACAGGCGCGTTTGTAGCGTTTCCCGCATTCGAGCCGGGCATAATCGCTCCCCGGGCGCTGTAAAGGGTAGCGGCGACAGGCAAAAGAGATTCACGATCCGCGGCTGTGCCGGTAGCTGCAATTATTCGGTTCATTTAATGCGCGGTATGTCGGCTGAGTAATGTTCGCGCGGCGACGAGGAGAAGGTGTGTCCCTCGGTCCTTTGTAGGAAAATTCACCGGGTAAAGGGCGGACCACCTGGCAGACGGAAGGGCAGAGCGGGCGGGGGCGTGGAGAACACTCGATACCATTTGAAAGCACGTAGGTAAGCATTTATCCCAGAATATCCTATTTATCTTGGCGCTGGAGCACGCGCCGTCCCTTATTCTGGCAATTCGGTCACGTCCTACCAGTCCAGCGTTTCGACGAAAACCTGCAATTTCGATTTCTTCCCGAAGATTTCTAGCCTCCCCATCCTTCCGGCCCTGTCTCTTTCTTCCAACGCCCGCTGGACCCGCTCCTCGCCCCGCGCCGTTGGCTTTTGCGACGCGATCGTCCGCATAGTGGAGTACCGGACTGTCGACCCAGACTTCTGTAATTCCTCGTAATCTAGCAGCGATCGTTCTCTTGGCGTCTGCTTTTCTATTTATAGACAAGGTCTGTTTACTATCCAGCTTCCTTATTAGGTTCTAAGTTTGGAGATTCTAAGTTTGAAGATCAGTATTAGTAATAATACTGATAACTCGCTACCGCGTGTGTGTTTTACAATTGATCTCGATGCGACTGTTTACGGAGAAAATGACGTTTCATTCGGTACTACCTTCTTTAAGCTCGTCCGATACAAAAGGGCGTAACACACGGTGTGCTCGTGAACACGAATATTCATAATAATGAGCCGCCCGTATAAAAGAAGGTTCCACAACCGTCCGATGAAAGACATTTGCCCGATTGTTCGGCGAAGCGCGTTGAATTCTTCACGTTATTCGATTATTAATTATCGACACGCGAGCGGCGTGTCGCGTGTTGTTGATTTTCGAAGCGGCCGTTTAAAAGGGTTAATTACGGCATAGAAATTTCTCATAATCTTTCCAGCGCGGGCTTCTCTATGGCCGCTGTTGACAATCGCAACATTATGCGCGGCCGACGGCGGAAAGGCGCGCGGCAACAACAAAACTCAATTTCGCTGCGTAATTAAATCGAGTCGCTGCAACCCTGTTGCCATGGCGATACCGGCGTTGTTGATTTATCGGTGTAACCGGCGGCCGCGTTCCATGGGATGCATAAAAACCGCGTTACGAATATATTCGCCGCGGGGTACGTCGACGGGCAAGATCCGAGGCGGCCGACATACTTCCATTGTCGACAACATGGCGGCCACGCAGTTTTCCCGGGCGTGATTCGGCGTCGCGCACGCGAACGAACGTCCATTCTTGCGCGGTCGCCGACTCTGTGTACGGTCGCGGCCACGCAGCCAATTATCGTTCACAAACAGTCGCGCAGACACATTAAATTATTGCTACCTTCCAGCTCCGAATGCAAATTGATCTTGAAAACCGGGCCACGAGTATTTGCCGACTGAACCGCGCGTCGGGCTGCCTTGGGATTTCGGCCGATGAACCGCCGGGAAACCTGATTTCGCTGGGATCTATTCTCTCAATGGCTCTTTTTTACGGAAGCACGGAATTAAATGTGTCAGCTCGACTAGCGAGGAATTCAAACGAAATTTGTTATGTACCGGAGCGCTGAGTTTCATTGAATTAGAGAAAAAATGAAGTTGAGTTTTATCGTTAACGTCTTCGATGCTTTTACAATTTTCTAAGTAACAGTCTATGATTTCGTAACGATATTTATGGATCGAGGATTCACTTTCTCCCCGTTGTATTTATCGATTTCAATGTATAAATCGTTAATGGATTTCGACTGGAACACTTGAAACGCTCTTCGATGTTCGAGCGTCTGTTAGAACATTCCATTATTTCAGTAAATATTGAATACATTAGAATCATAACTTTCACTTTCGATTACCGGTAAGTAAAGTTTCATCGCTGTTACATTCCCGACGGGACGTTTGTTTGTTCAAGGAAAGTTGTATTTACTTTGATAAGATAACACTCTCGAAACTTTTGAGCTGCTAGCTGCGAACCGTCAATATTGAAGACAAGAATACGCGACGTGAATTACCCAGGCAGCGCGATAGTGGATGCGACGGGATAATCGTCGCTCTCGTAACGCGGCCGGCGCGCGGTTCGCGTTCTTCTTTTTTTTTTTTTGTATTCAAATCGGCGGCAGCCGCACGGTAAATTGTCAGGAATTAATTCCGACCACGTTCGAGGAGCACGAGACCCGGATACAGGTGAAAATTACCGAGTCGCCATTGTAGAACAGCGGAACCGTGAAATTAACCAAATAACGCCGGATGAATTTCTGTGCGTAACATGTTGCAAATGGCGCGCGGCGGTTTCCCATATTCCGAAACTTTGGAATGGAGAGGGGATCCCACTTAATAACTACTTCTGATCCGGACACAGGATCGAGGGAATTACTAATTGTTGCCGTGACTTCGTCGAAAGTTGTAGTTAATGAGTTCTACAATAACACCGCGGGCATACATTCTGCGAGCGTAATTTCACGGTTAAATTTACTTTGGTACGGCCGCGGCTGCTGCATCCAGACACCTTAATTGCTACAAATGTTTCGCGATCTTCCCTTGTCACTCTTTCGATCCCTTCCCGTTACTCGACAACTTGCGTCCGATACAGACAAACAATTACTAAACTTTCCCCATCAAAAAGCACGAAATTGAAGACACAAGTAACCACGGAATCGCACAATTATACAAAAATAATAACCCTTTAACCCATTTGCATCGAAGAAATGGAAGATTGGTCCTCACCATGTTCGCATCAAAATAAAAATGATTCGAAACGTATAAAAAGGTAAAAACCTATATAACCACAATTATAGCACTCATAAAATGTCTTTCCCTTTTTTTGTAACATACAAATTACACAACGGTGCGCATATATACGCTCACGATGCAAGTGGATTAACAAAATCTATAAATCCTCAAATAAAAATTACTCCAGACGTTCTACCGCCAAGATCATCAATGAAAAGCGGCAGCAGGAACGCTCGAGCGCCATCGAGCAAAGAAGAAGCCTTTAATCCTAAACAGCAGGGGCAGCCAGTCAGTCAACCGTCTCTGCGTTCAATGGTTCCTTACACCTACACCCGCGGCCGTTATCGATTTTCGATCTGAGCGGCGAAGCGCGAGGAACGCGGCCGACGATAATGCTCCGGCTAATATCGCGAACGACGATTTAACCGTATCCCCGGCGTCTTCTCGTCGCGCAACCGGCCCCGCGCGTTCGCCAGAAATCTTCGAACCGATTGTCCCCGGGTCCCGCTGTCGAACGGCGGCCAATCTAATCGATAAACATCCCCCGAGCGAAACTTACACCCGTCGACCTTTAACGTCGGCCGGGAAGGCAGCCAGCAGGCGGTCGAACGCTGCCGGAAATGGAGATGAATTCGGCATTCGCCGACAATCAACGATACTGTCGATCAATCATCGAGCCCGCGGTAGGATATCGGGGAGATAGTCATTAATTAAAAGCGGAATTCGCGCGAATGAAGCGGCAATGAACACTTGACCGGTTGCCGGGTCCCGCGGAACATCATCCCCCGATCGGTTTGAAGTGGCCGGCCAACCCCCTCCGTCCCTCTTCGTCCCTGTTCCGGGAACGCGAGCAGGCTCGCTCGAGGGTGAGACACGGGGGAGGCTGGATTCGGGGCTGTTCCCGAGCGGAACGGCCCCCCTTTCGGAGCAGACCGGTCCGAAAACCGACAGGACAGCCCTGCAATTTCGATGCCGGCTCGCGGCCCTGTAATTTGATCAATTAACGCCGTACGGCCCTGCTGTACAGGATGCTCACTGTAGCCGAGAGGGTGGCTTCGGCCGACCTGATAGCCAGGGGTTGCCGGGAAACCCGGCTCTTCCGATCGCGATCCAGTCGATTCTGATCCGACCGAGCCGGCGGCCTTGCGCGATTTTTATTCGCCTCTAGTGGCGCTGCAATGTTTTTTGTAGGTTATACCTTTTGCAATTTACTTTGTAGTTTCTGCTGTAATGCCGAAGAGCTCGGGCCGCACGGCTCTGCGAGTATTGAATACCGATAACGGACGGACCCGATCGAATTTCGATTGCGAACGAAGAACATTAGAGTCTCTAGGATCGACTCGCTGTGTATCATTAGACTCTAACTGAACTTTCGAGGCTTAGTTCGTCGTTGATAATTCACTCGATCTCGAAGTTTCGTTTAGAGATGAGGTTGTTAGATTTGCCGGCGTTTGTATGCTTGCATTATTCCTGGAAACTGATGTTCGCGTATGATCTTGGAAATTCGAATTTCAAAATCGTAGAATTAGGATAGGAATGGTTAAATTAAAATCGATTCGATCTGTGAGCAAGTGATGCTTATTAAATCGAACACCCGTGAAACTGACGAATTCAGGGAATCGAGCTTTAATTAAGGTTGTCCGTTCGCAGAAACCGTCGCGGCTGGATCGTTGCACGATTGATCGCCGCGCGGAAAGTGACGCGTGTACCAGAGCTCGCGTGCATCGTCGGTCGCGGATTCGTCCGCGCGCTCCGGGGGTTGCATGACGACGTCATAAGTAAACCACTGCGCCGGGCTTGCGCGTTGTACACAGTAATTATGTGTTAACTACCCGTTAAGCAGCACTTCGTTCTAATGACGTCATGTACGTCCTGCTAACGACGGAGCGGTAATGCGGGTGCTGTGTACAGTGCTTGAAAAGCCGAACATTACAAATCTCGTGAATTACCTTGGATTCGGGCCGGGTTCAGCGCGTACGCGGCCACGCCGATCGATTATTAACTCCGAGATTTGCGTTGAACCCGACCCGACACCCGCTCCTTCGTGACCGGCGACGGATGACCGGCGTAATTTCCGTCGAGCCCCGCGATTCCGGTAAATATTTCACCTCTGTTTCATTCATGCCCGATGACTGATGGACTTTTTTGTTTGTTTGTTTGTTTGTTTCGTTTGTTTGCCCGTTCGTTCGTTCGTTTATGCGTGTGCTCGCGACGGCGCGCACGCGAGCGCGGTCGTACGAGGAAAGCGAGGCAGGCATTTCAGTTTTATTTTTATTTTCGCCCGTCGCATTAATCTTTTGTTTTTATTCGGGACCGTCACGGGGTCAGAATTTTCCTCCAAATGACGCTGTTTTACATTTCACGGTGCTACACGGTGAACGAGTTCTCGGTTCGGCGGACGGTTTATTGACGTCACCGTTTAGAAACTCGTGTTGCCAGTTCCCGGCTGTCTGCGCGCCCCCGTATCGCTCGCTCGTTCATTATATCGCGCGTTTCGCGCTTTTGTTCCGACGCACACGGCATCCTTCGCGTTCCGTTCGCATGAGACTCGACTTCGGGAATTCCTGTGATGATCGTGTTTTTATACTGGAACCGCTGGATAAAGGAACATTTTCGGAGTTCTTGTTTCGTTAGCCTCGAGCGTGCGGATGCGCTTTTAGAGATGAAAGTTTACGAAGCAACGCGAGAATCTCGCTTAAGGAAAATCATCCGGGAGAAGACGGATTTGCAAAAATTGTTTCCGTTGGCACGTTCAACGCGAAGTTTAGATGAAAATAAGGGAAATTCTGGTGACGGTGATTAATGGAATAACAGTCCACTCGTTTATTTTGAAATCCTCGCGCTCGTCTTCTTATTGGGAGCCCTCGCCACGGAGCGCGGTGGAAATGAGAGGTCAGCACGCGTTAAGCCTGCAATTTACAGAATAATTAGCGGTATCGAATGGCCTCGAGGCGAGCGCGTCGCGGATCCTCCGTCACAGCGGACAGCAACGGTGAAAATTCCAGCCAAGCTACAGGATTCACCGGAATATAATGGAACGCGAGAAAAATGCCTGGATTAAATCCGGAATCGATTTAATTACAACTCGCCAGCGAAACACTTTTTCAAAATTGTGAGTATCCCTCTTCCAGCGATTCTTCGGAAACAACGCAATTTCGCCAAACGAAAGATCAACGAATTTCAACGAAAACCGTCGATTCCCTTCAACGTCGAGTTCACAGCCTCTCGAAGATGGAAGGTTCGAGTAGCTCGGACAGCCCGAGTAAACCGGAAAAGGATCTCGCCGACAAAAGGCGTCCTCGTCGAAGGAAAATTAAGCCGCGTTCAGTTGCTGCCGGTCAAGCCGGCGGATCGTGTCTCGGGCAGCCGTGCGCCGCCGCTATCTAAATTAAAAATACATGAGGCCTCGCGACTCCGCCGGTGACTTCCTTTCTCCCGGCGAGTGTCTTAATTACCGGCCGCTCGGCGGCCGTCAGGCGGGCAGAAAAATCGGCGGAAAAAGAAGGAAACCGGGAGCCTTTCCGACTTCTCGCCGGGCTGCAGCTTTGAAATGGGAGTCGCCCCGCCGCGCCGCGCCGCCCCGAAGGAACACCCCGCCGTCCCGGTGTAAAAAGGCTGATGTACTCTACCCGGGGAGAAGCTGGCCGACCCGCCGTTGCCGGGTTCGAGGGGTCGCGAGGGCGGCGGGAGGTGTTAATTAACTACTCGTCTCGCTCCCGTCAGAGACATTCGAGCTAGGGCTCGACTTAACTTCGCCTCCCCGCAATCGTTCCCTGTCCCGCCGCTCGGCTCGTTGGAGCAGCCGGCAGATAACGCGTCCATGATGCACCGGTAAAGAGGACAACGGTGTTTTTTCCCCCCCGTTCCTTTTCTTCCTCTTTTTCCCCCGCGGAGAATGGGGCTCTTCTGCGGCGAACTCGCCGGGGATCTTGTATCGAGTAATTTAGGCGGAGAGGGTCCTCTCTTTGTTAATTCGAGCCGTTCCGCGGAATGGAAGCGAGATTATCTCTCGAAAATTGTATTCGGAAAATTTCGCAAGGGTTGAAGCTTCATCGCCGCCGCGGTTTCTCGTTTTTTTTTCGCCCTCCGCCGCAGTGAATTCTCGTAGATTTACGAAAGAGGGCTTTTGTAAATTCTGTTTTTAGGTTACGGAAGAATAAGGTCGAAACGGTTCGGAGGTCCATTGAGGCTGATAGCGGAGCCAGGATTTTTGACAACGCGTTCTTTCGAGCCGATAAAATATCTTCGTCCCCCACCGCCCCTCCCAACCCTCCGGCCACATTCAGCCGGTGGATAATTGGTGCGAGTCTGAGAGTGTCTGATACCGATTTCCCCGAGTTCTCTCGCGAGTCGAGTGCAACGGACGCGTAATAAATTCCAGGTTTACCTATTCTGCTTGCGACAGGAATTATTCGGCGAGGCCGTAGGTGTACGATCGATTTAACCGGGGGATGAAATACGAGAGACGCGCCAATTCGTTGCGCCGATCCGGTAGTTCCCTGTACTATTACCTCTCGATTCCCCCGCGATTGTTTCGCCGATCCTTACCGTTCGAACGGAGATTTCGTTGCCTTCGATCAGCCATTCTTCAGCCTAATCTCGATCGCGACGATCATAAAATCTGTCGCATCTATCTTATTAAGTCCTCCAGCTGTCGATCCTCTCTTTCCAATCGTAAATCAATTCTTGTCGCGTTGTACGTTTATCAGCAAATTATCTAATCTCCTATCTATAACCATCGAGCCTCTTTAAATTATCTCTATTCATTTGTAATTCCGATTGATCCTATTATTGAATTGAAAAATCCGTACGTGCTCCATCGAGATTCGAAAAACGATTGCAACATGGATGAACCGATTCTCTATCGGTTCAAGGGTTACTCGTTTCCTCGACGATTTCTTCGGTTCCAGAAGGAAGTCGCCAAATCTTCGAACGCGGCGGCAGGTAGATGGGAACACAGCGTTTCTTTGCCGAGCGAGAACTCGCGATGGAGTGGGGCCAGCCGATTCATAAAGTATACACCGACCGCTACGCTTCCCGCATACTCATCGAACGACTTCCCGGATCGCGATGCATGAATTCGGCAGATCTCCCGGTGCCGGTTGCATAACGCCGCAAAACACTCGTGTACCGTTCCGTTCCGCTCCGCGAGTAAGAGCGGATCCGTCGAGGACCGAAGACCGGCTGGCACGTAATCGACGGTATTTGCGCCAGGACTTACAGTTTCGTCTCCTTTTGCTAACGAACCGCTCCGAGAGCTGAGTGGCCCGGCAATCCCGCCGCTGGGGGAGAGAGGGAGGCAGGGATCTTAGATCTTACTCGTGGAATCCCGTTGTTCCCACGGAAATCCTTTTGTTTCACTTGCTGATTAGCGATCCGGGGGACGTGCCGGCGAGGCTACGCCCGCGAGATCTCGCGAATCTACTCGATAAACAATGCAAGGCTTTTTTCCCTGCCGTTGACGTCGTTCTGTCAGTCTACTCTGATTGGAGGATTTCTCGCTGCGCTCGATGTACGACTGTTGAAATAATTATCTTTGAGGTGAGTTTGAATGTAATGTCTCCCGATAAATCTCATTTGAATAATCACCGACGATTATTTGATTATTTCTATCACTCTATAGGAATATCTACAATGAACACGTTATCGTGCTACTTCTATGAATTTCTTCTTATCTGTCACGGTATTTTTGGTGTCAACTTGAACTTCCTTAAGGGTTCATATTCATATAGCAACCGAAAGCAGAAAAAAAGTGAAAAGCATGAATTTGAGTTGTTTTAACCCTCTGTAGGCCCATGTAACTTTGAAGTCACATGTCAGTATATTGGAATCTTGTTGATTTATTTCACTTTGCACTCGAAGTGGTGAGTAAAATTAAGTAATCAGTTTCAGAGTTGTATAGTTGTACAGTTTAATATCAAAGTTGTCTATAGTATGCAAAAACAGTGTCTCCCAACAGTCGAAGGGTAGAAAGTTTGAAACACTGTTCTTTCACGATAGACGCGTAACAGCACGTCTAAGACGGACAACGGTGGAGGTCAGAGCGGTAGGGGTGTCGTTAACGATCTAATAGCAAGCCACCGGCAAAGTGGATGCTACCTAGCCCCCGTTCCACCTATCCAGACAGTGTAGTGGCGCCCTTCGGTCCTTTCGTGAACAAGGGAGGGGCGGACGCCGAGGGTTGGGGTAGGGAGACACGGGTCCGCCACCCACAATTCCGCTTGCGGGCACTGTAATTTGCTGTATGCATGCATCCAGAGATGGATAGACACGGCCGGGCAGCCGAGCAGGTCCGGGAGATCTATGGATTTATGCAAATGCAGGCAGTTAGAGTCCCGAGCAGCCTCCGCCGTTGAATAATGCGTTGATAAGATAGGAGCCCAGTGCTCATATGCCGCTACCTACCCTACCATCCGCCATTGATTTGTCACCCTTCCGTTCGGCACCCCCTCCCTCCCGCCGCCATGATCCCCGTTCCGAACGAACTTCCAGCCGCGAGGAGCTCGACGGGTCTTATTGTTGCTCGACCTACCGTTTCTTCTCTTACTTGTGAAAACTCTAGTTTCTTTTGCACTTTTCTGAAGAATCTTTGACACGAACCTCATCATTTCATAGCTGTCACTGATAGAAATATCAATATTCATGATACATGTGGTATTAATGGTATTTCAAATATGTCTTATTTTTAAAAAAACACAGGAGTAGATAATTGTGTAAAATACAAATAAATAGAAACGATATAGTTAAGTCGGCGTGCAACGTACGGATTTCCCTATAACATTTCGAAATAGAAAACGCGTACACAACAACCTCTGCATCGAATTTTCATAAATACAAGATTTATAGATACCGATCCCCGTGTTTGCGCGCGAGACTTCCCGTAATCTTCCGTAAATATTGATATTTACGCATTGTCCGCGAGGCTTATAATTTTCATACGGGAAAAAGCCCTTCAATTATGATCGCGCGCGCGCGCCGGCCGCCCCCTTTTTCTCTAGTTTTCCACGGAGCGCAGAGGAACGCGACAAAAGGCACTCCCGCTCGCGCCGGAGGATTAGACCGGCATTGGACACTGCATTTCCATTACAAATCGGATTTCACCGTGGAGGGCGGGGGCGGCCAGACTGAGATAGGGTCGAAAAACAATAACAACGATAAACAGTCGAACATCGCGCCATCCGCTTCGGGCCGCGCGCCGTCCCATCGTGAACACCGGGCTGATAGGTATCGCGTCACGGACGGCAAACATTGCTACGGGATTACGTACTCGAGCCTCGCGAATCACTTTATGTATTTCCGCCTCGGTGATTTGAACGCTGCGACCTTGAATTCCGGCCGCCGTGCCGCGAGAACGTGTTCAGCCGATTCCGATCGGATCGGCCATTAAACAACAATCGCGTTGTTTCGGTTTCCTCCCTTTTCTTTTCCTCTTTCAACCTCTCGAAAGTTTTTCACTAGAAATATTTAGTATTCTCATATGAAACACAGACAATGTTCTGAAACTAATTAACACTTTGATTTCCACGTCACCCGAATTCGGCTGACATTATTTTTTACAGAAACGTGGACATTAATTTTTTTCGTGACGTATCGAACCGAATTTTGTTGGATATATGAGATACAAGAGAGATAGTGGAGCAATTATTAAGAATCTTGATTTCTCAGTTTCTGGTTAATGGAGAAAACTGTTTCGAGTACATAGGAGTTTTGATGAGTGTTTACGTGGAAGTTAAAGTGGTAACGAGAAAATATATAAATTAAGAAGGAAAGTTTCGTACGAACGGTTTAAAAATGCCGTTTCGCTTGAGAATCTTAACAAGAATAGGGTACGCTGCGGATTGACTGGATTACACGATGCACCATTATTTCATCCTTGAAGGGTCCAGTAATTTGCGAAGTGTGTGCAACGGAGAGTCCCGCCGTGACAGGGCGTGACGCGAGCAAAACAGACAACGCTGCGACAGAGCGCGTGACGTGTGCTAACATTGACCGTGCTGTCCTTGTGAACGGTCCGGTGTCCTCTGAAAATTGTGCTGTCTGGATACAGGTGTGAATCCCGTGGAATTCAGACGGTTATAACGTCCCCGTCGAGTAACGCGAAATATAAAATCGTCCAATCAAGCCAGCTTATAGACGTTTAATCCCCTGGCGAATGAAATTTGGGAAAAGACACATTCAGATTTTTATTCAGCTACCGGGTACGCGCTCGCGACGAGAATTGAACGTTGATATCTGTCTACGGTCGATTACGTTATCGTGAAGTTCCAGCAACGACAACTTAGGGAACGGTCCGCGAGAGATAGGCTCGATCACGGGCGCAACGGCAACAAATTGGAAATCGAACGCGGCAATTGGTTCATTAAATTACACCGTGGCAACGGGCCGGACGATTCATAAATAAAAACGATACCGATCGACCGACAGGACTCGCAATCAATTGCCGCGGAAGCGAATGGACAGCGCGCCGCGTATCGGCCGCATAAACCAGCCTCGCAACGATTTAATCGTAATTTTACGGGGCCCGTTTTATTATGCGAATCGCGGCTCTATTGCGGAAACACCCAAAGAGTAGCGAAGGCGCGTTTAATAAATTTCAATGTAACGGCTCCATGGTAAATCACGCGACAGCTCGTATCATTCCTATCAATCGGTGTCCTTTTTTCCCGTGGAACGTTCGAAACTTATTTCAATCGAAGTATCTCTTTATCTCGATATATATAGAAATTCATGATCAAAGTATTCAAGTAGTTTTTTTTCAGTAAAACAGAATTTCATAATATAACATACAACGAAGAAACTTTCACCTTACATTTAACCATTTGCGAGATCAAACTTCTGCCGAGATCAAACTTCCATTGGAATACCAAGTTGCGAACAAATGATTTAACTATTGGGACAGCAGGAAATCAGTACAGAGTTTCCTTATTCTCTACGATTTAAGCATTCGGTGTTTAATTTAGCAGAATCTACAGTTTTGTATCCTTCCAATAATCTTCGTATGCGAAGGGTTAACATAACAGATTAACTCGGAAGTTTCTCACTAGAAATATATATCATTTTTTGAATAGACAACGATGATATTCTCTGAAGCTAACTCGAAGGGAAATTAGAAGTATATTGAGGGACAAAGATACTTATTCCAATAGTTCACGTATCGAGGCATTATAGAAAGTTCAACATTAAATATCAGATTTCAGTTTTACTCAAATCAAGTGACGACTAAGAGTCACCTCCTAAATACAAAGGGTCAATTAAATCGAACGCAAAGAACATTCCGTTTCTCGAAGTTTCTCGATGCTTCATTTTCGAAAACAAAGGACCATTCTCGAAAAAGCCACGATGTTTTCTCATTTCTAGATACCTACTGCATAGGGTTCCATTCGTAAACAGATTTCTATGTCTCCTCTCGCGAGCGCAAGCAATATGGATCGATTCCACGAGACGCGCAACCCTATCGCGATCCCTAGTCCCATATCGGACTGCATCGAGTAGATACGGTTCGGGGGACGTAAACGCGCGGATCGCCCTTAAGTCTAACAAGTAGCGGCCGCGTAGCGTAGGTAGGCGAAGAAGAGTGGCGCCGTCTAGTGTTTCAACGGGGGCCGCTCGTCGGCCCGGGTAAAAGGGGTTAGGCTAAGTGGCAAATAAAGGGTAGCGACGAGGTTCGAGTGGTGTCTCGTTTTTCTTGGCGCCCTCCCGCTCGTCAAGGTGAAGGAGTGCTCTCTATAGCTTTTCGGAAATGGAGGCGAGGCTACTTCGCACGGTCGAAAGCCATCCGGCGGGAATAGAGTCGGTTAGCGGCCCGGGGTCGCGATCGAGGTCGGTTATAAGAGGGCGGCGCGCCCGCGGAAGAAATAAAAAGAGATCCCGGGGTGAACTCGCGCGGCCTGCGCCGGAAATTTGGAGTCCCGTTCGATTTCCGCCGCCAACCGCGCCGCTCGCCCCCGCCTTTTTATTTACCGCCCGGTTGATTTATTGCTAAGGCGGGAGATCCTTGGTAATTGACGAAATCTGCTGTCGTTGCGGTCTTTTCCGTTGAGATAGTTGCGTTCCTCGGTAATTGCTGCTCGTTGATCGGTGGATTGAATGCAGGAAGTTAAGCCGTTAAAGTCCAAACGGCAGTTAGGAACGAATAAAGAAACAAACACTAGTCGGTCATACAAAAAGAATGAACAAGCGACAGGTGAATGACCGAGAGAGTGAGTGAATGAAAATAAGAGCGAGAGCGGGACATTAGGGGCGATAACCGCAAAATCTGTGAGAATGTGAGTGATTAGTATATTAGGAAGGATGAGGAAAACAGTCCCTTTTGTGAGAATTGCGAGTAGGCGAGAACAAAGTTATTGAGAGAGTATTGCGAGTGTTAATTATAAGATAGAATTAAACCAAAATTATTTTAAGCCCTGTTCTTGGTTCATTACAATCCCGCATGAATATGCAATGTTGAGAAGTAAGTAGTAATCGTATAGTACAAGCATTCGTGAACGTGAACAATTGAAATTCGTAATGAGGATCGATCTGTTGCAGATAGAATGATAGTAATTACCGTTAATTCCGTTACAACACTTCTCCCTACTTCTCGCCTCGATAAATTCCGGAAATCCATCCAATTATGTTCCAAAATCTCCCAACGTAATCTTCTAATCCGCGCGAACTGGGGCACGGCGAAGTAAGCGGTCCAAAAATATAGCTCCCACTTTACGTCCGCGATAGTAGCTCAAGTCCGCCAGAAGGATCACAATTTCACGATCATTTGTTAGACTGCATAACAATGACAACGGCGTTTCGACGTTTCATATCCATTTGGCCGGCGAGGAGTCACGATTCACGGTCGAAGCTTTTACGAGCTTAGCCGGGCGAGCCGCGGAAGGGTCGGGGGGCGGAAGGAATGGAGAACGTTAAGACGACACCGTGGCCGCATCAACAGAAACGGCTTATTCTTTCGCCGGTCGCAGCCGTAAAGGACGCTCGCCGGCACGAAGTTAGCGCGATATAACGGTGCACATGGACGGACACGTAGCGACGGCGTTTATTCCGCTTTACGCTTACATCGTGCCTCCGGGATGATAGCTTATGAACTCTCCCCGGCGCGCTCGCGTTTTTACCTCTCCCCCCCGTCGTCGCGGCGAATGAAAATAGCCGTGACCGCGTTTCCTTTTTTCCCTCTCGTCCCCTTTGTTCCCCCTTTCCTCCGGCCGGGCTGATGTCCGAAACGAGCGAGAGAGAGCCCGGGGCGGGGCGGAGGCAGCTTAACGGCGAGAGAATCGCGAAATCCAGGAAATTTTCCCCCGCGACGCAGAGGACCGTGTCGCGTTGTGTAAACACGCCGTGATAAAGATATCTCCCGGGAGGTAGTCGAGGCGCGACTCGGTCCAGTTTATTTAAAAATAAGCCCGTCGCCGAGCTGGAACAACGGCGCGGGTGTCGCCGGGAATTTAAACGGCGTCTCTGCGCGCGACGTTCGTAAACTGGAAGCGTTTTTTCCCCGGAGCCGACCCGATTTCTTCCTGTTTCCGCGGCGATTTTCATTCCGAACGTAATCGGCCGTGCCCCGCAGTTCACTGTTAATTTGCGAAAATGTATTACGCGGGATTTTTCCGGCGGAGAGTCCGACTACGGTGCTCGGGGTAAACGGTGAACGTAAACCGGTGAAATTTGTTGGCAAACTCCGGATATCACGCTCGTTCGCCGCTGCACGGTTGCGAACGGGAATTCCGCGTTTCACGGAATAATTCGCGAAAGTGTGACACGGAGGTAGCTGGAGCAGCGAATAACAGTCGGAGGCGAGACGCTCTCTTTATGAACGACGGAGTTCGCGAACGAACGGACTTCTCGCCGCTGCGAGTCACTCCTCTTTGGGATCGGGCATCGATGATGACGCAATTACCAGTCAAAGCGAGGCGGCCGACGGTGGACGGGGTTAAAGGGTGATGATAGCAGGGAGCTTGCGTAAAAAAGTTTATTACGTAAATGAAGGTAATGAGGGGAACAGGGGAAACTTTTGAAGTGCCTCGCGGAGGAGCACGGGAAGACGAGGGATGCTGGAAAGGCGGATCCGCGTCGGAGCAAGAGGTAACGCCGGTCTAAGTTGTAATTAAAGACCGGCCGGTTCGATGGTAACTTCTTTATTTTACTTTCCTGGATGTTTACCGGGAATATTTTAATTCTTCGCTGGCATAATTAGGCGTTCCGCGGAAAGCGGGAACGAAGTGCCGGCGAAAAAGGAGGACAGGGGATGAGGAGGAAAGAAAACGTGATCCGACGGGGATGCCGGCGCAACTTCGCGAAAGCTCATTTAGCTGACGTCTAATGACGACGGTGTGCAGCTACGAGGACGTAATTCATAAACAGCAGCTTGTTGCCAGTCCATTATAAACTCTTGTAATAAACGTTTCGACTTAAATACCTTCATACCTTCCGCCCGCCCGCGTGCCCGCGCGCGCGGGGAAAAGAATGAGTAATAAATGCGCCGGTCGTCGGTTTCAGAGCGTTAACGTGGTTGCAGAACGCTCTTCCGCGGACTTGGTCCTCCGGGGAAATAGTTCATTATGTCGCTGCCATTCTTTGTGGAAACGTTCGCGGACTGTTTAACTTCCCGATGCCGGTATGCCCGTTCGCCGGTGACATTTAAACGGAAGCATTCCGTTCGATGTGCTAAGGGGTTCTGTGAAATAATATAATACACGCGTAGAGTGTATCGGAGTAATATTTATATTTATACAGAGACGTTAAACGGTGAAGGAACTATTGGTAGAAATCGGTGGTTACAAAATGGACGTACAGTTAGAATTAAAGAAAAAACTGCCGCGACAGCACATGCGTCTATATTTGGAGCACTCGCAGGTTCCAGACCCTAATTAACCAATAACTGCAAGGATGTGGGGTTTTCCAGAAAACGGTATAAGCATGGTCAACGCTTTAACTTCAACACGAAACTTTCCAACGAAGCGCGTTTCGTTTGATGATCCGTCGCATCGGCGAGTGATAGTTCTCTACACTCTCCATGTACCTACTGAAAACACTTTACGAGAAAAGCAGCATGTATCTTCTTATACTCGAAAGATATCCAAGAAACTAGTACAGAAACTTCCACCAAGTGAACGTCTCGAGAACAGCTCAATTGTTCCTATCCGAGACACGAATGCTTCCCCGACCTAACCTAAATCCGCCGCGAATGCAAAGTCGCGACAGCGTTCGTTTTCGAAAAAGGCGACGGTTTCGTCGGAACGAGCGAAGACGAGACCGAAGGAAAAGGGGTGGCAGGGAAGGTGGGCTTCCGGCGATCCAGAAATGCAGGTCGGATAATTCGGCGCGATTGGCCCTCGTAAAGCCGGGACTCGGAGCTCCGATCCAATTAACGGCAGTGGTTTGTTGCCTGGCGTACAGTTGATTGAACTGGCCGAGGACATCCGACCCCCTCGAAGTCTCCTCTCTTTACGATATATACTTTCAGTGTACCGGCAGCGAACGTACTTACCCGGCAGACGTCGTAAAGCACTCGAAAACCGGCGGAGAGCATCCCGGGACAAGTAGCCGACCCTCCGCGCCTCCCGGCCCGCCATCACGCGTCCTTTCCCAGGTTTCCATCCGTCCGCCTGTTTTTTTTCTTCTCTCCCCCGGCTCGCCGAGGGTTAAACCCTATCCCGGCTCTACGAGAACGTTAATTCTGTCTCGACGATGGGATAGCTTCGATTCGACGACGTCGCTGATTGCGTCTTCTCCACCAGACAACCTCTCCGCGCCGGCATCGCGCGAGCTCTCTCTCCTACGGCCTCTCTCTCTCTCTCTCTCTCTCTCTCCGACCCGGACGGCCGCGCCGAATTCGTGGGTTCGTTTAATGGTTTCGCGGCGTCTTCCTTTTTTCGCGACGACCGGGAGCGCGGTTCTTAACCTTAATTGAATTCTTAATGACACGGCAACTCCCGCGGTATCTCGGCGACTGTTTCCGCCGGCGCGGTGAAGCGGCCTCCGCGCCACTCGCCATTGTCGTCGGGATTTCGTGTACGGACGGCTCTAACGGCGACGTTCCCGAGATTCTTCTTATTTCTTTATAGACCAATCGGATCGGGGACTCGGGAGGAATGTAATCGCGCTCGGGCGGGTCTCGATTGCACGAAAAAATTCTACCGAGTCCGACCGCCGAAAACGGGGCTGGAAAGTTTCGCGGCGCCGGCATTACTCGCTTCATCGCAGAAGTTTTTCTTGATTCCCACCGTTATATCTGTGGTGCGCTTCTGGTCGGGTTCGGCCTTTTGCGCGATGAAAGTTTTCCGCTGGAAATATTCGATATTGCCGATACGCGACGTTGTTTGAGATTAATGTGTTGGAAAATGAATTGTAATTTTGCTGTGTCGAATTAAGCGGTGACTGAGAAACTCGAGCGCAAAGGTTCGATATCCACGGTAGAAAACAGCGGGCACCTGCACGGGTCCGATCAGTTTTTCCATTCAATTCGGATAAAACAAGGATCGATCCCGGGAACTTTGGGTCTGCTCGATTTGTTACGAGAGCCCAACTAGATCCATAAATCCTCCGTTCTCCGGAGTTAAACCTAGGACGCTAAGTTCGCCGAATTGGACTCCCGGCCCTCTGACCTAGATCTTCCAACCTCTGACCTGTGTCCTCGTACCCTTGGTGCGCTGACCTGAATCTTCACGGTTCTTTAACCTTGATCTTCGGATCCGCGCTACTTCCTTCCGCGTGTTTGAATTTTTAGCGAAACCTGATTATCTAGATCATAGAAGTCTCCTATGTTTCTAAACGAAATTTATTCAAACGAAACTGAACATTCCGATTCTTCGGCTTCTGGATTGGTTCCAATAGTGCCTCTTCCCCCCGTTCCTCCCGATCAAATTTTAGCTCTCAGCCCGGATATCCAAATTCCCCGGTTCATATCCCGGCGTCCCCGTCCAATTCTCGAGCTAAACCAATGATCAAACAGGATAAAGAACCACAGACAGCGTACAAACTCGGCGTTTCGTTGCATTCCCGATCCGCGCGAGGCATTCGGCCCCCCATCGATGGCATCTTCGGCTGCAATCCGGGAGAGCGGTAGACGCCATTCAAGCGACAACGATATTGAAAATATCTGGCTGAATTGGAAATCCGCGTGCAGCGACTGTGAGAGAGACACTGGGTATTTCGTTGCTCGGCTAATACCCGTGCACGCGCGTGTATGCACACGCGGGGAACGTCCCTGCGAGCGTGGTAGTCGATCTCGCGGGTCCCCCGGATAGCCGACCAAGGACAACGCTATCGGAAACGGATTCCCTCTCCCTTTACCTTCACCTTACGTCTAATAACCGGCTGCTCCATAATGCATAAGGGAAAAATGCTGAAGTTTCGCCTATTGTCGGCCACCGACGATCCTCGCCGCGGTTCCGAGACTGTATAGGATCAACCGCGCGAGTACACTGCCAGTCAAAAGTTAGGGACTACCAGTTTCGTTAAGAAAACTAAGACTAAATATTAACGTTTCGTAACTGACACAATTGATTATCTATAAATTAAGAGAGAACTATTTTACTTCAATGTTTTATGTGTTGATACATTGCACAAGGTTTAGTATTGAATTGAAAATTTTATAAGTTTTCTGCGTCGAATCGAGTGCAAAGGATTAATATTCGAGATTTTCCGATTGGATGTCAATAGCATTGTTTGCGCGTGATTTAACGAGGAATTATACATAGGTGAGAGAACAGATATTTTGCTATACTTCACTCGTCGACAAGTTATAGGAAGCTTCATATTAAATGTCGAATCTTGAAACATTTGAAAATTTGAAGATTTGACAGTGAATTTTTTAAATATTCCGCGACAACTGTTACTATTTGCAGACATGCTTAAACTTATAGAGTCGTTCAGTGATATATCCCCCGTACGACGCGGTTTTCTAGGAAATGGAACGTGTCCCCCGCGTTGTACGGAGGTATAGTGTGTATAAATAATTCCTAACACACGTCACGAGACGTAGGAGTGGTCCGAAACTTTTGATCGACAGTGTAGGTACACGCGGGGAACGGCGTCCCGAACGAAACGCTTTCCATCCCCCTTTTCCGGGACACGCTCTTTCGCGGCAATTTACATGGAAACGGTCCCCGGCAATTCGCGGAGGAGTTAAGCGCGACACAGCCCCTCGAACAGAGATTCCGGACTTCCGTGCCAGTGTCCGTCGGTGTCCGCCACTGAAATTTCACGATCTCTAGGCGGGAACACGCGCGACAGCGGCGGATGTATGTGTGCCCGGGAATGAAATTTCACGATTCAACTGGCACTCGTCGGCCCGTCTCGGAGGAGGAATAGAACCCCGCTGGTATAGTCGGACTCTTTCGTTAGAGTATCGTTCGGGGATAGGGGAGGCAGGCGAACGCGACACGGCGCTCCCCTCCACGGTATAAACGTTATTTCGTGGATAGAAATCTCGTGCGATTTTCGCTGAGATTACACGCGCACATTTCTGCGACAGACCGTATTTCTCTTTTCAACGGAACCTCTTTTATGTGCTTCTCAGAGATGCTAATTAACGTTTTGACTTGATTCGTGAAAGCTTCGAATCGAAGTTTTAGAGACTTCGAGCTTTAGAGGTTTAGAGGTTTGGAAGTTTGGAAGTTTGGAAGTTTAGAAATTTGGAAATTTAGAAGCTTAGAAGTTTAGAAGCGTAGAGGCTTAGAAGTTTTGAAGTTTAGAAATTTGGAAATTTAGAAGCTTAGAAGCTTAGAAGTTTAGAGGTTTAGAGGTTTAGAAGTTTAGATGTTTGGATATTTGGATGTTTGGAAGTTTGGATGTTTGGAAGTTTGGATGTTTGGAAGTTTGGAAGTTTGGAAGTTTGGAAGTTTGGAAGTTTGGACATTTAGAACTTCAGAAGTTTAGAAATTTAGAAGCTTAGAAGTTTGGAAGTTGCAATGTTTAGAAGTTTAGAAGTTTAGAAATTTGGAAATTTATAAGCTTAGAGGCTTAGAAGTTTAGAAATTTGGAAATTTAGAAGCTTAGACGCTTAGAAGTTTAGAAATTTAGAAATTTAGAAATTTGGGAATTTAGAAGCTTAGAGGCTTAGAAGTTTAGAAGTTTAGAAATTTGGAAGTTTAGAAGCTTAGAAGCTTAGAAGTTTAAAAGTTTAGAAGTTTGGAGACTCAAAGACTCCAAAACTCAGATTCAATATTCAAAACCCAGAAGATTAATGTTTGATTAAACCATCATCTGTTGCAGCGAACCTGGCACTCTCGTCTCAGTGGTCAGACTCGAAGGCGCTCACGCCCACTAATCGGGTCGCGGGACAAAGAGCACGAAGTGTCTTTTGGGGACTCACAATTGGATTTCCCGGAGCGACTTATCCGCCGCTATGACGTCACGAGTGCCACATTCCCAGCAACCGACGGTACGTTCGTTCACGAAGCTCCCGAGGTATCGAACTATGACGAAAGCAATCCATACTTCGAAAGACGATTATTTAAATAGCCCGCCGCTAAATTCTAAATGAATCAGAAACGAAAGTAATACATCGCATATATTATTCAGTGCACTCGGGTCTCTCCGACGAACCGCATCACGCGAGTCGTTCCGCGATCGAGACTCCGATAGCTACGCGTGACCGTCCGCAAAGCGATCGCGTCGCGACGGAATTTCTATAGCGTGCACGGGACCATAAGCGTCGTCGAATTCACGCCGGGTAAGCGCATTATCATAAGCCGTAAGGCGCTTATCCTGTTGTTGGTCGACGCAATTACATACATCGCGATTATCGTCGGCTGCGCTCGTTACCGTCGACGCGGGGAACGTCGGGCGGCCGGAGAAAGGAAACGCGAGTCTCTCGGTCGCGGGGAAGCGGAACAGAAAGAAACGAAGGGCTGACGAAGACAGCGGTACAGGGTGAGAATGAAAAGTGTGGATGAGCAGAGTGACGTGGAATGACACTGTTTAACCCATTCGAGGCCAGGGTTGATTTTAACGACCCCTAGCCTCATTTCTTAACACTAGAACGACTAAAACGTTTCACACTAGAACTACTTTAACTTCTTAAGAAATTTCTGAGAAGATTCTGATACGGAACATCCATTGATGTCCGTAATTGTGTTAACCCTAGAAGTAACGAGCATTTAATACGATTCGTATGTAATTCCTATAAAAATTGTAACAATCTTCGGTTGCTTTAGATGTTCAGTAGATTTGAGTGAAACTATTTTCGAGATCATTTCGAATATACGAGTTTAACGCTAGAACTACCGAGCATTTAACACGATCAATCTGTATTTCCTCTAAAAATTGTAACAATAGATTATTCTCAGTTTCTTCAGGCATTTATTACAGTACTTCAATGAAACTATTTTCAAAACCATTTCGAATATTCAATTCGAAGGTATCAATAATATAAACAACCAAATCGAAACCAGTGATTTTAACTGGTAGTTCCAGTGTTAAAATTCCTTAAACAGCTGATTGCGAGTTACTTCGAGGTCTTATCTCGAAACCGATACGAGTTTCGATGTTCGCAGATCATTGGTTTTCACCGCAAACTAGCAGTCATTTCGAATGTTCGTTCCATTTGCGATCAAGCACCGATGGATGCATTTATACTGCACTTTGTGGAATGCTAGTATCGCTCAGCGCTCGTTTCGGCGTCATCGAATGACGACAGCGAGTTGCATGCAAGTTTTTGATGCCTATCGAATGTTCCGGGCGACCTCTTCGGTTGCTTAAAACTCGCGAGAGGAACTGGTATTAAGTCCGTCGCTGGCGGGGAGGGCGCGGATGAGGCGGGGCGGCGATAAAGGCTCGATAAGGGGGCGAAGTTGAAATAAGAAACATTCGAAGAGCGGGAAAGGAGACGAGGCGCGCGCGCACGTGCTCGGTACGGAAACGGCGGGAAAAAGGGGGACCTTCATTACGCGCTGAAAGGCTGCCGTTTTAAGAGCAAACGAATAGGAATAGTTAACAATGAGACAGAGACGCCGGGGAACGGACGCTGAAAGGGAAGGAAATTCGCGCTTGATACCGGCCCCGAAGAAAGGCTCGCAAATTAGAACATCCTATGTTTAATTTAACGACTCCGCGAGCCAGTGTAAGTCGACTCGCTCCGCGAGACGCGTAACCAATGACGCGAATATTAAATCTACATCGAATTGCTTCGCCGTTTTTCTAGCAACGCGACGATGGATGTATATTATTTTACTGTTCGATGGAAACGCGATCTCTGAACCTTCGAACGTTGTATAAACGTTGTTTAATTCAATTACAGGTTAATACGGTGTCTTCGTCATTTATTTAGGAATATTTGGGAAGCAATGATTACAGTAGAAATTAGCGACATACCAACTACCGAACTAATATCCAATATCGATTTACCCCGAGATAGGATTGCTAGGTATTAAATGTGGTAATCTCGCGATAATTCGAAAATTCGAGTCATTTACGGACGCATTCTGATTGGGATTCTAATCAAAATATATATTATACGTTAGAATTCATTGGAATATACTATCAAAATTTGAAGCTTTATATTCGAGTCGCTCAGAAGCCAACGTGGTTGAAAGAAAAGAATTGAGAAAATTGATGTTTCAGCTTCTGAAATGATTATTCAGCATATTTGGAAGCTTCCATATATTATTTATTCCATGAAAACTTACACAAATCAGCAAATATCCAGAAATCGACTTAACACGTTGCCGCACGATTTCATAGAGCAAAATACTCAAAATGGAAAGAGTATACTATTCAATTATTTAACTGAATTGCATTATTATTACATGTTCATCTAGCTGAATATCACCGCATGAGGTAGCATTGTCTACAATATAGAAACATCTTCAAATAATCGTCATTTAATCGAACTATGGTAATTCAATTTGGGGGTCACGGGTGATTCCCATGGCATTCAACGTGTCAACCGCATTGACTTTCGAGCGACTCATTCTCCCGTTACGGGTCCTCCGTTCGCCGAGAAGCAAACGAGCGCCGACACCGTCGAAGAAAAAGCGCGAGAATTGGATCGGTGAAAGCAGAGCGGCCGCGGCGACCGCGATCGGAATAACAAAGGTTCGGACGAATGAATTATTCGGCCGATCGGCGTGTATCCGCGGCTAATCAGCGCGCCCGTTGAATTATCGGCGGCGAATAGTTTCCGTTAGCAGCTGCCCGCTCGCCGGAGGTCGGCGATCAACGGAAATACGTGGAATACCGTTCCGCGCGGTACGTGACTACTTTCCCGTGCGCCGAAATCGACCGGGCGGGACACGTAATTAGAGAAAGTCCCGCCGCGTCTTCGATTGCGCCGGCTAATGTATTCAGCCGTTTGGAAATCGTCCCTCGAACGGCCGATCCCCGAGAAGCCTCGCTTTGTTGTAACGCTAACGTCCGCCCTCGAATGCAGTCCCGGGAACACGAGTTTCGTGAGCGTGTCGCAATCGCGCGCCTCCAGCCGCCGAGTTCCCTGGAAGAGCGGCGCAATATCGTCCGCGGCAAATTACACGGAAATTATTTTACACGTTAACGTCGGCCTCAACTTTCCCAGCCGGCGTGGAACTTTCGAGTGGCTTCCGTTAGCATAATTCCGGCTCTTTGCGATAATGCGGCTGATCTAATTCCTTCGCTGCAGAAATCCGAGGAAGTCGCGATTGTCGGATACTTCGGAGTCGAAAGCAGTGACCGAAAGTTCACCAGCTAGAAGAAATTAGGTTCGTTTATTGAAGCGACCCGAACGAGCGCGATTGTAAGAGGAAAGTTGAAACGCGTGAATTTTATTGAAAATAATCGAAGCGACTGCGAGTTCACGATGAGAGAAGGGCTCTTTGATGGGAGCAGGTTTGTGGGCGTATTTTAAGGGAAATCGGAGAACACCGGGAGGCTTCGGATTGAACGAAGGTGGAAGTTCGCGGTCGGTGAACAGCGGAAGTGCGAGAGCGACGAGCGAAAAGCGGCCGGCGATTTAGCGTCGGGTGCATTGTGGAACGCGTGTAAGCCACGGTGACAAACGGTGAAGGAACTTGCCGCGTCTGAGTCGTAACTCGAAATTCGCGAAGTTGCGAACAACTAGTTGCGAAATTAATCGTTCGTTCGTGGCGCGGCGCGCGTTATGAAAGCGGCGGCGGCGGCGGGCGCCGAACGTTGCCCGGAGATTTTACGTTCTTCAGGACCGCGCGGGTATTGGTGTAACGAGTTATGTAACGCCGTCGACGAAGTTCCCCGGGCTGAATTACGTTCCCTCGTTATTCGATAACCTTTCCGCGGCGTTCCATCGATTTTTCGTTAAGCGGCGAAAGAAAACGCCGCGGAAATCTCCCGATCGCGCGTTGAGCAACGTGCTTGGATTTTTTCGATGTGTAACGACGAGTTTGATATTTCGTCCCGAGGAATCCAACGGTTTCTGCCGTATGAGTTATGGACGGTAGGGTTAACCGACTCCTGTTTCTGATTCTCGTTTGGTTGCATGTCGGAAAAACTTTCACTTTGTTCGCAGGAAAACGTGAGATTACTCTTTATACGCGCACCTGTATTCTTTCAAGAAATTTATTGGAAACTGTTGCTTACTAATCTGGTTTCCTTCTTTCTCTGTTTCGCGTGAAACTCTTCTATGCGAAACAGAGCACGCTCGCTTATGCAAATGAAACGGATAACGGAGACGGGATTAGAACCGGGACTACTTAAAATAATTCGTCGGAAGACGCTCATTGAAACGTATGCAAATCACGGAGAAAAATTGCGCGGAACTTTCAGCGGTGGTCCATCAAGCTGTGTCTCTCCTTGAAACTGCTTTTAATTCTGTCCGGAATTTATTATGTCATCGGTGGCGCGATAAGAAGATATTTCGAGAATTTAGTTTTCCAATTACACTCAGCGTCGACGGTTAATTCAATTCCGTTGAACGTTTACACGAGGCCAAACTGGAAATGTAATTATACGGGAACGTTCGCTGGAATAATACTCGTAAGAATTAAACACGCGATTACTCGGGACAACTTCATTACCCGTCAAAAATGTTTGAAACATTAGCGGCGGCGCGGTGGACGGCGAGAAGGGGGCGGGGCGGGGGGGAGAGAGAACAATTTCTGACGTCCGCGCCAAAATTTCCGGGCGAATTTCAACGCGAGTTCGAGAGTTACACGAGTTTCCCGGGCGCGCATGCAAATTCCCCGAAATTCCGTATCCCGGGCCAATTTGCGAATCGGTAACGTCCGCTTGCGGGAAAATCCGCAAAATAATCTGTCAAATCTAACGGGCCGATAAATAACACCGATCCCGGCGAAAACGTGGCTGTTTTCCAGCGGCGCTCGTCGAGATTACGTACGCGCTTCCGTAAGTATTACGACACCCGCAGGAAATGAAGCGGTGCTGAAAAATTTGTTGGACAATTGCGCTGAAACCTTCCGACGATTTTTACTTGCAATCGGAATGTTGACTGCTGCTCGCGTGTATTTAGGTATGTACCATTATTATTACAATATTCAAAGATACTGCAAAAGTGACATATTAGTCGGTGAGTAGGGAATGCAGTCGATTTTTTGGTATTTCTTGAATTTCCTTGAATATTATTCCATTGTTGCGAAACCTACGCGTTGAGAAAAGAGTTTATATAATTTTCTGATAAGATTACTAACCGAAGATTTTAGAAACCGATGTATTAAATAACATTGATTCTCCCAATCTCTCTTTTCTGGATTTAACTGCATTAACTTCCGAGCGACTCGCGTCCTATATACTAACCGTGCTGCGGGCAATTCTTTGATTTTTCTCTTCGAAAACGCGGACGAAATTCGTAGTTACTGATTGAACACACGAAAGTTTCTAATGGAGCACGAAAAGGAGTAATAAGAATAATCGTGGGTAAGGAAAACATTTTCGAATGAGATACATTTCAAAATATGATTCAATACGTGAATCAACGCTAGAATTTTTAAAAAATTCGAGCGACGGATTCCGCGTTGCCCGGGGCTACAGAGTTACGTTGGATTTAGGGAACCGTCGATTTGACGGATGCTGCATTCTTTAAACATTATTTCGCAGCGAATTTAGTTTGAAATCTCGTAAAGTTATAGAGGATAAGTACAAAAATTTAACCAAACAAACATAGAAAAACTACGAAACGTTAACTGTTCCCGTTATTCGCAACCGAGTGCTCCAGATATTTATAAACGGCGTCGCGCACGAAACACTCTCCGGTCACCCGATTTCCACGGAAGAAAATTCCAGGGCCGAAAGTGTGCCGCGTCACTTCCGGCTCGTCTGGCCGGGACACGGGAATCATCGTGATTCCACCGTTCCCGATTTTAAGCAGTCGTATCGCGTTATCGTTACCGTCCCGAACGTGTCCCGACGTCCGCCCCCTCGCCGCTCCGCGCCGCTTCCGCGCGGCCCTTTACGTCCTCCGTCGCATCGCGCCGGTTTTTCGCGCGCTCGTCGACGGCAGGGCGAGAATAAACAGTGCCAGGTATCGATCGAAGAAGTGCTCCTTCGGCTCGCCGTGTTGTCGCAAGGTTGTATCGTTGCGCGAGGGAGAAGAGGGTAGACAGCGGAGGCGGAAGGTAACGGGCGGGCAGGAAAATCGTGACGAGTGCAGAAGGAGAAAAATCAGGAAGAAAGGGAAGAGGTAAAGGTGAAAAATAGGCAGAGGCTAGCGAAAAGAAGGAAAGGCGGAAAAGGAAGAGAGAGTGCTAAAGAGAAAAATCAGGAAGAAAGGGGCGAGGTAAAGGTGAAAAATGGGCAGAGGCTAAAGCGAGAAGAAGGAAAGGCGGAAAAAGGAAGGGAGAGTGCTAAAGGGTAAAGGAGAAAAATCAGAAAGAGGGAGAGGTAAAGGTGAAAAATAGGCGGAGACTAGCGAGAAGAAGGGAAGACGGAAAAAGGAAGAGAGAGTGCTAAAGAGAAAAGAACAGCGGAAAAAAGAGAGGGGTGTGTCAGAGAGAACAAGAAAAAGACGAGAGAGTGTGTTACAGAGAAAAAGGAAACGAGGAGAGTATGTTAGAGAGAAAAAGGAAAAGTAGAAGAGGAGAAAGTGTGTGTTAGAGAGAAAAAGGAAAAGAGAGAGAGTGTGTTAGAGGGAGAAGGGAAACGGAAAAGAGAAAGAGCAGAATGTAAAAGGGAAAGGAAAGAAAAAGAAAACAAGGGAGATGGAGAGAACGCGTGTGTGTGTGTAATAGAGTAAGGGAGAGAAGGAGGAAAAAGTAGAGAGAGAAGGTGAAAGAGGAAGAGAATAGGAAGGAAAGAGAAAGGAGCAGTGCGACGAGCACGTTTTCCGGCGAAACGACCTGCCCTTTTCCTGCCGGCACGATCGCGCCGCGCCGGGACCAACTTTCCTCCGCTCGTCCAATCCCTTATAGCTTCCGCATCGAACGTACCCGCGTACAAGCCGTGCCGTTACGCCGGTATATAAGTTTCGAGGTTTACGCCGGTTCATGCTGGATTAAGTCTCCACTCTCCACCCCCTGATAGTACGACCTATCGACGTGTCGCCACTTTCGGCCGCCATTTTTCGGACCGTTCACGTAATTCTCGCGAACGTTCCGATCCTCTACAGCTGCACTGCGTGTAATCTCTAATTTGCCGGACGATTCGTCCCGTCTCATTGGGACCGGGACAATTATTAACACTATCTATAAAATAAGCTAAAGTATCATATTATTATGTAATATATTTTAAATGGACAGTTAGTTCTAATCAAATTTAATACTTCCTTAAATGCTGTGGTAATTATCAAAGTTATATAGCTAAGAGTATTTACATAAAAACGAGATTTCTCGTAACCAGTACGCAATGTGTGAACACCGATATTTTCGCAGGGACCGATATCAGTTTTACCAATCCTGTTCAGCGAAATTGCGTCCCAAATGTTTGCTTTTCAATGTTTGTAAATAGAAACGCGGAAAGGGATCGTCGATCTTGTTCGTCCTCCTGTCTTCGCTTTCTAACGTTAATTTAACTGTTTGGCTACTGTCGGCGCTTACAGTTACGCATCATCTGTCAGTCGTATATTATACACAAACCTGATTATATTAGATTGATTTAATTTATTTGAATACAGTTCCTTAGAAACGCGTAGGTGAATTATACAACAGTTCACGCGCGATATTTTCGCGAAGAAGGAACCGATCTCCAACCGACTCATTTGAATAACCGAAAAAAAGGAATTCTCTCCGAGAACCAGCGGCCGATTTAATTACGAGCTCCCGCGCGCGGTCGGCGCTTTTTATCCGACTCTTTTCGCCGCGCGGAGCCATTATCTGTTGTGCAATTCATTCGATAATCATCGCACGTCACCGGCAGCGAATTCAAAAGTATGAGGGGCGGGGGGGTGGAAAAACTTTGGGCCGGTCCCAGCGATCCCGTGCTATCAGCGGAGCCAGGGCGGACAGGGGTCGACGGAATAGTTGGCAAACGGCCGGGCTCGAGATAGAAAAAGATAGATGGAAAGATAGAAAGATAGAAAAAGAGACGCCGCGGAGGGTAACAATGAATTTCAAGGAGGAAGAGGTCAGTTTTATTACGCGCAGCCCGGCCACGTATCGGGGCTATTTCGACCGGGAACAGCTTTATTCGGCTGTGCCTGACACCGGCCTTAATCATCTCGGAATCGAGTCAATGTTTGTTCCAATTTACCGTTACTCCCTTCGATGCGATTACATCCCGTCCGGTTTTATAACTCGTAAAACCGATCCTCGGTCCCCCGCCGCCGCTCGCGTTGTTTCCGCGCCGCTAACTCCGTTTCGCTCGATATCTAGGAACCGGAAGTCAATCGATACCCCCGAATAACCCGGCGAAAACTAACGAATCGCTGTAGGAACCTGTACGTTCCGAATAATTAACCACCCGCTTTGAAATATCGAATCAACCTCGCGAAGACGTCCCGTCGAACGTGACTGATGCAAAGGTTACCGTATTTCCATCGGTTCGAGCGAAATAGTTTACTGATCTTATGAATATTTGATACGGTGAACGGCTTACAATGACTGAAAGCGCCTGTCGGTTAGTAGAATCGGATAAGGTTTGTTTACCTATTTCCCTTCTGATTGTTTGTTTTCATTTCTGTTATTACCAGCTTGGAAATGACGAAACGCAACGTTCGCATTGTTTAGAATTGTTTTGTACAGAAGAGCGTCATTCTGTTTCTGAATTGAAAGGAGCGCCATCGCGTTGCCATTTTTCGACCGGGTTTTTCGGAAAAATCCGTGGAATTCTAACGATTAAGCTAGTTGTCAATGAATAGCGATGTTTGATGCGACGATTACATTCGATGGTGGTTTAGAGAGGAATTCCTTTTCATCCGGAGCCGAAGAATCGAATGCTAAAGCCGATTTCCAGGCAATTTCCAGGCCGCTAATAAATTTCAGTTCTTTCCTGGCTGGCATCTTTAGCACTCGCGATAGCGTCAAATCCATCGTTCTTACAATGGCGGCAGGTAAAACTATCATTAATCTGGCCGTACTCCCCCGCTGCCTCTCCTCGCCGGCCGGCATTCTCGCATTTGTCCTCCATCCACGTTCCGCGGGGCGGACCGGCGGACATTAATTATCGGAAAAAGGTCGCGCAAGAACGTGAGGTCCACGGCCATATCGCGGCGCGGTACGCACCCGGAAACTAAGATCCCGATGCGCAAAAAGGCGCGAAAGCGATTTTTCCAACGGCGCACGCAAGAAATCGTTCTACTTCTTTCGTACCCCGTGCAGGAACCGATCCAATACCTTGATGCATCCGATATTAACCCTTTGCACTCGGACGTTTTTCGTTAGAAATATTTTAACGTCCTCCGATGAGATGGAGAGGATATTTTGTGAAGCTAACTCGACGAGAAATCACACATCGAGGGACAAAGATACTTTGAATATTTCTCAAATTGACGCATTCTACGAAGTTTGATATTAAGTATCAAATTTTATAGTTTTACTGTATGAAATCAATTGGCGAGTGAGAGCCTCACCCTGGTCGCACTCCCTTGCCAAAATAGAAAATTTCATTTACACGATACTTATCTTATCTTCCATCGCTAGAACGATATTGTCGAACGTCATTAATCTTATCGTAATCGTTCCTAAATAATCCGGTAACTCAAGTGACGCGCCGCTTGGTATTTTATCATAACAATTATTATGTAATTATAATTATACTGTAATACTAACATGTAATAAATAATTATTATATGACACTGACATTAATATCATCACGAGTCTGCGATAGGTTTCCAAGATAAGGGTTACACTCTTTCCTTAACGCTACATTGGCTATATTAAAAACTCGCGATAGGTTAATAAAATTGAATCCATCTAGTCAATCCAAGCTCGTTGGAAAGAACTCTTTAACACACCTAATGTTCGACGCTGTTTTCCTTATACCAACATGATTTCAGAAGTGCACTGCAACTAGCATTCTTTTCTCGCCAGTCTAAAGTGCGAGAGAAAGATGTCTCGGGGTTGATAACGGAGAACCTCGACTCGAGAATCTCCGACTCGATATCTATTCTCGATCTCGTCGCTCCACAGTGAAATCAAACAGTTTTCTGGATAGAACACAATAACTTACGAAGTATTAGTGATAAATTTCTTCAATGACAACGCATACTTCGCATTTATATAACTATATAATATACATTAAACTGTATTATATAGTTATATAATTTATATAATTATATAACGTTATATAAATAGAGAAGCAGAATTGATTCGCACAAAATTTCGATTTTCCAAATGAACATCATTTCGTACAGCAGGAACTACTTAGCAGGGCATTCGTAACGTTCAATTTTCGTTACGCGAGCAGTGGAACCCGAGGATTCGACAGCGTTACGGCGGGACTAACGACGATTCCCGTATTCCGCGGGCGTGCGAGGCTGCCTCGCTCCGGCGGGGATCGATTTTCATCGGGACCCGCGGAAAACTTACGAGTAAGCTCTTTCGCGGCCGGGGAGAACAAAGACACGGGAACTCTCGACGATCCCGCCGCGTCTGCGGCCGGGGAACGCGTTACGCCATTACCGATGATAAATCGTTTCCGAGGGCACCGAACGGCAACCGTGTGTCGTTCGTCCGATCTCGTCGCGAATTTTCCGTGGAAATCGCGACACACCTTGTAAATATTTATCGCGCGAGACAGTGATTCGGCCCGAATGAAAAATGGGACGGAAAGTTCGTTAATCCCGCCGGGGGTTCGAGCCAGGAGCGAAGTATTTAGTTGGGCGGCGAGTGAAGTTGTTAGGGAATTCATGTGACACGGCACTTCTGCTAAATAGCAAGCCTAAACAGACGATCTTCCACTTGATTGTTACACTCTCTGTTCAGCGGGAGCGAGGAGCACTTGAACTTCCCTCGAAGTTCACCCTCGCTCCGCACATTGAATCCCCGGAGCGCGTAGACGTCGCGCAAGAAGGAAATTACTTTGTGCTGCGCGAAATTGTGTTAAAAATTAATACGCTAGCGGTGATCAGTTTTACGATATTCCTTGGACAAACGTCGCTGCTCTAGAAACTCTACTTTAGATTTAGAAAGCCCAACTTTATTCTAGACACTTCTAAAATTGTAGATATCATCGCGAGCTTAGAATTTTATAAGAATTCGGACAAACATTGCCTGATTAACCCTTTGCACTCGACAATATTTTTTATTAGAAATACTCATTACTTTCTGACTAAATATTAACGATATTTCTCGCAACTAACGCGATTGCTTTTCTTATATAAATTAAGGGACGGAACTATTTTATTTCGATGTTTTATGCGTTGATACGTTACACGCGGTTTAATATTGAATTTAAAATGTTATAAGTTTGCGTTATAACTCTTTCGTCTCTCCCTTTGTCTCTGTTTCCCATAAAAAAATGTATCTCACTCATTCACCTTTGTTTCGTAGTTATTTAGTTACTATATTATAGATAATGAACCAGTGGATCTTGACTGATCGAGAACTAGGAATAAATATATGTATTTACTATCGACGATTTGGAAGAAATTACCCATTCTACTTCAAGTGGAAGTTTTATTTGAAGATAACACAATGATAACAGCAAAGTAGTTGTTTGCTTTGCTCCGTGGGTAACCAATAACACCGATAGTCGTTAAATTAGTCTAGAAATCTTCATCGCGAGTCTCACTCGTCATTGTACGAGGTTGACCCACGCTAAAAATTCTAGATACTACAATTGTTGAGTTACTCGTTGTACGGTAGAGTTCGAAGCACTGCCCCGAAGTCGTCTTTAACGTGATCGCGCGTTACTGTCCCCGGCTTAACAGCCCGTTCACGTTTTACACGGAGACATATGTCTCGCTGGAATTCCGCGGCCCGTAAACAGCTTCTCAAAGCGGCGCCGATAAAAATCCGCAGCCCCGCGAACGATTCCGAGAGTTAGGGGCGAATTGAACGATGGCTGCGCGAATCGTATATCCGTCACCGGGTCGCATAAAAGAGACGTCGTAACGGCCCTTATGCCCCCCCGACGCGGCGTAACGCGCGCATCGAGTGGCCGGGGCCGCGTTAACCGGCCCGGAATGGTTCCCGGATCAAAACGGAATTCCGCGTAACTGAAAACTGTAATACACGGGCCGGTGCGACGCGGCTAAAGACGCCGGCCGACGTGTTGCTACCAGTACGAGTAACGACCAGTATATTTCCGAACCGGTCGGGTCGCGGGGAACATCGCACACGTATACAGTGTGCGCCATTCGAATCGATATTCGAATCAGTCGGATATCTTCGGAACTGCTGGCGATATCGAGGAATCCAGCGAACGGCAACGTGATCGTTCGATTTCAATGACAACGAATCCCATTAATTTATTATATCAACTCGTAACGCTGGAACTACCGTGCATTTATCGGGGTTGGTGTGTATTGTTTATTAAAGATCGTAACATCTTTCGACTTCTTCGGATATTCCTTGTGATATTTAAGTGGAACTATTTGTTTCAGAAATCACGTCGGATATTGAGTACTTTGAAATATATATTCGATTAGTTTCATTACTGAAAATTGTAATATTTACTATTCGCGTTGAGTATTGTGCTAGGTCAGTTACAATTTTTTTCTTGTTATCTATGTTACGGTATTCTTTCGTGGTAACTATTTGTTTCAGAAATCATGTCGGATATTGAGTACTTTGAAATATATATTTGATTAGTTTCATTACTGCTACTGTTGTAATATTTACAATTGACGCGTTGATTGTGCTAGGTCAGCTGTACAATTTCTTTCTTGTCATCTATGTTACTGTACGAGTTTACTACAGTAATTCTTCTAAATTTGAAGTTCACTTACTGACACTAGGAAATATACTGTACCAGATCTCAGTAGTTCAGTATTCAAAACTGAACTAAAGAAACAGCAGGTGTTCACATGGCTAGATAAGTCGGAATGTATTGTATCATTTCGAGGGGCGTATTATCTGATACGCTTTTTCTTCGCGGATCCGTAAAGGTCTAACGCGGAGTTCCATCTGAAGATTTATAAAGATTAACTTTGTGTCGTTTTGTAACGAGATTCTTAAAAGATCTCTAGTTTACCAGTGATCGTCGCTATTTAACCAGTTAACTGTGGAACTTAGTTCTAAAAACCTCTCGTTCTCGCAATAAAATCGAAAAATGGAGCGTGTACTCGTCGAACGCAGGACGAATGCGTAGAGTATATTTTAACAAAAGATCAAAGCGAAACAAAGAATTACATGTTTATATGAAAAAATAAAGAATCCATTTCTGAAAGAGTTAGTATCATGTCAAGCTTCACGATGACATGTATATTCGTCAAGCACAGTTAACTGGTTAAGTGGAACACCCTGTAGACACATGAACAGACACAGAGCCGATGGAAAGCGATGTGTATCGGGGGTGGCGCGATAACGTCGGCTTTTATTATTGGCGCGATAAAATCCTGGTAGCTGAGTAATAATTTAAGAGTCGAGGCTGCAGCACCTTTGGCGCCCTCGTGAGTGTGCCTCGGCTAGACGTGCTGCCAATAAGCGACCACGTGACTTCTTTTTCAGCTGCAGTGATTTTTTCTGCTGCCTGCATATAGTGCTAGGTGTATTTACAATTGAATACCTTAGGAATCGGTTGCTACATTTATTTATGCGTTGCTTGGGGTTAACCCTTTGCACTCGAGAGGTGACTCAGCCACCACTTGATTCGATACAAAATTGTAAAATTTGATATCTAACATTAATCTTTCCATAATGCATCAATATGTGGAATATTGAAACGAAACGGCTTTACTCTTTGATTCACGTGTAATTTTTCTTTAAGTTTCCAAAATATCGTTCCTATCTCAGAAAATGTGGAATATTTCCAGCAAAAAACTCTCGAGTGCAAAGGGTTAAAGGTTATTTAATGAAACGGAGGAAAAGGGATGATCATCTTTGTTCGTGTGTACGAAGTATTGAAAGAAGAATGTTTCACACGTTATCAGTGTATAAATACAAAGGTATTTTTATTAAAATAAACAAATAGGGTTACATGTTATTGCAATAAATAAAAAATTGTTTACAATGCGTTATTGAAGTTCGCCGCAGTATTCCCCGTACACTTCGTAACATTTCCGTTCCTCTAGGAACGAAACGAACTTATTATTATGACGCATGACGATGATTATGAGTTTCGTGTGGAGTTCAAGTTCTGTACAAACATTTATCGCTTATCGCAACAATCTAGCGATCGACGATTTAAGGCTTGCTCGTAACATCGATTCAGAATGATTTCGTATCTGCTCGTAGATTAACCATACATAACCACGATGTCCGTGTGACGACACCAAACGCGACGAACGTGCGAATTGACGATCAAGAAACTTTCCTAATTACACTTCAAGCTTATTCCGATTTAGTCGACGGCATTCTGAACTTGTATTCTATTGAACGCCGGTATGATTACCTTCACGAGGACGACGATAAATATGATCAATATAATGAGCGAGATAATCGACGAACAGAACGCTCCTGGAAGGAAATTATCGCTCGTTAGAGTTATTGTTTACTTGCAATCAAGATCAACGTAACACCTTGACGAAGTTTCTTTGAAAAATGTCCAATTATCAGTCGGACAGGCTTAAACCTTGTTTATCTGCAGATAAGAAAATATCAGCTTAGAATTTTGCGGCGACTCGATAAATTCGTTCAGTATTATTCCCAAGAAAACATATTCGACCGGAACTCAGGGTCGATTCTTCGATAGAAATTACGATAGAAACGCCACGTCGATTTTACGAACGATTTTCATAAACTTCGCTCAAGGTGTTCAACAGTTCTCCGTAGAAACTCACCTTTTCTAGATTTTATCCTGTAAATGATCGTCTGAGGTGGCTGTTCCGGCACAGCGGTCACGTGAACAACTGCAGGGCTAGTCTGATGGGACAGATCGGCGTGCGGCTGATAGTAGGCGCTCGAGAAATTGGGATGATGGAAACCGGGGGGCGGTGGCGGCGAGGGTGGCAACGGGATAAAACTCGGGGGCTGCGGATTGAAGTGAACCGAGGGTTTCGTCTCGGGATGGCTGACAGTTTCGTCGTACGTCGGCAGCCCAGCCCTGTTAACGCCGTCTTGGAACGCCATGAATGATGCGGCTGCTGTCCGTCAAACTCGCTCGGAAACGAAACAACAACGATCCAGACGGCTCGGCGCGACTGAACTCTTGACGTTTGTACAGTACTATGACACCGTCCACTTGTGGCAGGGAACAGATCCTTGCGAATTGCACGTCCGACGTGGACTACGAACGATAAGCGAATGATACCGTAAAGAGACCCGTGAAGTTTAATACTTGCGGCTTATCGGTGTATCTGAAATTCCTTCCTTGGTAATCTCCTTATCGATACTGGCCGCGAGTATCAGTGGGGAAATGCGGCTGGATTATTTTATCCTGCGGTCTCGAATAAATTATGTGCTTTTATCGAATTCTTATGAATCACGATGTACCTTGAACGAGGGAGGCTGAAGTGTAGCTCTGAATCTTCGATCGTGAACGTTTCCGCGAATTTCGGTCGCTTATTTGTTGATGACATTTATTTCTGTTTTAGAGAATTTCGCTATATTCGCGGGGAAATGTACACTTTGTGCGTGATTTAATTTTGTATTTCACCGTGATCCGCAATACGCAATGAATGCATAAACATCGGAAAGCTAGCGTCGAGTGAACAGTATCACTCCAGTCATCTGTTTTTTATCGATGGCAGTTACGCTTCTTGATTCTAATGATCGTGTCAGCCACGGATTCGTTATTCTACCGACACGCTTAGCTATTAATACGCTCGGAAGTTAGGGCGAGTCAGGTTCGTCGATTCAAGTGCATCGGTTGTTCAACTTAATCCTCGTGCAACGTGACACGTTCACGGTCTGGATCAGACAGATGCATTCAAATTCTGCAAGTGAATCCTCAGCGTTTTCTTGGAAACTCCGAGCTCGAGGAATCGATTGCTATGATTTACAGCGTATCGACGAATTCGACTTCGGAGTATGTTATCGGTGGCCCGCTGCTTAACATTTTAGCGTTGATGGGTCATTAGCATAGTATAGCGTAACATTAATTGCGTCTGAATTGCATCTCTTAACCGCTGAATTAACACTTTGCCGTATAATAACGACAGTAATGGCGAAGGTTTCTAATTAACCTAATAAAAATCAATACCATTCTACTACAATACTACGAGTCACAACTAACAAATACACTAGCGAAGAAAATTGCACGACAAGGTATGAATCTGTGCAAATTTTCCCATGCCTTTGATTTTCTGTTTTACGTATTTTATTTGATGGAAATAAAATACGTAGTTCCAGGGGAAAAAATTCGTTCCCATCAAATACACGGCTTAACATTGCGCAATTGTTTGAATCGCGAAAATACTGTATTTCGATATTAAAGACACGTGACGAGTTTAAGTCGCCGCATGTACTCAAGAGTTAATTCATTCAAAGTGCTTATCCGTTTCCGGAGATAATAATCGTATTAATATGTGCATGCATGTGCGTGTGCATATACGTAGAACACAGTCAGTCATTCTCAAATCAATCGATTTTCGTCACGGTATCCACATCGGATCGATAACAGCGGGCTTAAGATCACTTTTCATTATCACCGACCGCTCGCTCGTATTTTCATCTCCGCGTTGTATATACCGGGTGGAACAATTATTTCCGCCACTTAGATTTCTTAGTGTATTTGTAGAAAATTCACGAAGTTCTGAACATTTATTTACAACACGTGTATAATAATCGAACCTGCTGGATCCCTTGGTATCGTATAACTTACACGAATAAAAAGTATATTATAATAATAACAATAATATTAATAATATCAAAAAAGTTTCTTCTAAGTCTAAAAATAACGAAGATTTCATTCCGCACGATAAACGATAGCAGCGCACAGCGCGCAACCCTCGAAAACGAACGCATCCCAGCGGCACGAATAAAATATATATTATCGAAAACGGTTGATTCGATTTCACGCTTTTACCATTTCATTGCGCCCGTTAATTATTTATTTAACGTTCGCCGAACAAATCGCGGGGCAAACAGCGAAACAGTGATCCCTGGTGATCACGGAATCACTTCCGCGCTCGAGGATTCATTAATTATATTCGTTAGCTCGCGTGGAACGCGATGCACGCTGAAAAGCAGACAAAAAAAAGAACCGCCCGCGGAATCCGGGTTGCGGTGAGCCGTGTTAAAGGTCAGGAATCGTTTCTTTTTCTTCGCGAGCTTCGTCGACCATCTTTCTCACCCTCTTAACACATTGTCGGCGCTGCGTGTATATTCGAAGAAATATAACCCCTTTACTTTCTAAGTGGAATACTAATTGTCAAATAATTTCAATCGTCAAATAACAATTGTCAAATAATTTTACATTTCCGGTTGCTCGTTTCGGTGAAATAAATTCTTTGCGCGACGGATTCCTCAGAATAAATATACATCGCTTTCGTATTAAAATAGTAATCATGTTTTCGATGATCGTGATTTATTGTAGTTTAACGTCTCGCGTGGTAATGGATTATACAAAATTGAACGTCGAATATCCGATTTGACAATCCTGCCGCGTGGATTCAAATGGCGGCTGAAAATCGCCTCCCGAGCGCGAAGGGTTGAAAGACGCCAATTAGCGTCTCCCGTCAACAATGCGTTAAATAATTGTCGGAGGACGTTCGCGCGAAACAGTGCTCGAGTTTACGGTCAGTCGCGTCGGCTCGCGAGCGTAACCGATAGCCGGACGCGCGACGCGCGTGATACGTTAATCAATCGCGACCGAGGCCGTCCGATACAATATAAATTTCGATCCCGGGATTCTTGGTCCGGCGCGCGCAGACACGAGGCGCGGCGGCCGTTTCCTGTAAACATTACGTTACCGTATTTACATTTCATATTTTCCGCTCGCAAGTGCAATAAATCATCGAGTTTGTCTTCGAGCGGGCGCGCTCTTCCAACGGGAAGCGGCGCGCACGCGTTGTTTTTCGGAGCAATAACAATGATGCGACGGGGGAACAATGAAATATCCGTGCTTGGAAATCCTGCGAATCGTTCGCGGCGCGGCGGTCGGCTGCTGATCCATTAATAATCGATATAATTGCACGGCTGATAAATCATTAAGGCGTTGGATCCCCCCGATTCGCACAGATACGAAATTATGAAACTTATCGCGTAATATCCATTTACGCGGATTTCCTTTTATTCAACTCATGCTCGGCGCCAATGGATCGATGAACCTCGTCCCTAGATATCCGTGCAGAAAATACTTATTGCGTGATTAATGTTCATTGTACGCAGAATGTCTTCCTCTCTCCCTTTACGAACTTTCATCGAAGATCGAGTATTAATGCAAAACGCACATATGAATACAGAATTCAGTATATTAGTACGAAAACCTCGTAATTATCTCCAAAATCAGATGCTTAATAACATATTTGAGAATCATGAAAATCGAAGCACTGTCACGATTCGTCGTCCCACGCGATTGATAAAATGGCGTGGCAATAATCTTACGTCATTTGTCGAACCGCAGAGCCAACGTTACAATGGTCGCTGCGTGATCTCAACATTCGGGACAAGAATAACATATATATATTCTTTATTTATATATGTTACGTAACATGAAATTTTCTCTGCGTACGTAAACTCTCCAGCGTCACCGTCGTCGTTCGCGTGCATAAGCCCCAATAAGGCTGACGGAATGATTCCCGTTCGACTTCTACCGTGCAATACAGGAAGCTTTACATTTTTGATTAACCGCTCGTTAATGTTACGACATTACTAATGCAAGAGGTACAAATGCCAATGCGTTTAATATTTAAGCGACGGTAAAAGTGTGCGCCCGCTAATAATCGGGCGGAGCGCGTTGGTTATTAATGCGACTGACGCTTCAATCGGGGAGATCCGAAAAACAAAGGGTCAGTAAATAAAAGCGATAATGTTCTTTCAATTCGGGGTATATTATTTATCCCGGCGAATGATTCACCGAATCGCCGACCGTCGAACCGCCGATGCTTATCGGCGCACCGTACGATAACGCGGCCGCGATCGCGCGCCGGAAACGATTCCATCGAATCGGGCCGATTTCGCGAATCGGCGACAAATTCGAACAATCCCGGGAAACGGGGCCGCTCCGCGCGAACGAAAACAATACGAGGATTCTAAATGACTTCGCTTCCGCGGTGCACGGCGTTATCTGCGCGCCGATCTTTTCGCGGTTTCGACGAAACGCGACCGATTTCGAAATTCCCTCTCTTTCGTCCGATTGAAAATCACTCGCGTTCCGCGTGGAATTGTTTAATTCGACGCGGTAAAATCGAAGATCCTCGGACGTTAGACCACGGACGGAGGCGTGCGCGAAGGAACCGCGGAACGGGAAGAACACGGAAACAACGACTTTAACGGACTATTTACGAAGCGTGGCATACATCATTGTAGAATGCACCGTTGGCTCGCGAGTGGCTGTTAAATGTACCGGTACAAATTGAAGATCAATACTATTGTACCTTGTCCTCGTTCGGGTATCCGCGTTAACCGGCATTAAGCTCGATGCTCGCTTAAACATGGCGCCCGATATTACCGTCTTTGACCATCGATTAATTTCGATGGTATCTTTCATTGCACATTATACCCCGTTCCTTTTGATCGACCGAACATTCCTGACTCCGTTATTACAGTACGCGATCTACGTCGACGGTTTCGTGTTCGCATAATAATCAATCTCTCGCGAATGAGAATTTTTCAAACCTCTTTCCCCGTAAAATTCCGGATCACGCGTCGAAGCTTGAAATATTAGAATAATAGAAAACAACAAGTTAATCTTTCTTTATTGGAATAGCCGAATTACTTGTTTATAGTTTTCGATTCGAAATATTCATGCTCGGAGCCGCCATTACGCCGCGATCCGACAGCGATCGGTTGATATACGTGTTTTCAATCTTACGATCCACGCGCGGCCGATTTTCTGCGAATTGCTTCCTACAAGTTATTTAAAAATCATCGGGGAAAATATTCCGCAGTGCTTCCAAGGGGTTGAAGCTCGTGACACGAACGAGAGCTGAAAGTTCACCGGGTCAGAGGCTCGCGGAAAATCTGCTTGCCAATACGTGGAGCGGGAATATCGACAATTTTTCGAACCGCTCGACCGTGCCAGCGCGGAGGGATCGATCACGCGGAAACGTCGGGCGAAGGATCGCGCGAAAGAATCCGGGTCCGCGATATCGTCCGCCGGCGGGGGTGGTTTGACGTGGAGAGCTGCACGTTGCCCGGGAACCGCCGTCGATGGATCACGTTCGCTGCGGTTCGCAATGCTCCGCATCGTATAATCAGCAGGAGAAACCTCCGGAATTAAACGGTTGCCATAAAACATCGTGTCAAACTCGCGGGGAAAATCGCAAACGGAAGTTAACCTTGCTTCGTTCTCCCTTCTCCAGCCAATCGCTTTTTCACTATTTTAACACGTTGACTGGCAAATCCAATTACTCTAGTTCACTCAATGGAACGACGGTTATATGGAAACATTTCTATTTTATAAATAACGGTACATAATACAGTGACATTCAGCTGGACGAACGTGGACTAGTAATAACACAATTCTATCAAATATTTTCCTCTTAAATCGGCGTTTAACGTGTTAACACCGTTTTACTTCGAGTTCGAATATTTTTAAATTTAAAAATAGTGTAAGAAAATCGTCTCTAAACCATGTGCTCCTATTTAGAATGCACGACGGTTCCACTGCGAAACTAATCCCAGCGCTTCGCTTCCAGAAATTTCGCCTCTCTCGCAGGAAAATACGCAGCGAATACTAGTGATCCATAAAAAAGAGATTCGAGAGTTCCTTCCGTCTAACCCGACAATCTAGAGCACCGTGGCCGGTTCGCAGATCGGCCGGAGCCAAGCGGTGTCGGTGATTCGCAATCGGGTCGGCGGTAACGCGGTCGCGTCCCGTTGCCAAAAGGTTTCTGCGCGTACGCGTGTGCACGCGGGGCGGGATGGCGCGGAGGGGGCCACCGGATAATCGGGACCGGAGGAAACCGACGAAATGGTGGAACAGAGAGGCGAAAGGAAGCGGAGCGAGGGCGAGAGAAGGAGGGGACGAGGGAAATATAGCGAGACAGGGTGAAACCGGCGGGGCGGGGAAAAATGGGTCGGCGCCGGACTTTAATCAATGGTTTCGGCGCCAACTGGGCGACCGGGCGCGTTTCTGTAAAAAATGCGTGAGTGGCTTGTATTACGATGGAAATTCGCTGGTCGCTCGGGATCTCATCGCCTTGGTCAACGCTGATCCGGAAACGCGTGCGCGAGCGCGAATAACTACTGTGTGGTTTCACCTGTTCCCGGCCTTTTTTTCCGCTTTTCGTTCTCCGCTTGTTTATTTCTCTGTTCCCCCCTCTCTCTCTCTCTCTCTCTCTTTCCCTCTCTTCCCCCTCTTTCCCGGTGGCACTGTTATTTCTTTTTTTTGGTTGTTTTCGTCGCGAATTGGGGGAAAAGGGGGTGTGCGTCGAATAACGTATACCGGGGAGCGTGACGCCGGCGCCGAGAGCGTGACGCTCGCTGACTCGTCGCTGGCGCGGCGGAAAAAAAGATTAGTGTGACGTCGTGTCAACGGTGTCACCGCGGTCGAATCAAACCTCGCTTCACCGGTTCACAAAAACGCGGCGGGCCGGTCCGCGTTTTTCCTTTTCCATTTACGGCTCCGCGGGAATTCATTCGCGCCGGTGGGTTCCGGAAGATCGGAAGCGATCGGAGGAGGATGGAGAGTTTTCTTGTAAGCTTGATGTTCCGGTTCTCGCGGCATATTGTTGTTGGGTTAATTAGATAATATTCATGTAACGCGAAGCGTACGGTAACGCACGGAGCACGTCGATTCGCAACAGCGCCGAGTTCTCGCAGGAATGACGCACCGGAAATCGGCGCTCGAGCGTGTCGCAACAAATGCATAATTCCGCGCGAGATTGATCGATAACGCGTCCCGTGGGCGGTCAGGAGAATCCTTCGACCATTTACGGCGATTTAATAAGTACCGTTTGTATTCGGCGCGGTGCGCGGCCATCTTAATCCATGCATTAAACATTCAAGCCCGCTCCGTGCGTCCGCGGACGTGAAGCAGATGAAACGGCCCGTGTTGCGGCCGATCTCATGGCCCGATAACCATCTCGGAAGCTAAATGTCATTAGGGTAATAAGGAGATAGGATCTTCCTGGGTGTTGTTAGCGACACGATTTATCGCCCTGCGAAATTAATATAAACAGCGGTGCGCGAGGCCGCTCGAGGAGATGCGCGGCAGTGTTGAGGTCACCGGAGGACCCCGAATGTTCCGCTGTTGCGCGATCTACTGTCAAGGTTAAATTGTTTCGTTAATTATTCGCCGTCCACGCTCGCCGTCGCGCAAAATATTTTTGCGAAACACTTTCGGCGCGCGTCGTATCAATTACGAAACCGCGACTTCTCGGAATCTGGATCGTTTTTCCTCGTGGATCGCTGCCAGACGCCTTACTCGACGGCGATTTTAAACCCGTTCGAAAATATGGAAAAGTTTCCTTTGTTTACTGCATTCCTCTGGATTGAATCCTCGACGCGCCTTTTAAATGTAACCCGTGCATTTAATACCAAGGTTGTTTCATGTATGCAAGGATGCTTCGCGCATCGAAGCTTTGTTGTAAGCAGAAATTTAAGAGGAACGTGTGTTTCAATTTTTTCTTTGATATTATCTTTCGATTTGAATTTCGACGAATCGCATTAGCTCGAACGTCTACGATCTACGGAATCATGGCGATTCCAGTTATGGAACTTTCCCGTGAAAGGTCAAACATCCGCAATCTTTCTCGCGCGGTCTGACGAATTGGAGTCCCACTGTTTGCGCAAACGATTCACAACTGCCGTCGGAATTCCCGTTCAAAGTCCCGAAAGGATTCTATTACATGACCGACAGCCGTGGCCATGAGCACGTAGATGTTACGAGCCGACAGAAGGAAAACATTCGATCTCTCGGTCTATGTATGGCTCACTGTCGCATTGAGGGCAACGCGTTCGCGGCCGGATGTTCTCGATTAGTCGTTCGCGGTTTCGCCGACGGAGAAAACGGCAAAATGGAAAATTAATTGCGACGAACAACGCGGTGGCACGGCAAACGTGCCGATCAACCAGATCTCCCAAGGACACCACGCGTGCGTGAGCCAGAATCGGCGATCCGTCGATCTACGGCCGCTGACGCAACTGTCGTCGGCGTCTGACAGAACCGAGTTACGCGGCAGTGCCAATAATGAATGGGAAAATCAATTTATACTTCACACGCCGCCGTGCCGGAATGAGTTAATCGCTGAACCGCACAACGAGGCTGATATATGCGCGTAGAACAGCTGAGAATTATTTATCTCCCCGCTGACGATTTATATTCACGAATTCATCGGGAAACTTTCCAATCTTCTTTATCGAAGCATAATTTATCGACTCGTTCGAGTCTAAAAACGAAACATTCAAATGAGAGATACATAAATCTTCCGATGATTCTAAGAATCACGCAGCGAACGCTGCACTTTTCGATTCGCGTACACATGTAGAGCTCTCCACGATTTTCGATCGGATCTTCTCATCCTTTACCGTTTAGAGCCGAACAGTCCCGTCGAGGATCGGAAAAACAGGCAATAACGAGAGATTATTCGGTGTGCAACGTCGATCGGATGAAAATCCTTCGGCGTTGAGCGGCGGCTCGCGGTCCTCCATTTTGTCCCCCACCGCGCCATCAGTGTTTTTCGCTCGTCGGCCCGCGGAGGCCCGGGGTAACCATTACGTATTACCTCGTACACCATTTCCAGGTAAAATATTTTTCGGGTAAAATGCGTGTGCCGGTGGCGTCGGCATTTCCTGACGTTATCCAGGAATGAATGGACTTTTAAATTGCACTCGCGAGCCCCACCTGTAGTCGTTGCACACGGCCGGGCCGCCCCGCCGGCCCCGCCGGCCGCGCAATGGTCGCCGATAACGGATGCAGCGCCGCGCGCTCGCGACAAATTCGTACCATTATATTTCCGTATTTACTTCGGCGCGGACTGCGCGGCCAGTGCTTTGTTCTACGCGTAATTACGTTCTCCCCGCGCTTAATTCACGACGATTAAATTGCGCGTCGTCTCACCCCGCCCGGCCGGCCGTCCGTTAAATCTCCCGTTGTAAGTGCATCTCGCGATCGCCCGAGGTTTTTCATTTCTCTTTTCCCTTGGAAACCGCGTGACATTCTGCCCCCCGTCCCTCTCGTCTCGTTGTTCCGCCATACTCGTGGAATAATCGCCGCCTATTGTAACCACGCGTGACGCGTAGGCGAATTCGGGATCTCCGCTGGCGGTCCTCTATCTCGAACGCCGTTCGGCTCTCTGGAATTTTCTGCACAGCGTGTTCGCAGCTCGAGCTTAACCTCTTGCGCTTCCAATTACATCATTATTAGTTTTTGTTGTGGCTATCGTGGATATTTCGTCCCGTTCAAGCGATACACGCGCTAATTATACGCGAATCATGCATCGGAGATCACTGTCGCGGAAACGCGTTGCGCGCGGTTGTTCAAATTGAATCGGACTTTTTAGGAAGTTCATTTAGTTCGCGATAATGTCCCGACGAGCATGGTAATTTAAAGTTTCTCCGGGAGGTAAGGGGTTTAATCCCCGAGCCGCAGTCTTGACATTCGCCGCGGAAGATGTACAAATATGGTTATAATAATCCAGGGAGCGCGGGATGACTTGCTCAGCCGGCGTTGACCTAGAATTTCATTGTTGAAGGAAGTTTCTAGGGAAAGTGGCGGAACGTTTTGGCGATGTTGCTGACGAGAGAAGGAAAACCGGGGGGGGGGCGGAGGAGGAGGGTGGGCCACGCGATTCTCTCGCGTTCGCTTTGACGGTAACTGGTAATTTAATTAAGTAATGCCTTTACTTGGTTCGCGCGACCCTATTCAGTGCAGGAATCGCATTACCGTCTTTGCAAATTAATAACAGACATTATCTCGCGGCCGCGTTTCGCGATATTAAGATACTAACCGTCTACGCCGGGGTTATCTTATCGTCCCGGCGAAAGCGAGGCGTTGCGTAATCCGACAAACAAATTCAATCATGGCTTCCTCTCGCCGTTTCCATTTTAAGTCGCGCACCTTACGTAAGAATTTTCATTACCAGCGCAAAAACTTCATCGAATTCGTCTATCGCCCACGGAATTAGTTACCTCGACGCAAACGACCTAATTACGGTTTATGTACCCTACATCCTTCGCGAAACCACCCCGAAACCTTACCTAAGAATCCACCGCAGCCCAGTAAAATCAAAAACAGCCGCGAACATGTTCATTCGCGCCCAGTTCGATTAATCCCCGATCCCCAGGGATAATTCCGCTCGGATAAAGGTGTCGTCGCCGGCATCGAATCGATTAACAATGAAAAAAAGGAGAAGAAATCTCTCAATCCGCTGGAAAGCATCGCGGTCGGTCGAAGCGCGCCGCAGCTTTCGGCTGCGCGGCGCACGCAATCCCGTCACGGAGGGCCGAACAAAACATCCAATTAAAATTGTGCAACGTCCATTGTGCCCGCTATCGCGTACCTATCACCGACAGGGAGTCGCCAGAGTTCGGAGACTCGGGCGTTCGATGAAAGCGCGGAAGAAGTTCCGTCTCGCGGCCCGAAACCGCCGTGACAAATTCGTTTTACCACCCTCCTGCCAGCGCCCGCGCCCCTTTTCACCCTGTTCTTGGTCCGCGGTTCCGTATTTACTCCCGCCGACGCTTTGTCCCCGCGTAATTACGTTCCGCAGCGGCTTAACGCCCGACAATTACTCGCCGGTCGTCGTTAATTTCCCTTGAAATAAAAGACGACCGCGGCGAGGGGGTGGAAACGCCGCCGCTCGCCGGCGAGACGCGATACCGGAAGGAGGGCCGCGATACCAATCTTACGATTTCCGCGAATACAAAGACGATCTTCCCGGGCTTTCCCGTTTCCCCCGATGAACAGACAAGCGAGCGCTGAATTATCCGCCCCCGAGGTGTCAACCGCCCTTAAATGGAATCCGATCCGAGAACGAGAGACGACGATGGATTAGTTTCGAACGGTGGACGACTCGGATCGGAAGTCGGGTCGGACTTGTTTCTGCGGTGGTTAAGGAGCTCGGTCGCGTTCGTATTGTCGGTCAGAATTGGCTTGAAGTTTTGTCGAATAATATTTATCGAGTTTGATAGCCGGTGAATTAACCCTTAGCACTCCGGATGGTTTTGTAATCTATCAGCAACTAGTTTTTATAGTATCCATAGTGAAAATGAAAAATGCTATAACATTAGATCTTTTATTTTCCTTAGTGCAAAGTTTGGATGTAAAATCTAATAATTGTAGGGTAGTTTCTGTAAGATTCTTTAAAATATCTAATATTATTCCTGGCGCAATATTGGAGCCTACAGAGTTCAAAGGGTTAAAGAGTGCTGTATATGGAGAAGAGACATATATCCATCGCGTCTTTATCGAAAGATTGTTACCTTTAAAAATATAATTTTCTACGTGTTTCTGAAAAATGGTCAACGATACCAGATTAATTACTCGCACGATTATTTGATATCATAGGAATTATCTATTGTTCGAGTTGTTCCTTTGTGAAACGTATAGAATGGTCTGAATGGGAGTATAAGGAATGACTGTGTTATTACAAGACGTAAGTTTGCTAAAGGAATTCGAAACGTTTGGTGGAATTAACAAGAATCTCTATGGAACGACCAAGTATTCGCGTTAAGTTAATATTCGAGATTACTCAACTGTCGCGGTTAATGCCGACGCGCGTTCTTCTTCATTGAACGAAACTACGAAAGGAAAGGAGTATAAATGCAGCGATACGTTGCATGCAGTGCGCTAACAAGATTGAGTCATCGGCGTTGTTACCTGAAAACTTTCTCCCATTTCACTCGCGAGTAACTTACAACCCGTCCCAGTTTCCGGGATCGATCCGCCGCATTAGGCGAACTATTATATTTCAATTCCCGGCGTCGTCGTCGCTCGCGCGCGAGTTATTTCGTCGTTCGCGAACAGAGGGGACGAGAAGAAACGGACAGAGATACGCTGCGCGCTACGTAACAACGATCTTTCGCCAATTACGACCGAGCAAATAAGAGGCGGCGCGGCCCGGTGGATATTCAGCCTTATTTTGTAACACATTACATAAATTCTTACGTAAAGGTTTCGCGCTGAACGCGTTACACCGGCGCGCCACGGCGGGCACAGTCAGCTTCCGCGATCGGCCGCTATCGAGCGGAAAGCTTCGGGATGATTGGGAGTTTATCACGGTTCCGTTTTTCTCGTTGTTCCGGCAGCGCTTTCACTTCGACGCTGCGAACGTTAGCGAGACGATAATCCCGGAACACTTCGACTATTTACATCTGAGCCTCCAGTTTCGTCAACCTCTCAATTCTGCTTTTTCTACGAGAATTCGATAATTACCTCGACAGTCGATCGCGGAAGTTGTTAAAGATAACGACAAGAAGATGTATAAATAGCATTGTATTTCTGCGTTACGTTCGGATGAATTTCGAACCACGTGTTTTTCCGTGGAAAGGTAATTAATATTTCAATTGTATTACATTGAGTATATTAAAAGGTTCTCATACGTTTACAGAACTAAAATATCTAACTAACTCGATAGAAATTCTCCTCCATTAGCATTTCTACTTCAGACATCAACCGCCTCTTTCACTTTTTACTCCGCTCCTTTCTCTAATAAAACCTCAGCGCGAAACTTTAAACAACATTAAATCATTCGCGCCAGGTGCTCGGCATTCATTCGCGAAATAAAAGCAGCGGAGTACAGTCTGTTACGTCGTAACGCGCTATCCTTTCTCTTCGATGTGCATAAGCGTGGATTGCACAAAATCCGAGTGTCCGCGGCCATTTCTTTTCACCGTGCGGAATAAATAGCAAAACAAACATCGTCGAACGGTAATGCAGGCAAGTCGGTCCGTTACGCGAGCGCGGCGCGCCGGTTCCACGCGGCTGAAAGGGGCGAGCGAGCAAATAGACGGTGAAAAATTAAGAATCGAAAGTGGAGATACGCGCGGGAAGCGCGAGACCGTGTTCACGCGGAAGCGTCGCGGCCGTGGATCCAGTAGCGGCTCGCCTTTGCGACCGACAATCTCGAGGCGCGCCGTTTTCCTTCTCTCCGACGCGTAACCGGGAAGGTGCGGACTATCGCGCGGTAAAAGTGGGAGACCACCTAGGAACACGGGGCAACCGGGCTCGATGCAATTGTTTCAACCCTTTGCGGAACGTCGACATTTCGGAGAGATGAAGTGAATTTGGAAGAAGTCGTAGAGAAATGATTTAACCCCGGGTGAGACTCGTGGTGGAGAGTTTCAACACGATTCAACAAATATATATTACTCAGTTCATTCGAATTTAAAGTAAATATTATACCTCTGTAATCGACTGTTATACTTAACAGGAAATATAGGCATAACATATGCTTAGAATTTTTCTCCTTCTCCAATAAATTATTAATGACAAAGTAGCCGTATCGATCAGAGTTGAGGAAGAAATCATAGGCCAAGGTGACCCCCAAGCAAATCGAGTTACTATAATACACTGAATTAAACGATGATTATTCGCAAACATTTCACATATTCATGGGTTATAAGAAGCTTAACGTTATATGTGAGACTTTATGATTTCGGTACATCAAATCGTATGGTGACTGAGAGTCACCTCTCGAGTGCGAAGGGTTAATAATGCTACGTATCGCTCGACCCACGACTTTTCACACCGCGCCACGCCTCGTAACGGTGCCGTTGCACCTTTCAAACTATTGAAACGATTCCTTTTCAATGCACACGCTTCGCTCGGCTCGCCCCGCTCGCTCGGAATTTTCAAGTGTCTTAGTGTCGCGATCAGAGGCTCTTCCATGCGATAGAAGTTGATTACACCGTAGTACGTCCATTGACCGCTACCGAAGAATTTATAGAAATTAACCCTTTGCACTCGAGAGACTCTCGGTCACCACTTGATTCGATGCAAACTATAAAATTTGATATTTAATATTATACTCCGTATAATGCATCAATTTCAGAAATATTGAAATAAAATAGTTTTGTTTCTCAATGTACGAGTATTTTTTCGTCGAGTTAGTTTCACAAAATATCGTGTTTGTCTCATCGGAAAATATTCAAATATTTTTAGTAGAAAAACTTCCGAGTGCAAAGGGTTAACAGTGTGTTTCCAGTGTTTGATAATTCATTTCAAATGTACAACTGGTTATTACATGAAATCTTAACGGAACCACGTCATCTAATGGCACTTTAATTACTGGTCCAACGCGTATGGCAAAGTCATTTGATTATCACTGTTATTATTGCTATATTTACAATTAATACGTCAAACATTGCGCTAGGTCACTTATGTGAGTTTATTTCCGCTCGTTATCTACGCTACGGTATTGTTTGGTAAATAACTTGAAACACTTATGGCCTGTTAACGCGTTGAACGCCGGCTAAATTTCAGCTACTAAAAACGGGAGCGTCGGTGATTACATTAATACATTCTTAGACATCGATTAAACCAAAATTTCTAACTTACGGAAGAGAATAAGGAATTCGATTTTGTAAATTTTACTTTGGACTTGTGTGATACATATCTAAACTGTTACATGGACGTTGGATTAGCAATTAAACGATAGACTAAAGATCCCGCATTATCGCGGACGCGGCGCTCAATGTGTTAAGGGTTAATATTCTTTCAATTTCTTCAAGCTTCGATATCTTATACGAATGTTTACAGTAAACTAAGTAGAAAATAAACAAGAATCATTCGCGTTATAATTTCAGCACGCCTCACGCATACGGGAACGTGAGAATTGGCCAAAGTTCATCGTCGAGTGTATCTCGCGCTATTTAAAACAATCAAGCCAACGGAACGTGCACTGCGTTACCCAGATAATCTTCTTTCGCCGGCATTCCTTCGATGCAAAGCGCGCGGCGACGCCCACTCACAATGGGAACCCATAATTTTTCTCCCCGCGGCGCCGTGCATCTTCGTGCCGGAGAAAACTCGCGGCGACACGGCCACGGGGAAGACAGGGCCGCGTTTCCGCATTGTCGCCGCGTAACAACTGCCTGGAGGACGTGGCGGAATTATCGTCGCAACGGCAACCGTTCAACTTTGACCTTTCGCGTATCGCGGAACGTTCACCAGACCGCGAACGCGCCTGTCCGACTTCCACGAATATAAATCTCCGGGCCACAACAACGATACGCGGGATTCTCGCGCGGCGCCGACAGCGTTTTCGCGGATTTCGCGAGCGTCGTCGCGCCGACGAGCTTCGAATTCGGTAGAATCTATGGTGGAGTTATTATTATTATAGATATTGAAAAGGTGGATCTTCGGTAATCGAGAATTAGGAATAAATATATGTATTTACTGAAATAAGGAAACAATACTGGAGCAAGGAATATTGGAGCCTACAGAGTTCAAAGGGTTAAATAATTTATTCGTTTCTTCTAACGCGGGAAGCCTTCTTTATAGCTTCCGAATATGTACAACAATTTGATAAACCGAAACGTTAACCCTTCGCGGTCCGAAGTGCTCTTGGTTTCTCACTTTGAAGTTCACGTCGACGTTCATTCAGCTACAGCTTAATATGACGCTCTATTTATTTACTCAAGAATATTTCGGAGTTATTGAAACGTTACCTTTAAATGGTACAATTGTGACGCTACAAATAAATATAGAAAAAATTGTTAAAACAAGTAGAGGTTGCAATAAAATACAACGTCGAGTCCGACTTGACACAGAATTGTTAAGGGTTAAATTTCCGTTATTTTCCGGACTTAACCGCATCGGCTGCGAGCGGTTCGACTAACGGTGCAGTTGATTCCACAGCTTGCGTCAGTGGGGCCGAGCCAAGGGCCACGGGTTCCCCGTATTAATCAGAATACCGGCCGATGAGGTTGCGCCGGGGAAAAAACTTCGAACAAGAGTTTCTCACAGTCGCGGCGAGGGAACGGGCGCTCGGTACACACGAAACCGGGTCCCATCGCAGAAAGTATGCCGCACACGTAATCGCGAGGAGCCCGTGGACGTATGCGGAACACGATACGCGCGATCGAGTCCACGCAAAAATGTGACCCGTCGAGCCGAGGCGGGCCGCGCGGAAAATTAAAACGGTTCGCGCGAGACGTATCTGTTGTTTCTCAAGCAACACCGTGCTGCATGGTAATCAGCCGTCGCGAACACGTCATCGCCACTCGCTAGCGAGAGCTTCTAATTTGTTGCGTTTCGCGCCCAACATTCTGCTGTTCGCGCAGTGTTGTGTCGATGATGATGAATCGTCGTTCGAACGAGTAACGTGGACCGCGACTGACTCTGAATTTGAAACTGGACATCGTGAGTATACTGTCACAGCGGAAACTATTGTTTGCATGGTTAACACTGGAAATAGATGACTTTCTGATTTACTTTTTTCAAGTCGATGCGATAAGAAATGATTCTCTGGGAAGTAATTGAAGAAGCTCGTACTCTCGAATTGTACTCGAGATCTCGGTAGATACACTTTCAGAGTTTCTATGGAGAGATTGGCATAAGGAAATTTGATTGATTGATAGTTTCAGTGGTAATATTACTCTTCTGACGCAGAGTCGGACTTGTTTGTTACGAGATAATTGTTGTGCTATTTCGAGGACTGCAGGAAATTGGAATATTGAATTGCGTGTGTCGCGTGTCTCGTTTGTTTGTGGTCGTTATACTGCGTTACTACGGTTCTTGTATGCAAATTCGCTGGCGATCGTCTTCTCGGGAGACGGTTTTTTCAGATGTATTTCACCGGTTTCTTAATTCAAACTTCTTTTATTCCTTCGCGTGAACGTTTCAACGTTCTCGTCGTTCCTTTACGCCGTGGTCGTTATGCGAACAGTGTGTTTTAAAACAGTCTCCCGTTGCTCCAGTCTTCTGTGAATGAATTTATAAATATATCTCGGGTTCGCATAAACATCCGGTGTTTACGTGTCATTATTTCAGCCCACTGAAGTCGTTCGCGGAGATGTTTGTAAATAGCGAAGCGTCCTTCATCCTTTCGGCCGAAGAAAATTTTTCGCGCCAGATGTTTGTTAAACAATCGCCCTAACTCTTTCATCAGACGACCGATACTTCGTTGTTCGAGTATTATGCAATTCGGGTATTCGCGCTGACACGTCGAAACGGTTCATCGGTTTTATCAATGTCTGTGCTAACGAACCATTCGAGAATAAATGCCATTGTCTCGGCGTGTACGTGTTTGAGACGTTCACGGAGCAAGTGCGTCGTGTGACGGTGTAATTATTGCGAAGACTCATAAACATTTCATTCTTGCGTCAAAAGGAAATATGTATCATATATTGCTAATTAATTCCTCACCTACGGCGGTACTTAAGCTTATTCATTAGTCCCGAGAAAATTTATGTAACTGGATAATTGTGTTTATTATCCGGTAGCGATTCTTGCCGATTCAGCACATTTGTCGTTACATTTAATCCTACGTCAGGAGATTTATGCATTCGAAGCAATGGGCTTATGTTTATCGTAAAGCATGGTTCGTCGATAGAATCATTAATACTGCACACATCATACCACTTACGATTTCGCAGTGAAAGGTTGCACGTGAACGGGTTAACAAGCCGATCGCCGTATTAAAGAGAAGTCGGTCGTGTCGAGCTGCGAGGAGAGTTACACCGATTCCAAATCCACTCTTCGGAATACTTACGTTACCAGGGTACAGTTAACGCGGTTGTTTACATTTCAGTTCTTTTCCGCGTCCTCGATATCGGACACATCATGATCATGCATTTCCTGTAACAATCTGCATCTCCAGCGTTCCTTAATCTACGAACCTCGTGTTACTCGCAAACGACAGTGAATATAGCAAAGCTCCTGACGAGCAGTTAACCCTTTGCACTCGGATGTTTCTTACTAGAAATATTTAACGTTTCTTTACGGGGCGAAGACGATGTTCCTTGAGACTAATTCGAGAAATCACCGGTACATTGAGGAACAAACCTGTTTTATTCCAATGTTCCACGTATCGAGGCATTGTACTGAATAAATGAAATTTTGGAAGTATCTTTTAACCCTTTGCACTCCAGAAGTTTCTCACCGGGAATATTCAATATGCATCACATGCATCGAGGAAGAGAACTATTTTCTTTCAATATTTCGTACATTGATGACACAAAGTTTAATATTAAATATCACATTCTATAGTTTCACTGTGTCAAATCAAGTGGTGATTGAGAGTCACCTCTCGAGTGCAAAGGGTTACATCAACCATTCGCGAGCGAGATTTAAAATATTCAGAACCCTCAGCACAGAAACCTCCAATCCATATCAAACTTCTACGCTAATGAAAAATACATACATCTATTCTCTCATTCTCATAATTCAGTAATACAACTTCGCATCTCGGACACTAAACTCTGCCATCTCCAACGTCCACCGTCAAATCGTCAAGTACATTCCAAGTTTAAGGATACCAAGGTATCCAGAAAATGCTCCAGTATCTCTACCAAACCCTAAGAAACCCACCGTTCGAGTCCAAAGAGTCAAAATCGGCCAGGTGCTCGACGGAAAGGCAAACGCCGACGAACTGGATCCACTTGTCAGCGCGCTGAGCAGGAGGCAATGTGCCTGCGACCTTGGTCGTTCGATGTCCTCGACATTCTCGTCGGATCGGCGACGGTGGTGGCTAGCGACGGCCGATTGGTCGAGGCGTAGACCGTGCGATCGCCTCGCTCGAGTCCCGGCACGCTGTCAACGGTGAACCGTGGCACGGTCGCGATCGTCTCTCGCGGATGCGTCTCTTCGCTCGTGTTTACACGTGACAAGCCTCCAGCGGCATCGCCGGCCAGCCTCTCCGCCGCTCGCTGCGTGTGCCCGGCGTACGAAAGGAGATCGTCGTTGACCTGTCGCGCTCCGTCGCGCGGAGAAATGCGTGGGACGCCGGGAAAGGTGCTCGCACCGCGGCCTCCGCCGGCTCGCCGCTAGTCACCGGCTCGTGATTAAGAGGGCAACACCGATCGACTTCGGCCTGTCCGTTCCACTCGTTCGATTCGGTAGCCGAATCGCAACCCGTCACCGATTAACCCGGCCGCGATTGCGAAATGTGTCTGTTACGGGAACGGTTACCCGCCCGCCGGATCTGACTCGGCCGAAGTGAACGGCGCGGCGTCAGGTGTTCCGTACGCCGTCTCCGAGCCACTCCGGATGGACGCTCGTTTCGGGGAAAGTGGACCGGTGAGTGATCGCCTTGGGAATCGTCGGGTCGATCCTCGCGGCGGCGAGTGACTCATGAGTGATCGATACAGGAGTGCACGGCGCCGTTGCGCGGTTTGAACGTTTACGAAAGTTCCATGTAACTCCGCGGACGCCGTTTGTCCGGACCCGCCGCTTCGGAGCTTGGTGCAACAAGTTTGTCGAGTGAGTGAATCAACTTCATACGTGGATTTGCTTGTAAAGGGTGTGGGTAACTGTACGAGTATCCGAGGTTTCCCAGTTTTCTGGGTGTCAGCGGTTGACGCGGGTTTGTCCGTTTTCCGGGGTGCGATCGGAGATACCGATGTCGAAGGGACTCGTTTCGCTCGATGATGGAGCAAGGAAAATGGGAATGAAGCGAGATTGCGCTCGTTGAATCTGGCACTGTGTACGTTTCTTTGATGACTTGCGCTGCGAGTGCATTTCCTGCGGCCTGTTTACTAGAAGAATATCTTGCTTTCGTTCGAAGTGTGCTGCGACGTGTTTCTTATTTGCTTCGGGTGATTCATCCTCTGGGGAGAAGTGTTCGACAGGAAATATCCATTACAGCGGTTGCGCATTCAAACAACTCGGAGTCGCTAATTTCCAGAATGCATGCGTGATTAACGCTTCTTGGAACGCGCGCGAGCGTCGGAACTTTTCGTTAGCCTGTCCGGAGCGTTTAACGCGGAGCTGAAAGGCAACTGTTTTAAAGTTCCCCGCAAATGTGCCAACTGGCTCCGTGAAAATCTATCGCGCCTCGTTAACTGCGGAAAACAAACTTCCTCGCCTCATTGCACTTTACCCCGTCCACTCATAATTCCCGCCGGTTCTCTCGCGAAGATTGTTGCGCTCACATCGTATTCCGCTGATCAAACGAGAAACGTAGCGGCGTGATCGTTTCCGTCGGAACCTCTTAGCGACTTTTTCATAGAATAATTTACGACGATCTCGCGTATGTTAATACCTTCAAATAAGGGGACCGATTCGAATCGATTTCCATATGCTAAAGCACCTGTTTTTCCAACCGAGAGATCGATTGCCATTCAGATCTTCGTAAACGGGCAATAAATTCCCTCGGCACCGGACAATTTACGATTCCATCTTACGTGAACCGTGGCGATGGAGACTCGCGTTCGGACGCTACTTTCGTAATTGCCGGAGAAATTCTTTCGTCCGGAATCTGAAGCTACCGTGCCGCTCGGAACTATTGACCAACCCGCGGCGGCGGGACGCGTCGAAATCCACGACGGCAGTACGCATCGAACGTGACCGACATGAAAAGCCTGACACTGATAATGCGTTTCACTCGCTTAAACGTTCGCCGGACGCTATTTCCAACATCCGCATGCCTGTCTAATACTGTGTCGCACGAAATGTACACGGCGCAAGTCGTCTGCCGTCCGACGAGCTCCGACGATGCTGCAAAAACCATCGAAAGATCCGAATCATCGCCGGGCGACTTCACGGTTTACCGTACGGTTTCCCCGTCTCGAATTTTTTCCGCGATTACGCAACTGTCGCTTGTCGCAGAATCCTCCGGACACGCCGCTCTCCAAATAGAACGTGTCACGCTGTTTACGATGTCCTGAAAATCGTTTGATCGACGTCGCGGTTGCGCAAGATCCCAGGCTGGACGAGCGATCGCCGTCGCTCGGCGTCGTTACATTGTTATTTAAAATCATCTCCGTCCGTATTTCGTCGTGTTTTACGAGCGGCCACCAATTACGAGGCTGAGCCGGCTAGGAAAACGACGATTGCGCATCGAAGGAGCCGTCCTTCGGAGATGAAAGTGATTGCCTTCGTCGTCTCCGCGCTGCGACCGACGCGCGCGCTTTCGGATACGCCGGCCCGCGGCCTTGACAGTGAGCCGGGGACCGTCCCGTAGAGCAATTACGTAAGTCCGGAGAAAGATGAAATCCTCCGTGTAGCTCTAGATCGGAACGCAGGTCTCGTTTCGACACGAAACGCGCCCGCGCGACCGTGAACCTAGAGAGTGAGTCAGGCCCGTGTTCCGCGGTCCTCGCGGATCGAGCGTACTCCACTCGCGGACCGGCGGGATCGGTTCCTGCGTTTCGGTCCTGCGTCGTTACGAACGTTGCTTAAAATGGAAGCTGATCGCAGCATCCACCGAGTCCCGTTCTCATGTACTGGGTGGGCGAGTTCAAGGCTTCTCTTGGAATTTTAGATACCCACTTTGATTTCTCGTTTTGCGTTTGTTCGTGTGTATAGGATGTATATTATTGATGGTGATAGCATTAAACTGGAGAGTTTCTGATATAGAAATTTACGAATCGAGGATTCATGGTATTTAATCAGATATTAGTTCAAAGTCACTTAGGAAAGGAATTGTCTAGGGAAGTTTAGTCTCGCGTCGATTCTTTTGGATCGCCCTGTACAGCGACGGTCATAATACATGCATATTCCCATAGGAAAGATTCCGCGAGTACGTACAATTGCGTTTGCCATTGAATTCCTCGTGCATGGCGTTAGAATATTTATAAGCCTCTATGGCCGTCCACTTTCAGTTCATCAAGTATGTATAACTGAATGTTTGAATGAACAATTACCAGTTCTTGCTAGACTCTTTTAACGAGATGCATTTCAGTAATGCGCTGCAGATGCATTCCGCATACGAATGTTCCGTTTCATCGGCGGAGCGTACTTTTTAGCGATCCGAACGAGAGCCGCTACCGCCGAGTCGCGCGCGCACGCCGATTCGACCGAAATCACGTCAGAATCCGAATGGATGCCCGTTGATATCGTTCCCGATTCGGTCGGCGGCATTGTCACGCGCGATTTCACTTGCAAATAGGGCACAATTAAAGAAACGATCGACTGTTATTATAAGTGCATCGATGCGTTATCGGCGCACGACCGCCGCATCGCAAATGGAGCGGCCGCGCGCTGGCTCGTTGTTATGCGTTGCCGGTCCGACTTACGAAAATGGCAGCGTTCGCGAAATTCCTGCTGCGCCGGGAATCTTTCTTTGTTCGCATCGTCTGACGTAGACGGTCGGAAATAATCGCGCGCGCGGTTTTCCTTTTCTTTTCCTCTCGCTCGAACCGGTGAACTCCGATCGTGTTTTCCGGCGTGTTCGTTATCCGCGGAAATTCGACCTCGCCGAAACGCGACATTCAAACCGGAATCGCGCGATTCTCTCTCAGCTTCGTTTCTTCCGTTTCGCGCGCGTCATTCGCGACGTATTTTTAACGCGTGACAGATGTTTTGGCAGTTCCGCCGCGGCCGATCGGCATAAAAAGATGTTAGACCAGAGTGTGCACTATTTAAGAGCCGAGGTCGGCCGGCTTTCACGGTGTCGGACGCCGAGAGCGTGACCATGTCGTGTCAGGAAGAAGGATAAGGCCTTTTGCAGCTCTCAATGTCGGTTATTTCTGTGTTAACCGTGAAGCAATGGTTAACGTTGACTTTTCTTCTTGCGTAAGCTGACGTATTATTGACAATTGACGGTCGCGCGATTCTGTCGGACACCGGGATGTCACGTCTCGTTATTATCGAGCATTGGTTTTCAAGAGACTCGGAATCCTCGAACAAACGCGAATCTCGTGAATTCATGTATGAAGGCTACTACCTTGCGTACATACTCCGGAGAGCTATTAGATCAATGTAACCTTCCTGAACTCGCGGAGCACTTATCTACACTGAATAATTAAAACCGACTCGCAGATTGCATATGCGTGTAAAGTAATTTGAAAATTATTCCTCGTTACTCAATGTATTGCCACTTAAAAGAATCATGAATATTCCATCGTATAATTTGGAGACTCGATTAACCTTCTGCCAGCAAATGCAGAGTCATTTCGACCTGTCTATAGCTAGTACCGATTTTTATATATTATTAATATACCGATTACTCCAACGCCAAACCAATATATGATCTGCTAATGTATTCATAAGAGACAATCACTTATAGTCCTACAAATCGAGGCGAAGGACAAAGTTTTAACACAATCAAGAGAAGCTATTAAAAGAACACCCAGATATCAGCGTTACACGTTTCCTTTCGAATCCGCAATACATTAATTCACTGCCGATCACTCGATCACCATACCCATTTCCGATCTCCAATGTTTCCTAACATTCTAACATTCTCCCGTCGATCTCATTTCCAATTTTCCATTCGCAGTACCCCGAATTGCTCTGCCACTCAACAAATATTTCCAATCCTCACTTCTAATTGTCCATCATTCCACTGCCGATCTCTCGATTACAATACTTCCGATCGCCAAATACTCTATCGTTCCAATTGTAGGGCTACTAAAATAAAAACTATCTCTATCTATCTCTCAGGCCTCCAAGTATCGACACGCAAAAGGGCGAACCGTCTACATAATCAAATTGATACTAATTCTCCCAATGATAAACTATTTTCAGATAAACATGCATTCTTCGTTTTCCTTCAGTTTCTCGTTCGAATATATTACAGACGCGTTTGTCCTGCGCTATACGAGTATAATAGAAATTTCTACAAGTTCCACAGTTAAGCGCTCAATCAACCGGCCGGTGCACGGTGAATTTTCAACGTAAACACAATGTTAGTCCACCGGTCTTACCTAATATCTCCAACTTCCAGATGACCAGCAACATCCACAGGAGGATCAAGGTTAAAATCCTAGAAAAAATGAGCCGCCCAAACTGCTTCGTCGCGACCAGTTAAAGCCCTTCGCTCGACGTCCCAAGAAACATGTTGCCCTCGTCGAAGCTGCTGCACGACGAGTCGTCGGGACCTCCGGAGAGCGACGCGAGCCGCGATCAAGGGAGCGCAGGGATGAACGGTGCGTCGATCGCGCCGGTGAACGCCGAGCGCAACGACGACGATCCGCCGCCGTACACCGCCATCGCGCCGCCGAACCACGTCGGCTGGCCGTTCGACTTCTCCGGGATCCCGTATTCCGCCGCGTCCTGCAGATCCGGCTCGCCGCTGCGGCCCTTCCAGCCGCTGGCTCCGACCTCGGGCCCAACTTTCGACCCCGAGGGACCGGACGGCCAGCACACGTCGATCTCCATGCCCCTGATGCCCTGCCGGCTGTTCAAGTTCGGCTCCCACAGGTCCATATTCGCGCAGACCCTGCCTTTCTCGGACAACATCTCTGTGAGCAAGGACAGCCAACGAAGGACGCGCAGTAAGTACCACCGGCTGCTTATTCGAGATACGAAGTCCCTGGGTGACTCAGCCCGAATATATTATAATCGAAATTTGAGCACGCGACCCTGTAGCTTGGAAGATTTTTAGAGATCTTCTCGGCGGATTGTCATTCACTCGTGAAAGGAAGAGATGAAGTGGGTGGTATAGAGTGACTGGAATTAACACTAGGTTTACGGGCATTTATTGTACACTTCGTTCTATTATTCCTAAAAGATGCTCGTCTATTTAGATCGTGGAAACTGGAGATTTGATAGTAGGTAATTGGGGTAAACATTTACAAAATGATACTTCTAAAATCCAGTATGCGTCAATTTCACGCGTTCCGTAAACCTAGTGTTAATACCGTGAAATTCGGAGTTTCGAATAGTTAGAGTTGCCTCGATTTTGGTAATTGATAGTTAGTAACCGGTGATCGGTAATTAATTAATGAAGTCTGATTCGTATAGAAACATCGAGTACGTTTCTTTCGGTTCTCCTTTCAGACGGTGGGAACGAATATTGCTTATTCATGAAAGTCATTGCTCAATGGTCGTGCTATTTGCATAATGATACAATCCGTCTCGGACACGTGGCTCGAATGTATCTTAATTCCGTTCACGGCGGGATGCACGATTGCAAGGGAAACACTCGCTAAATCCGCGGAGGAGCACTTATTTCGAATCGCATCTAGAAACGCATTGTCTCGCCGCGCCGGGGAAACTTCATTTACCTTGCGTTTCACCGAATCAGTGTGCTTCCCGCGTTCAGGGTTTCGTTCTTGGAACGGTTTCACGGCGACGGGGACGCGGAATGCGCCGGTTCGAACGTAAAGTGCAGGGAAAAGCGGCGGGCACGGCTGCAGAGTGGCGCGTTTTATAAAATTTTCCGCCGTTTGGAGCCGGTGCGCCGCGGTAACGAGATATTTAACGCTCAGCTTTCACAGAGCGTAATTCGACGTGCTGAAAATTCATTGCAATAAATGTTTCACTGTAATCAGCGAATATGACACCGCCGAATACACCCGGCTCGCTTTACTGCAACGTTATTTCCTGTTCCCACATTTTTTTTTTCCCCCGCTCCCCCCTTCTCTCCCTCTTCCCACTTCACCCCAAAAAACTCACTTTTCCCGCGCGCGACCATTATCTCTGTTTCAATACGAAATTAAATTCGTTACCCGACGTACACGGCGAACAAACGTTACTCCTTCCGCTGTAATCGATTCGAAATAAAAAAAGCTTCGAGCCGTCCCGTTTTAAACGCCGCGCGGTGAATTAAAAATGCAACACGGAGATCCTGTTGAGAATATTTGCCTGTAAACCAGTGATCCTTTCATCGCGTGCTTATGATTAATTATCGTCCCAATAAAATACGATATATACGATTCAGAGGCACTTTCAACGATTTATTGCTTCCCACCTGATTCGTACATATTATTTTCCTCTTAACGCCAGAATTATCGATCTGAAATTGACTCGTACTTTCGTAAAAGTTACTCGAGTACGCGCGTCGAAGCCTCGATTAATTGTGTTTCATTCGACGCGCCGCGTAATCGAATTATTTAGCAATTTCTCGAAACTTGGAGGATGTCGGGAGTGCTTCCAGCTGCGCGGACCGAAATAAACACGGACAAATTTGAATATCTGTTAACAGAGTACGGCGCCATTCTCGCCGCCGCCGCCGTCATCATCTTCCTGATGGTTCTGTCGCTGCTGGTGAGGTTCGTCATGGAAAAAAGCCTCTGGAGACGTTAGCCGGGCATCGATCCCCCGAAATCCGGGCGACGCTTCCCTCTATTCCCGATCCGGACTGAATCTAGAGTAAGCGTTATCACGGTGCAATTCCCTCCGCGTCGACGCAATCGCAAGTATAATTAGAGCATGATTGCTCCCTCCTTTTGTCCTCGCCCCGAACACAATGCGCGCGAGCGTGCAATCCTGCGACTCGTAAGTGCAATGTTACATATCCGTAATGCCTCGCGAAGGTCCGCGCGCGCAGCGTAAATCGCGCTCGACGTTCACGCCGGCGTTTAACGTTAAGGTACTTGTATAAATCGCCATTCTTTTTTACTATCGCGCTTGGTATTTTGTAACTCGAAAGTAAGAAATAGAAGGATCATTGATATTCCAAGGAAATCACGCCGAGTGTGTTCTTCACCTGACTCTTCCGGCGCTTTGCAGTGTTCTCTCACGTTTTCCAGCCGGAAAAACACGTTTCCGAATGACTGTGAATGCATTAACGGGAGTCACACTTTGAACTGAGTGCCTTCGGTATATAAGGAGTAGAAAAGAGGTTATACGTTGATGTTTCTCAAATAAATTCGTTGCTGTTCGATGAGTCATTAACTGTTCTCACGGGTCAATAGGAAAAGCGAGGTCCTAAACAGTTCAATGCAGTGTTTACTGCTCGATATCTCGGTACAGATATCGAACGTTTGGCTGCAGTATGTTTTCGACGAGATATCAGCTAGCAATGCTAGCCTTCGAACTGTGATTCGGCCCGTCAATGCGACGAAACTCCAGTTTTCTGGGCGAAACTCGATAACTGGAGAAGTACGAGTGATACAACGAAATGTTTCGAACAAAAGTTGTAAGGTATAGAGGTAAAAATATAACTACATATGTTGGTTAGATTTTTGTCTACATTATGGAGATATAAGTTTTCTCAATGACAATGAATATTTTGCTTTTGCGTTCCAACGTTGTATAAACAGAGACGGAGTTTATTTGCAGAAAATTATTTTTCAATACAGCATTTTGCACAGCAGAGACTGCTTAGCGAGCACTTGGCACTTCGGTGATTCTTGAATTTTCGTTACGCGAATAGTCGAATTTTGGGATTCCGTCCGGCCGTACTGTGCGTCGCCACGACGGAAGAGTGCAGCCGCCTTATCGCGTATGCACGGTCAAAGGACAAATCACCTTCGCGTCGTCGCACGGCGACACGAAGATTAAATATTTTTGTTAGTCCAATATTACGTTCGCGGAAAGAGCCGATGGCTGAGTTGGATGAGCAAACGTTTGCGTGTTTGACGTTCGGCCGTAGTCAGCGGTCCGGCTGCCTCGGAAGAGCGTGTCGTTCTAGTTAAAAATTTGTCTGTCGCCAAACCTCGTGCCAGACCGACGTTAAACAATTGCATTTCACATTGGGATCCGTCCGTTTCCGGGAAAAATCATAGGACGTTCGTACGAGTGGCTCGGAATAATAGTCCGACCCCAATGGTAATAATCGAATTGAGTCGAACGATTTAATATTGTACTTTTTCCATTTTGTGTATTTTGCTCTATGAAATTGTGCGGCGTTCGACGTGTTAATATTAATAATTATAGTATCAACATTCAACGAATCCAAGAACACTTTAACCCTTCGCACTCGGAAGTTTTTCTAAAAATATTTGAATACTTTCTGATGAGAGAAACACGGTATTTTGTGAAACTATCTCGAAAAGTCACACGTACATTGAGAAACAAAGCTATTTTACTTCAATATTTCTGAAATTGTTGCATTATACGAAGTATAATATTAAATATCAAATTTTATAGTTTTCTGTATGAAATCATTTGGTGCAAAGGGTTAAAAGACACTTTTCCCCGTGTCTCGCGTCTCCATTTTGCCCAGAATAATTGGAATCGAAAAATATTATGAAAAATTTCTTACTAGTCTGCTCGTTTCTGTCTTTTTCCAACGACACCTCGAATGCCTCGGTGAATTGAAATGCGCAGCAGGGTTAGAGGAAGACTTTCTTCGATTTCGTTCCCCAAGGTGAGCATAATTGCCTCATTTCAAATGCAAATGAATTTAATACGTGACGTGTATAAGCAGCCTCGTTGTAGTCCACCTGCCACCGCATACTCTCGATGTAAACAGACCAATCAGAGGCAATCGATGTCCTGGACGCGATAACGGGAGGATAAGTGTGTCGTTAATTGTCCGCTTGTCAGGTCACTGCTTTTAATATTGTTTGCCACGGTGGCCGGTCCGTCTGTTACTTTTTACTCGGATTCGCTTTTTCTTCTGTTTTACGTAATCCGGCCTTGGCAGTTATTTATTTAATCTCGTTTGATTGCACACGTAGGTAGAGGTGCAGTTAAACAACCGACTCGCGTTGCATCTCACGAGTAGTCGGCGATCGGTACGAGATTAAAATGAAACGGTGAGTCCTCGTAAATTATTCAGGCAGAGACATAATGGAAAATCGAGGTCGGCGAAATCAGGGCATTCTGAATTAGTGCTTTATATTGTAAATTATTCCCTTGCTGGTAGTACCGTTCTTTCGGGACGAAGATTAATAAACACAACTTGTTCCTTACAGAAACATTTCGGTCTGACCACTATGGTCATTCCACTTGAAAATCACGATCAATGGATACCGGCCGGAATTCAATTAAACAAAAACCACTCTCATTGATTTCACAATTCCGTGCAATATATTTATAGAATGTCGAAACGTTTTTACCCGGCGCGTACACGGAATTCCGCAATCGGTTTTCGCGTGCACATCCGAAAGTCGATTTAGCTATGAATCGAATCAATTTTTCCACTTCGGGTTCAATATACATATTAACTGGAAATACGGTGCCGCGGTAACAATAAATTATTTCATGATCGCGACACTGAAACGATATTGAAATCCGCTTGATGAATTGCCGGCCGATCCTTGGGCGTTTCAGAGGATGCCGATTCAGCGCGACTCGTTTACAAAACACTGGCTCCCGGTTTCACAAAATACCCGCGCGTCGATGCGGAATTGCAATTTTAATTCTTCCGCTGCCACCTTCATCGGAAAAAGTTGCTGTTCACAGCTCGTATCGAAAATTTTCCAAATTCTACGCAATATGACGTATACCTTCGTGCATTATTACTCGTTCTTTGCGGTCCGAAAGTATTCGAAATTTTTCTATATGTATTTCATTCGATTAGATTATCGCGCAATCTATTTAGGCACATTTTCTACTTATACATTACATAATTACATCATAATTTCAGTATAATCCGATAAAATGTTTAACACTGGAATTACCAGACGCATCAAAATTACTCACTCCTGAGCTCCTCTTCTTGCAATTATTAAAATAACAGTTGTTTCTCTGAGAATTACTCAAGAAATTCATTTAACGACACGCAAACTGAATTACGATTCAATTAAAGTCTCAATAAATAGAGTTTCTATAGAGGAATTCTAAGAAGTCAATTGAATTGCTCGGTAGTTCGTGTTAGGTATTGAAATAAAATTGATCATCCACGGTGAGAGTATGCTAAATACATAATATACAATCAACTCGTAATTCCTCGCTGTTTAAATTCTATAACGCAGCGTCTCTAACGAAAATACATAAAATGTCAGCCATTAAATCCCAAAGGAAATTGAAACAGAATCTCCGTCACCTGCGCAAAACTGTAAAAAGGGAGCGGCGGTTCGCACGTGTGCGGTGGCTGTTGGCCAAAGGGTTAATCACGATCAACTGTTTTCTGCGAACGTGACGGAGCTTAACTCTGATAAAGTCGGTTTGACGTCGGTGGCGAAACAGTCGCGGCCTGTCCCTCAGGCGGGGATCCAAGCAATGCGCCACCGGGGAAATTAGCCGGCAAAATAATTCATGGACAAAGCTTTTACTTGACGTCCGCGCGGAGCCCGATATTACGAGCTGCCCGCGTTCCCGTAAACAAATGCGCTGCAAAATTGTTGATTCGCGCTAAGCACCCTCCGGAGTCTTTATCGTTTCACGAGCACCGGCGAGCGTGTACCGCGGTCGGGGCTCCGGTGTTGAAACGAAAAATATTATCGCTGTAACTGCATTGTTAATGGGAAACAGCTCTGCTGGAATTGATCCATGCCCCTCCCTCGCTGCTCCGATGTTTCCCTCTTGAGAGCAAGATAGCTGTAACCGTTCCGCGTGAAAAATGTTGCACCGTTGCGAGCACACGGGATTTTTCTAGAAGTGAACAGCTTCGAACAAATTAATCGAAGACGAGATTCGATTATTAAGCGGACCAACGATATATTTTCGTACCCACTGGTCGCCGAGGATAGATCAATGGATCCCTCCCATCGCCAAGTAAGTAAAACTAGATAGCAACGATCCGATTACTCAACCGCTACTAATTAACGCTTTAATCGAAAGACAGTACCGAGTCATCTGTCGCCGGTCCCAAAGGGTTCAAGACGACGCGTTAAACACGCGCAACAGCTGAAGCTTTCCCAGCCGAAAACCGTCAAGACCACCGTCCCAGGTCAAAGCAGTCAGCGGCGAGGCGAGGACGGGCGAGCGCGGTGAACGGAACGAACGATTCAAAAATGGATCGCTTAATTAAACCGTAACAGAGAGTCGTTCCGGCGTGCGCCAAGACGCAGGGACAAAGGTGGGTACGCCGCGGCAGCCGGCGCTCAGAGGAACCTTCGGCCACAAATTAAAAGAAAATTCCATTAAACGGAATTCCCGGTTTTTTCCCGCCTCTTCGAGCGGTCCGTCGACCGTATTATCTTTTTTGTCTCGAATCTCCTAGCGTCGCGCTACATTCCGGTGCGGTCCCCTCGAATTAAACTTTAAATTACGCGCGGAGGCGGTTGAAAAGTAAACAGAAGAACGCGGGGTCGCCTTAAGAAAGCCGGACTCGATGCACATGAGGGGCCGGCAGCGGTTCCCGGCAGTTAATTACACGACATGAAAGGGACCGCCGTCGCTTTCGCCACTCGACCCACCCCCGCGTGCCATCGGGTCCTTGTGTTCTTCGTCCGGCGACCTTGAGTGGCCCGCCAACCCCGTCTTCGTCACCTGCGAGGCTCCGCGGCGCCTCGATCCCTCGGAAAGGTCGCGCTCGCCCCTCGTGAATGGCCGACAACTCGCGCCGCGCGAACGGGAAGGGGAAAATCTGCAGCCGAAGCACCACAATTTATATTAATTCGGCGAGATACGCTGCGGGGTTGCTTTCCCGTCGGCTATTTTGCCGGGGATTAGGTCTGTAATTGGCTTCGAATGAATCTTTTGTCCGAGTTCGGTTGAATATTTCGAGAGCCCTTTATTTTCGGCAAATGAAACTTTCCCGTGTACGCGCGTGCGCGCGTGTCCCAACGAGAAATGTAATGAGAAACGGTGTTGCGAACGTTTCGAGAGAGGGACATTTTTTTTTTCTCTGTAGGATAGTCCGCGAGGGTTGCGGTGAAAAGTGTTTCTCCGTATTTATCCCTGAAAACGATATATTCCATTGTGCCGGAGTTTTTGTTCGAATTCCGAACAATTCTCGTCCCTTCCGTTGCGAATGTTTTTATTATGATGACGAGGGAGTCGGCTGACGCGCGAACGCCGCCCGCGAACGCGCGCTCGCGCGTTCTCGTCGATGTTTCATTAACTCGCGATACGTAACGAGCAAATTGATTCGCCGTTGGCGCGTCGGCTGAAATATCAGCAGGCTCGAGCGGCCGTCGAGCGCCGGGGGCTTCGCCGTTCGATGTTTTTTTTTTTTTCTTCCGGCGTCCCGGGCCAGCTTCCGGCTCGTGTAAAAAACCAAAGAACGAGTGTCATACGTCCTGGAAATGGCACGAAAAACGGCGGGCCGTTCTTCGGGTGATTTATCGGCGAAGTTTGTTCCGAAGCGAAACATGAATTCCCGATTGTGTAACAATGATTCATGGCAATATAAAGCGGGCGCAATAAAATCCTGCTGAACTTCTGCGGGACGAAAAAAAAATAAAAGGAACGCCTCGCTCGCCACGGCCAAAAGGCAGTCCAATGGAACCGTCGCGTCGTTATGTGCCGCGCTATACGATCCATACGATCATTCGTATCTTTCCTTCCTTTCGTTCTACCGTTATTTCCTTTTCTCTCTCTCTCTCTCTTTTCTTTTATTTTTGCGCGCTCGCGTTCGCCGGGGAAAATTTACGTAACGCCGTTGACCGGCGATTAAACGAAAAGAAAAACCTCATCGGCGATGCGTTCGCTGAAACGAACGGTGGAAATATTAAACCGAGGAAAGGGTATGATGCTATTATACAAATGCAACAAGCGCTTTTTTTTCTCTTCTCGGAGACTCGCTCCCCTTTTTCCTCTCCTTTCTCTCCCTTCACGGCCGATTATCCCTCTGAAAACGCGCAACCGGCAAGGGGGAACCGTGATTACGCGCAACAGCCTCCCTCTCTGTCTTCCTCCCTCTGCTCTCCCCTCCGCGTAAACTATTGCCGCATTTGCTTCTGACGTCCGCTTTGTTTCGACCTAGAGACTCTTTCGCGCGCTGTCTTCGCGTCCCGATTGGCCGCGCGGGGAATTAATCCGATGATTATTTCATCGTCGCAAGCGAAACGCTGTTTTTACGTGACTTCGCGATGTAGAACACGGATCAAGTAATGTCCTATTGCTCCCCGTTTGCATCTGTACCGTAATTTTTCAAGTGCTTCAGGGTTCAAACCCGAGAGAAGGGATGATTCTCAATTTAATTAAAAAATGCTACAAGCTAGTTCTTATAGATCTTCATTTAAATTTCCTTCTTTATGAACCGCTAGCTTTAGACGTATGGCGCTTAATGTGTTAAGGATGCGTGCACCCGTGAGCAAACAGGGAACGCATTCCCGTGCCGGCCATTTCTCCGGCGGAGCGGCGGGCCAGCGAGGAGGGCGGCGGAGATTGCGAGTAGCGCCGATCCGCGGGATACATCATTCATACACAGCCAAATCTCATATCGGTTTCTGATCCTCCGGCTATGACGGCCTTTGAAGCGGCTCTCCTTGCCGCCTGTCCCCGGTCCGATCCCGGCGGGCTCTGTTTATTGTTACGTCGCATTTATGCATGAACCGGCCGCGGCGCCATTGTCACGGGCACACGACGCGACGGACGCGTCCGTTGGACAGAGCCGGGACGATGGATGCGTGCCTGGGTCTGCCCTTTCTGACCGGAAGTTGGTAACGGTGAAAATGGAGGCAGAGTTATTGGGCCAAAACGGAAATCGATGCCACTGCTTCGACCATATTTGCGCCCCGTCTCTCTATCCCGCGAACGTTGGCTTCTCCGTTCACCGGCATTGTTTACTTTCGTGCGGGATTAATCCGTGCAAACCGGTTCGACGAAATTATGCGTCATTAGCTTGACGAATCGCGCTGCTCTGAGACGGTTCCCATTGGTGCGCGCTACTTTGTGAATTGCGAGGGATGATTCTTCGTTGATCAGTGTTTGTAGGTTTGAGAATACTTGGGAAAATTTGTGTTCTTCGCTGTCGAGGGATTTTTGAAGTTTTGCAAGTTATTTTAAATGCTGAATTGATGGAGGTTTGGATAGTGGGTGACGAGAGAAGTATCTGTTAATATTAATATTTAATATTTACAGCAATGTATAGTTACAAAGGGTTAACCCTTTACGCTCGAGAGGTCTCTCACTCACCACTTGATTTCATACAGTGAAACTATAAAATTTGATATTTAACCCTTTGCACTCGGAAGCATTTCGTCAGAAATATTTAACATTTTCTAACTACACACACACGATATTCTTTGAAATCAACTCAGAGAAAAATCGCAAGTGAATTGAGAAACAAAGCTTTTTTATCCCAATATTTTACACGCCGATGCATTACATACAGTTCAATATTGAATATCAAATTTTATAGTTTTATAAATCAAGTGAATACCGTACATCAACAAGAGTTCGTCCAATAGGTATAATTGAGGGGAAATGTTTCTTTTCATTGGAGAACAGCCGCAGGCGACAAGTGGACGGGACAGGGAGGGGAACGGAGGGTCGATCCGAGGGAACAGGTACCAGTAATCGCGAGGGAAACCATTAAGGGCTGTTTCTGAAGCTTATCGTAGTCGCGCAGCAAGAGCGGGAAAGCATGGAGGACTCGAGCCATTCAATTGTCGTGATAACGTTGGGATCCAAGTCAAGACGCATCAGACTCGGCCGGAAACGACCTCGTCGAAGTGCTTCCTGCCCGTTTAGTCTTTCCTTCTCCGGCCCCGTCGTCCACTATCACTTCCGACTTCGCGCTCGTTGCAAAGTTTGCGTCGAAAACAAGGATTCGCCTCCGACCGTGGACCGTGTCCGAAGGAAGCAGAAAATTTACTAATTATCACTCGTTTCTTCCGGAAGATGGAGAATTTTCAGAACTCGTTAATCTGTTAATCTGTATTCGTATGTGGATATTTATTAATTTTACACAGTATAGATTTTGTTATAACCATGAACAAAAATTCGGCCCATAGAGGGTTAAATTATTGTTCGAATATAAGTGTTGCGAGATTAATAATGTAGGGAGAAATGAAAATGTTTTCTTCTAAGAGTTGTATATTATATAGTAAATACTTGTTATCGCAACGAGAGAGATAAATAAAATATACGATAGTTGTGTAAATTCTCGATGAATTCTGAAGTTTATCTCTGCAACGAAGAAAATCTGAAAATTTCGTAGCGCAGTGCAGCGATCTGTTTGTTACACACGAGATTAGAGCGTTATCAGTGGCAGACGCGAGCAAGTGCTCGGATAGGTGTCACCATCCCCGTCCGCTTATCGCCGGCAAATACAAATAAGGGCTGTTGAACTTCGCCAATTGAATTTGTAAGTCGCGTCCCCCTGAAACACAATCTCGTTTACGGTAACAGTCGAGATAGGTGCGGGATCGCGCGATACAGGAAACGTTAACGCCGGCCGTGGCGTCAGTTTCATCCCTCGCGCCAAAATATCGCGAGGAATGTAAAGTTCCATCGTTCCGATCTTAATCAGCTGTTCCGGGAGGTAAACCGCGATATCGCTGCCCTCACAATTTCCATCTCGATTACCCGATCTCCCGTATTGTTCGGAACTTTACGAGTTACCAGCTATTCTCTGCAAATATTCCTTTATCCGTACAAATCGCGGGAGGATCTGAAGAACCGAGTACAAATCCTTCGCGAATCATTCTCGAATAGCATTCGTGTAAAAAGTCTTTTGCATCTCTCGTGTCGGATGAAAGCATACGCAAAGGATTTGAAATCTGTTGAGCACGCGTTTTCCATTTCGAAATTTTAATAGTGAAACCCGTACGTCGCGCGCCGACTTGACTTCGTGCGACTGATTGGAAGTGGACTGTATTAGTATTTACTTCGATAGCCCCCGTCGATAGCCCCCTTAAAGCGATTTCGCGACGCGACAAAATCTCCGATGGAACATTTGGAGCACGTCGATGAAGGTGTATCGTGGAAAAAAAGAATCGATCCGATGCAATAACACTAAACTATTCCGCGTGTACGCGTCCACGGTATCACGGAGAACACTGTGTTTGCACGGATTAACTTTGATCTAACCGTGCAGTGGCTCCGCCACTGTAATGTCACACCCCAGTGGTTTTCCTCGAGTTCGCGAAGAGAAACACAGAGGGTTAACTTCGGTTTGAATTAATAAACGAGGCTTTGCTTCTAATACCGGGCTTAACTCAGTTTAGTTTGTCGATCGGCCTGTGTAGCACCAAACTGTAATCCGATTTTGCAGATTGTGCCCAATACGATACACCGGCGCTGGTTCGTCGCGGCATATTTCGCCGGTCTCCCTGAATCAATCAGCGGCCTCTTTCAACGCCCACTGCCTAACACTTCCGATCCCTGAATTATCAACGTTAATCGAATCGAGTAATCTACGTGGATTGCCACGATGCAACTCTCCTTCTCACCTGCGACCCTTAACCAACGGAAATCGATACATCTTACGTCCGACTCTTACAAACCTCTCATCCGCAGCCCTTAAAATTCTGACGAGAAACGAGAACAAAACTCACAATTTTCTAATTAGAAACGTAGATGAACAATTCATCTTTCCTCGATGTCACAAGTTACCTACAACCTCCCGTTTCAAACTTCATCAGGTTCCAAATAAAAAACCTGGCCCGAATGCCAGATTCTCAAAATCTCAAGCAAATTCTTAATCCTAAACGAATAATTCCCCAAGCGAACCTTGATCTCGCCTTCCCTGATCTTCGCACAAACCGAACATCGACGAATCTTCCAACAACAAGAATTACAAACAAATATCGTCCATTAAGAAGATTCATCCCATTCCAAAGAATCCCCGAAATCAGCGTCGAATGTCTCAGAATCCTTCTTTGACCCTCCAGCGCTCCTTCGGCGCGCCTCAGCCAGAACATCGCGCGCCGAGGGAGCAGAGCCGGTAGCGATTCGGGGGAACCTCGTTACCGAAAGTTCGGGCACGGTCGCAGGGGGTGCAGCCTTAACTCCGTTGCGGGGGCGCGCGCGCTGTCCGAGGGGGTGGCGCGCGTCGGCCGGAGAGCACTCCCTGGCGGAAAGAGAGTTTGCATAGCGGAAGTACCCTCGAATCGATTCATCGAAAACATCTAACCCGCCCGGAGTCCCGTTCGACGTGTCTCGCCGGAGGATTCGCGGGGGAGGGGGGTGGATCGTAGACAGGCCGAGCGAAGGATGGAGGGCGGGGGAGACGGCTGCGGGATCCCAGACGCATCGCGAATAGAAAATACCCTGGTCCCGTCTCCTGGCATCGGCGAACCCCTATCCGCGACTCTCCCCTCTTGATTCGGTAGGCTGCGCCTCACCAGCACATCGCCGGATCCGCCGTTGTGCGCGGAACAAAATAGGAAAAATGAAATTGCTCCGGTACCCGCAAGTCTCCCCCCGCCCATCTCACCGGCGGCGTTGCGCTCGTGCCACGGCGAGTATTGAATATTCAAAACTTTCCTCGCGGAAGAAACTTTCGCATCTTGCGCAACCTGCCGAGGACCAGGTTGAAGAAGGGGTGGCCGGGTTTCGGGCCCCCGGCCCCCTCCCGCCCCTAGCCGCTTCTTCCACGGACTTTCACGTGGTTCTGCCGCTCCGCTGCGGCAGACAGATTTGATTTTATGAACGTCCGGGACTCGGAGGGGGCGGGATCGTCTGGGAAACGTGAATAATTGCTGGCTCCTGAATTCTTCTCCGGTCGCGGCTCGATACGGCCGCGCTGAAATCTCCTCGGGGGTTGGGGGCGGTCGGCTGCGGTCCCTGTACAGATGTTTCGCGCGGATTAACGTGCTCGTCGGCAGCTTCCGCCGGGAACCGGTCTTTTCGGGGAGATCTCGGAATCTTGTGTTTCTTTCGCCGCCGCGTGGGATATTGGGATCGGAGGGTGGTTTGATTGGAGAGTTTTGGTCGATGTCGAGTGTGTTAGCCGCGTTGGAAGTATCTTATAACGGTTTATATTATAAGTGTAGACGGTTCGCCTGTTTGCGTGCCGATACTTGGGGCCCTGAGAGATAGTCCAGGCCCGTTGACAAATTTATGACCAATTTCCTTTTTAGAAAAGCAGCTGAGGAAAAGTAGTTAGTCGCCGTTCCTCGTTAGAGCCACATCGCGTAATAAATATATTTAACCTGACTACGGACTTAGTTTTTATTTTAGTAGCCCTACACCATATAAATTTGAACATAATTCTTTTTATTGGTAACTTCCACTGTCAACACTTCATACAGATAATTATCGTAAATTCTATGTTTCAGAGATCCCACGTTCCATTTCTCTGAATCTGGTATTAACCCTTTGCACTCCAAAGGTGCCACTCGATTGGTGCATCAAAATTGTTTTTATTTTAGTAGCCCTACACAAGGAAATAGATTGTATTTATCAGAAATTCTTTTCTCGCACGAGAACCAGCTTCCATTTCTGCGAACAAAATCCAGGAAAATATCGGAAAACTGTTCCTGTCTCGGTTAATTGTTACACGCTTCCCAGGCGCGGGCTGATTAGTTAATGGAAAGTGACGAACGTGGAAAAGGAAGATCCGTGGTGCATGGGAATGCGATTAAGCGCTGGCGGTCGGATGTCCTCCATCGGTGTCCGTGGGCCCGCGGTGTCGTCATCCGGCTCTGATGCAACCTCACCGCCATCTTTGCCACTCGTTGGAGACCTGAAGAGACCTGATCTAGTTACGTCGAGTGAAATGGAATCAGTACGCTGAAAGGAAGCGGCCGGAGCGCAGGTTGCAGCGCGATAATTCCTGACCAAGGGCTGACGACGTTACCTCGCGCGGTGGCTCGGGATATTCTCTTAAAAATTCGTATCGCGCCGTTCGATATATGTACGTGTACACGTTCGCCGTTGAATTTCCTTTGCGCTCGACTCGAGGAACCGAAGAAGAATCCATTGTTATTCGTCGAAAACGCGCGACGAAGGAAGTAAATGCTCTCGAAACGAGTAATTCGATTAGCCCGGCGCACTTTGAGCGAGAGCCTTCTCCGCTGCCACCTCCGCGAACCTGTTTAATGCGCAATCGACTCTCCGCTTTGAGGCCGTGCCATGTGTCTCCATTTTCAAAGTAAATCTTGAATAAGATCCGCGCCCTGCCGCTTTCTAGACGCGAGCGAGCCTTTCCGAGGCGCGACTCGCGCGAAAGAGATCGCGGGGATCGGAAGTTCGTTGCGAATAAATGACGAATCTTCTAGTACGCTCGTGAAATAACAATAATACTGTACATATCGCGTTACACGAACGTTTATTCGAATACCGGAGTCTTCCAAAATCCGAGATGAATGAACTATTTTAATTCAGAGGCTGATTCCAGAAAACCGAACGATTCCGAAACTGAAAGAAACTGTCTACTTGATTCATAGTCTGTTACAATATACATCAAGCATAGAGTTAACAAATAAACGAATGTTTCAAACGGAAACGACTGCTTCAAGGAAGCCCACTTTGAAGTTTCCACTGCAAACTTCTATCTGAATTCATTAATTCCATCCTCGGAACTCACGAGCATTTCGAGTAATGTCAATCGAAAAGTGTCGACAGCGTGCGACGAAAGTGTTGATTTCTCAGCAGAATGTCAGGAAACTTTTCGATCCGGACCACAGTGCGGCGTTAAGGCGGTTCGAGACGCTGGAATCCAGCCGGTGGCCCGAGTCGCGCGGAACCGGCTGCTGGAGCCAGCCGCGCCGACCCTCCGAGGATGTTTGCTCGCATCCGCAGCTGCTCGTAGCTTCGGAATTCATACCTGACATCAAAGCAACGTCTGCTCGATGCATTATGTTAACGCACACACGCACGTACACGCACGCACGCACGCACGCACGCAAGCTCGTTCCGCCCGGCGTTTACACAGTCGCGCTCCAATCGGCGCGAACGGACCGACGCCGCATCGCGTCGCGACGAGCCACAGTTTCGTCTGTCGCCGCCTCGAGTATGAACCGTAATTACTCAGCGTCGCGACGACAGCGGCTTCTCGATCCCGCTGTCTTGGCGACGTCTCAGCGGGTACGAGACGGATCCGAGCGAGTCGTGCACAGATTGGGAATACTTTCGAATCTGTCGCGTGTGCTCGGATGATCGTTTCCGTTAACCCATTTGCGACATTCGGAGAAGAGGAAAATTGGCACGGATCAGCAAAATATTTAATATTTGCTTTTCAATTCATTTGCAATTTTTCTCTAAGTTGATCTCAAATATCGTCTGTCTGGTTAGAAAATGTTAAACATTTCTGACGAAATGCTTCCGACTGCAAAGGGTTAAATATCAAATTTTACAGTTTTACTGTATGAAATCAAGTGGTGATTGAGAGTCACCTCTCGAGTGCAAAGGGTTAAATATAGCGTTTCGAGTCGAATCGACTTCGCACAACAGCCATGAAATAATACAGGGTAATCGCATCGATCGCGGTGGTTTCTTGTAACATATTGTTACTGCAAGTAGAACAATATTTTCGAGGCGCAAAATCTACCAAAATATCTTCTCCCTTTCGAGAGTTTTATTTTCCGCGGTGGCGCAACTGTTGATTTATTTGCCGCCTCTGTATTCGGTAATTCCGTTGTTTATCAACGTTTACGTGGAACAGCCTCCGGTATGTATTAATCCGATCCAGCTTCCACAATATTTTCTCAGATTTTTCGAAATTTCATAAATCACGGCACACGCCCGGCCGCTCACGCTAGTCCGCCGCCGGCGTTTCCGCTTTCCGCCTTCGTATTAACCGGGACGCGCGTTGGAAATAATAACGAAAACGGCAACTGTTCCATTTAATAAAACGGATACGAATGGAGCGCCGGGCCCGTTTCAGGTAACGCAATAACGCGTGTAACGCTTAAAGCCCGGGCTGATATACAAACTGGTAAATCGAGCATGCGAATTAAAATGGATTGACCGGACGCAATTTTTCATGATAATCGGGCTACGAAAATTTGTCGAATATCGTGTCCGCCCCGCTCTTGCGTCCCCCTCCATCCCAGCCGTCCCTCGAACAGCGAGCAAACCGGATATTTGAAGCAACAGCGTACAAACGTTTGCATTACTTGTAATATATGAGGGGGGAATTAAATGTATTCCGGCAGCGGTATCATCGATCTACCTTCATATTAAAAGCGGCGGGTCTCGCAGCATCCATAAAGATTACAACGGACTAGTACAAAAATTCCAGCGGACGTTAATCAAATTTGTATTCTCCCCATAATTCATTACCGAAGAACATAAATTGTAGTACACATCGCATCTGTAGTATCATAGTTTTAAGACAGTGGGACAGCGAGTGTTCTGAGGGCCATAAAAGAGACTCATGGAGACCAGGCCCAAGGGTTGCTGGGTTTTTCCGACGGATGCGTAAGCGAGGATGATGAGTGCGTGGTGGTGAGAGTGGGGTGTGTTTGAGGATTTGAGAAGAGAAAAGACCTGCACACTGCGAGCTGTATCGTTTCTATTTATTTGTGTTTTATTCAATTATCTATTCCTGTGTGTTTTTTTTAATACCACACATCTACACCCATCGTCTTCCAGCACCGAATCATAAACTCACCCTACACTCCATACAAGGAGATCCGAACCATTCCAAAAGAACTCCCGCGAAAGTGAAGCATCAGCGACGTAACTCTTCGAAAATTCCACTCGGAATTCGAAAAACCCGCTTCCCGCATCGTCTCTCTCCCGCGAAGCGCACGGGACGCACACGCAAACACGCTTCCCGTCTCCGGAAAAGCGACGGAAAAATCACACGGAGAATCCGTTGAAGATCTTCGCAAGCAGACTGCCGAGAATTCCCCAGCGCACGCGTCGTCAGGATTATTTAAAGTTCCCGAAGTGGCGCGAGGGTGGTTCGCCTGTTGGAGGGCGGAGGAGGGTAGGTAGTCGACTCGCAAATTGACTAAGTCCTGACCCGGTGAAATACGGTTGTTCGGATGAGTGTGTACCACACGGTTGCGACTCCGCGGCGCGAGGGCTCTCGGAAGCGTCGCTGATTCACGGCAGCCGAGGCAGCTGGGCGCGAAATACGATAAACTCCGTCGCGCATCATCCCCCGCGAGTGACGACGTCGAAAAATATTTACTCCCCGAATGGCCGTCGGGCGTACCTTCCCTAAGCCTTTACCGCCCCGCCCCCCCCCCGCCCCCCGTCCGCTCGGCAAGCCGGCGGCGACGGGTTCGGCAAGAACTCGTTTATCCGCGCCCGAAGGTATTTACATAAATCAGCCATGCAATCTCTTTTTATATTTCGCGAAAGCGCGGCCCGGGCGCGCACGTGACAGCCTGTGTACGCGGCCGCCCCTCCGCGCCCCCGGAACACGGTGTCCCGGCCCGAATAGCACCCGAAACGCTCTCTCGACCGTGTACAGCGTTCGCGCGGTGTTTCCGGGACGGGCGGCCGATTTTTTTTCCTCGCCATTCTTGCGAGATAAGCGGGTCACTGGGAAAATGCTTTCGTTTTTCCCCTGTCTCCGACTCTCCTTTCGCTGCCCCTTTTTTCCCCCCCACGTGTCGTTTCCTTTTTTTCCCCGTAGCTGGAAACTCCTTCTCCGCGCCGGGGTGAATACGAGATACGCGGCTCGTGACCCCGCCGCGAGTATTACGCCTTTCTGAAGCTTTATCCCCCGCATAAAATGGCCGGCCGAATGAATCCGCCGTTCAACGAATTCGGTGTTACGACCGCGTATAATAAATAGCCGTTTCCGCCCTTCGGGACTCCTTGTTCCCGTGTCTCTTATACGCCGGGAGGCGACTGACGTCCCTGCTCTCGTTTTTTCTTTATGCCCGACCCGCGCCGCCTAACCCTCGTCGCCGCCGTACGTTGAATTTTTGAAGAGGCCGATGCTCGCCCGCCGCGCGAGCTTTGCTCGCCGAGCACGCTGTCTTTTGTACGATAACGGCTTTTCGGGGATGTATTTTATGTTTCCGGTTAAGGCTGTTCGGATGTTTTGCTACCCCGGGCTACTCGGAGCTTCTTTACGCGATGGCATGTTTGGCGACCGAAGACGTGTTTTCGCGGAGGCTGGAATGAACGTTGTATTCTCCTGTTCGCGACAACTTTTCAAACGTCGCCAAAGAATTTGATTAATACCGTGAATGCTTAACTACTTGGCTAATGTTGACGCTTGGAAATGCTTGAGAAATTTCAGCGTATTGTTGGCGCTCGTGAAATGGTATTGATAATAATGCAGAGCTCGTTTAGATCTGACGCGAGTGAATTCTAATTCAATTATATCTTCCGTTAGTATATTACATAAATGTAATTAATTAGATCGGTCTCATCTAGCTCAATCCAGTATTTTCATGGTTGCAATATACTTTCTTAGAAACTCGCGTTGCAAAATCCCGCCGTAAAGAGTTAATCATCCAATAGTCGAAAGCTTCAAACAGAACAGCGTCCATTGAGTTTCGAAGTCGGATTTCTATACACTCCTTGCCACGAATCTATTTCTCGAGCCCTTCTACACAACCTCCACCGCAATCCTTGATACGAGTCAACCCATATCTAATCCCACTCCCTCTCCAAATAACTTTCTCGAAATACTTCGGCACACGAGGATTCGTCGAAGCCGAAGTTTCGCGTGCAATCCACGGTTCGCACCGGCGTCAGCCGTCCGTATTTATAATACTCGAGCGCGCGGTACGCGAGCGGGGCGCACTCGTCGCGTTGGCAACATGCACAAGTCCATCATCGAGCGCCACAAAGAGACCCTTCACGGCGAACAGCGTCGACAAAGAGGGCCCGAAAAAACAGAGGCAATCCAGCGCGCACCGATCGGTCGCGAATTGCCACGACGGACTCTCGTTACTGTCGCGATCGTTCCCGCGATCGCGGCCAGCCACGAGTGTCGTTCGACCCGAACGCGCACCGTTGACGCAGCCGGTACTTTCGACTAATGAAATAGAGTCGGCCTCTAATAGGGTGAATTTCGCGGCTGACTTTGATGTCGGTCGAACGCAGACGGCCGCCGTCACGCGAGCGGATCGATGGCCGGCGAAATATTAATTAATCGACCGAAGACACGCGCCTCCGATTATAATAGGTTCGGTGTAATTAATTCCACCGACGAGAAGCGCGGATCGTTTCCTTCCGCTTTTTCCTGGAGGAAACCGAGCTCCCGGCGCCGATTAATCGCACCCTCCGCAGCTTCCGCTGGAACCCGTTGTATCGTTAGCCGTGGATCCTTCCGGAAGCCCTTCCTGAGCCTGCCTCGATAAATCCCCTTCTTCCCGGGGAGCGATGATCGCCGCTCGCCTAAGCCGCGACGAGGAGTTGCTCGGCAATGTTTTCGATCCTCTTACGCCGAGTTTTGGAATTTAGGGCGGAAGAGGTCGGCGGCAGTTTCGCTGCTTCCTTGGAAGCGACAAATAAACGGTAAAGGACGATTGGTTTGTTTAAGTGTGAAATTTAGTTTGAAGAATCTATCGTTGCGCGCAATAAAATCAAATAATGAAGTGTATACTCGTTAAATGCAAGAATTACATGTTTCTCATTTTAATTTAATCATTTTCTCAGCGATATATCGAATAAATTAAATTTTGTTTTATTATCAGACGTAAGGAGGTTAAGGGAACGATAATTTCGAGGAATTTTGAGTTTTCCGTCTCGAGAATAAAGTCGTTCGCGCGAGTAACTCGACGAACGCCTATTTCGCGATCATCGCGTCGGAACTTGGGGACGAAAAGTTGAAAGTTCGATAGGGTAAGAGGCTCCCGTGATTTTCGTATTTTCGAGAACGTTCCGTCGGCACTTTCGTCGAGCGAGAGTTTTGTTCTCCCAATTCCAGCCGGTGCAGCCGCCGTCGAGGCATCGATACTCCTTTTCTCCGTGTTCGTCGGCTTGGCGAGGCGTAGGAGGTTCGAAAGTAGTTAGAGAGTGGCGGAAAGACGGCGCGGAGCGGCAGTTTCCAGGGAAGAAGCCGGAAAGAGGCAGTTGACAGGCCGATTTATAGCGACCGACAGCCTGAGTGGCGTGCACCTGCATTTTCCCGGCCGCTGACCGTAATTTACATTTGAAATTGCGTCGCGGAGCGGGGCGCGGGCGGGCAGCGGGTGGTTCGAGAGGGTTGGGAACGGCAGCGCGTTTTAAAATTTCAACAATACTCGGCAGCCCGTCGCGTTCTCGCGCGGCGGCCCCGCTCGCGCCTTCATCAATGAATTTCGTCGTTAAATTTAAAATCCCTACTCGTTCCGTTAATTACGCATGCTAACGACTGTTACCCCGCCCGGGCGAGCGCGCGCGAGCCCGACGAAATATAACCGAGCCTGTTTCGTAAACAGGCGAACAACCGCGAATAAAGCTTCGCGAATTTCATTGGAAAATCGCGTCAAAGGCAAGTCGGATATTGAGCCGTTCCGCGCGGGCCCTGTAATTCAACGGCTTCGAATAATTAATCTGTTTAGGACGGGTGAACTTCTAGCCAGCTGTTTGCGCGGCACTAATTTTTACGAGAGCGTACATGCACGTCGCGCCATTGTGACCGCGACATTTCGTACTCACGCATTCGATGCAGCCTGTTTTAATTAATTTGTTCGCCGTCCCCTTTGTCGCATTGGTAACATTGTGCGCGCGCGTGTTTGCTCGTAGATCGAGCAATAAATAAGCCGAATGCTTCTTTCTAAAGGAAACGTTAACGAACTTGTTACCAGTTCGCTATCGCTTGTCATATAATAATTTACATACTTGAGGTATGAACATTAGAATTTACAATTTGTATAATTAAGACAATTAGGGTATGGAACCTAACGGCAACGAAATACTTTTTAGAAAATTAAGTTCATAGAAAATTTCACTTGTTTAAATTAAACCTCGACGCACTGTTACGACAGTTCAGAAAAATCAGATTACACGTTTACAATCGCGACTGAACGTCGGAAACGTCAGAGCCCCAAATTGATGTGTCGCGTTGTTAACAGATACGATTAACCCTTTGCACTCGAAAGTTTTTCACTTGTAATTTATACTTCCTAATTAGATGTAGACGAGATTCTTTAAAATGAACTCAACAAGAAATCATACATAAATTAGTTAAAGCTATTTTCTTTCAATATTTCACGTATCGTCTGTCGACTGGCAGTCGCCTCTCGAGTGCAAACGGTTAAAATGTTTCGCTGTAAACTGTGAGAAGCCTGAAGCATAGTTTGTCTAGTTATTTGGGACACTCTACACAGAAGATTAAGTCAGACAAAGTATTAAGGGGATGCCTGGAGGAAAGACGTGGGCGACGTTAACGAACGTCCCGGCAAATCGAATCGGGGGATCTCGGGACGGCGCTGGCCCGGATCATTCCCGATTTCTGCAGGCGTTATAGAACCGTACCGTCCCGAAATCGTCTTAAGTGTCCGATAAGCAGCTAGTTATTATCCGGTTTGCACATCCGGTTGCCGAACCGTTGCAGCTGAAGGCCGATTGCGCAAATCCGGATTATCCTTCGGCTGCGCGAATAATGCTGAAGATCGTTCCGGGTCTGATGCCGTTCAGACGAAATTTATGCAGCCGTTCCTCCTCGCCTCGCCTCGGACCATGAAACAATCGATGGGAAACGGAAGTTCCAACCCGAAAATGGCGGCCGGCTGCGTCGCCGTTCATCCACCGTCGGCGTTTCTATTTTATTGTTCCCCTTCGACTCGATAATCCGATAAACGAGACATTAAATTTCCGATCGTGGGAACCTTGACTATCGGTTTCCACTAATTCATGTAAATGATAACGTTAACATACGACGCGCCGATATTTAAACGAGCTGCTTAACGATCGCTCGAAGCGTGTTTTTCACCTCGCGAATATATCCGCGGTTAATCATCGTCCGAGCGAACGATCCCGGATAATTTATCAAGCGATTCTTCTCTTTCCACTCCCACGATTGCACCGAGATGAAATGAAGACACCGATCTCGGAGGGTCTTCGCGCGAGTGCCTCAGATTACCGTGAAAAATGGCCGCTCGGAATTGCCCGGTGTCTCCTTAATGCTTCTCGCGCTAATTATCCCACAGAGGGATTTTATTCCTTCATTGTTCTCGTCATCCGGCGCCCCGGCATCGTCGCGGAGCGACTAAAAAAGGCTGGCTCGTTGCTTTCGAGCTTCCCGTTTGTATACAACCAGAAATTATCGCGTTTGTCTTCGGAACAACGATTACCCTCTTAACTAACAATAATTTAATACCAACGAATCTTTCCTATACCACTCCGGAAAGAGTAGCAGAACGAAACAGCGACTAAAGAAGTCAAAAAGTCAACGCATTGTCGAAAGAAATATCACTAACTGATATTTAACTTCCTGTTTGAAATTCTCTCAACCTATTTCTCCTCGCTATGACCAACGAATAAACACACAACGGAGAATATTAATAAATCTCTACCTAAACGCGTTTCTATCCATTCTCATTCATCCGAAACGTTTATTAGAGCACCGAGCTTCTACGTAATTCGCATTTCAATTGATTAACTCTCGAAAACGTGGATCCCCACGGCGATCCGCGCGGTTAACTCTCGAGCATTATATTTACTCCGTTCGTTTCCGTTTGGAAAAACTTTTCGCGGATTTGTCGCACGTAAAGGCGGAGTAGCCTGCGCCCCCCCCCCCCCCCGCCCCTATCCCGCTCCGCGTTTCGGTACAATGATTATGCTCCACGGACGTTTGGCTCTTGAAGCTCTCCGAGCAGCAGGATCCATTCCACTTTCGCATGCACGCACAGCGGGTCTGCATTATTGCGGCTTATCCGGTATTACGCTTATGTGACGCCGGTAACATCGCAGCCTTAAGCGCGCACGGTGTATCGAACACGGAATTACCCCATGAATTCTCCCTCCCCCGTAGAAATTCAGCGTACAATGCTCGAGGGTTTCCTACGAGCTACGAGCAGTTGCCCCGTATTCAACGCGGCCGGCTGATAAACAATTTTTTTTCTCCTCCTGTCTCCCAGAAGCCTTCCCAGGCCGTCTAATACCTTCGACGGGGAGTTATCGAAAATTTATTTGCCAGTATACCATCCGTACTTAAAGGAGAACACGCGAATGTGGCAACGAATATTTTGTTCACCGAGCTTTCTGCAATAATTCGTGAAACCCTGCGGTCCTTGCGAAGTTCCGTTGAAAATCACATATTCTATTCTTAGATCCTGTCTGCTAGATTTCTATTTAACGTCGTTTCAAAGTATTCGTAGAAAATCGTGTGGAACCTTAAGAGATTCGAAGTTAACCCTTTGCACTCGAGAGGTGCCTTCCAGTCGCCATTTACCCCAAGTAAAATTAAAATTAAAAATTCAGTATTAAATTTTATACAATGTACGAACACATGGAACATTGAAATAAAATAGTTCTGTAACTTAATTTATTTAAGGTATTTCTTTATATTAATTGCAAAAACTATCATTGAGATTTCATCAGAAAATAGTGAATATTTATTGAGAAAAATATTCTCGATTGCAAAGGGTTAATATAATCTATATCTTCGAGTGACAAACTCAAGAGTGTTGGCGTTTAGAATGAAACAATGAATCAGTTGTTATTTAACCGAGACAATAAGTGAACACGTCTATTCGGCACAATTCGGCACGCAACGAACTACATTTCATAGACACTGTCGCAGAGATTAACACCCGTCTTCCTTTTTAATCGATCGCCATTTTATCCAGTCGAATCCGTGGATAACTGTCAATTCCATTTCTAACGCGGAGCAGTAGAAACACTAACAAAAAGCTTTAAAACGCTTTGCTCGGGGAATATTCGAATATCAAACAATCCATCCATGCGTCAAGATTTACAAACCGACGCGTCCCCGATTTCCCCAGGTGTCCAACTCCACCCCACCGGATGATCGCGATAAATTCCGCGCGTTAATCGGTAAGGGTTGGTTTCCCGGCGGTGGGAGCGGCGCGCGAAATTCACGCTCGCCGGAAAAGCCGAGGGTAAACAAGAAACGGAGCCGCTTAAATGGAACGTCTATCGCGTTTTTGCATTTCGCGGGCCCGCCACCGTTCACCCTCGACCCACCCCACCCCACCGTGTCCGCGTCTTTCTATTCCATTACGTAAATTGCATCGCGTCGATTCACCCGTGATTCTTATATCCGCCTCCTCGGGGGACTCATCTAATTTTCCTGTTTTCCTGCCGCCCCACCGCCGCTTTCGTCCTCGCCGCCTCCGACCCTCCTCCTATCCCGTGGCCCCTATTATTTGGTATTCAAAATTTACGCTGGTCTCGTTTCGAGGGTCCTCGAGAGCGCGGGTCGTCGTCCGCGGCGTTCTGATATTCCGCAGACAGCCTCCATTACGGCATTCCGATGTCCGGACGTAAGAGGCACGCACGAAATTCATTCATCCCGGGGGTCGGGTCGGCCGACCAGTCGGGGGGCGCGTCGCCGACGAGTTCATTAGAACCGGCTGCCTCGAACCGATCGCCCGGGGAAACCCCTTGGAATCTGGGAAATGTTTCACCGCCTCTTATTATGACTTATTCCCGGCCCATCGATCGGCGTCGAACAACCGTAGCTGGAAATTGATCGGGCTGAATGCTTGACGCTGAAAGCAGAGAAGTTTTGGAAAGTTTTCGGGGGTTCTAAGAATTTATTTCAATGAGTGCGTGAAATCAGGGAAGAGGTTGGATGCTGTAAGTTGGCTGTTATTAGTTATTGTGGGCTCATTGGTTAATTTTGAATGGGGTTGGAGAGAAATTCATCGAGGTGAATGCTTGATGCTGAAAACAGATACGAGAAAATTTGGGAACCTAGTTTAAAGGACTAATCTTGCTATCTATTTCTTTATGGCAGATTAGGTGGAAAGATGAAGGAGAAAATGGAAAAGATAAGACACTATAGTGGCCGCATTGTTATTACGGGATTACAGAAGGAAGATTAATGAGTTGAAGCGTCAATGTATTCTTGCTGCGGTTATCTTTACCACGGCGACTGCAAGAAAGCACCGGCGGATACGCAGAATACAACGAACCTTGTATTTCTCAGCTTCGTGCTCCAATTCGAAGCCATCGCGAAGATCGTAATTGAAGTTCTTGCAGGATAATCTTCCTCGAATATACAGATGTTTGTTCTGTTTGTACCTCGAAGAACCGTTAGAATTTCAGCTGCAAAATACGATGATATATTGAATAGTAGCTTCATATGTTGGTTCATAATGGTCGAACCTGGAAATGATACAAAGTTAATATAACACAATCTTTAAACAATCCAATTACCATTAATTTCCCAATCCCCAGTATAAATATAAATTACCCTTTCAACACTAAAGAAGCACAACATCACAAAATACCAATCAATAACTATTCAACGTCCAAGGGTCCTCATTTCGAAACTTCGAGACACCCAAGCTTGAAACAGCATCAACAGGCGATCGATCGTTCGAGCAATCTAAACAACGTCGGATCGACGGGAACGCGTCGAAGCAGCCACGAATCCGTCGCGACTGCTTGTTAATCGGGAAAAATGCGCGAGTTTAAGTTCATATCGCGATCGTCGTCCACCGAGGCTGCAACCCGCCTGTTAACGACGTAATCTCGTTAAATAACGACGTGATCCGGCTGCGAATTCGACTCGGATCGGAGGAGGGAGCCGGCCGAGCACTGCTGATTACGGACCTACTCCCAGCATCCTAACAACATTCTGGCGAGCAGCGAACCCCGCCGATGTAACTCACTCCACCGGAGCGGCGTTTCGCCGCCCCCGCAGCCACCCTTGGCTCGCTCCTCGGGAAATCTTGTCTCCGGCTGCGACGCTACCAATACCAGGTGTCGGTGTCCTCGGAATCGGTCGGCCCCCGCCGAGTTTAAGCTTCTCTCACATCGAGCATCGGGGAAAGCCCTGCGCGCCGCCCGTTTGCCTTCTCGAAACCCGGGCAAAGTGCTTAATTGAGTACAATTCGGTCTGATTAAGGGCCACCGGGAAGATTGCGCTCGATTCTGCGAGAGCCGTCCTCGCTCGGCTTTGATGTTCCCGGCAATCACGCGGCCTGCGATGATTTCGTTTCGATGCTCGGCTAGAGTTTACTCGGCGCGAGAAGTTTCCCCGGTGTTCTGCTACTTTTCTCGCTTCCACCGTTATTTCTGCTTTGGATTTCCTTCTAGACTGTCGTCGGTGATCGGAGAATCTTATTTGAGCAACTTCCTTCGCGTTTACGATTCAGATTGTGATCTGAATACAGATTATCGAGAACTCATTACGAATGTAAAGAATCATTAGCAATTATAGTTTATTGATCGTTCTGATATTCCTTACTTGTCTACAAAATCTGGAAGTCTCCTTCAGTGTCGTTACGTAACATTGTTCTCCGCCATATGGACGTCTCTAAATTTCCGACTGTCTCCATTCATCTAACAATTCTATACTTCTCTCATCTCTTCAGAATCACATTGAACAGCAAGTAGAAGATTTCCCTGCATTCTACAATCCCTTTGCACGAGCTGAAACCGACACACAACCGTTCGATTAACTACACGTCATCACTCGTCGGGAAATGAACTCGTTGTCGTTGCCACGTTTCGCAACTTCCGGGCCGTGGATGATCGCAATAGTCATTATTCCTGAATTAGCCACCTAGCAACAGCCAAGGTAACGATCTGCCACCGTGACGTCAGTCGTTCATCGAGTATTCCCGCAGAAAACGCGGGGAGACGACGTCGCGTATGCGCCGTATCAGCGGCCATCTCGTCGGCCGCCATTATTCGCGCGAGTCCACGCCGCCCAAATCGCCGGAATGCTCCAGGTTATCTGACCTTGGCGATCTCCGCGCGCCGGGGTCTGCGGATCGGGGCTTTATCGCCATGTTGGATTATTAATCGACACCGCGCAGCCCTGCAACGGGGCGCGGGGCTCGGAAACAATTGTTTCGCGGCCGATCGCGTGTGCGCAACAAGTCGCGCGCGATAAGTCATGCCGAGAGGAGGAGTTTGCGTTTCGAGCAATAACCTATCCGCGCTGAATGCCTCGCTTACACTCAGGAACGCACGCACACGGACGTGCTCGCGATATCGTTCCACCATTTAGGGCCTGTGCACGCGATCCTGCTGCAGCGCCGCAGCGGTGACGCTGCGCGGTTTTGCAAGAACACAGACGTGAAGTTCTCTTTTCCTTTTTTTCGTCACACAGCAGAACTTTCTTTCCCTGACACCGCAGCGGAATCGCACGCTTGAGAAGGTTCTTAGCGTAGCTGCGTCTGTTAACCCTTTGCGGACGAATGTCGACATTTCGGCGAGATGAAACGTTCATATTTGGAAGACTAAGACGCAGGCAAATGATTTAATTACTCGGATAGCAAGAGATTAGTATGTTGTTTCTGTTTTTGCTATTGTTTGAGCAATCAATGTATAATTTAGCTTCAGCTGTTGAAGGTTTTCTACATTTCAAAGAATCTTCGTCCGCAAAGGGTCAAACGATATGTGTTCCTTTCACTCCCTTGTGTCACTTTCTTCACTTGAAAGTTAACCAGTTAACTGTGGAATTTTGCTTGAAAAATCTCTCATTGTGTGCGCAATAAAATCAAATAATGAAGTGTGTACTCATTAAATACAGGCCAAATGTACTTGAAATATATCCTAACGAAAAACTGAAGCGAAACGAAGAGGAATTACATGTTCGTCTCAAAAAATAAATAATCCATCGTTGAAAAAGTTAGCAACATTAAGAGTTTCAAGATGACGTGAATAACACAGTTAACTGGTTAAGTATATGCAGTTAAATTACTTATGGTTTTCCCTGAATCGTCAGGTTCAACACCAGATTCACGGAACCCGTCGATTCGACGGATACTGAATATTGAACACCGTTTCGTAACAAGTTAAGTCAACTCTGATCGGCGCAGTTATGCGAATACACGTCACAATTCTCCGTTCTTGTAACTCTAATTTCTAATTCCCACATGAACAAACATATAGCCTCCAGGAGCGATAAAATAAACTAAAATGAATCTGTAACGTTAACCACAGAATTTCCAGCGTTTTGCGTAATACTGTCCGTTTTCTAACAAAACAGGGGCTCGATTCCAGCACGTCCTTATTACTAGCCGAGCCGTGAACCGACCGAAGCATGCGATCCTGCACCTGTGCACTTTTAAACCTAAGATCGCTGCTACAAACGCAGGAGCCGCACTGGTACTTAAACCGTCGATTAACCAGGAATATTCTTCCATCCGGTAAACGAGAAGAGAAGCACGCCCTGGTTTTTACTATACGTACCTCCGAATCTTCTCGAGAAGCGGAAACGGTAATTCAAATAGCGAACAACGAGAACAGACGAAGATACAAACGAAAAGAAGGTGTAAAAAGTTTCACGAATGAGCGATATTTTTCGCGACTACGAATAGAATGAATCGTAGAGCGAGGCGAGGCCCCGGCCAACGGCTAGAAAACGGAGGAGAGGGGAGGAACTATCTTTTTCACTATCGTGTAACTAGGAAGAGCTGTTCATGGCCGATCTCCATGGACCCCCTTCCTCCGCGCTGCCAACGTGGCCGGGCGGGATGAAGCGGCGCTCTTTAGCACTTGACTTTTAAACCCGGTAAGCGGATCAGCCCGCGCGCGCCGTACCTACTTCCAAATGTCGCCTTTTGCTCGACGATTTCACTGGCTGACGACGACGACGACGACGACGACGACGACGGCGACGACGGCGACGATGTCGTCGCCGGTCGACAACTACGGTCGCAGGCGTCGTCGTGGGAAACGGCGCGACGCCTCACGGATTAACTCATTCGGGGGTTACGAGGCCGCGATTATGTGCCACCTGCCACGATTGCGGACTCCCGAGCATTAGTCTGTAATTATACGTGGCTCCGCGTGAAACAGGTAGCATTATTCTGTCGTAAATGGGGAGACGGAATATGTTGTTTCCCGCCTGCTAATTGGGCAACCCATTGCAGCTCTAAGGCCGCGGCGCGTTCACGCCGGAACTGCCAAATGGAGAATCGCCGGTTTCCGACTTGTTTTTTAACCCTTCGCAGACGAACATTGTTTGGAGTACCTGCAGATTCTGATGAATTAGGCGTTGAATGGTTGAATAGAGAATAAGGGAGCTGTGCAGTGATTCCTTGAAGTTTGAGTAGTTGAATCATTTGTTTGCTACTTGGTATTTGATGACTGATATCGGTGAAACGTCGACATTCGTCCGCTAAGGTTAATGATTACTGGAAGGAAAGGAATTGGATATTGAAATTAGTAGCTTGTTTATTGGATTTTTTATTAGAGCTTCTAATTATAGTTTCCAAAGCGACTCTTAGTCATCGAGGCAGTGTTTCTAAAGTGACTGCGTAGAATGCTATCGATAGAAATTCTTGAGATACTTTACAGAATAGTTGAATTGTTCGTTGGATTTTATGAATGTTTAGCAAATAATGAATCAGAAATATTCAGATATAGGCTTCGAGTAGCAGTGGACACTTTTTACCAGACATCTTGATAAGGAATCAAACATACATATCAATAACAGATAAATTATTAATGCTCATTGGAAATACGGAACTTCTTGCATTCAAATCAAACGTAATAATCAATGATTTCCATGTATTCGTGTAGAAGTACAGACTATCACGTAGCGTAAAAGTACAAAGGGACCATCCGATTGAATCGTCTTCGGAGAACTTTCACAGAACATGCTCGTAGGATTACGATGTTCGTTGAAGGACGACGATCAACACGTGTGCTTTAGAACGCAAAAGTCTCGAGTCGCTCGAGTGCCGAACGGTGACGTGTGCGTATATCGCAAGGTGATCTCCCGTTAAGTGGCAGTCAAAGGGGTTGTGTAACGAAAATCTCGATTCCACCACTACGTTTCCACGGAATCGAGAGGCGAAATTCGATTGGGACCCCCGATACGAGCGGCCGACGCACGATTGGCCTACATTTTAGGCGCAGCCGCCAATTATCAATAAATCCCCTATCATAAATCATGCAACAAGATACCCTTAGAAGTTTTCCGCTCGTCGCCATTGACTTATCAGGGGACGTGACCGATGACGTGGCCGATAATGCGATAAAGATCGCAACCACTCCGTTCGCGATTAGTCACCTCGGCGGGCATGCGACAAGAGGCAACGTTCACTCTAGTGCCCTCGGCCACTTCGGTTATCTCAAGTAGTAAAGCCGTACTACAAATTTAACTGTATTAAAACCTCGACTACTAAACCGGATTCCATGACACTACCGGCGACAAGAGTTCGACGTAAAAGTACTTCTCCCGGGGGACACGTCAACCCGGCGGAATGTAACGCGGACACTCGAATTTCGTTGAAACATCCTCTAATTCCATGAAATCCGAGCATCTATTTGTTATTGTACACTTCATTCTATTATTCCCAAAAGAAACCTTGGGAAAATATTCCTATTGGACGCGGCTCTCACCCGAGAGCCAAAAATGAATGTGATAATATTCCAGGCCGTGAAAGCATCGAGACTACTATACATTAATATCCTTCAATTATTCATTCATTAACATAACCACGAGAGCCCCGAGAGCTGAGCGTCGAGTTCCAAGCAGCCGGGCTTCGCAGCTCAGCCTCTAAGCTCGCGCCTCGAAGTTTCCGAGACAAGAGCTTTGCGCAACGCCGTAAGAAAGTGTTGCTCGCGTGGTAGCCGATTGACCCGTGGTGCCGAAAAATCGCTGGAGGAACGTCTCGCGTGGTTAGTTCACGGGCGAGCAGCGAGATTTAATAATGTAGAGTAGCGGGCTAGACGCTGGGTACACATCGGGATTGGTACACACCGCTTTCGGGCGTCTTCAATATCTGAGCAGCTCAAGGACCGCATTGTCTAGGGCGACGGCCCAACCCCGAGCTTTATGACTCCATCTCTTGGTCTCCGTCTCCCTCGATTTCCCTCTCCTGGTCCGTCGCTACCGTTCTGGCCGTTCTTCCTCCCTTTCTCGCTGCTCCCCGCAACGACGACGATGACGAGCATTATGCCGCGGATAATGGTCCGACCGGCCGCCATTCACTTCCTCGGTACACGTGCAAAGAAACCGTACTTGACAAACACCCCCTAGTAGATCCTGATTGAATTATGCCTCCCCCGGACCGGGAAGAACTTTCCTCTTTCAATGACAGAGACAGAGACCGTTCGCGGAGAGGACGGGGCAGACTGTACGCGAATGCGGCGCGAATTCTTTGAACGTATCACGCGCTCACAGGGTGCTCCATTATCTCTGGTACAATCGAGAAGCGGACAGAGTTTTTCTACGCGGAGATTCTCATTCTGAAACTGATGATCGGTGAAAGTGATTGTTGAGTTTCACTCATCGAATCTGTGTCAATTTATTTAGCCTGTTGCACTCTAAAAATTTGTCACTAGAAATATTCAATTTATTTTTATGAGATATAGATGACATTTTTTTAAACTAACTCAACGAGGAATTTATTCACGAATTAATGGAACAATGGTATTTTATTTCCACATTTCACGTATCGACAGATTACTCGAGACTTAACGTTAATACGAAATTTTACAATTTTGATGCATCAATCGTGACTGAGAGGCACCTTCGGAGTGCAAAGGCTTAGTAGCTTCCGGCAGATCTTTAGGATTTCCATCGAAACTCAGAAAACTGTAACAAATCGTTATCCGACGTTACTAACAATAAGAATTCTCTAATACTTCAAAGCAATCGCTAATCGTTCAACCGAACTGAAGCACCCTGCACCCCTAAACCAACGATTCCATCATTCCGAAATGAATTCCCCTTGGAATCCCCGCGAGTGCCACCCAGTAGAAGCTCGTTGCCCGCGAAAGTACAATGTCCGATTGAAATGTAAATAGCAGCCCCTAACTTTCTTCATTCCCCCGTCTATTGTCGCGCTCCTCCGGCTGCTTCTTCGGGGAATATTTTCGCGAAGTTCAAGCCACCGGCGGACAGCTAATTTTTCCGCGGTGAGTGTGCCGGTTTGAAGAAGAACGAAAATGAGGGACGGGAATAAAGGGCGAAGGAAAGAACGCGGCCGCGCGCGCGCGCGCTCGCGTCTCTCCTCGTCGCTCGCTGGGGGAATCCGGGAGAGACACCAGCCGAGAGACCGGCGACGACGAGGACGAGAGGACAAGGACTCCTATTCCAATTCCAGCAAGTTAATTGGAATTGTTTGCCGCAGACACAGCGAGCCGTTTGCCTTCGCACAGCTCCCGAGCCCTGTACTCTCCGCTTCAGCGGCATCCCCGCTCGGCGCAGTCCTCTTCCGCCGCGCGTCTTCGGCCGCGAACAACTCACACCGACCTGTCCCCGTCATACGGCCCTCGGTGACATCCTCGACGGAATTAATTCCTTCCGCGGCCGGCGTGTCTTAAATTTCTCCCCTCGAAATGGATGAGCCGCGGCACCAATAAAACGTCCTGGACGTGACCCGGGGCTCCCGGCTGATGAATCCCGATCGGAGGAACCGCTCCGCTGGAATGCTCGCGACGATCTCTCCGTTGTTGCTTCGAGAGATTTTCCACGAGAGCGAATGACGACGACTGTGTTTGTCGGCGACGGCGCCTAGTGCCGATAGCTGACGCTATTAATCATCCTTGTGATATATATTTATTTATTTTACAGTGCACTCGCGGTATCGTGGAAACCTTCTAAAGAAATGATTAATTTGTCGAGAGCCGAGAAGAAATGGTACGTGAAACGAATGAATGAAGCAACGGACTAGCTCGTGTAATCGTACGATAGAGTTTTTTCCCGCGAAGCTTGTTGTTGCAAATAGATGCATCGCAGATAATGAAATACCGCCGCAAACAAGGTAAGCAGGCAGTTATGTAACTCGCGAACGGTGACGTCCGCGGAGAAGTTTCGGTAGTTAAAACGCGGAAAAGTGAAAGATCTAAGTTATAACCGGGAAGTTTCGCGGACCCGTTGGCCCGCCGCGCGGTGATAAACATTTCCCTCTGTAAGTTACGTTCCGTATCTGTCTTAACGGAGCCCTAAAGCGGGTTACGGCGGCCGAGAGGGCTTTCCGAGCTAATGCGCGCTTCTTCGGCCGGCTCGTATAACAAATTCGTTGATTATGGAATGCCGTAACGCGAAAACTTCGTCGCCGTTCCCGCGGCACAACGGTGTAAACTATCGTAAGAATTCCTGAAGCTTCCTCGTATCGCGATTACATCTTCAGGTATTACTACTGCCACGTACAGCGCCGTTTCCGCTGTTATCGTCTTCTCCGACCACTTCACTACATTATTTGCTCGTGAGAGATGAACTTTTTCAGTGATTCGCGGTAAACAGTACTTCAGGCGTGATAGAATACGGGAGAAAAGTTTAACCGATATCTAATCTCTCCGAGCTGATTAAATTTGCACGGTATATAAATCACAACACCGACGGATGTGGCATCAAGTTCCTCCGAGGTTCAACGGCGAACGGTTCAACAGACCCAAGGTGAGTAACGAAACATTTGTTCAAGCTATCATTTCTAAATGGTCGAATAAATATCGTAGAACTCTTGTCTTTCTTGTGCCTTTGAACTGTAGTTCAATCTGTAAATTTATTATATGTAACATTGAAACTGCTCGATCCATACTTTAACCCTTTGCACTCGAGTGGCGCCTCTCGCCACTGGATTCGACCCAACAAAATGATGAAATTTAAAATTCAATATTAAATTTTATATAGTATATCAACACATGGAACATAAAATAGTTCTGTCACTTAATTTATACAAGGTATTTCTTTATGTCAGTTGTAAAAGTATCACTGGTATTTTATCAGAAAATAATAAATATCTGTTGAGAAAAATATCCTCGAGTACAAAGTAATACATTTATAAACAACGGGCATTTTGAAGAAATTTATATTGCAAACAGATTACTAGTGCCAATTTATTAGCTACTAAATAATTCTCTCTAATCTAAGTCGTATGTCAGTTCGATTTGTACTATACTGTCAATGAGAAGGCATCGTTTAGCATTTATTATCGTTCAACAAACGTCATTTTTTCGCAGATGAAATTCGCAGTGGTAGCTTTGGCCATTCTGGCGGTGGCCAGTCCCCTGAATGCCTACAAGATCCCAGCCACGGGCTCAGGAGAGCTCGCCAAGGATATGCAAGATATCCTGGACCTGATCCCATTGGACAAGGTTGTCAGCGTCGTCAGAGCGTACATCGCCCAAGACAAACAGGTCCAGGCGCTGCTGAAGATCGCGACATCGGCCGATTCGGTGGCATACATCAAGGAACTCGAATCTTACCCGGAGTTCAAGGAGATTGCGGACTTTGTACAAAAACGTGGCCTTGATATCTACCTTTGCATAAACGAACTGAACAAGTCCCTGAATCTGGGCCCCTTCGTGGCGTACACCAGCTACAAGATCACTGGTGGAATCGCCGGTCTCAAGAAAGACCTGCTCGATCTGCTGCCAGCGGAGGAGATACTGCGTGTGGCCCAAGATAAAATGGAGAACTCCAAAGTAGTGAAGGAACTCATCGAAGAGGTAACTTCGCCCAAATACAAAGCACTGTACAACTTAATGATCAACAGCAGCAACGTAAGGAAGCTGCTTTCGGCGTCCGAAAGAGCCGGTATCGCACGAGAAGATTTCCAGGTGGGATACATGGTTGTTCTTACTGCCCACGTCATTCGCAGCCTCCACTAAACGCTGAGAACATTCTGAGATTGTTGTCATGATGCTCCGAATATGATTTGCTCGTACGAAACTGTTGTTTGAATCTTTAAAGTTGTTATTATCATAGAGAAATAAATATTTATTGCGCAATACCCACAGGTTTTATGCGATCTCTTCTTCTCTCCTACAGTTCCTTGCATCCTTCATCGAAATTCTTTGTGAATGGTGTTACCATAAATTGTTGATAACTCGGAGTTTCTGGTATTATTGTATAATTTTTCATTTTCGAAGGTAGAATAATAGTTGAGAGAAGAATAAGGGTACTGGTGAAATTAAAATATAAACTTCTGGATGGGCAGGAAATCGAGATAGATGTCGGTGAAGAATTGCACTGGGAACGGTATCGGGGGCAAAGGTCCACGCTCCCGTAGGGGAAAGGTAGTGCAATGTGAAATGCATAGGCTGTGAAGATTTCTAAACTAATTTAATAAGAATCAATGTTGCTCATTACCCACGGATCAAAGCAAACAACTATTTCGCTATTATCGATGTATTATCTTCAAATGAAACTTCCACCTGAAGTAGATTTTTTTCACAGAATGTTGTAAGATCGCGTCGGAAACTTCTATACCTACAGATGTCCAACTGAAATGATTTAGTCTTCCTTGATTACTGTCTTATCTGTATCAGATACATCGATTTCAGAGAGGTAGCAATAAAGATAATTCGTGAAGATTTCCGGTAGGCAGTTTTTATTTATTCCAAGGAAATGACGTTGTGTGCTGTTCTCGAATTGCCAGGAATTCTCTGTTCCAAAAATCTCGAAATTATAAATGAGATGTGTGATCTTTGGCACAAGTACTGAGAGACATATCATTTCCTGCCACACATTTTCTATCATTCTTTGGAGTATATTTCGATATTTTATTTATCGTTCTCGTTGCTCGTATAATTCAACATTCTTAAAGTATCTTCAACGAAGCATTAGCTATGAAATGCCTTCGCAACCTCGATCTTCCGTTACATCGAAACTGAACTGATTATTTCAGTACAATAGCCTTACTAATATAATTGATTAAACAAAACTGCACAAATTAGTTTCCTTTTGCACCTAGAAAACCAACGTTACTTCCACAACAATCCAACAAATTACTATCTTTACTTGAAAGCTTGAATGTTACAAGAAAAACAATTCCTAGATCGATTACTACAGTTTCCAACATTCCGTTCAATCACTGTCAACAATCGTATAAAAATAATCCCTTTGTAGAACTCAAGTTAGTCACACGTATCAATGTATACAAACATTCTACTCGTGTGGTACGTGCCAGTAGCGGCATGATGTTATCTCGTAGAATCGCCTGATTATCTAATCAAGCTGATTTCTCAAATGCGCCCGTGTATCTTCGTATTCATCGAAATCTTCCTTTCTCTGTACGCCACATTCCAATCCGTTCATCGTATCTAAATGAGTCGATTGTCTTGTCAGAAATAACGAGTGCCAAGACCAGCCGATTATTGGTGGATCAAACGAAGGTTTCGCAGCAGCTTGCACGCAATAGGAAAATTACGAACGCGACACTTAAATCTTTTCGATCGACGATTCATCAATCGTCGCAGTATACTGAAACAAGTTCGCGATCGTATTCGGAATCTACGGTTAAGATAATACTAACACGTACGTTCATCGTTTCCAGAAATTTCGGTGTTCGTAGAAACAGCAGATCGTTGCCTCGTCTTTTCCGGTATTTAACGTTTCACAGTTTATAAATTCCAGCCGACACTCCATGAATTCCCTCCGATTATATCTCGATAAATGTGAACATAGTACAGTTCGAGAATGCCTCGGACCGAGAACTTCGCGAGGAGCAGAGCGAGATTAAAATTTACAATGGCTTAAGTAAACGTCGAGTCCCGTAAGAACAACAGTTCCGAATTCTATCAACCCCGACTGCATTCCACATTCTACAAACTTGTTGCGGCAGCTCCGCGAGAGAAATTTCTCCCGTGGAAAGTTCTTTCGACCGCCATAACCTGTTCGAGCAGCCCTTGAAGACGGCGGAAATGTTCGTCAACGTGCAATGGCTTGGGAAATCATTGTGAACGAATGTAACATCTTTAGTGTATCTTTCACGAAGAAATTACTCGATGCATCTCTCTTCTCATTCCTTTACCATATTGTTACATGCATCGAACAGCGACGTCGCATAGACTTTAATAATAATAATCGAACAAGCTTACACTAACGCTATTTTTCCAGCACAGCTGAATCGCTAATTCCGAAGACTCGCTGCAACAATGATTTCGATCTAACTTCGAGAAAGCCCAAGTCCCCAGCAATGAACTCGCAAATCATGATCATGGGAATGATCGCTGCAGCCTCGGTGGCATTCGTCGGATTCCTGATGTACCGAATCGGACAGTCGTCCGAAGACAGCGATCTGATCAACCAACCGCCGCTGAAAGACAACAGCTCCTTGAACGAGGACCTATGGGACATCCTCGCGTTCGTGCCGTACAAGGAAGTGCAAGACATCGTCGAACGTTACATGAAGTACGACAGGCAGATCGGAGACACCGTCAGCTTCGTCAACGATCACAAAAGGTTCCTGTTGAGAGAACTCGAAGATATGCCGCAGGCGAGCCGCATGATTCTGTTTCTGTCGAAAAATGGCCTCGACGTCCATTACTGGTCCGAGAAGGTGCGCAGCTATTGGAAGATGGCGCCGAGGTTCGTTAGGAGCAACGGCAACATGGCGGACGGCGGGCTGACCGTGATGATCGACAAGATCCTGCGCACCATACCGCTGAACGAACTCCACGAACTGCTGCGACAGAAAGTCAAGTACTCGGGCAGCTTCCGGAGGCTGTTGCTGCTGCTGAAGTCGAACGACTTCGAGGAGCTGTGCAACGAGATCGGACAGAACCGGATGATGAATCATCATTACTTCTGGGCGCAGGAGGATGGACTGGAAGTGACGTTCGCTGGCGAGCTGCTGATGGATCTCCACGCTTATCTCACTCAGACTTTGTTTAGATAAAGTACTTCTTACATTATCCGAATTAACACAAACTACCGAGCAGATAAATTGACATTTTGAAATTTCTGTGTAGAAAATACAAGAGAGTGTCTATTGAAACTTTAAATGATTTGCAATTCAGTTCGCGCATTACTAAACTGATTTCTCTAATAATTTCTCAGAAAAACATTTGTTACCCTTTTAATAATTGCAAGCAGAAGGAATCAGGAATCATTTCGATTACAGGACGTTACTTAAGCGGGCAGTGTGTGGAAAATTTTTACATTATTTGAATTTTATTCAAGCATAAATAGCATACAGATAATTTTGATAGTATTCCGATGTTACATAAATACATGAATTACATGGAGATTGTTTAACTTCGAATATACCTGTACTGTCCGTTGAGCAGAATCGTCGTATTGTCGGTAAATGATGATTACGTTGTTCATTGCTCGCGATAACGGCGCGTAACGTAGAATAGTATAAGTCAGCGCGATAAAGATCATAGTCTTTCAGATTCGATCGAACGACGAGAGTGTTCACATGCATCGCGAACTCTGATAACGCATTTAGCATCGCTGTTCGGTTGATTTTTTTACTTCGTAACTACGAAGTACAAATCACTTGCTTCTAATTCGTGCGAAATCTGTTAGACTCTATATATTAAAAACTTGGTAGATTCTGTTTCGATATTTGTAACGGCTAATCAAACATTCATTAGATCTTCGTATTAAAAAGCTTACGATATCGTTGTAATGATAATACGAAGCTGAGTTAAAGACGCGAACATTCGTTAACCAGCGAAATGTCTGATCGCGAGGAGCACCGGGAAAAGTTTCTCGAACATCACGCCGTTGACGTGAGCGAGTTCGGCTATTCTTACCAAAACCCTGACGTGGACGTCCCTGTGTAAGTTGGAGTAGTAGTTGCGGAACTCATTGTTGTTCCACAGCTTGTAGAATTGGGCGAACGCGCCGCCAGCGGCCACCTTTTTCTGCAACAAAGCTTTTACTTGCTCGAGGGGCACCAGAGCTTTCAGGTCCCTCTCTAAACCTGCGAGTCCACCGCTAATTTGGGCATCGACTGCGGAGGGTACTTCGCTGTTCAAGAAGTTCATGTGCGCGTGCAGACGTTTCAGTATGTAGTAGACATCGAGGCCAGCGTTTTGCATGAAGTACAACATGTTGGACACCTGCGGTGCTTCCTCTACGTTGTACACCAAGGCCCTCACTTCTTCTAAGCTCATAACGGCCATGCTAGTCTGGAACTCTTCGTCTTGTGCGGTGTACGCTTTGATCACTTGAAGTGCTTGCTTCATAGGCACCAACTTCAAGAAGTCGTTGAAATCTTTCGCGAGCTCACCCGAGCCAACAGCTGGCATCTTCAATGCCTCCAGCGAGTAAGACATCGCCGCGACGAACAAGACTTGCACGATGAGCTTCATCTGGGGAATGAAGAACGAGTTTACGATAAACGAAAATCGAATGATTCAGGGGAATCGTTCGGGTTGCAGTCGCTTCGATGGAATTGAAGTTTCGTTTGATATTAAACGCTCTTCGGATGTATCGTTCTGATGGAACTTCGTTAGATATTTTTCGGTTGTAGTCGATTAAGTCGGAGTTTCGATGATTATTTAGAAAACGGCTCTTTTCGTATATAATGAGAAATATGGTGAAATTAATCAAATGTGTTTCGATACTCACTTTGTAAGGCTTGGGTACTGTTCTATAATACTCACAAATGACCTGAATTCAATGATAGTTGCGCTTTTATATTATGCTCGAGTACTCTAAGTGTATAGATAAGATTTCGGAAATCAAGTGCCGAAATTCGACTGTAATCGTTTACGAAATCGATTCATGCAAAGTGGTTCGAGTGGAACGGTCCTTAGGCACGCGTTAACATTATCGTGTCTTTATCTGTGACGTAGTACTATAGACAGGTTATTGATTATACATTCACTGTTTCTTTCCCTCTTTTTTAATAGTACATTTAATTCTTTCATTCTCGACGCGCAGCGCAATCGGACGCGCTCAGAGTGGTTCGAGTGCGATGGGAAATTATTTTTTATCTATAACAAATTATTGTTTATCTGCAACGGTTAACTTTGAAATTAATAATGCGTCTGTTAATAAATGTAACCTTCAGTCGAATGGAACGTCATGGAAATTTCGATCGCGGATGCGTAAGCCTTTGTTCGCGAGGAGATAAAATTTTAATGGAAATTTCGGTCATCGTTTGAAGCTGTTGTCACGCGAAGATAACATTTTAATTGACGACTTGCGGAATATCAGCGAACGTATCGCCGTCTTCCTTGTATCATTATCAATTCAATGTATCTGTCATTCGAGAATGCTATTTTCTAACGATGTATTCTCGTATGACGTACATTTTTCATTATAGTATTACGTAGCTCGTACAAGCATAATTGATTTTATGTGTATTATCGAAAAGTAATTTCACAGATTAAATAATTTTTTCCTTGGAACAATTTTAGATATCATTAATATAACAGCATTGTAGAAATGACAGTAGAAAAGTTACATTTGGATGTGACACTGGTGAGGCTACTGATTTATAGTTCTTAATAAACTGTATTAAACATAATCGAAACATTATCGATAAAACGTACCTAAAAATCAATACTTTATCGATAAATTCATCAAGAAAATATCTATAGGTTATCGATATATCATTTAAGAAATTATCGATAGTTTATCGATATTATCGTTTATAAAAGTATCGATAAATCTATTTCCAATTATCGATATATTGTAATATATCGATGTATCATAATACATTATGATAATTCATATCGATATATCAACACATTACCTGTCATTATCTTATCAAGAATCATTCATGCTTATCAATTTCCCTTTAGAAGCGCCTTTCAATTGACAACCACGTCACACTGTCGTCTATCAGGTGGCCTACTGATCGAAATTATTTTCCATAGAAAAATGACTATTACTTTCTTCTAAGTAATTAACTTTTGAAGCACCATGCACATAGAATAAACACGAATCTATTTCTATTAGTAAATTATAACAAATTGTCTTCCAATCACTCCAATCCTACAACTGAAGAAACCGTTATATTAATTTTAAACTAAAACAAAATATTTAGTCCTTCAGTGACACATTACATTAAGCAAAGATGTAGAAAAGCATTATCAACATCCCCTCCAACTAAAAACAACATAGCCAGTCGACCAGTTCTGTTAACGATAAAATTCTAATGGAAACAATAGAGCAAGAGGTTAACACGTTGAATGCCATGGGGGTCATGATTATTTGAAAACATTTCTATATTATAAATAATTCTAACTAATGTGGCGACATTCAGCTAGATGAACCTGCAATAATAACATTACAATTCAATCGAATGACTTAATACTATATCTTTTCCATTTCAAATATTTACCATGAAATCGTGCGGCATTCAACGTATTAATTATCGCTCGAATAATGTTCAGAAACAATATATCGCGTTCGTTGTTCCAAGTAAGCGGAACGCCCGAGAATCCCGCGTGTTCCTCGGAAGAGTGATCAATTCCGCGCGCCATCGGCGACCGGGGCGCTTCGTTAACGCGCCGAAAGTTTCGCCGATCAAACGAGAAAGCAAAAGGGCGCCGCGTGCGTCGAATAGCCGGCAGTGGCTCGTAGCCATTCAATAAATAAAAGAGGACGGCGCTCGAGCACGTGGCGCTAACTTTTAAAAGGAAACCGGGGGCTGTCTTAACCGACGCGTCTTCGTAGCTGCGGGGTTGGCTCGCGAACCGGAGGCAGCAGCTTCGGGGGGTTGGGCTGGAAACGGAACAAAAGGGGAGGGGGCGCAACGAGCCGGTGCCGTGGCGCTTCTCTAATTAAAATTGTTACAATTTAATAAGCCGCGGGACTCACTATTGCCGCGTCGTAATGGAAACCCATAAAAAGCATCGTGGGAGGGGGTCGGTGCGAGCGCGCCGGCAAATGGGAGCCGAATGATCGAGCGAAACGAGGAATCCCGTTCGCGAGAAATATCTTGCGCGCAGCCAGAAAAATCGAAGGGACTCGGCGTCGAGGGATGGCCGCGATGAAGGGTGGGCCGACGGAAAAGGGAGCAGGAGAGGCTGGGTAACGACAGAAGGAAATGCGTGACTTCTGAGAGCGAGGAGACGGAATCGTCTTTGTAGTCTTTCTCTTTCCCTTAACCTCTTGCGCTGGAACACGCATCACGCACGTGGGAAATTTTTGGTCCCAAAATTGTCGATGACTTATGCGCGTCGATAATCTTGTTGCATTGTATATATTAGATTGTTTCGAAATCACTTTATATTAAAGTATTAATAAACATTAGTGTTTACGTCTGCGCGAAATAGGAAAAGAGAAAGTTCTTCAAGACTGCCAAATTGTTGAATTCATTTCTACTGTAACTAGAAAAAAGCTTTAAAAGCTTTAAAACTTTCGATGAAATTCCGAAACCGGTGATTTCACTGGTACGTTCAGTGTTAGCCCTTTGCACTCGAAAAATTTGTCACTAGAAATATTCAATTCATTTTTATGAGATAGTTGACATTTTTTTCAACTAACTTAACGAGGAATCTATTCACAAAATAAGGGGAACAATGGTATTTCATTTCCCCATTTCAGATTACTCTAGATTTAACGTCAAATACGGAATTTTACAATTTTGACGCACCAATCGTGACTGAGAGGCACCTTCGCAGTGCAAAGGGTTAGTAACGGTTACACGGGAACGTAATTTCAAGCAATGGAATTTATTAAAAACAACGATTAACCATTATACAAAAGCAATATCATGTCGGGCAGTATCGTGAGCTAAACAGACAGACAGTATCGTGAGCTTCTTCATAAACAAATACGAAACCGTCAGTTTAGTACGCGGGTACAGCTGGAAGCTGGTAGCCAAGGACCTTCTCGATCAGTTTCTTGACGGGCTGGAGATCGATTCCGGCGGCGATAACCTTCGCCCTCATCTCCCGGAAGATGGGCGCGCTGTAGACCAAGTTGACGATGTGCTTGAAATCCTCGGAACGGATTTTCTCCATGAAGTTCTTGAACGCGGGGGAGTTCGCCATCTTTTCGTTGTAGAGGGCCTTGATCTTGTCCATCGGCAGGGTGGCGATTATTTCCTCGAGCATCTTCTTCAGTCCGCCCTTGTTCACGAACGTTTCGTCGAGGTAAACGCCGAACACGGGGCGGCTGGGGGGGACGTAGTCTTCCATGCCGAACAGTTTGTGGACCTTCTGGAGGAATCCGAACATGTCCAAACCGGCGTCTTCCAGGTAGAGGACGAGGTCCTGGTACTCCTTCATGGCCTCGACCTGGCGGACCAGCACGTGGAACTCCTCGCTGTACATGTAGAGCACTGCCCTCTTGAGCTCGTCATCGTCCAGGTAGGACACGACGATTTGCATGACCTTGTTGGTGTCGATCAGGGCGATGAAGTCGCGGATATCCTTCTGCAAAGCTGCGTCGCCGTAAGGCACGGCCTCGAAACTGCTGATCACGGGGAACTCGATGCCCAGGACGGTGTAGATCACGTCCTCGATCAGCGCTACGTCGATACCCTTAACGGCGAGCATGTTGCGGAACTGCAGGTAACGTTGATTGTTGTAAAGAGCGTTGACGAATCTCTGGTGGTTGCCGGACTTCAGTTCTGCCACGAAGTCGCGGAACGCCGCCGATGTCCTCATCTTGTAGACGTAGCCGTGGATCACCTCGTCGTAGGAGATCTTGGACTTGACCTCCTCGAAGTAGCCCTTCAGCCCGCCGGTCCTGTAGGCGTCCATGGGTTGGAAGGTCGGGATGCCGAGTAATTTGTTCACTTTGTTCGTGACGTCGACCAAGTACACGCCGTTCCGTTGCATGTAATTGACGAAGTTGTGGTACTCGGGTATCGCCTCGATTTCCTTCACCATTTCCTTGAACTCGTTGCCCTGCATGTGTTCCAGGAGCTGCTTGAACTCGCGGTCCTCGGCGGCGTACTTCAGGGTGATCGTGACGATCCTCGACAGCGGGATCATGTCCATGAAGTACATCACGTCATCGTAGAGCGGACCCTGGCCGAACGCTGGCAGGGCGCTGCTCGACGCGAACGCTACTAGAGCGGTGATTGCTAGCAGTTGGATTCTCATCTGCGACAAATGGTAATTACGCATAATTTAGAAATAATAATTGTTATTAAGTTTTTAACGGATAATGATTATGCGCGAGTCAATCCATGAGTTGTTCCATTTTACAAGCGAAGCGAATAACGATTGTACGAGTCGTGACGACTATGCTGGATATTCAGTTGTGATAATTAACTGAGATAGTTGAAACTGCACTATCTCTTTAAGTTCAGGAATATTGTACTAAGAAATGGGAAGTTAACGATTCGATGGAACGTTAGAGTTTAAATTGAAACTTCCGGTTGAAGCATCGTGATACTATAAAGCCCTTGTATTTTTCGAAATATTTCCGAATTATTCGAATTAGTATCGAGATGAACAAATACTAAACAAAGACTAAATGAAATATAAAAGAGAATATTTCAAAAGAATTTAATAATACCCTTCTGTGATTTTTAACTTATTACGATTCTTAGAAGTGGAATTTCTTCGAATTGCTTCGGGAAATTCGGATTTTGTATAATGGCAACATAAAGATCCAGTCTAATAAATAAAATGAGTATTGCGATTGTCGTTTTGTTAACTTACCGTGATAGCTCCGGTTGAAGGCACTACTGGTTTCTGAATTAGTTTCCCGTCTTTTATATACTGTACGATATCGAAAATTCACGAGAACGTGATGGCATCTTCATTTCTGAGGTAGATAAGATTTGAAATGTGCACCTGGGCTTGTTTCTTTTCTCTTTTTTCCCCCGTTTTCTTTCTCTTCTTTGTATTATCAATCAGACACATCTGAGACAGATTCCAAAAGGAATTCCAATTAATTTTATCTTGCTCATTTAATTAACAGGTGGTGTGATTGGAAGCCCTTATTTCTGTAAGATTTTCGTTTTTTACCAGATACCGAGCTTCTATTTGCACTTTTACTCGCTGGGAAATAAATTTTAGATAAACGATGTAAAACTAGATATAGAGATAAATGACCACGTTGCAGAACCGAACAGGTTACTTTCTTCGGAGCGATAAATCTACTCGATAGAAGATGCGCTTCTATGGAAGATGGTAAAATTAGAGAAATGAAAATTGCAATAGTTTCGTGTCGTGAACTTTGGATAGAAAGCTCGGCTTTAATTTTTAACACCTGCAAATTGATTCCGTTGATAAATGCATCGTGATCTTAATGTTACGCGATAATCAGTCGTAAGATTCAATTATTACTTAATTGAATCAGTCACTCTTTATCGTTCGCCGACAGCTAAATTTGATCTTTGGCTATGACACGGTATCCGATAAGGTCAATTGATTCGCAAATTATTTATTGAGGGTGTTTTTCAAGACGAGACGATAGTATATATTTAAACTGGTACATAGTGTTTCTATAAATACATTATTGTTTGAAAGTTTTATATTATTAGCCGATTTATTGAAAATAGGGACATATTTGGTTATGAAATAACTTCAATAATTCAGAATCGTTACATTTATCTAGAAAAGATAAGAATTCTCAGAGCTTCATTTAGCTGATCAGCCTCAACATTGATGATCTATACAGTTACAAGCGTTACCATAGTTACCAAATTTACTATAGGAAATGTCCAAAATTCAACTGAGGAAGAATAAATACTTTGACACCTTCGATAGAAGTAATGTTAACCAGTTAAGTGGGGAACTTAGTTTGAAAAATCTCTCACTTAAAATGTATCCTAACGAAAAACTAAAGCTAAACGAAGAAGAATTACATGTTTGTCTCAAAAAATAAATAATCCATCGTTGAAAAAGTTAGCACCGTTAAGAGTTTTAAGATGACGTGTATACTCGTCAAACACAGTTAACTGGTTAAGGATCACAGGATCAAAAGAATCCGATAACTTGCATAAAAATGTATTTGTCTCAGTTATCACGGTTATCATCGGCTATGAACATCTGGCTGGCTTTATCACAACCGCAACAATGATACATAACTCATATTTACTTATCTTCCTCGATCAATTGATCTGTGTATCGTATTTCTGTTTTTATCAACATAATATATGTACTACTTCGTGTACTACAAGCATTCCATACAGCCTTTGAGCCTTTACACATGCGTTGCATCTACAAATTCGTGACAATTTCGATGTTCATTAACACGTCTGTGAATGTGTAATGAAATTAGAAGAAAAGAACCTGAGAAAGTATTATAGAAATATTAAAACATTAAAAAAGGAAGGAAATTAGGAAAAGAAATGACCAATGAAAATAGTGTACATGAACTTGTAACAAAGAAGTTACTGAATGCATTATTTGCAAAGAGACTTTTCAACGATTGATTTACTTTGCTCGTAAGATTTGTAAACATACTTAAATAAAAATTTCGTTCCACTTAAATGTGTCTTACTAATAATATTAACGTTATTGGTTATTTAAACCTTGCAATTTGTTATTTAATTAGGTGTCAGGTAATAAACAACAATCTTTGGTATGTTATGAATGGAGAAATTCTTTATTTATGCGAATTATTAACCTTAATAATAAAGATCTAAGTAGTTGTTTCGAACCCTCTTATCAAACTGCATTTTTCTTACAAATTTCTTCCCCTAAACTTTGACGTCTACTTAAAAATTAGCCAGATATAGTACAAAACTTGTGTTCACAACTTGAACATAAAATCTTAACAACGCTACCAAAACGAAAAATATAATATCCATGCTCATTAAATTCAGTTTGAAATCTTAATGATGACTCCTATCCGATGTTACGAGACAAACAATTAAAATACCAAATACAAGGCCTATTTTATCGATAGTCGGTAATGCCACCGCCATTTTGTACATTTCTCATACACCAATCGAAACCACGAAATATCGAAGAACCATTTTTAACGCTAGAACCACCGAGCAGTTAAATTGTCTGTTTGAAATTGTTCCGTAGAAACCTCAACAGTGCATTTATCGAGACTTCGGTTTGCAATTCAATTTGTATATTGTTAGATCAGTGTCTCTAATACTTTTCCAGATAACCACCCGTTATCTGTTCAATAACTAGAAAAAATGAGCTCAGGAATAGGTAATTTTCACCTATCCAGTAGTTCTATTGTTAAATAGATCAAATAAACCACAAGGAGAAGGATTAATCCTTTGCACTAGAAAGGTGATTCTCAGTCGCTTGATTTGATGCAGTGAAATTATAAAACTTAATATTCAATATTAAACTGTATATAATGCACTGGTGTGTGAAATATTGGGGTAAAATAGTTTCACAATTTATTTGCGATTTCTCGTTGAGTTAACTGAAAAAAATATCTTCTTGGTCTAGTTAGAAAATGTTCAGTATTCCTAACGAAATACTTCCTAGTGCAAAGGGTTAACATGGTACTCGAACGTTAAACAGTAGCAATTACAAGTATGCAGGTTTATTGTAAGAAATTAGAAACATATAAAAGAAAATTATAAACATTCCGTTTCATGGCCGGTGGGAAGACGTTTAGACGTCAATGGGGATCTTGATGCCAAGGAACATTTCCAAGAACTCCTTGACGGCCTTGACGTCGACGCCAGCAGCCTTGGCCTTGTTGAGGAGTCCGTGAAGGTTCGGGTTGGCAACGATGGCGTCAGCGATCTTCTGGGCCTCCGGGGATCTGATCTTCTCCATGAAGGCGACGAACACCTTCGAGGTCTGCATCTTCTGGTAGTAGAGCGCCTTGATCTTGTCGACGGGGATGAGTGCCTTAACTTCGTCGAGGAAGCCGCGGATTCCGCTCTTGGTCTTCAGGGGTTCCAGGCCGAAGGTGTCTGGGGTCTTCAAGCTTGGCAGTCCAAGGAATTTGTTGATCTTGTTCACCAGGTAGTAGATGTCCAGGCCACCCTTCTGGATGTAGTTTAAGATGTCGATCACTTCGGGAAGAGCCTCGATGTCGACGACCAGTTTCTTGAATTCCGGCGATTGCAGGTAGGTGACGAGTTTCTGGAACTCCGCGTCTTCGGCCAAGTATTGGAGACAGAGCGTGACGATTTTGTTGGTCGGTACGATGTCCACGAAGGCCTGGAGCTCGTCAGCGAGCACTCCTGTGCCAACACGCGGCAGGGTGTATGCGTCCATGGGGCTGGACATGGCGAACAGCGCCAAAACTACCAAAGCGAATTTCATCTGCGAACAGCGAGTGACAGTTAGATCGAGGCACATCTGGGATCCAAGGATCACCGATACGGTTAACCCTTTGCACTTCGAAGTTTCTCACTAGGAATATTTCGACATTTTCTGACGAGATGAAGACGATATTTTGTAAAACAATGTTTCTCAGATTGATGCATTATATGAAGTATAATATTAAATATCAAACTTTATAGCTACTGTGGGAGATCAAGCGGTGACTGAGAGTCACCTCCCGAGTGCAAAGGATTAAGTACTTGCTTCTGTGAATGTGACAAGGTTTAGCAATGATCGCACCGTACTAACTTTACAATTTGTAATCTACTTTATTCTAATACGTTATATTCGAGAAGAAGTCAACTATATTCTTTACTGTGTAAATCTCAAAGGGAAGTTAAAAGTGTCCTTTCCATGCGATCCCAAACTCTCACCGCTCAATGTATGCGTAACTCGTCGAAACTTCAACCGTATTATACAGAAACGATTACAAAAGGAAGAATTCGTCAGAAGTGAAGATCAGAGTATAATTCGGACGAGTCGAAAGAATTGTTTGTACGTTGATTTCACTTACCATGTTGCTGCTGTGAGTGAACTCGACTGTTTGATGCCAACTGACCCGCAGCGTCCAGTTTATATACAAATTTCCTCCCGATTCGCAGTGCACCGCGATTAGATTACCATCGCAATTCGGTCGCATAACACTCGATTATGACGTAAACGAAATCAGGAAAATCCGATCGGAGTGTCAGGCTCAAAGTCATTTTAGGAATGCGATAATACCCTGTATCACGAGATCGTTCGATAATCGCGAGATTCTTCGGTGATGGTCTCCGATACGGTTGTTCTCGGCGGCCCGTTAGTTGCACGACGGCTGTTTGCGGAGGAAACGGTGGCCTCTGTTTTCTTAGGGGAACGGAAGCTCCACGTTCTCGGCTCTCTTGCGCCGCGGTGCCCTATCTCGCGAGGGTTTAACGTAATTTCGCGGCTCTTCCATCCGTCCTCTCTCGGCTCCTCCAGCAGCAGCCCGCGCGAGGACACGTGGGACGAAGGACGAGGGAAACGACGGAAGCAACGGAGGGCTGAAGGATGAACTCGGTAATATAAATTCTAAATGATATTACGTCACTCGCGTCGCGCCAACGGCCGAACAAAAAGATTTATCCACTCCCGCGACCTTTCTGCTCCGGCGCATCCTCTTCCTGCCCGAGAGCCGGCTAACAAACAGGACTCTCCTTCTACTTTTAAACTTGGAAAATACTGGAGTTTAATGTTTGACGGCCGAGCAACGCGACAGTGGTCCCAGCTCCGCATGAATAATCATTCCCTACTATCCTCCCTTAATCCTTATTCTTCTTTATTCACGGATTTTTATAAAAACCAGCGTCAAATAGGAATATCCTCGTTTTCTAAAATATACAATATAGTTAGAGAATCATCTTCGCTATGCCTCGTACTTCGATAAATCATCGGAAACGACCAGGTCTAGCTGCTAACTCGAATAACCGCGAAATATGCGCCTTTGTCGTTCAGAGATGTTTTACAGCCGACACCGTCGAAAAGATTGTTTCGTAATTTTGGGAACAGTCTCTTGCAGCGACCGAGCCATTTCAACTGTAGAATTGTTTGGCAATTTCAGGTTGGGACAATAACGAAGCGGCCGAAATATGTGTGCGGCCGCTTAATTGCCGCGGGCCACGGGAACGTCATCGTAATTGTTCTCCGAAGGGCCGGCAATTGCCCCGCCGTTCCACCTGCGTTCAAGTCGCAACAAGGCGAGAGTCGTATCAAATTATTTTCTCCGGCTGGCCAGGCAAACTTTTGCCCCGATATTATGGCGGCACGTGGCGGTAACAGCCCTTCGTAACCGGGCTCATCGTTACCGGGCGTAACGGCCTCGAGGATTTTCACGAGGAAACAAGAAGCAACTAGGAAAATCTGTTCCGCCGCTCTGCTTAGGGATCCCAATACTCGCCGCGCGACGGTCCGCCATTGGAAATCCTGGAATTCCGTTTGCCCCGTTATCTCATTAGGCCGACATTCCTCTTCTTATTACAGCCTCGCCGACTGTGCGGAGACTTCGATGCAGGCGTAAGTGTGAATTGTCTCTATTAGCTCTGACATTATACTTTTCTCTCGAGATATTCTCCTTGAAAGATCTCCCGCTTGTAAGGAAATAGTTGAAACACTCTGATCTTTTTATTTATAATGTTTCGATGGGTTATCGATCTTGTACGATTGATGTAAAGAATGGCTTGAAATTGCTGTTACAAAATGAAACGACGAGGCTTTTTGAAAATGAGGTCAGAGTGTATTTAAGCTTCTTAGTTTGTAAATTAATTGGTTAGAATAAGTTTTTCTTTTAAGACAGTAGACAGTTTCATTAAGCTTATTGATTCACAGTAACTCTATAATTAGGAATTCCTCGATGAATGTTTTATGAACCGATAGTAGCACTCATTTGGGATTCACCTGACGATGTAATTCTCTATCAGGCATCTTGTTCACAGGGCGAAAATAGTTTCTCGAAATAGAATTAATTATCCCGCGCAACTTATCTAATCGCGCCGTGAATCGAAATGATCCAATATGTTTTCACGTAATACAGTACATTATCCAACCGATCGATCCTCAAGATTCGGTGGGAGTCGATAAATCTGATATACGGTTCATTTAATCCGTATCAGTTTTGTTCCTCCAAATCACTCCTTATCTTCGGCTCGCATAAACAAGATTACAAACGCTCAGTAGCATAACCAAAGGTAAACGAGTTGTTTACCTTTCAAGGTTGTATTATTCTTATTAGAAACCATCCGATCGAATCGGTGAACACGATCGAAACTATTGAATCTGCAACAAACACCGACACTACAGTACTTGCGTTTCTCCAATGGAAAAATCAGTACCTCTCGGATAATCCAATAGAATCAGCATCTCCCTTGAACAGACTTTAGTTTGAAACCAATGCAACTCTCAGTTTCTACACGCCATCAATTACTCCTATTAACCAATAGAGTAATCTGAAGTGACAATTATAAATACTACAATAATCACAGTAATAAAAATAACAAACCAATGTTTACCACCGTACACGCGACATTAAGCCCAGTAAACAAACTTCGTTTCGCTTTGATCTTTCATTAAAATATACTCTACGCGCGTTCGTCCTGCGTTCGACGAGTACACGCTCCATTTCTTTATTTTATTGCGAGAACGAGAGGTTTTTCCAACTAAATTCCACAGTTAACTGGTTAACCTCTTAGGCACGATGCGCCACTATAGCGGCTCCGTCCTTACCAATATGTCATATATTATACCCAATTGTATTACTAATTATTATTCTAAACTGTTAGAGCTAAATTATGTGTATCATATCTTTAAGAAAGATTATAATTTAGTCATCAAAAACTTCATTCCAATGTACTCGCGTAGAGAACAGCATTGTCCGTACAGAGGACCAGCCGTGCCTAAAAGGTTAAGGGTTCGAACACACGTGAATTCTCGATCCAGTAAAAATTCAACGTGTAACACGCGTGTAGCCACGACCCTAGGTACTTCCGGGCGAGGCGCGAGGCGGCGTAGCGCGCAAGAAGCCGGCCGATTGACAAATTGTCCGTCGCAAATGGGAGAAAAAAATCTGTTCTACGAGGCGTAATCTGATGACGGCGGATCGGTGGCCGGGCAAACGTGACCGGGCCAATTGGATACCCCTTCCGGTTGATGAGCCAAAGAAACCGGTGGCTGGGAAAAAACACGGTCCGCCGGAGAAAGAGACAAAGCGGTCGTGCGGGCCGGCTTTCACGGGAATCGAAACTGCGGGACGCCCGACGGGACGATTCCACGGGAACCGGGAACGGGGATGGTGGCCGTAACAAATCCTCCGCGAGTAATCGAGGTCGTGCCTCGGCTAGGTTTTACTCACGAACACTTAACTCTATTGCGATTGGATTCCCGGCCGCCGGTCCTCTTTCTCGCGGGCTTCTTCTTCTTCCTCTCGCTCGTCCTATCTTCGAGCGCTCCTATCCCCTTTCGCCGCCCAGGATCGTCCCGGTTTTCATCCTCCATCCGAGCGTCTACCCCTATATCATCGGACGGGTTCTTCTACGCGGGAACCTTATTGATAGCGACACGATAAAACACCCTGGAGACGCCGCGGATCAGTTCTCGTTGGATCCACTTTGGCGTAGGGTAGATATGTACAGCGCTGGCCGAGGAAATTGCGCCACTGCATCCGATCGCGAGCTAACTTTGAAGTCTCTACTGTTTCGAGAGTTCCCGCTGTTATTCTGCGCAACTGTTTACCGATTTAACACTAGGTTCACGGGCATTTATTGTACACTTCGTTCTATTATTCCTAAAAGATGCTCGTTTATTTAGATTGTGGAGATTCGATAGCAGGCAATTGGGGTACGTGTCAGTGCGATCGCATCAATCAAAATCGGCGTAAACATTTACAAAATATTTCTAAAATCCAATATGCGTCAATTTGACATTCCGTGAACCTAGTGTTAACCCCCTGCCGTATTATTTACTTTTGCTACTAGATTATGTTTATATTTGCCAGTAAATCTTGTAAGCTGAAAATATCCGTTACATGCAGTTGTTTATGAAAACCATTCGATCCGTATCGCATTGCACTCTATAAATCGATGGTGCGATCACGGATTTGGATAATGATGAAATACTCGAGATTGTGATTTTTCATTTGATTACAGGTACCGTGGAATTACCTGTGAATATCTCTATTTGCATAAACATCCTCCTTCGGCTTATCAGATAAGGGGTAAGATGGATAACGATTAACGATGAATAACAACGAATTGAAAAATACACCGAATGTATCAAGATGAACGCGATTATCGTGACGAGGTAAACGCAACAGTAATTGATCCGCTATCAGCCTCCAGTTTTTTCGAAATCTCGATAAGATTAGATATTTTGAAAAATCCCAACTTACGCTGGTGGCAATCGGTTTCTTTTGCAAATATCCGCGATTATCGATCGATATCAGGGGAAGCACAGCTTCGTGTGTTTTGTCAATCCCAATCTCGCATTCTGCCGAAAGAAGACGTTAAACACAACAGACAGTTAGATCAGCGTAGAAAATGATAACTTCCGAATTGGACGATCTTCCTTCGTTTAACCCCTTAACGTACTATTTATTCTCGCTACTAAGCTCGTGTAACATTTTACTATCGACAATTTAGAAGAAAAGTAGCGAAATTTTCCATTCTACTTCAAGCGAAAGTTTCATTTGAAGATAATACATCGATAATAGCGAAATAGTTACTTCGTTCCGTGGATAATGAACAACATCGATTGTCGTCAAATTAGTCTAGAAATCGTCATCTCGAGTCTCACTCGTCATTGTACGGCAAGGGGTTAATCTGAGTACACGAACTCCCAAATAGAAACTTCCATCGGCGTTTTTAAATGCTCGCCAAATATCTGTTAAATTTTGCATGCAACGGCTCGTTGCATTTTGTAAACAATTTCTGGCTATAACATTGTCACGAACGGTAAGCTCAACAAAAAGCAATTCTGAAATAACATTCGGCTGTCACGAACCCAACAAACTAGCAATCCGTTTCCCACGATACATCGTTTGCCCGGCATTCTGCATTTGCGTGGAGCGGAAACGCGGACGCGACTGTGAAAATATGTTTGCAGCTGAAAAGAAGAATCCCCACAACCGACAATATTTTTATCGCGCGACCCTTTCGGCGCGCTTCCCGCGAAATACGGGGAGTGCTGCCATCAATTTCGCACCCGTATCCACTATCCGAACGCTACTCACTACAGACTGAAACTAATGACGTCCCTGCCCGAATAAATAACGTGACATTACACGCGGGTAAGGTGCGACTGACGAATGGGAAACGTCGAATCGAACCTCTTCATACGTGGTGGTCACTTGGACAAATAAATTTCCTTCGATGTACACTCGACACGAGTACATTATTAGGAAATTTCGTTGTTGTTTCTTAACGCCTGAAAATTATTCAATCTGTTCGATATGTAAATATCAAATTGAGGCAAGACGTGGTACTGGTAGTAAAACGTACCTAATCTCGTACTATTCTCAACACTTATGAACATTAACCCTTTGCACTCGATAGGCGACTCCCAGTCGCCAGATAATTGTATGCAGTAAAATTATAAACTTCTGTATTTACAATTGACCTTTGCACACATACGAAAGTATTGAATATTTCAAGTGAAACACTTTCGAGTGCAAAATGTTAAATCTTATTTCTTGTTCAATTACGAGAACACGACAGAATATATCGCGAACGAGAATGAAATGAAACAAAGTACTAAATAGACTAAATAATCTCAGACCATTATCATATCCCAGAAGTATACAGTGGCCCATAAGTGGACGTATCAGTTAAATCAGTTAATCCTATTCAATTGAACTCGATAACATTTGTATTTTACATTACTATCGTTGAAAAGAATAGATTTAATTCGTTCGAACGTGATAAGAATTTTATTTTATCTATGTAATTATTTAGAAGGGCGGTCACGATCGGCATCAAGAACAATGACGAGCAAGAAACAAGATTCCCTGTTTCCCGCAGTCAGCACGAAAGAGGCGAGCCAGGAGTAAACGTACGGGGTTAGAAACCGCCGAAGCACGGGCTCGCATGTATTTCAATGTCGGGACATCCGGTTGGGCCGACGAGTGATGTGGTCTGCTACCCTCGTGCATCCGGCCGTCGCCAAACAGCGCGGCGTGTGCACACGAGGCTGTTGTATGTTTGCGCGGCTACAACCTTCCACGACGCCATCTTGCCTCGCTGCGAGTATCATGCTGCGATCGCCAAATACACAAATTCGCCGTGTACAACCCGCAAACTTCGTCATATTCCCTTCGAAGTAACGTAAGAGGGTATGGCAACGAACATGCGAAAACAATGAAACTAATACTCTGTGCATTCAATAAAATTCTATTTCAAATGAACGTTACAGATTAATAAATTACCGAGTGAATGTTTCGAACAGTGACAGACATTCAACTTCGATAATCACATAATCAAACGATACTTATATTTCCCTTATTTTATAAACACCAACCTAGCGAACACATTAATTTTCTCATTACATTTTTCCACCGAGTGTACCTAATGTTTCAAACAGTGATAGATATTCAACTTCGATAATCACATAATCAAACGATACTTATATTTCCCTTATTTTATAAACATCGATCTAGCGAACACATTAGTTTTCTCATTACATTTTTCTCGACCTAACCGCATTAGCTCTTACGCGACTCGTATATCGCGAACATTATTCCTATCAGTTGCAACAGCTTCTAGATTTTCTGTGACTCGGCGTAAATTAATTAATTGATGCCGGTGTTCCGTTGTTAAGTGGCTTCCTCAAGCAGACGTCGCCGGCACCGCGGAAATCGGTTTGACGTTCCGACCGCCGCGAGGCAATGCGACGCGATAATATCATAATCCGCGGTGTTAAGGACGGATTATCGATGCGCCTTTGCGCCGTGTGCGTGTATCTACGCGCTGGCCCGATAACGAGCAAACTTTCGGCCCCGGCTACTCCACCGAAGCAATTATGCTCGTATTCCTCGTCGAGTTACATTAATTAACGTCGACTGCGGGGCCGGCGCTGTAGCTCGCGAGCTACGAGAGGATGCTCGAGGAGGCCCTTTGTGGGGTTGACCCGCGTGTTTATAACGATTACGGCGAATACGGGATGCGCCGGCCATAATGAACATCGATACTTCATCGTTCTCGCGTTTTATTGCGAACGCGACATGCTTCAGCCCCTCGCAGCGCGGCGCAATCGACATTACGCCGCCTGTTTTCCGAACATTCCATCTCCGTTCGATGCTCCGGAGCTGCGGGGAACGTCTAAATTGACAATTTTCACTTCGCAAATCTTAAGTAAACTTTCTACACTTTGTCAACTGAGGGTTTCGTTCGCGTGAAATGAAAAAGATACATCCGCAGACGGTAGACTCGTGGTACTCGTAACAGTCGATGGTACCCTCGGTAGAATCGAACTGTAGACGAAAGTTCGCGTCAACTTCGCATTCTACGTCCCAGTGAGAAAGAGATTTTCCAAGAAAAATGGCGAATCGAATTCCGAGCGCGCAGCCGCGGGTTCTTCCGACTTTAACGGGACTGCCGTCGCGCATTGGTGCAACGGTCTCTCGACGAGGCGTCCGACGGCGCGGCTTCAACGCGGGATCCCTTGGGTCACCAACGAAATCACATTTCACCTCGATACACCCGGTTCTACGGGAGCAATTTTCTCGAGAGCAAACAAGCCGACCTTCTCGCATGCATTAAAGTTTGAACGGGCTCGCAAGAAGGCAGCGGCGGGCGACGGTAACGGCCACGCTGCGCGCCGCTGCCTCCGAAAAATCCCCCCGACGTCTTCGGCGGCGAAATGAAATTTCGATCGACCCGGCGCGGCCCGCCGTCGCCGCAGAGATCCGTCGATGCTCGCTTTCTTTCGCCGCCACAATCGGATATGCATGCCGCCGCGCGCCGCCTTTCGCGTATATTTCGTTTGCCGAGCGGGACAGCTCTCTTTTCCGCGTCGGAAAACGTCGCTCGCCGGCGTCGTTACCTTCCCTGACCTCGACACTCGCTTCTCCGCGACCGGAAATCTCGTTTCGCGTCGAAGAACATCGACGCGCCGTCCTTTCCCTGTGATTTCCCTGAAATTCCTCGTTTGTGGAACGCTTTACTGACGAGTTCGTATCGTAAGAGTACATCGTTGGCACTGAAGCTGTTGTTCGTTTGACTTTTGTTCGAACTCTAAAGACTGTACCGGGAGATTAGCATTTAAAGTTATTTACGACAGTGTTTATCGATAGGTACTTCATGTGGGAAGGAAACCTTTCGAGGCGAACTCATGAATACATTTCCATTTCAATGCTGAGATTCATCAGCAATGATCGATACTCGAGATAGTAATAACGAGAAACTTTCCATAACCCCTACGAACCAGTCTGCTACTTAGGGTGACCAAGGAGCATCAGAGTCCTCGAAAGATCTTCAACAGCCACTGAAGCTCTTAAGGGATGCAACGGTTCTTTCAATGGTCCCCAAGGATCGTCTTGATGCTTTATTTACCTTGAAGTTTGCGAGGATTCACCTGAGTATTCTCAGGAAGACACGATAATAGAGCTTACTGTGTTCAAAAATGATTTCTCTCCGCTCGACGCGAAACGTGGCTGACGATTGTTCGGGAAAGCTTGAAACGCGAACCGGTTCGCTAAGTTCAGTCGCCGCGGCGGCCGTTAAAGCGGCCTTAAAACCGTTAAAAAGGTAATCCCCGGTTATCTACGCTTTTCGGCCGTCGCGACATTATCCAGTCACGTCTATTATTAGCAAAATGTCGGCCGGTCCCCGGGAATCCAACGTTTAAGCGTAATCCAATCTGCCGTCCCATCGAAGTTTAAATTACAGCCACTCAGGAAGCACTTCAACTTTTACGAAATCGGGAGCAACGCTTCGATGTACCGTAATTTCCGCAAAAAGGATCGAAAACGTTTGATGCCGGTTTTTCCACTGTACAGGGTGTACCCGGCGAATAGCGGCGCTCTTTTGAAATTTAATATGAAACAGTGCTTAGGAAAAAAAATCACCTGCTCCGGAGGCCTCGTTAAAAACGATTTCCCCCTGCGCGCCGCGAACGGCGCGTGTCCGGGACATAAAGTTTATCGAACGTCAATTAATTCGAGAGATCAATTAATTGTAAACAAGGCACGAACACGCAACACGTGTAACTCGAAGGATCGCCGGGCGCACCGCGTCAAAATGTAATTGCTTCGGAATTAACGAGGCATTCCGCGGTGTGCGGAATTATTCGTTAAACATTCCGACGATTTTTTGAATTCATTCGTTAAACAACACGATCCTCATTATTTGACAAAACATTAAACAATCTCTGCTGCGAAACGTCGATCCCGAAACCGTTCTCGCGTCACCGGGACCCGACAAATTCCTCTGTTACACTCTGTTTCACCGTGTCCCAACGTTCCTCTCCGTTCTCCTCCCTTTTTTCCGTTATATTTCCTCATTCCTCATAAGCAGATTACCGGAGTTTATGCATTTACAGCGCCTCATTCTCCGCGAAGTGCGATAAAATAAAGATTGTGATGAAGTTTAGTGCTACGTACGTACTGGGTAAAATGAACATAATAAAATTTCCGGTGTACACAAAAAATAAAGTTCAACCCAATTTTCGTTTTTAGAAACGACCGTCCGAAATTACGAATTTACATAAACAGATAGGAATCCATTCGAAATCGCACGTGAACGTTCTCACGATATTAACGGTTTGTTAATTAAATAGAAGAATCGTTAAACAAATTAATCGATCGTTCCTTTGTATAAAACGAAGATCACTTCTCTGACAATTCCAGAGAATTTAGGTTACCCAATTGACTCGCTTCGCTTCTTATCAATACACCGGAAAGTTAACGAGCATAAATGAACCTCTCAGAAGCCAATGCGGTTAAGTTGATTCTTTGATACTTTCTCATTTCGTAAATTTTAATGGAACATTCATTTTCTCGATTTTCCTTTTCTCTACTTAACCGCATTGCCTTCTGGCGACTCGAATATTACTAAATTCTACTGCTCTCGAATGAAACATTATTCTTCTATTATCGATGACTGTACTTTAAGCAAACATAGACACAGAATACCCAGAGTTCTAGTCTTATTATTTAGTCTTATTCAGTGCGTCCTACAAACAAGTAAGTGCGTTTGTTATATTTTTTCATTCTACATACGTTTTTGCATTTCATATCTTTCATTCAATTTTTTAACTGACGTTGAAGGAAAAAAGTTCGGCATATTTATAGGGAAAAGGAGCATCTACCAATCAGTGCGACTTTGTCGGACACGCATACCGATTGGCCGCCCGGGGTAGAGGATCCTTTTGTTTCTCACGCGACAGCGACGGTGAGTGTCACTGTCATTTTTGTCGCGTAACACTCTTCTTCCAATAAATTATTAACAGCGAGGTGGTTACAGCGATCGCAATTGGGAAGTAAATCGTGGGGCAAGTGGTTAAGATCTAAATTCCACGTCGCATCGGGTGTAGACGATTCCCGGGAAGGCGACGGCTGATTAGAAATGCAGCCGACGAATCTCGCGGCAAGCCGATCGCGTGCTCGGCGGTGAATTCGCGGAGGGTAACGCGGTAACGTCGTGCTCCGCGACTTTATAAATTGCGGGTATGATGTCCTGATATATCGCGGCGCTCCTGGAAATCCGTGAGAAATGAAGGATTCGTGTTCCACCGGAGAACGGGGCGCGCAAGGCGGAAGGGGCTTGAGAAATGCGTCGGGACGACGGCGGGTCGCACGAGGATGCGAAGCTGACGCGGGAGGATCTTCGGGATTGTAGCCGAAGTGGAGGGAAACGACGACAGACGTGTTTAAAATTTGATCGACGATATTACCGTTTTAATAAAGACGCTTTACTTTTCGAGCGTGTCACTAATACATAAGAATAGTAGCTGTTTATTTGATTAAAATGTTGTAGATACAACAACGCCCATTTGGCGAGGGTTGACATTTTTGTAATAGGAGGTAGATGTAATGAATATTAATAAATGGAAACATAATGGTATACAAATATATGTATACACTAAAATATTGTGTGGGAGAACAATCGTTCATAGTGAAATCAAAGGAAAACTCATAGCTTAGAATTCATAGTAAGATAAAATGAAATATATGTATATAGGTGAAATTAATAGAGAATGAGAGAAAAGGTAGAAACAGAATAAAATTGGTAAAAAAAATAAGATTGGGGTTGAAACATGAAAGGTACATCAAATACTATATTCTACTCTTGTTAAGAACTTTCTGCTCCTGTTTCTACAATTACACGAATCTCGATACATTGCCCTCTGTTTCTATTCCCCCGTGCACTAACGGTAAAAAATAGTAAATTTCTATAATTTCAATGGCACAATGCCAGTAGTCGCTACTCGATGCAATTCGTCGCAGCAATAAAGACAATTAACGTCGTCGGTAAGTTGGTAATTCGTCAAATTACATCGGTAGCAGTGTTTCATTGTAGACCAACGCATCGATCGCGAATTATAGTGGGAATTTTCCTTCCGTAGAAACTCTATTGAGTGAAAAAAAGAAACGGAATGCCCGGGAGGCTTCGAAAGGGGGAAGTTAGACGGAGTCGAACGATATTAAAAAGCAACGTAATAAATTAGAACGGTAATGGAAGGGGACGGGAGAGGATCGGAGAGGATGAGTGGCGAGGCCAGAGGAGAGAGGTAAATCGAGAGAGAAAGGGCGAGCCTCGAGGGGAGGTTCAGGATGCGAGAACAAGGGGGTAGTTTCCTAATCAGCTTACTTCCGTGGCTCACACCTTTTGTGCCCTGGACCGGTCCCCGGATTAAAGCATTGTCGCTGCTGGTTATTATGTCACGAAATACGAATGAGCGGCGCACGGGCGCGCGGGCAAAGTACACAACAATAACATGTGGTTCCATGCAGATAAACTGCAACATCCGAAACAATGCCGGTGCAAAAGGACTCGCCCCGTGCCTCGAGGGGCTGCCGTGAAGATACAAGCCAGCCGGGTCGAATAAGAATTACTGCCCGCCGCGGCGCCGGCTTCTAATCAGCGAATGGAGAGCTTTGTTCGCGGAAAGAATCATTTTCGAGGCGGTTTGGCGATCGTTAATAGGGGTGAATGAACGTAAGATAATAATGAATTATTTGATATTGTATATTTTTCAATTTGTGTATTTTGCTTTGTGATGTTGTACGGTGTTGAACGCATTCGGGGTCGTGAACTTTTCGAAATGGGATGGATGAACGTGCAATAACAATGAATAATTTGATATTGTATATTTTGCTCCGTGATGTTGTACTGTGTTGAACGCGTTTGGGGTCGTGAACTTTTCAAACCAGGATGGATGAACGTGCAATAATAATGAATAATTTTATATTGTATATTTTTCAATTTGTGTATTCTGCTCCGTGATGTTGTACGGTGTTGAACGCGTTTGGGGTCATGAACTTTTCGAACTACGGAGAATTCTTTCTGTGAGAAGTATAATTAAGATATGATATCTGGGATATTAGGGAAGGAGACTATATATATTTCTTGGTATTTGAAAAGTGAAATTAGTGATTCGATGTTTTGGAATTTATGTATCGAAGTAGAGTTGAGCAGCGTATTTAATTAGAAGAGCAGATTGATAATCTTAGGTGAGAAACTGGTGTGTAAATTGGCAACCTTGCGAAATGAAATTGTGCAACGATCTCCTCGAGTTCATTTTGAAGAGTGAACTCTCTAATTTCCGTTTGTTGAGTGATCTGTTTGTTGGAGACGACTTTGTACATTAACTTTGGCGTTGAGTGTTTGATAAGATTCGTGTGATATTCGTGAAATTAATTTGAACCCGATGGCACCAAGTGTCTGACTTATTTCTTCTATTACTACTGGATTCGTCAAATCATTCGCTGCAGTGTTCGTGAGTTCATTAGACCGTTGAATTGAAACAGCTTATTAATTAATATTGAAAGGCCATTGATTGAACAGGCGAGCGAACGGATATTTGTTAATTCATATTTAAATCTCTTAACTGATAATCTATCTCCTTCAATCCGCGATTAAATCGGCCAGCCCGATGTATCGATAACGATTCGTCCTCATCGAGATTTCTTCTTTCGAGTTCATAATCCATGGCCAGTACCTTATTTATGTTTATATCAGATGCTCGCAGCATTGATACCGATAATCTCCTATCTCATTTCTTCTGTAGTTTCCGATACAAGCAAGAACGTTCGTCGAGATACACTTCATTTCTTCATTCCCACCTCTCTTTCTTCGCTGCACAAACATCCTGAATCAATCATCCCTATCAAGATCACACTTGAAAAATGCATTATTATTCCGATCGGTGCTCAAAAATCACATCTCGATCTCAAGCGGAACATCAAGTGCTTTGTTTTGATATCAAGAATTACGATTACGTTTTACCACACGCAAACGTAACTACCTGCATAAATTAACCCTTTGCACTCGACAATATTTTTCATTACAAATATTCACTACTCTCTGACTAAATATTAACGATATTTTTCGCAACTAACGCGATTGCTTATCTTACATAAATTAAGGGACAGAACTATGTTATTTCGATGTTTCATGCGTTGATACGTTACACACGATTTAACATTGAATTTAAAACGTTATAAGTTTGCTACGTCGAATCAGATGGCGACTAAAAGGCGCCTCTCGAGTGCAAAGGGTTAACAAACCATGAAATTTCCATTATTCTTACCCACATCGAGTTAATCGTCTAAAGGTCACCTCTCCATTCCAAAGGCTTAATTACCTCGCAGTCCTCAAATTACACGATTACCATACTTACATCACGAAACATTTCTATTCAACATCGATCATCTTACTCGCCGCAATCGCCGCGATTTAAAAGCTTTCCATCATCGAGTACCGCGAACGCGCGAGCGGCGAAACGTCGGCCGCATTCAGCGGACTCGTTTCATTGTGCCCAGCGGACAGGTACGCGTTATAAGCTCGCGGTGCGCGGCTAACAAATTACCATTAAAGGCAGACGGCTCGGGCTCATTCGCCCGATACATTTCAAAAGCGGCCGTAATTCAGCCCGTCTGGCCGGCTTTTGTTTATTCCAAGTTCGAGTTGAACATGACTCACGGAACCGCGGCCGTTTACGAGTCCCCGTGGACCCGGCCGTAGTTGAGCGCGTTCGTTGGAATTCTCCGCGGAGGCAGTTATCTTCGATAATCGCGCGGCCCGTGTTCCGGGGCGGCGGGCTCGCGTTCCGCACGAGCGCCGCGGCCGGGTATGATTTTAATCTCCGGTTTTACGCGCGAAAAGGCGAGGTAATCTCCCGGTGAAATTTACGCGGCGCGCGAGGCCCGGCTTTTAAAATTCGCCGACCGCCGGCTGCCGGAAGTGTCGGCACGTGATAAGTATAGACGATGACCGCGATCATCCCTTCGCATCTTCCGTGCGCCGGGATACGTGCCCGGCCGTCGAGCGCAAAAAAATTCCGTCGGACGCCGCGCGAGGGGCCGGCCGGGACTCGCGGAAATTTACGACGACTCGGCCGAATCTTTCGGGGCCGTAAATTCTCGACGCCGGTTATGGTCGGGAGATTGAAAAGGGGCTGATGGAATATGCCCTCTTATCGCTGTACTGCGCTGCTGTGGTTCTTCGCTGCGAGCCTCGTCGTATGAAGTTAGTTGCAATTGGTTATGGTTGATTGTAGTTGATGTAGTTTGCTTGTAGTTACTTGCGCGTCGAGTGCTGGGAGATGGCATTCTTGTTTGGTTAGATTCGGTTTGAACCCTTAGCGCTCCAGGTTGTTTTGTGATCTATCGGCAACTGCAACTAATTTTTATAGTATTCCTAGCGAAAATCATAAATGCATTTCTTCGATCTTTTATTTCCCTTCTCAGTTCAAAATTCGGATGTGTAGAAAATCGAATAATTTTAGGGTAGCTTCTTTAAGATTCGTTAAAATATTTAATATTAGAACTGGTGCCACATTGGAGCATACAGAGTTCAAAGGGTTAATATGATTCGTGGAGCACCAATGGAATCGTGCAACAAAGGAGTGATGTTCTATGATGTCACGAGTGTCAGCTTCACAGTATTTGAAGGTGACTTCTTCAGGAATAGACAGTGTTGAAGATTCCTAATTAGTTGTAGTTGATTACAGCTGATCCTAGTTTACAGTAGCTGGTTTTACTTAGTCGTAATTGTTACAATCGGTTGCAGTATCCCGCGTATAGATGACTTCTTCAGAAATAATGATTAGTAGATTTCAGTATCAACTAATGACGACTGGTAGTAGTCAGTCGCAATCATTACTAGTCGAAGCAGCTCTCCAGCAGCAACCAGTAACGACCAATGTCACCGGCTGGCAAGTACAACGGAAAGTGCCGCGCATATTTCAAGGAACGTCAGACGGAAATTCGCGGGGAAAAGGCAGCGCTCGGTACTTTCCCGAAATCTTTGATAGGCCGGCGGGCGCGGCTAAATCCAGCTGCTCCCGCGAGAAAGCATAAATCATTGTCCCCGCCGCGTTCGACGGGCGCAACAGCTATTTTGTAAGCCCGACGAAGAGCAATGAGTCCGTAAATCAGTCGAAAGTTTTTCCAGCTGGCGAGCGTGGCGTAACTTACGATCCTAACAGGGCTAATTGAGACCTTGTTCTCCTTTTTTCCCCCGGCTTCTCGACGATGCTTCACCCCCTCTCGCCGCGGGCTCGCGCGCGCGCGAGAGAGAGAGAGAGTTAAGGAAAAACAGGTCGCGTCGCCGAGGGATATTTAACACCACGTAAATCGAGGGCCGCCGGTGAAACACGCGGATGATGTACGACGACTTTCCCCTTTCCACTTCTGACTTCTTCCGCCGTCTCCGGCACTCCTCTCGCTTCCCCCCTCGTTTCACAGGCTGAAAGAGCAACGAGCCACCCGCAATTATAAAAACTTGCCGCGCGTTTCTCGCCTGAAGTACGGCGCGGCGCTTTTATCGGCGATACGAGCAATTTTCGCTTCTTACCCGTGAAATCCTTGATCCACCGTAATCATTCTCAGCCTGAAGACCTCTTCTTACACTAACAACGTGTAACCATTATCTAAGATGCAGGAGGGAAACCGATTCAGGGCGTCGGGGATTCGGAGGATGTATTTTGGGGAGCGCGAAAGAAGTGACACAGTCTACGGTTTCTCAATCTTTCAATTTCTAAATGTACAATGAATATGCCGGTTGGTCGGTGTACAATATATATCTCTCCGCTAGTGGCGGGGGAGTGACGGACGCGTGGTTAGGGTTGGTTTTTCCCAAAAATTGGGAAACCCTACTTTCCGCCAGCGGTCTGTCGGTTGTCCGTTAGCCGGAGACCCGGAAATTTCTAACGACCGTAGCAGCAATAGCCCCAAGGATCGCCTCGACTTTAAATCACATGCAAATATCAAATTCGTAGCTATTGCCTACCTTGGGCTCAATCCACTGATTAACTAAAAACGACAAGCAATGGGTCCTGGGCTTTGTTGCTGCTAGGATAGGCTCGCACAATATTTTATATCTAAACGCCTACAAAGACGATTGATTTTATTAGCCACTTCCTCTAACGATATCTAACAAATCGCAGTCGAATCTTCATTAGATCGAAGACTGGTGTCCTATTCCTAACAACACGCAACTCTCCTATAATTAACTCTCTTATAATTGTACTTTCGCGAACTCCGTTAAAAGCGTAATTGAATAAATTATAGGAAGGCAGCAACCAAAGAGAATCAATGTTCTCGAGATCAGAAACGATGTCCAAGATTTCCGTTTCACGAGCGCACCGCAGGATTACCGGGTACAGTTTAATCCACCGCGAAACGGCCGGGATACGTTATTAATAATTGTGTAATCCGTTTAGCTGTACCGTGTCGTGGGTCGCGCGGGGCAACGCGGCCCGAGCCGACGACGGACTTGATAACGAAAGAGATCCAGCCGCGGCGCGTACCGGAATCTGTAAATACCCCGCGTGTTATGCAAATCAGAAGCATCCGTACACAGAGACAATCCCATTGCAGGATGTACCGCGGGCGCACGGGTAGCAAGCCTCGGCTTCGCCGCCGCTCGCCGGTGTAAGCCGAAACCGGAATAAGCATGTAAAGTAGAGACTGGGAGCAGGTGACACGGCTGCGCCATCACGGTGACACGCGCGAATGTTCCGGCTGGAAGGTGAAACACGCGACACGGTGCGCTCGTTGATGAACCGGTATACTAGCGAGAGCAACGCTACTCCGCCCCCTCGTTTCGTTGTTTTCTCACTTTCGACTCGGTGACCTCGCGCGAGCCGCAGCGGGTCGTTAGCTGATCGTTAGAAAAATTCGGGGAAAAGGTTGATACTCGTAGCTTAACCATGAATTACCGTAACTGCGGAATTTAGTTGGAGAAACCTCTCGTTCTGCGCGCAATAAAATAAAATGGAGCGTACTCGTCGAAGGACGAATGCGCGTAGAGTACATTTTAATGACAGATCCAAGCGAAACAAAGAATTACATGTTTATGTGAAAAAATCAAGAATTCATCGCTGGAAGAATTAGTATCGTGTCAAGCTTTACGATGACGTGAATACTCGTCGAACACAGTTGATTAAGAGACTCATGTAGATCTCAAATGGAAGTTAACGGAAATCACGAGTTTGTTTCCATAATTGGGTATCAGTGTTCTGCTATCGGTTTCAGTTTACTACGGAAGATCTCAGATTGAAGTTCCGAATCTAAATAAAGTATCATTCGTTACCGAGCTTCTCGTGGGAACTGTCTAAATTTCACTGAAAATACAGTAGAGTCCCCACGGCTGCATGCTGGACTTATTATCCCAGAAGCAAACCGCCGCGTCCATTAAAAATATCACACACGTTCCACCTTACAGAAGCCATTTGCGTGGAAACCGTGTTACACCGTCCGACCGAGAAGAAGTTTCAGACTCGCGACTAACGACCGCGGGCCGGCAATAAATATCAGGAACGGGGACACGGTCAGGATACGTATAATATATAATTAACGAGGCGTAACGCGTGGCCCAGTTTGCGGTAGCCGCGTTACCAGAGGAACAATCGTAACGCGACGATCGAGTCGCCGGGAAACGCGACGGCGGAGCGTTCGCCGCTCGATCGTCGTTGGAACGCACGGTCAAGCGGCGGCTCTCTCTTATCCGTCTTAAAGTGGATCGCGAGAAGTTTTTCGGTGGGCCCGCGAGGCAGGACCTCGAGGAGGACACAACAAACTGCCGGCTCTCTGTCTCCGGGTAACGGCCGGGGCGAACTTTTCAACTCGGATCATCCAATTAGAATGCAAAAGTCTCAAGTTAGGCGTCTCTCGTAGGTTGGCCGGCCCGCGGGACAAATCTCGCCTGAAGAGCCTTTTCCTCGCCGCTTGCGCGGAGTAGCTGATGCGAAAAGAAGTTAAGTCTTCCTATAGAGTCCCGGCTGAATCGTAAATAAGACTTTTCCCTCCAATACCTAGACGCCGCCCCACCCCTTTCCATTTACCTTTAATTCCGACCGATTCGAGGAACCGCCATTTATTTGCGTAATGCTCCGTTCGATCGTATTATTCGGAAAAACTTGCCGTTTTACAGGGCCGCGTCCGCGACGGCCGGCTTCCCTCGATCCTGCTCAATTCACGGGAAACAAGGCGACGCGAAATAATCTGATCGGAACAACCGCGACGCCTTTAATACGTTCCACGTGTATATTCAAGCTTACGTGTTTCTGCGAGTTTAGGATCTACATTGCAGATGATAGAAACGCGGGGGATCTTGGAGCTTTCGAGTTTCTTTAAAGCAGTCGCTATAAGAAGATTCTTGTGAAAATATCTGATTTAATTACGTAGGTAACAGTAGAATAGACACTGTAGTGTTGAATCGGTAGTGATTACTTCTACATAGCATTTACTTTGAAAGTACACGGTAGATGTTATATGGAGCGTTCCAAATTCTCGTCAACGCGTTAACTCTTTGATGCACACAATTCGTTAATCGCAGCAGAATGAACTACGTTTCGATTTGTGCACGTTTTTGTTTTCACCTATTCACCGTTAGATCATTGCCAACTGAACGAAAGACTTTAAATAAAATATTAACCTTTTGCACTCGAGAGGTGACTCTCAGTCACTTGATTTGACACAGTAAAAATATAGAAACTATTTAATGTTAAACTTTGTATAATGCCTCGATACGTGAAACATTGTAATAAAACAGTTCCTCAATATCTGGTGATTTCTCTTCGAACTAGCCTCGAAGAACATCGTCTCATAAAGAAATGTTAAATACTTCTAGTAAGAAACATCCGAGAAAGTGTTAGACTGCAAGACTATGCCTGAGAAGCTAAGCAAAGGGTGGGGTATTTTTTAACCCCAACCCCAAAGAGTTGAGTGACGATTATGTTAGAACTCGAAGCGTTTCACAGTGAAACTCTCAGCGTTGCAACGGGCGTAAACCGCCTGTAGCGCGCATTCCGACGCGATAACGGTGGAAGATGGTGGAATCGTTGTCTGGCAGGGGTAGGGAGAAGAGCGAGCCAGTCCCGGGTCCGAATTTCCATCAATTATGAAACGACAGCGCCGCCCTTTTACGTCCAACCGCGTCAAATTCCGGCGGAGACGCGCCTCCGCCGATGCGGCCACGGTCTCCGTAGGCACCGGCGCATTTAAAGGCCGCCGCCGGGCTGGGCACTTTGTGTAATGTTCTTTCACGCGGAAACCCGGCGTAATGAGACGCTGAAGAATTCACAACGAGGCGCTGCGAAAAGCGCGGCAGTCCATGAAATGCTCTTTTCATTTTGCGCCTTCTACTCTGCGGAATTGCCACTCTGTTTTTCAATGAAGCCCGCTCGTCTCGCACTCGCGCGCGCGCCCGCGGAACGTGCACGCGCTTCCCGGATATCAACACGTATACTGGGTGCTCCGCGATAAGCGTGATAATTGTAAATATATTAAAGGAAGGGGGTGATCAGCGAACGACGAGAAACGAACGAGAGAGCCGGCGACCGCTCGGCGAAGCCAAAAATTCAACGAACTCGCATCGCCGGCGCGCTCTCCGATTTAATCGCGCTGCAAACGAAGAACTTTTATTAATATTCATGAAGATACCGCGGCGGTGAAGTTTAAATGGATCCTGAAGCACGATTCAAGGGACGACGGACTCGGGTTCCTTTCGACGATTCGAACTTCGCGCACGGTTACGCGGAAAGTTTTCTTTGGAGATTCCTTAATAACCTCGGACGCTGCGCGACGCTGCGTTAAAGGGCTGTATCCTCGAGACACCCTGTATATACGCGAGATATCGTCTCCGCGAAGGAGCAGCCGAGGAACTTCGAAGATAAACGAAGTCCAGGGATATCTCGGCCTGTTCGTATTCCCTGTCCCCTTACGGATCTCTTTTATCTCGAGATCTTCTTGCGAAGGTGGACCGTGGCACGCCGGCCACGTTGTCCAATCAGGTCCTCGTTCGATCGTTGAGTAATCGTTGCGTAATGATCGCGCGATCCTCGTTTCGCGTGTTTTTGCATCGGGCGTTATCGGGCTCGGGGACGCAATCGCGATTAGAATTCGGTGACTTAACGAAGGTGCGTATCTTATCGACGAAGGCCGTCTCCGGGAAAACGTTCTCGTTATCGCCAGTCATCGAGCGTCAGCCAGCGAAGTTTCTCGATTCCGTTTAAGCCGTGTTTACGCTTGACGATAGCATGGGGGCGATGGAGAAGCGGTGAGCTTCTAATGAACAGTAACAAACATCTGATTATCCCTTAATCGTGTTAATTCTCTTAGTATTTATTCTCTGACTTCTAACTTATCTTTCTAAATATAATTATCTTTCTACTTCAATTACCTGCTTCTTCTCGACGATCGTTTCTTCTCATTTTTTCGAAGTCTGTGGAAGGTATTTGGATCAGATACTCTGAATATTGTTCATTGAAAGAGTAATCGGAATGTTATCGAAATGATTGTAAAGTATCTGGTCCGAATATCTTCCGCAGACTTTGAAAAAATGAGAAGAAACGATCGTCGAGAAGCAGCAGGTAATTGAAATAGAAAGATAATTTACTGTAACCGTTAATACGCACGGAACAACTGCGAAACCGTTTTAACTCGAATTAAGTTCGTCCGAGGAGCATGTTCGTTCATCTTGGCCGGGACCCGTTCCTGATGGCCGTGTTTCTTCGGGACGGTTCGTTAAGCGTAGACACGGCTTTCTAGAAGATGAAGAGCTGAAGTTTTATCCGATGTAAAATCTGTCCGGGCGAAGTAGCTCCCAGCCGGGCTCTTCTTTTTTCCGCGACGATAAAGCAATAAACGGAAGTCGTCGGAGCATAATTAATGCTGGGACCGGGCCGGGGGCAGGATGACGGAGTGAAGTTCCGAAGGCAAGGAGGGCAAGCGGCAGAAACGACTCTCGGTTGCATTATTAATCGGCGCGTCTCGGCCAGGTCCATCGTGAGCCTCAGACGGGCCGCGGATTAAAGAGTTGCTAATATCGTGCTAATTGTTCGTCGGAGGGAGCGTCTTCCCCGATGTTGGAGCATGGTTCGCGATACGCTGTGCAGACGACGTTCGTCAGTGGAAACTTAACCCCTTGGCGTACTATTTACTTTCACTAAGCTCGTGTACCATTTTACTATCGACAACTTGGAGGAAATGCAACAAAACTGTCCATTCTACTTCAAGTGGAAATTTTATTTGAAGATAATATATTGATAATAGCAAGATAGTTGAATAACATCGATTGTTGGTAAATTAGTCTAGAAATCTTCATCGCGAGCCTCACTCGTTATTGTATGACAAGGGGTTAATGGCGAACTGTACTCGAGGAACTTAAGAAAAGTTTGTAGTATCGAATCAGTTTTGGAAATCACTTCTTTCAGGGATTTTGTAGCTTACATTTCGACTGGTAGAATGATTATACTCTTTTCCATATTAAAGTAGACTTAATTACATTCGAACGATAACGTGTTATACCAGTGTCTATTAAGATTATTCACAATACCTCAATTATATCGCGTGTAAGAATTTGAGTGCTCCTCGAATGTTCTCAAATAGAACAAATGAATAAATAACGCTGACGCAAGTTTCAATATTGAGGACACGTTCGACTGCAAAGTGGTACACGAAATATATACAGAATCTGTCAGATTCCTTGTAGAATGCTGTAACAACCTGTTAGCCGGTTTCAGATCAACCAAATACTAATTCCCGCTGATTACTCTTGGATAATTCTCGGTGACTCCTTCACGGTAAAATCGACGACGAAATATTATCAGATCTCTCTCTGCCGCGCGGAACAACGAGACTCGTCCGAAAGCCGGATTATCGGGCCCGCCCCCGTCGATGTCTGCCGCCCCCTTTCCCAGTTTTTTACAATGCAAGGAAAACGTCGTCCGATATGCATCGATTTCCGTTGCGCGCTGGTATCGCGAAACAAAAAATACAAGGGACCACCGACGAGCCATTGTTTTTGCGATTGCACCGAAACAAAACCAAGGATCGATGTTACGTTGATCCCTCGTGCGAGACTGGCTTCAGTTGCGCGGCGACCGGCGGAAGAAAATGAGTCACGTGGTGCGTGATAGGATCGCCGGGTAATCCTGAACCCAGATTATCCTAGTGTAAAAAAGCTCGCAATCAATAGAAGTAAAGTACGACCGTAAAACATCCTCCTCGCGAACGGGAACACGCATTCTTTTTACCCTTCAAATCGCTGCCTCGAAATTAGCAGCCGTAACAGTTCTCCAACCGACGCGCGACTCTATCAACAATCATTATTCCGCGATAACCGAGGTATTTCAAAAAATAACCTCTCAAGTACATCGTAGTAGATAATACCTCGTATTATCTCTAATATCTCTATCATCTCTGTGATAATATCTCATCAGAAGTACTGAAATTATCTTCCAATGTACATCGATTTACAAATTCATGAAACCATCATTTTAACCACTTTCTCTGGAAATTCAGAAATTTATCAAACTTGCGCAAAGAATTTTCTTACCAATTTTATTTCAATTTTCATGCGTAACGAAACTATCGACGTCTATAAAACATCAATGGCAACCTCGGAATAAAAGTATCTCGATGTACACGTCCCAGAGCAAAAGGTTAACCTCCCAATCACCGATGCTCACCCGAGACATCGTATTAATTAATAACACCGAAATCTCCTATTGCCTTTCCATTCGCGCAAACATTCACGACGAAAACAGAGAAACAGAATTACGTTCAGCCAGAGATTCTCCAGCAACGGGTGAACAGATCCGGGAGATTTCTCAGAGATCCCCTTCGATCGCATCCTTCAGTCTCTCTCTCTCTCTCTCTCTCTCTCTTTTCCTTGGCTTGAGTCACTTTCCTCGACGATCCATCGTGAAACCTAAACGCCGCGCGGAGAAACTGATACGACCCGTGGAACGGGTATAAAAAGGGGCGGGACGAGAGATCGACGGCCGAGAGGGTTCGTGGGGCTGAAGACGGAGGGTCGGTGTGTGGGGGGGCAAACAGTGGAATAGATGTAATACTTCTGCAGCCGGGAAGGTAACCGTTCGAGGACAATGTATTTTGTTCGACGTTCAACGAAATCGAATTACCGTCAGATCGAAAGAGGCCAGCCAGCCGCCTTTCCTCCTTTCTGGTTTCAATTCTTGCGCGGCCCCCGCGCCGCGATTGGACGAGCCAGACGTAGAAATTAAATTTCGACCGCGCAAACAGAGAACGTTAGGAAAGTTCGTTAAAGGGGAACGTCGGGAAGGAAAACGGCGATGGAGGACGGGGGGCGGCTCGAAAACAACCCCCGACTCGCCCTCCGTCCTTCATCTCGCCCTCGGATACAATCGAATATCTTTTTGCCCGGCAATGCTCTCCGGGAAGTCCACGATTCCTATATCTCTTCGCGGCTAACAAGCCTGGAGGGCAGTCCGCGACCTATGAACTGCGCCCTCTAATTCTTCACGGTTCGATCTTATCGTACCCTCGTTACTGGCCAGATACAATTGGAGATTGCCGGTGCTGCGCTTCGGCTCGAATTTGGAAGTGAACTCAATGGTAGAAGTAACAGTTGAAATGACGGTTTCGATTGTTCGTTACGTGGTTATCGATGTTTTTGGAGTATCGGGTGTTTGATACTATTTTGATGATTCAGTTGAGTACTGATTGTCTGAGGAAATTGGGAATAATCTGTTACAATTTTTATAGGGATTATTATTCGGTAATTCTAGTTAACCCTTAGCACTCCAAATGGTTTTGTAATCTATTGACAACTACAACTAATTTTTATGGTATCCCTAGCGAAAATGAAAAATTCTATGACATTTTTTAGATTTTTCATTTTCCTTCTTAGTACAAAATTTGGATGTGAAATCTAATAATTATTGGATAGTTTCTTCAAGATTCATTAAAATATCTAATATTATTCCTGTTGCAATGTTGGAGCCTACAGAGTTCAAAGGGTTAATAGTGGTATTGTAATAATTAATTCAGCTTTTTACAGAAAGAATACCGTGTTAGATGAAATGCTGAAGATTTTCGAGAATGAAATTCGTTCCTATATAGAAATCTGTACTATTCAGATGATTCTAGGATTCATTTGTATTCCCTCGGCTCCTTTGATATAAGTATCAAGTCATTATAAATTCTTTTATACGTAATAACTCAACCATTGTAAGTCCGATGGTAGACGCCGCATGCATATTTCGATCCATAGCAGAATTTTCATTGTGCTCAAGTTCCAAGAAGGAATTTTTCATCAAATTTCATGCATACTTCCAACTGCATATATTATATTTACTACGTACATACCTACAGTAGCCCTAAAAAATACTTGATTACTCGTTCGATGATCCATAAACTACTTTTTACGCAGTCAAACGAAAAGCGAATGAGTACTTAAAATTTTATACACCGAAAATTCATGCTTAAATCCGAAAGAACGCGGAAGTAAAGCGAGTCTCTTTTAAAACGGACAACAAACGATTATCATCTGCCGATTAGAAGGTTACAGAAACAAATAGTCGCGTAATTACGCGGGTCTTTACAAGATTAAGGTGCGCAGATAATTTAATTCCATGTCAGACGGCGAACAGGCATTCACAGCTGATATAGCACGGAAACAGTTTACCTTTATCCGAGTGATCATCTATCGCGCCGAACAAACCCAATAATTACCTGTTCAGCATCATTAAGGTGCGATAAGAACTGACGTAACGGTAAGTCGAGCGAGCAGTACCTATCGCAAAGTTATTCATACGCCGCGTTCGGGGGCACGCCGGGCAGAGCAACAAACAGAATTCCGCCGCATTGTTCCCCGGGAAGCCCAAAGGTGGCTGCAGTTCACGAATTACGGAATATTAAATTCGTTAACTCTTCAGAGGGATTAGCTCGCGTGTTCGTCATCGTGCCAGGGCGAAATCGATTTGCAGGCGGCCGTGCGGCGGCCAACTGACTGGCAGCTCGTTTTCGACCGCTCGACTCATCCCTCGTAAAGGATTACGTAAATACGTAAGATTCGCCGGAAGAAATTGAAAAGAGAGTGTCTGACTGTCGTATCCAATAGGACGGAACATTTGCATGCAGGAGCCGGGGATCGGCAAACAGACGGAGAGATCAAAGAGCCCTTGATCCGCGCTCGATCGTTTGCCTTCGGAACCGTCGTTAATCAAATGAAACGTTGCATCTCTTTTAAGCGTCGCCGCACGCATTGAAACGGATCGGTCTCGATCGTGCTAGAGGTACGAGGGATCGTACACAAATCGATAAAGGCGAAAAGGTTCGGAAACTTTAAAAGGGAAAGATAGTACTCTTTTGATGAAAGAGAGTCTAATAATCGTAGGACAAAGGATTAATATTTCGCTTTATCTTTAAGCTTCTAAACAAGAAATTTGTCGAAGGATTAATATATGTATCTATCTTTAAGATTCCAAACTCAGAAACTTAAGGTTAGATATTATTCGCTAAGTAATTAAGATAAATGTTCTACTAATCGCAGGTCGAAAGATTAATAATTCACCCTTAAAGTTCTAAACCCTCCTCTTGACCCCTTATAGATCCAAAAACTTAAAAATAGATATCACTAAATAAAGGAAGAAACTTTTAACAACCATAGATCGAAGGGTTAATATTTAACCCTTTGCACTCGAGAGGTGACTCTGTCACCATTTCATTCGACATAAAAAATTACAAAGCGTCATATATAATATTAAGTTTCGTATAATGCACCAATACGTGAAAGATCTATAAAAAATAGCTCTGTTTCGTAATTTACGTATATTTTCCCATTAGTTCGTTTAAAGTAATATCGTCTACATATAGGAAATTGCCGAATCGTTTCCATTGAAAAGCTTCCGAGTGCAAAGGGTTAACTTAATCTACCTTTAGGTTTCTAAACTCTCTTCTTCATCGCTTCGTACTTCACGAGCGTTTCCTGCGAGGCTCGAATCGAGTGTCGCGATCGCAAGCCACGGCGAAGAGTCGGACAATCGAATCGAGTCCTCGGTGTAGCCTGAATTCATTAGTGAACGATATCTGCGCGATGTCAATCGTACGAATACAGAATATTCGTTTAGCGGTTTTTCCATCGAAAATAGGAGACAATATGAAATTGCGGAGTGGAATCCCGTTTCACCGATACTCCCGCGCTCTGCTGTTATTGACACATGCTTTAATAGCCGATGACGCGGTGGCCAAGTGCAATCGAAACTTTTTGTAAACACTGGTCCGTTTTTTTTTTTATTCGCTTCCGTCACGCAATCCCGCCGGTATGCGCCCCTCTGCGGGAACACGGTGACAAGGGAGGGTTTTTTTTCGGCCGTTGAAACTGATCGCGCGCTTTACGCGATGTTTCGTTGGAACAACGGGCCGCGGTGCGCGTCGGTGGACAAATTCGACGGCCAATGTACCGCCGAACGGTTGTAAGGGTAACCAAAGTTGAAATCATTATTTCCATACCGTTCACGGTGCCTGTATTTCATCGGAGTAACCATGGAAACTATGAAAATCACCGCGAACCCGCGAGGAAAGGATTGGAACGGAGATTAACGAACAGATAGTAACGGATAGTTACGAAGATTAAAGAACAGAAAGTTCTGATCAACTGAATACGTTATTCATACAACAACTTGTAATATCACGCTTACCTTTAATGCCTATAAACGTGCATTATAAAACAAACTATAAATGAAATGACCATGAAATTCAAATATCACGTAATTAAAATATTCGTCTAAGTGCAGCTCCCAAAATTCCGAGTTTAACACTAGATCTACCGCGTATTTAATACAATTAATATATAATTCCCATAGAAATCGCAACAGTAGATTATTTTCAGTTTCTTCAGAGATTCATTATAGTAGTCAAGTAAAACTATTGATTTTCAAGATAATTTTGAATATTCGATGCCTTTTAAGAAATCAAAACCAGTCATTTTGACTGGCACAGTAGTTCTAGTGTTAAGACGTCCAGGTCTTGTCGGGATAAGGTCTAAAGTACACAATACGAGAAACACTAAACAGATTGTTCGTGCGAACGAAAGGAACTTAATCGACGGCGGCCGAGGGAAACGGAAATTCCAATAAACTCGATCGCGAGCTTAATATCCCGCAGCGAGCAAAAACGATTCGTCGCCGTAATAAGTTTCCATCAGAATCCACTTCTCCGCAATTATCCCCCGGGGAAAGTGAATTTGCATAAACATCCGCGGGGCCGGCGATGGACAAAGAATAACCGGCGGAACATGGCGGTACAGTTATTTCCAGCGAGAGAAGGTATTTCCTGCGCTTAATCAGCCCGCTCCGTGTAACATCGCCGCGGTACAAGGGGGTTCGGGAAGAGGCGAAACGACGCGGGAAGAGGAAAGAAATGAAAAAGAGCCCGACGAGACCGTCCGACCGGCGGAGCGGTTTCTTCCGCTCCGAGCTTCCTCCCGGGGAGCCTCGAGGATTCGTGGGGCACTCGGGCTATTTGTCATCGTCAGCGTCGCGACGGCAGACAGTGAACACTGCTAAACCAATTAAAACTATGTCGAGGCGGGGGAGGGTCTGTCGCTGTCGAAGGGTGAGAGATTGGGAGGAAGTTCGGCTCGCGCGTCTCAGAAACGTCGCGCCATGGAAGCGGAAGCGGAAACATAAACTATAGTATGTCCAAGGAGATCAGGCGGCAGCCATAAACAGAACGTTCGCGAGTTAATCGCGACGATTCGCCGGTTATCTCGTATACGCGATAGATGCGTCTAATAGGAGTACCAGAGAAAAATCTGTTTTTGAAACTATTGTAGTATCTAGAATTTTTAGCGTAGGTTAAAGTCACTCTTTCACTATCTATAAATATAGTAACCACTATACTATGGATGTCGTAGTATGTATCTAGATATGGAACATTCGAGATTGTTTCCGAAACAGATGAGTTTCAAGTTTAGATAGGTTATAAATCGGATATAGACTATATGTTACGTAGGTTATGGACTATACGGACTAGATTATGTAGACTATAGGTTCTATGGGCGGTAGACTGTGTGGATCGTAGATTACATGCACGATGGATTATGTAAAGTATAGATTATTGTCTACAACCTGCGGACTGTTAACGCTTTGTAATGGAATGCCGACAAAATGGCGCGTTCGAGCTTGTCCGACACCGAGAGCTGTGATTCATTGAATTATTCGAGTAACGAGAGATCGATCAGTGATCTTTTCTATTAACACATCGAACGCCGGCTAAATTTCAGCTACTTGAAACGCGAGCGTCGGTGATTATATTGATACATTTTTAAATATGTATGAATTGGCTAAAGTTCACCGTCGAGTGTATCTCGCGCTATTTAAAACAATCAAGCCAACGGAACGTACATCACTCAATGTGTTAAGACGTGAATTCAGCAGAATTCAGATTTATAGGAAGAATCGTTAGACGCTTGAACAGTTAGGATCGAGGAAGAATACAGTTGTCTGGTGACAACCGCCAGCGAATTCCTTCGGATTCGCTTTGTATGCGAGTGAACACAGTGCAACCTCCGCTAAACACGCGTTGTCCTTTTGGCTAATGCCACTCACAGAAGTCAATCTTCCGGCACAGAGTGTAGGCTGTAGGCATGTCGTGTTGCGGTGTCGGCCCGACCGGATCCCGACGTCCTCGCTCTCGATACACGCGATACTCTCGAATCGATGGCCACGAAGCCAACGATAGGTACGTCTACTGAATACGCGATCGCGTGCACTCGCATTTCCAGCCGCTAATGCGCTATACTTCGATCACCATTAGCCGCGTATGCTCGCTGTAATTTCGGCGGGATAATTAATTCGTAAATGGCGACCGGATGGATCGATGGCCCCGCTTCAATTCTCTTAATGAAGTACCGGACCAGGACCCGGCCTCTAATAGAAGTTTACGTTTCGGTGATCGATATTATTTTTACGCCGGCTATTCCGCGACTCGCGGTTTATTTTAGCGGAGGTTACTTGAAACGGGATCCCCTTCGGTGCATTGGATTTATTAATAGACCTGGGATCATGGGAATCCAGATCTTTCCTGAGATCAGTGGAGACATGGAAACGTGGAAACGTGAGAAGTGCTATAAATGTTTAGATACAGTCTAGTTGCGAGTTAATTACGGTTGGTTTAGGAGGTCTTAAAGCATAGGAATCAAGTTCGGAGAAGGAAGGTCGAGGAAATTAACCCTTTGCACTCCGAAGTTTTTCACTAGAAATATTTCAACATTTTCTGACGAGATGAAGACGATATTTCGTGAAACCAACTCGACGAGAAATTCACTCGAATTGACGGACAAAGCTATTTTAGTACAATATTAAATATCAAACTTTATAGCTTCACTGTAACAAAGCTTTTTTATCCCAATATTTCGCGCACCGATGCATTATACATAGTTCAATATTAAATATCAAATTTTCTAATTTTACTGCGCAAATCAAGTGGTGACTGAGTGCAAAGGGTTAATGTTTTAGCTTCTGAAATTATTATACAACATATTCAGAAGCTACAAAAAGAGGGGCTTTCTGAAAGAAAGTGAACGAGTGTATCCTTTAATAACTGAAAAGAATATTCCATTAGAATTTGGAAAAATCTTTGGAATTTAGTGTCAGCTTCTGAGCGACATGTTCCATGATTCCCAGCGCTCCGATATTTCCTTCCATTAAAAATCCTCGAAGCACGAACGATCGGAAAACCGTGGAAATTCCTTGCACGAAGCTATCAGTGCCTCACTTATACACGAACGAATCGATACCGGCACCCGCAATTTCGTGATAATTGTCCCAAATTCAACGCGGCCGCTGCATCAGGGCCGTCCTACGACCGCCGAGTATCGGCGATAGATCGTAAAGCGACATTCTCGAGTTTATGGGCTAATTTGTTTTACGAGTCGTTGGTTGCCGCAGTAAATAACAACGCGTCTCCGGGCGACTCGTCAACAGCGGCGCAGTAAAATGTTCCAGTGGAACTGGGCATCGCTGATCAGACGTCATTAAAACTTCGCGCGATTTTACAGCTTCCGCGGCGCATGATTCTCGTCGTGCTCCGGGGACACGTGCGGCGACCGGTAATTTGCTGCGTTTTTTTCCGCGATAGCGAGTCTCGTGACGTGTACGAGCGTATCAGATACGGTCGCACAAAGTTAAGTCGGCCTGCGACGTGCGGATTTCACTATTCAAATTTCGAAATAGGAAACGCGTGCTCAACAGCAAATACTCGTGCGAGTCGTTATCAGACAGAACAATAGGAAGTTTGCAAGTGTATCCGAAGCAGAAGACAACAGCGAAGCAGAAAAATGAATAACGCGAGGCAGACTTGGTCATTTCTGGCCGATCGAAGTTCAAGGAAGCCTGCGCGACGCAAAATAGGCTCTCGATGCTCCTCTCTCGGTCTCCGTCCCTCTTTCCGCTTCGGTTTCCCTCTCGCTCTCTCGTCCATCACCACTAGTTGCACCTCGTGCTCGATGTAAACGACCAAAGTTCCTGGCACCGATGTTGCACTCGCGTAAACTCGAAGACCCGGCCCGGCCGCGAGCAACCGGTAACTCGGCCGCCGGTACGCGTAAACGGAAAAACGTTCGACGGCGAATCTTAATCGCGTTCCAATTTCCACGCGATCGATTCCCGGAACTGGGAGATCGACACTCGGTCTACAATTTCTGGGAAAACGCTCGCCGAGGTGTGCGGAGGTGTTTCGCCCGGAAATTCGACGGAGCAGGCTTCAAGCTTGTCAATGCGAGCAGGGAAAACCGTTGGAGGATCGCGTGTTGCTTGGTAATCGAGTTTCGAGGGGACTTATTGAAAATCGTGACTGAAATCTAATTTGGTGTTAAACGTTAACACTTGGTGTGTTCGTTAACACGTTAACGCGTTGAACGCCGCACGATCTCGTAGAAGAAAATACATAAAATAGAAAAGATAATATGCAATCGTTCGAATGAATTATTATTACTGCACGTTCGAACTGAATGTCACCGCATTTAGCGTCATTTATAATATAGAAATATTGTCGAATAATCATCGTTCGAGCGAACACTGGTAATTCGATTTAGTCGAGGGAAATTTCATCCGCGCGTGCTAGAGACAACGTGTAAAAGTGAGTTATAAGGAAATGAATATATTATAATTAGGAGGCGCTCGGCGTTCAGATGAAACTCGCTCGAGCGCCGCGCGAGAATTAAAGACGTTAGAAGCTTAAGTATCGGTACTTTAGTTAAGAAGATCACAAACGCAATATTTCCCTGAGACACCGCCGCCGTTTCATCTTCTTTCCGCGATCTATATTCGCGACGCCCGCCCCGCGTTCTGTCTGTCACCACCAGTTGCATCCCCGTGTACTAAAACTCAAACCGGAGGAATAGGAATTCCTGACGTGGCTCGTCTGCCATGCAAACTTATTACGACACCAGCCGCATCCACCGGATGATAAGCTTCTGTTACGTGGAAGTTCGCGAGCGACGGGGCACCGGGGGAACCGAAACCAGTGTATGTTTCATAAAGCAATAACCGTTCGCAGCCATAATTGCCAGATTTATTCCATTAGCCACGCCCCGATCCTTGAAAGATTGAACATGTTGTTCTCGGGCCTGCAACCCCTTCGATACCCATTATCACCGAACGCACACGAACGGTTACTACGAACATTCAGACTCCGGAGCAACGGAATCAATCCATTTTCCTCCGATTTTCTCGCTGAAGAAACATTTCTGAAAGTTTGTATTAAGAAAAGGAATAGAAGAGAAGTAATCAAGATAGAGTTATAGATAGAACAATAAAAATTTCGATCGAACAAGTATTACCGAGCCGCGTACAGTAGCTTTCAAAAGTTGTATTTTTTTCTTATACGGTATTTTAATACTTTGGCTGCCATGTCACCCGAATTCGGGTGACACCATGATTCACATAAACTTAAACATTACTTAGATAGTAGAGCAATCGTTACGAAGAATATTGACTTCTTAGTTTCAGCGTTATTAAGAAAATTGCTTTGATCGCGTAGGAGTTTCGACGAGCGTATACTCGGCAGTCAAAGTGTTAAACGTGTTGGTAACAGCGCGACGCCGCCGATAGGAAATTGCGTGTGCATTCTCGATTCCCCGGGCTGCCCTCTCCGGGGAGGCGGCCTCCCCCGTATTCTTCGACATCTTCGTTTGCTTTTTCCCGGGTTTCCGGGCAGGCCAGCGTGCCGCGGCGCGCTCCGCGCCGGATGAAAGCATCGGGCGCGCGTCATGTGGTGGTAGAAATTCAATTTCCCGTGCGCGCCGGACGTCGATGCTTTTGGGAAAACAACTGTCAGCCGGCGCGAACGAAACGAAAGGTCCAAGGCTATTTATCGGGCTTTCACGACGGCTCTGATTCCGCGGAACGCCGATCCCATGACGAAAACGACGGTTCTGCGGTCGAGAGCCCTTCTCCGCGGGTTGCCCGCCGACTCGCGGAACACGGGAAATACTTTCGCGCGGCGGACGTTGCGGAAACACGTTCGTTTACTCTGTTTTTCCCTTACGTATGCCGCTGGTCTACGATTATTTCAGCGTGCGCGAGAATAACGTGTATCCTCGATGCTAGAAATTTCATATGAGGACGCTGCCTGAGTAGAATTGAAGATTTTAACAGGTTAAACGTGTTGACGATGACAGTCGCCGATGACTGACGCTGAATTATTTCAAAATAATCGTAACATGCAAGATAAGCCATGTGGAACTGAAACAATTAATAACGTAAGTTGATAATAGTGTAATGCAAAGATTGTAACAAATAGTGAATAATTGTTGAAACCGTATAGAAAATGGTTAAGATTTTCGTAGCGATTGACTTATTAAAAATTGACCATGGAGAAGAGTTAATGGAAGTAATTGATTTGGTTACGTGTGGAATGTAGAACGCGTGGGATAATAATTAAGAGTAATTGCTATTGAATAGTACAGTTTTCTTATCAGTGATTATTTCGAACGTGGGTTTTGCTACACCGATGCGTGGTTGTACGGTAGAGATGGAATCGAAAGTCAAAGGTGAATAAATTTTAATCAACATCGATCTACCGTTTTACCAGTGAAATTCTTTTGCTACGCTGGAACAAAATGAAGGGAATATTTGTGTCGTTCGATTATAGATACGCACCGTTCGATCATTGTTTTCCCGGCATTCCGCATAAGCAGACACGCCGTGTTTGAATTTCCGTATTAATACACCCGGCAACGTTTAATGTAAAACTTGTGTAAATACGCGCCCCGTTCTTTATTGACCAGCGGCGGTGATGTTACACGAGAGTAAACAGACAACGGGAGTTAATATTAATGCAGACACACTCGGACCGGAGGTAAAATCCTCGCTGGATCTAAACGAGTCAGCGGAGCGCAACCCCGCGATTCTCTATTAATTGATATTCATCCCTAGCATCCAGCACAACGGACTCTTCTTTCGCTTTCTATTACTACGATTCCGCGTACAATGAAACGTCTACGTAATATAGTATAAAATATTTCCACTGTTTGTCCCGGTAACAATCTCCATAATTACAATATTTCACCGTTTACATTGTGAATTATCATGTATTTACATCCAACATATACGAAGCACGGCGAAGCGTAAAACGCAGTTAAAATTCGATACTGAAAACACAATGCTTCAATGTTCGCTAAACGATTCAAAAATTACGTTCACGAGTGAAAGAAATTTTCTATAGAATCGTAACTATTTCTTGACCACCATCGAATTTCATTTCAATATCGACGCGTTTCAGCAGTTTATACAAGAATACCATTTCAGTTCTCAAATATCCTCTGGCAAACAATTCGAATGCCATAATCTACGCACCGTCATCCATATCAATATCATCCACACTGAACTACAATTGAATCCAACTTTCCCTATCGTTGAATCGATAAGTTAGTAATTGGTAGTAGTCCTAGTATAAAAATCCAAGAACAATCATACTCGAAGAGTGAGTACTTAACAATGACACTTTCCCATGATTATTAAAAATATAATAGATGCTTTTCCAGGCGTTCCGCTCGCGCTGTAACCGCGGATGACGGAAGACGCCGGACTCCGTTCGCCGTAAAAAATTCACGACATATTGTCGGCGCGGGATCACGATCGGCGAAGGTGCGCGCGCGGAAGGATTTCAGCCGGTCCGAATCGATCATCGATCGTCCGCGTCGCGCACACCGGCCGCGTGTAGACTTAGCAGACGAAATGACACGGATGAACGAGCCGTCCCGCGCGATAGAGGGTTTGATGGGAATTGTGGCACGCCGTTTATTCGGTGGCGAACGAGGCGAATCGAAGTGAGGGATAACGTCGATACGTTTACGCGCTTCCGTGTTTCCGCCGCAATATCCTGGAGCCCATTGGTTCCTGATAATCCGTGAGTGCGAAATCACCGATTTGCACGTTCCGCGCTGATTGAGTGCGTGTGTATTTTAACGGTATTATACGCACCGGTCGCGATCGCGTTGCACGCCGCCGATAATAAGTGCGGCTCTGCCTTCCGCCACCCCCAACGCCCACCCCCGAACCGCCCCCGTCCCTCTGCCGCGTCCGCCGACCGACCAATACCCGCCGATGTCCGCGAATGATATTTCTCCTGCTCGCGTTCCTTTTTTTTCGTGCGCCGGATATCACGCGAGGGGACGACGATTTATCGAAATCGATTTCGCCGGGCGTAATCGAGCACTGACAATTGTAACCGAGGGTGCACGCTTTTCTTCGAGGGAGGCTGCGCGTCGAGTTGAAGCGATGTTGCTCGGAGTGTAATTTTGGAGACTGTAACTTCGTGTTGAAGTTCTGCGCTTTCGGAGGTTTCATTTCTGAGATATCGATGGTAGATATATATTGTGTTTGGAACGATAGAGGCGTATGACAGATGTTTGGAAATTCAGTGTTAACCCCTTGGCCTATGATTTCTCAACTCTGATCAATATGGCTACTTTGTCATTAATAATCTATCGAAAAAGAGGAAAATTCTAAGCATATGTTACGCCTATATTTCCTTTTAAGTATAATAGTTGATTACAGAGGAATGATATTTACTTTGAATTCGAATGAACTGAGTAATATATATATTTGTTGAATCATGTTTAAAATCTTCATGAGTCTCACTTGTTGTAGGACAAGAGGTTAACCCTTTGCACTCGAAAGTTTTTCACTAGAAATATTCAATATTCTCCTATGAGATACAGACGATGTTCTTTGAAATTAATTAATGAGGAAACATGTATAAATCAAGGAGAGAAGTTATTTTATTTCAATATTCCATATATTGATGCATCATGCGAAGTTTAATATTATATATAAGACTTTATAATTTTGCAAACCAAATCAAGTGACTGAGAGTCACCTCTCGAGTGCAAAGGGTTAATAGGTAGTAAGCAGCGATTGTGATCGAAGGTCTGATTGTTCGTGGTTGCTAGTATTTCTCGACTGTTCCCGGTCGCAAACTCGGGTGTGGAATGTGTAGAGGACGAATTTCAGTTAACACTGATAACCGACGGGATTTACGAGAATTAGATTGCACGGGGAATTTAAAAACAACGGGAACAACAAATTCGTCGGTTGAAGTCACCGTTTAAATATCGCGAGCGTGGGAAACGTATTTGAGTAGAGTATTCCTAATTTCGGGTAGACACGAGTGTATCGTAAATTTCTATTGTACAGTGCTGTTCGAAAGTTCTGTTCTACTTTTTCCTCTTTAACCGCTTCGTTTCTAAGGATTATTCGTTGTGTCGCTTGTCTTTTATTTTAGTAGCACTCGAAAAAGTATCTTTAACAATTTTAATATCTTTGTTAGAGAACCGTGTCTATTCTGTTTCGTTTCTCAAGGGAGCAAAGTACGACCCCGACTTTTGAAGGGACGTGTACTCGGCGGCACAGACGATCGTGTTTCGCGTCACACATTTGAATAATTCCGACGGAATTACGTGGAGCAGTTAAAACTCGAAAGATATTCGCACGCACCAAGTTCCTCGACAATCTGTTTTAACGACTACCTTAGACCCTCCATCCCCGGCCGCGCGGTTATAACTGCCAAAACTATACCTCGTAAGTTCAAACTTCGGTAAGTGGCCGAGTATAAATCACCACTTAGGCGACTGTGATATACACACCGTACAGGCGGCGATGTAATACTGTGTGTAAGCCCGTATATAACCTGTTTATCACTTTTTATACATATTCCAGCTGGCTATCGCTTTCACGCAACGCACAATAACATTTTTAACCAGTTATCTGTGTTTCGCGAGTATACAGGTCATCTTAACCCCTTGGCCTATGATTTCTTTCTCAACTCTGATCGATACGGCTGCTTTGTCATGAATAATTTATTACAAAAAGAGAAAAATTCCAAGCGTATGTCATGCCTATATTTTCTTTTAAGTATAATAATTGATTACAGAGGAATAATGTTCACTTTTAAAACGTTATCGACAATAATTCAACAAAGCTCGGTTAGATGTGACGTAAGTGGATTCTAACTCAACGGTTACATCTTCCCGTAGTCATAAATTATATAAATACGATGCTTCCAGATTGGTTTCTGAGATTCTGCGATTATTAGCCGAAGGGTTAATAATTATCATTCGTTTACGTGCACATCGAATGATAAAGATTCCCGATATATTCAGAAGCAATTGCTCCCTCTCCGCGAATGCCGTTCCAATACAGCCGCCATTATAACGCTTGTTTCCAGTAATGCTCCGATAATCCCGGCCGAATGCAGCAGCCTGGCTGTCAAGATTATGGCCAGCGCAAGATGGATCGAAGTTACGATCTCAGGGCACAGGGAGTTAATCGCGGAATTAAGACGTCCCGATTCGGCCGTTCGATCGCGTTGATGAAATTCACAAGTTCCGCGAGACCCGGCCAGATGAAGTGCCCTCCCCCTCTCCCCCCCGCCACGGCGCTGTCCTTCGAATATCGATTAACGATAATTTCTGTCCTGGAACCCGGTGCCCGAGTACGTGATTGCCTATTGTCATCTGGAACAGCCGGCCAGTCTATTTTGTAATGGATCGCTGTAAACAAATTCCGCCGGAAACCGCTCGAATATCCGCGGAACGCGGTCTTTTATCGGATCCGAATCGAATCGATTTCTGCCGTCCCTCTCGAGGTTCTATTATCGAGACTAGACATCTCGTGCGTTGTTCCGCGCGTCGAAACCGAAGGAAAACCCGGTAACGCCGCGTTCGTTCAATTTTCACGCGCGAAAGTCGCGTAAGATTCTGTTACTCGAATTTTTCTGGGCGACGGAGCGAGCGCGCGCGACGCGTTAATGAATCACGAGGTGCTCGGTAATTAATTCTCAACACGATAGTTCCGCGACCCGCTGGCTGCCGCCCTCTGTCGCGTTCTCAAGGGCAATAAAGTTTGTGTACAGCGATTCGAGATAACTCGAGCAACCGCGGCGCGGCCGCGCGTGCCCATAAATTCGCGACTCGCGGGATTTTACGAGGCACGGGCCACCAAGGTCGATTCTAATCTCTTTACGTTTTACTGTCTCCCGGTGACGCGGCCTGACAACGCGCGCCGGTTAGGAACGGTTTCGGACAGCAAATTGCTCCGCTCGGTGCCGGCTTTTACTACTTTTATCTTACCGATCGATCGTTCCTCGCTCCTTTCACGCCGTGACACCGCTTATTATACTATCCTCCCGCGTGTATTCTTATTAAACCCCGGCGGCTTATGCAAATGCAGAATTTGATGCATAAATTTGCGGAGATTGAAGTCAATTAGGAATTTCATTCGGCTGTCAAGCCAGAACGTTAAAGGGGACGTTCGTTCGGCTCGTAAAAAAGATAAGGGAATATCGCGGATAGAAATTACGAGTAGCGGAACGGTGGATGATATTTCCATTTGTACGACGGGTTACCGTAAGCTCGTTATACCGGGGGGGACGGAAAAATGTTGCGTGTCGATTCGTCGTGAAATGGGAGCCGCTCGCCGGTCGGCCAAAGTAACGCAATATAGAAGTTCCACGAACAATGTCACCGCTCGCCGACTGACAGGGAATCGCGTGTCGCGCGATGCGCTGCTTAACGGTATCAGGAAGTTTCCTCGCCAAATAATCTTGACTTGAGAGGACTTACATCGACGTCAGGGAACCGCCATCTTGTGGCCAGTAATCCGGGCTTTGCAAGTCAAATCGCGAGAATGGATTTTCGGCAATGTCAGGGACCGCGGTGAATCGACGAAGCTGCCAGCCGCTTGCAAATTCAAGAACGCCTTCCGTTAAACTCCTTAAACGAGTGCCACCTCGAAACATGGCGGCGCAGATTGCTTAATATATTCCTCGGGCTCCTCTGTCCGAGATCCACCGGAACTCCCTGGAAACTGGAAACGAGTCGTGAAAATATTATACCGATGATTTACGGGAACTTCGGGATATTCATCCTTTCGGAGAGAGAGAGATTGTTGTCGCTTCGGTGGCTTCAAACTTTTCTATTTGAAATACAAAGTTGCAAATAAATACTTTAGTTAGTCGAGCAACGAAAGACGAACGCACGGTTCGCTTTTTCTCTGGTATTTCAGAGTTCGATGTATAATTCAGCTTTCTCTGCTGGAAGTTTCGAATACTTCCGAAATTTCTCTTCGAATCGTGTGAATTGTAGAAGGAAAATTATGATATTCGAATTGAATATAATTAGAAAGAGAATCGAGCGCTAAGGAAACGCCGCGAGCGAATGTTAATGATTCCGAAGGAAAAACTAGTAATGATCAGTATTCCGAAATGGGAAATAATTAGTCTTCATCCACGGTCGACAAGAAATCTCTCGCCCGATCGACGGAGCGGCCACGGCCAATGGGAGCAAGAAGATTTCGGAAAAACTAGAGTCAATGGTTAAATAATCCGAGATCTTGGCAGAATCGCAATTCTCCCGCCGTGCAGTCTTGAGTTAATTAACAATTCCTCTCATTACCATCGCGGCGAACCTCTCGACTGCCCCAAAAAAAAACGACAGTCTCTCGGGCAAGCGTGTTTTGCTTCCGGAATCCACTCGATCGAGATTTCTTAGACGAAGATCGTTGCTTTTGTATGCTTGTGAATTTTTAATAGAATTATTCGGAAAGAAACGGCGGACGAGTTGCAATCAAAACTCTCCGACTACCATTACTTTCAACCGTGGCAACGAATCATCTGTTTTTCTCGGTTTTCATATGCATCTCCCAGGGAATAGAGGAACATGTTATTTATTACAATATTTACTGGCATTCCGATGGAATACCAGCGCGGGAATGCATTTCGAAAATCGGAATTTTAATATTTATGGCTGGAAGAATGATATCCGACATTTTACTTGAAATCCTCTTCAGCTCCGCGCGGGGATCGTCGTCCCCGGTATCAGTTCCCCGCGATTGTCGGTGTTCAACTCCATCTTGCCGCGGATATATCTCTATCTTCTTCCTTGTTTCCCTCCCCAGTCTGTCGAACGCGCCTCGAAAGCAACGCATGCAACGAGCGTGTACACGGTGAATTCAACGATAAAGGATAAAGGAGGACTAGCAGGAGCAGCGTCCTGGAAACCGAGGAGCGTAGCTGGAAGAACGGTTTTCACTGTTCGCAAGGCTGTCTGCCTCCGCGGAATCGTCGCGCGATGTCACATACGTGATCGATAGCGACTGGATGCCGCTACCCCTTTCCTTACTTTGCTTCCGAGCGACCCTGCGGCTGGGAAATAATCGTAATATTTATTTAACCCTCTGTAGGCCTATGTAACTTTCAAGTCACGTATCAGTGTATTGACATCTTGTTGATTTATTCCGTTGTGCAATCGAAGCGGTGAATGAAATTGAGTAATCAGTTTAGGCGTGAAAGTTTAATGTCGTAATTTGAAAGTTAGAAGATATATTCATTCGATGAAAGTATTGAAGCTGTTGAATACATTGTACATTCGTATTCGTATGTGGATATTTATTAATTTTGTACTGCATAGGTTTTGTTATAAGTATGGACAGAAATTCGGCCCATAGAGGGTTAACAAGATAAATCTCTTAGCGCATCGTTTAACCCTTTGCACTCGAAAAATTTGACATTTTTCTCAACTAACTTAACGAAGAATCTATTCACAAAATAAGGGGAACTATGGAATTTAGAATTAAAGGGAATACACCTCCGTCTCGAATATTCTTTTTCACTTAGAAAGCCAGCGAGATATTTTCAGCAATTCCTTTCGCAGGATACTTTGAACATCTCCGTTACGAATAACAAGATGATCATTCTTGCAACGATGACTCCGTGGAGCCTCCTAACAGCGGAACCTTCGGGAACGCTATTTTTAATGCGAACGCCCGCGGCGGTTTCGTGTTCCCCGCGATAGGGAAAGAGAAAGCAACATATCGATTCATCGTTTTCTAATCACTGGCTGCCTGTTTACCGGTCTTCCCTGTTGTTGACATGTTCCTCGTTAACCATGAACATACACCATTTTGTACGCTGTATACCTAATATTTCCATGGAATACGAAATGAGCTCGGGAGTGAAACGTTGATTCAGGTCTGAGGAAAGTAAATCCACCAAAACTGCGGTACACGATAATCAAGGGAACCTTAAAAACGCTTTATCAACGTATAAAGTCCACACGAACGAGTCACGTTGCATTGAAATAACACGAAGAAGTGCGCGACCGGCAAGAGGAATTGGGTGATATTCAAAAGGGAATCTTCGTTCGCATTTTTAAGAGACGTCACGTTTCCGAGACCGCTACACGAACACACGAGACAATTTTAAACGTCCATTCGCTTTGAAGAGTCTCCGGTTTAATACGCGCCGCAATTTTCATTTCCCGCAAGGTTCCGTGGAACGATGAAAAAGCGATCGACGTAAGACAAGATCCCGGCAAAGACGCGATTAATATTAACGTCGGGAGCTCGAGACTGGCTTAACGAAATTGCTGCCGCGTGCGTGGCTGCATATAGTCTTCGCCGAGAGAAGAGACGGGGCCGGTATAATAAGTAACGTTGTTCGCGGCGCAAGTGGCGTCGCGCCGCCATATTGGCGTTCACGGGGACGAGGACACTCGACGGTAAACTTTTAAGGGAAACAAACTCCGCCGGTATCGGAAGGGACCGCCGCGACGAAGGAAGAGCGGCCCGGATACTTGCGGCGCAATAAACTTCGTTCAACGTTGCCGCGCGTCGGCCGCATTCCTGGATGCTCGGTTAAAAACGGCCGGCCATTACGCCGGTGCTCGCGTGTCCCACTTCGAGGGCCCGACGTACGACGCCGTTCGTTCGTTATCTCGTACACGCGCCAGGGAATGCCTGAAATTATCTGAGGCGAACCGCGTGACACCGTCGTTTATAAAAGAAGACGCCTGAGAGAGTCCAGAAGCTTTTGGAAGAGTTTGCTTCGGGAGCTGGAAATCGGGAGTGTCAAGCGTTCGGAGCTGTTAATTACTTAACACATTGAGCGCCGGCAACGTATCGGCCACTTAGCCCAAACGGCTTCGTTCGCTTGTATCTGATCAATGAGATAAAGAAAAAATATTCAAAATATTATACATTTCCGTAAAATAGTACATTTTAATTGCATATTGCAGGTTGACGGTGAGCAGATTGTTCAAGCTGCGATCGGTTATTTGGAAGCTGGTATTATTGAGCAGGAGAAAGTAGAACATGCTTTCTACCAGGTTGTAGAGAAACTACGATATCTGTAAGCCTAGTGTTAGAGCAAAATCAAGTGATCCCAGTTCTACTAATTAACTTCTTAGATGTCAGGTGACCTAGCACACAATGCGACCAGACGCTCGTTTGATCAAACCTCGATAACTTAAAGTATGAGTGATACAAACAAACACTTCAGACAAAGATTGCGAGATATAAGGCTAAAGGTACGGTGGTCATATTTGCTTCACATTATGATATGAACTTATTTTCAATAACAATGGAGATTCAACGTTTCCAACGTAATACAAGTAAACAGCATTTCTCCGCAGAAGATTGTTACTCTTCGAATGACAATCATTTCATATAGCAGGAATTATTCAGCTGCACATTGGTAAGCTTCAGTTCTCATTAGGCGAGTGAATTTCGGAGTTCCGTCCACAGACGGGCAGCAGTAGGAATTTCACGGGGCGAAGGCGTCGGCTGCGTTAGCAGACCTCGTCACGGTTGCCCGGTGCGTTCGAAGCGTATCGCGGCCGTTCAAAGCGGAGGCGTTAATGTCGCCGTCGGCTCTAAATAGGAGTAAGGCGGCTCGGGGTGCACCTGTACGGCTCGTGGGGTCGTCGTAGCGCGTCCCGCGACGTATTTAGAGCCCGTCGGTATGCAAAAGGCCGGCACCCCCTAAGCTCCTATGCAAATGGGCCGCCGGGAGCGTATAAATACATGCGATATGTGGAGGAACGGCTGGGCCCGGTATAAATTATACCGCGCATTTACAAGCCGGCTTCCCGACGCGCACCGAACACTCAAAAGTGAATCGAAACGTTCGCGACGCGACGCGTCGTGTCGTGTCGCGCGCCGCTGTCCCCGCTCCGCCGCCCCCCGTCGAACGGTATTATTATGTTTATGAGCGAGTGCGTCGATGTAAATGCAAATGGCCGCGGCGACGAGCCGGCGGAAGGGTCCGAAGTCGTTAGCGAAAGATTTCCGGTCTCTTTAACCCGCGGCGTTATCTAATTTGTAATTCGCCGGCGCGATCGTGCTTCGACGTGCCGCTCATCCCCCGCGGTCTGAGAGAAGTTAATGCCCCTGAACGCCGTCGTCCTCGTCCGCGCGTTTATGCGTGTCCCCGTCGGCTTCGACCCTCGTGAATTCCAGTTCCTCCGTGGTGTTCTACGCGTGGACCGTTTCACGGATGAATTAAATCTTTCCTCGCCGAATCGGAATCTTTCCGGCGAATGGGGTGCTCGGCGGTTTCCGTCGGTGTCGGCTGTTTGGTTAGTAGTGTTCCGTGTTAGTGTTAACTCCTGATGGACTGGATGTAGCTTGAGTTTACTTGACGCTGGAAAATAGTGTAACATGGACGACAAGGGGAAGAAATTCGTAGTGACTCGGTACAATGTTTAAAATGTTAATGGTGAATATTACGATAACAGGGATGACATTGGTAAAATGGAGAGATGGTAGAATGATTTTTAAGAATTTAATGTTAACCAGACACTTTGAAAAGCTGGAGCAAAGTAGTGTGAAATGGTCTAAGTATTTAGTATATCGTAGAGGGTGATTTTGTTGTAATATTTTTAAGTCATAATTGTTGTTTTTGATATGCTCTTTGTGGATTATTTTAGTAGGAGCAGGCGGAGACTTATTCTTCTTGATGAGAGTTGCATCGAGGTCTGAAAGTTTCCTTGAACTTCATCAAAGTTTACACTGCGGTGTATGCTGCAAGTGTATAAAGTATGCAGTCTAGTCGTGTGGCCGGAAAAGTTCGTTAGATGTTCGAAGACTGCGGCACACGGTCCCCCATGTGAAATTCATCGGATACAATTTGAAATTTCGGATCGTTCGGAACGATTCCCATTTGTCCTGGCTGTGTCGCGTCCGACGCGGACGAGCGTAGCGAGAATGTTTTGTGCCCGCGCGCTCGAAAAGTGGAGCAGTGCGACGATTCTAATTAAAAGCTCTTAAGCACATCGCGATACGGGGAGAGTTTGAAAGGGCCTCGTCGGAACGGTGTGTGCACCTGAATGATTAACGGGTCAAATAGAGAGGGAATAATGAGGGCTGCCGTGTCACGGAGGGTTTATCTCGAGCGTCCTCGGGAAACGTTACTCCCGAAGACCGTGAATCATTAATTAGCTCCTTAACGTTCCGCTTTGAAGTCAGATACACCGAAGAGCATTCCGTCCGACGAATCTTGAAACATTCGGGTCACCGATGGCCCGAATCTCTAACTAAACAGTCTAATAATCTTAAGATCCCCCGTCATCCTCCCTTCCAATCAGAAACTCATCCTAAAACAAATCTACCCCATCAACCGTCGCAACGACAAAAACTTCTCAAACCAAACTCAAATATACAAAGCATTCAAAACCTATTTCCCCAATTTCAACTCCTCCCACTGAATTCCCATGCAAACGAATCACGCCGAAATGCAAACGTCAAACGCGGATAATTCAAACGAGTTCCTACCGTCGAACAAAAAGAACGTTTCTCGGAGTATTTACCGAAGCGTTCGCGAAAGAATTCTCGCGAGCAACGCCGTAATCGCGGAAGCGTTTCGCACGAGCGGGGGAAGCAAACAAGAAGCGGCGGACCCTCGCGACGCGTCCGGCACAATGTAACGCGTCGTCCCACGCAATTTCGCGCGCCCACGCGTTCCATGTCAATTAGGAAGCGAGGAAGTAAACAGAGACGACATTCAAGAAGGATCGGCCCGGGTGGCGGCGGCGGCGGCGGGGCGAGGAGGGAAGGGCAGGGAGACGGATGAAAATTGTACGGGTCCGCGGGAGCGGCGATGCGATTGCACTTTCGCAAGGATCATCGTTCACAACGACACGCTCTTAGGCGGAGTAGGTAGTTAGGCTCGTATTACATTTACGCGACGTGCCGCATTAATTTATTATCCTGTAGTCGCGTTAGCCATCGCTATACCGGCGCTCCTGTTACAGGCGCTAAGGTAATTATAACTCAACTCCCGACACGCGAAACTATGCAAAGCCAATCTAAGCCCCCGATCCGCGCCCCGGTTGCCCCCTACCAATTCCCTCATCCTTTCCGTGAGCATACCTTCCGTCGTGGCCTAACGTCTTGGATAACGAAGATAGGTGTCGTGATGGATCGACGCAGCCTTCCCCATTAAACCGTGTCCCGTTCGACGCCGGTGCCGCCGCGATCGAACTACCCGTGGCGACGTCGATTACTTTCGGACTGCTGGAGCAATGAGATCAACGTGTTACGTGTTACAATCGCATTAGGGCACTCGCTGTCGCCTGAGAAAGGAAAAGAGACTCTACCCCGGCAAAGTCGTGCTGATTGGTCGCTCGGTAGATGCTCTTTCTTACTATAAATATGCCGACTTTCTTCCTTGCGCAAACTCGGGTGATACTTCTTTTATAGAAACTTGAGCATTGAGTTCCTTGGTGAATCGAACGAAAGATATGAGAGATAGAGCGATCATTACGGAGAATCTTGACTTTGCAGTTTCCGAGTGTTTCTAAAACTGTTTAGAGTGTGTAGTTTCGACGAGTGTCTACGCAGGTGTTGAAAGAGGTCTATGGGGTGACCGGCGAAATTAGAGCAATAGGTAGCAGTTTTTAAAATTAAAGTAAACTGTTCCCTTTTCGTTGAACCTCGTTTTCGCATTGTATTTGAATGATTCTGAACGTTGATATTGACAATTTCTGGATTATAAATGGCAACTGCGTTATCCCTTCGCGTATGGAGATCCGTGGTCATTGGGGATTGCGACGAAAGTTCGTAACGGACCGCATTTTCATAATTGTCCGACCAGGAGCGTATTGTAGTCGTTTAGTAATTCCAACGGGCGCTCGGTACTATTTGTCCGACTGCAGACAGGTCTCATTGCCGTCCTCCGGTTGGTTTCAGTCCTTATTCCAGCTGGCCGGCAAAAACAGAGATCAATCTAGCCAGTCTCATTAAGACAAGACCCTATTCTACCCGTGTAATGGCTCGCAGGCCTCGCCGTGCTTGTCCGACTAAGAACGTACTCATTCTACTTGCTCGTTACAGAGAAGGCTTGTTGTTTGCGCTGTCTTTCTCTGGTCAGAGACGTAAGCATGCATGCTCCGCGCTGCGCCTCCCTCTGTGTCCGATCAAAGGCTCGCCTCATTCCGGTCGCCTGACTTCAGCTTCGTTTCCCCATTAAAGAATCATCGCCTCCCCCGCGAACCGTCAATTCGGAGGCTCCTACGCGAAAATCATCGTGCGAACAACGGTTTCATTGTTAATACGGTTCGGAAAAAGAACCTCCGGGGGACGATTTTATTATTTGAAACGGTGAATTCATCGGTGTTTTTTTGAAACATTCATCGCGCGACGTCCAGAGAGAACGGGAAAAATATCACCGTAGACGGTGAATTTGATTGAACGATCACAATTCCTGATTGAATTAGTTCCGATAACAGTTCAACAACTTTGTTTGTCGTGCGCCAGCAGCGCCGCGCAGAATGAATTAAACCGCAGACCAAATATTCGATTTGCTATGACAACGTATGCATATTTAAAGCGAATTCAAGGAGCCCGCAGCCGAACCGAGCCCTCTCTCCAGAGATCCTGGCCGAGATCGTGTAAACGAGGTCTGTCCGCAGTTTATTCCGGGGTAAAGTGGTCTTCCTCGCTCTGTCTTCGTCATGCCGTAGCACAGGAAGCGTCCGGCTCGGCGTCGCTTCCAGCTCACGCTCGACTGTTCGCTTCATCCGACTTGTCGCCTAAATCGTGTACCGCACACGGAATTAACCGATTCATCATTCCAACTTCGTGCGCTTTCGTTTCTCTTACTCGCGGATCCCCGAAATTCCTGCATCAAGATAACGCGCGCTCTCGTAACGAAGTGATCTATGGAATTTCTGCGAACTGAATCGACCGATTATATTAATCTTCGTACGCTTTACCGTATATTCTCCAGAAATCCTGTATTTCGATCTCGAAAATGCACGCACTTGTAACGAAGTAATCCATGAAAAGTTTCGCAAACTCGGTTGGGAATCTCTGCTGCGGGAATTCCTGGGACGCATCCAGTTTTACGCTTACCCTTTATAATTAGCAGACATTTTCAACGGTAAAAGGCAGACTATTATGTTATTAATTCATTATTATTTCCAGGGAAGTTGGATACCGGGCGTCGTGTAATCAGGGGAGAAAAGTTCTAGGTTTCATGAAGTCTCCCGTTTCGTAACGTTACGAAGCCTCCCCGAGGGTTGCGTCCGCCGTCTTTCCCTTAATATAACTCCCAGAGAAGCCCGGCTGGCCTGTCCGTAATGCAGTCCAGGGCGGTCGGGCCACATAAAAAATCCAAAGAATTGCTCCCACGGCACGCTGAACACTTCACTATTGCGAAAGAATGCAGCACACGCCACCCGGCTGCCGCCGTTGCATCGTTCTCTACGTTCGCAATATCGGTGCTTCCCGGTGTCAAACTATCGCTGATCCGCAGTTTCCCCGGAAATTCACCGGCGAGAGACTTTCCCGCTTGATTCTACGTGGATTCTCTAACCTTCCGTTGTAACGTGATTATTACACGGGCCGTGGAAAGGGAAATATTTAACCCCTCACGTGATTCGACGCAGTGAAACTATAAAATCTGATATTTAATGTTGAACTCTGTATAATGCCTCGATACGTGAAATATTTAAATAAAATAGCTTTGTTCCTCGATGTAATTATGATTTTTCTTCGAGTAAGTTTCACAAGATATCGTCTTTGTTTTGTGGAAAAAAACGTTAACAGTGGTGTTAAATATCTCTAGTGAGAAACTTCCGAGTTCAAAGGGTTAATAATCGCTGTGAATTCGGTGGAATATTATTACACTTGAGATGAATTATATGGTTCAAGTAGAATATTCATTTATCTCTTTAGCCGGATATAAGATAATTCGATCGAAAGAACAGCAACAGAAGTAATCGATAATAAAAGACTGCTGCACGTTTGGAGCGTAATGAATTTATAATCCCAGGCGACCGTGGCGGAATTTAGACAGCGCACCTCGGCTGCAAGTGCGAAGCATAATAACTCAATATCAAAAATGTCAGCCGAAGCTAACTACTTCCCGACACCCTCGCAATTCAATTTTCCGCGTCCGGGGCACAACACGCGTGGTTGCATCAGATTCGCGCGCGGTAATTTAATACCAAGGGTCGCTCGGAATTTTTGCATTTTTAAAAACCCTCTCAGGGGACTCCCGGTGCTTTCTATAAATTTTAAGTTCGAAGATGCCCTATCTACTCTTTCCCTGTCCCTCTTCAATATCGTAAGCATCGTTTATACGAGAAACGACAACCCGAATGAAAACAGTGATCACAAGAAAATACGGGTTTGTCGGCGTCAATGGAGTCCATTAATTACCATTCATTAACCCTTTGCACTCGGATGTTTCTCACTGGAAATATTTAACACTTCTTTACGAGGCGAAGATGATGTTCCTTGAGACTAATTCGAAAATCACCAGTACATCGAGGAACAAAGCTGTTTTATTCCAATGTTTCACGTATCCTGGCATTATACAAGGTTTAACATTAAACATCACGTTCTATAGTTTTCCTGTGTCAAATCAAGTGGTGACTGAGAGTCACCTCTCGAGTGCAAAGGGTTAATTCAAACGATAGCGTCAGATCTGACTTGAAATGGAACGCTCCGAAATGAAATCGGCGAGAGCCTGGAATTTCATAGTAACCTGTCGAATTCCCCGAACGACCGAAGGAGCAAACGTCGGAGTTCATCCCGGCAGCAACTCCCCGTTCACGGAGGTTCCGGCGTCGCCGCGATACAAGCTACTAAAAACTACTGCGGCGCGTCGTAAAGCCTGGCTGTAACGTCCAGAACAAACTTACAGAGTAGCAATTATTCCGCGAAGGGGGGATCGCGGTAGAATGGAGAGTTTATTGGTCGCATAAAATCGAGTATCGAGATTCCATTTCGCCTTTCCGGCAAGAAAAGATTAAGTCGGCGCGCGCTCGCCGCGTTCCTCCCGCACGCCGGCCCGTTTCTCGCGAAACTTTTCGCCGTCGTGACGAGGATCCGATCGCGAGACGTTGTAAAACGCGAAACGATTGCGCGACTCGGCTGTCCCCGTGTGCCACGGGAACGAGGCCGATCGAGATTTATTTTATTTTTATCGGATGAATGCTCGAGTAGGCAATTCGAATATATTTATTACGTTTACTTAATAAAAAAGTAATGAATATATGTTGAGAAGAATATCCTCGCGTGCAAAGGGTTAATATTAATTCTTGTAAAAAGTTTGATTAGTCACTAGTAATCTATGAAAATGAATGTATTAAGCTTTCATTGTATTTCACTCATTTGTATGTCGATAGTTTCTATATCCAGGAGTGTCTGTATATCCGCTTAATTCACAGCTAAGTAACGCGATAAAAAGACATTAGACAACACGGATTTCTCTTTCTTTTCGAAGAAAGCTCGATTCAAAGTTTCAAGGAACCTGAGAACCAAGAAGACGTGTTCCACAGCACGAGTGAAAACGGGATCGATCAGGAAGGGCCGGTGAATTTATGCGTCCCCAGCTTCGGCGCGCGCGGCCGCGGACCCGTAAAATGCAATTTTGCTAATCCGAATTCCGCGGCGGAGTCACAAATCCGCTGTTTAATGTATCGGAAGTATCAGACAAACGAACTTTCGCGCCGCTTTAAGAGGGTCGTTACCAGCCTCGGCCGCGTTAACGCGGACGTCGCGTCGAGTTCACTAACGATATTCGTCTTCGATCGCGTCGCGCCTGATACGCTCGTCTCCGCTGTTCGGGGAACGGCGTTGAGACCGAATGAACTTCGAACGTGAACTTTATTGCGATCGTCCGAAATCGTTTGGGACCTTTCCTTCGTCGTATACGATCAGCTTCAGATTTCCCTCGAGTTTGATTAGTGGTTACTTGATTTCATTCGTTTCAAGTTAACGGAGGAATTCTCGTCTTTGGATGAGTATAGAACAACACCTCGGAATAATAGAAATTTTCAGTTGCAGAGAGTTGAAATTGATTAATAAATTTAGAGTCGAACTTGAGAGCTGAAGTCGAATTCTTTATTCTCTTTCGTAAGTTAGAAATTTTTGCTTAACCGACGTTAAAAAATGAATCACCGACGCTCGCGTGTTTAGTAGCTGAAATTATCCGGCGTTCAATGTGTTAATAGAATAGATCATTGATCGATCTCTCGTTGCTCGAATAATTCAATGAATCACAGCTCTCGGTGTCGGACAAGCTCGAACGCGCCATTTTGTCGGCCTTCCATTACAAAGCGTTAACAGTCCACAGGTTGTAGACAATAATCTATACTTTACATAATCCATCGTGCATGTAATCTACGATCCACACAGTCTACCGCCCATAGAACCTATAGTCTACATAATCTAGTCCGTATTTATGGATTCATGGTAAGAGTTATCGAGTAAAATATATTTTCACTAGGGTATCAAGAAGCTACATCGAAGTATTGTTCCTCTTCAGCCTAAAAATCTCTAGAAATATTTAACAGAGTATCTCCCGATACGAATGAATTTGAAAGTCAGCCGGAATTCACGTTTCAAAGAGCAGCGACGATTTCACGAAATCGTTCCGTCTAACGCGCGGATCCTAATTCCCGAACTTGAATAACCAATCAATTCGGCGCTCCTGCAGAAAACCCTTTCACCCCATGAATCAAGCTACCAGGATTCCCCGGACCTCGCCCAACGATCACGGCAGCCCGTTTATCAGAGCGGTTCTCCAGGACGACCTGCCGAGACCTACCGCAGTTTCCAGCAACGAGTCGGGCCAGGAAGCGTCGCAAAAAGACCCCGTCTCGTAGACACACACGGAGAACCGTGACCAGGAAGCACGAACGGCGGACGCAGGAAGGAGACGGTTCGTCGTTGGATTTTGTATCCTGAAAGGAATCGCGATAATATTTCCCAGAGGATGCGTGTGTACACTTCTGGCAGAAAGCTTCTGACGGGAATCGTACTTGACCAATTGCCTTGAAACAACGAACGAGGATGTCGATCCGAATACGTGATCCAATTTAATATCCTCCATTTGTTTATCAATCGAGTGCCAATAGAAGACTATACTAGCATGAATATGCAACGTTTGAAGCAAAAGGAAACATTATAATGAACGTAAAATTCTTATTCTACGCTAAGTAGTAACGATGAAATAATTCCGACTGCGCGATGCTTTTAGGGAAACCACGTTTCGATAAACTCGTTTTCGAATGTGTATCTTCATTCCCAAACTGTTAACACTTAGGCGACCGCCTAAGAAGAACTATAACTACAATCTCCTCCATTATCTTCAATTGAACTCATTCAATCAATTCGATCAGTATGTTTAATAACGAACTTTGTTCTTACAAACTTCTATCGCTTTCAGCTTCAGATTTTCAAAGGAAACTGCGATTCTTTCATTTCACTCATTG